>NC_140590.1:1047200251-1048602090 GCF_964204655.1 Triturus cristatus
CCGCCTGCAGCGTCTCAAAAGTTTTGAATCCCCCCCTCGTCCAGAGATCTCCCACCGTGCTGATTCCGATCGTGTCCCACTTCTCGAAGCCCTTCGACGTCCACAGGGAGCCCAACCTCTCAGATGCATACAGCGGAGACGCTCGGGTCAAACGGTCCTTCCACCCCATAGCTGCATTAGCCGCGTGCCAGACACGCACCATGACACGCGTCGGTCCCGTCAAACGGGAGTCGGGCGCGCCAGAGTAGAGCGCTCGATTATAATCGGCACCGGGCAGAAGCGTCCTGTCCATCTCAAATGCCGGGTTCAAGGCGGGCCCGTAAAGGCCATGATTAATTGCAGCTAGTTGGGAGGCCCAGTAATACCGTTTGATGTCCGGGAGGGCGACCCCTCCATCGTACCACGGGAGCGTCAATTTAGCCAGAGCAATACGCGGCCTCCCGTCCCAGAACAGGCGCCGCTGGAGGCCCTCCACCTCGCGAAAGTAGCGTGCCGGGACCAGGTCCATGGTATTCTGGAGGGCGTAGAGGAAGCGCGGCAGGGACATCATTTTAAATAAGGCCGCTCGGCCGAGCGGCGAGAGCGGCAGACGCCGCCAGCGCACCACGTCCTCCCTCAGACGCTGGAGGGGGGGCAGCAAGTTCCGCTCATAGCGGGCCTCCGGGTCAAGAGTGATATATATACCCAGGTACCGGAAACCCTGGGAGGCAATCTGGATCGGACAGTCCCGTGGCAAGACCGGGGCCTCCCCGGAGAGCACATAGACACAGGATTTCGCCCAGTTGATGACCAGGCCTGAGTTGCGACCGAAGGAGCGCAAAACATCAACCAGGACGATCAGTGACTTGCGCGGGGAGGCGAGATACAAAAGGATATCGTCAGCATAGAGGGACACGCGGTCCTCATGCTCGGGGGTCCAGCGGAGACCACGGATAGAAGGGTGCCACCGCAACCACTCCGCCAGGGGCTCCATGGCCAGGGCGAACAGGAGAGGCGACAGGGGACAACCCTGTCGCGTGCCCCGTCCCAGCGCGAATGGGGCAGATACTCGCCCATTCACCACCACCTGCGCCAACGGGCCCGAATATAGCAATTTGACCCAGCTGACGAAACCCGGGCCGAACCCAAACTTCGCCAGCATCGCCCAAACATATGGCCATTCGAGCGTATCAAACGCCATGGTGGCGTCCAAGGACGCCAAGATGGCCGGCTCCCGCACAAATGGGACACGCGCGAGCACCCCGTGTAAGCGCCGCAGATTAAGCGCCGTGTTGCGGTGTGGTATAAAGCCCGATTGGTCTTGGTGGACCAAATCGCCCACCACGCCAACCAACCGGTTGGCCAACACCTTGGCGAGGATTTTGGGCTCCGCGTTCAGAAGCGAAATCGGCCTATAGGATGTGACCCGCTCACGGGGCTTCCCCTCCTTATGGATCACCACAATTGTAGCCAGACGCTGGTCCGGCGGGAGGGAGCCCTGCGAGTGGGCCGCAAGGAACATCGCGCGCAGGTGGGGCGCCAACACATCCGGGCGTAGCTTGTATAGCTCAATGGGAATACCATTGGGGCCCATGGCCTTGCCGGATGCAACCGAGCGAATAGCCGAGGCAATTTCGTCCGAGGTGGGCGGGGCATCCAGCGAATCCCTGTCCTCCACCGTAAGGGAGGGCAGTGCGATGTCCCGAAGCAAGGCATGGGAATCTTCCTCCGAGCAGGGAGAAACCGGGGAGTAGACTTCGCGGAAATAATCCGCGAAGCAGGAGACAATGGCTTCCGGCTCAGTGACGCACACACCATCCACGCTCTCAATCAAAGGCACCACGCGGCTCGCTCTTTCCCTCTTGTCCAACCACGCAATCAATTTGCCAGCCTTGTCACCCACATCATACAATCGCCCCTGCTGCTCTCTACTGAGGCCCCTGGCCGCCTCCGTGACGAGGGCCCGATAGGCCGCCTGCTTTAAGTGCAAAACATGCAACTTGGCGTCTGTTACCCCGCTCCCCAGGTCACCCTCCAGTTCTGCAATCTCGGCCTCCACCCGGGTCACCTCCTCCCGCTCGCGCCGCCGGGCATTGGAAATAAAGGAGAGAGCCTCCCCTCTAAGAACCACCTTGAAAGCCTCCCACAGGGAGATGGCAGACGGGACCGACCCCACATTCTCATCGAAATAGCGCTGTAAGGCTTTGATCAAGTCGGCACGAATGGTGGGGTCGCGCAAATACCATGCATTGATCGGGGCCACTCTGCCATCCCCCCTCGGGAAGACATCGAAATGCAACAACAATGGGGAGTGGTCTGAGATACCCCGTGCCAAATGGCGCACCTCCCCCACCCTCCCTGCCTGGGCCGCCGGGACAAGGATGTAATCAAGCCGCGAGAGGCTACCATGGGCCCCCGAGTGGAAGGTGTACTGTTGCAATACGGGATGCTTTAAGCGCCAGCAATCCACCAGGCCCAGCGTGTCTAAAAGGCCGGGCAGCCACGCCTGTGCCCGGGGGAGGTCCCTAGGGGGATGGCGATCCATAGACCCAGAGGCAACCGCGTTAAAGTCCCCTCCAACCACCAACAGGCCACCCGGAAGGTCCAGAAGGAGGCGCCCCAGGTCCGCAAATGTAGTGGCTTGTAACCCAGGCGGGACGTACACTGATATAAAGATAAACACTCTACCCTCCATTCGTCCCACCAGAACAGTGTAACGTCCCCTCTCATCATGGCGCACCTCGTCAATCTCCAACGGGAGCGAGTTCTTGACCATAATACCCACCCCCCGCGAGCCCGAAGTGAAGCAGGAGTGGGCCGCCAAACGATATCCCCGCCGATTCATTGCATGAAAGGTGTTACCTATAAGGTGTGTCTCCTGCAGGAAGACAACATCTGGAGAAATACGTTTTAAATACTGCAGGACCACACCACGCTTAATCCTATCCCCCAGGCCGTTAACATTCCATGACAACACAATCAAATCCCTACCCCCCATCATACGTCAAAACAATCGGTCGCCCCCCACCGAGCATCTTAAAAACAACAAAACGGTTGCGGGTTTGCCTTGCGGTGCTAACAAACAACACACCCCCCCCACCCCCCGGTCCCAACAGAACTCCCCCCTCCCTGCACCCCTGCATGAGCCCAGACAGCCCCCCCAAAGTGCAGTGTGCCTGTCGCCCCATAGCTAAGTACTAACTAGTCCCCCCGAGGAGGAGGGAAGCCCCCAGCAGACCCCACCCGACCTCCATGGGAGGGGAACATACGAAAGCAATATATGGTAAAGGAACAATATCCAGAGCAAGGCCTATACAGTCACCCCTCAATTCTGATCCGGCGGGCCCTCCCCGCCAGCCGCGCCCCCCCCACCCCGATCTCCAGGCAAAGTATCTAACCAGTCCCCAGCCACCTCGGGCCGGTCGAAGAAGTGCGTACGGCCATCCACCTCCACCCTCAGCTTAGCCGGAAAGAGCATTGAGTACTTGAGGTTTAGGTCCCTTAGGCGACGTTTAATACCAAGAAAGCTCTGTCGCTGCTTCTGGACCGCCGGAGTAAAGTCTGGGTAGAAGTGTACATCCATGTTGTCCAGCCTGACCGGTCCCTGTTGCCTGGAGGTCTGGAGGATGGCGTCTCTGTCCCGGAAATTAAAAATCCGGGCAATAATAGGCCGCGGCGGGGCACCGGTCTTAGGGCGGCCCCCAGGGACCCGGTGAGCACGCTCCACCGCAAAAAGCTTACTCAGCCCCCGGGGCTGGAGATGGGTCAGGATCAGTTCTTCCACGAAGAGATCTGCCGCCTCCGCCTCTCGGCCCTCCGGCACACCAATAATGCGAACATTGTTCCTCCGGGCCCGACCCTCGGAATCCTCCAGTCGCCGGTCCATCAGGGCGCTCGCCTGGCCAAGCCGGCGCACCTCCTTCTGGAGGGCCACCACGTCCGTAGTGAGGCTCGTTGTGGTGTGGGCCAGGGAGTCAACTCGGTCGTTCGTTTTTGACAAGTCTGCCCTCACAAGGCCCACATCCACCAGGACCGAGTCAATTTTTTGCGCCAAGGTATCGAAACGCTGGTCCACTGAGGCCTTCATCTCTGCGATGGCGCCCATGACGTCCCGGAGGGTCAGATCCACCGGTTGGGCAGGCGCCTCCGTCGGGCCCACCAGGGATGACCGCGATGTCTCCGGAGAACCCTTCTGGAGCGTATAGCGATCCATACTATTGGCCTGGTGCGCCGTGCCACGGCGGGTTGTCTTCATCTTCGCCCGGTCGCCATCTTGTTTGGTGGACATGCTGGCCCTTCCACCGTCGTACCAAGATCTCCAAACGGGCCGCCACACCAAATCACGGGTGTCAGGGGGGGGGGCGGGGGCGACCACCGGGCCGCGGGTCAACCCACCGCCGGCGGGTCAGCCGGGCACCTGGACAAGGCAACACCACCGCACCCCGCTCCGCAGCCCGACCCCGCCTGAGGCAAGGAGGGCGCAAAAGCGAAAGTGAAAGTGCGGGGTACGCGAGTCGCCCAGCCCCGCTCGCCGCTGTTATTCACTTCGTCCCCGGATCGCCCCACTACTCCAATCCGGGGTGCCCGCGAGGAGAAGGCCGCAACCTTCAATCGATGCTCCCACCGGTGTTCGGGGTCCGATTCGAGCCCAAAAAACGGGTGGCGCCTCAGCTCGGGTTCACCGACACAGTCCCCTCAACAAGGACAGGATATCGGCAGGATTAATTCAGGAGGTCGCGGAGGTCCTCGGGAGCCTCGCACCTACGCGGCCATCTTGGTTGCGCGCTAGGCTCCTCCCCTCTTCACAGCATTTTTGAGCACCTAGACACCGCAGGCGCACCTTCTGCTCCACGGACTTGGCAGGGGGCCCTGGGCCTTCGATGCTGACGGCTCTGGCCTCAGAGGGCCCCTGAGGATCCAGACCTGGATCCGGATCGGTGCCGGTCGACCTCACAATACCTTCCCCGGCGCTAATTCCAGTGACAACGCCCCCAACATTGGTTGTGGCCCAAACAGGTGACGAACCCATCCTCTCCCCCCGATTTGAACGCGGTGCCAGACCGACATCCGTACCGACGCCGGAGGGTACTTTTGTACCCCTGTTCATCCCTGGCGTTCCCTATGGCAACCAGAGGAGGGTGAGTAGAACTGGGAGGGTCTATTCACCCTTTAGCTACCAGCTTGAAGAGCCGGACTGGTGAGAGGAGTTGGGTGATGCCTGTGATTTGGATACCTCCCCAGACCGTGGCAGGCTCTCCCTCCTTACTGTGGCTATGGAGGAGGGAGCTTCCTTAGCAGTGGTGTTGCGTAGAGTGGCTGAGACCTTGGGCCTCGAGCTTCCTACGGTGGCAGTCAGGACTAACCTCCTGACAGAGGTGATTTAGCCGGCAGTGATCTCTTCGTGGCTACGAAAGGGGTGCCCCGCCACGTTCCACCCAGTCGAGCCACAGGACCAGCCAAGCTACTCAGTCTATGCGTGGCCGCTGATGTGGGACCCAGCGACGCGAGCCTGGGGGTCAGCAGGCGGGAGGGTCCACCAATACCCCTCCTGCAGCAGCCTCCAAACCTTTTTAGTCTGACCTTTCAATACCACTAGAGGCCAGTGGGCGGCAGGAATCGCCATTACCTCCACCACTGGCACAACCTCACGGACAGGTGGGTTTTACAGATAGTCCGAAGGGGCTACTCCCCTTCAGGACTACCCCATCATCCATGCCACCAGCACTCCATCGCATGTCAGAGGATCACTTGTCCCTTCTCCCACAAAGTTATGGCTCTCTTGGCCAAGGGAGCTATTGAATGGGTCCCTGTGCCAGAAGTAGGTCTTGGTTGCTATTCCGACTACTTTCTGGTACCCAAGAAGGACAAAGGCCTGCGTCCTATCTTAGACCTCAGGGCCCTCAACCGCTTTCTCTGGAAGGAGAAGTTCAAGATGCTCAGGTTGGCTCAGGTCCTCTCTGCCCTCGATCCCGGAGACTGGTTGGTAGCCTTGGACTTGCAGGCTGCCTATTTCCACATTCCCATGCTGCCAGTCCACAGGCATTACCTATGGTTCACGGTAGGCCACAAGCATTTTCAATTTACCGTGCTCCCCTTTGGCCTTACCAGCGCCCCTCGGGTGTTCACGAAAGTGGTGATGTGGTCGCAGCTCATCTGCGCTGATCAGGGGGTCCAGTCTTCCCCTATCTCGACAACTGGCTGTTGAAAGCGGGTTCGCCCCAGGCTATCGTCTCCCACCTCCATACTACGGCGAACATCCTACATTCGCTGGGGTTCACTATGAACGCACCCGATTCCTTCTCAAAAGCTCCTTTTCATCGGAGCAGTTCTAGATACAGCGCCGTTTCGGGCTTGTACTCCCAAGCAGCGAGTCTGGGATATTCGGCAGATGTTTCTGCCTCTATCCTGGATTTCAGTGAGAATAACCCTGAGGCTGCTGGGCCTCATGGCCATCTGTATCCTGCTGGTGGATCATGCCAGATGGCACATGCAGGCTCTGCAGTGAGACCTGAAGTTCCAGTGGGCGCAGCATCAGGGAATCTTTCCAATGTAGTCTAGATCTTGGAGGTGACTGTGCGTCTGTTGCAGTGGCGGCTCACGAACCAGTATTGGGTCAACAGCAGATCCCTCTCCCTTCCCCAACTAGAGTTCACAATAGTGACAGATGTGTCACTCCTGGGATCGGGCGGCCAAATGGGAGAGGCGGAGATCAGGGGTCTCTGGTCTCCAGTTGAGGCCGGGCTCCACATCAACCTTCTGGAGCTTCAGGCGATCCATCTTGCAGATCAGTTGACTGGGGGTGAGTGCTTGCAATGTTCAACACTCCGTCCATCATCCCCTTTGGTTTTGCCTTGTTCGCCCTAAGTTGGTAGGATATGCCCAGACGTGGGTCCCTTGCTCACTTTGCCACTGAATTCAAGCTAGCCTGGCTGACGGCTGATTAGCCAGAAACCAGTCCCAGGATGCTTGTTTCCGGTCCAGGGAAGACGTGGCTTGGCAGTTCGGGCTGGACTGTTCCCATGAGGCACAGGGTCAGACTGATTTGCATATGGCCATGTCTGAACTGGGGTGGCGGAGTGAGCTAAAGAATGATGGATTAAACCCAGATCAGTTGACTGGGGGTGAGTGCTTGCTTTGTTCAACACTCCGTCCATCATCCCCTTTGGTTTTGCTTCCATCTTGCACTGAAGACATTCCTTTTTCTGTCAAAGGAAGAGTAGTGCAGGTGTTCACGGACAACACCACCGCCATGTGGTACTGCAACCAACAGGGCGGGGTGAGGTTGTTGACCCTATGTCAAGAGGCTCTTCGCCTTTGGACATGGCTGGAACATCAGGGCATATTCCTGATGGTCCAACATCTGGCAGGTTCCCTGAACGCCAGGGTGGACTAACTCAGTCGCTGCTACATGATGGATCACCAATGGCGTCTTAACTCTGAGGTGGTGCAAGGTCTCTTTCAGCAGTAGGGAGAACCTTGGTTAGATCTGTTTGCCACCGAAGAGAACGTGCTTTGTCAGCAGTTCTGCGCGTTGGAGTTTCCAAGGCAGCACTCGCTCGGCAACACTTTTCGTCGCAAGTGGAGTTGCGGCCTCCTGTACGCTTTTCTGCCTGTACCACTTCTATCCAGAGTGCTGAAGATGATCAGGCGCGACTGGGCACAAGTCATTCTTGTGGCTCCGGACTGGGCACAAAGAGAGTGGTAACGAAAAGTTTCTTACCTGTCGGTGTAGTTTTGCAGCTTGAAGATCTTTCTGGATTCACTATGCTGTGCATTATTCCGCGATCTTGTGGTTGGGTCCGGATTCGTAGTCTTTTCTTTGATTTTTTTTTTTTTTTTTTTTTTTTTTTATTTTTTGTAGCCCAGGTGGGCGGCGACGACCACCATTTGGTGCACCTTCCGTGACGTCGTCGTGCTTCCTGCGGAAGTCCCACCTTTGGGGCGCCATCTTCGGGTTCTTTTTTCCCTTTTTTTTTTTTTTTTTTTTAAACCCTAGGCGATTGCTTAATCCTTCTTGTCCATTTTCTGTACGTTTGCATTTCTTTGATCTTTTCCATTTCACCCCCTCTCCCTCCAGCCTCATCTTCCTGGCGGAGGTGGGTGGGATCGCTAGTGAATCCAGAAAGATCTTCAAGCTGCAAAACTACACCGACAGGTAAGAAACTTTTCGTTTTGCAGCGTGAATCTTTCTGGATTCACTATGCTGTACATAGACTTTGTAGCGGTTTTCCTAATTTTGTGGTGGCTGGGTGGAAGATGAGCGTTGGTCGTTGAAAATGTGTTGAAGCACCCTCTGTCCGACCTGTGCCTCCTTATTCATCTGAATGTCCACGCAGTAGTGTTTCGTGAACGTGTGCACAGATGCCCAAGTTGCCGCGAGACAAATGTCCTGGATGGGCGTGTTCGCCAGGAAGGCAACGGTGGCCCCCTTCTTCCTTGTGGAGTGTGCCTGTGGCCCCTCCGCTAGCTCCTGTCCAGCCTGTTTGTGACAGAATTGAATAGTGAGGGCAATCCACCTAGCGATGGGGCCCTTAGTCACTGGCCTACCCATGAAGCTAGTAGCAAAGGACACAAACAGCTGCTTCGACTTCCTGAGTTCCTTGGTTCTCTCAATGTAGTGCATCACCGCTCTTCTGGCATCGAGGGTGTGCAGGGCCTTTTCTGCGTTTGTAGTCGGGTTTTGGAAGAAACTTGGTATCTGGATACTCTGATTCATGTGGAACGCCGACACCACCTTGGGCATGAAGTGTGGGTCCGTCCTCAGGACTACCCTGTCTTTGTGAATCTGAATGTAGGGTTCCTGTAGCGTTAGCGCTTGAAGCTCGCTCACCCTGCGTAGTGAGGTTATGGCCACTAGAAAGGCCGTTTTCATCGTCAACATTTGCAGAGTGGCCTTGTGAATGGGTTCAAACGGCTCCTTCATGAGCTCCGTCAGAACCACGTTTAGATTCCATGCCGGCGGCGGCAACCTTTTCGGAGGGGCCATTCTTTTTGCTCCCTCCATGAATCTCTTCACCACCTGCGAGGTGAAGAAACTTCCACCCTTTTCACCTCTGGTGTAGGCAACGATCGCCGCTAGGTGTACCCTTAGGGAGCTCGAGCAGAGATTACTTTTTAGAAGGTGTGTGAGGTACCTCAGCACAGTTGAGTCTCTTGTCATTCTGTTTTGCAGGCCTTTTTTCCTGCACCACACCGTGAATCTCTTCCATTTTGCGCTGTAGCATTTTCGTGTAGTTGGTTTCCTTGCCTCCCGTAGCACTCTGAGGCAACCTTAGGTGTGCGAACTCTAGGTCTTCAGGAGCCATGCTGCTAGGTTGAGGGTCTCTGGCTCTGGGTGCAGGACCTCCCCGTTTTGCATTGAGAGCAGGTCTTTTCTCCTCTCGAACCTGTACGGATTGCCTTGCGCCATTTCTTGAATTTGTGAGAACCATGTCTGCCTCGCCCACTGCGGAGCCACTAGGATCAGAGTCATGTTGCTGGTTCTGCACTTGTCGAGCACTCTGTGCAACAGGGGTATCGGTGGAAAGGCGTAGGCAAATGTCCTCGACCAGCTTATCCATAGGGCATTCCCCTGGGATTGCTGATCTGGTTGCCTGGACGCGAAGCTTTGGCATTTTGCATTTTGGCGTGTTGCAAATAGGTCTATTGTGGGAGTTCCCCATCTCCGGAAAAGCTTCTCCGTTTCCTGGCCATTGAGCTCCCACTCGTGCGATGCCGAGGTCTGCCTGCTTAGCCAGTCTGCCTCCACATTGTCCTTCCCCAGTAGGTGAATTGCTAGTAGATCTATCCTGAGAGGTATGGCCCATCTCCAAATCTCCTGAGCCAGAGAGGAGAGAGGGAACGACTGTGTCCCCCCCTGTTTGTTGATGTAGAACATTGCCGTGGTGTTGTCTGTTTGAACCAACACCCTCTGGTTGTACAGGTGCCTCTGGAATGCCTTCAGGGCTAGCAGGATTGTCTTCAACTCGAGGTAATTGATATGGCGAACCGCATCTGCTGGAGCCCACAGACCCCTCACTCTGAGGTTGTCCATGTGCGCTCCCCATCCCTTTTGCGATGCGTCCGTGGTAATGGTCATCGTTGGGTTTGGTGGTGTCAGGCTTCTCCCTGCTGTCATGTTGTCTCTGTTCCACCAAGTTATCTCCTCCTGCACTGCGTGCGTAACAACCACTAGATCCTCCCAACTTCCGTTTGCTTGTGACCATTGCTGTTGTAGCCATTCCTGGAATGGTCTCATGTGCAGGCGTACATTCGGCACCAGCTGGATACACGACGCCATCATCCCCATCATCTTGCTCACTGACCTCACTGTCAGAGCTCGCCCCTTCTGGTAGAGCCGCGTCTCCTTCAGCAGGGCATCTGTCCTCCTGTCGCTGGGCACCACTGTACTGGTCAGGGAGTTGATATTTGCCCCCAGGAAAATCTTCACCTGCACCGGTTCCATCGACGACTTCCCCCAGTGAATCGAGAACCCCAGGTTCGTGAGAGTGTCTGTTACGCGTTTTGCGTGCCTCTCGCACTTTTTGCGTGAGTTTGCCTTGACCAGCCAGTCGTCTAAGTAGGGGTAGACGTGTATCCCCTCCCTTCGTAGGTGGGCCGCGACCGCCGACAGGCATTTTGTAAAAACCCTTGGCGCCGATTTTAATCCGAATGCCAGGGTTGTGAACTGGTAGTGTTCCTGGTCGATGTTGAACCTTAGAAGTCCCTTGTGTCTTCTGTTTATTGGGATGTGCAGGTAGGCATCCTTGAGGTCCACGGTGACCATGAAGTCTCCGTGTCTTATTTGGGGCAGTACCTCCTGCAGCGAAGTCATCTTGAACCTTTGCGTTCTGATGAACTTGTTTAGGTATCGCAGGTCCAGGATGGGTCTGAGGCTCCCGTCTACCTTTGGGATCACGAAGTAGTTTGAGTAGACCCCTTTGTTGCGTTCTCTGAACGGCACTGGCTCTATGGCTCTCTTTTCTAGAAGCTTCCGTGTTTCTTCTCTGAGTAGGGTCAGTTCTTGAGCCGATCTTTGCCTTCCCTTTGTCTTCCTGTTTGCCGGTTTCCTTTCCAAATCTACGCAGTATCCGTACTGCATGATGTTCAGTATCCACTTGTCTGTGGTTATACGCTGCCACTCGTGAAGGTAGAACCTCAGCCTTCCGCCTACTGGTGTTGTATGCTCGTAGGCTTTTGATCCTTCTCTCCCCCTCGCTGTTACTGTTTCGCGCCTCATCCCTGGGGGTATGTCGAGGGTAGGCGTCCTCCTGCGTGCTGAGTCACTTTGATGAGGGCTGGTCCCCCCCCTCTCCTTCTCTGGCCACGTCCGTTCCCTCTCCCGCGACTGCCAGTTTTGCTTCTGTTGACCTTGTCCGTGACCTTCACCCTGCTGACCCTGCTGGAACGTCTGGTGCGACGGCCCCTGCTGGTTTCCTCCCCTACCGTAGGGTCTCCTTGAGGGGTTGCCTCGCCTCATTCCCCTCAGCTGTAGGGCCCCCATGGACCTCGCCGTTTCGTTTTCTTTTTTCAGCTGGGTGAGCTTCTCGTCTTGCTCCGGACAGTGTCTCCCCGTTGAAGGGGGTGCTAAGGATGTTGTTCTGCACCTCCGGTTTGAATCCCGAGATTCTTAACCATGCATGCCTTCTCTCGGTGACCCCTATGGCCATGAGTCTTGCTGAAGTCTCTGCCCCGTCCAACGCCGTCTTTATGCAGGAGTTGGCGATGTTTTTGCCTTCATCTACTAGGTGTGAGGCTCTCTGGCGGTATTCTTCGGGGAGGTGTTTTACTAGCTCCCCCATCTCGTCCCAGTGCTGGTACTGGTGTCTATTGAGGAGAGCATTGGAATTCGCCATGCGCCAGTGCATAGCGGCGTTCCTCTCGACCTTTCTTCCTGTGAGGTCTATCCTCCTGCTCTCTTTATCAGGTGGTGGGCCCGAGGTTGCTGGTACGTTGGCCCTTCTCCTGGCCGTGGAAGCTATGATGGAGTCGGCGGTCACGCTACCTTTGATGTAAGGGGGGTCCAGGGAAGAGTGCTTATACTTCTTCTCAGTCCTGGGCGTGATCGACCGGCAGGTCGCTGGTTCCTTGAAGGCTTCTCTTCCCTGATTCATCACGCTTTGTAGCATGGGGAGGAACTGGCTCCTCGTCTGGATGGGGAGCAGGGTCTCGAGGAGAAAATCGGCTTTCGGCTTCTCTTCGTCGAGTTTGACGCCGAAGGCTGACGCTGCGCTCCTGACCACCATATTGTACACCCCGATGTCGTCGGGTGGCGAAGGCCTCGAAGGGTATGTGTCCACGGACTCCTCCGGGTTTTCGGTGTCGAGATCCTGCCATTCGATCTCGTGGCTGGTAGATGGTGCCGAGCTGTAGACCGACTGTTGGTCTTCTTCCTCGGCTTCCTCGTCATAATAGGTCTCGTCTTCCTCTTCGAGATCCCTCATCAGTCCCTCGGTGTCGAATTCATCCTCGACCTCGACTACGTCCGCCGATGAAACAGTTGGAATCTGGAATTCCTTCATCTTGGCGTCGAACTCCTTCTTCCTTTGAAGGATGTTCTCCATTTCGGCCTCGAGCCGCCTCTTCTTTTTCTCCATCTCGGAGATGCTTTCGGTGTCGACAGCGGGTCTTTTCGTCGAAACTTACGTCGACCGTTCTTTCAGCGTCGATCGGCCCGTTCCCTGGGTTGTCTTCGACGACCCTTGCTTTTCGGCGTCTTTCGGCACCAGGGAGTCCTTCTCTAAGGATCCGCTCGGCCTCTTGTCCATGGTTCCCCCTTTGGTCGTCGAAGTTTTCGGCGCCAGGGCTCCCTTCGTGGACTTGGACTCAGATTTTCTCGAGACACCCTCGTGTTTTCGAGGTACTTTCTGTTTTTCGCTCGACGATTCTCTTACCTCGTCTTCTTTTTTTCTTGTCTGTCTCTACGACCGTGAAGTTTTCGGCTGTCCCGGCGACGTTGTCCTCGTCGTCCGAGGAGAGGCCCAGATCGTAGAGCGACGGGGCCTTACCCTTGCCATCCATGCTGGCGTGGCTCTTCTCTGCCGATCTCTCACCCTGAGCGTCTTCGGCGCGAAGGCTGAGCAGGCGTTGCAGTCCTTACTCTGGTGTTCGACCGGTAGGCAGAGGTTGCAGACCGGATGCTGGTCCTTCTGCGCGAACTTGTGGTGGCAGTTTGGGCAGAACTTGAATGGCGTCTTGTCCATTGCGCTCAGGGCCTCTGAGTGCGCATTCTCCAAGGTCGTCCAAGAAAAAAGGGCGCTGAACCTCCTTTCTTTGCGCTCCTGATGAAATATCTTCCTTTCCTGTGAAATCTCCGATGTATTTGTCGACGAAACTCGCTTTTCTTTCTTCTTCCTTCGGTTGTAAGTCTGGAGCTTCTCGATGACGATCCAGACCCAACGGCGGAAAAAAGAATCTGAAGATGGCGCCCCAAAGGTGGGACTTCCGCAGGAAGCACGACGACGTCACGGAAGGTGCACCAAATGGTGGTCGTCGCCACCCACCTGGGCTACAAAAACAAAAAAAACAAAAAAAACAAAGAAAAGACTACGAATCCGGACCCAACCACAAGATCGCGGAATAATGCACAGCATAGTGAATCCAGAAAGATTCACGCTGCAAAACCTGAGCTCTTGAGCATGGGCATCAAATCTCCGATCAGACTGACTCTTTGGGAGGATCTTCTGTCACAGCAGCAGGAGACAGTCCTCCACCCGAACCTGTCCAGCATCCACCTCTTTGCGTGGAGATTGAGCAGCGACCGTTGACAGCTTTTGACCTTCCTTCTGAAGTCTGTAATGTCATCTTAGCATCCGGGCGTCCCTCCACTAAAACGGTATACGCCTGTAGATGGAACACATTTGTGGCATGGTGCACAGCAAAGGCTGTGGATCCCCTTTTTGCCCCTCTTTCAGAAGTTCTCCTTTTCATTCTATCTTTGGCTCAGCAGGGCTCTGCACTGGACACCCATAAAGCTATCTTTCTACCATTTCAGCCTTTCTTAGCCTTACTGATCAGCCTTCTCTAGTGTAAATAGATTACTTAAGGGCATTACTCATCTCTTTCCTCCTTCTCCCTTCATAATGCCCCAATGGGACTTGAATCTTGTCCTTACTTATCTTATGTGTGCTCCCTTCGAGCCACTACATAATTGTCCTCTTCGTCTTCTTACTTTAAAGACTGGTTTCCTGCCCGCCATCACCTCTGCCCGCAGGGTGTGTGAGCTTCAGGCTCTGTCTTTCAAGCCGCCTTTTCTTGCTGTTAATCCGGACAAAGTGGTCCTTTGCACTAGGCCCTCTTTTTTTGCCCAAGTGGTTACCTCTTACCACATAGGTCAGACCATCACATTGCCCACCTTTTTCCCGCCTCTGCATCCTTCCAAAGAGGAGGTAAGACTCCACTGTCTGGATCCAAAACTTGCACTGTCCTACCTTGACCGCACTAAAGATTTGTGGGTGGACGATCAACTGTTGGTTATGTGGGCGCTAAGGAATGTCTGGCCATGCACAAACGTACCATCTCTCGATGGGTTGTCCTGTGAATCAAAATATGCTATTCTTTGGCGAAAAAGGAACCTCCAGTAGGACTACGCACCCACTCTACCAGGGTGACGTCAGCCACTACTGCTTTGGGACGTAGAGTTCCTCTGATTGACATCTGCCAGTTAGCCACGTGAGCATCCCTGCACATATTCACAAAACATTACTGCCTGGATAGCCAAGTCCGGAGAGACTGCTTTTTTGGCCTTTCTGTTCTCCGGGACTTCCTGGTGTGAACTTAGTTCACAGACCCACCACCGGGGTTGGCATTGCTGGGGGTAACTATTAAGGTGCACCAGTGGTCAGTATCTTGCATGGCTCTGTGCCTCTGGCGTGGAAAATCATGTCAGAACTGATGTCAGTGCGCAGGGGCGGCGTCTAAGTAGACACCGCAACGTCATCCCAGCGACTACGACGACGGACACGGAGTCTACCCGCACCACCTACCAATGCGCAGGGATACTGCTGCGAAAAGATTCTCCAGACCAGTCTGACGCCTGGGTGTAATTCTAAAGATAATGCATCTATAAATACATATGTCTCTTACAGATACATTGATTCTGAAGGTAAGTAACTTGTTCATTGAGACATGCACCCAGAGGGAACTCTGGGGTAGGGTTAGGCCCACTCCCCACAGGAAGTCGTCCTATAGGGGGTGTAGTGACCGTAAAGGTAATTAGCCCATTGGCTACTAGCCTTCACTCCCCTAAATTCAGTATTTAGGTGGCGTCCTGACACCAGGAACTCAGATTAGACTGACTTCAAGAAGAAAGACCGAAAAGAGCCGTAGAAGCAAGAACTGTGGACCAGAACCAGACTTGGAGCCAAACCCTGCCTGCCTAATGTCCCGACAATTGTGGAAAGACGACTCGTCGTGCCACTGTACAACCTCCAAAATCCTTGGAGAGCTGGCAGCACTATGTAAATCAAGACAGCATCGCCCTTGGTGTAGAGGAGCTACTCCCCTGCCTTCCGCTGGCACCAATCGTAAGCTCCGGTTCACTGAACTGCTGACTACTGGACTCCCCAGCACAGCAGCCACCTTAGAAGTAGGTGTTCCGTGTTCCCAGGGAGTAGCGAGACTCTAGACCTTCCAGGAATCCAGCAACAATACCTGGTGTACAGGACCCCTTGCAGCAGCCAAGACTAGTTGGTGGTCCAATCCGGACAATGACCATACAGTGACCAACCAGCCGACGAGGGCCATAAGCACCACAGAAGCCAGCTCTGAGTCCTTTTGTGTCCCCATCTCCAGGTAGTCACTTGAAGCAAGTGCCTCGGACCTCTGCGACCATCCGGACAAAAGAC
The DNA here is from genome assembly GCF_964204655.1 of Triturus cristatus. Classification (NCBI taxonomy): domain Eukaryota; kingdom Metazoa; phylum Chordata; class Amphibia; order Caudata; family Salamandridae; genus Triturus; species Triturus cristatus. The sequence goes on from NC_140590.1 coordinate 1,047,216,055, forward strand.
CACTGCACTTGAGCACCACATCCTGAGTTCAGTACGACCGACAGTGTCTCTACCACTCAGAGGCCTCCAAGGTGAGTTTCACCAGACTGGTCCCCCCAGTACTCACCTGCAGCCTCTTTCTGCAATCTCTCTGACGCAGAGTGCCTCAGACAGCTGCGACCCGCCGGACCAAAGATCTCTGCACACAAGCCCCTCAACGAGAGTCTAGTTCGACCGACAGTGCACCCCGGCTACAGAGACCCTAAAGAACCGCCCCCCCCCCCCCCCCCCCTTTGGGTTCAACCGGAGTGGTCCCCCAGTCCCCACTTGCAGCTTCCTTTTTTTTCTCTTTTTTTTTGATAACCAAATGTTATTGATTTTAAAACACTTACAAACAGTTCAGCATAATCACGGATACCGGGTAATCATGTACATCGTCAAGAGGAAGAAAGCCCCCCCCTGCAGCCCCAGCACGGACCCCGGCAGGGAATACTAGCACAGGAAACTAGAAACATCGTTCATTCCCCCCAACTGCGCCCAACCATTTGCCCCACACCCTTCGGTACTTCTTGAGGCACCCACGCGCCTGGTATAAAGCCCTCTCTTGTGTCGCGCACCAGTCCACTCCTTTACGCCACTTCCCCAGAGCTGGTGGATCCGGACAAATCCATACTGCCGCTATATCGCGCTTGGCAACTACCATTGCTGTGTTAAAAAGGATCTTGTCGCTCCGGGACCCATCCAGCCCGTCTTTTATCCCCAGTAAGGAGTGCTGTGAGTCATGAGGCACTGCTCACCCCAGAACCTCCGTAGGTTCCCCCTCAATGGCTTTCCAGAAAGCTGCCAACCGGGGACAGGTCCAAACCACATGAAAAAAATCTGCTGGGGCCCGGCCACACCTAGCGCAGGACGCATCGGAGCAAAGGCCCGCACGATGAAGGCGTACAGGAGTGAGGTAAGCGATGTGCAGGTAGTATAATTGGATAAGTCTAAGTTTGGCGGAGGTTGTGATTGTTTTAGGCGATATGAGTGCGTCACGCCAATCCACCTCATCCAATGGCCCCACCCACTCTACCCATTGGTCTTTCAGTCTGTCCAACGAGGTGGGAGTGTTGTTGATCAGAGTACGGTATATCCGGGAGATACCCCCCTTACCCAAGTCCCCCAGTAGCGTCTGGGCCTCCGTGGGGCTGTATTCGGGGAGCCGAGTATCGTCTACGATGTGTACGTGAAGGGCGTGTCTTAGTTGCAAATACTTGTAAAACTGGGAGGGATGCAGGGAATAACGATGGCGCAAATCTTGGAATGAAAGCATGTGGCCCCTCGCCCATACATCCCCAAGCTGCGATATGCCTATGTGGTCCCAGGCTTTGAACCCCCGCAAGCCACTCACCTCCCGTAGCCAAGCCCCCTGCCAGAGAGGGGTGCATTGGGTCAATTTGCCAGTCCAGCCAGTGTGGCACAGCAAATCCCGCCAAGCCAGGAATAACGAGCGTGTCGCCTCAGGCAGATGAAGCGGGACAGGTCCCCCGTACAACATGGCCTGTACTTTAGAAAGCCCCAGTTCGCACAGCTCCAGCCGGTTGGCCAGGTCGGACCAGCCCCCGTTGAACCAATCGTGCACCACCAACAAACGCGTGGCTGCAAAGTAGAGGTACAGATGAGTCATGGCCATGCCTCCGTCAAAGGAAGGGATCCGACGTGGAAAGAGCCAACCGCGACCTTCCGCCGCCCCATAAAGATTTTGTAATGAGCCCGTCCAACTCCTTAAACCAGGGTCTGGGAAAGCAGAGCGGGGTGTTCTGGAGGACGCAGAGGAACCTGGGGAGAATCAACATTTTAAACCAGGCCACCCGGCCCAAAGGGTTCAGGGGCAACGTCCTCCATTTCTGGAGGTCTGCTCTAGCCCTTTTGACCAGAGGGGCTACATTAAGGGACCAGCCCAGCTCCGGGAGCGTGGTAACCCATATTCCCAGGTACTTAAAGGAGTTGCGTCGGATCGGGATACTGGATTGCCAATCGTAACAATCCCTTGACAGGTTAAGTGGGACCAGTACCGATTTCCCAGGGTTCAGCCGAAGGCCCGACGCCTGGCCAATAGCTCGCAACAACTGGAGGCAACGCGGCCCAGAGGAGGCGCGCTCCGCCCGAAAGAGAAGGACATCGCGTAAAGCGCGATCTTGTCCGTTTCGGTGCTGGGTCACTCCCAACCCTTGACCCGGGTGTCCACCCGCACCAGGACCCCCAAGGATTCCATGGCCAGAGCGAACAACAGGGGCGAAAGAGGGCAGCCCTGCCGCGTACCCCTCGCTATGGGAAAGGCCTCGGACAGAACGCCATTGACCAGCACCCGGGCCTGCGGCCGTGCGTACAGCACGCGTACCAGTTCGCGGAACCCGGGCCCGAATCCCATCTCAGCCAACACATCCTGGAGGTACACCCAATCCACCGAGTCAAAGGCTTTTTCGAAATCAATAAGGAGGGCCAAGTAGGGAGTAAGGAGGTGTCGGTGAGCCAAAGCTAGCTGCACCCTCCGAATGCAGTGCCTGGTCGCGCGGGCGGGCATGATGCCACATTGGTCCGGATGTACCAGATTGTGCAGGTATGGCTTGAGCCGTTGGGCCAAGATGGTGGCGTAGAGTTTGATTTCAGTGTTGAGAAGGGATATGAGGCGATTATCCACACACCGACGGGAGGGAGGCTGGAATTTGGGAAGGACCACGATTGTGGCCATGTCCGTCTCTGGAGGAAAGGAACCTCGCTCGGCGGCTTCCCTAAAAAGGCCAGCCAAATGGGGCACCAGTGTGTCCCGATAGGCCACATAGTATTCTTGGGGAAGACCATCTGGTCCCGGAGTCTAGCCCGGGGACGTGAGAGAAATGGCCTCCTCGATTTCTTTCTTAGAGAAGGGGCGATCAAGAGCCTCCCGAGCTGCCATCTCTAACCGTGGGAGACTGACGTGGCTTAGCCCAAAGAGATCACGGAGCGACGATTCGGGTGTTTGGGCGGCATACAACCGCCGATAGTAGCTGGCAAACGTGCTCGCCATCGCTGATGGGGCATTGAGTACCGAGCCCTGATCGCCGACCACTTCTGGAATTATTCGGCTTGCCCTGGGGAAGGTAGCCAGCCGATGTAAAATCGCGCCGTTTTTGTCCCCCCAACCGTAGACTCGTGCCACTGAGGACCTCCAGAGTAGCTTGGCTTCATCCAAAGATAGCTGCCAAATCTCAGCCCGAAGAAGGGTTAGTTGTCGGCTTTGGAGCTCGTCATTGAGCTGGGAAAGGGACTGTTCCAACCGAAGCGCCTGCGCTTCCTTAGCAGTGATCTCCCGATGCCGCTCCTGCCTCTGCTTTTTAAGTTGCCCTTTCGCGAACCCCCACATTTTGGCTTTCCCAGCCTCCCATAGGTCCCGGGGAAGATACGGAGCCCTCATTGGTGAGGAAGTAATGCTCGAGCTCCTTCCCTACCGCTTTCCGAAAGTCCTTATCTTGGAGGAACCATGCATTCATCCTTCACGTTTGGCGAGCCGAGGGAGGAGGGGTTCTGGTTCTGAGGAGTATCGGCGAGTGGTCCGAAATTCCCCTGGGTAGGATACGAGTATTTACGACTGTCGCACAGTCAGTAGCAGGGAGAAAAATCATGTCTATGCGTGCCTGCGTGTGGTGGGCTGTGGAGGTGTGAGTAAAGTGGGAACGCGCGGGTGCCACGTATGCCATACGTCACAAAGGCCCAGGGACTCTGACCAAGACCTCAGTTGTTTAGCTTGAGCAATGCGGACAGCGGAAGGAGGGACCGATGAGTCTATGGCCGGATTGGAAACCGCATTGAAATCTCCCCCCCACAACCGTGACGCCCAGGGGAAGCGAGGCTAGGAGGGCGGAGGTCTTTGCCAGTGTAGAGGTAAACAACGAGGGGGGCGAGTATAGGGACATAAGGTGGAGCGGGGAGCTGGCCAGAGAGCCGCACACCATCACATGTGTGCCGTGAGGATCGTAAGTCACCTGGGAGAGAACGAAGGGTAAACTGTGTCTCATGAGGATAGCCACCCCCCGGGAACTCCTGGAAAAAGCGGAGTGCCACACTCTGTCATACCCGTACCGGGCAAGAAAGCGGCAGCAGTTACCCAATAAGTGTGTCTCCTGGAGGAGAAGGATATCAATGTGGAGGCATTGTGCATAGCGCAGGACCGCGGTGCGCTTCATCCTGTCCAGGAGACCGTTAACATTCCAAGACAGGACCTGGAGGGAGGCCCCGATCACGGTGACGCCAGTCACGGTGGACGGAATCTAGGATCAAGCCGCGCCAGTGCCTGGAGCAATGTGTGCGCAAGCTGGGGCCAATGCATGTGCGGGAGATCGAGTTGGTGTTATCACTACCGAGAGGGCATGGTTCTGTCCGTGAAAGCTGAAAAAGTAAGACAAATAAAAGAACAACAACCAAGGAAGAACCCACACCCTAACCATCCCTAAACCCCAACCATCCCTAAACCCCCACGCCCCCACCCTATACTTCATGAACGGAAGCCTCTGTCGACCCCGTAATCAACTAAACCAAACTAAAACGCTCGGATCGATAGCTTGGATGACCCCTCCAGAAACACGCATTAAGTTGAGCCTCGGCATAAAGCAGTAGAAAGAACATACAAGTCCAGCAAAGTCAGATATCCCTCCCCGAGTGAAGCGCCGCACCCCAGTAGTGATCCATCGTCCAGACCTGAGTGCAAGGCGGTTAAAGGGTGGGAGTGCGAGAAAGGTCTGAGTCCACCTGGGCACGTGGTGGGTATGAGCCCGCTAAGTCCTCCCTGGAACGGCGCCTGCTTTGCGGCGGAGAGCCTGATTGACTTGAGGAGTCAAGATGGCCGGGACCCCGCCCCCCGAGGATCAGGCTGTTGAAGCGCGTGATTGGTGCCCCCGACGGGACCTCGTGCGATGCCGCCACGGGTGTCCCGGTGATCTCAGCCTCGCAGGTAGTGGCCCCGTATGTGCTGTAGAGTCCTCTTGCCGAGGGCGAAGGGGACGCTCCTCCGTCAGCCATGCCCACGCCGCCTGTGGAGAGTCAAAAAAGTATGTTTTGCCCTGAAAAATAACTTGGAGGCGTGCTGGAAATTGGAGCTGGTATTGCAGGCCCAGAGTGCGCAGCTTCATCTTGACCTCCGTGTAGGAGCGCCGGAGATCTTGAACTTCCCTATTGTAGTCTGGGAATATCATCATAACGTGATTCTGAAACTTGAGGGGACCCTTCGCCCTGGCCGCTCGTAAGATGGCATCCCGGTCCTTGAAGTTGAGAATTTTAAGGATGATGGGGCGGGGCACCGGGTGGAGGTCTCTGCGCCAAGGACCTGTGGGCCCTTTCTACCACAAACCAAGTTGACAGAGCCTCCCCGGGCATCCAGGACCGGAACCATTGTTCAGCGAAGGTGGCCGTTTGCCCCGCTTCCACCCCTTCGGGAAACCCCACAAGGCGAAGTTTGTTGCGGCGCGCGGTTCTCGGCGTCCTCGGCACGCCTGTGGAGCTCCTTGGTAAGAGCTTTAAGTTGGGCCACCTGCTCTTTCAGTTGGACGATGTCGTCCTCAGTCGTGGAAATGCAGGATTCGGCCTCGGACAATCTGGCGGTGGTGTTGCGAAGGTCCTGTCGAAGGAGGAACGCGTCCACCTTGATTTCCCCTATCTTACCTTCCACGGATGCTTGAGAAGCACTGATGGCCTGAAGGATAGTGGTCAGGTCCTTATCAGGAGGGAAGGAGATCCCCCCCCCCCCCCGCTGCCCCTCCAGGGGGATCCGACTCCGAAGTAGTAAATCGGTCCATCTTGGTTTGCGTGGTCGCTGGCGCCGGCCTGGGGCCCTTGTCCCTTCCCATGACCGTGGATGGGACCCAAAGCCACTGCGGCTGCAAGAGACCCAGGTGGGACGGGGGGGGGGGATCAGGGGGGGTGGGGGGGGGGGGGATCAGTGAGGGGGGAAACCAGGGACCTGCAGGCGTGTGGGTTGTCCTCGAACCACACGGGAGCCACCCAGGAGAGTAGTCCTTGGATACCACCAAAGGTGGGGGCGCGGTGTCAACAATGTGGATCTCGGAACCCTAGAGGGCCTGTGGCATGGTGAAGCCCAACAGCGCAACCCCAGACCCCTGTCCGGGCCCCGGTACCGCCACAGCCGTCCCCGGAGCCCCTCGGGCGGCCAGCTGGACCGGTCGTCGCCCACTCTTCTGATAGCCAAAGGATAATGGGATATCCAATGCCATCCGGTATGATGGCTGAGAAATCCCTCCTCTCGGGGCCTGAACCCCAGCTGGACAGGCAAGCCCAGACCGATCCCTCACCACAGCCCAGGACCATCGACCACCACTTGGGAACACCGGTGAGCGGGGGCTCAACGATGTCCTACGATCAGGGGGGTAGGGGCCCACCCCGTCAAGGCCGTTTGCTAGGGAGTATGTCCAGCCGCCACCACAGCTCCGATCACCGGCACCAAACCCACAATGCCAGCAACGAGGGGGGTCTATGCCACGGCCATGCACTGCCCGATCAGGCAGCCGACCCCTCCCCTCCGCCGTCAGACCAAAGGAGGGGGGAGCGCGAAGACGGCCGTCCCTGCCCGACACAGGGAATAACTATGGGGTGGGGGGGCACGCATCAACCCCCGCGCTGCTGCCCGGACCGGCAGCCGATTTCCCTCCCCCCCCCCCCCCCACTCATCACACTAGACCGCCAACTGACTCCTCTGCCATACACCGAAGCTTGCCACAGACCGCTGCTCGCCACAGGCCGCAGGGGCAGCGCCGGCCGACAGTCCGCCGAGTTCCCACTGTTAAATGGTAGCGGCAGTTTCAGTCGATAACCTTTCAAGTATTTGCCCGGCGGTAATCGCCTCTTATACCACTCGATAATTTACCAATGAAAGAGGCAGGCGCCGGAGACTGGAAGGCAGGAAACAAAGTTTTATTCCGTCGGAGCAGAACACATCAGATCAGACAGCAAGGTATCGTCACGAGGTGCTCTAACTGCATCTCTGAGACCTGGTCTCTTATACACTGGTTTATTGCTTTATTATACATAGTATATTCTTGAGATTCCCTTGATGCCTGAAAGAACATCCCCTGAAGCCCCCGGCTCAGATCTGATCCCACACATGGTTACAGTAGAGGTTCCCACCCTACCCGCAGTGGGAGATGGCTATCGCGCAGCAGGGAATTCCGCTAATTCCCGGGGGTGTGTGCAACCGGCCGGGTCTCAGGGGGTAGGGGCTTTGATCTACTGTAATCCCTTTGATGCGGGGTGTTTCCCTTACAGTAGGGGCAATAAACTGCATCCGCAGGGCTAGGTGATGGCCTGGGACCAGTTCGGACAATGGGGCGCAGAGGAAGGGGGTTATCAAAGGAGAGGCATGACCATGTATGGGATGTCGGTCGGATGTGGTTCCGTAGCAGGGTCGCGCAGAAGGAGAGGGTTTATGGCCTGTATGAGAGAGCGGGGGTGGCCGGCGCGCGGGGGATGCTCGCAGCGCCAGGGGAAAGCGCTGGCGATCGAGAGTGAGCGGGGAGAGAGTGGGGTGCCTAAAATGGCGGCCGTGCATTCGCTGTGCGTGGCGCTGGGGAGAGGCAAGATGGCGCAGATAATGTTCAGTTTGCAGGCTAAATTTCCACAGTCCTCCCTTTTAACATATCTCGCCAGCTTGCCTAGTTCGGATTTATCCCCATAATACTGCGGACTTCCACCTCATAGAGGGCTTTCATCCGCTCTGTTTCAAAGTTCAAAGTCTTAGGGCAGATGCAGTTCATAAAAAGCGAACATAAAGGTGGCAGACACTGAATCCCCAAACAACATCCACATAGTATCACAATCGGTATTAGGATAAATGAAAACAGCCTCCATCCCCAACTTTTAATAGTGTCCCAAAACCAACTCCCCAGCGACCATTCTTCTTGCTCTTGATGGACCTCTGTGGACAGTCTGTGGAGGTGTTCAATTGCTTTGTAGACTGAGGGTGAGTTATCTGGTACGTAGGTACAACAGCTGGACCCAATGATGCGGCATGCTCCTCCACGATCAGCCAGAACCACATCTAGAACAAGGCGGTTCTGAAGAGCCACCAGGCGGACGGCCTGAAGCTCAGCGGTGTTGTTGGCGAGGGCGCCAGCTGTAATGTTCATTGCTGTTTCGACTGCCTGGGTTAAGTGGCGGATGGCACGGCTGTTTGCCATCGGACCCCAGAGCGGAACAAGACCCTTTACTGCGTCCATGAACTGTGCTCCGGTGGAGTCAGCTTGTACAATGTCTTTGGCACGTTTCTGTCGGTGATGGTTTGCTGGAGCCACATATGTCGGGGGAAGGGCGAAGGCGATGTAGCAGGTGCCTCCCCAACCTTTCGGGAGCCAGGTGTAGGCCTTAGTACCACAGACGAAGTACATATTCGGGGAGGCAACAAAGGAGGGTGGGTCAACTGAGTCCAATGTTCGGGTGATGAGGCAGGAGCTGTGGCCCACCAGCTGTGCCCCCAGGCCTTCGAGGCATACAGATCCAGTGATGTTGATGACGGACAGGGCCACTGTTAGGGTGGCGGCTGTCCGTTTTCGGAGGTAAGAGAAGGTGGGTCTGGCTGGATTGTTGAACACTTGCATTTCAACTCGTTCTTTGGCGGGGATGTCCATATGAAAGGAAGTGTTCGATCTCAGAGGGCAGAAGAGGGCGGAGGTTCTACCAGTTTTGTTCAGCCAGAACCCATGGTAGAAGTGTGACATGGTTCTGCCGGAAGTGGCATTGTCCTTGTAGCTCTCCTGCAGGAGGATCAGCCAGGCGAGGCAGGAACCATGGACAGAAAAAGGTGAAGGGATGAAAGGGATTGAGTGCCCAGTGGCATGGGGCAGCAATCCACAGATCCAGCAGTTAGTGGCGTTGGTGGCAAGATTGTGTTGGTGGAGCAACTGCACAAAAGAGTTATTCCAGAACTCCTTACGCCTTTCTCGGAGTTGGGGTGAAAGTGAGATCAGATGGTGTTCTTTCGTGGTGGTAGGTTGAACGGTGGTCAGCAATGTCTTATGAGCGGGTGTGCTCTCCTCCATGATCCAGAAGGTGACCACGAGGAGAAGGCAAAAGAGAAGGGAAATTAAAAGTGCTATTGTCTTAAAGCTGTGCATTCGGTCAGTCTTTGGGTTTTTGTAGTGGATCTTAGGACGTCCGGTTGCTTCCATCATCTTCATGTCGGGCGCTTCCATCACCTTCAAGAGACTCGGTAGCGGGCAGAACCACAGACTTTGTTTTAGTTTCTCTCCTGGTGGCCTTTGAGGTGACTAGGCTACCGTTCTGAGATTTCCACTTAGCCTGTGGTCTGCTTAGCCGAAGTTCTCTCCTTTCGTCGCAAGTTATACCCTTCTTTGGATGGCACAGTGGGATCTGGATATTCAATCAATTCAAGTGTCTCTGTATCTGGGCAGCGGCTCAGGGATGGTCGGTCTTTGTCCAGGAGTTCCTCTTGGGCGGTGATGTTGTCCGTGGTTGTCAGGGTCGGTGATACCTTCTTGCAGTGGTGTGCATGCAGCCAATTGCGTTTCCCCTCCACTCGAAGAGCTGTTCGGGTGGTGATCAGGACTTGCAGGGGGCCCGTCCACCGGGGCTCCAGACTCTTGGTGCGCTGGAAGTTACGCACTAAGACGAAGTCACCGGGTTGGATGTCGTGCCCGGGGCCCCTGGAAACATCGGGAATGGCGTGCAGCACCTGCTGATGGATAACAGACAACGTCTTAGTTAGGTTATACAAATAGTCAGACATGAGGACGTCCGGGACGTCGTGGATAGATGTTGGTTTTGGTGCAGTCCAAAGGTTCATGGGCCGCCCGAAGACTACCTCGTAGGGGGTTAAGTGGTGTTTGGTGGGGGTGGAACGCATTGATAGCAATGCTAGTGGGAGAGCGTCTGGCCATCTTAGTCCTGTGGTGGCGACTATTTTTGCTATCTTAAGCTTCAATGTGGCATTGTGTCGCTCAACCAGGCCTGCAGATTGGGGGTGGAAGACCGCATGGAATTTCTGTTTTATACCCAACCCTTTTAAGATGAGTTGGATAACTTCGGCTACGAAGTGGGGGCCGTTGTCGCTCCACAAAATTCGACAAAGGCCGTATCGGGGGAAGAATTCCTTCAGTAGTACTTTTGCGGTAGTCATAGCGGTGTTGTCATGGGTTGGGTAGGCTTCCACCCACTTGCTGAAGGCACACACAACGACAAGTACATACTTTAAACCTTGGCACCTTTCTAGCTGGACATAGTCCATTTGTAGGACTTCAAAGGGGTGATTGGGGACCCCAAACCCTCCCCGGGGTACAGCAGTTCCTTTCCCAGGGTTGTGTTGGAGGCATACTAGGCAATGTTGGACCAGACGTTTGGCTGAGTCTGGTATTCTGTCGTTGTGCCAGACTTTGGAGATGAGTTCGATCATAGGGGCAGACCCTATGTGTGCGGGGGGAGTGTGCCATGGTCAGCATGGGGATCAAGTATGAGTCGGGTAGCAACCATTTGTTCGAGTCTTTAGTTCGCCAACAACCGTCATCGTCCTTCAACCCCACCCGGCCCCATTCAGTTAATTCGTGTGGTGTGCTGGCTGGTTGGATATCCCTAATCGTTTCCCTAGCATCCTTCCATTTCTCAGTTTGTGACCTGGTCACGTACATGCGGGTCGTGGACCTGTTCTCGGCTGTGGTTCGGGCAGTAATGTCAGCTAGTGCATTTCCCTGTCCTATAATGTCTGTCACCTTCTTGTGTGCCTGGCATTTGATCACAGCTAACCGTGTGGGGAGGAGGACTGCTTCGGTCAGGGCAGAGACTAAATCTCCATGCAGGATGGGTGTGCCATGAGAAGTCAAGAATCCCCTCTCTTTCTATAAGAGCCCAAAGTGGTGAACTACCCCAAAGGCATACTGACTGTCTGTGTAAATGTTTGCGGTTGTCCCTGCTGCCAGGATGCAGGCTCGTGTGAGGGCAATTAGTTCCGCCGCCTGTGCGGATCGCTGTGTGATGCGGGCTGTCTCAACAACTGTTCGAGCTGTGGTGACTGCATAGGCAGCTGAGGTGGTGCCATCAGGGAGCTTGATGCATGAGCCATCCACCCACAGTTCTCCGTCAGGGTCCGGGAAGGCAGTATCCCGGAGGTCAACCCTACTCTTGGTTTGTTCGTCGGTGAGGGTCACGCAATCATGTATAGGGGATGCATTGGGGTCAGCGTCAGGGAGAGGTAGTAGAGTAGCTGGATTCAGAGTGGTGCATCGTTTCAATGTGATGTGGGGTGCAAGCAGAGTCAGTTCATAACCAGTCAGTCGTGCGCTAGTCAGGTGTTGAGTCTTGGTTTGGTTCAGGAGGGTATCAACAGCATGGGGTACCAATACTGTGAGGGGGTTCGAGAGCACGATCCCCTCACTTTGCCGGATAGAGACAGCATCGGCGGCTACTGCTCGAAGGCAGGCGGGCAAAGCTCTACCTACGGGGTCAAGAGTGGCAGAGAAGTAGGCACAAGGGCGTTGCTTAGGGCCTATGGACTGGGTTAGGACAGACAACGCACATCCCTCCCTTTCGTGGGTGTAGAGGGAGAAAGGTTTAGTGTAGTCTGGGGTTCCTAGGACTGGGGCCGAGCAGAGGGCGTCTCGTAATTCTTTGAAGGAGGATTGACATTCGGGTGTCCAGGGGAGGGGGAAGGGGGTATCTTTAGCCAGCAGGGAAAGCAGAGGTTTTACGATAAGACTGAAGTTTGGCAACCATTGTCGACAAAAGGAGGTGAGGCCTACTAGGGACCGCACTTGCTTCTGAGTTTTGGGAACAGGGGTTTCTAGGATGGTCTGAATTCGGTCAGGGGTAAGTTTCCTCCCGTCTTTGGATAGTAGGTGGCCTAGATACGTTACTTGGGGGCTGGCAGAATTGCAATTTCTTTCTGGAGACCTTGTGACCGTTCTCCGCAAGGAAGCGGAGGAGGTGAATGGTGGCTGTGACGGCAAGTGGAGTGGTGTCGGCCGCCAAAAGAATGTCATCGACGTACTGTATCAACACCACTCCATCGGGTAGTTGGACTGCATCCAGTTGCCTCTTGAGGGCTTGGCTGTAAATACTGGGACTCTCAGTGTAGCCTTGGGGTGCCCTGCAGAATCTGTATGAACGGGCTTTTAAAGTGAATCCGAACAGGTAGCGGCTGTCTGGGTGGATGGGGATGGAAAAGAATGCGTTCTTGAGATCAATAACAGTAAAGATGGTGGCAGTGGATGGAATCAGGGTGAGGATGGTGGTGATGTCTGAGACCACGGGGTACTGGGGTATGACTACTTTGTTAACCTCTCGTAAGTCAACAATGAAACGGTAGGCTTTCTCATCCCCCTCGCCTTGCTTCTTTACAATGGGTAGGATAGGGCTGTTGCAAACATTACTGACTACTTCTTCTACCACTCCTGCCTCGACCAGGGATTCGATGATTTCCACCAATGCCTTCTCGCCTTCGGGTGATATCCGATACTGTGGAAGCTTTGGGAGCACTGCGTCCGGTCGGATGGTTATGTGTACCGGGTCGATCACCATGCGCCCTACATCTGAGTCTGTTTTAGCCCATAGATGTGAAGGTAATGTGTCGAGTAGGGACATGTCAGCATCGGTTATAGAGAGCATACGCCGTGTGTGACAGGGTCTGGACAGATCTGGGTTATCGTGTAGGATGACTCGAACTCCGTCTGGGGAGCATCTGATGGTAGCTCGAAAATGTTTTTAGCAAATCAAGTCCCATAATAGCATCGGGGGTGTTGGAGGAGAGCAGAAAGGTCGTGTCAGTGGTGTTATCTTCTAAGTCAAAGGAGATTGGTGCTGATAAGGGGTTAGTGGAGGGCGTTCCATCGAAGCCTATTGAGGTTACATGTGAGCCAGACAAGGGTGCCCTAGGGATCAGTCGTTTGGATAACGCACTACGTGTCGCCCCAGTGTCTACCAGGAATGGGGATTTTGTGCCCAAGACCTTAGCAGTGACGTAAGGGCCTTGCTGGTCAACACGGAGCTTGACTGGATCCCTCCCTTGCCCCTGGCGGTCCTATGCGAAGTCATGGGTGCTTTCATAGTCGGACTGCTGGCACTGGTTTTGTCGGGGGCGGTCAAAGGTGTTTGGTTTGCCTGGCCTGACGTTGGTTGCGTCGTTCGTGTGCCCTCGTCCCTGTCCTCTGTTTCTGGCGTCATATGCTGTGTCTCTGGGATCCCTATTTTTGTTTAGTTCCAGAAGGACCGGGCACTGGGATTTCCAGTGTCCGAACCCTCTACAGAACGCACATTGGTTCCCATCTAAGTCTCTCCGTCCGTTGTAGGGTGCAGGTGTATGGTCTCTAGGGGGTAGCTTTCTAGGAGCGGTTGGGTGGTAATTCTCTTTCGGGGGTTCCCTTCCTCTGGTCACCCCTTGCAACTGTGCTATCATTACCCTCTCCTTCAGTTCCTTTTTCTTCTTCTCTGATGCCCTATCGTTCTCGTTTTTCTGATTTTCGTAGTATTGGGCCATCTGGAGAATCGCTGCGGGTTTGGAGGCTGCCCAGCTACTCTCGCTGGTCTGTAGTTTCTGGGAAATTTCTTGTGTCAGACCCTTCACATAATTCTGGACAAAGAGGTGATGTCCGGTTGCGGTGGTCATGTCTTGGCCACTGTAATCGGAAAACAGTCTCGAATCGGGAGAAGTATTCAGACACATCCTCCTGGGGTTTCTGGCGGCAAGCCGTTACTATCGACCAGTCTACCTTTCTTTCTGGGATTAGAGTCTTCAGTTTTAGTACAATCTTGTCTGGGAGCTCTAATATGGCTTTTGGGGGTTTCTGTCCTGGTTCTCGCTGCTTATCTATGGTATCGAGTTGTACCCAGGTATATCCGAACGGCTCAGCGTGGTCAACTTTCCGGATTTGTTTCCACACATCAGCCGGCAGACATAGCCCAAAGAACAAGTCGATATCTGCTAAAGTCATAATCGTAGAACCTAAGGCTGTACCCAGTTCAGTGTAGAAGGCAGTCGGGTTCTTTCTTAAGTCGGGTAGAGTTTTTCTAAAGGTCAAAATGTCTTGCCGGTCCCACGGCTGGTAGACCCAGTTATATGCAACCCTTCCCTTCGCATCTTGGTGGTTGATGTCGTCATGTGTTCCCAGACCTCGTGGGGGGACCCAGTAGGGGGCAGCTTCTTTAATGGGCATCATGGCATCAGCCCTCCCTTCCTGGGGCTTAGTCGCTATGGGGGTTTCTGCTTTGGTGGTCTGTCCATGTTCTTTAAGGTGTCGGTAGACCTCGAGTGTACGAGTGAAGAGGTTCGTAACGTCGCCCTCTCTTTCCTCTCCGATGTCTACCTTCCTATATAGGGCTGCTAAGCCTTCGGGACCTTTATCGTGGTATCTTTCCTCATACGCATTCAGGGCGTGATAACAGAGCCGTACGACGGAGTGTCGTCTGCGGCTGTCGGCATACGAGTTATACACGTCTGTTATATACTCCTCACTTTCTTTTCGCTCCACCAGTGTCCCTACTATCTTATCAATTCCTGCTCGTTCATCCTTTGTTAATCGATTCATTCTGGTGGACTCTTTCTTTCCCATCTCATGGTCATCTAGCGTTGTAGCCGACATTGGGTTCAGTACAAGAGGCTCAGCCGGTGCGGAGGCCGTGAGGACCGAGGCCCCTGTACTGCTTTCGCTCGTGTTCGGGGGTTGTAGGTGTTGCACTACTGACTGGGAGGGTGCATATGGAGGGGGCATGTAAATGATCGGGGGACCTAACAGTAATTCATCATTCGTTCGCTGCTTGGAGGACAACTCAGGGTAGAGCAAAGAAGGGGTCCTAACCGCGTACTGGCCTGAGGTTTCGGGCTCCTGTCTTAGTTTAGTTTCCCTTCTCTCCTTTATGTCTTCTTCTAACTTTCTAGCGGCAAGGTGAGCTGCCTTTCGTAATTCCTTTTCTGCTTTTACTTCTTCCCTCTTTTTCCGTTGCGTTGCTTCTTTGCGCCACATGCCGATACTGTCAAGCATAGTAGGCGTCGTCTTATTGCTACGCAGAGCTATTTCTAGCGCTTCTATCTTATGGTCGTCGAAGGATCCCATCAGTGGCCACTGACTCTCGGGGTCCTTCTTTGTATATTTATGCCATAGCTTGGTATAAGCTACGGCGACTAGTCCATATTTAGTGAACATGTCCTTATTAGGGGTGCCCTCCAGTGGAGCCGGATGGTTCACCTCTAATAAGCGGTCCGGGCAGAACCAACTACCAATCAGTGGGGAGAAGATAGGCATGACGGGTTTCAACGGGGACAAAAATCAGCACTACCTATCTTTTCACTGCTTGCAAAGACTAGACAGAATATCTCTATTCCTCGTTATTTGTAAGCAGAGAATACCTCCAAAGAACCAATATCGAACAACTAGTGTTCGGACAATCAATCAATCAATGGGAGATAAAGATAGGCATGACGGGGTTCAACGGGGACAAAAGTCAGCATTACCTACCCTTCACTATTTGCAAAGACTAGACAGAATATTCCTATTCTACGTTATTTGCAAACAGAGAATATCTCAAAAAGCACTATTCTCCAAAACAATCAATGTTCGGACAATCAATCAATGGGGAGATAAAGATAGGCACGACGGGTTTCAACGGGGACAAAAGTCTGCGTTACCTACCCTTCACTATCTGCAAAGGGAGAGAGAGAGAGAGTATTTCTACTCCTCCCCGTTTGTAGACAGCGAATATCTCAAAGAGAACAATCAATGAGCACAATCAATGAGCAATACTAGTATTCCAAAGCTTCAAACAATCAATCAATTATTTCGCAATTTGTCGTGTATCACGACCTTACCCGGACCGCGTGGACAGTTTCTCGTCTTCCGCCTCCAGCGCCCGATCGTCCTCTACTCTCCGTATTTGCCGCGGCACTCCTGATGGTTCCCAGTCAGGACCGTAGATCACTCGAGAGAGGTCTGCTCGGAACCAGTGAAGTTCGGATGATCGGCTGCCAGACGAGGGTCTATTGGGCAGGAGCTCTCCCGATCGTTGCAGTCGTTCACTCTGTCGTCGGGACCTCTCCCACTGGATCCACGTGTCGCTGATGGGCCCCACGTTTGGGACGCCAATTGTTAAATGGTAGCGGCAGTTTCAGTCGATAACCTTTCAAGTATTTGCCCGGCGGTAATCGCCTCTCATACCACTCGATAATTTACCAATAAAAGAGGCAGGCGCCGGAGACTGGAAGGCAGGAAACAAAGTTTTATTCCGTCGGAGCAGAACACATCAGATCAGACAGCAAGGTATCGTCACGAGGTGCTCTAACTGCATCTCTGAGACCTGGTCTCTTATACACTGGTTTATTGCTTTATTACACATAGTACATTCTTGAGATTCCCTTGATGCATGGGGGAATATCCCCTGAAGCCCCGGTTCAGATCCGATCCCATACATAGATACAGTAGAAGTTCCCACCCTACCCGCAGTGGGAGATGGCTATCGCGCAGCAGGGAATTCCGCTAATTCCCGGGGGTGTGTGCAACCGGCCGGGCTCAGGGGGTAGGGGCTTTGATCTACTGTAATCCCTTTGATGCGGGGTGTTTCCCTTACAGTAGGGGCAATAAACTGCATCCGCAGGGCTAGGTGATGGCCTGGGACCAGTTCGGACAATGGGGCGCAGAGGAAGGGGGTTATCAAAGGAGAGGCATGACCATGTATGGGATGTCGGTCGGATGTGGTTCCGTAGCAGGGTCGCGCAGAAGGAGAGGGTTTATGGCCTGTATGAGATAGCGGGGGTGGCCGGCGCGCGGGGGATGCTCGCAGCGCCAGGGGAAAGCGCTGGCGATCGAGAGTGAGCGGGGAGAGAGTGGGGTGCCTAAAATGGCGGCCGTGCATTCGCTGTGCGTGGCGCTGGGGAGAGGCAAGATGGCGCAGATAATGTTCAGTTTGCAGGCTAAATTTCCACACCACCAAGGGCACCACCGGCCACCTGGCCGCCACTCCCCGGGGCCGCCGTTAGTCGAGTGCCACTCCTCCCCAGGCGCCCCAGTCACCACCACCTGGTCACATAGACGGGGGGCTGCGAGGTCTTGGCCGGCCAGGACATCCAGGAGTCAGGAGAACACCGGGGGGGGGCGGGGGCTCACAACTCACCCCCGCCACCACCGTCCTTGCTGCCCGCCAATTCCCGGCTCGCCTGAACCGCTAAAAGTGCCTCACCCTGGCCGGAAACCCACCACTCCGTCGCCTCTGCCCCCGCGCCGGCCGATGCGCCGGCCGATATCGGCTGGGGGCACGAAGCACTGCGGGCAATGTCCTGGTGTGTGCGGCCGAGCTGCCTCCACGTGGGCCGCCACCCGACCCTCCGCAGTCCCTTCCCTCCACAGGCGCCTCACCCAGATCAAAGGCCTGCTACTCCGCCGTTACTGCCCCCGCGCTGGCCAATGCACCGGCCGATCTAGGGTGGGGCCGCGGAACACTGCGGACAAAGTCTTGATGTGCGTAGTCCCGCCAGTCCGGGCCGCCGCTGCCGAGCTGCTTCTGCGCGGGCTGCCGCCCGACCCTCTGTAGCCTCTTCCCTCCAAAATCACCTCACCTGGATCGGAGGCCTGCCACTCTGCCCCCGCGCCGGCCGACGCACCGGCCGATCCAGGAAGGGGGCCGCAAAGTACTGCGGGCAATGTCCTGATGCGTGCGGCCCCGCCAGTCAGGGCTGCCGAGCTGCCCACACGCGGGCCGCCGTCCGACCCTTCGCAGCAGCAGGGATCACGCGAGGCCCGGCCCCGCCTCTCCAGGCCACTCCGCTCCCCACAGAGGCCGCGACAGGCCGTCCGCCCTAGAAGACCTCAGGCGCCGCTGGGTGCGACCAGGATGTCAGGAAAGGGGACCCCCGGAGGGAAACACCGCTGGTTGCAGGTTGGTGATGCCAATGCATGCGGGGGTTCCCTGATTCGAGGCGGATGACAGAGGGGTCGGGAGCACTCTTAGAGTGCGACAGCCATCTTGACGCCTCGACCGGAAGTCCGAAGCTTCTTTTTATAGGTACCGTTCCCTATTAACTTCAGTCGTGCTCTCTACACCAAAAAGCACCACTGCACCCGTATGCCCCAGAGCCGACCGAGGAAACCTGTTGGTGCAGCCTTGGACCTTGACCCCTCCAGAAGAATAGTCCTGTAAGTCATTGACAAATGACCGTATACAGTATATGTTTTTAGCCGTAGAATTACATTACCGTTTTACTCTGTAAATACAGTGCATCTTTAAAATCACTATCTCAAAGTGCTTTCTTAAGATTGAAGTTCTTAGTGTTAAAAAATATATAAAATAAGAGTAATTTTTCTAAATTGGTATTGAGTTTCTTCTCGAGTGTGTCATTTATTGACT
This sequence comes from Triturus cristatus, assembly GCF_964204655.1. Taxonomy (NCBI): domain Eukaryota; kingdom Metazoa; phylum Chordata; class Amphibia; order Caudata; family Salamandridae; genus Triturus; species Triturus cristatus. Next base: position 1,047,234,391 of record NC_140590.1, read on the forward strand.
CTGTATGTGTTCAACAAATGCATTAACACTGCCCTCTGATAAGCCTAAACTGCTCGCACACACTAACATGAAAGAGAGCTTTTGAGATTATTAATTTAAACACTGTAAGCAAATAAAGGTCGTCTGGACATTCCACATAGTGTACCTTCTTTTTGGTAAAGTACATGAAAAGCCAACTTCCTACAGTGTGGAGGTAGGAAATAGGTTGAGGCTCCATTGGAAGATACTATCCGTTTTTTAAAATGTATTTTTCTTGATTTAGATTGAATCTAAAAAAAGCTATCGGTAACTGTTTAAATGTACAAATTTAATCTGACCTGCTTGAAAAAAGATAAGCAAAAATGCATTGTTGTGTTCTTGGTATAGCTGCTCAAGTTCCTTTGTGACTTTTTTAAAAGTTATTTTCAATAATAAAATGTTTTGTTTCTTCCAGTATTATTTAAAAATACAGATTAACATTTTTCTTTATGGATTCTGTTTTACCCTTTTAAACCCCTAATTCATGATGTAAGTTTCTGTGCATAATAACATTCCTGCTAGGTCATAGACTAGTCTTGACTTCACGCAGTGGCAGATAATGGAAGGGAAAGTTAGTATTTTGAGGCAAATGTTTTTATGTCATCGTAGATCATGCTTGTGGAAGGATACAAGGGCCAGAAAGTCCAGGATGTCAAGAAACCCATCCAGAAGAAAATGGTTGATGATGTACGTATTATATTTTGACTTTTGGTGCATAACTTTCAGTTATATATTATGTCTAGTTCAGTTCTAATTTTTGTTTACATTGTGGGCATTATCAAAATGCATATCCTCTGTGACGAGTGACGGGTCTGTCCCGTCACTAACCTTTGGTCCACAGTGCCTACCATGTCAACCCGAAGATTAAATCGTTTTTTTCCTGCCACTGGGTTTGTCACAATAGGCATATGTAAATGAGGTTGATTGTGGAAGAAGACTAAAAAGTATATCTTCATTTTTTCAATTGAGGACAGATTTTTTTTATTCAAAAATCCAAGAGCTGATTTTTTTCTAGGTAATGGAAATGGCACGCCGTTTAAGTTCTGCCTTGAACACTATTCATGTTCCTGTTTAAAGAGAGTCCCCGTGTTGTGCACTTAGTGTTTGTATTGGATAATTGGCACGAAGGGTACAACTTTCCATCCAAAAGCATTGAGTACTGCATGCGAGGGCTGCGATAGGGCTTTGAACTTGAGCACTCCCTAATGACTCCCACGGTCCTATTCTGTGCAAGGCAAGAGGCTGCACTGTTGTTGGATGATGAATGTTTTCTACCCACAACGCATTGTACAACATGGGAAGACCTACAACAAGACTACACAGGGCTCCAAGTCTGTATATTGAGGAGGAAGCACTTTACTTAAGAAAATATCAAAAGACCTGGCAAAACATTGACTCACCAGGAAAAAAGCTTTGTGGCTCTGGATCCATCGGATGTGAAGGCAGTTTGGGAGGGGGGGGGGGGGGAGTTGAGGGGGAGGGGAGACAGGGGTTGGGGAGAACTGATGTCACGACATACATGGCACCCTACTTTGCTCCAGTATGTCACTTTGGATGTAACCGTGTAAATCCCTTCAAGACATTCAAAAGTGCTTCCTTGTCATGGTGAGAAGATATTTCCAAATAAAAGATTTCTGGGCTTAGTATCACATTTGTAAACATAAAATTTAGAGACACTTAAAATAAACCGTTTTGTTCTTCCTGAACCTGCCCAACATTTGATCTTTAGTTAACGCCTCCGGTAAGATGGAAGTATACAATGTCTGATTGCAGAACCTCTGATTTAAAATCGTATTGTTCCTTTGATCATTACTCCAGACAGCCCATGAAGTACGCCTTATCCATTTTGGTTGGAAATCCTATGATCTGTAGCAGAGTTGCTGTTGTGTAGTTTTCCAGATACTCTGTGCAGTTTTCAAGTGTTTCATTATCTGTCACCTCTCAAGCGCACTTTTCAGCCTTTGATCTCCTTTATTGCTGTAGCCATTGTTAATGATGTGATCTGATATATCCTGGAGTTCGAGGCATGTGGGCTGCTGAATTCATATCTGTGCATAGATCGCCGCCTAGTGTTGGGTCCGGATGTTTGCACGTTGTTGTCCTGGAAGAGTCTTCGAGGTATCCTGGGATAGGTGACTCCTCCCTTGGACTACAGTGCGCATGGGCATCCTCTCCATCCTCAGATTGTTTTTTTCCGCCATTGGGTTCGGATGTGCTATCTTAGCTCAAGTTAGGAAAAACTTTATCGAGGCCAAAAGGCCTTTAGTTCGCGTCGGTACTGTTTTCTCGATCGGTTTCGATACTCCTTTGTTAGTTTAACAACTTTCAGCACCGACTTTTCGCTTCTTACCTGCCCATCGACGACATCGACGATGGAATCGAGGACACCGTTCAAAAGATGTCCGGTATGCAATGCGAAATATCCCCACATCGACGTCCATCCGGTGTGCAACAAATGCCTTTCGCCGGATCACGACGAATCGACATGCATGGCCTGTGCCCGGTTCCGTTCAAAGAAGACTCTACGGAATCGACGAGAGGCAAGACTCGAAGCGCAGCACGCGGCACCGGCCCCGGCAGACATCTTCAACGCCGAGACCGAAGATGTCGAAGAATTGGAGATCCTACCCTCCAGTCCCGTTTCCGAACATGACTCCGGATCGAACGATGTCGACGAATCACTCTTTCGCAGAGATGAAGACGACACCGAGGTAGGAGACTACGATGAGGCCTTGGGGGCCGAAGAGAGTAGCTCCAATGACGAGCAAGGCCTACCCGTTCAGACTGAAGAGAGCCCAGTGCCACAGTCTATGGCTCCGGTCGAGGGATCGCCTTCGGGCCTTACCCGAGACCTATCCCGCAGTTCTTCGGCCCCGCCCTCGGGCCCGGCCTCGGACGTTCAGCGGCAGCCATTATTACCTAAACCGGCTGGTTTCCCTTCTTCCAAACCGAAACCGAAAGCTGCACTGGTTCAATCGAAACCGAAACCATAAGTGGCGCTGGTCGGATCGAGGCCTTCCACACCTTCGACGCCAGCGAAGCGCGTCGGCACCGAGCGCACCAAGCCAGACTTCGGTGCCGAACTTGAAGCGGCCGACGTCGGAGTCGGCATACGGAAAAAGGCCTTCGGTGCCAACAAACCTGATCGGTTCCCGGCGTCGACGCCATCGACTCCGACACCAAAGGGCACACTGCCGGCTGCGTCTCACATCGCTTCCACGGCAACACCGAAGCCTCATGCATCGAAGACGTCGACGGCCATTCCCGCCCCTCGACTCGATGACCCGCCGGCGCCGAAAAAGTCGACGACCGCCTCTACAGACCTGGTCGGCGCGAAAGCCTCAAAGGCGCTCCAAGTGCGACCTGGTGCAGCACAAAGCATCAAAACCAAAACGGTCCTCCAGGACACGTCGGGCTCCGGCCCAATAAAAGCTCCAGCAGCCTCCTCGGCGCCAGCCAACATTACTTTTGGCCTGCCTCCGTCCACGATCCCAAAAATATTCCAACTCAGGACACGGGTCACCCACTCCACAACTACACCTGCTGAGGCGTCTCAGTCACATGTCATCGACGCCATCACCGGCAGGATGGTTATCCACGAACGGAGGATAACTTCGGAGCCACCTTTGGACCCTTTCCGGATCCCACTAAAAAGGAAGCTGCCTGTAGACTCAGAACCTCTCCTAAGCGAATCTTACCACTCGCCCTACCAGGATCCACAATCATTCTCTCCCACACACTCCGACACGGATGTGTTGGAGGACTACATGGATGACCAACTCCCCTACCACAGAGACATAGACCCTGATTACCAACAGGACCCTGATCAAACTTGGGGCGACCCTGTAGATCCAGGTGCACCTCTAGATGCACAGGACCCACAACTCTATGGGGCGAAAACATCTCCCACAGAGGACACTGCAGTATTCAACGCTCTTATCGAACGTGCCGCAAATAATCATGGAGTGCAGCTTCACTCTGACACCATCGAGGACGACTTTCTTATGGACACCTTCGCATCCTCAGAAAGACATGTAAAAACTCTGCCCATGTTGAAAGGGGTCCTCAAACCAGCCAAGGACATCTTCAAAGAACCCACCAGGGCACGAGTGATAAACCCCAGGATCGATAAGAAATACAGATCGGCGCCTGGGGACCCTACTTACATCAGAGGCCAATTACCACTAGACTCCATCGTCGTAGCGAATGCTCGCAAGAGGGCACACTCGCAGACGACAGGTGACGCTCCTCCCCCGGACAAAGAGTCCAAGGTGCTAGAGACCTCCGGCAAGCGAGTTGCCGCCCAGGCTGCCAACATATGGCGCATAGCCAACACTCAAGCGCTCCTCGCTCGCTACAATAGAGCGCACTATGACACATTGGAACAACTACTCCAACATCTCCCTGACCAGTACAAAGAAGGTGCAGAAATTCTTATCAGAGAGGGACAGCTACTCACAAATGCTTCCATCAAGTGTGCACTAGATGCCGCAGACACGGCTGCCAGGGCCATTAACACAAGCGTCATGCTGCGACGACATGCCTGGTTGCGAATCTCCGGATTCAAACCGGAGGTGCAAAATAATATACTCAACCAGCCTGTCAACCCCGACTATTTATTCGGACCGGAGGTTGACACCACCCTTGAGAAAATAAAAAAGGACACGGACACCGCAAAGTCCATGGGGGCTCTCCAGACTCAGTCCTTTCGGAGCAGCTCCTTTCGTCGCCCCGGAAATAGAGGAGCGGGTAGAGGACAGGGGTCACAGCAGACATACAACAAGGGCAATACACAAACCACCTACGATAACACCCGGGGTGGATATCGTGGCTCCAGTACAAAGGGAAGAGGACGCGGCTACGGCAGCACCGGGTCCTCCCCCAAGAACAAGCAGTGACGCCCTCTCCCTTCCTCCCGACCACATAACACCTGTCGGGGGAAGGCTACAAAGGTTCCTGTCCACGTGGAACTCCATCACCACGGACAGGTGGGTCAAAGATATTGTCAAATACGGTTACTGTCTAGAGCTAACCTCACTCCACCCACAATTCCTCCAAGAAACCGTCCTATGTCCTCAGAGCACTTAACGCTCTTAAAGCAGGAGGTGCAAAGCATGCTTCTAAAAGGCGCAATAGAGGTCATACCCGTCCACGAGCAAGGTACGGGGGTGTACTCCCTGTACTTTTTAATACCGAAGAAGGACGGGTCACTCAGACCTATATTAGACCTGAGACCCCTAAACAGATACATTCTTTCCGAGCATTTTCACATGCTCACTCTCCAGCAAGTCCTCCCGCTGCTCAAGCAGGGAGACTTTCTAGCCACACTGGACCTCAAGTATGCGTATTTCCACATACCCATTCACCCATCACACAAAAAATACCTCAGGTTCACTGTTCAAGGACAGCACTACCAATTCAGAGTCCTTCCCTTCGGCGTGACAACGGCACCAAGGGTGTTTACAAAGTGCCTAGCTACTGTGGCGGCACATCTACGGAGGCAGCACATACACGTCTACCCTTACCTGGACGACTGGCTCGTTCAAGCGAAGTTAGCCCAGCAATGTGCCAGCCACATGTCCCGCACCATTCACCTCCTTCACAGTCTGGGGTTCTCACTAAATTACCCAAAATCCCATCTCCAGCCCGCACACGTACAACAGTACCTAGGTGCGACTATAGACACTCTGGCGGCCACAGCTCAGCCAAATTTAGTGAGGATCAACAGCATACAAATGCTGATCTCCAGGTTCAAACCCCAACACTCACTTCCAGCACGAGTGTTCATGCAGTTGATAGGCATGATGGCCTCCTGCATTTTCATAGTCCCACACGCGAGATTACATATGCGCCCGCTTCAGGAGTGCTTAGCACGTCAGTGGAATCGGGCTCAAGGATAGTTGAAAGACCTAGTGTTGGTGAGCGGTCGGGCATACAACTCTCTGCATTGGTGGAATCCTCTAAACCTTTGCAAGGGCCGACCGTTCCAAGAGCCTGTTCCACAAATAGTACTGACAGCGGACGCGTCTCTCCAGGGATGGGGAGCTCATGTACTCCACTACACAGTGCAGGGACTATGGACGACACAACAGAAGAAGATGCACATCAACCTTCTGGAACTGATGGCAATCTTCCTGGCCATGAAGGCATTCAAAGTACATCTGTGCAACAAAGTCGTGTTGATCCGGACGGACAACATGACTGCCATGTACTACATACAGAAGCAGGGAGGAACACACTCTCCACAGTTGTCTCATCTGGCTCAGAGCATGTGGAAGTGGGCCATTCAGAGGAACATGTTCCTCATGGCAGAACGCCTCCCCGGCAAGGACAACCAGATGGCGGATTTGCTCAGCAGACACAGCCACCAGATGCACGAGTGGGAGTTACACCCATCAGTACTCCAACCGTACTTCCAGCAATGGGGTCATCCAGAGATAGACCTATTCGCCACAAGCGAAAACGCAAAATGCCAAAGCTTTGCCGCCAGGTTCCCACATCCGCAGTCGCAGGGCAATGCGATATGGATGAACTGGTCCGGCAGATTTGCGTACGCTTTTCCCCCAGCGCCGTTGATACCGCTGGTGGCTCGCAAACTCCGACAACACTCCCTGACACTCGTCCTAGTTGCTCCCACGTGGGCACGCCAGCCATGGTACACCACCTTCCTCGAACTTTCCGTGGTGCCGCATCAAAGGCTGCGGATCAAACCCGCGCATTTGACGCAGAACCATGGAGAGATTCAGCACCCAGATCCGCAACAGCTGAACCTGGCAATCTGGCTCCTGAAGTCCTAGAGTTTGGCTACCTCAACCTGCCACCTGACTGTATGGACATCATCAAGGAGGCCAGGAGACCCACTACAAGAGCTTGCTATGCAGCCAAATGCAAAAGGTTCGTCATTTATTGCAGTAATAATGACATTAACCCGCTGGACGCATCCATCCAAAACATCATTTGTTACCTCTTACACCTATACCGATGCAATCTGGCGTACACCTCTATACGTGTCCATTTGACCGCAATATCAGCCTATCTGCAAACCAGGCAGCACCTCTCACTATTCAGAGTGCCTGCCATCAAAGCATTCTTGGAAGGACTCAAACGAGTCATTCCACCAAGCCACCCACCGGCTCCAATGTGGAACCTCAACCTGGTCCTCACACGCCTGATGGGTCCACCCTTTGAACCTCTACACTCATGCGAGATTCAATTCCTCACCTGGAAAGTAGCTTTCCTGGTAGCAATCACTTCTTTAAGAAGGGTTAGTGAACTCCAGGCACTAACAGTTCAAGAGCCATTTATACAGGTTCACGCCAACAGGGTCGTACTACGTACCAACCCCAAATTCATGCCCAAGGTAATCTCGCAGTTCCACATGAATCAAACTATTGAACTGCCCGTTTTCTTCCAAAACCCACAAACTGTCGTGGAACGAGCACTCCATACACTAGACGTAAGGAGGGCCCTCATGTACTACATCGACAGGACTAAACCCTTTAGGAAGACAAAACAACTGTTCGTTGCCTTTGCCCCACACCACAAGGGTAACGCCATCTCCAAAGCAGGGATAGCCAGATGGATAGTTAAGTGTATTCAAATTTGTTATCAAAAGGCAAAACGCACATTAACTATTCCCCCACGAGCCCACTCAACACGTAAGTTAGGGGCCTCCATGGCTTTTCTAGGAAATATTCCCCTGCATGATATATGTAGAGCAGCCACCTGGTCCACCACACACACATTTACCAAACACTATTGTGTAGATGTGCAATCAAAACAGCAGGCAGCTGTAGGACAGGCTGTTCTCAAAACCCTTTTTCAGACCGCTGCAGCTGGCACTGGTAGCCGCCGCTAATAGAGGGCACTGCTATACATTCTATGCACAGATATGAATTCAGCAGCCCACATGCCTCGAACTGAATATGCTACTTACCAGTATGCATCTGTTCTTGGCATGTAGGGCTGCTGACATTCATATCGCCCTCCCTCCTCCCCGGCGCCTGTAGCAGCTGCAGCTCTCAGAATTACTGTAAGTATGGTCATCACTTTTCTGTATCTACTCCATCACTACCACAATGGCGAAAAACAATCTGAGGATGGAGAGGATGCCCATGCGCACTGTAGTCCAGGGGAGGAGTCACCTATCCCAGGATACCTCGAAGACTCTTCCAGGACAACAACGTGCAAACATCCGGACCCAACACTAGGCGGCGATCTATGCACAGATATGAATGTCAGCAGCCCTACATGCCAAGAACAGATGCATACTGGTAAGTAGCATATTCATTTTCTTTCTATCAAAACTCTAGTTTTACAATAGCCTCATGTTTCTGATTTAATATCAGTTCCTTCTATAGTCGTCTTGTCCTTGTGTAGCATCTCCAGTATCATGTGATTGGAGAGTGACTACATATACATCTCTCTATATCACTATATATATATATATATATATCCTCACTGCCCTCTCGATGGGGAAAAAGTCTGACCTCCCTCTCCCTCCTAATTCTTTTTTGATCCTGGTGACATTTTGTGATTCTATGTGTGCACCCAAGCACAACCTTAACCTGTGACTGGAGCAGTGTCAAACTGCTGGCTTTGCAGCAATCCCTTTCAGAAACCTTGAATAAGGAGGCTGCTCAGTGAAACACAATGTCTGATGGTGCCAAAGACTTCTACCTCTCGAATTCCTGTTACACTGCGTCTTATTTTCAAATATATGCCAAAAACCTGTCTTCTGCCCAAACTGTGCATTTCCTCCCTTCTACCTGATCATAAAACAGTTGCTAGCGTATGTCTTTCTGACTCCAAACAGGCACCCACTTTTCCTCCTTACTGCGAAACATCAAAATGGGTGATATTACTACAAATACTATTGCAACAACTAGTGCGAGGTCTCTGGACTCTAAAACGCGTGCCTGTGAAGTGTCCAGGCCCACCCAAGTTTCTGCTGTTGAGTTATCTGGAACCAGCGTCCTGAATTCACCTGACACACTGGTAGTTCCCACCAGGGAAAGGTCTGCCCCACTGGTGCATGCGGTGTCAGAGATTAAGCCGGCAGCCTGCCCAATTGGGTGAGGGGGGAGAGGGGAGTGATCCATGCTGCTGCAAGTGGCCTGTAGGTAGGACCAACGTGTTTTTATCAAGTGTCTTCTCTACACTATGCTAGGCTTCACCAGCCAACTGCAGCTGAACACTAGCAAGTTGTCAACTGATTTGGATACTTCGCAGTCCTTAATACATCTTGGGTCCTGAAGTTTCAGAAAGAAGCAGCCATCTTACTCTGCCACCATGGCACTCCCTGCCTTACCCCCATGTCTTTTAAAGATTGGTGGCAATCCGGTTTCATTGAGTATGGAACAGGATGCCTACGCCATGAAATGAAACAGCAAAATATCACTGTGCTGAAGCCTTCTGAGCCTGTGCCCAGTTTCTGTGCTGCTTCTGTCCATGTCTCTTCTAATCTACAGTTCTATAACAGGATGATATGTGGTGACAATGCTTTGTGGTTATATCATGCATGCCTTAATATCTCTGTACTGGGGTGAATGTATGACATTGTTCTGCATTCTGTCCATCAACTGTTGTTTTTGCATTTGTCACCCCGAGTGGGAAGGGTATGCCCAGACGTGGGTCCCTTGCTCTCCATGCCACTGGAATCCTGGCTGAAGAGGGGTGAAACCCCGAAACCGGCCCTAGGATGCTTGTTTCCAGTCCAGGGAGGACCTGGCTTGGCAGTTCGGGCTGGACTGTTCCCATGAGGCACAGGGTCAAGACTGATTTGCATATGGCTGGGTTCAAACTGGAACGGCATGGTGAGCAAAAAAACGATGGATTTAGGCCCAGATCTCTGTACTGGGGTGACTGTATGACATTGTTCTGCATTCTGGCCATCAATTGTTGTTTTTGCATTAATATTCATGTCAGCGGCTTCATTTAATGGAATTGAGTGTGCTATTAACTATGTGTTCTTCAATAGATTCTAAGGTGTTTTTGAATTTATTATACAAACAGGCTAACTAAATGGGGGATATGTTGAAAATGGAGAAAGCCTGTGGTTTTAACGCTTGACTTTCTCTCCCCCTGGCTACCCTGCCCCTTCTTTCTCTCAGGGTGATGCCATGGTGTACATGGAGCCGGAGAAACAGGTTATGTCCCGATCTGCAGACGAGTGTGTTGTAGCACTTTGTGACCAGTGGTAAGTACTTTGGATTAAGCTGTCCAGTGCAGTGACCTCATCCTGCTCAGAACAGTTATATTGGTATATGTGGTTCTTTTCTCTGCTTGTAAACCTTTGCATTGTTCACAGCAGTGGCATCTGAGACTGTGAAATAGCTCAGCAAAGAGCTGGACCACTCTTGAGTCATTACAGCTTCATACTCTCACACAATCGAAGAAATCAAACAGTGTGCATTGGAGCATTCATGAGTGTACGCTGCATAAATCAATGGTGAAGAGACCAATCTCAGGGCGAATAGGTGTCGGAGACTGCGGAAGAGATAGTGCAGCAGACATTCTATCCAAGGAGATGCAAGGCCTAAATGAGTGTATGTGTTGTCTGGAGGAAAGGATTCTGAGGAGAGGATTGTGGAGGCATTTAAATATTTCAGAGGTATTCCTACCGTTTAGGAGTATTTGAGCAGAGTTTGGGTATTGAACAGGGTTTTAAAAGTAGAACGTGTCTGAGGTTCAAGCATTACAATGAGTTTCTTTCTCAGACAGAGTGATAAATGCATGGAGCAATTTTTTGGTAGTTGAGGTGGGGCAAAGTCAGCAGATTGAGACAGAGGAGTCTTCAGTGCTGCAGCATGCCTGGGAATGGTCAGATATGAAATGTGTGGAGATTCTAATCTCCTCTTTCCTGCTCATCTGAGTTAAGTGTTTCTGAGATCCATAGTTCATTATTAATATTCACATATACAAAAACAAAAGAGATGGAAACGTTGTAAAGGTTTTGCTCATTTCTCTTGTATGTCATAGATGTAAATCTGAGACCAAGGACCAGTGCTGTTCAAAGTTTGTTCGAGGCATATGAGCTGTAGATTCTATACTTTAGCATAGATCACCATCTGTTGTTGGGCTCGGATGTTTGCAGTTTGTTTTTGCCGAAGAAATGTTTGTTAATCACAAGATAGGTGACTGCTCCTTATGGTGACAGTGCGCATGGGCATCAACTCCATCCCCAGATAGTTTTTTTTTCCACCATCGGGGTCAGATGTGACTTGCTGCGCTCCAGGTCGGTGTCGTTATCGAAACCCCCTTCGACACGCAATCACTTACCACTCGACGGTATTGTCTCGATCGCGTTTCCCTTTTTGACGCACATCTTCTACAATCGAAAAATCTTTCGATAAACTTTGACGCGGGCCGTTGGGCCTACCCGCACCGATCACGACGGACGTCAATGGAACGGACTGCCTTCAAGAAGTGTCCCCATTGTGGTGCTAAATTCCAACACTCGGACCTACACCCAGCGTGTCTTTTTTGCCTCTCTCCAGAACACCGAGAGGATACCTGTGAGGCTTGTCTATCTTTCAAGTCCAAGAAGACCATTTGTGATAGTCTGTCTCGATGCCACGAAATTTCCTGAGGAAGCAGCTCCATTCCAGACATCTTCCATCCAGGCCCCGACAGCCTTTTGGAACAAGGAAGGAACCGAAAACCTCAGAGCCGAACCAATCCAGGCATAAACCTTCGACGCCTAAACAGCTAAAACAAAAGCTTTCGGAGTCGAAACAACCTACACCGAAGTCTTCGGAGCGAGAAAAAGCTTCCAAACCGGACACGGTCCCTATGCCTAAACAGTCTAAGACTCCTCATAGGGAAAAATCTTCGGCACCGAAAAAGAACACCAGATCCAAAGAACTTTTTGTACCGGATCCAAACCAGAAAACAATTTATATTCATCCTAAAAAGAGGAAACTAGACCATTTGCAAAACACACCAGTTCCTGCTAAAAGAATAGACATTGGCACGAACACCTCTCCACCCCCTACACCTCCTCCTCCACCTATTGATCCCAATCTACTGATCTCTCCAGTACACTCTCCAGAACACACTTTTCCACGTTCACAACCAGAGGATAGTGATGATGGAGATGGGGGACGGACAAGGGGATGATAATGTAGTTCCACAACAAGATAATGGGGATCCCCCACAGGAGTCAGATCCATGGAGGGACTATAACACAGATCCTGACTTAAACAACGACCCAGATTTGTATCCCTCTAAGCAATCCCCACCAGACGATAATCTAGGTTTTGCCCAACTAATCAATAGGGCCGCAACATAACCCGGGGTAAATTTACATTCAGATCCTGTAGAGGAGGATTTCCTCTTAAACTTTTGCTCAGCCACAAAAAACCTCACACGTCCTACCAATATTAAAAGGTCTAATTAAACATGCACCAGAAGTGTTTAAAGACCCTGTTAGGACTAGGGTTCTTAACCCCAGGATAGGCAAAAAATACAAAGTAGCTCCCAGTGACCCTATTTACATTAAGGGTCAGCTTCCTTTAGATTCCCTGGTTGTAGCTAATGCACGTAAAAGGGCCAACTCTCAAGGTTCATGTGACACCCCGCCGCCAGATATAGAATCCAAATTATTAGACGCATCAGGCAAACGTTTGGTGTATCAAGCTGCAAACTTTTGGAAAATAGCCAACATACAAGCTCTCTTGGCAAGGTATGATAGGGTTCACTATGATGAGCTGGAGCAGCTCATTAAACACCTACCAGAGGAATACAAAGACAAGGCCCATGACCTCATACAGGAAGGCAAATTAATCACAAACACATCAATCAAATATGCTCTAGACGCAGCGGACACTGCATCCCGCGCAGTCAATACTAGCGTATTGTTACGCAGGCAAGCTTGGCTGTGTATATCTGGATTTAAACAAGAGGCGCAAACTAGTATCCTTAATCAGCCCTTCGACCAAGAGCACCTCGTTGTCCCTGCAGTGGACACATCTTTAGAGAAGATGAAAAGACACGAAAACTGCTAAATCTATGGGAGCCTTGCAATCTTCTCCTAGAGGCTCCTTTCGACGCTCCTTTTATAGGGCTGGCTCTAAAACAAACACCCCAGACCACCCATCCTCATCCTACAAAAGCCCCAATCAGAGCTCTTTTCCAAAGGATACTTTAGGGGAGTTTACAGGGGTAACAACAAGGGCAGAGGCTATGGTATTAACACCTGCAGCTTCCCTACCACCAAGCAGTGACTTCCCTGCGCTTCCCCCCTACATTTTCACACCTGTCGGGACACCTTTCACAGTTCCTACCTGCCTAGAATTCCATCACTACAGACAGGTGGGTAAGACAAATTATCCAGTATGGTTACTGCATGGAACTCACATCACGTCCTCCACACATTCCTCCCAAACACCGTCCAATGTTCGCAGAACATTTGACTCTCCTCAAACGGAAGGTTCTCTCGCTACTACACAAAAATGCAATAGAACCAGTCCCCTTACCCCAACAGGCCACAGGGGTTTACTCTACTTTCTGATTCCTAAAAAGGACGGCTCCCTCAGGCCAATATTAGACCTTAGACCCCTAAACTTCTACATCCAATCAGACCACTTCCACATGGTCACTCTCCAGCAGGTGCTTCCACTACTTCAACAAGGCGACTTCCTCTCCACTCTGGATCTAAAGGACGCCCACTTTAATATTCATATTCACCCCTCTCACAGAAAGAATCTCAGGTTCATGGTGGATGGGCAACATTATCAGTTCAAAGTCCTCCTATTCGGGGTAACCACGGCACCCAGAGTCTTCGCCAAATGCCTCGCAGTGGTAGCAGCTCAAATAAGAGGGCAACACATCCATGTGTTCCCTTATCTGGACGACTGACTCATAAAAGCCAAATCTCACAACACTTGTGTACAGCACACACATAGGACTATCCATCTACTTCACGACTTAGGTTTCACATTAAACCTCGCAAAGTCTTACCTTCAACCATACAACAGTATGTAGGGGCTACTCTAGACCACTCAAAAGCTCTAGCATACCCCAATCCAGGCAGGATTTACTCCATGCATTCTCTAATATTACAATTTCGGCCTTAACGCTCGTTGCCAGCTCGAGCGTTTATGCAGTTAATCGGGATGATGGCTTCTTGCATCCTCATCGTCCCTTATGCAAGGCTCAAGATGCGTCCCTTGCAGGAGTGCTTGGCACATCAGTGGACCAGGCTCTAGGTCAGGTGACAGATCTGGTGTTGGTGGACGGCCACACTTATCGCGCTCTGCAGTGGTAGAATACACAAAACCTTTCCAAAGGGTGGCCGTTCCTCGACTCGGCTCCACAGATAGTACTAACCACAGACTCATCGCTCACCGGATGGGGAGCTCATCTACGAAGTCAAACTGTTCAGGGCTTGTGGACCCCTCGACAGAAACAACTCCACATAAATCACCTGGAGTTACTAGCAATCTTTTTAGCACTAAAGTCTTTCCAACTCTTGCTACTGGGCAAAGCTGTCCTAATACGTACAAGACAACATGGCAGCAATGCATTACATTAAAAAACGGGGGGTGGGGGTGGGGGGGGGACATACTCTCTCCAACTTTCACGCCTAGCGCAAACTATATGGAGATGGGTTATACCTCAAAAGATATACGTCCTCTTGGAACATCTCCCGGGAGTACACAATCAGATCGCGGATCTGCTCAGTCGACGAACACAACATATCCACGAATGGTAACTTCATCCTCAAGTTCTTCTTCTGTTCTTTCAAATGTAGGGACACCCAGACATAGATCTGTTCGCCACACATCACAACGCAAAATACCCAAGCTTCGCCTCCAGGTATCCACACCCATTGTCCAAAGGCAATGCGCTATGGATGAACTGGTCAGACAAATTTGCTTACACTTTCCGCCTCTACCGCTCATTCCGTTAGTGGTTCGGCAACTTAAACACCATTCCCTCCCAATGATCCCAACATGGGCCCGACAACCATGGTTCACAACCCTCTTGGAACTATCAGTAGTTCCGCAACAAAAGCTGCGCCTCTCACCCAAACTTCTTACCCAGAACCATGGAGAGATAAGACATCCAGATCCCAATCAACTCAATCTTGCCATCTGACTCCTGAGGTGCTAGAGTTTGGCTACCTCAATCTCCCACCAGATTGTATGAACGTCATCAAAGAGGCTAGACGTCCTACCACAAGAGCATGCTATGCAGCAAAGTGGAAGCGATTTGTTGTTCATTGTACAAATAAAATCAACCCACTAGATGCTTCCATTCAAAACATTATCTGTTATCTCTTGCATCTACAACAATGTAATTTGGCATATACATCTATACGGCTACATCTAGCTGCAATAGCCGCTTACCTCCAAAACAGACAACACTCGTCTTTATTTCGAGTTCCTCATATCAAAGCGTTTATGGAAGGATTTAAAAGAATAATTCCACCTAGAGTTCCACCTTTCCCAGCCTTGAACCTCAATATTGTCCTTACCAGGCTCATGGGTCTCCCATTTGAACCTCTACACAAATGTGAGTTACGGTTCCTCACTTGGAAAGTAGCCTTCCTGGTTATCACATCCCTCAGAAGAGTTGGTGAACTCCAGGCATTAACCATACAAGAACCATTTTTGCAAATGCATCAAAGCAAAGTGGTTCTTAGACCTAACCCAAAATTTCTACCTAAGGTAATTTCTGCCTTCCACCTTAATCAGTCTGTTGAACTCCCAGTTTTTTTCCCTCAACCAGACTCAGTGGCAGAACGTGCTCTTCACGCGTTAGATGTATAAAGGGCGTTACTATACTACATAGAAAGAACTAAACCTTTTAGAAAGACTAAACAACTCTTTGTATCTTTCGGCCCACCTCACAAGGACAATCCCATTTCAAAAACAGGAATTGCAAGATGGATTGTTAAGTGCATCCAAATATGCGATCTCAAAGCTAAACGCACACTAACCATTCCCCCTAGAGCTCATTCCACACGCAAACTAGGGGCTTCTATGGCATTCTTAGGGAACATTCCCCTAGATGACATCTGCAAAGCAGCAACTTGGTCTACACCATACACTTTCACTAAACACTATTGTGTAGATGTGCAAGCAAAGGAACATGCTAGTGTGGGGCAGGCTGTATTGGTAACACTATTTCAGACCACTGCAACAGATACAGGTTGCCACCGCTAAGCAGGAAAACTGCTATATAGTCTATGCTAAAGTGTACAATCTACAGCTCATATGCCTCGAACGGAAAATGCTACTTACCAGTATGCGTCTGTTATTGGCATGTAGAGCTGTAGAGTTGTATACGCCCACCCACCTCCCCGGATAACTTTATCCGTTGCAGTTTTATCTTACTTGAATACACCACACATGGACATCCTTTTCTACTTTCCTACTAGCTCCATCATTAACCTTTATGTCGAAAAACAATCTGGGGATGGAGTCGATGCCCATGCGCACTGTCACCATAAGGATGAGTCGCCTATCTCGTGACTAAAAAAAGACTTCTTCGACAAAAACAAACTGCAAACATCCGAGCCCAACACCAGATGGCGATCTATGCAAAAGTATACAACTCTACAGCTCTACATGCCAAGAACAGATGCATACTGGTAAGCAGCATTTTCCTTTTCAGAAACTTTTTTTGGTTGCCTCTCAGACGGTATAGAAGTAAACTTAGTTTTCCTGAATGGTCCGCTCTTTTGAGGGAAAGGCCTCTCTTAAAGGTATTGTGGCAAGGTGGCTTTGCTACTGAATCCGTCTTTTTCGTATTTAACTCTGGCACAGGGATGGTAGGCCACCTCATTCATTTTGCAGTAGTGCTAACAGTGGCAGCATTTAAAACCACTCTTTACCCAGTGTAAAATGCTTCATTAGCAGAATAAGTTATTTTCTGCACATCCATCATGTTCAAAATGTGCAGTCTCCTAAAAATGTAATCATAGCTCCCTTTGTTTCTGTTTTGAATGGAGTAAATGCAGTGTTAGCTGAAAGGTAAAAGTGATCGATATTGGAATTGTGGTGGGGTTGGTTTCACCATATGGAGTGATTGGGAAACGTTTTAGGGTCTGTGACTTGAAGTGTATTTATTGAGAGTGTGCTATGAAGTAGATTTTTAAAATAGCCATATATGATATAATTAAATGCCATAATATGCATTAAAATAGCAAATAATCTAAAAACCACTTGCATGGAAAGAAGTAGTCAAAAAATTATATTTTTCTAAGCAATGTCACATTTCCTTTGCAACACTACCTTTAGCTCGACTGTTACCTAATATTTGAATCTAGACCAAGTCTTAAAGATAACCTAACATTGGGCCAACTTCTCCGAACTAATTGTACACTTAAGTGTAACCTAAATATGAAAACTAACTGCATTTACCAGGCAAAGTACTGTTTCTTGTTCCCCAGTTCTAAAAACCCAATAGTACTCATAGATTTATTTGAGAATCTCAAGCCTGAGGGAAAATATTTACAACTATTTTCAGATAACGTTTGTGAATCGAGCCCTTAAGTTATCTTACCCCCAACACTTAAATCTAAAAAATACCCTTAACACTAATAATGATTCTAAACCTAACCAAATCCTATACACTAACCCAACCATGACCCTTTTCCAGACACTCATATTGACCCCTGCTGTAATATTCTGTTTGTCTTGCTCTTAACTTTGATCCTTATCCTAACCATTATCCTTACCATATCCCCTTGATTGCCTTATTGCAAATTAATTATTTTCTTCAGTTGATTCTTTTCTATTTTTTTCTCTCTTGAATGGTTTTTTCAAAGTCAAATGTAAGTTTATTCTGTCTACAACCCATAAAATCACAAGCGAAGATCATACTAAGAGATTTAAACAACATACTATAAAATTGTATTTTCAAACTTATCATTCAGATGCCACAACCAGAAAATCAAAAGGTAGAATCTTTCAAGTATAAATATAATATAATATAACTTTAGTTTGTCATTGTCTAAAAAGCCATGAAGCTAGTTGGTAATGTGTCTTGGCAAACACCAGGTTTCTCTCGGTATCTGTTTTGCACACTGCCATCAGTTTCTCAGTATTGCTGCTATCCAAATCCCAGATCGGAGTGCTGAGTCACGTTTTCCTTACTATAGCTTAACAAGAACACCTGAATAAAAAATGGTAACTATCTTTAATTTGATCTACATAGTTGTGACAGTACTTGTCCTTCTTGGAGAGAGTACTCTATTTGTATGCACATAAAATCATGAAACCATAAATTAGCAAACCAAAAGTTGATATACAGTTCTTTTGCCATCATAGGCTCAAGTTCACCCAGATAGATTTTACATTTGGGCGTATACTTTCTTGTTAAACATCCATGAGGTTTTGTGCCTCTGTTGTTTTTTATGCATATCTAATACTAGATGGGCTTTGTATACTGTTTTTACTTTAACTCCCATGCTGCAGAAATGGTGGAAAGACTTAACCATAACTTGGGTAGACCAATTTCCTTTGCACAATCTTCGATGTGTTTAAATCTGCAAGAGATCCAACCCACATCTTACCACAGTATTTTTCGGAGGCAGTCTCTAGTGGCTCAAAGTTAATAAGAGACCTTATTTTAGGAAATGCAGAAACACAAATCAGGCCTAGATCTATGCATAGCATGATGTTGGGTATACTTTGGGGGGGGGGGCAAATTTAAAAGTTGTTTTAAAAAGCCATTCTTGCACACGGATAGCTTAGAGACTTTTTCATAACCTCAAATTTCCGTGCCTCATAGAAATGCGATTCGGCACAGGTCTTTTTATATTTCTGTAGCCAGAGAAGCTATTTGCCTACCCTGTGTTCTTGCAAAGCAAATAGTTGCATCCACCTGTTGGGCCTTGAGAATTCTGGACCTGACTGTATATTTCATCTATTTTAGGTCACATGAGAACTTAAGCTCTTCCTATGCAAAATCTTTCAAGAGGCAAACTTAGAAAATGCTAATGTACGAGGCATATGAGCTGTAGATCATATGCTGTGCATAGATCGCCATCTAGTGTTGGGTCCAGATGTTTGCACTTTGTTTTTCTCCGAAGAAGTCTTTCCAGTCACAAGGTAGGTGACTCCTCCTTTCGGTGATAGTGCGCATGGGCATCGACTCCATTGTTAGATTGTTTTCTCCTGCTATCTGGTTCGGATGTGAATTGTTGCTCTCCGGTTCGACACTGTTCTTCGGGCCCCCTTTGACGTGCAATCCACTACCCTCGATGGTATTGTTTATCGATCGCGTTTCCTATTCGCCGCGTATCGTTTACACTTGAAAACCTTAGATCGGAAGATTTGTGGAAGGCCGTTGGGCCTACCCGCGCTATGGTCTGTAGCACTCGCTGGAACGGGCTCCATTCAAGTTCCATCCAGGGTGTCATGCTAGGTTTCCGCGCACTGACTTGCCCGAGGTGTGCAAGCTCTGCTTATCCCTGGAACACGACAAGAAGGACTGCGACGCGTGTCAGTCGTTTCGATCAAAGAAGACGCTCTATGACCATCGGGCTCGACGTCCCGAAATGTACCAGCAAAGTGGCTCCGCGCCAGATCTCCTCGGAGACTAATCCGAACAAGAAGAATCACAGGCGCAGGAAGCAAAAATGGAGGAGCAACACATCTCCGTGTCTGAAGCAGACTCTGATGCTTAAGACCTCACACCGGGACAACAGATCGTGAGTAAAGAGACTTCCTTCCCCTACCATCTCCTCCCTAAAAATGCTCCGGTTCCTCCTCTGCCTTCGGGCCAAGGTGGGCACCGAGAAAAGGTTTCAAGCGGCCCACCTTCAAGTTCGGCGCCGAAATATAAACATCAGCCTTCCGGCTTGTGTTCGACCTGTCCTCACGCCAGTCCCGACCCGAAACCTTTGACGTCGAAATCCAAGCACTGTCTGGTTTCTGTGCCACCGATGCATAAGGCTAAATCTTCGGAGCCGAAAACTTAGGGATCAAAAACTTTGGAGACGAAACTTTAGAAACCAAAACCAGGTTCGAAAGAAACTACTTCAACTAAAGAGCCTCGGACCGATATTCCACCTTTTGGATCCGAAACCGAAGTTGATTGTGATTCATGCAGAAACTGGACATATTCATGGTAAACATCCTGAAAAGAGGAAAATGGGCTTTCAAGAAGACTACCACATTCCTTTAAAAAGGAAAAATGTGGGATCTAACTCTTCTCCATCATACATTCCACAATCTTCTTGACCCATTGATCCAAATCTACCCATCACACCAACACATTCCCCTCCACCAACATCACCTGACCCACAGGATACAGGAGATGGGGATATAGATGACTGCACACCACAGGATACTGACCCATGGGATAATTATAATACTGACCCTCAGCCAGATAATAACCCCGACCTATATCCATCCAGACCTTCACCTCCAGATGATAACATTGGATATATTAAGCTCCTTAACAGAGCTGTACAATATCATGGAGTAGAGCTTAATAAAGAGACTTTAGAGGAGGATTTTTTGTTTGAGACACTAAGTTCATCTCAAAGCGCTACACAAACATTACCAATGTTAAAGGGTATGCTGAAACATACTGAGGACATCTTTAAAGACCCTGTAAGAGCTAGAATCATCACTCCCAGGTTAGAGAAAAAGTACAAATCTGCTCTTTGGTAGTTTCCAACACTCATAAAAGAGCTAATTCGCAAACAGGTGAGGCCCCTCCTCATAATAACGAGTCCAAATTAATTGATGCTTCAGGCAAAAGGGTAGCACCGCAAGCAGCCAATCAAAGGTGCATTGCCAATGCCCAAGCACTATTGGCAAGATATGATAGAGCTCATTATGATGAGCTCCAAAAGCTCATTGAATTTCTTCCTGATGAGCATTGATCTGGAGCTAGTGACCTTATTCAAGAGGGCAAATTAATAACTAATACCTCTATCAGGTGTGCTCTAGATCAGGCAGACACAGCAGCAACACTAGTGTACTGTTCCGTAGACATGCTTGGTTAAGAATTTCAGGATTCAAGCCTGAGGTGCAAGCCTCTATTCTTAATCAACCCTTTGACAAAGAACACCTCTTTGGTCCAGGTGTCGATACAGCTCTAGAAAAGATGAAAAAGGATACTGAAGTTGCTAAGTCCATGGGGGCCTTAAAATCACCTTCCAACAGAGGTTCCTTTCGTCGCTCATTTTACTGCAGCGGCTCCAACAATGTGTCTACAGACAATCCCTCCTCCTCTTACAAGGGCAACAATCAGTTACCCTCTTCAAGAGATTATTTTAGAGGTGGAGGTTTTAGAAATAACGGCAAGGGAGGAGGCAGAGGTAACTTGGGGAGAGGAGTTGGCCTAATGGCTGGGGCGGTCGACCTTTAATCTGGGGAACTGGGTTTGAGTCTCGGCAGTGATGCTGAACATCCTGTGATTCTGGGCAAATCACTTAATCTCCCCGTACCTAACAACATTTTTTTTTTTTTTAAAGTGTCCTCATGTAATGCAACTGGTGCTATGTAAAGCTCTGATACCCGATTTGGGTCAAGTTCGCACTATATAAAACTCTGTAAAAATAAACAAAACTCAACACGCACTTCCCCCGCAAAAAACAAACAGTGACTTCTTTTCCATACCCCCCCCCCCCTCCCCCCCCCCCCACCACTCCACTCCTGTTGGGGGACGTCTTTCGCAATTTCGTCCTATTTGGAATACAATTACATCAGACAAATGGGTTCTACAAAGTATCCAATCTGGTTATAGCCTGGAGTTTACAAGCACTCCACCGAACATTCCTCGGAGATCACACCTCGTGTCACAAGAACATCTGACCCTTCTAAAGCAAGAGGTTCCCTCTCTCTTGCTGAAAGGTGCAATAGAACCAGTCCCTTTACCATAACAGGAACAAAGGTGTACTGCCTCTACTTTCTAATTCCCAAAAGGACGGCTCTCTCAGACCTATATTAGACCTCAGAACTAAATCTATACATTCAGTCAGACCACTTTCATATGGTAACACTCCAACAGGTGCTTCCCCTCCTTCAGCAAGGCAACTTTCTCTCCACTCTGGATTTAAAGGATGCTTACTTTCACATTACAATTCACCCTGTGCACTGCAAATACCTCAGGTTTGTGGTAGCAGGCCAGCACTATCAATTCAAAGTCCTACCATTTGGAGTAAAAACCGCAACCAGGGTTTTCACAAAATGCTTGGTAGTAGTCGCAGCCCATCTAAGATGACAACATATTCTGGTCTTCCCATACTTAGACGACTGGCTCATAAAGGCCAGTTTGCACAACAGCTGTCTACGCCACACACAAACTGTGCAATTGCTCCACGAGCTAGGATTCACAGTAAATTTGCCCAAATCCCATCTCCAACCATCCTTGTCTCAAGCATATCTAGGAGCTACTATAGACACAAAAAAGGCTCTAGCATACCCAACTCCAGTCAGAGTTCGGAATATACAAACCATGATGTCTCAACACTCCTTACCAGCTCGAGTGTTCATGCAGTTACTGGGTATGATGGCATCTTGCATTGTTATAGTCCCCTACGCAAGACTTCAAATGCTTCCCCTACAGGAATGCTTAGCACGTCAGTGGAACCAAAATCATGGTCCGTTATCAGATCTAGTGTTGGTAGACGGCCATACCCATCGCTCTCTGCAGTGGTGGAACATACAAAACCTTTTAAAAGGGCAGCCCTTCAGCTACCCGGTTCCACAGATAGTACTGACAGCAGACGCATCACTGACAGATTGGGAGTGCATCTCCAAACCCACACATTCCAGGGCATTTGGAGCTTGCACAGAAACAGCTTCATATAAATCTCCTGGAGCTGCTAGCGATTTTTCTAGCGCTGAAAGCATTTCAAGTTCAGCTAGTACGCAAGACTGTCTTAATTCGTACAAACAACATGACAGCCATGTACTACATACAGAAACAGGGGGACATACACTCTCTCCAGCTGCCTCAACTAGTACAGACCATCTGGAAATGGGCCATACATCTCAAAATATATCTCATAGCAGAACACCTTCCAGGAGTAGACAATCAGATGGCAGATCTGCTCAGTCGTCAGACACGGCAAATCCACGAATGGGAACTCACCCTCAAGTTCTCCTCCCATTCTTTCAAGTGTGGGGCTTTCCACACATAGACCTGTTCGCCACACACTTAAGCGCAAAATGCCCAAGCTTCGTATCCAGGTATCCACACCCATTGTCCAAAGGCAATGCAATATGGATGAATTGGTCAGGTATATTTGCTTATGCATTTCCTCCTCTCCCACTCATTGCATGAGTGGTTCGGAAACTCAAACAAGCATCCCTGACACTAATCCAAGTAGCTCCCACATGGGCACATAAACCTTGGTTCACAACCCTATTGGAACTCTCAGTAGTTCCTCACCAAAAACGTCTTACCCTCAATCTCCTCACACAGAGCCATGGAGAGAAGACATCCAGACCCCACTCAACTCAATCTGGCGATCTGCACCTGAAGTCTTAGAGTTTGGCAACCTTAATCCACCGCCAGACTGCATGACTATTATCAAAGAGGCTAGACTTCCTACCACAAGAGCCTACTATGCGGCAAAGTGGAAGCGGTTTATAATATACTGTAATAACAATCCTATCAACCCGCTTGATGCTTTTGTCCAAAACATTATATGTAACTTGTTACATCTACAACGTTCCAATTTAGCTTACACCTCCATCCGCTTACAACTGGCTGCAATAGCAGCATACCTCCAAAATAAACATCTGTATCTTTTTAGAGTACCTGTTGTGAAAGCCTTTATGGAGGGACTCAAGAGTCAATCCCCCGAGACGTCCACCTGCTCCAATGTGGAATCTCAACATTTTTCTCACCAGACTGATGGGTCCACCCTTTGAGCCATTGCACAAATGTGAACTACAATTTCTCACATGGAAAGTTGCTTTCCTCGTGGCTATCACATCACTCAGAAGAGTGGGTGAGGTTCAAGCATTAACTATAGACGAGCCCTTTTTACAAATGCACCAAAATAAAGTGGTTCTTCGGACTAATCCTAAACTCTTTCCTAAATTTCTGCTTTTCATATTAATCAATCTGTTGAGTTGCCCATGTTCTTCCCTCAACCAGATTCAGTTGCAGAACGTGCCCTACACACTTTAGATGTAAAGAGAGCATTGCTTTATTACATACAAAAAGGTTTTGTCCTTTCTAACACAAATCAACTATTTGTCGCTTTTGCTCCACCACACAAAGGCAATGCCTTATCAAAATCAGGTATTGCAAGGTGGATAGTCAAGTGCATTCAAATATGCTATGCAAAAGCTAAACGAACGCTACCAGTTCCCCCTAGAGCACACTCTACACACAAACTGGGGGCTTCTATGTCACTCTTAGGAAATAAATCCATAGATGACATATGCGAAGCTGCAACATGGTCTACACCTCACACATTCACAAAACACTATTGTGTAGATGTGTTAGCAAGACAACAAGCTAGAGTGGGCCAGGCAGATTTACGTACACTATTTCAGACCACTGCAACTGATAAAGGTTTGCCACCGCTTTGGGAGATAACTGCTCTGTAGACTATGCACAGCATATGATCTACAGCTCATATGCTTCGATCGGAAAATGCTACTTACCCAGTATGCATCTGTTCTTGGCATATAGAGCTGTAGAGTCATATGCGCCCACCCGCCTCCCCGGGTACCTATACCTGTTGAGGTAACATCTTACTTAGATGCATGCATTCATGGACATCTCCTTTTACTACTCCTACTATCTACATTATCACCCTCTGTGGGAAAACAATCTAACAATGGAGTCGATGCCCATGCGCACTATCACAGAAAGGAGGAGTCACCTACCTCGTGACTGGAAAGACTTCTTCGAAGAAAAACAAAGTGCAAACATCCGGACCCAACACTAGATGGTGATCTATGCACAGCATAGGACTCTACAGCTCTATATGCCAAGAACAGATGCATACTGGGTAAGTAGCATTTACTTTTGTGTGGTCACCCTAATCTTTTTGCAAAATTTTAATTATGTTTTTAGACTCTGCACACTGGAACGCTACTTCCCACCGTATGTGCAATGACCCCATAACCTGTAGCAATTGGGTAATCTCCGGTAGATGTAATTTACCCTCCTATAGGGTCCTAGTATATGTGCAGGAACTGTACTAATTAGCATTGAAAGTTAAATGTCACCTGTGGACTGCCGCACATATTGTGTCATTCACTAGTGTGACAAGGTAAACATTTGAGGCCTGTCATTGTAATGTAACCCTTAGCGACAGGTAAAAACCTCCCTTTTAAATATTAGTAAGGAACCCCTCTGTAGGCCTCAGGACTCACAAGGTAGGATGCATAGTATTTAAAAGTGGGACATGTAGAACATTAATGTTAATTTTCCCCTACAGAGACCAGGCCTAAAAAGCGATCACTGTGGCAGACCTAGCTGTCCTATAAAGGAAACCTCAGTGCTGATTAAAATACTAATACTGGTAACTCTTTAAAGGGACCAGCTAGCAAAAATTCTAAACCACTATTTTTAGTAGTTATTAAAAATCCACTTCAATGATGATGTTGGATTTTAATAAATATTAAGGAAAAGTAACTTTTAGAAAGTTACCATTTACCTACCTGAGCTCTCAGGAGGCAAATTCGCATTAGATCTCCAGCTATTCCCAGACAGCGCTCGGCTTTAAATGATGTGGGAGCACACCATTGGGATGACCTGAGTGGGTAGAGATAACTCGTCTGAAATCAATAGGATATGCAGTTAGGGGTAGTGTTCCTGCTGTTGACTCCCAAGAGTCAAATCCTGCATGAGCGGTCTGTCTGAATCACATGTAAAAGTTTAGCCCATTTCAAAGAGCGCAAACAGGATAATTCTTGTGTATCGCCTGTTCACATTGCTGAAGGACCCTGCTTTCATTATGGAAGGACTTATATCCTTTGGTTTCTTGTAGATACACTGCCTTCTTAAAACTTGATTTTCGTATTAGATGTGGGAGGACACTAGGATTACCATAGTACACTCCCCACATATATACCCAGCCCCCAGAGCCCAAGTTTAGAGTGTCCAAATACTTTTGCCATCATGAAAAGGCCCTGACAAACAGCATTTTTGTCTGCTTTGAAGTAAAGCAAACCTGAACTACTGCATAGGTAGGTAGGTCATGACCTGGGAACCTTTACTCCATTGTTCAGATAGGAGTGATGTAGGGTTCCCCCCCCCCCCCCCCCCACAAGCTGATGAACCGTACAATCCTCAGAACACTGCTGGGCTTGAGAAAGATACCAGGTGGACTGAACCTTCTGCACCTGCCATTAGTGATCTGTGAAATCGACCAGAGGAGGTTGGATCACTTCCCTCTTGAAATTCAAGAAGGGTTAATTAGACTCATCCTCTGGGTGTGTCAAAGAACAAAAATAAATCTGAAGAGGATATTCTTGTGAAGAATGCCAGCTTGGCTGTGGCAACTGGACCTAGACTGGACTTTGCTGTTACCTTCTGCTTGACACCTAGAGAGTCTCAAAGTGCTCCCCCGGAGGTGCTGGGGCCTACGGTATCCCTGTTTGTTGTTTGGTCACCAAAAGAGGAGTGGGAAAGTTTTCAAAACTTTTGGACCATAGTGAGAGAGCTTCAAGGGGTCGGACTGCAAGAAGTATCCGACTAGCAGTTGCACTGCATCAGACTGATTTTCAGGTTTATTCTGTGTGGAGAAGAGTTTTTCTTCAGAAAAACAACAACAATCCTTTCAGATTGGGACTTAAAAACTATCTAGAATTCCCCCTTCTTCCAGACTCTAGCAGGGCCAATCTACTTGATGTCAGTCCTGCGCACCATAGCGATTGCCTCAAATCTCATCTAGGTCTTGGTCTGCCATGTCCATTGACTACCAGTGGCGCTTTGTACTTCTTGGTGCTATTTTTCCCTTATTGAACTTTTGTTATTTTGGTGTCATTTTGCTTATGAAGTTTCTCGACTTTTATATTTTTCTTTCTTTATTTTAGAGAGTTTTATATAGCACAGACATGACACGAGGGTATCCGAGCGCTTTACAATAAGCAACAGCACTTTACTCCAGATTTTGAGTTTACATATTAAGCGATAATACATCCCCTAAGGACAATCCGCTATCTATGCGTAATTACACTCTGCATGATCTATTAAAGGTTATCTAATTTGGGAGGGTACCCAACATTTAGGCACCTAATAGGCACAACCGTTTTTAAATGTTAACTTATGAGCAATATACAACCCCACTATTGTTCATTCCAGTAGTTTAAGTCCTGGCTTC
Organism: Triturus cristatus; assembly: GCF_964204655.1. Classification (NCBI taxonomy): domain Eukaryota; kingdom Metazoa; phylum Chordata; class Amphibia; order Caudata; family Salamandridae; genus Triturus; species Triturus cristatus. The sequence continues at coordinate 1,047,261,671 of NC_140590.1, forward strand.
AGTATCTCTCTATTAATAGTATGTTCATGCGTATTTCTGGTGGAAAGGAGTTCCATATAATGGGTGTATTCCCAGAGAAAAAATGAGTGCGTTAACTTTTCTTCTTGAGTTTGGGCATTATCAGAAATAGTGTATCTGAGCTCCTAAGGGCATGTTTCTTTTCTTCCCTTGCTAGTTTATTTGCTATGTATTTCAGTTTCTCTGTGTAAAAGGCTTTGTGTGATGCATGCAATCTTAAAAATCGTTCTTGCTTCAATTAGCAACAGCTTCAAATTCTTCATTTGACGGGGAGATGTGGTCATAGCATTGTTCGCCTGTAATGAGCCTTGCTGCAGCATTTAACGTGGCCCTCAACGGAGCTTGGTTGGTTTTCGGGGTGCCTGTAAGAGCTGCAATGCAATAATCCAATCTTGATGGGACCAGAGATTAAACTGTGTTCTTGAGGTCATCTAGTGGGATAGGAGACATCACTCTTTTGAAGTGTTCGATTGTACATTGCTTTATTTGCCGGGTAGTTTGTGAGCCTTATTGTTCGTGTTTTTGTCTTGTGTGATCTCTGGTGATTTTGCAGAGTTAATGAGGGTCCGGCAGCAGTTTAGTGCATCTATGTGGTTCAGCCACTCTTGGTTTGGTGTGGAGTTTCATTATAAGGAGATTAGGAGGAGTTAATCTTCATTAGATTCAATTTTAGATGATTTCTAGTTAACACAAGGAGATGATGGACGGAGCACTGAAACTTTTCAGACACTCACCCCCAGTCACAGATCTGGGTTGAATCCATCATCGTTCTTTAGCTCACTTCACCACCCCAGTTCAGACACAGCTATATGGAAATCAGTCTTGACCCTGTGCCTCATGGCAACAGTCCAGCCTGAACTGCCAAGCCGTGTCTTCCCTGGACCGGAAACAAGCATCCTGGGACCGGTTTTTGTCCAGTTGTGAGTAAAAGGAGGCTTTTTATATCTGTTGCTTTTGAAGTGTAAGAGGATGAGGTTCATGGGTTCAGCCACTATCTTCTCTCTGCTAATTTGATCTGTCTAAAATATTTGTTGAAATACTACTCTGATGGGATGTTTTCCGAGCCTTTTGAGTTTAAGCGGTGCGACTTTGTCAGTTTGTTCAACATCGTTGTGTTGTACTGTTTTGTAAGGTCGTCCGCTCTGATTGTCCTTCCAGTAGTTGTAAGTGAGCGTTAAACTTGTCCTCCAGTTCATTCAATGAGATGTGTTTTATGTTTCTTATCGAGCGTTTGGGTCTGTGGAATTGAATATTAGATTTTGGGTTGAATATATTTAATTGGAAAAAGAAAATATGGTGGTCAGACCAGTCAGCTGGAATGATAGCCAGTTGACACGACACCGTTTCACTTCACTCAACTAGGGTGGATCCCTTCATGTGTGTCTGGTCCTTGCAGTGTTTTAGTTCATTGTTTTCAAGATGATTTTTTAGGTTTTGTATTAGAGCAACATTGTTATCATTCCAATGTAGGTTGTGGTCTCCAGGGAATAGATCATTAGTATCCAGGAGAAAGTGCTATGAGTTCTGTTAGTTGGCCAGAGATGGATGGTAAAAAAAGATTATTGGATGGTAAAAGATGTGAAATGTAGTTGATGTAGAGCCTCTTATGGTGAGGTCTCCATCTAGATATTCAAATGAGAAATAGTTTAATGACTTAAACATGTTGATAAGTATGTTATTCTTGTGAATGATTGCTACCCCTCCTCCTTTGCGTCTCTCTCAAGCCACACGTCACACGTTTAATGAGGAAATCTGGGGGGACGAGTAGCAAAGTCGTCAAGCCAAGTTTTCTTTAGAAATATGTCCATTTAACGAGTTTGAATTCTTCAACTTATTTCAGAGGCATGATTGATGATGCATCTGCCATTTTGTAGCATGGGTTTCAGATGTGGTTTTGTTGTCTTGTTGACTTGTTTCTGGAGTGTTTGTATGGTGGTGTCGTGAGTTGGTGGTCAGTTGGCTTGTCTTGGTGGTTTGTCTCTGCTGACACCCATAATTACGGGTATCCCAAAAGTTGATATTTGAGGGAATTGTGTAGGATTGGTAATGTAGGATTCCAAAAGTGCTTATGCTTTTTTGTGACATCTTGTCTGCGCACCAAGGTCTGTTAGAGTAGGGGCATTGGGGAATGGAAGGCCAGGGGTTGGTCTGGATGTCACCGTTGTTGTATCGCACTTGGAGTATGGGTTCCACCACACTGGTTGATTTTTTTATTTTTAGGGATTATTCTTGTGTGGGAGGCAAGGTCATTGTTAATGTTCTTTACTTCCTTTGTTTTATATATTAAGTTTGACATATATTCTGGCTAGAATAGCCACAATGGTCAGGTGGGCGGGGTGCAATTCTTAGAGGGGTAGGGTTTGAGTGTGGTCCCCTTTATTAGGAGACGTACGTCTCGAGAGTTTTCTGGGGTTACAGCTTTCTACCTAAGGCTTTATTGATTAGGGTTTGGTGGTCCCTGTAGTGATAGGTCTCCTCGGGTCTAGGTGGGTTGTCTGGTGAACCATCTCCTTGTTTGTGTGAGGCCTAAGTTTAAAAATTGGGGTTTTCAGTTGGACTTTGCGAGGTCGAGAGCAGTTGGTTTCCTATTGGTGGATTGAGGCTTTGATTTATCTGGAGAGGTGGGGGTGCTCTGGATGTAGTGTATGCGGTTTGTTTCCTGTTAGGTTAGTGTTGTTGAATTCACTGTGCACGGGGCTGTTGCCAGCATACTGGGTATGGTTGCTTGATAAGGGTGATTGAGGTGTTTTGTGATCTGAGGCGATGGGTGTTGTCAAGACGTCTAATGGATTTAGAGCAAATGGAGAACTGTTTGCAAGCAGAGCTGTGGTGCTATGTGGGTTCTGTGCAATAAGTGAGCTGTTGGCAGGTGAAGGCTCAATATGGGGGTTCTATGTGCAGGTGAAGGGGCAGATTGTTTTAGTTGGGTATTCGCTAGCATGGTGCTTCCTCAAGGGACCAAGGTGAGTAACTTGAGGTATTGTGTGTTTTGGTGGGAGTTAAGCATCGTATGTGGTTGACTGCTGTGGTGTTGGTGAGATCTAAAGGATGTAGTGCAGTACTTTGCCATATGTGGTCACAGGGAGAGGTATTGGTACTACTGTGATGTGGTTGATGGGGGTGGTTGCTTTGGCTATGTGTCCGGGTTACAGAGTCACGTAATGTGGGTCAAAGAGTATCAGGTTGTGGTCGGCTGCTTGGACCTTGATGTTTCCATTTCTGTTGACAGAAATGGTAGCATCTCCTCTGATGATCCTGGAAGGAGCTATAGTTAGTTTGGATCCATGTGGGATTTTGATAGTTGGTCACGTGTAAGTGGTTGGAGTAAAGGACTTTAAAATTGTTTGGCCGCCTTATGTACAAGATAAGGTTTGTTTTATGTTTGCCTTTTAACACACTGTAATACATATCTGCTATGAGAGTCTCTGGCAGTTCTGTGAGTGGACTGTTTCTCTGATTTTTCTCACACAATAGAGAGATTCTGTGGGTGGTTAATTCTAAAAGATGCTGTAGTCTTTCGGTGCAAGTGGTAACCATGTTTGAAAAAGGGGCTGAGTGAGTCTACCTGTTGTGTTGGCTCACATGCCTGTGTCCAGGTGTTTAGTGACTGTAAGTAGATTTGAGGGTGGCAGGAGTTTGGTTTCACCCTTAGCAGTGGTTGTTCTTCTGCAGGTGGTGATCGACCTGGTGTTTGAAGAGTTGTAGTAGAGTGTGAGGTAATTGTTGCTGTGTTCGAGGAGTATCATGGTCCACCATGAGTGTTCTTTCTCAGCGGTTAAGGAGGCAGTTATGATTTGACCGCAGGATGGTTACAATGCGTAGTTAGCTGACCGTCATCGCTCATTCAATTTGCCTGATTTACTTTCCACCAAGACCTTCGATATGCGCTAGTGGGATTGTAGCCCTCGTTGACTGCATTGCAGCAGATAAGGGGTCACACTTTCATTGCTTTTGAAATGGGCAGATATGGACGTAGAGCAGGACTCTGAGAGCTATTGGGTTGTGGTGGAGGTGTAAGAGAGGCTCCCAAAACTGCTGTGATGATTAGGGCATCTGATAAGTTTTCTCCCGTCCATCCTGTTATATTGCAACACTCACAGTTAATAAGGAAAGTTGAGGATTTGGTGTTATCATATTCTGTGGTTTATTTTGGATTGTTTGGTTCCACATCCAGGTTAAACGTAATGTCATTTTATAGACTTTCATGCAATACTTCTGCTGCTTCTAAGCACTATAATGGCAGAAGCTGTTATTACCGATTTAATGTACTCAAAGCACCAGCTCGGATTGTTGAATCTGCCTTCTTTGCTCACAGAAAAAGACTGAGTTTACGCGTCAAGGTCCTCATCGCTCAGTCTCAGGGTTATTTTTTTTTTTTTTATCAGCCAAGTGCCCTTTATTGACAAGTGGTTCTAAGCACAGATTGTCAGTTGAGGTCATCATTTGCAGACAACGTTTTTAACCATAAAACCTGTACACATAGGGAAAACGATATGTGTCCTGTGTGGACAGGCTCATTGCCTACTACAATGGCTTTCAAGTAAAATGGAAGAACCCTCATGGAACTTCGCCATTCAACACAAACGAGATTTTTAACACTGAAAAGTAAACCTCTGCAGCTATGTCATCTAAGCTGGTAAGGACATGTTGAGGACAGTAAACATGTTCTGGAAGGGCCATAAGGGGAATGGAGGACAGCATCATATATAAAGGCAGTAAATATATTTCCTCTCAACATAACATTAACTTTTCCTTCATCTAACTAAGTAACAATATAATAGAATCATGCAGCATTTTTCTTTAAACAGTATTAAAATAATCTTTCACAGATGTCCTTTTTTTCTTTTTTAGCAGCACAGTTACTGCTCAAGTTGTCAAAACATATTTTACTTGCGGAGTCCTAAAAAAAATTCACAATTGTTAACAACGAAGGGATTGCTGATGCAGGTCTTGTACTGCAACTGTCCTCCTTTCACGTAAACAGTTTTTTCTTGCATTTGTTTGCTCACGTTCATCTGCTCCTTGCAACAATGTCGCCAACACCAAATCCTTATTTTTCGCTCTGATGCAATAGCAGTAGTGGACTGCTCTGCAGTAACCGCAGAGGGGGGGGGGGGGGGGGGTGGAGGGGGAGAATCTGCATAAAACACAGTACCCCAATTTAATAAGCTCAAAATCACGGTACCTCTTATCTCAATACAAATACAAACTCATGTCGCGGTCATCGTGCTCAAATGTCAGCTAAACCGGATATAGAAAGGTTTACTTGAACTTAATCCAGGACATTAATATTGTCGGAGAATAATTTACTGGGTTGTGCTGTTCATTCTGGAAATTCCATCCAAGTTCTCAAGACCATTCTCAAATGATCAACAATTAAATGTAGAGTGGGCAGTTAAACTAGGCAGGAGGAATCCATACTTCCTTCTGCCCATGCAAATTTACTTTTCCACCATCGAAAACAGCAAAAGCACATTTTATCCTCCTACTCTCCAACCACAGTTTTTCACCTCACTGTAAACATGGAGCTGAACGGACATGTCAATGTGCAGAACAAACACCTCAATGACAAAGAACAACATGAGAACAGAAGAAAGAGAACACTTTACATGATATTTCAATTTTAAATTGCATATAAAGCTGGCAAACATCTTGGGAACAGCTTCCAAAATGCCCTTTCAACCTGTGCAGTTACGTCTCAAGTTTCTCTTTACCTCCGAAGTTCCCAACGCTCTGCCTCCCTTAATGGCTACTGAAACAAACTGCAACTACAGCAGCGTGATTGGCAGCTGCTGTAGACCGGACTGCTGCCATGACAGTCATGGAAGGTGGACCTGTGTCAAGAGAAACCTCAAGAAGGACCACATTCAGAAGATTAATCTACCCCAGAAACAGATCTGAAAGACCAGCAAGCGAACACCTCTTCACTTTAGGTTTGGATCCGTTATAGGAGACCATGTCTAAAAACTAAAGCAAGAGTATCTGGGCCTCTTCTCTTTAAACATCAGAAGAACCGTTGTTAGAGCGATCTGAAACATCTTGCTACGTTCAGCAGTGTCCATTATACAATTTCGTCATTTCTTCATAAGCTCACAAAAGAGACACTCTTTAGCTACTTCTCAGCAGACTCTTTATTAGCCCAGAATGAACTGTAAAAACCACCATCAAATGTGTGATTCTAAGGCAAGGTTTAGGCACTTGTAGAAGTACTCCAAGGTTACTGTAGTCACATGCTGTATTGAATTCTTAAGTCTACTGAAAAACAAATCCTGGGCAAACTGCAACTTCCTGCCACATGTTCCATTGGAGTTAGGAATTGACCAGGCCTATTGTGTTAACAACCTTAATACCAACCTTCTTATCCCCTATGCCATAACTAAACCTAAAACTTGAAACTAAAACAACATTGCATCCTCATAAATTACAAGGAGTTATTGACTGTATTGGGTTCTCTTATATGCCTGTCATTCAAGAGGCCAACCCTTGCTGATAGACAGTACTCGCGACAAACGAGAAGGTTAAAGCTGAACAGTCCTCACTCTTGCTACAGTGTTCAGCTTCCGTTTTTTCATGCAAGCTTTAAATTGTGTGGGCCGGAGGCTCAGGCCCAATTCCAAAGCAAACAGAGATGCCTGGAGTAATCCAAGTCCATTGCCATGTCTTATACCAGTCAGAATGTTATACAAAAGAGTAAATATGGAGATCTCTTTGCCATCTTCGAGATGCCCATGTCCTAATGGAGTTAACAAGATGTGCTTGTGCAATTCTTTATGGGTCTCCGGATGTGCATTAGTACAAGTCTTTGGGAGTGCTGCATAGGATGGCTGATGTACATGGTCGGACTAAAATCCGTGAGGATCCATTTTGTTATTTAGAAAACGAAGTCAATCAGATGACTAGAATATGAACATTAAACTGTTCCAAGAACCACCACCAACTGTCACACAGTGAAGACATCAGCACGCCTGAACAATGACAGTCAGCTGTGCAATAACGAGTCTTGGATTGGCACCCTGAATTGGGGTCGAGACTGTGTGGTTTCTGAAACCAAGCAAGGAGAATGCCATACAAAAGAGCGACAGACATGAAAAGAGATGTGCATTGCAAATAAACTTCAAGTCCTGGCAAGTACAACACCTACAGTTAGGGAGTGAAGAGCATTTAGAAGCAGCCATTCAGCACTGGTCAAAATCATTACCAGCAATAAAGGACCTTCAAAAACTCACTGTTCCCCAAGACAACTGACTACTTTCTTAACTCAAGTCTTCTACATAGTAAGGCTGTCAGTGCTCTTGCTTTTTATCTTTAGAAAAATGTATTTTCCCAATTTTGTACATTAGGAACGGGCTGAGTTGCTTGTGATATTGTCAGGTCAGAGTTTGTAATCATTGCACATAGCTCAACACGGTTATCTGCCCCTTTCCAGAAGAAGAAGTATTGCTGCACAACAGATGATGGCATTCACCTCATACGAGAAGCACGTCCAACTCAAAGAAGGAAGGTGGCCCTCACAACCAGAAAAAGCAGCACCAGTGCCGAAAGCAAGGTGCGCTCTCGCTCTTACTAACAGTAAGTATGCCTGCCTAAGGAAGCAAGCTTACCTATACAGAACCAGGAGTAGCAGATCAATGAAGAGGGATTTCCTTGTCAACAAGATAAGGTTCTATCTGAAATAGACTGCTCCTCCATCAGTACCACAAACATGCATCCTTAAGAACATGACTCCCCTCTGTGCAAACCGCACTGAAGAGGCACAAAGCAAAATGTTTCTCAATTCAGAGCAAGAAACAATTTTGTCTGTAGTAAATGAGTTGTCCAACAGTACTTGAGGCACGTTTTCACAAAAGGAATGGCTTTTTAAATACTTTGTCAACATTTGTCATCAGCAAAAAAATGATGAATCCACAACTCGAACTGCACAGTTAGGAAGAGGACCTTTGATAGCAGTCATTACTGTGAGACAGTTGGTGATTTCTCTAAGCTGATGGTTTGGTGGTGCATTTCTGTGAACATTGTCACTGTTACTCTACACTTTAAGATACCTATGGAAGAAAAACCATTTGAACCAGCCTCGAGGATGAGGTGCGAGGGCTATATTTTAAAGCGACCGCCTTACTTCCAAACAGTAACCATCAGAACATTTCACGGAGTGCTGCATGGTTGCCAAGAGCAGATACCAGAGGTCACTGAGCAGATGTGGCAGAATGCTCCATTTTGTGTGTTTGGCTGACTGAAAAGGTGGTTCTGATCCTTGCTCTCTACGCACTACTGTATACACAGCAGAAATCTATCAAGACTCTGGGAGAAACAAATCCCTAAACCACGCCCATGAGGTTTCTGAACTTGACAAGCACAATTGCCTACACTTCCTGGAAATATTAAGATTTGTCCTCTAGTCTCTCTCCCACTATGTAATATAGCATTGCTATTTCATTTCAATAACAAGGGAGAATAACAGTATTGGGTCTCCCAAATGAAGAGCATGTAATTTCCACTGGCAAGAAGAACTTTGGCTCCAAGGCTTGAAGAGCAACAGGTGGCTTAAGTCACTCAAATACACACTCGCAGGTCACTTGGTTTTACAGTATAAAATCACAGTCCATTACATATTGAAACAGGGGGAAAAATACACGCGCACACACACACACACACACACACACACACAATATAGTTGCAGAAACACGGTTACATCCCTGTAGGTTTAAAATAATGATGATTTGCTTGATGTAAGTCTAACTCTGGTAAAATACGCATTTGGAATCTTTTTAGGGGGTAGGAGCCGCCTTTGGCTGTGACCTAGGACGTACAAAGCACATCAACCTGCGCTGCAGGTGGTGTGGATCAGCAATACTTTCATGCCCTGAAGCTTCAGGGCCACAGGTAACAGTTTTGCAAGAAACAACAAGAGGGCAACCCAATGATCCAACAGAGATATGAAAATCAAGGAAGCACATTGAGGTGGAGAGCCTCGGCGAGGGAATGCTGGCCAACTTGAAGGAGAGGAGGGAAGGGGCACAATGTGTTAAACTTTATTTTTGTGTTTGTTTTATTCAATTTTCCTCTGATGGGTCGTTTTCTTTTTTAGAAGTTGCTTCGGAGAGAGGCCCTTTGCCCTTACGATGACTTTTTGCCTCAGGTTCGCCTTTATTTGTTGTTGGCGAATATTACATTTTCACAGAAAACTTGCTTCATTTCCCACAGAGAAACGTGACCTCTCCGGTGGCCTTCACAGGACCTTTTCTGTAAAGTTCTCTGGAAAGACACCCCGATTCTGCTCAAGGTCTTTATTCTGCTGCCAGTCGCTTTCCTTCACGCCCATTAGCCAACCTTCATCTTGCTCTTCAGGGTTATCAATCTCAATCACCAGAACTAGATCGCCTGCTTTCAGGTCAAGCTCATCTCCATCAGTTGCTGCATAGTCATGCTGGGCCCTAACCTTGTAGAGGAATCCAGGGGGCATGTCAGTCCTGTGTGCAGGTGCACTGCTTTCCACAGTACCGTTCACAGTGGCTGGGAAAGTCTCAACAACAACAGCAGGCAGGGAGCTCTTAGGTGTAGCAGGTTCTGGAGTGGTGGTGTCAGCTTTTGGCTGCACTACATCAGAGGTGCTGGGTTCTGTAGCTTACAGTCCAGTTGCTTCTCTACTCGCAGGCACGTCCTCCACTGGCTGAGATGGGGTTGTCACACTTATCTCGGGCACAAAATTGTCATCAAACAGGCTGAGGATGTTCTCCTGCTGGAAGTCCTTGCACGGGGTATGTTTGGGAGGCGGCGGGACTGGCGGACCTTTTCTCAGCTGCGATGGTGACTTGGTTAGTGTGACTGCGGGTACTTCTCCAAGGGTGGCAGGAGCTGCGGGGGCAGATGGGGTGACGGCAGCTGGAAGGTCCTCCTCGGGCTTGTGGTTGGCAGTCTTGGCCTCTGGGCTGGTGAGCGGTGAGCCGTCTAAAGGAAGCGAGGGGGGTTTGCCTACTTTTACAGAGCCCGTCTCACTGGGTTGTGCCTTCACTGGGGAAGTATTGGTTACAATCGATCCCTGCTCTTTTTCCAGGTTCACCATAACTTCATTAAGGTTCTGATTCAACTTGCTCATTTCTTTGTGGAAGTTCTCTTCTAGACCGGCAATACTCTGGAATGTGTTGACGTAGAAACCAACACGACTGTTCCACAGTGAAGGCAGCTCCTCCTGCAGATCTGTATTCATTTCCTCGAAGACCTTTTGACTTTTTAGTAACTCTTCCTCCGCCTTTGCAATTTTGGCATCGTCTTTCTTCTTCGCACTCTGCAGGGACTCAAAGTGATGCCTCGCGCTGTCGTAATCCACCAGCTTGCGTCCCCGTTTAGCAATGCGAGTCTTGATATCTGGAAACTGCCCAAGGTAGGTGTCCATAGTCAGCAGAGCCTGGTCAACAAGCTTCTGGTGATAGTCCGTCCAAAGAAGGTCACTGTTCTCTGCAATTTTGTTTGCGTCGTCTCTCCTTGGCCATTCAGGCTCATAAACCTCCTGCAAGCATTCCGTTAGTTTCTTGGAGGCCTCGTGCATTGCTTTCACAGAAGTCAAGTAGGTCCTCAGGTCCTTCTGAAGCTTGCTTCCTTCCGTCAGCTGCTTATTAAAGTTCTGCACACACTGCTCGAACTGCTCATCCTTGGTTTCATCTGCTTTGCCCAGCTTTTGAAGCACCTTCTCTTGCGCTCGAGTAAGCTTCTTCTGCACGTTGCTGGCGATCTTGCCCGCACTCACTCCCTTTCCGCCCATCTCAGCCATCTTGCCGTCCGTGTCACAGCGCACTGAAGATGGAGAGTCCTAAGAGACGCTGAGTTAGGGGGGGGGGACCTGAGGGGCGCGAGGCGGGGCAGGCAAGGAGAAGGGGAGACACGGGAAGAGGAGCCCAATGGAGAGAAAACAATGAGCCGCAGAGCACCGCCTCCACCAGCAGGACACAGCCTTTAAAGGGACAGAGAGAAAAAAAAAAAAAAAAGTCTCAGGGTTATTAAGATGTAATCTTATCAGAATATTTAGACGATCTGGTGGTACTCCTCCTTCTTGTAAGAATTTGCTAGAGACATCTGGGAATGTTGTCGAAGGCACATTGTAAGCCAATAAGTTCAACATATAAAAAGGGGTCAGTCAACCTGCGTTTTATGTATTTTTCTAACTGCAAATAGAGAATATATTTCAATGAAAAAAATCTATGAGAAAACATTCTAACACTCGCTGACTGATATGATAGTAATGCAATATTACATTGTGTGTTATTTTTCGGCACCAAAAACTAAGTTTATTTAGTGCATATCTATATTTTGTGTCTGAACAGATTGCCTGTCCTAATCGTTTTTTTGTCATTGAAACTATTCTTACCATCCCCTAGGTACCTGGACTATGGTGAGAAAAACTGGAAGAAGCAAACCTCTGAATGGCTGAAAAGTGTAGAGACGTAAGCTAATATGTCAAAGTGTGAGTTTCCGTGGGTTAAAGTTACTATAACTGTGCAGTAACTATACTTTTATTTCACAGATTTTGTGATGAAACGCGGAGGAACTTTGAGGCATCTCTAGATTGGCTTCAAGAGCATGCCTGCTCCAGAACGTATGGGTTGGGTAGGTATCGGCATGTCTTTTGACTTTTGATAATTGTGAGTATATTGTAAATCAGCTGGCCTTTGGGGTTGCTGTGATCTGCCACACTATGCAGGCCAGGTTTTTTCTTTCAACTATGGAACTACATCACTCTTGTGTTAGTTAACTGCTCTGTACTTAGTTTAAATTCCAATAAATTAAAATTAATCTGATGCATTGCAGATGGTTTCAGTCTCAAAATGCCATTTCCGTGGACATGCTCATTGGTTAGAATACGCATTTGGTTAAAACGCTTTTTAAAAATTAAAGTGGGCAGAGATTACACATCTCATTATCCTCTTGTCAGTTTGCCCCCCTTATATTTGTCTCTTCATTCATTGGTAATCATCCTTTTCCAGCCTGTCTCCTTTTCACTTCCAACAGGGTTTAGAGGGTTCCCTGTCCTCTTTTCATTTCTTAACACTCCCCCATACCATTCACATTTTGTCCCTGCCAGATTTTAACATACTGTATCCTTTTTTTTTTTTTTTTGCTCCTGTCCCTCCTTACTATTTTTCGCATGTCTCTGTATTTCCTAATAATTTCATTTGAATTACAAGTTGTTTGAACAATTACATTTCTAAGAGGTTCCGCTTTCAAATATCTATGCTTAATAATGGCTCCTTCATGTAAATGGCACAATCACATGGGCTCTGTTGTTTCAGATGAACCAAAGTCTTTAACTCTATGAGGTGTATTGACTCCAAATATAGAGGTCTTTCCATAGATCTGCTTATGGCAGTCTACCGAGTGAGAAGTGTTGGGATGGCCAGTGTTAGACCCAGGATTGATGAGGACTACACGACTTATGTCCCATACAGGGCACTAGGAATAACATATTTAAAAGCCAATTGTAGCTGCCGCCATCATGGCTGTTAAAGTTGTAGTTTGAAATGTCCACAATAAGGGTATTATAAGGACCGCATACTTTGCCATAAGCACAAAAAATTAACATTTCTTGCCTTGAATGACATATGGGCGCAGAGGCATACCACCAAGAAAAAGCTAACAGACCACAGTTACCTCTCCCTTATTGGGGAGTCTGTAGGAACTTTTAAACATTTCAGTATCCTGAACCTGTTGCCCCAAATTTTCGTCTTGTGTTCAAAGTGGACTTCCGTCTTAATCAAATTTTAGTATTCTGGCTCAGAGCAGAGAAGATGAAGGAAAGCCTCTGCTCAGTCAACCTGCCATATTTTATTCTTAGATAATGCTAATGCTGTGAATGTCAGAACACGAAGGAAGCTAGAAGGTGTTGGTGGTTCTAAAAAATGTAATAATTGGGTGCCGTTGCTGACCGTATGGAGGAGAGATATGGATGCAGCCATGTTCGCTGAGCGATCAGTATTTATCAGGCGCAAGTGGGCCAAGGTCTGGGGGGCATGGAACCAGTATAGGGGAGGAATATGCGACCCACCACCGCTTTCAGATGAGGACTCCTCCGATTCGGATTGTTGAGATGGCCTACGGGGCTGTGGGGAGGGGGAGCCATTGTCTCTATCAGTGCAGTAGAACTGGGGTTGGTTGTGGGATTGTGCATTTGGGTGATGATTTGTCAAAGGATCTGTGCGCAAGGTCTGTTTCAGTGTCTTATTGTTTTAACTGTTTTGAAAACAATAAAAAAAAATAAAAAAAATAAAAAATGTAATACTTGAGAGATCCCAGCTTTCTCTAGCCTCCCCTATCCATTACGTCAGTCATTACTTGAACCTTCTTCTAGTTGTGGTATGTTTTCCCTTGTATCATGAAATCTCGGACTCACCTTCCTTGTAGCACTCCACAGTAAGAGTAAGGTCTAGAAGTATTATCTCTCTGTAGTAAGCTGCACTTGCACCAGTGCAGCGACAGAATATCGAGTACAAAAAATAGAGTTGCACAAATATCGAGTCATTAATATCATGGGTGAGGAATATCAACAGCAAGAATATCATGGTCAAGAATATCGACTTAAGGTAAGAAATATCGCTTTGTTTAAAATATCAGTGTTTAATATGGTTTGCAAAAATATAGTTAAAAATATTGTTTTGTATTAGTATGCATTTTCGCAATATTTTATATGTATGTGATATATGTTTTTTGTATTAGATTTGTTTGTATTTTTTAATATATGTTACATTTTTAGTAGTTATTAATTTTTTTTATTTGAATTTTGCTCTTTTAGTTGTCCGTAGCGGGTTTTGGGTTTATAGGGGAATAGGGTGGGGAGTAATTTAGTTATATGAAATGTATTTTTTTATTTTTTTTATTTGAATTCTGCTTTTAGTTCCGTAGCGGGTTTGGGGTTTATAGGGGAATAGATGGGAAGTCATTTAATTATATTACATTTATTGATTAATTTTTATTTATTAATATTTGTTTAATTGACATGTTAATGTTAAATGTGTGGATTAATTTATTATTAATTCATATTTGGTTGTTAATTTTAATTAATGAATTGGTAATTATGGTAATTGTGTAATTAATTTTAGGTGTGTGATGTGTTAATGGGTGTAAATGGCGGAAAGAAATTAATTTTTAATTTATGAATTAATAATTGATTGTTAATTTTAATTTGTAATTTTGGTAATTATGTAATTAATTATATGTGTGGTAGTTTTTATAGGTGTAAAGGGTGGGGAGTAAATGATTTTTAATTGATTAATGAGTTGTAAATTAATCTTAATTGAGAATTAATTATGGTAATTGTGTAATTAAGTTTGTGTGTGCTGCATTTACATTAGTAAAGGGTGGGAATTAATGTGTGTCTAATTAATATATAGTTACTTATTTGATATTTCTTTTGGGTAAATTTTTTTTTTTGTGTTTTGTTTTTACTTTTAAAGGGGTAAAGGGTGGGTAATAAATACAATTTTGTTAATTATTAGTTAATAGTAATAGTTTTTTCTTTAAAAAATAATATTCAATTGTGTTTTTATTATTTTATGTTTTAATTTAGGTGTGTGTAGTAGCTATTAGTGTTAAATCTTGTCTACTCAATGTTTATTTTTATTTTTTTATTAATGAGATGTTTTTTAATTGATTATGTAAATAAATGTAATGAAAAATGTTCGTGTTTTATTTGTTGTGGTGTTATAGGGTATGAAATAAAATAAATGCATTTATCGTTTAAATAATTTGTAAATATTTGCTACTTTTAGATTTTTTATAAATGTATTAATTTATTTTATATATTTGTAGGTTTTTTGTTATATGTAATTAATATTGTGTTCTTTTTATATTAACTATATTAAAATGCATATTTTTTAATATTATTTTTTTAATGATTTTTTACATTTTGTAATATTTTGGGTTTTTTCAACTGTTTAAGTGTTATTAGTAATTTTTGATTCTCTGCTATCCAGCACTTCCCTAATGTTGCAGTCACTGGAGTGGAAATAGTAATTTTTACCCCTCCGCTATCCAACATTTTCCCTACTATTGCAGTCACTGGAGTTGGAATAGTAAATTTCATCCCTCCGCTATCCAACACTTTCCCTACTGTTGCACTCACTGGAGTGGGAATAGTAATTTTTACCCCATTCGCTAACCAACATTTTCCCTACTACTGCACTCACTGGAGTTGGAATAGTAAATTTCATCCCTCCGCTAACACTTTCCTTACTGTTGCACTTATTGTATTGGGAAATGCTAGTTTACATTTTTTTTAATAGTTTAATATTTTAATTTATTATAGAATGTTTTATTTTAAAATATATATATATTGTTATATAATTTTAAAGTTTAAAAATTAAACAAAGATAAGTTGATGAATTATTTTCAAGTAAATATATGTATAAATTGTGTGCTTATATATTTGTTTGCTATATCTAGTTAAAATGTATATTAAATGTAATTTATTTTGTGAAAAATAATAGTATTTAATATATGTAACCTATATTATTTTATTTTATATGTATTTCTTTAATCTATATTTTTTACAACTATATTTCTTACCTCGATATTTTGGAGTCGATATTTTTGTACTTACCTGTTACGGTATGGGGGTCGATATTTTTGCAGTCGATATGTTTTTCTCGATATTTAGAACATTGATGTTTGTGACATCGATATTCTATCAGTGAACCACTTGCACCATGACTGTGTGTGATATGAGGATTAAGTGAAATACCTACCAAGATAAGATCTGGTATGAAATAGATGTTGGAATTGCAAGAATCCAGAGGGATCTGTTGTGCGAATCTGGCCTGGTATATGATTTCCACTTACGTAAGTGGTACCCTGCACCAGTCCAGACACCCCTCATGGTGATTTAAGAGGTCTTCGACAACCTTAGAAAGCTCTCTAAGTGGTAGCTGTTTGGAGCAGCCTTCAGGCTTAGTCCAGAAGCAGTTTAAAGCAGTTTGTTTTACCAGAATGCAATCTTATATGTATAGATTAAGTGAAAAAGAAGCTCACAAGGTATTTATAAAAATATGTATTTATTATATAATACTCTCTAACACATACAAATATCTCAAGCCCGGAGATGTGCACAACGCACACAATACTTTGCCTAGAAATCACATATACATATTGGACCGGGGGGGGGGGGGGGGGAAGCCAAATCATATACTAAGAAAGTGGTATAAGAACCACGACTCTGATCAAGACAATGTCGAAAGGGCGTAGAAGTGCTGAGGACCCAAGGAACCACCCAAGGTGAGTGACTAGGAACCCTATGGAGAGTGTGTGCAGTGTGGAAACACGACTGTGTGCTCCGTACAAATCAACGTGTAAGTCGTGGTTGGAATTTTAAAGATTAAGGACCCTTACCAGTGGACCATAAAGAAACCCCATCGAAGACAAAAGGTTGGAGAGCCACCCAACCCGTGGATACCCTAGTACGCACTTTACCTACACCAGGGAAGCAGAGTGCATAGGTGTCGGAAACCGCCTTTCGAACCCAATGGAGGACTTCAGGAAAGTGATGCTACTGAAGGAGAAAGTGTTCGGTGGAATCCGAAGGTGGATTCTAGTTGAGAGGTACCTGCAAGGAGAGGGGTCAGAATGTCACTCAGGGCTGACCAGGCGATTTGGAGACGAATGCCCACCAATGTCGGGAATTGCAGGAGCGCTGACGATGACTTTGACTCTGCAGCTGTGAGGACCAGGCGACGCTGACTAACACCAGGAAGCGTGCACAAGGTGTCCCACGTCGGATGTCGAGTGTTGAGGGGGTCTGTGTCCGGCGGGAGCACCAACAAGCATTGGCAAATACAACCAACGCAGAAGTAGAAGAAGGTGCAATGTCGGGACCAGCAAGGTCCAGGAGACTCACCACAAGCAGGGGAGTCAGGGCAGGCCCCGAGCAATCAGGAGAGCCTAACAGAAACAATGGTGATCCTCAACTGGACCCACAGGCCGGAGGCACTGGAGTCATACGAGGACCTTGGGCGACTCACCAAAAGATGCAGGCCACAGTGCAAATGATGCAATGTGAACGAAGACTTTATTCACTGAAGATGCTTGAGGGTGGGGCCACTTGGAGCCCGAAGATCTTGGTGAAAGGAAGTCAACAAGCCTTTGCAACTGCAAGTCGATGCAGTGCACAGGGGTTCGGTTCCTGCAGCTCCCACGTGGGATACTGGCCTCAAACTTGGTGAGAGTGCAGGGCAGGCCTCTAGAGCTGTGGAGAACCATGACCTGTGTTGCAGAATGTTTCGGAGTCCGTAGGAGCTCAGGATAAGCCTACCAGTCAGCTTAGTTGCGGTTCCTGTGAATGCAGGGAAGTGACTCCTTCACTTCAAGGGAGATTCCTTCAGTTGTCTTGGATGCCCACAGGCCTTGGAAGGTTCCTGTGTGGTGCACAGGCACAGACAATGCAGCATGTTGAAACGGGGACGAAGTCGAGCCCAAACGAAGTCCAGAGTGCCCAGACGGAAGAACTAGAAGTGGTGTCTGAATTTTATCTTGTCCCACGACTAATCTAGGTACCCACCCTCCGGTAAGCCCATAAGTACCCTAAGAAAAGGGTTCGGACTATTCAGGGAACCCATCCAGGGGAGGGTCTGGACAGGGGGGAGGATATTCCTATGTCCTTTGTCCAGTTTCATGCCGTACAAAAGGGGGTGGTGATGGACGGAGCATCAGAACCAATCAAACACTCACACCCAGTCAAGAGATCTGGGTTTAATCCATCACCGTTCTTTAGCCCACTCTGCCACCCCAGTTCAGACATGGCCATATGCAAATCAGTCTGACTCTGTGCCTCATGGGAACAGTCCAGCCCGAACTGCCAAGCCATGCCTTCCCTGGACCGGAAACAAGCTTCCTAGGACCGGTTTCTGGCATTTCAGCTGTCTTCAGCCAGGCTTGCTTGAATCCAGTGGCAAAGTGAGCAAGGGACTCAACGTCTGAGCATACCCTGCCAACTTATGGCGAACAAAGCGGTACAAAAGGGGGTGGTGATGGACGGAGCATCAGAACCAATCAAACACTCACACCCAGTCAAGAGATCTGGGTTTAATCCATCACCGTTCTTTAGCCCACTCTGCCACCCCAGTTCAGACATGGCCATATGCAAATCAGTCTGACTCTGTGCCTCATGGGAACAGTCCAGCCCGAACTGCCAAGCCATGCCTTCCCTGGACCGGAAACAAGCTTCCTAGGACCGGTTTCTGGCATTTCAGCTGTCTTCAGCCAGGCTTGCTTGAATCCAGTGGCAAAGTGAGCAAGGGACTCAACGTCTGAGCATACCCTGCCAACTTATGGCGAACAAAGCGGTACAAAAGGGGGTGGTGATGGGTGTGAGTGTTTGATTGGTTCTGATGCTCCGTCCATCACCACCCTCTTTTGTACCGCTTTGTTCGCCATAAGTTGGCAGGGTATGCTCAGACGTGAGTCCCTTGCTCACTTTGCCACTGGATTCAAGCAAGCCTGGCTGAAGACGGCTGAAATGCCAGAAACCGGTCCCAGGAAGCTTGTTTCCGGTCCAGGGAAGACATGGCTTGGCAGTTCGGGCTGGACTGTTCCCATGAGGCACAGGGTCAGACTGATTTGCATATGGCCATGTCTGAACTGGGGTGGCAGAGTGGGCTAAAGAACGGTGATGGATCAAACCCAGATCTGTTGACTGGGTGTGAGTGTTTGATTGGTTCTGATGCTCCGTCCATCACCACCCTCTTTTGTACCGCTTTGTTCGCCATAAGTTGGCAGGGTATGCTCAGACGTGAGTCCCTTGCTCACTTTGCCACTGGATTCAAGCAAGCCTGGCTGAAGACGGCTGAAATGCCAGAAACCGGTCCCAGGAAGCTTGTTTCCGGTCCAGGGAAGACATGGCTTGGCAGTTCGGGCTGGACTGTTCCCATGAGGCACAGGGTCAGACTGATTTGCATATGGCCATGTCTGAACTGGGGTGGCAGAGTGGGCTAAAGAACGGTGATGGATCAAACCCAGATCTGTTGACTGGGTGTGAGTGTTTGATTGGTTCTGATGCTCCGTCCATCACCACCCTCTTTTGTACCGCTTTGTTCGCCATAAGTTGGCAGGGTATGCTCAGACGTGAGTCCCTTGCTCACTTTGCCACTGGATTCAAGCAAGCCTGGCTGAAGACGGCTGAAATGCCAGAAACCGGTCCCAGGAAGCTTGTTTCCGGTCCAGGGAAGACATGGCTTGGCAGTTCGGGCTGGACTGTTCCCATGAGGCACAGGGTCAGACTGATTTGCATATGGCCATGTCTGAACTGGGGTGGCAGAGTGGGCTAAAGAACGGTGATGGATCAAACCCAGATCTGTTGACTGGGTGTGATTCCTTAAATGCAATCGCAAAATAATGAATCGCAAATTTTGCAATTCCTTATTTTGCACGCAGATTTGCCTCATACATACCACTAAGCAAAATTGCGATCGCAAACGCCGAAAGTCAGCGAATTTCGACATTTGCGATCACAATGTTGCTTGATACATATGGCCCTAATATTTATGACCTAAGTAGAATTGCGACCGATTAGTTTTCAGTATTTTGTGAACCGGCCTATTAATACATTGGAAGGTTCACGAAATACCATAGGATTTTGCAAAAAATTGGTGAGCAGATTGCAACCACTTTTTGTGAATCCTAATTTAGTACATATGGCTCTATGTAATTTATTTTAAGAAATAATCCATTTTTTTTTTGGGAGGAGCCTAGCGCGCAACCAAGGTGGCCGCGTAGGTGCGAGGCTCCCGAGGACCTCCGCGACCTCCTGCATAAATCCTGACCATATCCTGTCCTAGACGAGGGGACTGTGTTCGTGAGACCGAGCTGAGGTGCCACCCGTTTTCCGTTTCCAAATCGGACCTCGGACACCGGCGGGAGCATCGATTGAGGTTTGCGGCCTTCTCCACGCCGGCCCCCCGGATTGGAGTTGTGGGGCGATCCGGAGACAAAGTGAACAACAGCGGCGGGCGAGGCTGGGCGATTCGCGTACCCCGCACTTTCACTTTCGCGCCCTCCTTGCTGCCAAGCGAGGTAGGGTCGCGAGGCGGCGTGCGGTGGTGTGGCTTCATCGGGGTGCCCCGCCGGCCCGCCAGCTGTGATCCGCCCTTCGGAGCCGTGGACGCCCTCCCCCGGAGCCCGTGAACTGGTTTGTCAGCCCCTTTCAAGGAGATTGGCACGATTTGGGGACTGGAGCCATGTCCACGAAACAAGATGGCGACCGGGCAAAGGTGAAATCGACCCGCCGTGGCGCAGCCCCTCAGTCTAACAGCATGGACCGCTACACCCTCCAGAAAGGCTCTCCAGAGGCGCCGCGTAGGTCCCCTGTTGGCCCGACTGATGCTCCTGCTCTGCCCGCGGATCTGACCCTCCGGGACGTCATGGGCGCCATCGCCGAGATGAAGGCCTCAGTTGACCAGCGCTTTGACACTCTGGCGCAAAAGATTGACTCGGTCCTCGTGGATGTGGGCCTGGTGAGGGCCGACCTGTCCAAGACGAATGACCGGGTTGACTCTTTGGCCCACACCACCTCGGGCCTCACAACGGACGTGGCGGCCCTCCAAAAGGAGGTGCGCCGACTGGGCCAGGCGAGCGCCCTGATGGATCGTCGACTGGAAGATTCCGAGGGTCGGGCCCGGAGGAACAATGTTCGCATTGTCGGGGTGCCGGAGGGACGTGAGGAGGAGGCGGCGGATCTGTTTGTGGAGGACCTGATCCTCACCCGTCTCCAGCCCCGGGGGCTGAGTAAACTCTTCGCAGTGGAACGTGCCCACAGGGTCCCCGGAGGGAGATCTAAGGTCGGAGCCCCTCCGAGGCCTCTCATTGCCCGGATCTTCAACTTTCGGGACAGAGACGCTATCCTGCAGACTTCTAGGCAACAAGGACCGGTCAGACTCGACAATATGGACGTCAACTTCTATCCTGATTTTACTCCGGCGGTCCAGAAGCAGAGACTGAGTTTTCTCGGAGTCAAACGTCGCCTACGGGACCTGAACCTCAAGTATGCGATGCTTTTTCCAGCGAAGTTGAGGGTAGAGGTGGATGGCCGCACGCACTTTTTTGATCGTCCCGAGGCGGCCGGGGACTGGTTGGACACTTTGCCCGGGGATCGGGGCCGGGGGGTGGGGGGGGGTGGGGGGGGGCGTGGTTGGTGGGGAGGGCTTGCCGGATCAGGACTGAGGGACTAAAAGTAGGCCTTGCTCTGGACAACATTATTGTCATCATTGACTGATTGTGTAAGTTCCCCTCCCGTGGAGGTCGTACGGGGTCTCTTGGGGGCTTTCCCTCCTCCTCTGGGGGACTAGTTAGTGTTTTCATCTATGGGGCGACAGGCACACTGCACTTTGGGGGGGCTGTTTGGGCTCATGCAGGGGTGCAGGGAGGGGGGAGTTCTGTTGGGACGGGTGGGTTGGGGGTGGGGTGTTGTTCGTTTTTACCGCAAGGCAAACCCTTTACTGTATTGGTGTTTTTGAGGTGCTCTCGGGGGGACGAATGATGGCTTCTGTATGTGATGGGGGGTAGGGATTTGACTTTGTTGTCTTGGAACGTTAATGGACTGGGGGATAGGATTAAGCGAGGTGTGGTCCTGCAGTATCTGAAACGAATTTCGCCAGATGTGGTCTTTCTGCAGGAGACACACCTTATTGGTAATTCCTTTTGTGCCATGAATCGGCGTGGCTATCGTTTGGTGGCCCACTCGGGCTTCACGTCTGGCTCGCGGGGGGTGGGCATCATGGTTAAGAACTCGCTCCCGCTGGAAATAGATGAGGTGCGCCATGATGAGAGGGGACGCTACACTGCCTTGGTGGGGAGAATGGAGGGCAAAGTGGTTGTCTTTGTTTCAGTGTATGTCCCACCGGGGCTACAGTCCACCACTTTTGCGGACCTGGGGCGCCTCCTCCTTGACCTTCCGGGGGGGCTTCTGGTGGTTGGGGGGGATTTCAATGCGGTGGTTTCTGGAACTATGGATCGTCACCCCCCTAGGGACCTCCCCCGGGCGCAGGCGTGGCTGTCCGGCCTCTTAGATACATTGGGATTGGTGGACTGCTGGCGCTTAAAACATCCCACGCAGCTGCAATACACCTTCCATTCGGGTGCCCATGGTAGCCTCTCGCGGCTTGACCATATCCTTGTGCCTGCGGCCTATGCTGGGAGGGTGGGAGAGGTGCGCCATCTGGCGCGGGGTATTTCAGATCACTCCCCGCTCCTGTTGCACTTTGGTGTCCTCCCGAGGGGGGAGGGCAGGGTAGCTCCAATTAATGCCTGGTACCTGCGCGACCCCACTATTCGTGCTGACCTGATTAAATCCTTGCAGCGGTATTTTGAGGAGAATGTGGGGTCTGTCCCTTCGGCTATCTCCCTCTGGGAGGCCTTCAAGACAGTTATTAGGGGGAGGCCCTCTCCTTCATATCCCATGCCCGGAGGCGCGAGCAGGAAGAGGTGACCCGAGTGGAGGCCGAAATTACTGAACTAGAGGGTGATTTGGGGAGTGGGGTGACGGATGCTGCACTGCATGTTATACACCTTAAGCAAGCGGCCTATAGGGCCCTCGTCACGGAGGCAGCCAGGGGCCTCAGTAGAGAGCAACAGGGGCGACTGTATGATGTGGGTGATAAGGCTGGTAAATTGATTGCGTGGTTGGATAAAAAGGAGAGAGCGAGTCGTGTGGTTCCGCTGATTGAGAGGATGGATGGTGTACGTGTCACCGAGCCAGAAGACATTGTCTCTTGCTTCGCGGATTATTTCCGCGAGGTGTATTCCCCGGTTTCTCCCTGCTCGGAGGTGGATTCTCATGCCCTGCTTCGAGATATCGCGCTGCCCTCCCTTTCGGTGGGGGACAGGGAGTCGGATGCTGCTCCTACCTCGGACGAAATTGCCCTCGCTATACGCTCGGTCGCATCTGGCAAGGCCATGGGCCCGAACGGCATCCCTATCGAGTTGTATAAGCTGCGACCGGACGTACTGGCACCCCACCTCCGCGCGATGTTCCTGGCGGCCCACTCGCGGGGCTCCCTCCCGCCGGACCAACGTCTGGCTACAATCGTGGTGATCCACAAGGAGGGGAAACCCCGAGACCGGGTTACCTCCTATCGGCCTATCTCGCTCTTGAATGCGGAGCCCAAAATCCTTGCCAAGGTGCTCGCCAACCGGCTGGTCGGCGTGGTGGGCGATTTGGTCCACCAAGACCAGTCTGGCTTTATCCCCCATCGTAACACGGCCCTCAATCTGCGGCGCTTGCACGGGGTGCTCGCGCGTGTTCCGTTTGTGCGGGAGCCGGCCATCTTGGCGTCCTTAGACGCCACCATGGCGTTTGACACGCTCGAATGGCCATACATTTGGGCGATGCTGGCGAAATTTGGATTTGGACCGGGATTCATCAGCTGGGTCAAATTGTTGTACTCGGGCCCGTTAGCACAGGTGGTAGTGAATGGGCGAGTCTCTGCCCCGTTCGCGCTGGGACGGGGCACGCGACAGGGTTGCCCCTTGTCGCCGCTCCTGTTTGCATTGGCCTTGGAACCCCTGGCGGAGTGGCTGCGGTGGCACCCTTCCATCCGTGGTCTCCGTTGGACCCCCGAGTATGAGGACCGCGTGTCCCTCTACGCTGACGATATCCTTTTGTACCTAGCCTCCCCGCGCAAATCACTGATTGTCCTGGTTGATGTCCTGCGCTCCTTTGGCCGTAACTCAGGCCTCGTCATCAACTGGGCTAAATCATGTGTCTATGTGCTTTCCGGGGAGGCTCCCGTCCTCCCGCGGGGATGTCCGATCCAGATTGCCTCGCAGGGGTTTCGGTACCTGGGTGTCTATATCACGCTGGACCCGGAGGCCCGCTACGAGCGAAACTTGCTTCCCCCCCTCCAGCGCCTGAAGGAGGACGTCGCGCGCTGGCGGCGCCTGCCGCTTTCGCCGCTCGGCCGGGCGGCATTGTTTAAGATGATGTCGTTGCCGCGCTTCCTGTACGCTCTCCAGAACACTATGGACCTAGTCCCGGCGCGCTACTTCCGTGAGGTGGAGAGTCTACAGCGCCGCCTGTTCTGGGACGGGAGGCCGCGTATAGCCCTGGCGAAGTTGACGCTCCCGTGGTATGACGGGGGGATTGCCCTCCCGGACATTAAGCGGTATTACTGGGCCTCCCAGCTAGCTGCAATTAATCACGGCCTCTATGGGCCCGCCTTGAACCCGGCATTTGAAATGGACAAGATGCTCCTGCCCGGTGGCGACTACAATCGAGCGCTCTACTCTGGCGCGCCGGATCCCCGCTTGACGGGGCCCACGCGTGTCATGGTGCGGGTGTGGCACGCGGCCAATGCAGCTATGGGGTGGAAGGACCGTTTGACCCGGGCGTCGCCGTTGTATGCGCCTCAGCGGTTGGGCTCCCTGTGGACCTCGAAGGGCTTCGAGAAGTGGGACACGATTGGCATCAGTAAAGTGGGGGACCTCTGGACGAGAGGGGGATTTAAAACATTCGAGACGCTGCAGACGGAGTATCAGCTGCAGGGCAGTGAATACTTTCGGTACTTGCAGGTCCGTCATGCGCTGGGCTCCGTCTTCCCAGACGTCGCCTCCATCCCGGAGTCTTCCCCCCTGGAGGATAGAGTGCTGGATGGCCACGTTCCGGATAGCACGATCTCCCTCATTTACAAAAAATTGATTAATGACCGCTCGGGCCTGCTGACCGGCCTCCGTGAGGCTTGGGTTGCCGACGGGCTGGAGTTGGACGACGAAGACTGGATTTCCGCGGTGGCCTCTCCGAAGGAGGTGGCCATACCGGCTCGCCTTCGCTTCGTCCAGCTTAAGATACTCCTCCGGGTTTACATGACGGGGCCAAGGCTTCTGCGTATGGGTTATGCAGAGGATGGGTTGTGTAAGCGTGGGTGTGGTGCTTTGGCGACTTTTTTGCATATTTTGTGGGAATGCCCGAAGGTGGAGCGATTCTGGCGTGGTGTGCATGAGGTCCTGCGTCTGGTTACGCATGTCGCGCTGTTGCCTGAAGCGAGGAGATGCTTGCTGAATGTGTGGGAACCAACTGATTACTCGGTTCCGCAGACGCGATGGGTGACTCTGGGATATATGATTGCTAAGCGTGACATCGCTCAACTGTGGGGATCCCAGCGGCCCCCGGCGGTGTCGGCCTGGAAAGAACATATGGATTGGTGCATGTTCCGAGAAAAGATGGTGTATGTGGCGAGGGGCAAGCCTGGGGCGTGGGTGAAAATATGGGGCCCCTGGAACGCCTACCGCGGGGGTATCTGCGAGCCACCACTGCTGCCTGCTGCCTCACCGGCTCCGTCCCCCTAGTTGACCCCCTCCCCCAGCCCCGGGCACAGAGTTCCCCCAGTCCTGGACTTGTTTCCCTTCCCCCTCTTTAGACTCCTGTGTACGGTTGGGGTCCCTCACTTGAGGAGCACGTGTGGTTACCTTCGATTGCGGGTTGCCTTGCGGGTGTGGTTTTTTCTATGTTGTTGTGTTTGTATAAAATGAAACCGTATTGTGGGCTTAGAGTCATGTGGCCCACGTTGTTGATGCCTCCTGATTTACTTCTCTGCAACGCCAAGTGCCCTTTTGTAAGTTTGTCAGGTGCTCCTGTCACTCTAGCGGCCGGCCGGAAGGTTGTAGGCCCATACTTGTATATATTTGAGATTGCAATAAACGGTTTCAAACAAAAAAAAAAAAACAAAAAAAAAAAAAATCCATTTGTGTAGCTACTGTCAGAGCAGAGGCCTACCCGATAAAAGATGAGCTGCTCTTGCACAGATCGCGTAGTAAAACATTGAGGATTATCGCAAAATTCTGTTTGTGGCAGATTTAAAACGCTTATTTTGTAAAGTGTATGTTCTGTATTTGTGCCCAGCAGTTGTGAAACTCGCGCCTCCCTTCCAATGCACATTGCTATTTAAAAACATCAAATTAAAATAAACATGCATTTGTAACTCATCCCACGTTGCTTACTCATTCAGCCGACATTCTGCTTCTGAAATCTGGTTCCATGAATTGTAATGCCGCGGTGGACAGTTATTGGAGGTAATTTTGAAAAGATGGCCGTCTGCCATGACTTTTCCCCGGAGGACAGTATGCGTCAGAGTAGTAAAACAATCCGTAACTCCGTAACAGCTTCTGCAACCCCTAAACCAGCGGGTCACATTTTCTCCCCACAGTTTCAGGTGCGCACTCCTCCTCAGGCCTTTGTTGGATTTCTTGCAGGTACCCGTCTGCCGTGGGACGAGCAGTGGTTGATTGAATCTCTCTCCGATTCCACAATCTACATGGCTTACTACTGCGTGGCGCACCTACTGCAGGGCAATGACCTCAGCGGGCAGGCTCCGTCGCCGATAGGGATTTGGTAAGGCAGACTGCGCCCCAAAAACCCGTCTCCTTTATAGTGATTGTTGTAGTGATAAAAATTGGTTTCGTGACTGTCGTTATGTAGACAGGTTTTTGGTGTCTATGGCTATGCGCGCTGCAACAGTGACATCTAGTGGGTACATAAAATAAGACGTATAAGAATTCTGCACTTGTAATTTCTTGGAGTGCCCATTGCATCGCTTGTATACTCAGTATAGTCTTATTCTTGTCTTAATGTCCCTATTTTATTAACACCTTACAAAGAAATGCAACTCTTAGTCAAGATAAAGAAATGAATCCCTGATTAAATGGCATGGCTGACTTCCATTAACCACCTGTTTCATTAAAGTGTTCTTGTATTGTGATGTTCATGCTTTACTGTTATTGATGGGGAAAGACTGAGTTACCACAAACACATACTGCTATTTTATGGTTTTTTTTATACACTTCTCCGTGTAGGTGAGCTTAGAAGCTACAGGAATTTCACTGTGTAAACACATAAAATAAAAATGCACGAGAAGGAGCTTAAGTACAAAAATTGCCTGTCTGAAATATGTCTGTGATCCAGGTTTATGATGTATTAACACCATGGTGTTACAGCGTCATAAACTTGGATCAACGTAAAAGTAAAACACCATATTCAAGTTGGTTCTAAGTAAATTAAATCCGAACGCAGGTCAAAAATGATTGAATAATTACATAAGAGACACCATGTTCGTAAGTGTATATATCCGTCATCACAATCGTGCAGTCTCTGTGTGATTGAATGATGGGAGTTAACAACTAAATTCGATATGCATGCTTTCAATCTTTGAAGAAGGAGAGCTTGAGTCAGGCGTGCAGGGTTAAAGCTGTGAGTCATCTTAGAGTTTACTTTTCTAGGTAGTAGTAGTGCCTGGCATGATCTACAATAACCTGTTGACTATAATACATCGAATACAGGGCCCTTCACATGGCCAAGCTACAGCTCTGTTGCACATGCTGCTGTTCATATACTGGTGTCTTGAAGTTGTATCTTTCTACCATTATCCCTGACCCTGGTTTTGTTGTTGTTTTTTTGGCGTAGGCCTGATCAAATGACCAAAGAAGTTTGGGACTACGTGTTCTTTAAGGATGCGCCTTTCCCCAAGACCCGGATTGCCCGAGAGAAGCTGGAGAAGCTGAAGGAGGAGTTTGAGTTCTGGTACCCTGTGGACCTGCGCGTTTCGGGCAAAGACCTCGTCCCGAACCACCTGTCGTACTACCTCTACAATCACGTGGCCATGTGGCCTGAAGACAGGTTAGCATCGTTCGTCACAACATTTCTCCTGCTGTTTAGGGCATCACCGACACGCAGAACAGCATGAAAATTACTTTGGTTCTATGCTTGTTTAAGCCCTGCCTGAGGACTGTGTAGTTAAATGTGCATATAGCGCTTTGTTGCCAGATGATAACCAGCAGATGCATCGGGGAGCTATTTTTTCCAATTGTGAGTCATAGCGCAATTCAGTGCTGAAACCCCTGTGGCGTTCTGACACAGCGCTCTGTGAACACGAGGTAAATAAAGTGTTTTACTTAATACTTTCTAAAACCATCCTTGGTATAGGTTAGCAGGATAGGGGGCAAGGGGGCTGAGGTAGCAGAGTCAGGATGTTGCTCTGTAAGTATTGCTAAACATTTTTTTTGTTTTAACTTTTTTACATCTTTAACTCATTAGTGCCAAGAATGTTTATTTGAATGCACAATATATATGAAGGTAGGCTAAAATATTTTTAGCACACTTTTTCATTCTATTTTCTTATCATTTTCCTTTTGTTGTTGTTTTTTGCTTAGTATGTTTAAAAATTACTTTCTGCTCATACTTCCATTTTGTGTTTCTGATGGATCTTGTTTTTTGTTTTTCTTCCTTGTCTCGAGTCCCACTGATCTGTCTCGCTCGTTTTCCCACCAAGTTAAAAACTACTTCTGCAATCCTATGTGCAGTGTAGCTCTGAGAAACCAGATGCATATGATACCTTAATAGCCGTGGACGCTTTAGCCGCAGTATCACAGCATTGCCTTCATAAGGAATTCTTGTGCTTGTTTAATGAAGTGAGGTAATTTGAGTGTCCCCTTTAAAACAGCAAGCTGTGGTTATTGTACGCGTTAGTCTGTGGAAGGATGCTGACACAGATGACCGGTGTTTGTTAGCACACGAAATTTGGCCTATATTGTCACAAAGAAACAACTTTTCAAAATAAGGGATGACATATTTTTTATAGGAAACGCTTTATGTTCGTGGATGCATGTTGTTGCTTCCAAGTCTAGATTTCACTTTTCTTGTGTAATTAAGAACTGTTTGTGACAGAAAGTTGCTATGAAGGTTGTTTTGATTCTAACGTGTTGTATTATATTCTTTTGAACCTGCCACTGTGGCACTTTAACAAAATGCCTCATTGCCTCACTTGAACAAGTCTTTTAATCCCTTAGACCGTATCCACCCACTGTTAACTACAGAGCTGAAGAAGCTCAATCTAGACCCCAAGCCTTGCCTGGCCACCATTGTTTGGCCTTCCTTGTTTGGAAAGGTACTGGTGACGGGCGAAAATCGAAGCCCTGTATTTGCGTGAATTTAATACTACCTCAATAGATCTGCTTAAAATGGTAGCCATTAAGACTCAATCTGGGTCCGCTTCATGCACATCTTTTACCTGCGTCTCTAGTTTGTTGGAACAGCTGTTAGGGAGATCTGTAATCTGCTGAAAAAATGCACTTGCATTACCCTTGCTTGGAAAAAAAAACACATCATTGACCTGTCGGCACCAAATATTTTACTTTCTGTTTCGTGTCTATCTTTCCCAATTAAAATCTTTGTGAAAGTCATTAACTCCCTACTTTTTTCCCCTAAATAAAATGCTATCCTCCATTCTGCCTAGTCTGGATTTCAGCCACTTCATAGTATGGAAATTGTTCTTATCCTGGATGAATCGCGGCTGATAGTTAATGGCGGTGACTCGGCTGCCCTCATCCTGCTAGACCTCTCTGCCAGTTTTGATGCAGTCTCACACACACTTCTTTCAGGCCTTAACGATGCAGGCATTTGTGGCAGTGTCTTGTGGTTGGATCACCCTTTCTCTCTTTAGTTATCAGCAGACTGTTCATCTTCCTCCTGTTATTCCCAACTCTAGAACTGAGGAGAGGGTTTCCCAAGGTTCTTCCCTTGGCCCCACCTTATTTAATTATTATGTTGCTCCCTTAGCAGTACTAATATAGTCTTTTGGAAACTCCATTGCTGCATATGCAAATGATGCCCATACAATAATTCACTTAGATGGGGATCGTTCCAGTTCCAAATGGAAATTCCTCCAGTGCATGACAGAAGTAATTGCGTGGTTTAAGTCGAAGATCTTTAAGAGCAACGTGGACAAACTGAGAAGCTAATAGTGGGGGTAGACCCCTTAATATGATCCAGTGGATTGTACACTACCATCCTAGCAAGCTCACCCTCCTTCTTGCTACTTCAATTCAAAATCTTGGTATTTGCAGCTTGAATCTTTTCTGGATTCACATGTTGTACATTATTCGAACCTTGAGTGGTCGAGTCTGGAAATATCCCTATGTTCCCTTTTTTATCTTTATTTTTTTCTTTGGGACAACAATCAATAGATGTGTGGTGTCCGTCCCCTGTGACACTCCCACAATGCCCCGGTACGTGGCTGCCATCTCCTGAGTCTTTTTTCTGCCTTTGGGTTTGAAAGCACAGCCCACAACAAAAAGGAGATCATCAAAGTCATGTAAGTGTAGGGAAAGGGTGAAAATCTCGGAAAAGGGCAGAAAGCGTTGATGAAGACATCAAACATCTAAGAAAACAGCAGAACACTGAAGACGCAGGCTTAATATTTGTAATTCGATCACGTGGGTTGGAAAACATGATATGGGGTTGTAATTTTCTCTAGAAATGGTAAATCCCCCTTTTAGATTTTGTCCGAAATGGCATCGGGAACCAGCTGAAAAGGACCATTATTAGGTTTGCAATTTATGCCTACCCAAGCACCACAAGTATTAAGGGTGTATGGCGCGTGATGAGTTCCTCTCAAGAACACAGTCAAGATAAGCAAAGATGGGCACACTAGACTATGATTTATAAAACAGAGCTTTCTTAAAGACTCAAGACAGTCGAGCGATGAGGATATGCTCAAAGAACTGGAGGTGTCATAGAGGAGGGTGACCGAAGTCAGGGAATCAAAGTAGGTTGACTCTGAAAAGAAAGATGCAGTGAAAGGCGCCGAAAGACATTGTGTAAATTTCAAAGAAATGTATACCTACAATGCTGAAGGGTCTTGGTGTGGCTGGGTTGAAAATGTTGGACTCTGTGTGCCCAAAATCATGATTGACACCTGAAGTGCCAGCAGTTGAAGGGAAAGTAAAACCAAAGAAACCCCATAGGTCGAAGCATAATACACAGGAGGGGACAAAACCTCAGACTCTGACATGATCTCAAAAGGAGTTCAAGATCAGAGGAAGGAAAGCGAGTCTAAGAGAAAAGACACCTTAATCTGGAAAAGAAAGACTGCCCTAACACTATGCCGAACAGCATGTGCTTGACTTCAAGAGGAACACATTTCGACTCGAGGCGAAAATGGTGGCCCTAATGTAGAAAAAGAAAGTATTTGAGGAATCTTTCAAGGGTTCCTAGATCCTCGCTAGAACAGAGGAGAGTAGGACTGAAGAGGTGGAACAATCTGGGTTATAACCTCCAGGAACCTCAAGAAGAAGCAACCGTGTGAACAACCCATGCCAGATATATCAGGTGGAGGAGAAGATAGATGGCAAGACCTCGATACAGACTCCTTGGAGGAAGGGTTCAGCTCCTACCCTTCTAGACTTTTGCACCCTGGTGATTTTCCATATACAGTGAGGCTATTTAAAGGGCTGCTGAGATGCATATGGTACATCCAATGTCAGAAGAGATGGAAGCATGCTCCATTGGTGCTTATGATCATTTATATCTGTTTCTGTCTAATGGTTGTTTCAGCACACTTATTTTACACTAGAATGAAGCTGGTTCAATAAATACTTACTGAGAACTTCCCCACCGTTTATTCTGTGCATCTCTCTTAGACAAAGTGACCACGAGTGACTGAGCGAAAGATATCGCACTGTTTCCATGATCCCTAATGGGACAGAGTTGTCATGTTCGGTAGTTGCCAAGAACTATTCTCTCCTTGGTAAGAGGGGTTTCTACTGGCACTGTGAGCTAGCTGGTATACAGGCAAACCTAGCCAGTGGCGGTGTCAGGAATCAGTCTGGACACCAATCCCACAGTCTATGTTGTCTAAATGCACAGATCATATATAGGTTTATAGGAATTACACAACACTACAGACTCTACTTCCATCCCAAAAGAAGAATCCGTTTTCTGCAATGCCACCCAGCATTATTGATCAAGGGAACAAGGGAAGGAGGCTTTCAGATAGCAAGCTTCTTCTAAGGCTGTGAAGTCTAGAGTGGAGAGGAAACACACCAAACAAGACCAAGTATGCATCAATATTAGCGCATCATAAACACTATCACTGTCTCAATTGCTAGGAAGAAGTCTAATGTTCAGACGTTCATGGGGCCACCCTCAAACACGGAAGGTATATGGATAGAGGTCATGAAGAGGAAGATGGTGCATATCAAAGTCTAATGCCCGCCTAACTAGATATGTGCCCTAACTGTGAGAAGAAATGGAGGATGTAATACAAGATTATCCTTACAGATATCAGAAAACAATAAATGCATTCATACCAGAAAGCTGTCAATAGCTAACACCCATCTAAAGTCAGCCCTGAATGCAGCATAAACTAACAATAGACAAATATGCACTAGTACTGCTCTAATGAGCGTGCCTGGTTACGTTTCTCAGAGTTCAAACAAGAAGTATAGGCCACCATCAAAAATACAATAAAATGCATACCTAAAAATACATACAATCGAGGACGCTTAAGGCTGGAGGCTGTTTCTCATAGGAAAGCAATCTCTTATGTTTTGTATCAGCCACTTCATTTGAAAACAGTGAGTTGACGTGTATGTTTATCTACCCTACGATTTTTCAACTGAAACAAAAGTCTGCGTCACTGGCATTCTGTGCCCAGGGCTTTATACTGGGCCAGTCTTGGGTCTCAATTTCAGCAGTAATTAAAAACTGACTGAAATGGGTCCCGACTGGGCCCTTTGTTCATGTTCATCACTGTACAGGCAAAAATATAAATTGATTTCCCAACAATGACTGTAAACACCGTTAAGGGTCCTATGCTTTTGACTATGTTTGTGACGTTGGTTTGTGCTCAACCCCTCTATTTGTCTGTTGCACTTATATGCTACTCTATTTCCTCTTGCGTTGGCATATTGTATTGCTCCTCTATCTTCTCCAGTATCTTACTTATCGTTGTTGTTTTTACCTGCAACTCTGTTTGTACCTCGATTATTTGTAAAGCGCTCCGATACCCGTTTGGGCCACGTCAGCGCTATATAAAACTTTATATAAATAAATAAATAAGGTAATCCATGTTAGCAATGCAGTTCCTGTTAAAACTTCACATTTTTTATGGCTACTTCTAACCGCGGATTATCCACCTTTACAATATCCCCAGGTGCAGTATAGATATGGAAGATTTTCCATGATTATCCCGCACACCAGTAAGTGGCGTTGTGTGGCTCCAAATGAACTCCGCTCAGCCCCGGAATAGAGAGCTGAAGCCTCATATAGGCACCACCCCATCGGGCGGTTGTCAGTTTCTTCCTTGACAATGTCCGTGCCCTCAGCCCCAAAAGCTGAAAACCAATTGTTTGTGCCAGTGTACAGATCTCTAATTTCGGACCTTTTAGATTGGAATAAATTCCATTCCACAGAATGGGGAGGCAGAAGAGTGATGAGGAATCTGTGGTTAGATAAAGTATCCACTAGAAAGAGCATTGCCTAAGGTAAGTACCAGAGCAGTGCCTTCCTCTGTAGGCATTTTCAGTGAAGTATCTGCAGTTAGAGTATCCACCAGAAAGTGTGTTACCGACGGTAAGTAACTCCTCCTTTACTTTATCTTGCATTCCCAAAGAGTATTTGCTTTTGCAGATGTTTCTTTAGTTTGTTCATACGACATTAGACACTTGTGTTGTATATACTGTGAGCTATGTCACCTGTGGGTGTCTGGATGAGTATAGTTTGTGGGTGTTAATGACAGGACACAATTGACAGCTCTGGTCTTGAGGCTGAGAGCAGTGCTGGTTTCTGACTGTTAGTGGGTCATAAAGTCCTACGAGTCCATGCTCATCCAATCCTTGACTTTTCTGTAGAGCACACAGAGCTATGGTCATTAAGGTGCGAATTGTAACTACTGTTGTGTATGAAGGAGAAGGTATCTGCCGCTGTGAAAATAGCAGTGCTGGAGGAAAATAATGCTATGTTTATATGCTGGGTTGGTTGAGGGGGGACACATACAGAAGGACAGTGAAAAGAATGAGAAAGCAGGACTTGAAGTGTGATATATGTAGATACAGGATTTTCAAGAGCTGCCCTAATTAGAAGGGTGTAAGTGTTTAACAGACTGAGACTGCAGAGGAAAGTGGTGCGAAGGGCGAGTATGAAGGACTGATACACTCCAGAGACCACTACTCCTTCCACATTCCTTAGTAATGTTCAATTCTGTCTCATTTGTTCTTAATTGAAGCATTCCTAATTTGAATTTTTCCCAATAAAACCATTGTTGCTTATTTACCACATACAGTTAACAGCCATTAGCAAGGGCAATATTGTGTTGAAGCTGCTTCAACACCCCATCAGGGGTAACAAGCGCTATATAAATACGAACATTTTTTCCTCTTCTATCCTTCCGAATCCAAATAACTAACCTATCCAACACTTAAAAATTACTTGCATGTTTCTCTATACTAATTCAACACAAATCCTCTGTGGATCCCGGAATAGCATGCTACTCGCCGAAAAAGTGCTTCGACCCTCGTAAGGGGTAGTAAGCGCTATACAAATGCAATTACAATACAATACAATAGTGCGGCCCATTACTTTCTTAGAGGCATGTTCTGTGTGCGTGAGAATCTTGTAGAGCTGTCGTTACTGGCGTTCAGTAATGTTGGATCCCGTGCCAGTAGATGTCGCTATTGAGCCTTAAGTGCCAAAGCTCAAGATTTCAAATTGTGATAAATTAGAGCACTGGCTTTACGAGAGTGGTAGATTGATTGCGAGTTACATTTCGGATTTTGAATTTATTTGTGTAACAATCACGCTCTATTCTGATATGTATTACCATTGCTTACAGGAATTGCAGTCCATTTTCACAGTTATATGCATTATGTTATCGGTGCTTAGGGTGGCCACCTTTCCCAGGGAAAGCCTCAGTCATTTGTTCATGTTTAAGGTTCTGCAGATGCCCGGCCGTTATACTTAAATAGGGCTTTATATAAAATTATCTGTATTCATTTTTAACATGTCAAGTCAAACGTTTTTCAGTTAATTAAAACCATAACAATACAATTACTAAAACAACGCTGTGATTAAAAAAAAAATATTTTGTTTCCTAAAAATCATAAGTCTTGCGTTTCAACTAGAATTATATATGAAAAGTATCATTATTAAAAAATGCAGACCTTTTTAAAGTGCAGAGTTTCCAATTAGTGAGTCTGGAACGTTGATTGACCCCTAGTCTGCTGTGTCGGATTGAAGAATATTCCTCCCAGTGTTCTAGTAATATTCTGCATTGTGTTCAGGAGTACGATCTGCTTCTGAGAAGCCCGTCTTATTTGCTATTAGCAAACAGGGCACAGGGTTCCTTTTTAGTGCTTGTGCATGAACTGAGAGGAACTTTATTAGTTGGCAATTCAATGAAGTGTCTTTTGGGTCCAAGGCCGCCATAATTGCCGATCTACTTGTTCTTATGCCTCTAATGTTCATGGCGTGTTTTAGTAAAGTGACTTGTGTTTGAGATAATTTAGGACAAATGCAGACAAGGTCCTCTTTACTACTCCCACATAGTCTACAATCTTTAGGCCCGTCGTGGACCCAAGTTTGCTGGTCCATGGTAGACGGGAATTTACCTAGACGCAAGGCCATTAATTGTAGCTTTCTGTAGGCCAAGAACGTGATGTTTAGGTATGGTGCTGGGGTGAGAGATTTGTAGTCGGACATTACCATCCAGGCATGTTTTCTCGTGCTGAAGATGTTTTTGTCTGCTAGCAACGAGTGAAGCTTTGCTGATTTGTTTATAGCTTGCTTAAAGGCCGGGTAGGGCAGGTTGGTTTCCCAGAGTTCTCTTGTGCAAGTTTCTAGTAGGGCCTTTTTTAGGTATTGGTTGTATGGGGACTTTGCGTCTTTCTCTAGTTCGTCCCACAGAGCCTTAATCAG
Source organism: Triturus cristatus (assembly GCF_964204655.1). Classification (NCBI taxonomy): domain Eukaryota; kingdom Metazoa; phylum Chordata; class Amphibia; order Caudata; family Salamandridae; genus Triturus; species Triturus cristatus. Next base: position 1,047,297,393 of record NC_140590.1, read on the forward strand.
TTCCGATACTGCTATGTTTTGTTTCAGGCTGTACCATTGCTTGATGGTTGCGCACATTCTCCCCAGCGTTTCGTTGGTTACCCCAAATTCTAGTCTGGTCTGTGCTGGTGAGGCTCCCTGATGGATTTGAAAGACTCTTTTGTAGATTGTAACTTGTGCTTTGTTTAGCAAGTCAGTGTCTTTCCCATTGAGAGCTGTAGTGCCGTATGATAGCGTTGGTAGCATTTTGACTTTTAGTACTGCTAGTAGGGGTTTGAATGATGGCCCCTTGAGGTTTTTTGTTAAGGACCTGAAGGCGAATTATAGAGCATTTGCTCTCTGAGTAATATAAGCTTTTTGCTCCTGATGGTTATGCCGATTGTCATAGTAGAACCCCAAGTACTTGTAGTTTGATACTTCTACTAGCTTTTTGCCCTCCAGTTGGAATTGTTTGGCGGTCCGACATCTGGTATCTGAAAGAAACACGTTAGTTAGATTCCTCACCTTAGAATATCCCCAGGCGTCAGACTGGATCCGGAAGATTTTTCATCAGCAATACCCCTTGCGCGTCGCTAGGCGTCGTCTGCGGCTCCGCGTCCGTCGTCGGCGTTGTGCGCCGGAATGACGTCGTCGGAGTACTTAGACGCCGCCCTCGCGCGCTGACGTCAGTTCTTCTTTTTTCCGCGCCAGTAAGCGCAGATCCGGGAGAGCTACCCCTTTAGTCAATTTTTGACTAACTTTTTTGATCCTTTTTGATCTTGTCTCGACTCCGGTGCCGGTAGGATGCCTGGTTTTAAAGCCTGTGCTGACTGTAGCCGCTTGATGTCGGTTACGGACCATCACCGCCGGTGCCTTTACTGCTTGGGCCTCGACCACGACGCGGAGTCGTGCTCGGACTGCAAGGCCCTGACCTCGAAGGCTAGACGGGAGCGGTCCCGCAGGCTTCTCGAGATTCGCCACTCGGCTCCGCGCGCCTCTCGATCTCGGTCCAAGAGGAGGTCCAAGGATCGGTCGCGGAGCCGCAGCCGACGTCACCATCGGTCGTCGGGATCCAAGTCTTCGGGTAAGTCGAAGTCCAAGAGGCGACACCGCTCTTCGGACTCCCCTCGCCGGTCGCGCGACTCGGCCGAGGGTCAGGGTGGTTCCACCCCCGCGGCTCCGGCGGAGCCGCAGCCGCCGCGCAAGTCCCCATACCCTCCGGTCCCTGGGACTGACGCGACGCCGGCGGAAGTCAGTGCCTTCCTCTCGGCCATGAGGAGTCTGGCTCCGCCGTCGACGCCCGCTGGCGCGCCTTCGGGCCCCGCGGACCCTAATGGGCTGCCTTGCCTGCCGGTGGCTCCGGCCCCGGCGCCGCAAGCGCCCGAGGGACCCGTTCCCGAGTCCCCGCCGACGCCGGTCGACCTCGTAACGCCTCCTCTGCCGGCGTCGACACCGGTACCACCCCCGACGCCGACGTAGATTCCGCTCGACGTTGAGCCCCAGTTCAGCCCCACTCCGGGCCCGGCGCCGGTACGGCGTCTATGGACGCCGCGTTCGGCGCCGCTAGAGATACATTATGTCTATCGCCCGGCTCCGCTCCTTCCTCCTGTATACCAGGAATCGGATGATGGGGACAACTGGGAGGGATCCGAGGATCCTATGGCCGTTCAGGCTCAATTGTCACAGGACTGGGCAGATGAGCTGGGGGAGGCCAGTGGCCTGGATACCTCTCCAGACACTGGATTAGTCTCTCCTCCGACTGTGGCTTCGGAGGAGGGCGCTGCTTTCTCTGTGGTGCTGCGCAAGGCGGCCGCAGCCCTTGGGCTCGAGCTGCCTGCCGTGGCTGTGAGGACTAACGTCCTTACTGAGGTGCTTCAGTCTGCAGCAAGCTCCACTGAGCCTCTGCTGCAATTCAATGAGGCCCTCATTGACGTTCTGCAGGGCACCTGGTCCAAGCCCTCCACAGTTCCTCCTGTGGATAGGAACGTCGCCAGGCGCCACCGCCCTGCTCCGGGCGACCCCAGTTTTCTGTCCCAACACCCTACCCCTGAGAGCCTGGTTATCCAGGCCTCTACCTCCCAATCCTCCTTCCCGACCGCCCCGCCGGACCGGGATTCCAAGAGACTAGAACAGTTTGGCAAGAAGCTGTTCTCCTCCCTTAGTTTGGGCCTGCGGTCTTTGAACACCGCCTGTCTCTTGGACCGTTATTCCCACTCTCTGTGGGAATCGGTGGAGGACGTGCTGCCCCTGTGTCCGGAGGAGGTCCGGACACGACTTACCCAGGCTCTGGCCGATGGGAGGGATGCAGCGCGACATGCTATCCGATGTGGGCTTGACACTAGGGACTCGCTGGGTAGGGCCATTTCTACCACAGTGGCGCTTCGACGTCACGCCTGGCTGCGGTCCACGTCATTTTCGGGCGATGTCCAGAGCACTCTCATGGACATGCCCTTTGATGGCACCCGCCTCTTTGGCGAGAAAGCGGACAGTGCGCTGAATCGCTTTAAGGACTCCCGGGCTACGGCCAAGTCCTTGGGCCTCTCGGCACCGCGGTCGCAAACTTCCGCCTTTCGCCCCTTTCGTGGCCAAGGAAGGGGTGCCTCCTCACGTGCGCCTAGCCACCAGCCGCAGAACCAACCTGGTCACGACGTGGTTTCCGCCGAGGCGGTTCTGGAGGACGACTAGGTCAGCCCACATCCACCCCGGCAGCATCCGCCTCAAAGCCTTCCTAGTCCGAGCTTTCAGGCCCATTCCACGCCAGTGGGCGGCAGAGTTCGCCATCACCTGCTCCACTGGCGGTCCATCACATCGGACAGGTGGGTGCTGCAAATCGTCCGAAGGGGCTACTCCCTCCCCTTCGAGACGACCCCTCCAGCCATGCCACCGCAGCACCACCGTATCTCGGGGGATCATTTGAAACTTCTCCACGAGGAAGTTTCGGCCCTCTTGGCCAAGGGGGCCGTCGAGCGCGTTCCGAGCCCAGAAGTAGGTCGTGGTTGTTATTCCCACTACTTTCTGGTTCCCAAGAAGGGCAAAGGGGGCCTACGCCCTATCTTGGACCTCCGGAACGTCAATGCCTTCCTCCGGAAGGAAAGGTTCAGGATGTTAACTTTGGCTCAGGTTCTAGCTGCCCTAGACCCCGGAGACTGGATGGTAGCGTTGGACTTGCAGGACGCATATTTCCACATCCCCGTCCTGCCGGCCCACCGGTGTTACCTGCGGTTCACGGTGGGCCAAGAGCACTTTCAGTTTACCGTGCTCCCCTTTGGCCTCACCAGTGCCCCTCGGGTGTTCACGAAAGTGATGGCGGTGGTCGCAGCTCATCTGCGCAGATCAGGGGTTCCAGTCTTCCCCTATCTCGACGACTGGTTGTTGAAGGCGGGCTCGCCCCAGACAGTCGTCTCCCACCTCCAGACTACGGCGGTTCTCCTGCATTTGCTGGGATATTCCATCAACGTGCCGAAGTCACATCTGAGTCCCTCTCAGAAGCTCCTCTTCATCGGAGCGGTTCTCGATTCTGCGCAGTTCCGGGTCCATCCACTGGAACAGCGGGTCCGGGATATACAGGCCCTGATTCCCATCTTTCGGCCTCTATCCTGGGTTTCGGTCAGGCTAGTGTTGCGGCTTCTGGGGCTGATGGCCTCCTGCATCCTACTAGTGCATCACGCCAGGTGGCGCATGCGGGCTCTGCAGTGGGACCTGAAGTTTCAGTGGGCCCAGCATCACGGCAACCTGTCCAACCATGTCTTGATCTCGGAGGGCACTGCACAGCAGTTGCAGTGGTGGCTCACGGACCGCGATTGGGTCAAGGGCAAGAGCCTCTCCCTTCCCCAACCGGAGCATGTCGTAGTGACGGATGCGTCCCTCCTGGGATGGGGTGGCCATATGGGAGAGGCGGAGATCAGAGGCCTCTGGTCTCCGGCGGAGTCTCGTCTCCACATCAACCTGTTGGAGTTGAGAGCGATCCGACTTGCACTGAAAGCCTTCCTTCCCTCTGTCAGGGGAAGTGTCGTGCAGGTGTTCACGGACAACACCACTGCCATGTGGTATTGCAACAAACAGGGCGAGGTGGGGTCGTGGACCCTTTGTCAGGAGGCTCTGCGCCTGTGGACTAGGCTGGAACACCAGGGCGTCACCCTAGTGGTTCAACATCTGGCGGGCTCTCTGAACGCCAGAGCAGACGAACTCAGCCACCGGTGCATGATGGATCACGAATGGCGTCTGAACTCCGAAGTGGCGCAAGGTCTCTTTCAGCAGTGGGGAGAGCCTTGGTTAGATCTATTCGCCACTGAAGAGAACGCGCAATGTCAGCAGTTCTGCACGTTGGAATTTCCAAGGCGGCACTCGCTCGGCGACGCTTTTCGTCACGAGTGGAGTTGCGGTCTGTTGTACGCCTTTCCGCCTATACCACTTCTGCCCAGAGTGCTGAAGAAGATCAGGCGCGACCGGGCCCAAGTCATCTTGGTGGCTCCGGATTGGGCACGAAGGTACTGGTATCCCGAGCTACTCAGTATGTTGGCCGATCCTCCGATACGTCTGCCCCTTCGGGAGGATCTTCTGTTGCAGCAGCAGGGGACGGTCCTCCACCCGAACCTGTCCAGCCTCCACCTCCATGCGTGGAGATTGAGCGGCGGCAGTTGATGCCATTTGACTTGCCTCCTGAAGTCTGTGATATCATTCTGGCAGCCAGGCGTCCCTCCACAAAGACGGTATACGCCTGCCGGTGGAACAAATTTGTGGCATGGTGCACAGCAAAGGCTGTGGATCCCTTTTCCGCCCCTCTTTCTGAGGTTCTCCTCTTTCTTCTTTCTTTGGCCCGGCAGGGCTCTGCCCTGGGCACCCTGAAAGGTTATCTTGCTGCCATTTCTGCCTTCTTGCGGCTTCCTGATCAGCCTTCTCTTTTCAAGTCCCCTGTAGTTACACGCTTTCTCAAAGGCATTACTCACACGTTCCCTCCTGTCCCTTTTGTAATGCCTCAGTGGGACTTGAATCTTGTTCTCACATTTCTAATGTGTGCTCCCTTTGAGCCTCTTCATAATTGTCCTCTTCGTCTGCTGACGCTTAAGACTGCTTTTCTGGTCCCCATCACCTCGGCTAGACGGGTGAGTGAGCTCCAGGCTTAATCTTCAAAGCCTCCTTTTCTCTCTGTTCATCCGGACAAGGTTGTCCTTCGGCCTCGTCCCTCCTTTCTTCCGAAAGTGGTGACTCCATTTCATCTTGGGCAGTCTGTCACCTTGCCCACCTTGCCCACCTTCTTTCCGCCTCCGCATCCTTCCAAAGAGGAAGAGAGGCTCCACCGTCTGGACCCAAAATGTGCGCTCTCCTTTTATTTGGACCGCACGAAGCAGTTCCGGGTGGACGACCAACTTTTCGTTGGATACGTGGGTGCTAAGAAGGGGAAAGCTGTGCACAAACGGACCATCTCTCGGTGGGTCGTTTTGTGCATCAAAATTTGTTACTCCTTGGCAAAAAAGGACCCTCCTGTTGGGCTGCACGCCCATTCTACTCGGGCCACAGCGGCTACTACTGCTTTGGGACGGGGTGTCCCTTTGCAGGACATCTGTCAGGCGGCGACGTGGGCTTCGTTACACACGTTTGCCAGGCATTATTGCCTTGACAGCCAAGTCCGGAGGGATGGCTTCTTTGGCCGTTCTGTCCTCCAGGACTTTCTGGTGTGATCTTGGTTCGCAGACCCACCACCGGGGATGGTATTGCTTGGGTATCTATTCTAAGGTGAGGAATCTAACTAACGTGTTTCTTTCAGATGAACAAGTTACTTACCTTCGGTAACGATGTATCTGTAAGAAACATTAGTTAGTTAGATTCCTCACCGACCCACCCATCCTCCCCGTTCTGCGAACTGACATCTAGGGTTAAGGTTATCCTTTTCAGGCCCCTAGATTTTATTTTTGGCACCAGTGTCGGTCTTTGCATGGCTCTGCGTTCCTGGCGCGGAAAGCTATGTACAAGAACTGACGTCAGCGCGCGAGGGCGGCGTCTAAGTACTCTGACGTCATTTCGGCGCACGACGCCGACGACTGACGCGGAGCCGCAAACGACGCCTAGCGACGCGCAAGGGGTATTGCTGACGAAAAATCTTCCGGATCCAGTCTGACGCCTGGGGATATTCTAAGGTGAGGAATCTAACTAACTAATGTTTCTTACAGATACATCGTTACCGAAGGTAAGTAACTTGTTCAATAAGCATTGTTTTGCTTTTTGTGATTATCTTTAGCTTGTTGTTGGCTATAAATTCCAACATTCCTGCAAGTGATCTTTGTAAGCCGATCTTAGTTAGGCTTATCAAGATAACATCGTCCGCGTAGGATAAATGGGTTAGTGGTAGGGTACCTAATTTAGGTGAGTGAGATGCGATCTTATCGAGTTTTGGCGCGAGGTCTGCCATAAAAAGATTAAACAGATGGGGGGCCAGGACACAACCTTGTTTGAGCCCTTTGGTGGTTTGGACTTTCTTGATAGCCAGTTTTACTCTCATCCATGTTTTGGAGTATAAGAGCAGTATTCCTCTGAATATTTTGTCCGGGATGTTCCAGTTGCGCAGTTTTCCCCATAGAATGTTACGGTCCACGCTGTCAAATGCCACCTTTAGGTCGATGAAACAGAGGTGCAGCTGTTGTTTCCTTCGGCTGTATTTGTTGGTTATCAGTGAGAGTGATGAAATATTTGTTGTTGTCCCACACCCGTTCCTGAAGCCTGTTTGATTGAGCGGGATTCGTTTTTAGCTATCAGACCAAATAGGCAGTTCTTCCAGAAGTAATGAGTCGTCGTGCTACGCATCTACGTCCAAAAGTGCTATCAGCCTGTAACTCGCTGGAGACGTTCTCTCTCCACCTTTAAAAATCGGAGTAATTACTGAACCTTGCCAGCTTGACGAAATTTGACGTTCTTTCTCCACTTATTCAAACTGGTTTTTTTAGTCTTCCGCTCCAGAAGTCTAGGTCTGATTTAAAAATGATTGGGGGAAGTTAAAAATGATTGGGGAAATTTAAAAATGATTGGGGGGAATTTATTCATTTTTAACATGGCCCTTCAGCCTGTTTAATTTACTTAGCAGACACACACCGCTCATTAAGGCAGCTTTAGAACACATTTTAAAGTGCTTTCTTCCTATGTTCACTGTTTTATGTATGTACTGATAAGAGGCAAAAATACTTAATTTTGGTGATATTATTCATTTTTGTACCGGTCAAGATATGAAAACTGCTTTTATCGACAGCAGTCTGCTTGTGCTCAAAAAAGATTTCTTTTCTTTTACAGTCACAAATGGCCAGTGGCTGTGAGGGCAAACGGACATCTTTTGCTGAATTCAGAAAAGGTATTTTTTTATTTTGCTGCTGTTTTCTCTTGTCTTTATTTTTGGGAGGATGTTAGTTCTGACTTTAAGCAGAGTTTGAACACCGATTCTAACAATACCTTGCGATTATTAAGCCTCCCACCTAACTGTGCCAACCATAACGTAAAAACTGTGTGACCTATGAATTAGGACACTTACTTTGGAAATCAAATTAGTAGTCTTCAGCCGCCTACGCGAGGCATGTGGGCTAAAAGTGTAATCTTGCAGCAAGGAGCCCAGGAGATTCATCCACCCTCGTGCACATTTCCCTGCACTTGGCACCCTTCTGGCTTTACAGATTGCCTCACAGTGATGTTAGGGTAGAATGCTATGCCTCCGTGTTATTCCCTACTGTTGTGCCCTCTATCTCTTAGGTGTACTGAAATGCTTCAAGCTTGGTGCTTATTTCCTCAGTGGTATGAAGACACAAGGGATGGAGGCTCAAATAAAAGATAGTCGTGACCTGATGTAATATGAGTAGATTAGAAATTGGAGGGCAAAATCTGAATGCAATTTAGCAGAAGAAACATTGGAGCCTATGGCCCACTAAAAATCAGAGGGAATTTTAAAGCTTTTGATAAGTACCTAATTCTGTCTTACACATGAAGCTCTGCAGAGCAGAAGTAGCAGGAATTGGCCAATATAGTTTCTAGTTATTTTAAGAAGTAATGATGAAGAGGGTTGCTGTTAAGAAGTAATGATGAAGAGGGTTGCTGTAATTGGTGCAAATTATCTGAAGGGTCAAAGCTTATGTCAAAGGAAACAGATTGTATTTTGAAGAAATGTAGCAACACAGAGAAAGTAGTTTTTGTAGCAAGAAGTTAGTTTTGGTTTAGAGGTAATACGTATATGTTGAAGAAATGAAAAATACATCAATAGGGTTGACATTTAGAAATTTTTGTTAAAGCTTTCTTTTTATGAACTGTTCTTACAATGGCAAGCTAGTCGTTACTTTTCACTACCCTGCAACCTAGAATTAACCATCATTTTCTTTAACTCATAATTTTCATCTTCTGTCATATACTTCCCCTCCAATAGATATTTTCACTGCTGTTTCTTATCCTAGGTTAAAAGCAAAGAGGAGCAGGAGGAGGGTAACGTGCAGGGAAAGAGTTATAGGGTATATAGAAAGTCCTGCCCTATAAAGCAAAGCAATAACTAGCTAAACCTCTAGTCTACAATCCCACATTATTTTCCACTTGAGCTTAGTACACCGAGCTACTATCACCAGACGCCCAACAATAAATCCCAAATTAACAAAAAGCAATAGATGTTTTTTCTATGGTAGAAGACACCTCATTTCTGAAACTTTCATATCAGGCAAGGTTCAGGTCTGCAAGCTTTATTAAAGCCAAGTTCACTTTTGTGGGCCTCTGTACATGTTCTTAATACCTCAGCTAGAAAGGTTTAGGCCGTCACATATTTTCGTCTTTCTGTAGCTTACAATTTTGGGGGATCTTCTTTGTATTGTGAAGAAGTCCCTCTGTCCTTTTGACAAATTGTTCCCTTAAGCCATTCCCTGAGCTTGTATTTGTGAAGTTCTCAAACTGGATTGGAGACAGGGGATACATTAATCAGTAAAGGAAAAGGAACAATGATATCAAGGTATATTCTTGTTTGAAGAGGTTAAGTGTTGTCTTCATGCGGTCATGAATTGCCCTCCTGTGGCAGAGATGTGCTGCACCTCCGTTAGCGCTAAATGTCTTGTGGGGCCACAGGGAAGTGCGATGCCTGCTATTTCGATTTAGCAGATCATTTACCTCACTAAGCAGGTTCACAGTATTCTTTCATCTCCTCCTCGGTAGACAGAGTCTAGCACTCTGTAGATGGAAACTCTGATAGCGAAGTATCTATTTTGGGTCTGATATGCTCGATTCACCAACCCTGAAGTAGTATAATTGGAGGAAGAAACTAATGCTATGCTCCGTTTATATTAGGTGTTTATAATTTATTTTTGAATTTGAAAAATACTTCTTGAAAAGACGACCTACACACCAGGTTTAATAAATAAAATTGGATATTAATGAACTAATGGGGTGCGCTCTTTCCAAAACCAGCTATCTGCTGGTTTTATGATTTGTTCTATATAGTAAGGTTTTACTGTTTTTGTGTCTTTTAGATGTCAAAATCTACTGGCAACTTCCTTACCCTGAGTCAAGCAATAGAAAAGTTTTCTGCTGATGGTAAGCAACTCTGTGTACTATCTCTGCTTTCAAGGTAATGATGGAATAGTTTGGAAGTTTGTTGTGGACAAGTGCAGAAAGTGGAGTAAGAGAGCTCTGACACACATGCCTATTGTTTACTCTTTCAGAAAAGTTGTGGTTTAAAACTAAAGAGGTATCTATTAACAACTTTAAATTTAGTGTTCTGATTAGGGAATAAAATGGGGGAGTGGGAATCGCCACTGTAATATGCAATGGGGACCGATGGGAACCGTTCTAATGATCTTCTACTGAGTTATCATCTAAAACTTTATCAAGGCACTAGCAGGGCATGTGCCATGCACAATGTTAATTAATTGATTAATAACAAACTTTTAAATTCAGGGATCAGGAGCAAAAGCTCAGAATAATATAGTTTTGATATTTTATACTTGTTAGCGAGTAACTGACATGTCTGAAAACGTAATACAAAGTCAAATTGGACTCGAGTACCATTGAGATTCAGAAGGTTTGCGATGGATACCCACAGGAGTGTGGGTTTCATAAAGTGGAGCCGAACCATCACCCACTAACCTAGGTGGCACGCTTTTTCATCAGGTTTGCCTCACATCTGTCTGGCATTTTTAGAGGGATGAATGGGGTCCAGAGTGTTTAGGAAGTTCTTGAATTAGACGTGTGTATCTGCTTCTAGTAGCATTGGGATCCAACATAAGTGGTTATAAATCACTATAGATCAAAGCGATATTTATTGTCGGATTCTCTGGGGATAACGCAGCATTCTTTATTGTTGGTAGCCTTCACCCATCCTAGTAAGATAATACTACCAAAATAGGCTTGTCCTTTTTTGAGGGGGTTCTTTGAGAGTGACTACCCTATTGAGGTGAGTCAGAATCACTCAATATGTACCATTTGTCTAGTATTGTGCCCTGAATAAAAATACATTTCTTTGAGTTTACCTTGAGGTAATATTATCACCTGGATCCCTCTCTTTATTCTGTAGACCCTTATAAGGAACTCCTTCAAAAGAGGTGCAGCCTGTCCTCGTAGTGTGGGGTAAGGCTACCAATGATGAAGCATGCCACAGTAAGTGGGTGAGGTTTCCTTACCTAGAAACAGTGGTCTGTACTGGTAATCTTTCTAAGGATTGCCGTTAGTAATTAACATACTGTTTGTTTTATAATGTGTTTTAAAATGCCCTGATTTGTAGCACCCTAGATCCATAGTTTTAGTAGCTTAGGCGAAGGGGCAAGCACTGCATATGTTGCTGGGGTAATGTCATGTTACTGGTGGTAATACCCATAATGCAGTAGCTACTTTAGTCTGGTTCAGTGTATATTTGTGGATGTGGACTAATAAGCCCCAGATATTTAGTCCCGATTTGAATTATGGGGGCGGGGGGCTGCCACTTCTTTCCATCGGTATTGAGGATGTTTCAATCTTTTGGCACAATTCTTTTGACTTGATTCAAGTTGGCAGAGATGGTAGTGATGCAGGTCAGTTTCTTATTCTGGGGTTTCTGGTAGGTCTCAAGGAAAGCATCGCAACAGTTGTTGTGTGCTCTTGTCTTTGCTTTCTTTATTATTCTGTTGAGTAATTATGCGTTGTCAATTTGTAACACAAACCAGAGACTTTATCGTACCCAGATATCTTAAAACAGTTACTTGTGATTTCTAAGAACTGTCTGAAGGGCATCTTCTCCCTCAAAGCTCGTGGGTGGTGACTCAATTCTCAGCAACCTGTTCCTATATTTGGGCTTACAGTAGACTTTTGTTTCAAAACCACAATTTTTGCAATGCTTTTTTAATTCCAGAAATGCTAAATCAGCATGACTTAGGATATGTGTGAAACTAAGAAAGGAATCTTTCTCATTAATTCATTTGAGGAAGTCCAGGGCCGAATTTTTAGATACTGTTCAGATTATTAGAATGTAATCAATGTACCAACTAACCCTGGGCGTAGTGCCTCTACGCGTATTTCCACAGAGTTTAAAAAAAAACTCAGTGGAAATACGCTCCCTCCCCCCCTCCCCAAAATCTTTAACAATGTTAAAGAAGCCACTTACCTGTTATCTGCCGCCTCCCCTGCCTGGCCGCTCTCCGTCCTGCTCCTCGCGTCCCGCTCTGTAATTAAAAAACACTACGTTGTACGTCTGACGCGTGTGCTTCTTTAACTTTTTTTTTTTTTTCTTTAACATTTTTAAAGACTTTGGGAGGGGGGGAGCGGCTAACTCCGATCCGCCACGGAGGTGGAGATTTTTGCCTACTCTGCGTTTGCCGCGGAGTAGGTAAATCTCCGCATACTCCACTGGCGGAGCAGAGTTACCCGCCCAAGGTTAGTAACAACAACATATCTTAATGTGTTTTTTCTGGGGATTATCATTACACTAAATGAAATTCTCCTCAAACCTGTGGACTTTCAAACTTGCTGCACTAGGAGCAAAGTTACTCCCTGTGGAAGTGCCCTGTTTCTGATGGTCTACTGTGCCTTCATACTCTAAGTTGTCCGTAAGGGCCATTCTAGCATTCTATCGTGATGTGTCTCGGAATTATGTAATACCCATTGTTATTTGACATGATGGAGTAGAACCTATTAAGTCTGTTCCTGCAGAGTGCTGTGGTAGAGAGCTTCAGTATTGAGGCTAATCAGGATATCAATACTCTGGTTAATGGTTAAGTTCCATAAGACTATGAGGACATTTTACTCTAAGTCGGGACAAAGAAACCAGTCTCAGAACCTAGAGAGTCATCCCAAGATCAAACCTATCTCAGACACTCTAGGTCAGCTACGAGATGGTTTTCATTGTTCGTGAATTTTAGGTGGTGTAGAAGTGTGGTACGCAGTGATTTTTTTGCTAAAAAGTAATCTGATTCCTGCTTGTTGATCCGGCCTGAGTTTTCTGCTTTTCTAGTATGTTTTTAATGGTTCAGATAAGTCCAATCCAATCCAAAAAGCTTTATTTGACGTGTTAGGTCATAAAAGGACATACAAAATACATCCAAAACAATGCCTTAAAACATCAGATAAAATATAATACACTCCAGAATGGATGGATAAATGGGCTCACCATAAAAATACTATGTACGTTATAAAAACTCGATAAAAATTCATGGAATAAAACGCTGTATTTTTATAAAAATGATGCAATTTGCAAATTACAGGGCATAGTTGATTTATGACTGGCATTTAGTTCCACATACTGTCCATTACAGCGGCTATTTATGGTACATATAAACACTATCTTTTTAGGTCTCGGCTGGAGATAGCAGCGCGCATGCGCTGCTCTCGGCATCCGAGAGCTTCTTGGAAGTAATACCGATTCCGAAGCTCTCGGAGGCGGAGTTGAAACCCCGCCCATCTTTTTAATTGGCTAGCGTCAGCTTCCATGCAAAACGCTGGCTTTTGATTGTAAAGGAGGCTTCTTAGTCCCTCCTTGTTGTCTCCTTGTCTCCTTTTGGCCACGCCCACCAAGATTTGATCTTTTACCAGCGGCGTGACGCACTCTTTTGTTAGTTCCTACGCATTTTTTTCTTCTCAATTTGGCTTTGGCAAAGTCAGCCGCGTGTTTACTTTCGCATTGGGAAGCGACTGCCTTTGCCAAAGCTGAGAGCTTGTTTTTCTCTCTCTCCACTGACACGCCACCTTTCACTCTGTCTCATCCGTCTCCGTGTTTCCCCCCACCCCTTTTTCACGAACTGCCCCTCCTGTCTTTCACTATTTCCTCTGCTTCTCGGTTTATAAATATCTCTACACACCTCACCGTTACCTCTCGCTGTCTTCCCCTCTGAGTCCTTCTCGTCCCTACATCTTCCAACCGCCCTCTGTTTCTGTCTCTCCACCCCACCCCGTTCTCTTCTCTCCCTCTTCCCTCCCTCGCCCTCTCTTACACAGTCACTGCATGCCCGTGTGTCTCGCTCTGTTCCTGCCATCCCTCTTCTCTCAACACAAACCGAAAGTGCCTCCCAGCAGAGCACATGGGCTTCCCAGCACTTTAAGGCAATGATGGCGTTTTGAAAGTAGCAAGAACGTGTTTCGCAGGCACCCCGTCCCCACGAAAAAAACACCCAGAAAAGCAGCGTTAATCTGCATTTCGCAAACGACACCGCCAGAATTCACGGCCCAGCGGTAACCACACGCAGACATTACGGCTAATTTCCGAGATGAAATATCAATTGTTCTTTACATTAAAGTAGGTGAAACTGGGGACCAGAGGTGTCTTACTTCTTATTACTGGTCTTAATGTCTTCCATTTTATATTGTTCTGTCCAAAATGGGATGTAGATCACAAATGGCATTACAATTTGTGAATCTGAGACCGCAATATTTAATAGCAAGCAGGGCTCTGCGGGACGCACGTTCTATTTTGCGTCTGTCACCAGGACACAGCTTCTATTTGACTTGTTGCAAGCTTGTGAGCACTTGGCTGTTTTTACAGTCAGTGACCGGGATCAGGTATAGTTAAATTATAAAGGTTGCCCCAGTACCAGGGCATTTGCCTTTGAACAGATTTGTTTTGCACCAAAATGTGCTCAGAGCGGTGATGCAATACGTTCATTTCTATTACTTTTTTTTTGCGTGGCCAGAGAGTGAACCCGAAGTACTTACCAAAAACACCCACAAATGGGCTCGTCAAACCACAAAAGAGTCCTATTCTGCAGGTTTTCGGACTATCCGAAATGAGTATGCTTGGAGGAAAAAAGTAACTATATGGTGAACTTCAACTGGAGAATTCGTCATAGTTTTGCTCACTTTGAAATACCGTCTGGGTTTCACTACTCGGCGGTTAAGGGCCAGCGCTAATAAAAAACGTGAGCAGTGAAAGCAGGGGAGGGGGGTAGATACTATCGGTGCAGCAGGGGCATTGGCACCAGGGACCAGAGCCCTGTTAACCCTAACAACTTTGTATTTTGCTACACCAACAGCAGTAAAAGGGGCCTTTTCTGTATTTGTACAAGGGCCCATGGTTACCTTGCTAGCTACCGAGGGAAAATGTAACTTGAGAACACGTGTAGGGTGTTTGGTCAAAATTAAAACGTGCTCACCTTTTAATCCCCCAAACTGCACAAGGTAAAGTTAGTTCTACTTTAGGTTTCTGACCTTATTGTTCTTTACATTAAAGTAGGTGAAACCGCCAGCAAAGCCGGTTTCAGTGTTAGACAAAGGCTTTTTTTGGAATTCTTTCTGGACACTTTTACGGTCTAATTACATCGACCAGAAATATCAAATCTTTAGTTAAGCCTTTGAAGATGTATGTTGCTCTGTAATTGCGAAAAACTCAAAGTATTTTTAATCCGGCAACTGCTTTTTCAGCTCGTTAAATGATTATAAAAGAAAAACAGACCGAGTTAGCCTTTGAGGGCACGTAAAGGTTCAGTCAATTGTATTCCCAAAAGCGTAGTTCATGAAAGTGGTTAAAAGTGGAGAAAAAAAAGCAGAAGGGGATGCAGCCCCAGACGTAAAAAGTGAGGAAAGCAGCCCCAAAAAATATAAACACTCCATCGCAAATCTTGATCTTATTGCTGCTAGGAGAAGCCAGCTTATTCATCCAAGTACAACTTGTTAATATTATCTGCATCCCACCCAGCTCCCCAGGTTTTGAGGAACGACAGTAGGCAACCAATCAGAAGCGCTTTGGATCACGGCCCCACTTACAGGCAGCCAATTGCTCACAGCCCTCTGATCCCAACGCTGTTCATGAAAGGGAGCTGTGGAGCCATTATACGGCTGGCGGGTCCCTGGCTCCACCCACTATGGCAACTTCACAATACAAGTTCTGTGTTGCTGATCCACCTTGTTGCAGCCATAGAACGCTTTAAGTGACACAGGCACAGTGGTACAGCTCCATCATCAAGTGAAGCTGGAAAGAGTGTTACCTCACACCTGCATCCGAGTGCGCTGTTGACCACACAACGGAAATTACCGGGCGCGAGGTGTCTTTTATTTTGTTTTGAGTCTGCGAAACAGCGGCGCAGCTGATCGCGAGCAGTCTCTTCCTGCCACTGTTCCGTAGCCAAGTCGGTGTGTTTTTCTCAACCACATAAGTAGAACAAGCATTAAACATGCAATAGATCTCGCCTTTAATTAAGTTAAAGCCATTTGCTTTGCTGTACAATACCATTAGCAAAGCAAATGGCTTTAACTTAATAAAAGGCGAGACCTATTGCATTTTCAATGCTTGTTTAACCTTGTGCTCAGTGAAGGGAACACTATCTTATTGCCAACGCCAACCCGAGGTATTTTGCCATTGCTATGACAATCGTTGTTGTTGTATCAGTTAGGATTCTCTCGGCTTTACTAGACCTTCTTGTTCCTAAAAGCTTACAAATTGGTATCAGCCAGATACGGCGTGGGGCAACGTATCCAGCGCAAGCAAACAATAGGTGGGCCACTCAGTGGCGTAACTATAATTGAGGGGGCCCCCTGCAAGGTATGTGGAGGGGCCGCCTCCGGACTCTTATCAGGAGCTCTCCGGCCGAAGTGCAGTGCTGAGGGGCCCCCCCTCCGCACTGCGGGGGATGCGGGGACCTGTGTTATGCCCTTGGGGCCACTGTTTCTTTACTATACAGGCATAGAGGACACAGACAGTCACTGGGATTAGCCCATCTAGTAGTAAAAAATCTTAGTGGCACTGTCCCACCCTAAACTGAAAATAAAGTTTTCGGTCATAGGGCTTTGTAATAAAATCCCAGTATGGTTCCAATCTGGGGGTCAGTTTGCATTCCAGGAACAACCCTGTTAAAGAGGACAACCCACTACTTCTCAGTATATTGTTCTGGACCATTTCCGAATACTTGGCTTTCAATATCTTTTTTGAGGGAAAGCTAGAATTTGATGGGTCCACCCACAGTGTGTTTAAGCCAATGCTTGATAGAGTAGCTCTAAGCTCCCTTAGCCATTTTATTCGGTGTGATGTATCTGCCTTTTTTATGTCTAAAAATCCAGCCGCATATACTGCAAGCTCAGGCGTAGTCCAAAGTCAATGCCAATACAAAAGAGGACGCAGTTTAGCTGTGTCTGCGATTGATTTCCTCCCAAGATCATACAATAATGGACGTATTGGGGTACTCTGCGGTAAGCTAGTCATTTTCCTAAAGATCTCGAGTGCCGGGCTGATTGACTTGGAAAACGAAGTGTTAAGGTCCTTGTGCAACACCCCCGCCAGTTGCTGGTGTTTTAGGGATGCTAGGTTAATCTGGTGAGCCCAATTTAAACCCTCCTGAATGTTTACCCCTAGGTATGTAAACTCCTTAACTTGCTCTAGCAGGAGATTGTTCATTTTAATACCCCCCTTGAAAACCCTGTGTGGGTTAAAGACCATAAGTTTTGTTTTCGACACATTAACCTCCAAGCCACGCCTCGAGCAGAACTCCTCAAAAATTGTTAGAGCTCTCTGGAGGCCACTCGGCATCTTGGAAATGATTAATGTGTCATCTGCGAACATCCGTGTGGGGACTTTTTCGCCTTCTAGTATCGGGGCATCCGTAGGGATGGATCTCATACAGTTCACTATGCCATTGATATATAAGGAAAATAGTGTCGGTGCCATCACACATTCTTGGCACACTCCCTTTTTCTACAGGGAAAGAATCAGTAACTTCGCCCTGCATGCCCCATCGAATCTTAGCATTGTTGTCCTCATGCAACCTAATGAGTGTCAATAGTTCAGATGGTATCCCCATTTCTAGTAATGTCCCCCATAGTTTGGCTCGTGGTACAAGGTCAAACGCTGACTTAAGGTCAACAAAAGCAGCATACAGGCTGCCCTTACCCAAAATCACTGTTTTCCAATAAAGCAAGATAAACCGAAACACTTGGTCTATGGTGCTAGTGAAAGCCCGAAACCCCGATTGCAATGGCGATACAATGTTAAACTCATCAATCTATTCTTGGACTTTGTTGAGCACTAACCTCCCCATTACCTTTTGGGCCTGTAGTTCTCTGGGCACGATTTGTCCCCATTCTTAAAAACCGGTATAATTTCAGCTCCTTTCCAGGAGTCGGGGACTGGCGCACCCTGGGCAATGGCATTTGTCAGTAATCAAATGTACAGGCACCATCTTTCCTTATCATGGAGGAAATGCATCCCCAGAAATTCCATCCGGGCCCGGTGCCTTTTCAGCCAATATAGATTTTAGTGCCACCTCAGCCTCTGCCTTGCTAAAGGCCACATCCTGGTAAAACTGTTGAACAATATCACCCTCTACTTCATCTTCATTCGAGGCATATTGGGGTTTAAAGTAATTCACCCACTCCGACTGTGAAATGTGATTTTGGGGCTGTCGGTCCTGCCCACCTCTATCCCATTTATGTACGTTCCAAAACTGTTTAGGGTTTCTCCTAGCACATGCCTCCCTAAGTTCCTACCATCGTCTGTCATCCAAGTCTTTCTTTGCCTTTATTTAGGTGCCCCTGTAGATAGTCCTGGCTGCTCGTACAGTTGTTGGGTCGCCTACTTTAATAGCCTCCACTAAAGCTACTCGTGCCTTTTTGCACTCTTTGTTGTACCAGTTGTGTGGTTTTAGGTCTACAATCTTTTTAGTTCTGCCCTTTTTAATAAAATATGTGCGCAGGTGGGCAAAACATTTTGTTGTGAATGCAGGTGGGTTGCTCTAAGGTAATTGGATTTGCTACACTAACCTGAAGCTCACCCATGGCACAATCCATATCCTTTTCAATGCTATCTAATACTTCAGGTAACTCAATTATCTTAACCCATTTAAGATGCCTCATGTTGTTAGATGGGACAACATCACTGGTGGAGTATATATTTAGTGATTGGGTGGGATCCTTGTTAGTTCCAAGGTCACACACAAGGGGTTGTGATCACTTTCTAGTCTACCTCTAACCCTCATATCCTTAGGGGCATGCCAAAATGTCAAACTAATTAATACATAGTCTATCCTACTAACACTGTATCCATTGTCAAAAGTGTTAGACCCCTCTTTATCTGAGGGTGTGCGACCATTAGCTGCCCGCAATCCCTTCTCCTCACAAATGGAATTAATTTGGATAACCGCGTCAGACCACCTTTTTATGGGGTCAAGCTCCAGTTTTGGGATGCCCCACTTAATATCTTCCTCTTCTGATAAATTGCCCTCTTCGTTTATAAGTGGCTCGAACGTCGAATTGAAGTCCCCCGCGACTAGGATGTTTGGGGCTTCCTGGCTTGTGTCAAGAAGATCGTCAAGAGCCGCCAAAACTTGCGACTTCTTTCCTTTAGTGCCTCTCACTTAGACATTGTATATGTCTACGCTCCAATATATACCCCTAGCCAATCTAACAGCCTGGATATCATGACTATATGTTAGGAGCACCTGTACGTCTAGTCCTAGATCCTGCCACACCCAGATTGTCAAGCTCCCTGCTGCCCCTTTTACATCTTTAATGGCCGGAATATAAAAGTTTCAATAACCTACACAAAAGAGGGGAACATCTGCTCCAGTTTCTTGAAAAAGACAGATGTCGAATCCCTCAATAAAAGCATTCCACTCTGGAGAACGCATTTTCATACTCATCCTGCAATATTCCAGGACAACAGGGTTTCCTTTGTAGGGATTGTGTAAGGAGGCAATTGTCCACTTAAAATAGTGGAAGGTGGACTACCCTCCCCCAGTGCTATATCAATCTTGGCTAGATAAGCAAGGAGTAGCCTCTGGGATTTGGTCTAACCCTGAAAATGAGTACTTAGAGCTCGGTGGACTGCCCCTAAGCTATTAGATGTTCCTACTGTTTTGGGGGCGATTTTTCCCTTAGTCAATCATTGTTTTCCAAGGTAGAACTTCCCTGCATACTAAATAGTCTTTGGCTAGGAGAGTGGGCATTCCTGCGACTCCGGGGGGAGGACATCTAAACTGAATGGCTGTCCTGGCAGACTCGTACGAAACTCTAAAGCAAAGAGATTTTCTTCTAAGTCTGCCCCAGTCATAGTGAGCTCGATACAATCCTGATGGTGAGCAGGTGAGGTGAACCTAGGAGCTTTTGCTATGTCTTCCCTTATC
Source organism: Triturus cristatus (assembly GCF_964204655.1). Taxonomy (NCBI): domain Eukaryota; kingdom Metazoa; phylum Chordata; class Amphibia; order Caudata; family Salamandridae; genus Triturus; species Triturus cristatus. The sequence goes on from NC_140590.1 coordinate 1,047,316,862, forward strand.
ACTGATCGGCATCCCCTAACATGCCGAATCCAATGAATAACTTTATTTGTAAGGGAGTCCGCATTTTCTGAACTTTTGCTTACATCAAGCTTAGGTACGTTCACCATGAAGATTCTATGAGTACTAGGTAAGTTAATAGGATGATGTTCTTGTTGCCTAGGTAGTAGACCAACCTGTTACTGATTAGCTTGTGGTACGGTATTTCTGTTGGGCTATGTCTGAACCCTCATAAGAGCTGCTTTATAGGAATTATTGAATGTTGCTTGCAGTGGAGTATAAAGTGTGCTTGGGCTTTGATCGTGGAGACCTCGTTTTATCTGTCCTAGTCTTTCCCAGAGAAGATAGTACCGTGTCGGCAGTAGCATTTTTGACTAGGGGGGCAGTGACCGATGTGGCCATAGAAGTTACCTGAATGGCAAAAGTAGCACCATGTGAGCACACAGGGCAGCTACTCTTCATTATATTCCCTCTTTGTAGTGGAACAGATGTTAGTAGTTTAAACATCAATGTTAGTTCCTCTATCTGACTTCTCATCGACCCCACTTCCTGTCTTAGCAGGATAACTTGTTGTGTCATGTCCTGGTGCTCCATATTAGCACCCACCCCTACGTCCTTACTCTGGTTAATTGAAGTCTGTGTTGTCTGTACAACCTGTAGCCTTCCTTCTCCTCTTGTTTCATTATCGGGTCTGTCTAACAGTGGCAGAAATCTATTAGTGCAAACGATCGTAGGGACGATATGCTCAGCGTTAGACTTTGGCTTAGGCATAGTCGGGCTAGTAGCTGTATAGGATGCTCCCATATTTTCCCTTTCCCCATCTTCGTTGTTAATGGGCAATTTTTTATTATGTGTTTAATGAAACATTGCAGGGATGGTAGGATTAGATTGTTGGGTCAAACTGGGGGAGTTGTAATGCAGGTGGGTTGTGTAGTAGGCGAGGACTCTAGGATTCCCTCGCACTCACTAATCAATGTATCAATGCGATCTAGTACACAATTACTACCTGCGTGCAATTGAAGCTTCCTAGCCTTTTTCCCCCTATTGCCAAGGCTTGTTCCGTTGCCTCCAGCCTCACCCCATTCTCGCTTCCTTCAGGTATCTTTCTTTTTCCCATAATTACAGATTGTAGGTTGTGCGACCTAAACCCTTCTATCAAATAATTCTCCCAGCATATATGCTAGGACCCGGCTTAGTCTCAATGTGGGGTTGTCTTACCGACACTATATGGGAAGCAGCAGCCAAAGTGAAAAAGTAATACACAGTATTCAATAAGTCCGACTTATTTCAAGCAGGCAGTCTATCCATAGTATTACCGTTCAGTAAGGGTCAAAGGGTGTAAACAGTACCTTGAGATTTTTTCTCTGGACTCTGGAAGGACCCAACAACAACTCCACAACCGGGCCACAAATGAAAGAGGTGGCCCTGCCCTGCCTCTTCCTGTCAATGACTGGCAAGGACGGGCCCGCCCTTGGCCCGGGCTGTGCCCGGGCGACACCCGCGTCCCGCACCGCGGGGAGTGAGGCAGCGCTTTAAGCACGATGCTTGCGCCTCCCCCTTGGCGGCGGCGGAAGAATGTCATTTGGACCCTGGGACTTGTGGTCCCACCAGGGTGAGTGCGGGCATGTAATGGTGCGGGCAGCGGCGGAAAACAGTTCTCCCTGGGACTATGGTCCCTCCGACGATGTCTCCTGTGCCCCCAGTGTCAGTTCCAACACAAAAAGCTCTACAGCAGCATCCTGCGCCGCTGGGAGTGAGGCAGCGCTTTAAGCGCGATGCTGGCGCCTCCCCCTCGTTGGCGGCAGCGGGAGAAGATGTCAGTTGCACCCTGGGACTTGTGGTCCCACGGGGGTGAATGCGGGCTTGCAAGGATGCGGGCAGAGGCGGAAAACAGTTCTCCCTGGGACTACGGTCCCTCCGACGATGTCTCCTGTGCCCCCAGTGTCAGTTCCAACACAAAAAGCTCCACAGCAGCGTCTGAACAGTCTGTCTGTGGGTCCACTTCAAGGATGACATAATTTGTATTCTGAAGCAAGCGTCTTAGACAGTTAATGTAATAGATCTCTCTTCTGAGTATCAAGATGGCCCCCTTTTGTTGGCAGGTTTAATTACTACATTGAGTTTATTTCGTAGTGAATCAAGTAATTCTTTTTCTGCTTTTGAAAAGTTTTGACGGGTATGTCTCTCATTCGTCAGTGTAGTCTCATTCGCTGAGGTTACTACTTGTTCCAAAGCTAGACTTTCTGTTGGAAGCGAATGTGTAGGTGGTTAGAAGGTGGATTTGCTTTTATGCCCAGTATTGACAGGTGGGGTGTCAAGTTCCTCCTTATTATCAAAAAGACTTTGGGGTGTACTTTGCTGAAACATTCCGCTAACTCACACCAGGGGCTGAACATATCTATTTGTAGGGTTGGTACAAAGCCAAATCCTTTGTTGAGGGCATTCTTTTTTTGTAGAACAGCAAGTGGAATGGAGCTCAAATTGACTCCTGTTAGTTGCGCCTCCTTCCCCTTGCTCCTCTACTCATCTGGTTTCTTCTATCCACTGTTTTCTGGGGTTGTCATTTTGTTTACCCGTCCATTGTTCCTCCGCCTTAAAAAAATAAATAAATGAAAGGCGCTCTAATCCTAGGGAAAGGGAACCACGGGTGGAAGGGTTGGAACCCATATGGTACAGATGTAGTGATGGTGGTAGGCCTCGAGTATCCTCTTCGCTACTGCTCCAGTTGTCAAGAGTTCAATGACCAGTTCTGTTGTGTTTGCTCTCCTATGTGAGCCTTTTCTGAGGAATGTAGTCTGTTTTGGCGGTTCTGTGTAATTTTCCCGAGTGACATATGGAAAGATTGCTTTCTGATAACGTTTCTGTATGTCCTCTTACAGTTTAAATGTTGTCCGTCTTAAAAGGACCTTATGCTGAGTAATTTGTGTATTGATTTTGTCAATTCTCTTCTTATGGACCAACATCTGGACCTGGTCTTAACGTTATTCTCATTAGTCTGAATTCTGATTAGCATAACATCTGATATCCTTTTTGCAGTGTTTCAATTTAAGACAAGCAATCTCTTGTACACTTCCAGGCAACGTGCGACCATTACTTCCTGAAAAGCATGTCGTCTAAGAAAACATGCCTGCAGGTGTCTAATATCACCGATCTGCGTTACTGCTTGGGATTTGTGATCCTTAGTTCTGCTTTGGAGAAGGGGTTGATCTTTGGGTATTCAGTCTGTTAAGCAATACTGTCAAATGTTTACTGAAGCCGGTTTCTCCTGCTCCAGTTCATCCAGCATGAATGCCGTCTTTCTACATTTGAAACTACATCGCCTATCTGTATGGCTTGGTACTTTTTTCAGTGCATTACTTTTCTTTTCTGACTTTTCTTGGCAAGATAAACTCATACACATTTAACACCTCTTCTATTAGTCTCCCTATTTTCTTGGACACTTTGATTTTTGAGTAATTGAGACATGCTGTGCTTTTTTTTAAACAGTATTGAACCAAGGGGTCTACTGGAAGCAAGGATGTAAACATGTCTCCTCAAAAATATCTCTACTAAGGCATACATTTAAAACATTGCAAAAAGTGTACTAAATCCTGTAAAGTTCACTACACATGTTGTAGCTGATATTACTCTGTGACAGTGATTACGAGGATATGTGCAAATGCTTTTAAAGTATCTTCGTGCCATTAAAAAATGTAAGACTGCTTCTGAGGTAATTGCCTAAGCTACTTATATCCGGTCCACCCTCCATTGTTCTTGGGTACACTGTGTTCTACATCCTATTGATTGATAGACGAACAGTCTCGGGCGCAAAAATGTTTATCATGGGAAGGTAGCAGAAAATCTGTTGGAGGAAATGTGAGCTGGTTGTATACACAGTTTTGCATGTTAGCTTTTAATATACATGACTTATTGCATTTTCCATATTTTTCATGCTCATGTGACACAAAATGAGTGGGTATATGCATTAGACATGGATCCAGTGTCCTCTGTACCCGCTTGACAAGCCACATCCTTTTGTGATGCACTGAGATACTGGAATTGCAGAGTAATGAAACTTACTAATGCTGCATCTATGATTACTGAAAGGGTGCACCATAACTGCAAACATTAGTGTTTTATCTTGCACACATCACCTCTTAAGGGTAAGTTTTCTCTGGAGTGAGGCCTACAGGCTCACTCATTTTTAAAGGTCTGCTGCTGCGTGCTTAACTCACCCTTGACCTACATTAGTTTGGTATGTGGTGATGCGCAACACATGATTGGTATATCTGTGATAGGTGTATGTGTTTCTGGGAAGGTTGAAATACAGGGAAAATGCAAAACTGAGCAGTGCGTTGGTGGTGAGCGCATGTGCTTGGTGTAAGTGGGCCTGTGGGTGGTACAGTACATGGAGGATTTAGTGCTAGTCAGTGCATACATGATAAATTCATGTGCTTGATGTATGTGTGCCTATGAGTGATACAGTACATGAAGTATGCAGTGCTGTGAAGTGAGTTTAGGTTGTATACATGCACTGGGTGTATGTGTGCCTGTGGATGGCACAATAAATGAGGGGCCCTAGGTTCTATTTTGGAAGACCTAGGACTGTAAGGTGAAACATGGAGAGGAGGTAGAGAAATCTCCCCAGACAGATTTGTGTGTTTCTATGTTCCTGTGAGCTGGGTGGATCACATACTGGAGAGAGGAGATCCAGGCTCCCCCTGTACACTTCAAAAGGTGCTCTTTGATTCAGTGAGAGGTCACTGGGGCTCTGTGCTAAACATTTGATACACATCACTGTGGCTGACATCTGGGTGTGAACTGTAGTCACTCCCATGGTCCCATTGTGGGGCTATCATCTTTAGAGCTCCCGTGGTGTCAGACTTCTTTGAAGAGGATGGAGAGAGCAGAGGAGTGGACACTTCAAAAGAAGCAAACCCCCATGTTTGGGTGTTTGAAAACAGACTATAAGAAGGGAAACTTGAAGCCCCAAAAATGGCCATCTGCCAAGCATACAAATGGGCTGTGTGAGGAGGGGTAGTTCTGCAAGACTTCTGCCTGTGACCAAGTCTGGGAGGCCAAGGCCTGCTTGTCTCCCTGCAAGGTGAGGGGACATCGCCCAGGGAATCCAGGCTATCTGCCCTGGAGCCTAGAGCACCACCACCTGCCTGCTTGCCAAGACTAGTGTGCCTTGTGAGGAAGAGGAATGCAAAAACAGTTGATGGACAGAATGCAGAACAATGTCATACATTCACCCCAGTACAGAGATCTGGGCCTAAATCCATCGTTTGCCCAGACGTGGGTCATGGGCTCACTGTGCCACTGGAATCAAGCTATCCTGGCTGAAGAGGGGTGACACCCTGAAACCGGTCCTAGGATGCTTGTTTCCGGTCCAGGGAGGACCTGGCTTGGCAGTTCGGGCTGGACTGTTCCCATGAGGCACAGGGTCAAGACTGATTTACATATGGCCAGGTCTAAACTGGGGTGGCATGGTGAGCAAAAGAATGATGGATTTAACCCAGATCTCTTGACTGGGGGTGAATGTTTTGATTTATTCTGCATTCTTTCCATCAATTGTGTGTCTTTTGCTGTGAGGAAGAGGAGCATGCGAGGTACCGTGGGGAACCCTGTGAGGAGATGGCTTCTGCACCGATCGGGTCATTGCCTATGTGTAGAATTCAGTCAGTGACCTTCGTATGCCAGAGGAGCGTCTCTGTGAATCGAGCAGTGTGCATTGCTGCTCTGAGCGGGCCATAGCCCGTGCTTAGTTGGAAAGTGGCGACCCAGTGTATCTGGAGGGGCCACCGTAAGAAGACTGCAATGCAATAAGGGTCGTAGCTTTTGGGTGGTTGTGGGCTGCTGCCCCGTATACCTTGAGGGGCTGTCGCTTAGCACTTAGCTGTCCCAATTGCGCTGGAGCCTATGTACCGTGAGGATAGGGTGACCCCCCCCCCCCCCCCCCCCCCCGCCCTCCCCTCCCCCATACCAGGACCAGCAAGTTGTGTGACCTGGTCAGAGTAGTCACTGAGAGAAGTGAGGCTGCTGTGGACCCTGCACACCTGCCTGAGATTTAGGATTCACACCAGGAGCTTCCTATCTTCACACACACAATAAACACACACACACACACACACACCGAAGGGAGGAACTAGAGACTTGCCCTGCAAAGCGGAGCTGTCGAGAATCTCTGGTCGCTGCAGATGCACGAACGCAAATGAAGACTCCCTGACCACTGAGTGCAACCTGCTTAGGGTTGTGTGCAGTACACTCACCTGAATCACCTGCTGCTGCTCCAGCGCTTATGGAAGAGGCAATTTCAGGAAGTTCGGTCACTCTGAGCCTGCAAGGTGCTGGTAAGACTGATTTAGGTCCAGTCGACCCCGGAGGAACTTGCTGTTAATTAGCTTTGTAGTGTTGGAACACTATTGACTTTAAGAAATGAGCCACGGTGGACTCTTGCAAGACTGATTACTAGCGGGGTTTGCCTTTAATGTTATCTCTAGTGAATGGGGAATAGCCACTACCGCTAGAAGCATGGAGGATGAGAGACCCGGGAAACCACCTAACTAAACACTAGAGCGCTGACCTCAGGTTGTTTGTGAATGTCTTATTTTTCCTTTATGTTAGCAGTAGAAATAAATTACTTATCTTTTTCATAAAAGTGAGTATTTGGCTGGATAATAATTTATTGCTGCTACTTTGTGCATTTTGAGTTGTGAGCTGGTGTTCACTCCCCTGTATTCACACCTTCAGCACACCTCAAGTAAGCCTTGGACTGTTCGACCAAGTTACTACTGAAAGTCGAGTACCGAAGGGGTACTGGGCCCAGTTGCTGAGAATCCATAGTAGGTTGGACATCAGTTGTAAAAGGCCTCAACCTCCACGGTTGGGCCCAGTAACCCCTGCTTGCCCCGTGGTCCTCTGAAAGGGGTGCGGACAAAAGTCAAAGACAAGCATAAAGTCAACGAGTGATAGGAGAGGCAGCAGGGTTGTGGAGGTTTAGTGTATTATGGTGTACTTAACTTTAAAGAGGCAAGTTTTCAACTTTTTCATGAATTGGAGCAGCATCGGGGCGGTCCTGAAGGATTTAGGGATGTTTTTCCAGATCCTGGTGCATAGATGGGCAAGGTCTTCTAGTTTATTTTGTATTTTTTACACTTCTTAGCCAGCAGTCGAACCACCAGAGGTGTTGAGCTTGTCTGCAAGATAAGCGGGGGTGCTGATCTTGGTCATTTTGTACATCATGCTGCTGGAGACGTGCTGCGGCATGTATGATGCCTTTGAGGTGTTCCAGCGTGGGTTCTGGGAGGCCATGCAACAGGGCGTTACCAACATCCATTTGATACGCAGCAAGTATTTGTTATCAGGTAGGGTACTCCATGGGGAGCTCCTCAAAAAAGTGTTCTCCCACTCATCCCTACTGAGTTTTATTGGTGGCATAGATATTGGGGCAAAAGGAGGTTTACTTCCAAATGTACCCACTCAAATGCCAAATTCTTGTCTTACTGGAAAGAAGCCTGGTGAACCTCACCAAATGCCTAGACCACATCTAGCATTGGATGAAAGTGTGCTCCGTTTGTTTGAATGTGATTGGGATTTAAATCCTGCAAAACGGAAGGCAGATCTCCTTAAGTTAAAGCCAGAAATACAGAAATGTCCAAAAAATACTACATTGAGGATGGAACACAACCCCCTGTTCTTCAGAAGACTGTTCAGATTAGATTTTATCGGTGTATCAACAAGGAGGATACTGACTGAGGATTGCTGCGCAGGAATCTAATTTTGCAGTTGGATGGATTCATGTAGTGTTCCCACAAGAACCAATATAAGGTTTAGGCCTCCAAAGTGGTTGCTAAGGTGACAGGCAGACCCTATAAGTCTTCTTTGTATAGGACTATAATAGCTTGATAAAATACATATTTTCCAGGGATCTTTGTTATTTAAAGAAATATGGCCAGATATTCCTTGGATGCGAACCTTTTACTTCCTCTGCTTTCACATTGTTCACCTATAGGATTTTCTGACATTCTTCCCATCGATCTCTTTAGCTTTTCTGATCCATGGTTCCAAACATTAGGTTTTGATTTGATCGAAGCTACAGTGACAGATGCTTTGCATGGCTGCTATCCCTGTAGAGGAACAGGGTTGTTTTGGTGCTGTTCTTTTGTTGCCATGTCAACGTATTTGCTAATCTTCTCTCTTCAAAATCTTTCTTTGCTCCTTTTCCAGGTATGCGCTTAGCCCTGGCTGATGCTGGTGACACAGTGGAAGATGCTAACTTTGTCGAAGCCATGGCTGATGCTGGCATTTTGCGTTTATACACTTGGGTGGAGTGGGTGAAGGAGATGTTGGCGAACTGGGACAGCCTGAGAAGTGGCTCTGCTAATACGTTTAATGATCGTGTCTTTGCCAGGTATATCTCAGTGTGCTTCTGAGTATACTTCCATCAGTTATTGACACACCAAATACTGCTATTGCTACCAGGCTCCCACCTGCACTGAACTTCCATTGTGGTGATAAAGGGGTCATCTATCAATAAACGCATTCTATTTCCCAGTCTGCAGCAGTCACCAATAATGTGGTACCAGAATGTGCATTTGTGTGATAAACTGTCATTTGATTTTGAGACCTATTGTGAGTTAATTCACTCGATTCCTTTGCTTTGACTAGCACTGATAAATTGTGCATCTTCCAGTGTATCATGACCTTAAACATGTACCCCTCCCAGCCTTTGCTCCTGTTTATTCACATGATCTAGATAAAGCGCACTTTTGATGTACCTGAACCAGATGATTTTTCTGCTTTTAGTGTGCATTCCCTTGATTGACCTTCCTGCCTTTTACATACTTAATATGTACATTCTGTTCATAATATCTTGGAACACTGCCACCTAGTCGTGAAGAACTCTGTTCCCAATGATCCAATCCTTTACATCTCAGCAGCCTTAGTCTATTTGAGGTAGCATCCTGCAGTGTGGCGATTATGGAGTACTTGCAGAAAGAGGCATGTAGGATTTAGACTACGAAGAGGCAGTGGTGGGCTAAACCTGGACTGCCACTGAGGCTTGCACATGCGCCCTTTTCCTTGTTTATTTTGGAACCACGTAGGGGGTGAAGCATAGTACAAGGACTATTGAAATTGTAAGTAAAAGCAGAAATAAATTACCCTATAAATGTTTTTTTCTGTACTGCAGCTGCTAAACTCACTTCAAATGACATGTCAAATTAATTAATTTGAGGAACTCTTAAGCAAATAAAGCGTGCAACAAGGTCATCTGCGAAGCACTTTCAGTCATTGTTGCAAGTCATTTTTACCCAGTACACAGTAAATGCAAAGGCATGATGTGAGAAAAAATAGCGAACTATCAAAACTGTACTATATAAAACCATATTGCTATCAAGGTGGAGTGATGTACGTCCTTTAAAAGTCTCAGCTTGAAGCGGTCACTAGTATTTTGTAATACTATAAAAGGAAGGAAACCATATGTACACAAATTAAAATATTGCTTTACACGAGACATACTGAAAAATGCAATCCCAATAGTTTTTTTACAATTAAACATTTGAATGGCACAGGCTTGTTGCTTACTTGAGACCTCCTTGTGCCTGGCCTGGATTCTCGTCATACTATGGTCCAGGCTTCAAAACTCTAATGCCTCTGTGCCCAAATATTAAGTTTGTGTGGTGTATTTGTTGTTATGATGTGATCATCGGAATAGCAGCTTACCCAACCGTAGAATGTATGAACACAGACGTGATTAAGTATAGACTTCTGTCCATTTCTGAGGCGAGGGCAATGGAAGTCCTATACAGAGAGCCATTTTAATGTTTCCTGTCTGGCACAATTGTTCCAGGAAGTCATTTCTTGTGTGGATGATGTGGGATCCTTGCACACGGTTTGTGTATTGTAATGGATCAGTCAAGCTATCTATCCACTCTACGCACAGTCATACTCCTAGCAATCAAGTGGTCTTCACCGCATTTTCTCCTACCCTAGTTGATCTGCATATGCTGAGCAGGCTGGGTGGCCTGCTCAGCACCCGCAGTAAACAGCATGCGCTCTTCCATTACCACCCCATGCTTCGTCCACTTTCATTAGAATGCACTTAGTGTTTCTTTTGTTTTGTTTCTAGTGAGATGAATGCAGGTGTGGTCAAGACTGAACAGAATTATGAGAAGCTGATGTTTAAGGAGGCACTGAAAACTGGATTCTTTGAGTTTCAGGTAGGTGCAGCTTTAGGCGAGGTTGTGGCTAACTGCCACTTGAATTGATCCAAGCTTCATTGTGCAGTCAGAGCAGGACATTATCTTTTTCTGTTTTTATTTTTTTATTGCCCAGTGCCCTGCAGTCATTTTCTGATTTTGTTTTTGGGATAACACTGTCCACATTTGGTTTTTGGCACCTTAGCACGCTCACATTAGGTTCTTCCTCAATGTGCATAGTTAGTGATGTGAAATTATTGGTTTATTTCATTATCTGTGCTCTCGGTATTTGAGATTTGTATTTAATCTTTACTTCTATATGTATGTTTTTGATTTTCCTTTTTTGATGGTCTGTGAATACGTAATTTCAATGTATGGAGAAATCCCATTCTGTGCCATTTAAACTTTAACTGATGATCTGCCCCCTAGCTGTCTTTTAGTCATTTCACTCATCGCACCTGAAATTGGACGCCCCATCAACGCCTCCCTCAGTTCAGGCATCTGCCCAGACGACTGGAAACGGGCGGAAATGGTAAAAAATCTCGGCGAGCACGCAGAGTTCCGCGAACATGCTGAATTGCTTGTTTTGCCTGTTCGCAATGCTTTTTGCCTGTTCGCGAATGCTGTTTGCGTGCTCGGGGGGGGGGGGGGGATATTTTGCAAACACGCATTTTGGAAGCACGAACAGGCAAAAAAATCCGCGAAGCTGCGGATCGCGTAATTTTGGGCAATTCCGCAATCTGCGCAGAACGCAAAATAACCCAAATTACGTGAGCGGAACGGAATTTACCGCCTAGGCCTAGGTAAAACCCCTCCTCAAGAAAGCAACGGCCAACCCAACGGACCTGAAAAACTACCGGCCCATCTCTCTCCTCCCCTTTGTGGCCAAAGTCACAGAGAGACTCGTAAACCCCCAGCTGACCGCTTTCATCGAAGAGAACTCCATCCTGCATGCCTCCCTGTCTGGATTCGTCAGCAACCACAGCACCGAGACTGCTCTCCTTGCCGCCACCGACGACATCTGAATGCTACTGGATCAGGGACACACTGCCGCCCTCATCCTCCTAGACCTGTCCGCAGCCTTCGACACCGTTTCACACCGCACTCTCGCAGCCAGACTTCACGACGCGGGAATACAAGGAGCTGCCCTCGACTTGGATCCAATCCTTCCCCTCCAGCAGAACCCAGAGGATTCGACTTGCTCCCTTCCTCTCCACGGAAATCAACTGCGGAGTACCCCAGGGATCGTCACTCAGCCCCACGCTCTTCAACATCTACATGGCCCCCCTCGCCGCCATCGTCAGACAGCATGGGCTCCGCATCGTATCCTACGCCGACGACACCCAGCTCATCCTCTTACTCACAAAGAACCATGAAGACACCAGACTCTGCTTCCAGGAAGGAATGAAGAACGTGGCACCCTGAAGCTAAACTCAAAAGACCGAGGTCCTCATCCTCGGACCCTGCACCTCTGCCTGGGACAACACCTGGTGGCTCTCCGCCCTCGGGAGCCCACACACCCCTACAGACCATACTCTGAACCTCGGCATCATCCTTGACTCCTCCTTCTCCATGAACCGCCAGATCATCGCCGTCGCTAGTTTCAACTGCCTTCGCATCCTCCGTAAGACCTGCAAATGGATCCCCCCGACTGCAGAAGGACTGTCACCCACGCACTCATAACCAGCAGACTGGACTACGGCAACGCTCTCTATGCCGGAATCAACAAAACTCTTCTACACAAACTCCAAACCATCCAGAACGCTGCAGCCAGACTCGTCCTCGGTACACCGCGCCACAAGCACTTGACCCAACACCTACGAGGCCTCCACTGGCTCCCCGTTGAGAAGAGGGTCACCTTCAAACTCCTCAACCACGCCTACAAATCCCTCAACATCGGACCCAAATACCTCAATGAGAGAGTATCCTTCCACGTACCAAAGAGACCTTCACGGGTGAGTAGGGCGCTTTATAAACCCCTGATTGATTGACTATTGAATAGATGCATAAGCAAAAGCTCAATGTATTCACAGCGTTAGCAAGGAACACACACCGGCAATAATCTTTGTGTAACTGTAGCTCAAGGAAGATGGAGGAACATGCGGTTGAATGAGCAAGTGATTACATTTTGAAGAACTCTCCTTTTGAGGTACAAACCACCCATGATAGTAAATATTTAAAATGCACAAAGACATGATATAATTGGTGAGTCCATGAATTGGGGTTAAGCTGATGACTCCTAGTTTCAGGAAGTGGCTTTTTTCCTTGCACTTCATAACTCATCCCAGTCTAATTTTCTGGACTATAATGTAGTCCCTTTTTCCTTTTGCAAGATTCCCATTACTTCCACGATTGCGTTGTATTCTCAATTTCTAATGTCGCAATTCTGATGAATACATCTTCTCCCTCCTCTTTCGAATTATCCTTCCAGACTTCAGACTGGTCTGGAAATCTTTTCCCCAGTAGAGGCTCTCGAGCACAGACCTGTGACACCATGCAACTCTGAGATTCCATCACTGGACACGATGACATCAAAGTATGTTGGGTGCCTCCTGTAACACTGGTGTCAGTTTCTATTTTTCTGCAACTCATTGATCCGGGTCCAGAGCTCTCCCTGGGTGTCTCCAAGACAAAATTCTTCTGTGTTAGGTGCTAGGTCAAATGTCTCCTCTAAATCTTTCTGATTTCAAGTCTTGTTGCACATCACAAAAGAAGATATTCCTTCACATCCACTAAAACTGCATGTGGTGTCTCAGAAGAGAGCATGACGTTGTGGCCTACTCTTTATGCCTTTGTGTACCTGAATGCCATCAGGGATCTGGTGACCAGGTTTTTTCTGGCTAAGTTCTCTAGAGGAACTCCCAAATGATCTTCACCCTCAGATAAGCCACCTGAAAGGCAACGATCTCCCCAAAAATCTTGCCACCAAAACAAACCACACAAAGCAACATTGGATGGAGAAGCCCTTTTTCTTCCTGGAGAAAACAATCTCTTCTTTGGAAAAGACCTTTTGCTGAAATCAACGAGACCGGAATTTCTTAGTCCATCAACTGACCCTGCAAAGGCCTTTGCCTTCTGAGTTTTCTAATTAAATTTTTTTTTTTTGCAGTTTAATATAGCGCAAACTTGGCCTGAGGGCATTGAATCGCTTTACCTGAGCAGCAGTTTACGTTACACAAGTCCAGATTCATTTTTGTTTTCTTGCACATGGTGATTACGGGATTTGCCTAAAATCAGAGGAAGTAGAACCGACTCCGGGGAAGTTGAACTGACTGTGGAACTGGGGAGCCAGGTTCGAGTCCCAAAGTCGGCAGCTCTGGACTTTAGGCTAAATCTCAGGATGGCTCCTGCACCCTCTTAGCAGTCCCACACCGGGGAGCATGTTCCTACAGTCATGGTAAATCTGGCGCCTTTGACCCACACACTGCCTAACACCACACGTTCAAGGATCTCAGCGCTTGAAAAGTCCAAGCCTTCCAGTGTGCCTTCCTTGTTTAGTCAGAGCCTCCCCCACTGCTGGTGTAGAGGTGAACTTTAAACATGCTCCCATGGCAGGTAACCTCCCTAGGGCGCATAGATTTGTTTGGATTAATGAGATTCTTGGTTATAAGCATTTGCAGTGCCTGTTTAAAGAATATGGCTATACAGATACTGATGGTTTGGAGGGTGACCGCCTCCTTGCCAATAATGAAAATGATGCTTTCTCATTTCTAGACTTACAAGATGTGAATGACCTAGATACCTCACCAGAAGGAGACGACCCTTACTCATAGGCTCTACCTCAGAGTAGGTTCATGACTAGTACAAAAAGCAACTAAAACCACGCAGTGACATCTAAAATTTTGACTAAGACCTTTCCTTTTACTCAGTTAGGCCCTCTTGGGTCCTTTCATGAAAGAAACATGTTTTGGGTCCAGCAGTCCACAGACAGATGGCCAGATCCATAAGCTTGCTCCAGGTCACCCCTACGTTTTGCCCTCTCACCAGTCACCCAAAAGTCTGGATGTCCAAATCTCCTCCTTGAAGGAAAACTAGAATGCTTTCCCCATGTCGCCGTCTTATAGAGATGAAGAAACTTGATTTCCAGGTAGAAAATACTTTGGTTGTGGTAGTCTCTGCCTCCTGACTTCTAAAGGCCCCTGTCAACTGGACCATTATTTTCATGCCTTGTGAGAATTGGTATAACCGACCTTCTGCCTGCCAGACCACATTGAAAAGCCATTTGCAGACCTAGTCAATAATTGGTTAGAGGCAGATCTTTTTTTTTTTTTTTTTTTTTTGAAAACCTTTATTGACATTTCAGTAAGAACAAGTATGGGCCTACAACCCCCCGGGGCCGGCCGCTAAGCAATCAGATCAAAAACGGGCAAGTATAAGCACAGGCAGCACTTCGGGGAGCAGAATCGTAAGGCTAATACTGTGGACAGCATAAGTAGGGCACCAGGAGAAAAAGGTTTTCATTTTATAATGAAACAAGGCAGAAGGATCAGGTGACTAAACAATTTTCAAACAGCGAGTACAGGTATGCAGAGTAATAGACGTTAGCGATTTACAGCAATCTATTAGGTCAATGGCGCAAACACAAGAACATCAGGATGGAGAAGAATAGCATAGACAGTTGCGCCCGCAGTCTCCAGCCGAACTCCCCAAGAACACCCCGGAAGTTGTGGAACACAGGAAACGGCAACAAGTCATGGCAAAGGAGGTGTATCACGCTGATCCCAGGAAAAGAAAAACAAAAAGAATCCGAGAAGAAAAAGGAGGCCATGGAAAAAGAGATGAAAGAGTACAGAATCCCCTCCCCCAACCCCCACCCCGCACCTCTGCAGATGAGTACGGCCCCCCCCCCCCAGCAGTGTGCCTGTCGCCCTGGAACCAGACCCGAAATATAGGAGAATAGGGAAAAAGAAGTAGGAAAAGAACCCCACCAGACGGGGGGGTAGAGAGAGTATTAATAAACTGGAGGAGGGCCTTAAAAACATACCCCCGGCTTCTCCCTCCCGCACGGTAAGTTTCCCCCAGCGTGAACAATGAACAGCACAAAATCAATCGTCTCAAAACAAGATGGGGAGCATTATGCACCGATTATGCTAGTAGTTATGCCAGGAGAGCACGCAACCCCTGAGCCCGCCCGTCCACTAGATGACCACCCCTGAAGGATCAGCCTTATCCCTGACCACTCCGTGGAATTCTGCCCATGCCAACCCCTCGACCCAGCACCATATCCAATGTTCCACGGTAGAGGAGTGTCCAAAAACGACCGAGAAGCGACGCACACAAGTGGGGTGGAAGTCTCTGAGCATCGACACAGTCCGCCGCGTGGAGAAACAGGCTTCCCAGTGCTGCCCTAGGATGTGCACTGCACTCAAGGTCCAGGAAGGCAGAAGCAGCCAAAGCAGACAATAGTTGCTGGAGTTGTCTCTGAGTCGCAGGAGGGCACGTACGGGACGAGGCCACCACATCCCACTCAGGTCCAACGCCTCCGGGACAGATCAGGCCCTCAGCAGGGCGAACACACTGTAGTATACTGGCCGGAGCGTACAGCTGTGCACTAACCTCAGGGGTGGCCGCCACAGTGTCCTCCTGTGCGCAGTGTGAGTAGACCCCGAGTGCGTGCGGACAGGCGGGCCGCCACTGCCCCAACTCTGACGCCACACCGTCGAGCTTACTCCCCAAGACCCCGAAACCATGAACCAAGGAGGAGTGGAGAGCACCAAGAGCCTCGAGGAGGTCGCCGTACCCCAGCACAGCTCTCTGCGATCGCGCCGCCACACTCCCAAAACTCTCACAGGCCCGCTGCGACCCAGCGGACAGGATGGTAGGCTTCATCGCAACAAGATGGCCGCCAAGTATGCCCGACCCTCACCGGGGCCGGGACCCTGGGACAAGCGTCGCGATGTCCACGTCGCGGGTGACCGGGTTCCGGGGGCAGGCAAAAAACTATCCGTTGCGTGGTCACGGGCAACAGTCGTCCCCACCACGGACCAGCTCCCGCAGAAATCCGGGGGCGGCCCGCAATGATCAGGGCAGGATACGGACGGCGGCCGGGCAGCTCACCATCAAGGCAGGGGCAGTCACCGGAGGATCTAAGAATTGCACCCCCGGACATGCACTCGGTCCGCTACGCTTGGCAGTAGGAGTGACCACGCCGAAGTGTAGGCCGAGTTTGGCACCGCTCCGGTGGGCCGACTCCACCCAGTCACAACCGGCCGCTGTTGTTGCACTGCCACCCGGCCACGGCGTCCACTCAAGGTCCCGGCTCCAGGGCCGCACAGGCCGCAAAGTTCCGATGCAGTTTTCTCCGGCGATACCGCATCTAGAAACCTCGGAGTCACACAGTCGGGAGCCCCTCTCCTTCAGAGACACGACCACGTAGCACAGGTTGAGGATCTCAGGCAGGATATCCGTGCGGGATGCGGAGGTTCACGGAGCCGGGAGTCTACGCTGCCGTCCCGGTCGCCATCTTGGCTCCTCCTCCTAGAGGCAGATCTTGATGTGGCCTGGACATTGTTGCCATGAGCACCTGTAGTATGTGTTTGCACTCTTGGATGCATTCTACAGACTTCTCAAAGTCACACTCGTTGACATGCCTTTAATGCTGAACAGCTGTTTACAGAGACACAAAAGCAGTAGACCTATTGCTCCTTGCTGTGCTGCTCAAAGGGGCGATAGAAGTGGTACCACTGGAAGAAAGGTGCCCCACATTTTATCCATTTGCTTCTTGGTCCCCAAGAGTAACAGTGGACTGAGACCCATTCTGGATATTCACCTTCTGAAATTCATTCAACAGGACAAGGACTAGTGGCTCTAAATATAGTAAGACTAGCTGGCGTACCTGGAGCCTCCGGTTGGCCATTTCCCACTTCTGATTCTCCCCACTCACAGGCGTTACATGAGGTTCGCGGTGTAAACCCAACACTATCAGCTCATGGTCCTACCGTTTGAACTGATAACGACTATATTTGTCTTTATGTCGGTAATTGTGGTAGCTTCACTGAGACGTTCAGGAGTCCATGTATTCCCATCATTGGGTGAATGCTGATAAAAGCAGATTCCTCTGTACTGGTCGGGGAACATCTTGAGCAGATGATAACTCTTCTTCACTACTTCCACTTTACCATCATCCCTTCAAAAGTACCCACCTCTCTCCCACACAGAAGCTAAACTTCAAAGCAGCAGTACTGGACATTACCCACATAAATGCTCTTCTCCCTCCTTAGAGAATCATGGATATTCGGGGCATGATTTTAGGCTCAGAGTCCAGTTCTTCACGTCTTGTGTCTGCTTGGCCTCATGGCCTCCAGCATCCTTTCAAATTGTGCCTGAAGTCACAGTGGCTCTGCCATCAGAAGAGTTGTAAGGGTCATGTCCAGACCTCCCATTGTGTTCATCCAGAGCAGCTCGTGTGTGGACCCCTCCAACCTTTTGATGGCTTTTCCTTTCAGTCCTCCACGAGCTCAAGTTACAACAGTCTTGGACTTCGCCTTGCTGGGTTGTTAATCTGGGAGATATGTTGGTGCCGGGTTTTTTTTCTTCCACCAGTGGAGCACCTTTACATAATTGTGCTTTGAGTGCAGGGTCATCTTTCTTCTAATAAAGGTATTTCTCCCATCTCAGGGAGTATACCCTTCTATAGTGAAATTTGATTATTTCATTATTGGATCAGATTTTCAGAATTTAGAGCACAATTTTTCCCTTCTACAAACTTCATTTTTAACTCTATCTGTTCTTTCTTGGACTTTTTTTCATTCAGATTTTAGTGCTAGCTCTTTAGAATTTTATGACCTCAGTGTGACCGATGCCCTCTTCCACTCTTAAGGAACTGATGGGTCTTTCCTCACCTTGGGAACTTAAAAAGTATTTTACAGTGCCTTAAAACATGCCAAGTTTCTGCAGTGTGGAAGAAACCTTGGTTTCAGATCTACACACAGGTCATCCTATCACATTCATCATATTTTGGGTAAAAATATGCAAAACGTTTTTCAATCTAGTTAAAAACCCAGTTACAGTCGCAAAAGCCACTGGGGTCTAATGAGGCTGGGTTTTTCTCTGTATGCAGTAAGACAGCCACCATCCATTTGGTCAAATATGTTCTCTGCAATATGGATGGTAGTGGTATTTTTCCCCTTTATCTTGGTAGATTTCTCTGCAACATTTGATATAGTCAACCATTGGGTAATACGCTCCCTACTCTCCATGCATTTCCAGCCCTGAGGTGGTGTTCTGGAGTAGTTTTGTTCTTTCCTCACCACATTCTGTCATTTGAGCTTGAATCCGCCATCCCTTCTGCCATCCTGTTGCCATGTGGAGTGCTACTATCTTGGCTCTAACTTTGTCGAACATGGTATGATGCTATAGAGAGACTTTGGCGGGAGAAGGCATCTTCAGCAGTAGCGATGTCAGTGATGAGTTAGAGTAAGCACCCATATTGCAAAAAAAGAACATATGTTTCCTTCATTTCATCAGCAACAGCTCTTTCGTTAATGCATGTTTGGATTTTTCCTAGTTGCCAAGCTGGGAATTATCAGTCAGCAGTCATAATAAAAAGCAGTGACAGTTAACATGTGTTTTAACATAGTGACAATCTAACACTTCGAGTGGCATTTCCACCTCATTATGTGACTCAAATACCAGCCAATAAGGTGGAGTGACTCTGAGCTTCATGCCTCACAGAATGTTCCAAGGTATATAATTTCCAAAATATTTTAAGTCTAGTGAAGGAATCCTCTAGTGATTCTCCCTGAATAACCATTTGGACAGAAAACCATGATTTCACAGCCTTTTTTCTTTCTGGATTCATACCACCCTCTAGCAGGAAGGAACAGTTCCAACGAGGTGTTTCCTTGTTTTTGGGGCGCAGTCCAAGACATTCTTACGCATGACTGTCACTCGTTACAAAAGCAAAGGGATTGCTTATCAAATCTTGCCATAGATGTGTGGATGATTCACAACTGAGGTGTTTATTGGTTCCACCAAACCACAAACCTAAGATGTATCAGGCACGTAAATACTTTCCTTAAAAACACTCCAGGTTTCTGTGTACAAACTCTGTTTTGCCCTTAAAAGGAACACGTGAATGCAAAAAACAAATTTCTTGACCATATTGTTTTGCCCTTAAAAGCAAGAAGGTCAAATTTCTGAACCTTGCTTTTACGGGATACATTCTTGTTAACACACACACTGTTGCCAGGATTATCTTTATAAATTATCAAGGTAAAGAAGTTGTTTATTTCTTACCAGCCAGTCACATTGGTGTTACTGCCATCCTCACCAGCTACTTAGTTGACCTTTGCATCTTCAAAAACACGCACAGTGAGTCTCATCTACAGTGAAGGAACCACTGAGGCCACACATTGTCTTCTCTGTCTCAGCAGTGCTCATCAGCACTTCCTCCTTAACCATCAGCTCTTCCTCCTCGATGGCACTCGTCAGGACTTCTCACCTTGATGGCTCTTGCTGACATTTCCCACTGGACTACTTTAAATGGCACTTCTGTCTTCATGGTGCATGCGGTTTCCCCTGGAGGACACTCAACCTCACTTCCACCTATACAGCGCTCGTCTGCGCTTCCACCTCAATGGTGTTTGTTGGCACTTCCTCCTTGATGATGCTCATCAGCAGTTCTTTGTCAATACTGTTCAACAGTACTGAATTGTTAACCAAGCGTTCATCAGTTAGAGCCTTTACAATGGCATTGTTGCTTATTCCTATCTGAAAGAAACACGTTAGTTAGATTCCTCACCTTAGAATATCCCCAGGCGTCAGACTGGATCCGGAAGATTTTTCGTCAGCAATACCCCTTGCGCGTCGCTAGGCGTCGTCTGCGGCTCCGCGTCCGTCGTCGGCGTCGTGCGCCGGGATGACGTCGTCGGAGTACTTAGACGCCGCCCTCGCGCGCTGACGTCAGTTCTTGTTCTTCTTTTTTCCGCGCCAGTAAGCGCAGATCCGGGAGAGCTACCCCTTTTAGTCTTTTTTGACTAAATCTTTTTGATCATTTTTGATCCTTGTCTGTCGACATCTGGTGCCGGTAGGATGCCTGGGTTCAAGGCTTGTGAAGATTGTCATCGACTGATGTCGGTGACCGATCACCACCGCCGGTGCCTCTACTGCTTAGGCCTCGACCACGACGCGGAGTCGTGCAACGCCTGTCAGGCCCTGACTTCGAAGGCTAGGCGGGAGCGGTCCCGCAAGCTTCTGGAGCTTCGCCACTCGGCTCCGCGTCGTGCGCGATCCCGGTCCAGGAGGAGGTCCAAGGATCGCTCGCGGAGCCCTAGCCGACGCCACCATCGCTCGTCGGGCTCCAAGTCGTCGGGTAAGTCTAAACACTCTAAGAAGTCGAAGCGGCGACATCGCTCTTCGGACTCCCCTCGCCGGTCGCGCGACTCGGCCGAGGGTCCAAGTGGTTCCACCCCCGCGGCTCCGGCGGAGCCGCAGGTGCCGCGTCCGCCCCCATACCTTCCGGTCCCTGGGGCTGACGCGGCGCCGGCGGAGATCAGTGCCTTCCTCTCGGCCATGAGGAGCCTGGCCCCGCTGTCGACGCCCGCTGGCGCGCCTTCGGGCCCCGCGGACTCGACTGGGCGACCTCGCGTGCCGGCGGCTCCGGCCCCGGCGCCGTCGACGACTCCGGTCTCGACGCCGCAGGTCCCCGCGGGGCCCTTGCCTGGGCCCCAGTCGACGCCGGTTGACCTTGTCACTCCTCCACCGGCGCCGACGCCTGAACCACCGATGCCGTCACCGGCGCCACCGACGCCGACGCCTGTGACGCCGACGCCCCGGTTTAGCCCTCATCCGGACCCGACGCCGGCACGGCGTCCGCCGACGCCGCATCCGACGCCGCTTGAGACCTACCATCTCTACAGTCCGGTTCCGATCATTCCTCCTGTTTATCAGGAATCGGAAGAAGGGGGCGACTGGGAGGGGTTCGAGGACCCTCTGGCTGTTCAGTCACAGCTTTCTCAGGACTGGGCAGATGAACTGGGGGAGGCCAGCGGACTGGACACCTCGCCAGACGCTGGATTCACTTCTCCTCCGACCGTGGCTTCGGAGGAGGGTGCAGCATTTACTGTGGTGCTGCGCAAGGCGGCTGAGGCCCTTGGGCTCGAGTTGCCTGCCGTGGCTGTGAGGACCAACATCCTCACTGAGGTGCTTCAAACCTCAGCAAGCTCCACTGAGCCTCTGCTGCCGTTCAACGAGGCCCTCACTGACGTTCTGCAGGGCACCTGGTCCAAGCCCTCCACAGTTCCTCCTGTGGATAGGAACGTTGCCAGGCGCCACCGCCCAGCTCCGGGCGACCCCAGTTTCCTGTCCCAACACCCCACCCCCGAGAGTCTGGTTATCCAGGCCTCTACTTCCCAGTCCTCCTTCCCGACCGCTCCGCCGGACCGGGATTCCAAGAGACTCAGCAGTTTGGCAAGAAACTGTTCTCGTCCCTTAGTTTGGGCCTGCGGTCCTTAAATACCGCCTGTCTCTTGGACCGTTATTCCCATTCCCTGTGGGATACGGTGGAGGACGTGCTGCCCCTGTGTCCGGAGGAGGTCCGGACGCGTCTTACCCAGGCTTTGGCCGATGGGAGGGATGCAGCACGGCACGCCATAAGATGTGGGCTTGACACCACGGACTCGCTAGGTCGGGCGATTTCCACCACGGTGGCGCTCCGCCGCCACGCCTGGATGCGGTCCACGTCATTTTCCGGGGATGTCCAGAACACCCTCATGGACATGCCCTTTGATGGCACTCGCCTGTTTGGTGAGAAGGCGGACAGTGCGCTGAACCGTTTTAAGGACTCCCGGGCTACGGCCAAGTCCTTGGGCCTCTCGGCTCCGCGGGCGCACACCTCCGCTTTTCGCCCCTTTCGTGGCCAAGGAAGGGGCGCCTCCTCACGTCCGCAAAGCCACCAGCCGCAGAACCAACCTGCGCGCGGTCGCGGACGTGGCTTCCGCCGTGGCGGAAATGGAGGACGACGTGGTCAGCCCACATCCACCCCGGCAGCATCCGCCTCAAAGCCTTCCTAGTCCGAGCTTTCAGGCCCATACCACGCCAGTGGGCGGCAGAGTTCGCCATCACCTGCTCCACTGGCGGTCCATAACATCGGACAGGTGGGTGCTGCAAATCGTCCGAAGGGGCTACTCCCTCCCCTTCGAGACGACCCCTCCAGCCATGCCACCGCAGCACCACCGTATCTCGGGGGATCATTTGGATCTTCTCCGCGAGGAAGTTTCGGCTCTCTTGGCCAAGGGGGCCGTCGAGCGCGTTCCGAGTCCAGAAGTAGGTCGTGGTTGTTATTCCCACTACTTTCTGGTTCCCAAGAAGGGCAAGGGGGGCCTGCGCCCTATCTTGGACCTCCGGAACGTCAATGCCTTCCTCCGAAAGGAAAGGTTCAAGATGCTAACGTTGGCTCAGGTTTTAGCTGCCCTAGACCCTGGAGACTGGATGGTAGCGTTGGACTTGCAGGACGCATATTTCCATATCCCCGTCCTGCCGGCCCACCGGCGTTACCTGCGGTTCACGGTGGGCCAAGAGCACTTTCAGTTTACCGTGCTCCCCTTCGGCCTCACCAGTGCCCCTCGGGTGTTCACGAAAGTGATGGCGGTGGTCGCAGCTCATCTGCGCAGATCAGGGGTCCCAGTCTTCCCCTATCTCGACGACTGGTTGTTGAAGGCGGGCTCGCCCCAGGCAGTCGTCTCCCACCTCCAGACTACGGCGGATCTCCTGCATTTGCTGGGGTTTTCCATCAACGTGCCGAAGTCACACTTGAGTCCCTCTCAGAAGCTCCTCTTCATCGGAGCGGTTCTCGATTCGGCGCAGTTCCGGGTCCATCCTCCGGAACAGCGGGTCCGGGATATACAGGCCCTGATTCCCATCTTTCGGCCTCTATCCCGGGTTTCGGTCAGGCTAGTGTTGCGGCTTCTGGGGCTGATGGCCTCCTGCATCCTACTAGTGCATCACGCCAGGCGGCGCATGCGGGCTCTGCAGTGGGACCTGAAGTTTCAGTGGGCCCAGCATCACGGCAACCTGTCCGACCATGTCTTGATCTCGGAGGGTACTGCACAGCAGTTGCAGTGGTGGCTCACGGACCGCGAGTGGGTCAAGGGCAAGAGCCTCTCCCTTCCCCAACCGGAGCATGTCGTAGTGACGGATGCGTCCCTCCTGGGATGGGGTGGCCATATGGGAGAGGCGGAGATCAGAGGCCTCTGGTCTCCGGCGGAGTCTCGTCTCCACATCAACCTGTTGGAGTTGAGAGCGATCCGGCTTGCACTGAAAGCCTTCCTTCCCTCTGTCAGGGGAAGTGTCGTGCAGGTGTTCACGGACAACACCACCGCCATGTGGTACTGCAACAAACAGGGCGGGGTGGGGTCGTGGACCCTTTGTCAGGAGGCTCTGCGCCTCTGGACATGGCTGGAACACCAGGGCGTCACCCTGGTGGTTCAACATCTGGCGGGCTCTCTGAACGCCAGAGCAGACGAACTCAGCCGCCGGTGCATGATGGATCACGAATGGCGTCTGAACTCTGAAGTGGTGCAAGGCCTCTTTCAGCAGTGGGGAGAGCCTTGGTTAGATCTATTCGCCACCGAAGAGAACGCGCAATGTCAGCAGTTCTGCGCGTTGGAATTTCCAAGGCGGCACTCGCTCGGCGACGCTTTTCGTCACGAGTGGAGTTGCGGTCTGTTGTACGCCTTTCCGCCTATACCACTTCTGCCCAGAGTGCTGAAGAAGATCAGGCGCGACCGGGCCCAAGTCATCTTGGTGGCTCCGGATTGGGCACGAAGATACTGGTATCCCGAGCTACTCAGTCTGTTGACCGATCCCCCGATACGTCTGCCCCTTCGGGAGGATCTTCTGTCGCAGCAGCAGGGGACGGTCCTCCACCCGAACCTGTCCAGCCTCCACCTCCATGCGTGGAGATTGAGCGGCGGCAGTTGATGCCATTTGACTTGCCTCCTGAAGTCTGTGATATCATTCTGGCAGCCAGGCGTCCCTCCACAAAGTCGGTATACGCCTGCCGGTGGAACAAATTTGTGGCATGGTGCACAGCAAAGGCTGTGGATCCCCTTTCCGCCCCTCTTTCTGAGGTTCTCCTCTTCCTTCTTTCTCTGGCCCGGCAGGGCTCTGCCCTGGGCACCCTGAAAGGTTATCTTGCTGCCCTCTCCGCCTTCTTGCGGCTTCCTGATCAGCCTTCTCTTTTCAAGTCCCCTGTAGTGTCACGCTTTCTCAAAGGCATTACACACACGTTCCCTCCTGTCCCTTTTGTAATGCCTCAGTGGGACTTGAATCTGGTTTTGACATTCCTGATGTGCGCTCCCTTCGAGCCTCTTCACAATTGCCCTCTTCGTCTTCTAACTCTAAAGACTGCTTTTCTGGTAGCCATCACCTCGGCTAGACGGGTGAGTGAGCTCCAGGCTTTATCTTCAAAGCCTCCTTTTCTATCTGTTCATCCGGACAAGGTTGTCCTTCGGCCTCGTCCCTCCTTTCTTCCTAAAGTGGTGACTCCATTTCACCTTGGGCAGTCTGTCACCTTGCCCACCTTCTTTCCGCCTCCGCATCCTTCCAAAGAGGAAGAGAGGCTCCACCGTCTGGACCCAAAACGTGCGCTCTCCTTTTATCTGGACCGCACAAAACAGTTCCGGGTGGACGACCAGCTTTTTGTTGGGTACGTGGGCGCTAAGAAGGGGAAAGCTGTGCACAAACGAACCATCTCTCGGTGGGTCGTTTTGTGTATAAAAATCTGCTATTCCTTGGCTAAAAAGGACCCTCCTGTTGGGCTGCGCGCCCATTCTACTCGGGCCACGGCGGCTACTACTGCCTTGGGACGGGGAGTCCCTTTGCAGGACATCTGTCAGGCGGCGACGTGGGCTTCGCTACACACGTTTGCCAGGCATTATTGCCTTGACAGCCAAGTCCGGAGGGATGGCTTCTTTGGCCGTTCTGTACTCCAGGACTTTCTGGTGTGATCTTGGTTCGCAGACCCACCACCGGGGATGGTATTGCTTGGGTATCTATTCTAAGGTGAGGAATCTAACTAACGTGTTTCTTTCAGATGAACAAGTTACTAACCTTCGGTAACGATGTATCTGTAAGAAACATTAGTTAGTTAGATTCCTCACCGACCCACCCATCCTCCCCGTTCTGCGAACTGACATCTAGGGTTAAGGTTGTCCTTTCAGGCCCCTAGATTTTATTTTTGGCACCAGTGTCGGTCTTTGCATGGCTCTGCGTTCCTGGCGCGGAAGGCTATGTACAAGAACTGACGTCAGCGCGCGAGGGCGGCGTCTAAGTACTCCGACGACGTCATCCCGGCGCACGACGCCGACGACGGACGCGGAGCCGCAGACGACGCCTAGCGACGCGCAAGGGGTATTGCTGACGAAAAATCTTCCGGATCCAGTCTGACGCCTGGGGATATTCTAAGGTGAGGAATCTAACTAACTAATGTTTCTTACAGATACATCGTTACCGAAGGTTAGTAACTTGTTCTTTAACATGCCTCTTCCAGCAGTGTCTGCTGTCTGCTTCCCTTCTGCCACATTAAATGCTAGCGGAGCCATCTTCAAGTCAGTAAAACAAATATGACGAGGAAGACAATAACATGAAAGATGTTTACCTAGTGAAGCAGAATCTCATACGGCGCAATGGCCACAGAACGTGAATATCTGCTGAAGATGATGAATCAGGAGACCGAGTACACTGCAGGCACTCTGGGGTGTGCTGACTTCAAATTGAGAACCAACTAATATGCAACCCCTGAGCTGTTACTATTGTTCAGGTCCATTATAGACAAGGTTGTGTAAACAGCATGGCCCATTCCCATACTTCAAGATTAGGCCTGCTGATAATAAACAAATTTCAGAGCCTTCTTTAAAAGGCACCAGGCAAATTTTAACGGCCTCTGCCCTCTACTGAGACATCATATTTTCTTTTCGATTTGAGGAACTGGTTGCGTAAATCTGTCATAGAAGTACATTGTTAGATCATATGGTAAGAAGGTATCCTGGTAATGAAATGCAGCCTTTCTCCCAGTGTTGCATTCCTTGAAAAGAAGTGCAAGGCCATCAATACCTCACTTACATGCTTTTTAAACCAGATCAACACTGAATCGGTTATATCTGCAGAATCACAGCTTGGATCATTCAGTTCTACTGCTCCCATTGTTAATGTTCCACTTGACTGGGAACAAAAGAAGCTTGATGCAATGGGGAAGAGAGTGGGCTCTTTTGCAGTATTCTCAGCTAAATTTGCAAATGCAACTGCTGACTTTAGCCATATCACAGTAAACTGTGTAATATTTCACCTCCTTTAGAACACGTCAAAATAACAGCAATACCTACACAATGCAATTTTAAAGGAAGAGAAGTTTACCTCGACAACCATTAATCACGCATCTGTTGGCACTGCTAACATTGAAATGGGTTTAAAAAAGGAGCCAAATAAAGTCCTCTAAAATCTGAACAAATTACTCCAAACGTTTCAGCATGATCATAATACAGGATATTGTCCAGGAGCTGGACAAATGTTTAACATCCTCTGAACTTCAGGGCACATGTTTAAATATCAAGGCCTATCCTAACCTCAGAAACTAAGTGGCTGTAGTGGTGAACAGTCAGTACTACTAGTTTATTTCTCCTCCTTTTGCCCTGAAATTGGCACTGTGCATGTTTACGAAGTGCATGGCGTAGGATGCAGCTCATCCTTCAGCAATTATTGTACCGGCTAATCAGAGCACCTACTTGTCTCAGCTATATAACAGTCATTTAAAAAGCTCTTATGGTCTTGAGAAACTAATGCCTCACACTGCACATGTCACAATTGTCTCTAATGCCAGGGATATGAGTGGTATTGCTCAGAGCGAAAATATCTAACACTACTGGTTTGTTGGTCTTGTCTACGGAATGTGTTAGCAAGCTTGTCTCCTTATCACGAGCCATCCAGAAAATGTCAATATGCATAGTAAGAAATTACAGTTCTCTTCTGGGATGCAAATAGTCATGCATTCCACTAGTCCCAGATGGTCGCCTGCTAATGCAAATTAGAGCTGAACGTTCATTTGCAACAGTCACAAATTCAGTTGAACAATAAAATCTAAATATCACAATATTTACAAAGGCCCCTACTTGCAAAAGATCTGCAGCTGCCGCAAGGTTGGATCACAAACCTACAGAGCTTAGTGGTGAATGACCACCAGGCATTTGCCTAGTCACAACTGGTTATAAACTGTTCTGAAGTACAGGTCATTCAGGTTTCGGTCCAGATTTTAAACAGTGCACTCAAAGAAAGGAAATTAAAATATAAACCGAGAACTTGATTAGCCTTTTCTACTTTTGAAAGCCAAGTTGGACCTAAGTGTCTCTCTGTGTTGCAAGAAACACAACAGTTAATGCATTTGGTGGACACAGGATCTCCTTCACACTAGAGCTTGTACAAAGATTTCAAAAGGACTTGACTGTTGCATTCTGAGTTGTCTGTTGAATGTCATGAATTGAAGGTAGATAGAAGAGGCCTTACTGTATGGGATTTATTCTCAACCCCTAAAATACCTAATGCTCTGTTTGCCAACTGGTGTCATTAGCGGACCTACTGGTGGGAAGTGTACACATTAATGAATATTGCAGAGCAATCTTAAAGGCAGTAAGAACAGAGAACACCTCATGGCCCTATGCTTCAGATGGAAACTAATCTGTATGGGGTGTGTAGTTTGAGGTCTAGGTTATCTAACTGTGATTTGTCAGCAAGTTTTTCTGTACCTTCTGCTGCTGACACACTCCACTTCCTCCATTACAGTTCACTCAACAGAAATATCTAGATTAAGCAGAAGGCCTCGTATTCCATCCCTTGTCTTGCAAAGAATTGCGAAGGAGTTTGTGGATGAACTTTCAAGGACATATCTCCTTGTGTCAAAACCAGTATCCAGCTTCTAGCTCAACACCATATCCAAGAAGGATCCTTTTGACCAGGTTAAAAGGGCAACCACTCAGCACTCTTGTGGAAGTTATCTGTGTTTCATACAGTTCGAGGCATGTGGGCTGCTGAATTCATATCTGTGCATAGATCGCCGCCTAGTGTTGGGTCCGGATGTTTGCACGTTGTTGTCCTGGAAGAGTCTTCGAAGTATCCTTGGATAGGTGACTCCTCCCATGGACTACAGTGCGCATGGGCATCCTCTCCATCCTCAGATTGTTTTTTTCCGCCATTGGGTTCGGATGTGCTATCTTAGCTCAAGTTAGGAAAAACTTTTGTCGAGGCCACAAGGCCTTTAGTTCGCGTCGGTACTGTTTATCGATCGGGTTTCGATACTTTTTGTTAGTTTACTAACTTTCAGCACCGACTTTGTTCGCATTTGCCTGTCCATCGACTCTACTTCGACGATGGAATCCAGGACGCCATTCAAAAGGTGTCCGGTATGCAATGCGAAGTACCCACACATCGACGTCCATCCGGTGTGCAACAAATGCCTTTCGCCGGACCACGACGAATCGACATGTATGGCCTGTGCCCGGTTCCGTTCAAAGAAGACTCTGCGGAATCGTCGAGCGGCGAGGCTCGAAGCGCAGCACGCGGCACCGGCCCCAGCTGACATCTTCGACGAGGCTGACGACGTCGAAGAAGTAGAAGTCTTACCCTCCAGTCCCGTTTCCGAACACGAACACGAACCCGGATCGGACGAGGCCGACGAGTCACTCTTCCACAGAGGTGAAGACGACACCGAGGTAGGAGACGACGAGGAGGCCTTAGGAGCCGAAGAGAGTAGCTCCGATGATGAACAAGGCCTACCTGTTCAGACCGAAATTTCACCAGCGCCACAGACTATGGCTCCGGTCGAGGGATCGCCTTCGGGCCTTACCCGAGACCTATCACGCAGTCCTTCGGCCCCGCCCTCGGGCCCGGCCTCGGACGTTCAGCGGCAGCCATTACCGCTTAAGCCAGCTGGTTTCCCTTCCACGAAACCGAAACCGAAAGCTGCTCAGGTTCCTACGAAACCGAAACTGAAAGTGGCGCTAGTCGGATCGAGGCCTTCAACACCTTCGACGCCAGCGCACCGGGTCGGCACCGACCGCACCAAGAGAGACTTCGGTGCCGAACTCGAGACGGGCGACATGGGAGTCGACAAACGGAAGAAGGTCATCGGCGCCGACAAACCTGCCCGGTTACCGGCGTCGACGCCACCGACACCGAGGGCCGTCCCGCCTGCTACGCCTCGCAGCACTCCCTCGACGACACCAAAACCTCACGTGTCGAAGACGTCGACGGTGATCTCCGCACCTCGACTCGATGCGCCACGGGCGCAGAAGATATCTGCAGCCGCCTCGACGACCCTGGCGGGGGCCACGACCTCTAAGGCGCCCCGAGTACGGCCTGGCGCGATACCAGGCTGCAGATCCAAGGACGCCCTCCAGGACCCGTCGGGTTCCGGTTCGGCTCCGGCGGTTTCGTCGGTGCCGACCAGCATTACCTTCGGCTTGCCTCCACCCACAATCCCGAAGGCGTTTCAACTCAGGACACAGGTCACCAAAACTGCGGTTACACCTGTCGAGCCGTCTCCGTCACACGTCATCGACGCCGACACTGGCAGGATGATTCTCCACGGCCGAAGGATAACTTCGGAACCGCCATTGGAGCCTTTCAGGATCCCGCTAAAGAGGAAGCTGCCTGTGGACTCAGAACCTCTCCTGTATGAACCCTTCTATTCACCCTACCAGGATCCACACCGGGCCTCCCCCACACGCTCCGACACGGATGCGTTGGGGGACTACTTGGATGAACAAGTCCCCTACCATGTGGACACGGACCCTGATGACCAGCAGGACCCTGACCAAACTTGGGGCGACCCTGCAGACCCCAGTGCACCTCTTGATGCACAGGACACACAACTATATGGGCCAAAAACATCACCCACAGAGGATACTGCGGCGTTCAACGCTCTGATTGAACGTGCGGCAAACAACCATGATGTACAGCTTCACTCTGATATCATCGAAGATGACTTTCTAATGGACACCTTTGCATCCTCAGAAAGACATGTAAAGACTCTGCCAATGTTGAAGGGGGTCCTCAAGCCAGCCACTGACATTTTCAAGGAACCCACCAGGGCACGAGTGATAAACCCCAGGATCGATAAAAAATACAGATCAGCACCTGGGGATCCTACTTACATCAGAGGCCAATTACCACTCGACTCCATCGTTGTGGCGAATGCCCGCAAGAGGGCACACTCGCAGACAACGGGTGACGCTCCTCCCCCGGACAAAGAGTCCAAGGTGCTAGAGACCTCCGGCAAGCGAGTTGCCGCACAAGCTGCAAACATATGGCGCATAGCTAACACTCAAGCGCTCCTCGCTCGCTACGATAGAGCGCACTATGACACACTGGAGCAACTTCTTCAGCACCTCCCTGACCCCTACAAAGAAGGTGCAGAAATCCTTATCAGAGAGGGACAGCTACTCACAAATGCTGCCATTAAATGTGCACTAGACGCTGCAGACACGGCTGCCAGGGCCATCAACACTAGCGTCATCCTACGACGTCACGCCTGGCTACGTATCTCAGGATTCAAGCCTGAGGTACAAAACAATATACTTAATCAGCCCGTCAACCCCGACTTTTTGTTCGGACCTGAGGTTGACACCACCCTCGAGAAGATAAAAAAGGACACGGACACTGCAAAGTCCATGGGCGCCCTACAAACTCAGTCCTTTCGGAGCGGCTCCTTTCGTCGCCCCGGAAACAAGGGGGCAGGTAGAGGACAGGGGTCACAACAAACATATAACAAGGGTAATACGCAGACCACCTACGATAAGAACACCCGAGGTGGCTATCGTGGCTCCAGTACCAAGGGCAGAGGACGTGGCTACGGCAACACCAGGTCCTCCCCCAAGAACAAGCAGTGACGCCCTCTCCCTTCCTCCCGACCACATAACACCTGTCGGGGGAAGGCTACAACGGTTCCTGTCCACGTGGAACTCCATCACCACGGACAGGTGGGTCAAAGATATTATAAAACACGGTTACTGTCTGGAGTTAACTTCCACTCCACCCACAATACCACCAAGAAACCGTCCTATGTCCTCAGAGCACTTAACGCTCTTACAGCAAGAGGTAGAAAGTATGCTTCTAAAAGGCGCTATCGAGCTCGTACCCATCCACGAGCAGGGCACGGGGGTTTACTCCCTCTACTTCTTAATTCCAAAAAAGGACGGGTCGCTCAGGCCTATATTAGACCTGAGACCCCTGAACCAGTACATTCTTTCAGAGCACTTTCACATGCTCACTCTACAGCAAGTCCTTCCGCTTCTCAAGCAGGGAGACTTCCTAGCATCACTGGACCTCAAGGATGCGTACTTCCACATACCCATCCACCCCTCACACAAAAAATACCTCAGGTTTACTGTTCAGGGGCAGCACTATCAGTTCAAAGTCCTTCCCTTCGGCGTGACAACAGCGCCCAGGGTTTTCACGAAGTGCCTAGCTACGGTGGCAGCACACTTACGGAGGCAGCATATACACGTCTACCCCTACCTAGACGACTGGCTCGTTCAAGCGAAGTCGGCCCAGCAATGTGCAAGCCATATGTCCCGCACCATTCACCTTCTTCACAGTCTGGGATTCTCACTAAATTACCCAAAGTCCCATCTCCAGCCCGCACACGTACAACAGTACCTGGGCGCGACTATAGACACTCTGGCGGCCTCAGCTCAGCCAAGTTTAGTGAGGATCAACAGCATACAACTGCTGATCTCCAAGTTCAAACACAATCACTCGCTTCCAGCGCGAGTGTTTATGCAGTTGATAGGCATGATGGCCTCCTGCATCTTCATAGTCCCGCACGCGAGATTACATATGCGCCCACTTCAGGAGTGCCTAGCACGTCAGTGGAATCAGGCTCAAGGACAGTTGAAAGACCTAGTGTTGGTGAGCGGTCGGGCATACAACTCTCTGCATTGGTGGAATCCACAAAACCTTTGCAAGGGGCGACCGTTCCAAGAGCCTGTTCCACAAATAGTACTGACAGCGGACGCGTCTCTCCAGGGATGGGGAGCTCATGTACTACACTACACAGTGCAGGGACTATGGACGACACAACAGAAGAAGATGCACATCAACCTTCTGGAACTGATGGCAATCTTCCTGGCCATGAAGGCTTTCAAAGTACATCTGTGCAACAAGGTCGTGTTGATCCGGACGGACAACATGACCGCAATGTACTACATACAGAAACAGGGAGGGACACACTCTCCACAGTTGTCTCATCTGGCTCAGAGCATGTGGAAGTGGGCCATTCAGAGGAACATGTTCCTCATGGCAGAACACCTCCCCGGCAAGGACAACCAGATGGCGGATCTGCTCAGCAGACACAGCCACCAGATGCACGAGTGGGAGTTACACCCATCAGTACTCCAACCGTACTTCCAGCAGTGGGGTCACCCAGAGATAGACCTATTCGCGACAAGCGAAAACGCAAAATGCCAAAGCTTCGCCGCCAGATTCCCACATCCGCAGTCGCAGGGCAATGCGATATGGATGAACTGGTCCGGCAGATTTGCGTACGCTTTTCCCCCAGCACCGTTGATACCGCTGGTGGCTCGCAAACTCCGACAACACTCCCTGACACTCGTCCTAGTTGCTCCCACGTGGGCACGCCAGCCGTGGTACACCACCTTCCTCGAACTTTCCGTGGTACCGCATCAAAGGCTGCGGATCAAACCCGCGCATTTGACGCAGAACCATGGAGAGGTTCAGCACCCAGATCCGCAACAGCTGAACCTGGCGATCTGGCTCCTGAAGTCCTAGAGTTTGGCTATCTCAATCTGCCACCTGACTGCATGGACATCATCAAGGAGGCCAGGAGACCCACTACAAGAGCTTGCTATGCAGCCAAATGGAAAAGGTTCGTCATTTATTGCGGTAATAATGACATTAACCCGCTGGACGCATCCATCCACGACATCATATGTTACCTCTTACACCTATACCGATGCAATCTGGCGTACACCTCTATACGTGTCCATTTGACCGCAATATCAGCCTATCTGCAAACCAGGCAGCACCTCTCTCTATTCAGAGTGCCTGCCATCAAAGCATTCTTGGAAGGACTCAAACGAGTCATTCCACCTAGTCACCCACCGGCTCCAATGTGGAACCTCAACTTGGTCCTCACACGCCTGATGGGTCCACCCTTTGAACCTCTACACTCATGCGAGATTCAATTCCTTACCTGGAAAGTAGCCTTCCTGGTAGCGATCACTTCCCTAAGAAGAGTTAGTGAACTCCAGGCACTAACCGTTCAAGAGCCATTTATTCAGGTTCACGCCAACAGGGTCGTACTACGTACCAACCCCAAATTCATGCCCAAAGTAATATCGCAGTTCCACATGAACCAGACTATTGAACTGCCCGTTTTCTTCCAAAACCCACAAACTGTTGCAGAGCGGGCATTACATACACTAGATGTACGGAGGGCCCTCATGTACTACATCGACAGGACTAAACCCTTCAGGAAGACAAAACAACTATTCGTTGCCTTTGCCCCACACCACAAAGGTAACGCCATCTCCAAAGCAGGGATAGCCAGATGGATAGTTAAGTGTATTCAAATCTGTTATCAAAAGGCAAAACGCACATTAACTATTCCACCACGAGCCCACTCAACACGCAAGTTGGGGGCTTCCATGGCCTTCCTAGGAAATATTCCCCTGCATGATATATGCAGAGCAGCCACATGGTCCACTACACACACATTTACAAAACACTATTGCGTAGATGTGCAGTCAAAACAGCAGGCAGCTGTAGGACAGGCTGTTCTCAAAACACTTTTTCAGACCGCTGCAGCTGGCACGGGTAGCCGCCGCCAATAGAGGGCACTGCTATGTATTCTATGCACAGATATGAATTCAGCAGCCCACATGCCTCGAACTGAATATGCTACTTACCAGTATGCATCTGTTCTTGGCATGTAGGGCTGCTGACATTCATATCGCCCTCCCTCCTCCCCGGCGCCTGTCGCAGCTGCAGCTCTCAGAATTATTGCAAGCATGGTCATCACTTTCTGTATCTACTCCATCACTGCCACAATGGCGAAAAACAATCTGAGGATGGAGAGGATGCCCATGCGCACTGTAGTCCATGGGAGGAGTCACCTATCCAAGGATACTTCGAAGACTCTTCCAGGACAACAACGTGCAAACATCCGGACCCAACACTAGGCGGCGATCTATGCACAGATATGAATGTCAGCAGCCCTACATGCCAAGAACAGATGCATACTGGTAAGTAGCATATTCAATACTTTCTGCAGACAGTTAGTGCGCTACAAGCTCTTTATTTAAAGGAACCACACCTTAAATTCCAAAAGTACGAAATAGTTCTTAGAGTAAACCCACAATTCCTGCCAAAGATGCTGTTGTCCTCTCTTAAACCAGCAAATGGCTGTACTGACCTAATATTTTGGTTCTATGATCGAATAGAGAACTCACCACAGATTTACAAAGACAAGACAAACCTATTTCACAAGACCGATCATTTATTTTTATTATATTCCATGCCACCCCAAGTTTTAACTGATATCTAGGTGTAATTCAAGCATGTGAATCTGTTAATATTAAAACGCATAAGAAGTGAATATCCTTCCTCCTCTAGGGCTTTTCCTAGAATTGTCTGGAATTTAGAGTAATATAATGCAATGAATAGGCTAGAGCAAGTACGAAGCAGTAACAGTGTTACAATTAAAGTTTATGGCTCTACTATATATTATGACTATCAATGATTCCCAGGTAGACAACCGATAATAATTTGAGCATGTGCCCCTATGAAAGAATCCAACATTGGAGAGCTTTGGTTACAATTTCTTTCACCACCGATATTCCTTCCTAGCTCATAAAATACAGTATTTGAAAGTGCTCCAGCGCAAGCTGGAGCGCACACATGTCAATCTCCCAGTTGCTCAGGATTCCAGCTGCCCTTTAAAGACTGATTAGTGCTACCACATTAATCTCTAGGCACTGCCATAGTAACTGTCTTCAACCCAAGGGTTTTACTTGTGCCTCTCGGTCCACTGTCTGGAGGTACGTGTTGTTCCATAAACTTTAGGATTAACCCAAAATTACATGGTTTATAAGACCGGTATATCATCTTCATCTTCAGCATCAGTTGGGAGGGAGATTTGCTTAAATGCTGACCTTAAGAGATTAGTTCTCTTGAGGTTTCCTGTGAGAAAGTGGCTCTGTATATACTTTTCCTTAATAGGTACAGGGTGTACAGAGTCCACAGTCCCCCAGGGATTGACAGAGGTTAAAGTTGGATATAACCTTACTCTCTGAAGTGGTAGCTTGGTCGAGCAGTAAGGCAGTATCAGAGGACAGTGTAAAGCATTT
Organism: Triturus cristatus; assembly: GCF_964204655.1. Lineage (NCBI taxonomy): Eukaryota > Metazoa > Chordata > Amphibia > Caudata > Salamandridae > Triturus > Triturus cristatus. The sequence continues at coordinate 1,047,352,395 of NC_140590.1, forward strand.
GTTGTACACACTCAGTCAGCAAATGGTCTCACACACTCAATAACTGAACTCTAGGCCAATGGTTTATATATAAAAAATATATGCTTGTTTTATCTTAGAACCAACACTTTGATTTAAAATGTACTTTCTCAGAATGAGATGTTTCATATAAATACTTTTGCAATATGCAATTGACTTTTGTAAACAGTTACAAGTGGTTGCAATAGGCAACTCTATTTTAAACACAACAATGCACTGAGTTCAATGGAAAATTCAAGTTATTTGCAACAGATTACTTTTTAGATTACTTTTGGAATTCCAGAACTGGATCCTAGATTCAGTCCTGGGTCAGTACTCGGAATCAAGTTATGAAAGTCGACTTAATTACTGTAATGATTTTTAAACAATATTTAGCTATTTTAAAAGTTGACATTTAGAAAATATTTCAAAGAAAACAGTCAATGATTCCCTATGGAAGAAAATTCAAGTTGCAGGTACAGTATGTTCTCGTTACTTTTGTAATCCAGTACTGGGTGCCTAGACTCAGTACTGGGACCTTTATCCAAAACAGGTAAGTAATTACGTGTTCGAGGCATATGAGCTGCAGATTATACACTGTGCATCGATCGCCATCTGGTGTTGGGCCCGGATGTTTGCAGTTTGTTTTTCCTCTTGGAAAGTCTTTGGGAGTCACGAGGTCGGTGACTCCTCCTCTGGTTAGTATTGTGCATGGGCTTCGGCTCCATCCTCAGATTGTTTTTTTCCGCCATCGGGCTCGGATGTAAAACTTCGCGCTCTGGTCCCGAACTTCCCAGTTCACCGATAGACGCACAAATCCTCGCTCATCGAGCTTCTTCAACGACATAAATCATCTTATTCATCTTCTCTTCGGCACTTCTTCGATTCCGGTGGTCGACGGCGGCCTTCGGGCCTATTCCGGCTCCGGTCTCGGCTGATGGAAAGAACTCCCTTCAAGAAGTGCCCTCGATGTGGGTCCAAGTTTCCCCACACCGATCTCCATGAGGTGTACAACCTCTGCCTCTCCCCAGAACACGAGGCCCGAGACTGTCCCGCCTGCAAGTCTTTTCGCTCAAAAAAGACCATTCGAGATCGACGGGCTAGACGCAACATGGCGCACTCCTCGACCTCCGCTCCAGTTGACATCTTCGGGGACGACGTCGAAGCTCCGGGACAGCAGGACATCGAACAGGAGGACGACTACCTCATCAGCGCTTCCGAAGCCGACGACTCAGATGTGGAGGACATCACCCCGGCGCAGCGGGTTGTGAGTACAATTCCCCCTCCCCCGCCGATTCCGAAAAAGGCTTCGGTCACACCTTCGCCTCCGGGCCTAGGCAAGACCAAGGACACTGCTTCTCACACCCCACCTTCGGGCCCGGTAAAGAAGCCTTCTAAGCCTTCCGGCAGCTCGGGCTTGAGCCAGCCGGCCACCGGTGCCGACAAACACCCTTCGGCACCGAAGAAAAAATCGGCCTCCACCTCCACACCGACCTCGGCACCAAAGTCTTCGGTGCCGAAACCTGCTCCGGTGCCGACCAAACATCACAAGACCCTCGGCAAAACACCGTGGCAGATCTGCTGAGCAGACAGACACAGCAGATCCACGAGTGGGAACTTCACCCACAGGTTCTTCACTCGTTCTTTCAGAAGTGGGGGCATCCACACATAGACCTATTCGCCACCCACGAAAACAAAAAATGCCCAAGCTTTGCCGCCAGATACCCACACCCATTGTCCAAAGGCAATGCGATATGGATGAACTGGTCAAACACATTTGCATACGCTTTTCCACCTCTCCCACTAATTCCATTAGTGGTCCGGAAGCTACAGCAGCATTCCCTATCTCTAATCCTAGTAGCTCCAACATGGGCCAGACAACCGTGGTACACCACGCTGCTGGAACTCTCAGTAGTACCACACCAAAAGCTACGCCTCTCACCATGCCTCCTAACCCAGAACGATGGAGAGATCAGGCACCTGGACCCAGCTCAGCTCAACCTTGCGATCTGGCTCCTGAGGTCCTAGAATTTGGATACCTTAACCTTCCCCCTGATTGCATGAACATTATCAGGGAGGCTAGACGCCCTACTACTAGGGCTTGCTATGCAGCAAAGTGGAAAAGATGTGTTATTTACTGCCACAACAACACAATCAATCCCTTAAATGTATCCATACAACACATTATATGTTATTTACTCCATTTACAAAGGTGTAACCTAGCATATACCTCCATTCGGTTACACTTTGCTGCAATTGCTGCCTATTTACAAAACAGGCAGCACCTCTCACTTTTCAAAGTACCTGCCATCAAAGCCTTTATGGAAGGCCTCAAAAGAGTAATTCCACCCAGAGTGCCACCCTCACCTGTTTGGAACTTGAATATAGTCCTCACACGGTTAATGGGACCCCCTTTCGAACCATTACATAAGTGCGAGCTGCAATTCCTCACATGGAAGACAGCTTTTCTAGTGGCCATCACTTCCCTCAGAAGGGTTAGTGAAATTCAAGCACTCGCTATACAGGAACCTTTTCTTCAGATGCATCACAACAAGGTTGTACTCCGCACCAATCCCAAATTTCTACCCAAAGTCATTTCTCCATTCCATCTAAACCAGTCTGTAGAATTACCAGTCTTTTTCTCGCAACCCCAAACAGTTGCAGAAAGAGCCTTACACACACTGGATGTTAAAAGGGCTTTACTTTACTACATCCAGAGAACACAACCTTTCAGGAAAACCAAACAGCTATTTGTTTCCTTCTCCCTACCACACAAAGGCAACCCTATTTCCAAATCAGGGATAGCTAGGTGGATTGTAAAATGCATACAGATTTGCTACCACAAAGCAAAACGAACGCTATCGGTTCCCCCTAAAGCCCACTCTACAAGGAAGATGGGGGCTTCTATGGCTTTCCTAGTGTGGGCCAAGCTGTACTAAAAACACTCTTCCAAACTACTGCAACGGATGCCGGTGGTCGCCGCTAGGGTTGGGTACTGCTATATAATCTATGCACAGTGTATAATCTGCAGCTCATATGCTTCGAACGGAATATGCTACTTACCAGTGTGCAGCTGTTCTTGGCATGTAGAGTTGCAGATCTATACACGCCCACCCGCCTCCCCGGCTACCTGTATCCGTTCCAGTCTTATCTTATTTAGATACCATACACATGGGTTTCTTTACTGTTACTACTACGCTCCATCTTTCCCTGCTGGCGAAAAACAATCTGAGGATGGAGCCGAAGCCCATGCCCAATACTAACCAGAGGAGGAGTCACCGACCTTGTGACTCCCAAAGACTTTCCAAGAGGAAAAACAAACTGCAAACATCCGGGCCCAACACCAGATGGCGATCTATGCACAGTGTATAGATCTGCAGCTCTACATGCCAAGAACAGATGCACACTGGTAAGTAGCATATTCCTTTCAGATATTATACGATTTTTGAAGAATATTTAAAGATTGCAGAAATCGACACTTAGAAGAAATTTCACAGAAAAACAGTCAATGATTTCCTATGGAAGAAAATTGGGTTACGGGTAGGTACAGTTGTAAGTATTTTTCAGAGTCAGTGCTGGGCACCAAGATCCAGCACTGGGAGCTCACCTAAGTGCAGGTGAGTAATTTCGTTTTCGTTACTCGGCAGATTTTTGGTGAATATTTTAAGATTTGAAAAGTCCACACTTAGAAGAAATTTCAGGAAAAAGCCAGTCAGTATTACCCTATGAGGAAAATAGTTATCGGTTTAAGGGTAAGTACTCGACTGGCAGAGTTGAGGTTCTGCGCATAGACTCAGGGGTCCCCCAGGGTCAGGTAGGTACAGTTGGTTCACCCTCAGCGACTCTAGGGCGGCCGGGTGCAGAGAGAGTTAGGCCCAATGTTATCCTATGAGGGATAGGGGGGCCTTGGTTGGTGGCTGCTGACTGGCAAGCCACGCGGCTGTGGGAGCTGGGCTCCTGGTCACTTACTCAGGGCAAGTGAGGAAGTAGGTAGGTGTAGAGTTTTCACTGCCAGGGCCACTCTGGCGGCTGGGTGCAGAGTGCTTTTGAGCCTTCGGGTGCTCAATTGATTTCGATGGGAAATCTCCGGTATAGAAAAAGACTGCAAGCTCGGGGACGAGAACTCTTCAGGTGCCACCACCACTTCGAGAGGTAAGTTGGGTAGTTGGAGGATAGGTAGGTACCCCGGGATTGGGCACATGGGGCCGCGGGGCGCCGCGTGCAGGGGTGCCTTTTGGTATCGGGAAATCTTACCCTCTGTTGATCGCGGTAGGGGGGGCACCTTGTTCTGAGGCTGCAGGCTTCTTCAGGAGTGTCGAGGGAGGTCCTTGGGTGCCGGACTCGGGGTCACAGTCACCGTTGGGTCGTCCTCGAGGTCTTTGTTCACTCCGGCACTGGCCAGGCTTGGCTGGTGCAGAGTGTGCTGGGTTCGCGGTTCCGGGCTGCTGCCAGGGATTAGAGGTAGGTTTTGAGTAGAGCCTCTACTCATGGGAGTCCCAGGGGCTTACAGCCAAAAGGTAGCCAGGCCCTCCGGGGTTGGCGAGGTTGCTGGCCACAAGAGATGCCGGGTTGGAGCAGGAGCAGGTTCGAGGGTCGACAGGCCGGTAGGGCTGGAGCCAAAGCAGTTGGTGTCTTCCTCTTTTTAGCAGCTGCAGGGCAGGTCTTCTTGCGCTTTGTAGTTTTGAATTTGGAATCTGGGGAAGGAACGTTCAGGGTGCCCCTAAATACTAGATTTAGGGGCGTTACAGGTAGGTGAAGGGCAGGGACCAATGGGTCCCTGTCCTGGGGTGGGTTCACCCCCTATACTGCCTCTCTCCTGTGGGAGGGGGGCAGTAGCCTAGTCCTGATAGGGTAAGGCTCCCCATCTTCAACATGGCGAGAGCCCGGAGATGTTTCACCTTGCCTCCCCCACCTGAGGGGTGGGGTTGGCAGGCTGGCACATCCCCTGTCCTTATTTGGGGTTTCCGGCCAAAGCTTCCCGCCAGAGTGGGGGGGTTGCAGTGGCCTGGGGAAGCTCACAGAGGCGGCATGCCTTTGAAGCTTCCCCCTGCCCATCCTGGGGGAGGAGATTTAGCACCTCGCCCAGGATGTGCATTGTTGCAGGCCCAGGAGAGCAGGGGCTCTCCAACCCAGGGGTCCAGCAACATGACTGCTGGGTGGCAGCCTCAGAGCAGACGTCGATTGTAGGTTAGGTTTAAGGGGGCACCTCTAAGATGCCCTCTGGGGTGCTGGGTACATTAAATCCCACACTGGCATCAGTGTGGGTTTAATGTGCTGAGAAGTTTGATACCAAACTTCTCAGTCTTTAGTGTTGCCATTATGGTGCTGTGGAGCTCGTGTTTGATGAGCTCTAGGCACCATGTACTTTTAAATGGCAGCACTGCACTTGCAGTGCTCAGGAATGGACCTGGGTACTGTAGGGGCACAGGGCTCCTGCTCCTGTGCCCACACCATTGGCATAAGGCACCCAGCTAGAGGGGTGGCTGATGTATGCCATGGCAGTGTAGGTGATGGGCATGGCACACAGGGATGTGTGCCATGTCGACTTTGTTTTTGTCTCGCACCCAAACACTCAGCCTGCAAAGGCAGTGTGTGTGTAAGGGTACATGGCCTCTAAGGGTGGCACAAGGAGTGCTGCAGCCCTTAGAGACCTTCCCTGGTCACAAGGCCCTGGGTACCTAGGGTACCATTTACCAGGGGCTGACATGTGGCCAGGGTGTGCCAATTTGGGTTTGGTTTGTTTTAGGGAAGGAACATAGGCCCTGGGCACCTGATTGGCAGGAGTCCAGGGCACACTCAGTCAAAGTACATTCAGCAATTCAGCAAAAAGTGGGGGCATACCATGCAAGAAAGATGGCACTTTCTCACACAACCCCTCCCATACCCCTTTCATCTGCATTAGCCATCTGAGAGGTCTGTGGTCAGTGTGAACCAGGAAGTGAGTACCAAAGAGGTATGGCCTCAACTTATTCAGGGACCAAACCACAGCAAAGGCCTCCCTCTCAATGGCACTCCAACGCTGCTCTCTGGGGAGTGGCCTCCTGCTTATAAAAGCAACCGGTTAGTCTTGGCCTTCATCATTGGTCTGGGATAGGACCGCTCCTATCCCTAGCTCAGAGGCATCAGTCTGCACTATGAACTGCTTGGCATAATCTGGAGCTTTTAGAATTCGTGCTGAGCACATTGCTTCTTTTAGGGTGTCAAAAGCCTTTTGGCAACTAACTGTCCAGTTCACCTTCTTGGGCATCTTCTTGGAGGTGAGTTCTGTGAGGGGGGTCACAATGGACCCATACCCCTTCACAAACCTCCTGTAGTATCCAGTCAAGCCAAGGAATGCCCTGACTTGGGTCTGGGTTGTTGGAGCTATCCAGTACATGATGGCCTGGATCTTGGGCTGTAAGGGCTGTACCTGGCCTCCACCTACAAGGTGGCCCAAGTACACCACAGTGCCCTGCCCTATCTGGCATTTGGATGCCTTGATAGTGAGACCTGCATTGTGCAGAGCCTCTAAAACTTTTCCAAGGTGGATCAGGTGATCCTGCCAGGTGGAGCTAAAGACAGCAATATCATCAAGATAAGCTGCACTAAAGGACTCCAGCCCAGCCAGGACATGGTTCACCAGCCTCTGGAAAGTGGCAGGGGCATTCTTTAACCCAAAGGGCATCACAGTAAACTGATAATGCCCATCAGGGGTGGAGAATGCTGTCTTTTCTTTTGCTCCTGGGGCCATGCCAATCTGCCAGTACCCTGCAGTTAAGTCAAAGGTACTGAGGAATTGAGCAGCCCCTAATCTATCAATCAGCTAATCTGCTCTTGGGATAGGGTGAGCATCTGTCTTGGTGACAGAGTTGAGCCCTCTATAGTCCACACAGAACCTCATCTCTCTTTTCACCTTGTTGATGAGGTTTGGGGACCAGAACCACTGGGCTGGCCCAGGGGCTCTCAGAGGGTTCAATGACCCTAACTCCAGCATCTTGCTGACCTCAGCTTTGATGCTCTCCTTGACTTGGTCTGACTGTCGATATATTTTGTTTTTGACAGGTGCACTGTCACCAGTGTCCACATCATGGGTACACCAGTTTGTCAGACCAGGGGTCAGGGAAAAGAGGCTAGCATACTGCTGCAAGACCTGCTTGCATTCAGTCTGCTGTTGGGCGGAGAGGGTGTCTGAGAAGATCACACCATCTACTGATCCATCTTTTGGGCTGTAGGAGAGGAGGTCAGGGAGAGGTTCACTCTCTGCTTCCTGCTCCTCATCAGTCACCATCAGCATGGTGATGTCAGCCCTGTCATTGTCGAGCTTGAGGCGGTTCACATGGATGACCCTCTTGGGTGTCCTGCTAGTGCCCAGGTCAACTAGATAGGTGACCTCACTCTTTCTTTCTAGGATAGGGTAAGGGCCACTCCATTTATCTTGGAGAGCCCCTGGTGCCACTGGCTCCAAAACTCACACCTGTTGCCCAGGTTGAAATTCAACCAGTGCAGTTTTTTGGTCATACCAGTGCTTCTGGAGCTCCTTGCTGGCCTCAAGGTTCTTGGAGGCTTTTTCCATGTACTCAGCCATTCTGGACCTTAGGCCAAGCATATATTCCACTATGTCTTGTTTGGGCTCTTGAAGAGGCCTCTCCCAGCCCTCTTTTACTAGACAAAGTGGTCCCCTCACAGGATGACCAAACAGAAGTTCAAAGGGTGAGAAACCTGCTCCCTTCTGTGGTATCTCCATGTAAGCGAAAAGCAGGCATGGTAACAGGACATCCCATCTCCTTTTGAGTTTTTCAGGGAGACCCATGATCATACCTTTCAATGTCTTGTTGAATCTCTCAACAAGGCCATTGGTTTGTGGGTGGTAGGGTGTAGTAAACTTATACTGCACTCCACACTCCTTCCACATGTGTGTTAGGTAAGCACACACGAAGTTGGAACCTCTGTCTGAAACCACCTCCTTTGGAAACCCCACTCTGGTGAAGACACCCAGGAGGGCCTTGGCTACTGCAGGAGCTGTAGTAGTACTAAGTGGAATTGCTTCAGGGTACCTAGTGGCATTATCCACTACCACTAGAAAAAATGTGTTCCCTGAGGCTGTGGGAGGTTCAAGTGAACCCACAATGTCCACTCCTACCCTTTCAAAGGGGACCCCCACCACTGGTAGTGGGATGAGGGGGGCCTTTGGGTGGCCACCTGTCTTGCCACTGGCTTGACAGGTAACACAGGAGCTGACAAACTCCTTCACCTTTTGGTGCATCTGGGGCCAGTAAAAGTGACTCACTAGCCTTCCCCAAGTTTTGGATTGCCCCAGATGTCCAGCTAGGGGGATGTCATGAGCCAAAGTTAGGAGGAACTCCTTGCACTTCTGTGGCACTACCACCCTCCTGGTGGCTCTAGGAGTGGGATTTCTTGCCTCAGCATACAGTAATCCCTCTTCCCAATAAGCTCTGTGGGTACCACTGACATCTCCCCTTGCTTCTGAAACAGCTTGCTGCCTCAGGCTTTCAAGAGTGGGACAGTCTCGCTGACCCTGGCACAACTCTTCCCTAGAGGGTCCCCCTGGGCCCAAGAGTTCAACCTGGTAAGGGTCAAGCTCCATGGACTCAGTTCCCTCAGGGGTATCCAAATCCTCTCCCTGGGGAGAGGGGTTCTGAGTGTTTTGCTGTGTAGAAGCTGGTTCCCCAGACTTCTTTCCTTTTCTCTTGGTTGGCTGGGGCATTATTTCAGGCTCCAGACCTACTTTTTCACCCTTCCTCTTGCTCTGGTTTGCACACACACCAATTCAGGGATGCCCAGCATGGCTGCATGGGCCCCTAGCTCAACCTCAGCCCAGGCTGAGGTTTCCAGATCATTTCCAAGCAGACAGGCAGCTGGCAACTTTGGAGAGACCACTACCTGTTTCAGGCCAGTAACTCCTCTCTCCCCCCCCCCCCAGCCTAATGTTACCATGGCCATGGGATGACTAGTGGTGACACTGTCAGCGTTGGTGACTGGGTAAGACTTCCCAATCAAGTATTGCTCAGGGGAAACCAGTGTGTCTTTCACCATAGTGACACTGGCACCTGTATCCCTCAGAGCTTCTACCCTAGTTCCATTCACCCAGGGGTACTGTGAGTATTTCTTTAAGTTGGGGGGGCCACACAGCTACAGTGGCAAACTACACTTCTCCCAAGGAGACTAGACTTGCTTCAGTGTGTTCCCAGATTTGCTCAGGGTACACCTCTGATCCCATTTGTATGCTTGCTGCCCCAGGAGTAGCTGTACTGGGTGCCTTAGGGGCTTTGTTTTGGGGGCAAGCTACAGTTAGGTGTCCTGACTTCTTACAGTTATTACACCAGGCCTTTATGGGATCAAAGTTCTTCCCCCTATATGGTTGGGGCACATAGGGAGTAGTTTGGGTCCCACCCACCTGAACAGGTTTTTGGGGCCCTTTGGAAGACTCAGACTTTTTATCTTGGGGATTCTCACCACCTTTCCCCTGGGGAGGCTTTGTGACCACTTTCTTCTGGTCACCCCCAGTGGCTGTCCTTGTCACCCTAGTCTTGACCCAGTGGTCTGCCATCTTTCCCAATTCTTGGGGAGAAATTAGACCTAGGTCTACAAATGCTGATGCAACTTTTCATTTGTGCAGTTACTCAATATATGTTCCTTCATGAATAAATTATACAATCCAGTAAAATCCTGCACACCATGTCCAGCTAACCAACCATCCAGTGTCTTTACTGAGAAGTCTACAAAATCAATCCAGGACTGGGTCTGGGTTTTGTGAGCCCCCCTTAATCTAATTCTATACTCCTCAGTGGTGACTCCAAATCCCTCAATCAGAGCTTTCTTCATGAGGTCATAGAATCCTGCTTCTGGCCCAGAAAGGGTCAGAAGCCTGTCTCTGCAGTTACCAGAGAACAGTTCCCACATGAGTGCCCCCAGAGAGGTTTCCTTACTTTTCTGATATCACAAGCCCTCTCAAAGGCTGTGAACCCTTTGGTGATATCATCACCTTCCTCAAATTTAGGGACAATCCCTTTGGGGATTTTAAAGTCAGAAGTTTCCTCCCTATCCTTATTTTTATTATTGCTGCCACCATTGATGGGTGCTAAACCCATCTCTCTCCTGCTTTTTCTAGAGCCAGGAGCCTGGACTCTAGCTCTAGTCTTCTGGCCAGCCTCATAAGGCTATCCTCTTCACTGGGGGGGGTCCACCAGTGTTCTCTCTGGTACCAGAGCCACCTGTGGAATCTCTAGGTGCCTAGATGCCAATCCTTGGATTGAAGGGTATGGGTGCCCTCTCCTCCCTAGGGGATAGTATGGGGGGGGGGGGTTATTGTCAACCTCCTCTGCTTTCCCTTCCTCATCTGATTGGCCATCACCATGTTCAGATGGGTGGTCCTTAGCATACTCAGCCAAGAGCTCCTGGAACCCTAGTTTGGTTGGATGCAGGCCCATTGGTAAATTTTTAAGTTTGCATAAGGACCTCAATTGCTTGAAAGACAAGTGTAAGTAAGGTGTGAGGTCGAGCTCCTCCACCAGGTCCATGTTATTATTGTCACTAACAGCTGGGTTTGTTTGAGTCATTCTAACCTGACAGTTCTAATCCTCTACCCCGACTATAGTGACTTTTATTTTTCTAAAATTCTAATGGGACTTAAGCAAGGCCCTAGCAAGACTTTTAGTAATTTTGGAAAAGACCAATCCGAATTCTAAAGGCAATTTTTAAGAGTTCTGTTGTGTGATCAGATGGTAACCAAGTAGTCCAACAAATGCAAGTTTGTATCCCACCGCTGATCCACCAATGTGAGAAAGTGGCTCTGTATATACTGTTCCTTAATAGGTACAGGGTGTACAGAGTCCACAGTCCCCCAGGGTTTGACAGAGGTTAAAGTTAGATATAACCTTACTCTCTAAAGTGGTAGCTTGGTCGAGCAGTAAGGCAGTATCAGAGGACAGTGTAAAGCATTTGTTGTTCACACTCAGTCAGCAAATGGTCTCACACACTCAATAACTGAACTCTAGGCCAGTGGTTTATATATAAAAAATATGCTTGTTTTATCTTAGAACCAACACTTGGATTTAAAATATACTTTCTCAGAATGAGATGTTTCATATAAATACTTTTGCAATATGCAATTGACTTTTGTAAAGATTTACAAGTGGTTGCAATAGGCAACTCTATTTTAAACACAACAATGCATTGAGTTCAATGGAAAATTCAAGTTATTTGCAACAGATTACTTATTAGATTACTTTTTGAATTCCAGAACTGGATCCTAGATTCAGTCCTGGGTCAGTACTCGGAATCAAGTGATGAAAGTCGACTTAATTACTGTAATGATTTTTAAACAATATTTAGCTATTTTAAAAGTGACACTTAGAAAATATTTCAAAGAAAACAGTCAATGATTCCCTATAGAAGAAAATTCAAGTTGCAGGTACAGTATGTTCTCGTTACTTTTGTAATCCAGTACTGGGTGCCTAGACTCAGTACTGGGACCTTTATCCAAAACAGGTAAGTAATTAAGTTTTCAGATATTATACGATTTTTGAAGAATATTTAAAGATTGCAGAAATCGACACCTGGAAGAAATTTCACAGAAAAACAGTCAATGATTTCCTATGGAAGAAAATTGGGTTACGGGTAAGTACAGTTGTAAGTATTTTTCAGAGTCAGTGCTGGGCACCAAGATCCAGCACTGGGAGCTCACCTAAGAGCAGGTGAGTAATTTCGTTTTCGTTACTCGGCTGATTTTTGGTGACTATTTTAAGATTTGAAAAGTCCACACTTAGAAGAAATTTCAGGAAAAAGCCAGTCAATGTTACCCTATGAGGAAAATAGAGTTATCGGTTTAAGGGTAAGTACTCGACTGGCAGAGTTGAGGTTCTGGGCATAGACTCAGGGGTCCCCCAGGGTCAGGTAGGTACAGTTGGTTCACCCTCAGCGACTCTAGGGCGGCCGGGTGCAGAGAGAGTTAGGCCCAATGTTATCCTATGAGGGATAGGGGGGGGCCTTGGTTGGTGGCTGCTGACGGCTGTGGGAGCTGGGCTCCTGGTCACTTACTCAGGGCAAGTGGGGAAGTAGGTAGGTGTAGAGTTTTCACTGCCAGGGCCACTCGGGCGGCTGGGTGCAGAGTGCTTTTGAGCCTTCGGGCGCTCAATTGATTTCAATGGGAAATCTCCGGTTTAGAAAAAGACTGCAAGCTCTGGGACGAGGACTCTTCAGGTGCCACCACCACTTCGAGAGGTAAGTTGGGTAGTTGGAAGATAGGTAGGTACCCCGGGATTGGGCACATGGGGCCGCGGGGCGCCGCATGCAGGGGTGCCTTTTGGTGTCGGGAAATCTTACTCTCTGTTGATCGCGGTAGGGGGGGCACCTTGTTCTGAGGCTGCAGGCTTCTTCAGGAGTGTCGAGGGAGGTCCTTGGGTGCCGGACTCGGGGTCAGTCGCGTGGGGTCGTCCTCGGGGTCTTTGTTCACTCCGGCACTGGCCAGGCTTGGCTGGTGCAGAGTGTGCTGGGTTCGTGGTTCCGGGCTGCTGCCAGGGATTAGAGGTAGGTTTTGAATAGAGCCTCTACTCATGGGAGTCCCAGGGGCTTAGAGCCAAAAGGTAACCAGGTCCTCCAGGGTTGGTGAGGTTGCTGGCCACAAGAGATGCCGTGTTGGAGCAGGTTCGAGGGTCGACAGGCCGGTAGGGCTGGGGCCAAAGCAGTTGGTGTCTTCCTCTTTTTAGCAGCTGCAGGGCAGGTCTTCTTTCTTCTTGCTCTTTGTAGTTTTGAATCTGGAATCTGGGGAAGGAAGGTTCAGGGTGCCCCTAAATACTAGATTTAGGGGCGTTACAGGTAGGTGAAGGGCAGGGAGCAAATGGTCCCTGTCCTGGGGTGGGTTCACCCCTATCCTTCCTCTCTCCTGTGGGAGGGGGGCAGTAGCCTAGTCCTGATAGGGTAGGGCTCCCCATATACAAGATGGCGAGAGCCCGGAGATGTGCTTCACCTCGCCTCCCCCACCTGAGGGGTGGGGTTGGCAGGCTGGTACATCCCCTGTCCTTATTTGGGGTTTCCGGCCAAAGCTTCCCGCCAGAGTGGGGGGTTGCAGTGGCCTGGGGAAGCTCACAGAGGCGGCATGCCTTTGAAGCTTCCCCCTGCCCATCCTGGGGGAGGAGATTTAGCACCTCGCCCAGGATGTGCATTGTTGCAGGCCCAGGAGAGCCGGGGCTCTCCTACCCAGGGGTCCAGCAACATGTCTGCTGGGTGGCAGCCTAGGCAGCCTCAGAGCAGACGTGGATTGTAGGTTAGGTTTAAGGGGGCACCTCTAAGATGCCCTCTGGGGTGCTGGGTACATTAAATCCCACACTGGCATCAGTGTGGGTTTAATGTGCTGAGAAGTTTGATACCAAACTTCTCAGTCTTTAGTGTTGCCATTATGGTGCTGTGGAGCTCGTATTTGACGAGCTCTCTGCACCATGTACTTTTAAATGGCAGCACTGCACTTACAGTGCTCATGAATGGACCTGGGCACTGTAGGGGCACAGGGCTCCTGCTCCTGTGCCCACACCATTGGCATAAGGCACCCAGCTAGAGAGGTGGCTGATGTATGCCATGGCAGTGTAGGTGATGGGCATGGCACACAGGGATGTGTGTCATGTCGACTTTGTTTTTGTCTTGCACCCAAACAAACACTCAGCCTGCAAAGGCAGTGTGTGTGTGTGTGTGTGTGTGTAAGGGTACAGGGCCTCTAAGGGTGGCACAAGGAGTGCTGCAGCCCTTAGAGGCCTTCTCTGATCACAAGGCCCTGGGTACCTAGGGTACCATTTACCAGGGGCTGACATGTGGCCAGGGTGTGCCAATTTGGGTTTGGTTTGTTTTAGGGAAGGAACATAGGCCCTGGGCACCTGATTGACAGGAGTCCAGGGCACACTCAGTCAAAGTACATTCAGCAATTCAGCAAAAAGTGGGGGCATACCATGCAAGAAAGATGGCACTTTCTCACATACCTGGATTTAACATCTTTTAGGGGGTTTCTTTTTCCATGGAAAACCCCTCCTTGTGTCATCATAGAGGGATTTAGGGGAGAGACAGCGCTTTATGGTGCAGATAAACAAGTGTGTTGCTGTTCCCACTATCATTAACTCTTGCATGGCGTGGACAGCTGCATTCGGTGCCAAGTGTGAATCTTTTGATGCCTAGTGTGAGTAAACCCCATGATTGCTTTGCATTTCCCAGCCTGCCGAAGCCCATCATACATGAAAAGCTGTTGTCACCATAGATGCTCCCAGCAACATGTACTCCTATATTTATGCCTCACAATTTCAAAGCTGATTGGCATCATAGAAAATCAAAGGCTACATCCCTGTGCACTCCATCCATTTCATTGTCTACTCTTTTTGTGTTTCGATTTAGATACCCGTATATAGGTTTCCCTGAATCATGTCCTTATATAGGCACAACTCGCTTTTTACTTATTTAGGGATTGAAACCCAGCCCTTATTTAGGCATGAGCCATGCTAACCAAATACAGGCATGGTCACCTACATCCGTCCATCCCACGTCGCAACGTGTTCTTAGAAACCAGACCCTTAAGCAGAACGGGATTTTCCCTAGCTAGGATTATTAATTTCTCCAAGAACTCATCTATTATGCATGAACTACTATTCCTTGGGGGTTTATCCATGACGTCTTCCTCTGGCCGAATTTACGTCAATGCTAGCCTTCCTAAGTACCTTCCAGGTATAAATATACCTTCCCTTACCATGGCAAACCATGGAATGGCACGGCGATTACATAGCACGACTTAACTGCACGGTTCGCCACGGCAAGTTTGGAAGAGACCCTATCCCGGCCTGACACACTGACCAGACGCTGTCATCCCTGCTCGCAGAGAATCCAGCTTCCAGTGTTCTGACTCCCTTTGCGGGGTGTTAGAGTTTGAGACCCAGATAGAGATTCCCACCTCGCTCATTCTAAAGGTATGGAGCCGACTAGAACCTAGAGGGACTCTTGGCATACTAAACTCATACTAAACTTAGTATATATCATACTATAGAAAACCGCACCTACTTTTACCTCGCAGCACACTTAGGCTAGGTACACCGGGGTAGGACTATTTAGAAGCATCAACCGAGTATTCACATTTTAGCCTGTGTTATTTATGTATGTATATATGAATATATATATGTCATAGCTAAAAGACTATGCTATTGCATAATTATTTCTTCTTACTGCTTACGCTGTGCATATTATATTTTGCCTTCTGTCTAATGATTGTAACAGCTCATATCTCTTACACGAGAAACAAGACTGTTCAATAAACCCTTTTATTGAAACGCCCGTCTTTTCTATTTCTGTGTAACTCTGGAGAAACTAAGCATGCACGATTGACTGAGTGAAACTGTTATCTATTGTTTCCACGATTCTGAGACTCGTTCCGATTCTAAGGGAAACAAAGTTGTCATGTTTATGCGGTTGTCAGAAACAAATCCCTTCTTGTTCATTCGAGAAGTTTCTAGGGACCTCTGAGTTAGCTGGTACACACAAGTAATTAAGTTTAATGTACTCGATAGGAGCATACTGACCTTAGTCCTAAGCAAAAACTATAGTGTATATTATTCCAATGCGCAGAGCCTATAAGGGAAATGGGAACTACACTACACTCTGAACCCACGGTACCTACCTGGCATCATGAACAGCATGGATGATGGAGTGCCAGTGTCTTTTTAACACCTCTTCTTGGTCTCATATTAAGCATCTTCTGAAATTTGTGCCAGATTTGCAACTGGAGAATGCGATGTGTTGGTTGCATTATGTATGCACTAGAGATTTCTGGTCCAGCCACTGTTGTTAGACGACAGCCCAGAAGTGGGAGTCATTGTGTTTGATTTGATTTTAGAGACCCTGAGGATGGCTTGTTTCTTTGGGTCATTTGTTGTTAGAACAGTCTAGACTGTATTACTGAAGCAGCATTGCCTGTAAGCTCCAGGCAATATGGGCTCTTAAGTTGCTCTAGCAAATATTGACCCAAGCCACAGATGAGTGCCTGTAAGGAGGAACCAGGTAATCTAAAGCCCTTATTGCCATAGCGATAAAGGCTTTGTCCAGGCATGAATTTAGAGAGTAAGAGTGCATCAAGGATAGGAGCGAAGAAACTCACGGTGCAGTCCCATTAATGAAGAAAAGTTGTGGCTGCTGCATTTTGGGAAGCTAGGCGTGGCTATTGTAGGCTGTTGAAGGAAACTGGAAATTGTTTGGTAATCGAGGCAACAGTTTCTGAATCACACTTTTTAGAGAGGTGGCCATTTGTGACATTAAGATGCAGCCATTTTGTCTTTAAAGTTTTCCATTTCTAAATCTAACTGCGATGCAGTATATCTATCAGGGCCATACTGAGTAAACTTTGGTATTCACAACGTACTGTCTAAGCTAGTTAAGTGTCTTTTTTTATATTTCAGGTATAAGAGTAGTGCCAAATTGTCATTCAGCATTATTCTGTGCAGATGTTTTATTTTTTATAGAAAATCTTTGAATGTGGTTTTGATGTGATTCTGCTTTGGAAGTGGACCTTGTGCCAGCTGCACTGCCTTAACGCCTTGGCTCTGTTTCAGGCTGCTAAAGACAAGTACCGTGAACTGGCCATCGAAGGGATGCATAGGGACCTGGTGCTCCAGTTCATTGAAACCCAGACGCTTCTGCTGACTCCCATCTGCCCTCATTTGTGCGACCACATCTGGTCACTGCTGGGGAAGGTAGGTGCCGGCTGCTTGGGGAGAGGGCTCCAGCAGATGCTGCTCTCAGGCAGAAGGGGCAGCTAAGCAGCATGTACTGTTGCAGTACAAGGAAAGCTTCAAGATCATTACGGCAACCAGTTTTCAGTTCACTGACTCAAAACAGGTCCTAAAGAGACTGAACGCCAAGGCCCCTAGCATGCATAAGATGAACCATTACTGACCCACAAAGTTTAGCTAAGAAAAGAGTATCCTGTTCGAACCAAACCATCCAATTATAAATAACTTTAGGCTCTAAAGCACATGAAAGCTAATTTGCATGCTAAGACGCTGGAGTCCCTATTTTGATGTAGTCCATAAACTGCTGCTTCCTCCTGTGTGTTTTATTACTTAAAAGTAGCTTGAAGCTTTGTTGGATATACCAAATTACCTTCAACATCCAGGAGAACCTCCTTCCTGACTCAGCAGTGTTTTTGTGCACCTGCGTGTCCAATTACATTTTTTTTTTTAATGTTTAGAAAGAGTTCTTGTTTTTCCTCTGTTGAAATGAACACTTCTATCCTGCTAGAGTAGGTGGGTGAGTAGGATTGTCAACTCAAGAAGCACTACAGCTTCTTTTGCAATTTATCCCTGTACAAAGAAGGGTTTTGTGGCTTCTTTGAAAATTTACTACATTCAAGAGGCACTTAAGAAAAGTTGACTTTACCCCTTTAATAAGGTCTACACCACATTTAATGTCTATAATACAATTTGTCACCTTTCTTGGAGATAATTAATGACAGTGTGATTGATTGGGGGCTCTCATTAGCAAGCTGAATATGTCATAAACATGCCAAAACGACGACAAAATTATTTTGCCTGTGCACACACAGGCATCCACTGTACTAAAACCAGCACTCGTTGGGAGAAAAGTCCTATTGCTACAGCCCACTTTTGCAGCCTCTATGAACATTTAATGGATAAGCTGGGAGCATTGGCCCCTCCTCTCGTCCCTTCTTGCTCTTCACACATTCCAGTTCTATTCCTTTCCCCTGGCGAAATGTTCCAATGACAAACATGGAAATGAAAGATGCAGATAACAAGTACACAAGACATACTTATCTTTAATAATTTGTGATAGATTACACATTTACAGGGACACAAGTGATGTGCAGTCACTACAGACCATTTGATGGATTCCCTGATCTGTTTTTGCTCTTCAACTCACTTTGGGAATGGTTCCGGGGTTTCACTGCTTTCTGTGACTTCATTCCAGGCACTTTATTGTTTTGCTATTTTGTTGTACTTCAAATCAACAGCCTGATTCGATCATGAAAGCCTCCTGGCCAGTGGCTGGTCCTGTGGATGAAGTCCTAATGCGCTCATCGCAGTACCTTATGGAAACAGCACATGAACTGAGACTGCGCCTTAAGGGCTACATGGCCCCAGCTAAAGGAAAGGTGAGATACACACTTTCACACTTACCATTCTAAGTAGCTAGAGGTCTATGATGGTAGAGGTCACTGCTATTTAATGATTCACCCTATAGTTCATTAAGAATGTGAATACTAGAATGAAGGCCGCTTGATGTTGACTCAGGTCATCTTTGTTGTTGAATGGCTTCAAAGGACTGTTGACTCAAATTGGGTGATACATGAAGCTTCTTTTTTCCTAAGATACCTCAGTACAAGACCCTGTAAAGTTCACTAAGTCTTTTTTCTATTCCTTCTATAGTGTGCCATTAATCCACCTGCCATAGTTCTTTGTAATTGGCTAAAAGGATTTATAAAACCTTCCTGTTAGTCTGTCACCATGCTGAGCAGTAGTTTCAAGTTAGCTTAGCACTCCAATGTCAGTCCATGTTGAGAGCGAAGCAAACATGAACCTGGCAGTGTGAGAAAGAAATGAGAAGCAAAATCTGAGGGGAGTCCCTAAAGAATCTCAATCCGGGAAGGTCAGTTGCTCAGGCAGTCAAAAGCAAGGGCCGGACTCAGGGGCGTAACGAGGTACCCCACAGCAAAGTATGCTGGCATGAGAGCTCCTGATTGAGCTGGAAGGAGGGCCCTCACACCGGCGCAGCGGGTCGTGAGTACTGTGCCCCCTCCCACCCCCGCGCCCAAAACCGAAGAGACTCAGGTTACTCCCTCGCCTGCCGGCCTGGGCAAAACCAAGACCAAAGCTTCTATCACCCCACCTTCGGGCCCGGTGTCGAAGCCTCAAGTCTCACGGCAGCTCGGGATCGAGCCAGCCGACGCCCGGTGCCGAAAAACAGCATCCGGCACCGAAGAAAGCAATATCCAGCTCGACTCCGAAGCCACCGGTGCCGAAGCCTGGACTCTCGGTGCCGACCAAACACAAATCTGTCGGCACCGACGCTCCGGCGCCGAAAACTCCTTCGACGCCGAAAAAACCGGAGGCCCCAAAAAAGCATGGCGCACACAAACCATCGAAGCCCTCGGTTCCGAGATCACCGGTGCCGACAGACGATTCGGCGCCATTGGCTCTGTTTACACCAGACCCTTTACAAAAGACTCTGTCCAAAGATCCAAAGACTGGGCTATTGACTTTAATTATCAAGAAAAGACTCCTTGATTCTCCGGCTCCTCCTCCACCACCCAAACGGAAGGACTCTGCTACTTCTCCCCTCAGAGTGCCCTCCCCACTACCGCCTCCCCTACCTCCTCCACCTCCTCCACCCCCTCCCCCTCCCAGGTCTCCGCCACCTTTACCTCACTACTCTCCGACCCTGTCCCCAGATCCGGATGACGGGGACCCGGACAATTATCCGGCGGACGCCCCAATGGATCCCACTCCACCAGGGACCCCAGACCCATGGGAGGATTACAATAACCCTGATGTACCCGATATTCCTCAGGACGACCTATACCCATCCAGGCCGTCTCCTCCAGAGGACTCCTTAGGGTTCCATCATTTAGTGCAGAGAGCAGCACACTACCATGGGGTGGACATGCACACTGAACCAGTGGAAGACGACTTCTTACTGGATACATTTGACATACAGGACAAATCCACTTCTATCTTACCCATGCTTAAGGGTGTCACCAAGCATGCCGCAGAGGTGTTCAAAGACCCTGTCAGGGCCAGGGTACTAAACCCTAGAATAGAGAAAAAGTATAAGGCGGCACCCACAGACCCTGCATACATTAAGGGCCCTGCTCCCTTAGATTCCCTAGTTGTCTCTACAGCTGGAAAGCGGGCTAACTCCCAGTCCTCAGGAGAAGCCCCACCGCCAGACAAGGAATCCAAACTCCTAGACACGTCTGGCAAGCGCACCGCCTCTCAAGCTGCAAACATGTGGCGCATTGCAAACACACAAGCGCTACTTGCGCGCTATGACAGAGCACACTACGACGAACTTGAGGCTGTTATGCAGCACCTTCCCGAGAAACACAAGCGTAGGGCTCATGAGCTAATACAGGAGGGTAAACTCATTACAAACACCTCCATTAAGTGTGCCCTCGATGCAGCCGACACTGCTTCTAGAGCCATAAATACCAGTGTCCTGCTTCGTCGCCATGCCTGGCTCAGGATCTCAGGGTTTAAGCCTGAAGTCCAGGCGTCCATACTCAATCACCCCTTTGACCAACAAACTCTCTTTGGGCCCAAGGTAGACGAAGCGTTGGAAAAGATGAAAAAGGACACAGACACAGCAAAGTCTATGGGGGCACTCCAAACACAAGCCTCTAAACGTTCCTTTCGACGCTCCTCCTTTCGTGGCAGAGGCTTCTCCACCGATAGCACCTCTACCTCCTACAAATCCCCTCCTCAAAATACCTTTTCAAAGGGCAACCAAAGGGGTGGTTACAGAGGCAACAACAATAAGGGCAGGGGCAAAACTAACAACACCCGTTCTGCCACCCCGCCCACACAATGACTTCCCTCCGCTCCGCCCAGACCATTCCACTCCGGTCGGGGGCAGACTACAAAACTTTATCCACGCATGGGAGTCCATAACATCGGACAAATGGGTGACCCAAATCATTCGGTCAGGGTACTGTCTCGAGCTAACATCTACCCCACCCAATATCCCACCAAGGCACCGCCCAATGTCTCAAGAACATTCCACACTGCTCAAACAGGAGGTACTCTCCCTCCTCCAAAAACACGCTATAGAGCAGGTCCCCATCAATCAGCAAAATCTAGGGGTTTACTCCCTATATTTCCTAATACCAAAGAAAGACGGGACCCTCAGGCCCATTCTGGACCTCCGGCCTCTAAATGCCTACATACATTCAGACCATTTCCATATGGTCACCCTACAACAAGTCCTCCCGCTCCTCTGTCAGGGAGACTTTCTCACAACCTTGGATCTGAAAGACGCATACTTTCACATTCCAATACACCCCTCTCACAGGAAATACCTCAGGTTCGTGGTGGACGGGCAACATTACCAATTCACGGTTCTCCCCTTCGGGGGTCACCACCGCACCACGGGTGTTTACCAAATGCCTAGCGGTAGTAGCAGCACACCTCAGACGTCAACACATTCACGTCTTCCCTTACTTAGACGACTGGCTGATAAAAGCCGCGTCTTACCACCAATGCGTGCAGCATACAAACAGCACCATCCAACTGCTCCACCAGCTAGGCTTCACGGTGAACTACCAAAAGTCCCACCTCATACCATCTCACATAAAGCAATATCTCGGGGCCACTATAGACACCTCCAAAGGTATTGCCTATCCAAACTCAGCCAGAATCACAAGCATTCAAGCCTTACGCAAAACATTCCTTCCCCAACACTCTCTTCCAGCAAGAGTGTTCATGAAGCTCATAGGAATGATGGCGTCTTGCATCTTTATAGTGCCCCATGCAAGACTACACATGCGTCCACTTCAAGAGTGCCTAGCACAACAGTGGAACCAGGCCCAGGGTCAGCTGACGGATCTGGTGTTGGTGGGCGGCCGCACACATCACTCTCTGCAGTGGTGGAACACCACAAACCTTTCCAAAGGGCGGCCGTTCCTGGACCCGGTTCCTCAGGTGATTCTAACAGCGGACGCATCGCTCTCCGGCTGGGGAGCGCACCTCCTACACCTCACAATGCAAGGTCTATGGACGCCACAGCAAAAATTGCTCCACATCAACCATCTGGAGCTCTTGGCGATCTTTCTAGCCCTAAAATCTTTCCAAAAACAGATTTCGGGCAAAGCAGTCCTCATTCGCACAGACAACATGACTGCAATGTATTATATCCAAAAACAGGGGGGGACACACTCTTCCCTAGCTCTCCCGCTTAGCCCAGAGCATATGGAGATGGGCAATTCCCCAAAACATCTTTCTCCTGGCACAACATGTTCCAGGCGTACAAAACACCATGGCAGATCTGCTCAGCAGACAAACGCAACAACTACACGAATGGGAACTGCATCCACAAGTTCTTCAGCCATTCTTCCAACAGTGGGGGCATCCTCAGATAGACCTCTACGCCACCCACGAAAACAAAAAATGCCCAAGCTTCGCCGCCAGATACCCACACCCATTGTCCAAGGGCAATGCGATATGGATGAACTGGTCAGGCAGATTTGCATACGCCTTTCCACCTCTCCCACTAATTCCATTAGTGGTCAGGAAGCTACAACAGCACTCCCTCACACTCATTCTGGTAGCTCCGACGTGGGCCAGGCAGCCGTGGTACACCACGCTACTACAACTATCAGTGGTACCACATCAAAAACTGCACCTATCCCCATGCCTCCTAACCCAGAACCATGGAGAAATCAGGCACCCGGACCCAGCTCAGCTCAACCTGGCGATCTGGCTCCTGAAATCCTAGAATTCGGATACCTTAACCTTCCCCCTGATTGCATGAACATCATCATGGAAGCCAGACGTCCTACCACTAGAGCATGTTATGCCGCAAAGTGGAAAAGATTTGTTATTTACTGCCGTAACAATACAATCAACCCTTTAGAGGCATCCATACAGCACATCATATGCTATCTGCTCCATCTTCACAGGTGTAACCTGGCATATTCATCCATACGCTTACACCTAGCAGCGATCGCTGCTTATCTACTAAACAGACAGCATTTATCACTCTTCAGAGTGCCCGCTATTAAAGCCTTCATGGAAGGCCTTAAACGAGTAATTCCTCCCAGGGCACCACCTTCCCCTGTATGGAATCTAAATTTAGTTCTTACACGACTAATGGGTCCGCCCTTCGAACCAATGCATAAATGCGAGCTACAGTTTCTCACCTGGAAAACAGCTTGTTCGAGGCATATGAGCTGCAGATCACACACTGAGGATAAGATCGCCATCTGGTGTTGGGCTCGGATGATTGCAGGTTGTTGTTGTCTTCGGAGAAGCCTTTGGTCACGAGGTTGGTGACTCCTCCCCTGGACAACAGTGCGCATGGGCATCCACTCCATCGGCAGATTGTTTTTTTCCGCCATTGGGTTCGGATGAACTTTTTTCCGCTCCAGCAGAAAACTTCCAGCAATCGATTTAACTCTTTGATTTGTATTCCATCGACGTCGACATCAACTCGGACCGGTTCCGGAAGCGGCTGATGGACAGGACACCCTTCAAAAAATGCCCCCAGTGTGGAGCGAAGTTCCCCCACAGTGACCACCACGAGGTTTGCAACCTCTGCCTGTCGCCGGAACACAACGAGTCCACCTGTCCAGCTTGTTCCGCTTTCCGTTCGAAGAAGACCCTCCGGGACCGAAGAGCTCGACGCCATATTATGGCCAAACCAGCTCCAGAACCGGAAGACATCTTTGCTCAAGATGTTCCCGAAGACGACACCGAAGATCTCGAGATCGTGTCCGAAGCCGACGATTCCGATGACCTCATCACTCCAGGGCAGCGTGTGAGTACCACCCCCCCTGCCCCTGCCCCATCCAAAAAAGCAGTGGTCAAGACTCCGCCAGTTGGGCCCAGTCGCGACCGGAAATCCTCTTCAGAAGCCCCGCCCTCGGGCCCGGCTCCGAAGACATCTAAGCCTGTGGGTGGCTCGGGCTCGAGCAAACCTCACCTAATTGTGCCTTTAACACCCTCGGCACCCAAACACTCATTGTTGGCACCGAAACAGGCTCCAAGACCGAAATCTCCTTCGGCACAGAAACGTTCCTCGGCACCGAAGTCTCCACCGGCACCGAAACGTTCTTCAACATCGATGCCTAAAAGTCCATCGGCACCGAAAAATCAGTCGGCACCGAAAAATCAGTCGGCACCGAAAAATCAGTCGGCACCGAAAAATCAGTCGGCACCGAAAAATCAGTCGGCACCGAAAAATCAGTCGGCACCGAAAAATCAGTCGGCACCGAAAAATCAGTCGGCACCGAAAAATCAGTCGGCACCGAAAAATCAGTCGGCACCGAAAAATCAGTCGGCACCGAAAAATCAGTCGGCACCGAAAAATCAGTCGGCACCGAAAAATCAGTCGGCACCGAAAAATCAGTCGGCACCGAAAAATCAGTCGGCACCGAAAAATCAGTCGGCACCGAAAAATCAGTCGGCACCGAAAAATCAGTCGGCACCGAAAAATCAGTCGGCACCGAAAAATCAGTCGGCACCGAAAAATCAGTCGGCACCGAAAAATCAGTCGGCACCGAAAAATCAGTCGGCACCGAAAAATCAGTCGGCACCGAAAAATCAGTCGGCACCGAAAAATCAGTCGGCACCGAAAAATCAGTCGGCACCGAAAAATCAGTCGGCACCGAAAAATCAGTCGGCACCGAAAAATCAGTCGGCACCGAAAAATCAGTCGGCACCGAAAAATCAGTCGGCACCGAAAAATCAGTCGGCACCGAAAAATCAGTCGGCACCGAAAAATCAGTCGGCACCGAAAAATCAGTCGGCACCGAAAAATCAGTCGGCACCGAAAAATCAGTCGGCACCGAAAAATCAGTCGGCACCGAAAAATCAGTCGGCACCGAAAAATCAGTCGGCACCGAAAAATCAGTCGGCACCGAAAAATCAGTCGGCACCGAAAAATCAGTCGGCACCGAAAAATCAGTCGGCACCGAAAAATCAGTCGGCACCGAAAAATCAGTCGGCACCGAAAAATCAGTCGGCACCGAAAAATCAGTCGGCACCGAAAAATCAGTCGGCACCGAAAAATCAGTCGGCACCGAAAAATCAGTCGGCACCGAAAAATCAGTCGGCACCGAAAAATCAGTCGGCACCGAAAAATCAGTCGGCACCGAAAAATCAGTCGGCACCGAAAAATCAGTCGGCACCGAAAAATCAGTCGGCACCGAAAAATCAGTCGGCACCGAAAAATCAGTCGGCACCGAAAAATCAGTCGGCACCGAAAAATCAGTCGGCACCGAAAAATCAGTCGGCACCGAAAAATCAGTCGGCACCGAAAAATCAGTCGGCACCGAAAAATCAGTCGGCACCGAAAAATCAGTCGGCACCGAAAAATCAGTCGGCACCGAAAAATCAGTCGGCACCGAAAAATCAGTCGGCACCGAAAAATCAGTCGGCACCGAAAAATCAGTCGGCACCGAAAAATCAGTCGGCACCGAAAAATCAGTCGGCACCGAAAAATCAGTCGGCACCGAAAAATCAGTCGGCACCGAAAAATCAGTCGGCACCGAAAAATCAGTCGGCACCGAAAAATCAGTCGGCACCGAAAAATCAGTCGGCACCGAAAAATCAGTCGGCACCGAAAAATCAGTCGGCACCGAAAAATCAGTCGGCACCGAAAAATCAGTCGGCACCGAAAAATCAGTCGGCACCGAAAAATCAGTCGGCACCGAAAAATCAGTCGGCACCGAAAAATCAGTCGGCACCGAAAAATCAGTCGGCACCGAAAAATCAGTCGGCACCGAAAAATCAGTCGGCACCGAAAAATCAGTCGGCACCGAAAAATCAGTCGGCACCGAAAAATCAGTCGGCACCGAAAAATCAGTCGGCACCGAAAAATCAGTCGGCACCGAAAAATCAGTCGGCACCGAAAAATCAGTCGGCACCGAAAAATCAGTCGGCACCGAAAAATCAGTCGGCACCGAAAAATCAGTCGGCACCGAAAAATCAGTCGGCACCGAAAAATCAGTCGGCACCGAAAAATCAGTCGGCACCGAAAAATCAGTCGGCACCGAAAAATCAGTCGGCACCGAAAAATCAGTCGGCACCGAAAAATCAGTCGGCACCGAAAAATCAGTCGGCACCGAAAAATCAGTCGGCACCGAAAAATCAGTCGGCACCGAAAAATCAGTCGGCACCGAAAAATCAGTCGGCACCGAAAAATCAGTCGGCACCGAAAAATCAGTCGGCACCGAAAAATCAGTCGGCACCGAAAAATCAGTCGGCACCGAAAAATCAGTCGGCACCGAAAAATCAGTCGGCACCGAAAAATCAGTCGGCACCGAAAAATCAGTCGGCACCGAAAAATCAGTCGGCACCGAAAAATCAGTCGGCACCGAAAAATCAGTCGGCACCGAAAAATCAGTCGGCACCGAAAAATCCATCGGACCCGAAAAAATCATCGGAGCCGAAAACTGCGTCCCCGCCGAAACAAGCTCATAAAGACCCGAAGCGGACGTCACAGACACCACCTTCGGAGCCAGATGATCTTTTTCGACCAGATCCTACTCAGAAGCGGATCTACATCAATCCTAAAACAGGACATGTGACTGCCATCCCATATAAAAAGCGGAAGCTGGACACTACACCTCCCCCAGCTCCCATACGGAAAAAGGACTGTGCTACTTCACCACTTCGTCCTTCCTCTCCTGTTTTACCTCCTAACCCGTCCCCCCCTCCTCCTCCTGCTTCTCCTTTACCTTTACCTTTACCATCTCCCTATCATTCACCTCCTCCACAGGATGATAATGATGACTTAGGGGGAGGGGCGGACCCTGATTTATTTGATGATCCTGCTGACCCAAACGACCCTTTTACGTTCCCAGACCCAGCACCCATGGATGACTGGTCTTATCCTATACCTGACATGCCTGACCCCACTACCTACCCTTCCAAGCCCTCCCCTCCTGATGACCACCTAGGGTACGGCCAACTTATAAATAGGGCAGCAACATTCCACGGCGTTACAATGCACACAGACGCCATTGAAGAGGACTTCCTCCTTGATACCTTTGAGCAGTCACAAAAGACTGTCCACATACTGCCCATGATCAAAGGGGTTATAAAGCATGCTACTGAAGTCTTTAAGGACCCTGTTCGAGCTAGGGTGCTCAACCCACGCATCGAAAAAAAGTACCGACCAGCCCCGCAAGACCCTGCATACATTAAGGCCCAGCTCCCTTTAGACTCCCTAGTCGTATCAAATGCCAGGAAGCGCGCTAACTCTCAGACAACTGGAGAAACGCCTCCCCCAGACAAGGAGTCTAAGCTTTTAGAAGCCTCGGGCAAACGGGTCGCCGCGCAGGCGGCTAACCATTGGCGTATTGCCAATACCCAGGCCCTGTTAGCCAGGTATGATAGAGCGCATTATGACCAACTTGAGGACCTTATGCAGCATCTGCCTGAACCTTTTAAGTCCCAGGCCTCTGACCTCATCCAAGAAGGCAAATTAATATCTAATGCCTCCATTAAATGCGCCTTAGATGCAGCAGACACTGCTTCTAGAGCGGTCAATACTGGCGTCTTACTCAGACGACATGCCTGGCTCCGTATTTCCGGTTTTAAACCGGAGGTTCAAACCGCAATTCTTGCTCAACCTTTCAACCAAGAGCAGCTATTTGGCCCTGCAGTGGATACTGCATTAGAAAAAATGAAAAAGGATAATGAAACTGCCAAGTCTATGGGAGCACTGCAGTCTCAACAGAACCGGGGTTCCTTTCGTCGCTCCTTTTATAGAGGAGGCTCCAAAAACACATCAACTGAGACCACGTCCACCTTTAAAAATTCTGGACAAACATCCCCTAACAGAGGTTACTTCCGGGGAGGTTATAGGGGAAACAATAACAAAGGTCGAGGACGCGGCAATAACAACAACACCCGCACCTCACCAGCCACCAAACAGTGACTTGCCACCACTCCCCCCAGACCATTCCACTCCGGTCGGGGGACGACTCCAACAATTCCTGCCTGTCTGGACTTCCATCACCACAGACAGGTGGGTAAGACAAATTATCCAGTCTGGCTACTGCCTCGAACTCATACAATCCCCCCCAAACATACCGCCCAAACAACGTCCAATGTCCTCGCATCATCTCTCTCTCCTCAAACAAGAAGTTCAATCCCTGTTACAAAAACATGCGATAGAACCAGTTCCCCTTCAACATCAGGGAAAAGGGGTATATTCTCTATACTTCCTCATTCCCAAAAAGGACAAAACACTAAGGCCCATACTGGATCTCAGACTACTAAACCAGTATATACATTCGGATCATTTTCACATGACCACTCTCCAACAAGTCCTCCCACTTTTACAACAGGGAGACTTCCTCGCCACATTGGACCTCAAGGACGCATACTTTCACATCCCTATGCATCCCGCTCACAGAAAATATCTACGATTTGTGGTAGATGGGCAACACTATCAATTTACAGTTCTCCCATTCGGAGTAACAACAGCACCCAGAGTGTTCACCAAGTGCCTAGCAGTCGTGGCAGCGCATCTCAGAAGACAACAGATCCATGTCTTCCCCTATCTGGACGATTGGCTCATAAAAGCCAATACATACCAAAAATGCGTTCTCCACACTCATCGCACGATTCAAACTCTCCACGATTTGGGATTCACTATCAACTACCCCAAATCCCACCTACAACCTTCCCACTTACATCAGTATCTAGGAGCAACCATAGATACATCCAAAGCCATTGCCTATCCCAGCACAGCCAGGATAGCCAGTATACAAAATCTCATCTCTCAATTTCAAACTCATCCATCTCTTCCAGCAAGAGTGTTCATGCAGCTCCTAGGCATGATGGCGTCCTGCATCTCCATAGTCCCACACGCACGACTTCAAATGCGTCCCTTACAAGAATGCTTAGCACAACAGTGGAACCAAGCTCACGGACAACTTACCGATCTGGTGTTGGTGGACAGTCGCTCACTTCGATCACTGAAATGGTGGAACACCATCAACCTGTCCAAAGGGAGACCGTTCTTAGAGCCTCTTCCACAAGTTGTGCTAACTACAGACGCATCTCTCACGGGGTGGGGAGCCCACCTCCTTCACCATACCACTCAGGGCAGATGGACCAGTCAACAGAAACTGCTCCACATCAACCACCTGGAACTCTTAGCAGTGTTCCTAGCACTAAAATCCTTTCAAATTCACCTAAAGAACAAAACTGTCCTCATACGCACAGACAACATGACGACAATGTATTATATACAGAAACAGGGAGGGACACACTCTCTCCAACTGTCCCAACTGGCACAGCAAATCTGGAGATGGGCAATTCCCCAAAACATCTACCTGTTAGCAGAACATCTCCCAGGGATCCACAACCAAGTGGCCGACCTCCTAAGTCGCCACACACAACAGATCCACGAATGGGAACTACACCCCAAAGTTCTACTCCCCTTCTTCCAGAAGTGGGGACAACCAGACATAGACCTGTTCGCCACTCCCGAAAACACAAAATGCCCAACCTTCGCCGCCAGGTTTCCACACCCACAGTCGAAGGGCAATGCCCTATGGATGAACTGGTCAGGCAGATTTGCGTACGCCTTTCCGCCTCTCCCACTAGTTCCATTTGTGGTACGCAAACTGAAACAACAGTCACTAACACTAATACTAGTGGCTCCCACTTGGGCACGTCAACCGTGGTTCACCACACTTCTGGAACTATCTTTAGTTCCACATCAAAAGCTACGCCTCTCCCCGGATCTGTTAACCCAGAACCATGGAGAAATCAGACACCCAGATCCTCAAACACTGAACCTAGCGATCTGGCTCCTGAGGTCTTAGAGTTCGGTTACCTCAATCTCCCTCCAGACTGTATGAATATCATAAAAGAAGCCAGACGCCCTACTACTAGAGCGTGTTATGCCGCTAAATGGAAACGATTTGCCATCTACTGCGCTAATAATGACATACATCCATTGGATGCTTCCATCCAAAACATCATTTGCTATCTACTACACTTGCAAAGATGCAATCTAGCGTATTCCTCTATACGATTACACCTAGCAGCCTTGGCAGCCTACTTGCAAAATAGGCAACACCTGTCCCTTTTTAAGGTACCAGCCATCAAAGCGTTTATGGAAGGTCTCAAAAGGATTCTTCCCCCAAGATTGCCACCTGCCCCAGTGTGGAATCTCAATGTGGTCCTAACAAGACTCATGGGCCCCCCATTTGAACCTATGCACAAATGTGAATTGCAATTCCTAACATGGAAGGTAGCCTTCCTTATCGCAATCACTTCCCTGCGCAGAGTAAGTGAAATACAAGCCCTTACACTTGAAGAACCTTTCTTACAACTACACCGTAACAAAGTGGTTCTTAGGACAAACCCTAAATTTCTTCCAAAAGTGATTTCCCCTTTCCACCTTAACCAATCAGTAGAATTACCGGTCTTTTTCCCAAATCCAGACTCGGTAGCTGAAAGGGCCCTACATACCTTAGATGTTAAAAGAGCATTGCTTTATTACATCGACAGAACAAAACCTTTTCGAAAGACAAAACAACTCTTTGTTGCTTTCGCGCCACCACACAAAGGCAACCCAATCTCCAAATCAGGGATAGCCAGGTGGATAGTTAAATGCATCCAAATATGCTACCTCAAGGCTAAACGTACACTCACAGTTCCCCCTAGGGCGCACTCCACGCGTAAAATAGGGGCTTCTATGGCCTTCTTAGGCAATATTCCCTTAGAAGACATTTGCAAGGCAGCCACATGGTCTACCACGCATACCTTCACTAAACACTATTGTGTTGACGTGCAGGCCAAACAACAGGCCTCCGTGGGCCAGGCTGTCCTAAAAACTTTATTTCAAACTGCTGCAACGGATACAGGCGACCACCGCTAAGGGGAGCACTGCTGTATAATCTATCCTCAGTGTGTGATCTGCAGCTCATATGCCTCGAACGGAATATGCTACTTACCAGTATGCATCTGTTCTTGGCATGTAGAGCTGCAGAGTCACACACGCCCGCCCGCCTCCCCGGGACCTGTATCTGTTCCAGCATCCGTCTTACTTAGACATTACACATGGACATCCTTTCTTTCTTTTCTATATACTCCATCTTTTCCCAACATGGCGAAAAACAATCTGCCGATGGAGTGGATGCCCATGCGCACTGTTGTCCAGGGGAGGAGTCACCAACCTCGTGACCAAAGGCTTCTCCGAAGACAACAACAACCTGCAATCATCCGAGCCCAACACCAGATGGCGATCTTATCCTCAGTGTGTGACTCTGCAGCTCTACATGCCAAGAACAGATGCATACTGGTAAGTAGCATATTCCTTCTCGTAGCTATCACTTCCCTTAGAAGGGTTGGTGAAATACAAGCGTTCACTATACAGGAACCCTTCATACAAATACATCACAGCAAGGTCATACTTCGCACAAATCCGAAGTTCCTGCCCAAGGTCATTTCCCCCTTCCATCTCAATCAATCGGTGGAATTACCTGTCTTCTTCTCGCAACCTCAATCTGTTGCAGAAAGGGCCTTACACACACTCGTTGTAAAAAGGGCCTTGCTATACTACATACAAAGAACGCAACCCTTCAGGAAGACTAAACAATTGTTCGTCTCCTTCTCTCCACCACATAAAGGCAACCCCATTTCTAAATCAGGGATAGCTAGGTGGATTGTAAAATGCATACAGATTTGCTACCAAAAGGCAAAAAGAACATTATCTGTTCCGCCTAAAGCCCATTCTACTAGAAAGTTAGGGGCTTCTATGGCCTTTCTAGGGAATATACCCTTAGATGACATCTGCAAAGCAGCCACATGGTCTACACCGCACACCTTCACAAAACATTACTGTGTAGATGTGCATTCCAAGCAGCAAGCTAGAGTGGGCCAGGCTGTACTAAAGACCCTATTTCAAACCACTGCAACGGATACCGGAGGTCGCCGCTAGGGTTGGGTACTGCTATATAATCTATGCTAAGTGTACAATCTGCAGCTCATATGCCTCGAACGGAATATGCTACTTACCAGTATGCATCTGTTCTTGGCATGTAGAGCTGCAGAGTTGTACACGCCCACCCGCCTCCCCGGCTACCTGTATCCGTTCCAGTACATCTTATTTAGATACTACACACATGGGTTTCTCACTGTGATTACCAAGCTCCATCATTTCCCTGTTGGCGAAAAACAATCTGAGGATGGAGCCGAAGCCCATGCGCAGTACGGACCGAAGGAGGAGTCACCAAACTCGTGACTTCCAAAGACTGTCCAAGAAGAAAAACAAACTGCAAACATCCGGGCCCAACACCAGATGGCGATCTATGCTAAGTGTACAACTCTGCAGCTCTACATGCCAAGAACAGATGCATACTGGTAAGTAGCATATTCCTTCAATTGGAAAGCTCATGGAAAGCAGTCAGACCTACCTGCGTCGGGCCGACCCACAGTCGATGGAACAAACTCCCTTCAAATTCTGCCCTCAGTGTCACGCGAAATACCCGCGTCTCCCAAACACAGAGAACAGGACTGCAACGCCTGCCAGGCTTTTTGCTCCAAGAAAATGCTTCGCCACTGTCGGCTCGACGTCTCAAACTGCAAAGCCAGCACACAAGCTCCATTACGGACGGGGGAGGCCATGGGAACCGAGGAGGAGCAGGCGCCGATGGCCATCTCAGAGCTCGACTCCGACCAAGAGGAAGACATCCCACATGGACAACGTACTGTGAGTACAAATCTCCCCTCGCCCCAAGATCCAACTCCACATAAAAAGAAGGCTCCAGTCCAACCCGTACCCTCGGGCCCCGGTCGCCAACGAGACCACGCTTCCGATGCCCCACCTTCTGAATTTCATTCATTAGAAAATGGTTTATCTTATATTTTTCAGATTGGCCCCTGACGAAGGAACCGGCTGGTTCCGAAATGCATTGGGCATTGACACTTCTGTTGTGATGAAATTTTGATGCATTATTATATGTTTGTACCATGTAATTGCCAGTATGTTACACATTATCTCTGTATGAGATTGCGTTCTTCATGTAAATTTTGAATGAACTGTTTTTTGAAACAAATCGTAAACACATTTTTGTTGTCTCGCACCTAAAACGCAAAATGTTACAGATAATGTGATGATTCTCTTTTTGCAAATTAAAAGTACAATATGATTTCAAAAATGGTATAGTGTCAGACTGGACACTTTGTGAACAGTGCACAGTTACATACAGGCTCTCACCCTGTCAGTAATGTACTTTTGCGCAGTAGGAGAGGACAAACTCCTACATAACTGTAGCACCGCTGTTTTAAATTCGCTCAAAACTTTGCAAAAAATTGTTGTACTACACTTACCGGAGTGCTCTCCCTTTACAACCGTTTCCCACCTTCTGGCTTGGCACCGAAGCCTACCAAAAAGCCTTCTGGCTCCGAAAAGACTCACCCCAAATCAAGCTCCGAGCCGAGACCTTCGGGGTTGAAACCCAAATCCGGCTCCAACCCACACCACTCGGCAACGAAACACACTTCGGATCCGAAGACACCAACGCCTTAGACTCCGGCACCGAAACAGCCGTATGTGCCGAAATCACCAAAAAAGCTCAGTTTCAATGCTCCGATCAACAAACCGGATCCGAAACAGAAAGTGTTGTATATTCATCAACAGACTAGACACATCCCCACTAAAGTGACTTTAAAAAGAAGTACTGATATAGAAGAGGAATATCACATTTCTTTGAAGAAGAGAACTGTTGGAACTAACCCTTCCCCTCCTCCTCTTCCATCACCTCCTTCCCCTCATTTTCAACCAATTTCACCTCAGCATTCACCACCATATACCCCTGACAACCAGGATGATGGGGATGGCAATGGGGAGGAGGATCAGCCACTACAGGACCCATGAGACGATTATAACACCAATTCCCCGACAGGCTATGATCCTGACTTTTACCCTAATAAGCCCTCTCCACTGGATGACAGTGTAGGCTGCATTGAATTACTGGGTAGAGCTGCCAACTTCAATGGGGTGCAGCTACATAAAGAATCCCTAGAAGAGGATTTCCTCTTTGAAACCTTTAGTAGCACGCAGAATTCATCACACACACTAACCATGCTCAAAGGGATGATCAGGCATGTAGATGACTTCTTCAATGACTGTGTCAGGGCTTATATTCTTACCCCTAGGGTAGATAGACAAGCCAACACATTCGGACCCAGTATATATAAGGGGACAATTACCATTAGACTCCCTGGTTGTGTCCAATGCAAGGAAAAGAGCCAACTCCCAAACTACAGGATATGCTCCACCCCCGCATAAAGAATCCAAACTTATTGATGCTTCGGGGAAAAGGGTGGCCCTTCAGGCAGCAAACTTCTGGCGTATCTCTAACATTCAGGCGTTGCTAGCACGATACTACCGTGCACACTGGGGCGAGATGGAGCAATTAATCCAATTTTTTCCCCGGAACATAGATCTAAAGTACAAGACCTGATGCATGAAGGACAACTGATTTCTAAAAATGCAATAAGATGCTCCCTAGATGCTGCAGACACTGCAGCTAGAGCTGTAAACACCAGCATTATTTTAAGTTGACACGCCTGGCTATGCATATCTGGGTTCAAACCCGAAGTTCAACCCTCCATATTAAATACACCCTTTGATAAGGAACCTATTTGGCCCAGTGGTAGATTCTTCACTAGAAAAGATGAAGAAAGACACTGAAGTGGCCAAATTCGTGGGAGCCCTTCAGTCAACACAAAGCTGTGGTTCCTTTCGGCGCTTTATTTACAGCGGATGCAAAAACAGTTGATGGACAGAATGCAGAACAATGCCATACATTCACCCCAGTACAGAGATCTGGGCCTAAATCCATTGTTTTTTTGCTCACCATGCCATTCCAGTTTGAACCCAGCCATATGCAAATCAGTCTTGACCCTGTGCCTCATGGGAATTGTCCAGCCCGAACTGCCAAGCCAGGTCCTCCCTGGACTGGAAACAAGCATCCTAGGACCGGTTTCGGGGTTTCACCACTCTTCAGCCAGGATAGCTTGATTCCAGGGGCATGGAGAGCACGGGACCCGCGTTTGGGCATACTCTTCCCCCTCGGGATGACAAATGCAAAAACAACAGTTGATGGACAGAATGCAGAACAATGTCATACATTCACCCCAGTACAGAGATATGGGCCTAAATCCACAGTTTTTTTGCTTTGCTCACCATGCGATTCCAGTTTGAACCCAGCCATATGCAAATCATTCTTGACCCTGTGCCTCATGGGAACAGTCCAGCCCGAACTGCCAAGCCAGGTCCTCCCTGGACTGGAAACCAGCATCCTAGGACCGGTTTCGGGGTTTCACCCCTCTTCAGCCAGGATAGCTTGATTTCAGTGGCATGGAGAGCACGGGACCCACGTCTGGGCCAGGGAGGAAATGTTTTGATTTGGTCTGCATTCCGTCCATCAACTGTGTGTCTTTTGCTTTCTCGCCCTAAGTGCGCCAGGTATGCCCAGACCTGGGTCCTGGGCTCACTCTGCCACTGGAATCAAGCTATCCTGGCTGAAGAGGGGTGAAACCCTGAAACTGGACCTAGGATGCTTGTTTCCAGTCCAGGGAGGACCTGGCTTGGCAGTTTGGGCTTGACTGTTCCCATGAGGCACAGGGACAAGACTCATTTGCATATGGCCAGGTCTAAACTGGGGTGGCATGGTGAGCAAAAGAATGATGGATTTAACCCAGATCTCTTGACTGGGGGCGAATGTTTTGATTTGGTCTGCATTCCGTCCATTAATTGTGTGTCTTTTGCTTTTTTACAGCGGAGGCTCCAAAAATACCTCCTCGGAGACCACCTACAAGGGCAATAACCAACCCTTTCCCTATAGGGGTTACTTCAGAGGGGGTTACAGAGGTAACAACGGCAAGGGCAGGGGTAGAAGTTCAAACACTCGCACCTCCCCCTCCAATACAAAACCGTGACTTGCCTACAGTTCCCCCGACAACTTAACACCTGTCGGGGGAAGACATTCAGATTTTCTACCAATCTGGCAGTCAATAACAGACAATTGGGTACTACACATTATCCGTTCTGGTTACTGCCTGGAGTTCATCAACACTCCTCCAAACATTCCACCAAAGTCACACAAACTTTCACCAGATCACCTACACCTCCTCAAACAAGAGGTGCAGTCTCTCCTTCTAAAAGGGGCTATGGAACCTATACCACCACAACATCATGGGTCTGGTATATACTCCATTTACTTCCTAATACCCAAAAAAGATGGTTCCCTTAGACCAATATTAGATCTCAGAGAACTCAATCTTTACATTCAGGCAGATAATTTCCACATGCTAACACTTCAACAAGTACTACCTCTTCTGCAGAAAGGCGACTTTCTGTCTACTCTAGATTTAAAAGACGCCTATTTTCATTTTCCAATCCACCCCGCTCATCGCAAATTCCTCCGGTTTGTGGTATGCGGGCCAACACTTCCAGTTCAAGGTAATCCCGTTCGGAGTCACTACTGCCCCCAGAGTCTTCACAAAGTGTCTAGCGTTAGTAGCTGTTCACCTGAGAGGGCAGAACATCCATGTCTTCCCATACTTCTGTAGTGTAGTTCCGATTTCCCTGATAGGCTCTGCGCATTGGAATAATATACCCTATAGATTTGGCATAGGACTGAGGTCAGTATGCCCCTATCAAGTATATTAAATTAATTAATTACTTTGTGCCAGCTAACTCTGAGGCCACTAGCAACTCCTTGTAAACGAGAAGGGAGTCGTTTCTGGCAACCGCATAAACATGACAACTTTGTTTCCCTTTAGAATCGGAACACTCTCAGAATAGTGAAAACAACAGATAACAGTTTCACTCAGCTAATCGTGCATGCTTAGTTTCTTCAGAGTTACACAGAAAGAATAGACAGGCGTTTCAATAAAAGGATTTATTGAACAGCCTTGTTTCTCGTGTAAGAGATATGAGCTGTTACAATCATAAGACAGTATGCGAGATCTATTATGTACAGCGTAAGCAGTAGAATGAAATAATACTGCGCTAGCGTTATCTTTTAACTATGACACATATATTCATATACATAAATAACATAAGCTAAAAATGCGAGTACTCATAAGATACTTCTCTAACTAGTTCTACCCCAGTGTCCCTAACCTAAGTGTAGTACAATGTAAGAAGTAGGTGATGTATTCCATAGTATAGTAGGCTACATTATGTTATGCTATAGTCTGGTATGCCAAGTCTGGTATGCAAAGAGTCCCTCTAGGTTCTAGTCAACTCCATACCTTGAGAATGAGAGAGGTGGGAATCTCTTTCCGGGTCTTGAACTCTAACACCCCACAAAGGGAGTCAGAACCCTGGAAGCTGGATTCTCTGCGAGCAGGGATTACAGCGTCTCTTGTCAGTGCGTGAGGCCGGGACACTGGCTCCTCTAAAGTCGAGGTCTCCTTCTTGCTTGGGCAAAGGAAGGTATATTTATATCTGGTAGGTGCCTTGGAATGTTAGCATTGACGTAAACACTTGGATGACTGGCTCATCAAACCCAGCACGCACCAGCAATGTCTTCAGCACTCTTTCAGAACAATTCACTACACCAACTACGGTTCACAATCAATGTGATAAAATCACATCTCCAACCAGCCGATACTCAGGACTACCTAGGAGCCAGGCTAGATTCTCCAAAAGCTCTGGCGTTTCCCAGCACAGCCAGAATTTGCAATATTCAGGCTTTAGTTCTCCAGTTTCAACCCAATCATTGGCTTCCAGCTCGGGTTCATATGCAACTGCTGGGAATTATGGCATCTTGCATCATAATCGTCCCCCATGTCAGGCTGCACATGCGTCCACTTCAAGAATGCTTAGCCAGTCAGTGGAACCAGTCACAAGGTCTATTAACCGATCTAGTGTTGGTAAGCGGCCGTACTCGTCGCTCTCTGCAGTGGTGGAACACACAAATTTTGTCAGAAGGATGGCCTTTCATAGACCCGGTTCCACAGATAGTACTGATAGCGGACGCGTACCTCACTGGCTAGGGAGCTCATCTACAACAACACACAGTACAAGGCCTGTGGAGCCAGCAAAAGTTGTTCCACATCAATCATTTCAAGTTGCTTGCAATCTTTCTAGCTGTCAAGACATTTCAGACTCACTTGGAGGGCAAAGCTGTCTTGGTTCATACAAACAACATAACAGCTATGTATTACATACAAAAATAGGGGAGGACACACTCTCTTCAACTGTCCCACTTAGCCCAAGACATCTGGAAGTGGGCCATTCACCACAAACTTTATTTCTTAGCGGCACCCCTCCCAGGAGTGAACAACCAAATTGCTGATCTCCTCAGCAGGCAGCAAATACACGAATGGGAACTCCACCCTTATGTTCTCCTCCCATACTTTCAAAGTTGGGGAGTCCTTCACATAGAGCTGTTCGCCACACACCAAAACACAAAATGCCGAAGCTTTGCCTCCAGGTACCCACACCCACAATCCAAGGGCAATGCACTATGGATGAACTGGTCAGGGATATTTGCCTACGCTTTTCCCCCTCTCCCACTCATTCCCTTAGTAGTTCAGAAGCTCAGGCAAAACATCTCTCACACTAATCCTGGTAGCTCCCACATGGGCACATCAACCTTGGTGCACAACCCTTTTGGAGTTGTCTCTCGTCCCTCATCAAAAGCTGTATTTAACCTCCAGTCTCCTCACACAGAGCCATGGAGAAATCAGACACCCAGATCCCAAACAGCTGTACCTCGCGATCTGGCTCCTGAAGTCTTAGAGTTTGGTACTTGAAGCTTCCACCAGAATCTGACTATCATTCGGAAGGCTAGAAAGCCTACCACAAGAGCCTGTTATGCAGCTAATTGGAAGCAATTTGTTATTTATTGTGATAACAATCATATCAACCCTCTTGATGCTTCCATACAAAACTGGTATCTGTTACACTTGCAACAGTCAGCGTTGTCTTACACCTCCATTAGACTCCACCTAGCAGCACTAGCTGCATATCTACAAAATAGACCGCATTTGTCATTGTTTAGAGTACCTGTAATCAAAGCTTTCATGGAAGGACTAAAAAGAGTCATATCACCAAGACGCCCACCTACTCCAGTGTGGAATCTTAACATAGTCCTCACAAGATTAATGGGGCCACCTTTTGAGCCCATGCCCAAATGCAAACCACAGTTCCTCTCTTGGAAAACCGCTTTCCTCTTTGTAATCACTTCATTAAGGAGAGTGAATGAACTACAGGCATTGACCATACAAGAACAATTTTTCTACACAGAACAGTGGTTCTTTGTACCAACCCCACATTTTTACCTAAGGTATTATCTGCATTTCACATAAATCAGTCGGTAAAATTTCCTATATTCTTCCCTCAACGTGATTCAGTTGCAGACTGAGCTCTACACACCTTAGATGTCAGAAGAGCATTTTGTACTACATTGAAAGAACAAAATCTTTTCGTAAAACAAAACCACTTTTTGTTGCCTTTGCGCCACCACACAAGGGCAATCCTATCTCCAATCAAGTATTGCAAGGTGGATTGTTAAGTGCATTCAAACTTGCTATGAGAAAGCAAAGAGAACTCTAACTGTACCCACTAGGGCACATTCCACTTGTAAACTAGAGGCCACTATGGCTTTCTTCAGAAACGTTCCCATAGTTGACATTTGCAAAGCTGCAACATGGTCTACACCGCACACATTCACTAAACACTATTATGTAGATGTTAGCGAGACAACAAGCCAATGTGGGTCAAGCAGTTCCCTAAACCACTCTTTCAGACAACTTCACGGTTACAGATTAGCCACAGCTTTGGGAGGATACTGCTATTTAGTCTATGCACAGCATGTGATCTACAGCTCATGCTTTGAACAGATAATGTTACTTACCCAGTAGGCATCTGTTCTTGGCATGTAGAGCTGTAGATTCACATGTGCCCACCCACCTCCCCAGATACCTTTAGCCGCTGTCGTTCTCTAATAATTTACATACATACGCATGGACATCTCTATTCTTTACGATTATTCCATTCTCACCTTCTGCGGGAAAACAAGCTAACAATGGAGTTGATGCCCATGTGTACTATCACCGAAAGGAGGAGTCGCCTACCTCGTGACTGGAAAAGACTTCTTCGAAGAAAAACAAAGTACAAACATCCGTACCCAACACTAGATGGTGGGCTATGCACAGCATGTGAATCTACAGCTCCACATGCCAAGAAAAGATTTTTACTGGGTAAGTAACATTATCCTTCTGACTTGTGGATTGTTTCATTAGATGTTAAGTTATATTGATTATTTTTATAGTGCTTTATGCCACCCTAAGTACTGAGGGGTTACAGGAGAGAGAAAATATCATGAGGTGGGAAGGAGCAGAACAGTTAAGAGGAAGAAAGAAGCAAGTGACATCAAGAGAAATAAGCAACATTAAAGTCAGGGCGATGGATGACTTAGTAATTTCGTCCTGACATGTTCCAGTCACTGTACGGTGTTCAGTAGATACTAGAACAAGTCAGAGACGTTTAGGGAGGCAGCGGCTACCTCCCCCAAAGCATGTACACAGACAGACCTCTCATGCAGGCTTTTTGTACAAGATTCCTTTACTTGTGGGCACTTTCCCGAGCAGGGAGAGCTAGGAGTATTTCCCTACGTCAGTGGTTCCTAACCTGGGGTCCGTGACACCTACTCAGGATGTTATGTTATGTTTTATGTTATGTTTGTATTTGTAAAGTTCACTATCACTCGGAAGGGTGTACTGGCACTGAGCATATGTGTGTGCCCAGCTCTGCGTATGGTAGGTTGGTTAGTTAAAATTCAGGTCTTCAGCTTCTCGCAAAATTCAAGAAGAGCGGAATAGGCTCTGACGTGGAGAAGGAGGCCATTTCGCGTTTCAGGATCAACTACTTGAAACATGAACTTTACATTAGCAGATTACTTAAGTATAGCTACTTTAAAACGATAAATGTAGAACTGAAAATGTGAAAACGTTATATAAATGTGAAAGAATTTTATATTGGAAGGTAAAAATTAAGTTGGTATCCCTAGCATGATTCGTGGGAGCACCTCAAGTAAAGCAAACTGCAGTAGGGCTAATTGGTGATCTCAATTAAAGAACTAATGTGCGCCGACAAGAAAAGCATACTTTAGAGCCAAAAGAGGACACAGCAATTTGCTAGAGCCTATTAGATCATTGACTTTTAGAGATGAATCCGAATTTTGAAATGCTCTATCCTTTCAATTACAATTTCTATTTTTGTATATCTTTTGTGTATTAAAGTAAACATTTCATATACTTTGTTTAATGTATACTTGTTTCTGTAGTTTTGTGTGTTGGTTTGAGGTTCAATTCATAGAAATTGCTTAGGTGGGGGTCCCTATTGTCCAGTTATCATTCATTGGAGGTCCACACAAGTCAAAAGGCCAATAACCACTGCCATAGGGACTGAAGAGGAGGAGTTCTTTGGTCACTGCTTAAGGCTTGGTCCTTGGACTCCTCAAGCTAGGCTTAATGTGAGCTGTACACTGCTTTCAGCACTCAAGAATGCACCCTTAACTGTGCTATGGCAGCCAATAGAAAACGTTTATTAAACCACAGTATGATTAAGTTCATGAAGGCAAAAACACTTTGTTTTCAAAGTAGCCTTTTAGTGTTTGCTG
This sequence comes from Triturus cristatus, assembly GCF_964204655.1. Taxonomy (NCBI): domain Eukaryota; kingdom Metazoa; phylum Chordata; class Amphibia; order Caudata; family Salamandridae; genus Triturus; species Triturus cristatus. The sequence goes on from NC_140590.1 coordinate 1,047,393,754, forward strand.
TGATAGTAATTCTTTTTCTTCTTTTCCCTTAGAAGGTGGACAAGCAGCCCCCACAGAGACCATCTCATTGTACCATCTATGTGGCAAAGAACTATCCCCCCTGGCAGCATACCACCCTGTCTGTTCTGCGCAAGCACTACGAGGTAAAGGCACGAGTGAAGTGGCACTCTTTCAATATAAAACATGCCGTAGACTTAAGTTGGACAGGAGACCGCTAGGACACCTTTCTGTCTATTTTACAAATACGAGAAAGTTAAGGTGGGTTGTATATATAGTGTGCCTCCTTTCCATCAAATTCAGCTAATGTTTCCAAAGGAAGTGCATTCGAAGAAGAAATATGGAAAAGTCAAATTTATCTTTAAAAATGTGTTTGGCTATCCTGCATTTATTGGGTTGGAGATATTAATTGCTTACTAGTACAGTGAAGATGCTAAGGCATGTCTGTGGATATGATGTAGAGGTTGATCTCTAACCTGAAAGGGGTTTTGATGATTTTTTTTATCATCACTCAAAGCTCCCTCTACATTAGTGGGCATAACATACAAGCACCTCCTTTTTCCATTTGCTTTTTGAAAACCAGGAGTATTGAGATTTCATTTTCACAAAGCAATCAAAAGCACATCTACGTTTTACATTGTAGCTATTTCCAAATAAGAACTGACATTCTCCAACTTTTACCCACAAAATCTGTCTGATGACCCTGCTGTGCATGACTGTGAGCCTGTGTTTCAAAGCAGATGTTTGTGCTAATGAAAGGTGCTTGACATAACCTTACTTTGCGAGGACTGTTCATTCGACATGCTTCACTAGGGGACTTGGCAGTTCCAGGCCAAATGGGGCATTCCATTCTAGATGTAAGGTGGATAGAGATCAGAGGAAATTGGAGACTGTTTTTAGATGTTCCCATTAGAGTAGGTGGTTTATCTATTAGTAGAGTATGCTTTCTTCATGTTTTCGTCTGTTGTCCTTCAGGCTGGTGGCGGACAGCTTCCAGACAACAAGGTTATCGCCACTGAACTGAACGCCCTGCCAGAGCTGAAGAAATACATGAAGCGAGTCATGCCTTTCGTTGCTATGATTAAGGTAAGCTGGAGTGAGATTGTGACGCCGTAACCTTGGAGTGGACTCAACAAGAAGCAAGCATGTTTGTTGAGGCTGTGCTTTCTGGTGAGGGCCCTATGCAGCAATCAGTTTAGTTGGTACTGTACATAATGGTGGCTGGTAGTCTTGCAGTTAAACCAGAAGTTTTCACTTCTCATATTTAACATATCTTTTAGCACCAGGGGGCTGTGGTACGAGAATAGGCAACAATCAAGGGGACTTGACAGGCACATCAGTGTGGCTCTGGTATTTGTTTTCTTATAATCCCCTCTGCTGGACTTGGGATCGATGCAAGACCCTGCATTGCACCCTGAGCATGACCGGTTACTTACTAAGGGCAATTATGCTAGTTAATTCACCGTATTCAAAACATCTCTTTAAATGTAACAGTGACCTGCATCGAAGAGATCAGTTCCATAACTGCTCTGATGTTAGTCCAGTGTTAACCCAGTTTTAATGGCCAGTAAGAGAAAAAAACGTCCAAAGCAGTAACAGCTGCTGGTCTGGTCTGATGCTACAACAAAGCAATGGTAGGTAGCAGTTATCAGATCCAAAAGCAATAGAGTGCCAAATTTGCCACCACAAGCATCATTCACCAACCTGGTGCCTGTGTACGCAAAAAATACCTTTGTTTGGAGACCTCCCTTAATAGCTTCTGCTAGTAGTTGTGCACCAAAATATTTATAGCAACTTGTGTTTGTTCCTTGAAGTGCACAGCTTAGCCCAGCATGGCCTCCTCTTTTCGTGATTTGTTGCCAGGCTTCTGAAGTTTCCAATCTTTGGATGTGTGTGCAGACTCCCAATGTACATCTGCTTTTTTAAGATCTCTGCACATCTGATCTTGTCTGGAGCTCAGTGAAAAATATTCTCTAATGTCTTTTAAGCTCGATTTTTATATGTGTACTGTAATGATTTAATTAATCAAACAATAAAGTGTATTATCATTATCAGTATGGAACACCAGCTCCAAGATTCTGGACGGTGATACTTTTGAATGCATTTAGAAAAAAAAACACTCACAAAGGTCTATTAAGACATTTACATCAGAACTTTCTAGTGGTCCACATCTTTCCAGATCTGCCTAGAAGACCTATGTAGTTCCCCACTAACAGGTTCGATGTGAAAACATGCTCTTTCAAGGACTTTCCATTAACTCTTTGTGAAAGCTCGCTTCATCACAGGAATTATGCCGGAAAGTCCTCCGTGAACCTTTCTGAATTGTGCACCAAATTACCTCCTTGCAAAGAAGCTACTTATCAGTGTTGACTTTAGTGTGCTTAATTAAAACCAAGATGGAAAATGTTTACATTCAGAAGACAAGAACACACACTACTGCAACCTTTGTAAAATAACTATGTTGAATCCTGTAATCGCCATGGGCTATTAGAACTACACTACCATGGAGTGGAATGATCGCGAGTAGAGAGCGTTTTCCCCTACAAGCATGCCATTATGTGGTGCTGGGCAGTGTGTTTTCAATAGTATTTCTTACTATGATTTTAGCTTATTTTGGCTTCAGGCAACAGCATAGGCCTATGGAGCAGAATAGATTTCCACATTCAATACAGGTGTAGACGAGGCTGATTGAGAGAGCTTATAAAGGACACTCATTGGTCCTCTTGTTTTCTCTCTTGCAATCTCATTCGCACAATGGGTCTTGTAGTTGCTTATATTATCACAACCATCAGCTCTGCTGAGTTGTTCGCTGATAGTTGTGGTCTTTCCCTATCAGTAAGTGAGGAGCCTGTCTATAGGAAACAGAGATTAGGTGGTCGATAGTTCTGGATCTGTCATCTGAGGTGGGTTACTGGCAACCTTAATTTGGTAAATCAATGCAGTGATATTGTAAAAAAGGTTAACCCTTCAGTTGAATGTTCACTATAGGCATGCCCTGCGTTTCTTTTTTTTTGCCGGAAGCTTCGATACCCCAAATACGCACATTAAAAGTGGAATGTGGTAAATATTTCTGGAAATTTATGTTGTGCTCATCACAAGTGAGATATGTCTTTTAAATGTTACTGAGATGTTGTAGTTCTTTCTCAAGCTTATTTCACTTTGCAACTTATCTTCCTTATCTTATGGCAGGAAAATCTGGAGAAGAAAGGACCACGGGTACTGGACCTGGTACTGGAGTTCGATGAGCAGTCAGTGCTTCTGGAGAACATTGTCTATCTGACAAGTAACTTGGAGGTTAGTCTTCTTTGGACTTTAACTCCTGATGTCTGGATTGATCATTTTAGTGTCCTCATGATTTTGGCTCTCGACGGCGATGCCAGCAGAAGTCAATTCAATTCAATTCAAAGATAGCTTTATTCGGTATTTGACAAACACCATATAAGCAAACATTACAAAAATACAATTAAAACAACGTTATTTAAACATTTACATACTAAAAGGTAGTAGAAGGGTCGAGGTAAATATGACATATTTATGTATTATATGATGTTATTAGGCACAAAATAATACTTCTACAAACCCTCAACCTACAACCTACTAATCGCTTCTCATAGACCCTCTACATTTTATAATAAACGACAGGAATTTTATCATCACTTCAATTGTACATTCGTCTTGCAGCAGATACAATCTAAGGAGAGCTGCTTTACAGCTTCTCAAGCCCCACAGTTTTAACAGAGGCAATAGATGTTTTTTCCTACCCCATTGATAGTACTTGCAGAACAGTATGCAATGTATGTTAGACTGAGTGGCTATTCCGTCACACGGGCAATTAATCATTTTCACTGACCAATCATTCGGTATAGGGAACGTTATTAACCTGAAGAAACAGTCTGTCCTCAAACGAGCCAACAGCATTCTATGGTAAGGGGAGATATTTGGCGCCAGATAAGGATGTAAACCATGTTCATGCAGAATCTGGCGGTGGGCTATAATGGTAGATTTATTCCCATCTAAATAGTATCTCCTCTCCTCCAATAGGCCAAGACACGTCTCTTTTAGTGCTTTTTTGGGGAATTGGGCGCATGATATTGGGTCTGAAAAGAGTTCTGGGCTGCCGATGGAGTTCAGGAATTTTTTAACGTAGGCTAGCCAAGGTTGTTTAGCGCCATTTCCTTGCTGCAGGCAATCCTGAATTACCTCCCTGTTAAAGGTTGTGTCCTCGCATGTCCAGATCTTATGCCACAACATAACTGGCGCTATCTTTATAATATCACTGATGTGAGATCTGTCCAGTTCGTTGTGGCAGATAGTAGTAGATGTGGAACGCGGGACTCCTAAGAGGTGCCTCAGGAAGGCATTCTCCACCCTTTGAATTTCGGAACTATCTGCAAGTCCCCAAATCCCCGCCCCGTAAACAGCTGTGGACACACATTTAGCTGCATAGATCTTAAGTAGTGTGTCTACCGGTTTCCCGCCCAGTTTTTTGGCAAATTGCTTAACCGCCCCTATTGCGCGAGCAAAGGCCAGGTTTCGGGAGGTAACCGCTGCAGACCATGTCCCCCTATTATTAAAAATGATACCCAAGTAGGAAAAAGTTTTCGACATCGCTATCTTTGAATTATTAACAAAGGTTTTGCAGTCTGGTACTTTTTTTCTCGTTGTGCATGACATCGTGAAAGTTTTCCCCACATTTATTATAAGGCCTCTAGAGCTCATGAAAGTTGCAAAGCCTGTTAGTGCCTTTTGGAGTCCCCGCTGAGTGCGGGCCATGATCACCGCATCATCAGCGTATAGCAATAACGGGACTGCGAGTCCATTTATCTTGGGGTAATCCACCTCCAGGTCATTCATCGAGTCTGCTACCTCGTTTATATACAAATTAAATAAAAACGGTGCAAGGATGCAGCCCTGGCGAACGCCCTTTGCAATTGGGAATTTTCTGGTTTGCTCGCCGTTTCTGCCATATCTCACCGTAGCTCCTGCATCTCTGTAAAGTTCCTGGATAAAAGTTAGGATGTTTTTATCTATCCCCATGTTAGTCAGGGTTTTCCACGGGGTTCCATGATCCAGACAATCGAAAGCCGAAGTTAAATCGACAAATGTCAGGAACAAGTTCCCTTTTTTTGATCCAATATATTTGTTTATTATGAGGGACAGGTTTAAACCCTGCTCTATGGTTCCCACCCCCGACTTAAAACCATATTGAAATTTTGAGAGTATCCCGTTAGTCTTGGACCAAGTTTGTAGTTTGGTTAGTAACACCCTGCCAGCAACCTTCATCAAATTATCTAACAGAGAAATTGGGCGATAACATTTTGGGTCTTGTCTATCTCCTTTTTTAAATATTGGAATGACTATCGCTTCCTTCCATGTTTTAGGGAAACCCAATTTAGTGTAAGCATTTAGAACATTTGCCAGTAGGGGTGCCCAGAGATCTACGTTCCCTTTAAATAGATCAATGGGTACGCCATCAGGCCCTGGAGCTTTTAGGCTTGCACTCTGGCAAATCGCTTGTTCCAGGTCTGCAGGGGTGAACATTACTTTTAATGGGAAATTTCCCTGTGGTTGTAAAAGGATCTCCCTCCCCTCAGCCATCTCCTCTTGTGAGGTCAACATAAGAAAGTCTTTCTTGTAAAGTGCAGTAAAATGCTTGACCCAAACATCTTCAGCTATGCCAATTTCCATGGAATCTACCTTCCTATCTAGAAAAAAGGGGGCATTTACCTCTTTCCAGAAGGACGTATTATCCCTTAGTGCGCTTGCCTTTATCAAGGCTTCCCAAGCTGCATTTTTGAGTTCTTTCTTTCTTGTCAGGAGAGTCAGCTTATAAGCTTGTCTAGCCTCCTTGACTTGTCTGCTATCCCTGGGTATGGTCTTTAAAGCCTGTAAGAGTGTTTTATGCGCACTTGTGCAGGCTCGGTTAAACCAGCCATATGTTCTCGTTTCCTCCCTTACCTTTAATTTTTTAGTTAGTTTGGCGTTTATTTCTGCTTTGATCTCATCAAATGCCTGTATTATTTGTTCTGGGTTAGTGCTTGGTTCCAGGCAGGTGTTAAATTGACTAGTTTCTTTCTGTAATAGATCTTTCAGAAAGTTCGTGGGTTCAATTTTTGCCCATTTAATGGCATAGCCATTTTTCCTGGCCAGTGCCACTGAACGGCCATGCAATATATCCGTGGTGCTTATTTTTTTCGTGCCCCATTTCCCTAATTTAAGGGAAGTGCTAATGGGAAAGTGGTCACTTATTGCTAGGCCCTCCGTTTCAAACCCGCCCACCCAACCTTGGTTCCTATTTGAGACCAGGATAAAGTCTATTACAGTACCTGCCCCATGACCAAAAAAGGTTGTTTGAAACACTACGGGTGGCTGGCAAAGTTCATTTGCAAAAGCCAGATCCCATTCATGCATGAATTGATTTAGCAGATTTCCCGCTAGGGAATGTTCAAAATGTGTGGTGGGATCCCCTTGTGAGTCAAAAATGCCACATTTTTTTGTTTGGCTATAGGGACATAAATGACAATTAAAATCCCCTGCTATGAGTATGCAGTCTGCCGCCTGACCGCCTTTGGTTAGCAATGAATCCAGTTCCGCTATTAGAGTTTTTACCTCTACTTTTGGCATATTATTATAAAGGTTTATCAGAAAAAAGGAGCGCCTATTTAATTTAAAGGACAATCCTAGTAATGAACTCCCTACACCTGCTTTTGGCCCATTTGCCTCGTACATATTCTGTTCTATGTTACAGAGGTTAGAGGTAAAAATACACAGTCCCCCCGAACCCCTGCCTCGGTTACCCTGGATCGAGGGAACGTAGAAAGTGCTAAAACCCTCTACTGATGTCTCATATGGATCCCAACACTCCTGTAGGCAGACTATATCCTGCTTTTCCATGAAAGTTAGAAATAGCTGGTCACGCGCTTTTTTCGCAAGCCCAGCAATATTCCAGGAAGATATCTTAAGCAGACAAGACCCCTCAGTGATGGGGCAGGGTTCTTCCTGCCTAAATTGTAAGACCATGCCCTCTTGCAAGGCTTCGATCTCATTATCAGGTTGGGTCTTGGTCCTATCTACTGTACTCAAGTATGGTTTTGTGTTAATAATTTCAGTTATTGGCCCAGATCCGTTCTTAGTCCGTAACCTGCTGGAATTTTCTGTTAACTGCTGACTTAGTCGGGTACCTCCACACGAGTCTTGCACTAGTGTAATCTCTGACATCACGGGGTTAGTATTTTCTACTAGGGAAGAGACGTCATAGATCTTATGTAGGGGAGCAGTGACTTCTAAAACCCCTGTGGTGACCTTTATTGGTCAATCGACCATGTCTAGACAGTCGAATCTGTTCCTCATGGGAACCCCCTCCCAGTAGTCGAAATTTGGGTTGCCTCTACTATGGTACCAGGGGCGGGAATTCCAGCCTCTATTCCATCCATTATTATTGTTATTCCTGTTTCTGTTTCTATTAGTGTGCCCCACCTGTGTCCAGGGCCAATCCTGAGCATCCTCCCATCCCGATTTATTTTCATAATTCGGGGTATTTAACGGAGGATAAAAAAAGGAAAGGCGCTGTACATCCACCCCCCCCCTTTTTTCAAGTGCTGGCCAGGAAGAGATATAGTCAGCCATAGCAGGATCGTCACAGTTGACTATAACGCAGTCACCCTGTAAGCTTTTTTTGGTTTCCCCAATCCAAAACACTCTTCTAACTGAGTTAATTCTGCTATAATGCGATGGCTGTATAGGTCTATTTTGGCTAAGCCATTGCAGAACTTTGTTTCTCAGTGACCACTGGGGCTCATCCGCTCCCTCTATTAATTCTGAGACCCCTGTTAGGACAACAGTGAACGGGGTGGCCTCAGGTGGAAGATGGAATGGCCGTCTAGGTCTAAATCCCGTCCTCTGTATTCCCTGGGCTTGAGAGGGCTGAGATTTCTGGAGTTTTTGTGTATTCTCCTTAAAGTTTGCTAGCTGAGTATTTAGGTCTACTAGGGCTGGGGTGGGTTGTGCGTTATCACTAATGGTGACGAGTTGGCCCATTCGCTCTGCAGTTTGGGGTTTAGGAATATTTTGTGGCTTATGTTTGACATTTTTGGTGGTCAGGATATTCCCTACTTTATCTGGTTCACATGACTTTGGGCAAACAGCTGGTGTTTTAGATGGTTGAATTGATTTAGCCAATTTACTTGGTTGTTTGATCTTCCCCTCGCCCATGTCTAAAGTACTAAGTGACTTCTGCTTAAATGCAGGAGTATTTAGTTTGGCGAGTTGTTTTTCAATTACCCTTATGCTTTTCTCCAGGGGTTTCAGATGGTATTTTAACAGTTCCCCCATGCTGTTTGTGAGAAAATCGTGTAGTGTCACACATGAGGTACAAGGTTTTTGTATGCCCCCTACAGCGCCTAGTGTGTCATGGTTCTCCCGTGGCGTGATATTCCGTAGGGGCGTATTTAGAATCACACTATTTGTTGGTGATGGTGTTTGCAACAGTACGGTGTTGTTACTGTTTATATTCAAGTTGCTGGGAATCCCACCATTTGGTGGAACTAATAAATGCACATGTGGGTTCGACCCCTTATTTAACCTCTTATGTATGGCACCCTCCCTGGCCCCCGTGATGTTTAGTTCTGTGGCCATTTCATAATTATGTAGGGATTGTAAATCTGGTGTTTTTTCCAGATCCTCCCTAGAATCAGAATCGGAACCTAGTGACAACTGTGTTGCTGACAAATCCACAGTATTCGGAACTGTGTGAACTAGTGCACTTGTTGAATTCAGCAGGGGTATAGTCGGCCCCTTTTGTATAGGTGTTTGTGCTGAGGCCAGCGGGCCCATGGACGATCTTTTTCTGGCCATCTCCAATTCGTGAGACACCCGTCTATCTATCAATTGGATAGTATTGTCAATGGCTGCATTGGCCTTGTGCAAGAATAGGTCGAGTGGGCCCGTTATATCGGTGGTTTTGTCTGTTTTTTTGCTTCTAGTGACTCTGGACATAATTATATTAAGCACTCTGCGTCACGGGGGCAATAACTTGTGGGTCGCAAGCAGAACAAGTGACACTGTTCCAACTAGAATATGAGGTCCCACTAATTTATGACCACACAGGGCAGCAAGAGAACGGAGGAAATTATAAACATAAAAACAAAAATAGAAATACCATGGCCCAGTCCAGTCCTGCACAGTCTGTAACGGGCTGAAACGGGCCCGCCCTTGGCCCGGGCTTCGCCTCGCGCTTCTCCTCGCGCGCGTCCCGCGTTGCGTGAAGTATGGTTTGATTTAAAGGGAGGGTAAATGGGCGTTACCGCCGGGGGAAGAGGCACCAGGTGATGGAAGCAAAGGCTTCTGGTCCTCGCAGTCCCCCGGTGCAGGCAGCCAACTAGAGTGGGGTCTAGCGCACGCTGGGAGCTAATGGACACTCCGTCGATCAAGGAGGAGCTCCCACCAGCAGCGCGACCTCGAGTAGTTTCAGCAGGCAAATTGGGCGCTAGTCCGCTTCCCAGTCGTCCCTCAAACAAACAGTAGCTCGGGTTTTGTGAGTGGCACCCGCGAAGCGGGTGTCACGAAAGATAAATAGAGATCAGCAGGTGATGGGCGTTACCGCCGGGGGAAGAGGCACCAGGTGATGGAAGCAAAGGCTTCTGGTCCTCGCAGTCCCCCGGTGCAGGCAGCCAACTAGAGTGGGGTCTAGCGCACGCTGGGAGCTAATGGACACTCCGTCGATCAAGGAGGAGCTCCCACCAGCAGCGCGACCTCGAGTAGTTTCAGCAGGCAAATTGGGCGCTAGTCCGCTTCCCAGTCGTCCCTCAAACAAACAGTAGCTCGGGTTTTGTGAGTGGCAGAAGTCACTAAACCAATTGCTTAGTTGACAACTGTGGAGCTGGACTACCACAAACTTCAGTTGTGTCAGAACCAACTAAAACCTTAAATAGAGTAGAAGTATCCATTTGGATAAAGTAATGAACTATATAACTTACTATATAAAGCTCTTTGACTTAAGTTCGCCATACAAACTTGAGGCACCGCGTCTTACAGTGGGATCACAAAGTAGTTGATGTTTTTGTACACCGATGGCTTTACGACTTCACCTTTTATTTCACTCTATAAATGATGTACAAGATAGTTGCAGCTGAAAATACCCCTCCAGTAAGATTTGCCGAATCCTGCCACATAAGTACCAATGAGGTAGGAATTCATTTTGCAAATACTGTGTAATGCCCTGGACATTGAGGCCTGTGAGGGACAGGAAACCTCAAGCCCTACATTCATAATTCTGTGTAGACATCTTTTTTCTGAGTGGAGCCAATGTCCCTTTAAGTGAAAGGCAGCATTCAGAAAAAATCTATTGAAGGTTGTGATGCTGTTCCAGTGTCTTCCCACTCGACTGTCCACAGCTGTCATTTACAAAGTAGAAGCTGTCCGTCACAGTAATCTTCCACTTTGCAAATCCATTTTGCCTGCTTTGACCAGTCCGAATCTGGTCAGTAGACTGAACTTGCGGTCTCAGAACATTGATAGACGGCGTTGTGAATCGGAGGTTGGCGCAGGAGTCCCCTTTCTTGTCCCCGTCCACATTCTGGATTGCCGAGAGTTGTAGAGTTCCATTCGTACATTGCTACTGTGGCTTTTGCAGTTGCAAAAATGGTTGCGTTGCATATTGCAGACTTTGCCACCCAAATCAATTTGTACATTAATACAAGTGTTATTTTCTAAGTATTGGGTGACTTTGCTGACTAGTGGAGGGTCTCCTCTGTCTTGTATGTTGGAACTGCCCTCTTCACATAAGTCTCATTGTTAAATTGAACAGGAATCTTTCTCCTGTTAGTAGCAACAGTTGCAAGTAGCAGTGTCAGACCAAACATGTGAGAAGACTAATTTTGTTTAGAATCAAGTCTTGTGCAGATTTCTATGAATTTGAGCACCAAGAGTCCGTCAGCTCTCTTGTTTGCTGTATATTCTTTGGATCTGTTAGGCTGGCCCTCCTACGTTGTAGCTGAGCAAATTGAATGCAAGTTCTTCTTGTAGTTATTTTATGCATTCATACTTCTCTAGTGCACGTAGTGCCTAACATACTACTGCTCAGTGACTGTTCTCAAAAGTGCAGATAGCAGTTGGTTGTAGAGAGATCTTCTAGTGATGTTTACGTGTACTGGAAGCCTTCATTGCAGGAACCCAGATAAGGATTTAAAATTGGACGTGTTTGACTCTACTTTTGGGAAAAAATATTTTTTTTAGGAGTAAAAAAGTAATACCTAATTAAAGTATTTTCAAGCATGTAAAAGATAATATTTTTCTTTTGAAAGCCCTTTTTTGCATCCAACTGCAACAATGTGTTCATACATGTGCCATGTCACTGTTCATGCCAGTGGCCTGAAACTATTGCTAGAGGACAGGGGCAAAGTTTTGTTTTTGATGCATGCTATTTTTTCTGTTAGCAGTACTTGCTAGGGTATACCAGTTACCTCTTATGCACATTTATACATGGTGCACTGTAACCATAGCCACTGCTATAAACTGAATATCATGTATCCCCTGGGATGCATCTATTCCATTTTGTCAGGCCCAGCATCCTCCATAATAGTGAAGAAGAACCAGTCCATTCATCCTCCTAGACCTAAAGTTTTTGCACCATAAAAATTGAGATTTAGATGCTCATAATATGAGCCCTGTACACACAGAACTACCTGACGAGGCAGAGACATGGAATCCTTCAAGACTCTTGTAATTGTTTATCCTATTCTCCGTGTGCTGTCCTAGAGTTGCACACCTTTTTCATTACGGCCACAAACTGTCATTAGCCCCTTCCTTATATGCGCACAACATGTACCTACAAGCAATAAACTATCAGGGTAGTGCAAAAGCAGTTTTAAGAGAAGAGGTTCAGGAAGGGTGCCATATTATCTACCTCCATAATAATGGGTTACATTGAAGCATCATTTGTAATATTTAAATGACTATTTCTACCTAAATTCCCATTTAATCCATGACACAAGCACCGTCAGTGTAATCCATTTCTATTTAATCTGCCACTTTGTGAGGCAACAAAACGAAGGACTGGAATGTGGCTTGAGCAGTTGGCAGTAGGTAAGAATAATTATAGCATTCCCACCATTACCTTGTTGTAGTAGATGGCCTGAATTGTCTGGGTATTCCTAGACATTGGTCCAGTGCGTATTATGCCACAGGACTCAAGGTATACCTCACTGATGAGGCTTGAGCAGGCAGAACCCAGTGTGGGGTTGCTTTTGTTGTAGTCTTGAGGTGATCTAGCAGTTGGGCTAGACTTTTGGTATTGGAACAGGGCAATGGATAATTTGCATATAGAAGAACTCCATCTAGAGTGGTATAGTGGGTAAAAATCGATGAACTGGAGTGCGGCCATGAGGGACTGCCAGTTCCTGAAATTTTTAATGTAAAGTTTTTTGTTTGTTTTTCTTGGAGGGGCACGGATTGCCTGAGTCAAGGATGGTGGCACTTTATCCGGGCTGAAGGCATCTTCTCTGCTCCTTTGACTGTGGTGGATGAGGCAAAATACCTTGAGCCCCTCTCCATGTCCTATGATCATAGACCATATTAATTTTGCTAAAACATGAAATCTGAAAGAAACACGTTAGTTATAGATTCCTTACCTTCGAATTACCCCCAGTACCTCAGCGTGTCGGAAGGTGGCGTCGGTCGGCTCTGCGTCTGTCGTTGGCGTTGTGTCGCCGGAATTACGTCACGGTAGCTACTTAGACGCCGCCCTCATGCGCTGACATCAGTCCTTTGTTTTTCCGCTCCAGCCAGCGCAGATCCGGGAAGAGCGGTACCTCCAGTCATTTTTTGACTGACTTTTTCTCGACTGTTGTTGACTTCTTTTTCGAGTCTTCAACTCCTAAGGTGCACGAGGGATGCCCGACTTCAAGTCATGCGGTTCCTCTCATCGGATGATGTCGGTGACGGATCCGCACCGTGTGTGTCTTTTTTGTCTGGAGCACGACCACGACCCCAAGTCGTGCTCCGACTGCCGGTCGATGGCGCTGAAAGCTTTGCGGGAGCGGTCTCGAAAGCTGCTTGAGCACCCGCAGTCGGCTCCGTGCCGTTCGAGGTCCTGGTCGCGAGGGAGGTCGAGGGACCGGTCACGGAGCCACCATCATTCAAGTTCCAAGTCTTCGCACTCGGTTGGGTAAGTCGAAGCATAAGAAGAAGTTGAAGAAGCATCGTCGCTCTTCGACTTCTCCTAGCCGGTCAGCCGACCTTATGAGGAACGCAAGGGGTGCCCCTCCCGCGGCGAAGAGTCGACTCCGCGTTTCCCTCCTTTTCCGGGACCCGGAGCGACTCCCGCCCAGCTTCGTACGTTTCTACGAGGCGATGCACACCATCTTTGGGCGGCCCAAACCCGCAGGCTCGCCTTCGGGCCCCGCGGACTCGGTTGGGGGGGTCTAGGCCTTCGTCTGCGGCTCCGATGCCGCAGGGCCCCCTTGGATCCATGCCTGGATCCGGCACCACTACTGCGTTCGGAATGCAGCCAAGTTTGCGATAGTCAGGCCAGTCCACCAACACCCCCTCTGCAGCAGCCTCCAAATTCTCCTAGTCCGACCTTTCAGGCCCATCAAACGCCAGTGGGCAGCAGAATTCGCCATCACCTCCCCCACTGGCACACCAACACGTCGGGCAGGTGGGTTTTGCAAATAGTCCAAAGGGGCTACTCCCTCCCCTTCGAGACTGTCCCTCCAGCCATGTCACCAAGATACCACCACATGTCGGAGGATCATCTGGCCCTTCTCCAGCAGGAAGTTACGGCTCTATTAGCTAAAGAGCTATCGAGCGCGTTCCTGTCCCAGAAGTAGGTCATGGTTGTTACTCCTACTACATTCTGGTCCCCAAGAAGGACAAAGGCCTGCGTCCTATCTTGGATCTCAGGGACGTCAACCGCTTCCTCCGGAAAGAGAAGTTCAAAATGTTGACGCTTGCTCAGGTCTTGTCTGCCCTCGACCCGGAAGACTGGATGATAGCGTTGGACTTTTAGGACGCTTATTTTCACATCCCTGTCCTGCCGGCCCATCGGCATTAACTACGGTTCACGGTAGGCCACGAGAATTTTCAATTTACCGTGCTCCCCTTTGGCCTTAACAGCGCCCCTTGGGTGTTCACGAAAGTGATGGCGGTGGTCGCAGCTCATCTGCGCAGATCAGGGGTTTCAGTCTTCCCCTATCTCGACGACTGGCTGTTGAAGGCGGGTTCGTCCCAGGCAGTCGTCTCCCACCTCCAGACTACGGCCAACCTCCTGCATTTGCCGGGGTTCTCCATCAATGTGCCGAAGTCACACATGATTCCCTCTCAGAAGCTCCTCTTCGTCGGAGCAGTTCTGGACACGACATGGTTTCGGGTCTATCCTCTCGAACAGCGAGTCCGGGATATTCAGGCTATGATTCTGATCTTTTAGCCTCTATCCTGGATTTCAGTCAGAAGGATTCTGAGGCTGCTGGGCCTCATGGCCTCCTGCATCCTGCTAGTCGATCATGCCAGGTGGCATATGCGGGCTCTGGAGTGGGACCTGAAGTTCCAGTGGGCGCAGCATCAGGGGAATCTGTCGGATTGCGTCCAGATCTCGGAGGGCACTGCTCGACAACTGCAGTGGTGGCTCACGAACCAGGATTGGGTCAGCGGCAGATGCTTCTCCCTTCCCCAACCAGAGCACACAGTGGTGACAGACCTGTCCCTTCTGGGATGGGGCGGCCACATATGGGAGGCGGAGATCAGAGGCCTCTGGTCTCCGGTGGAGTCCGGGCTCCACATCAACCTTCTGGAGCTCCGGGTGATTCACCTTGCACTCAAAGCATTCCTTCCCTCTGTTCACGGACAACCCCACCGCCATGTGGTACTGCAACAAACTGGGTGGGGTTGTGGACCCTATGTCAGGAGGCCCTCCGCCTCTGGACATGGCTGGAACATCAGGGCATATCCCTAGTGGTTCAACACCTGGCAGGTTCCCTGAACTCCAGGGCGGACGAACTCCGTCGCAGGTGCATGATGGATCACGAATGGCGTCTTCACTCGGAGGTGGTGCTAGGTCTCTTTCGACAGTGGGGAGAACCTTGGTTAGATGTATTCGCCACCAAAGAGAACGTGCAATGTCAGCAATTCTGCGCGTTGGAATTTCCAAGGCGGCACTTGCTAGGCGATGCTTTTCGTCACGAGTGAAGTTGTGGTCTGTTGTACGCCTTTCGGCCTATACCACTTCCGCCAAGAGTGCTGAAGAAGATCAGACGCGACCGGGCCCAAGTCATTCTTGTGGCTCCGGATTGGGCACGAAGAGTCTGGTATCCCGAGCTGCTTAACATGGCCATCGATCCTCCAATCCGACTGCTTCTTCTGGAGGAGCTTCTGTCGCAGCAGCACGGGAAGGTCCTCCACCCGAACCTGTCCAGCCTCCACCTCCTTGAGTGGAGATTGAGCAGCGAGAGCAGTTGACTAAGTTTGACCTGCCTCCCGAAGTTTGTGATGTAATATTGGCAGCCAGGCGTCCCTCCACTAAAACGGTATACGCCTGTTGGTGGAACAAATTTGTGGCATGGTGCACAGCAAAGGCTGTGGATCCTCTCTCTGCCCCTCTTTCTGAGGTTCTCTTGTTCCTCCTTTCTTTGGCCCAGCAGGGCTCTGCTCTGGGCACTATCAAGGGCTATCTCTCGGCCATTTCTGCCTTTCTTCGGCTTCCAGATCATCCTTCTCTTTTCAAGTCCCCGGTTGTTAATCGATTCTTGAAAGGCATAACTCCTCTCTTTCCTACTATTCCTTTCATTATGCCTCAGTGGGACTTGAATCTGGTTTTAACTTATTTAATATGCGCTCCCTTTGAGCTGCTTCACAACTGTCCTTTGAGGCTTTTAACTCTCAAAACTGCATTCCTGGGGGCCATCACTTCTGCCAGTGAGTGAGCACCAGGCTCTTTCTTCAAAGCCTCCTTTTCTCTCTGTGCATCCGGACAAAGTTGTCCTCAAAACCTGTCCATCCTTTCTGCCAAAGGGTGTCACTGCCTTTCACATTGGGCAGACCATCACTTAGCCCACCTTCTTTCCGCCTCCGCATCCTTCCAAAGAGGAAGAGAGGCTCAACCGTCTTGACCCAAAACATGCGCTGTCTTTTTATCTGGACCGCACAAAACTGTTCCGAGTGGATGACCAGCTCTTTGTTGGCTACGTGGGCGACAAAAAAGGTCGGGCCGTACACAAACGGACTATATCTCTGTGGGTCGTTTTGTGTATCAAGGCCTGTTGATCTCTGGCGAAAAAGGAGCCTCCAGTGGGGATACGCGCCCATTCCACCAGGGTGACGGCAGCCACTACTGCTTTAGGGCGAGGAATTCCTCTGAACGAAATCTGTCAGGCAGCTATGTGGGCATAGTTGCACACCTTTACGAAACACTACTGCCTGGACAGTTAAGTCTGGAGGGACGGGTTCTTTGGCCGTTTTGTTCTCCAGGACTTTCTGGTGTAATATTGGTTTGCAGACCCACCACCGGGGTTGGTATTGCTGGGGTATCTATTTTAAGCTAAGGAATCTATAACTAACATGTTTCTTTCAGATGAACAAGTTACTTACCTTCGGTAATGATTTATCTGTAAGAACATTAGTTAGTTATAGATTCCTTACTGCCCCACCCATCCTCCCTGTTCTGCGAACTTATTTTTAGGTTTAAGTATGTTCGAGGCATGTGGGCTGCTGAATTCATATCTGTGCATAGATCGCCGCCTAGTGTTGGGTCCGGATGTTTGCACGTTGTTGTCCTTGAAGAGTCTTCGAAGTATTCTGAGATAGGTGACTCCTCCCCTGCACCACAGTGCGCATGGGCATCCTCTCCATCCTCAGATTGTTTTTTTCCGCCATTTGGTTCGGATGTGTTTATCTTGACTCAAGTTAGGAAAATTTAGTTTTCAGGCCAAAAGGCCTCTAGTTTCGTCGGTACTGTTCCCGATCGGTATCGACAGTGTTCGAGGCATGTGGGCTGCTGAATTCATATCTGTGCATAGATCGCCGCCTAGTGTTGGGTCCGGATGTTTGCACGTTGTTGTCCTGGAAGAGTCTTCGAAGTATCCTTGGATAGGTGACTCCTCCCATGGACTACAGTGCGCATGGGCATCCTCTCCATCCTCAGATTGTTTTTTTCCGCCATTGGGTTCGGATGTGCTATCTTAGCTCAAGTTAGGAAAAACTTTTGTCGAGGCCACAAGGCCTTTAGTTCGCGTCGGTACTGTTTATCGATCGGGTTTCGATACTTTTTGTTAGTTTACTAACTTTCAGCACCGACTTTGTTCGCATTTGCCTGTCCATCGACTCTACTTCGACGATGGAATCCAGGACGCCATTCAAAAGGTGTCCGGTATGCAATGCGAAGTACCCACACATCGACGTCCATCCGGTGTGCAACAAATGCCTTTCGCCGGACCACGACGAATCGACATGTATGGCCTGTGCCCGGTTCCGTTCAAAGAAGACTCTGCGGAATCGTCGAGCGGCGAGGCTCGAAGCGCAGCACGCGGCACCGGCCCCAGCTGACATCTTCGACGAGGCTGACGACGTCGAAGAAGTAGAAGTCTTACCCTCCAGTCCCGTTTCCGAACACGAACACGAACCCGGATCGGACGAGGCCGACGAGTCACTCTTCCACAGAGGTGAAGACGACACCGAGGTAGGAGACGACGAGGAGGCCTTAGGAGCCGAAGAGAGTAGCTCCGATGATGAACAAGGCCTACCTGTTCAGACCGAAATTTCACCAGCGCCACAGACTATGGCTCCGGTCGAGGGATCGCCTTCGGGCCTTACCCGAGACCTATCACGCAGTCCTTCGGCCCCGCCCTCGGGCCCGGCCTCGGACGTTCAGCGGCAGCCATTACCGCTTAAGCCAGCTGGTTTCCCTTCCACGAAACCGAAACCGAAAGCTGCTCAGGTTCCTACGAAACCGAAACTGAAAGTGGCGCTAGTCGGATCGAGGCCTTCAACACCTTCGACGCCAGCGCACCGGGTCGGCACCGACCGCACCAAGAGAGACTTCGGTGCCGAACTCGAGACGGGCGACATGGGAGTCGACAAACGGAAGAAGGTCATCGGCGCCGACAAACCTGCCCGGTTACCGGCGTCGACGCCACCGACACCGAGGGCCGTCCCGCCTGCTACGCCTCGCAGCACTCCCTCGACGACACCAAAACCTCACGTGTCGAAGACGTCGACGGTGATCTCCGCACCTCGACTCGATGCGCCACGGGCGCAGAAGATATCTGCAGCCGCCTCGACGACCCTGGCGGGGGCCACGACCTCTAAGGCGCCCCGAGTACGGCCTGGCGCGATACCAGGCTGCAGATCCAAGGACGCCCTCCAGGACCCGTCGGGTTCCGGTTCGGCTCCGGCGGTTTCGTCGGTGCCGACCAGCATTACCTTCGGCTTGCCTCCACCCACAATCCCGAAGGCGTTTCAACTCAGGACACAGGTCACCAAAACTGCGGTTACACCTGTCGAGCCGTCTCCGTCACACGTCATCGACGCCGACACTGGCAGGATGATTCTCCACGGCCGAAGGATAACTTCGGAACCGCCATTGGAGCCTTTCAGGATCCCGCTAAAGAGGAAGCTGCCTGTGGACTCAGAACCTCTCCTGTATGAACCCTTCTATTCACCCTACCAGGATCCACACCGGGCCTCCCCCACACGCTCCGACACGGATGCGTTGGGGGACTACTTGGATGAACAAGTCCCCTACCATGTGGACACGGACCCTGATGACCAGCAGGACCCTGACCAAACTTGGGGCGACCCTGCAGACCCCAGTGCACCTCTTGATGCACAGGACACACAACTATATGGGCCAAAAACATCACCCACAGAGGATACTGCGGCGTTCAACGCTCTGATTGAACGTGCGGCAAACAACCATGATGTACAGCTTCACTCTGATATCATCGAAGATGACTTTCTAATGGACACCTTTGCATCCTCAGAAAGACATGTAAAGACTCTGCCAATGTTGAAGGGGGTCCTCAAGCCAGCCACTGACATTTTCAAGGAACCCACCAGGGCACGAGTGATAAACCCCAGGATCGATAAAAAATACAGATCAGCACCTGGGGATCCTACTTACATCAGAGGCCAATTACCACTCGACTCCATCGTTGTGGCGAATGCCCGCAAGAGGGCACACTCGCAGACAACGGGTGACGCTCCTCCCCCGGACAAAGAGTCCAAGGTGCTAGAGACCTCCGGCAAGCGAGTTGCCGCACAAGCTGCAAACATATGGCGCATAGCTAACACTCAAGCGCTCCTCGCTCGCTACGATAGAGCGCACTATGACACACTGGAGCAACTTCTTCAGCACCTCCCTGACCCCTACAAAGAAGGTGCAGAAATCCTTATCAGAGAGGGACAGCTACTCACAAATGCTGCCATTAAATGTGCACTAGACGCTGCAGACACGGCTGCCAGGGCCATCAACACTAGCGTCATCCTACGACGTCACGCCTGGCTACGTATCTCAGGATTCAAGCCTGAGGTACAAAACAATATACTTAATCAGCCCGTCAACCCCGACTTTTTGTTCGGACCTGAGGTTGACACCACCCTCGAGAAGATAAAAAAGGACACGGACACTGCAAAGTCCATGGGCGCCCTACAAACTCAGTCCTTTCGGAGCGGCTCCTTTCGTCGCCCCGGAAACAAGGGGGCAGGTAGAGGACAGGGGTCACAACAAACATATAACAAGGGTAATACGCAGACCACCTACGATAAGAACACCCGAGGTGGCTATCGTGGCTCCAGTACCAAGGGCAGAGGACGTGGCTACGGCAACACCAGGTCCTCCCCCAAGAACAAGCAGTGACGCCCTCTCCCTTCCTCCCGACCACATAACACCTGTCGGGGGAAGGCTACAACGGTTCCTGTCCACGTGGAACTCCATCACCACGGACAGGTGGGTCAAAGATATTATAAAACACGGTTACTGTCTGGAGTTAACTTCCACTCCACCCACAATACCACCAAGAAACCGTCCTATGTCCTCAGAGCACTTAACGCTCTTACAGCAAGAGGTAGAAAGTATGCTTCTAAAAGGCGCTATCGAGCTCGTACCCATCCACGAGCAGGGCACGGGGGTTTACTCCCTCTACTTCTTAATTCCAAAAAAGGACGGGTCGCTCAGGCCTATATTAGACCTGAGACCCCTGAACCAGTACATTCTTTCAGAGCACTTTCACATGCTCACTCTACAGCAAGTCCTTCCGCTTCTCAAGCAGGGAGACTTCCTAGCATCACTGGACCTCAAGGATGCGTACTTCCACATACCCATCCACCCCTCACACAAAAAATACCTCAGGTTTACTGTTCAGGGGCAGCACTATCAGTTCAAAGTCCTTCCCTTCGGCGTGACAACAGCGCCCAGGGTTTTCACGAAGTGCCTAGCTACGGTGGCAGCACACTTACGGAGGCAGCATATACACGTCTACCCCTACCTAGACGACTGGCTCGTTCAAGCGAAGTCGGCCCAGCAATGTGCAAGCCATATGTCCCGCACCATTCACCTTCTTCACAGTCTGGGATTCTCACTAAATTACCCAAAGTCCCATCTCCAGCCCGCACACGTACAACAGTACCTGGGCGCGACTATAGACACTCTGGCGGCCTCAGCTCAGCCAAGTTTAGTGAGGATCAACAGCATACAACTGCTGATCTCCAAGTTCAAACACAATCACTCGCTTCCAGCGCGAGTGTTTATGCAGTTGATAGGCATGATGGCCTCCTGCATCTTCATAGTCCCGCACGCGAGATTACATATGCGCCCACTTCAGGAGTGCCTAGCACGTCAGTGGAATCAGGCTCAAGGACAGTTGAAAGACCTAGTGTTGGTGAGCGGTCGGGCATACAACTCTCTGCATTGGTGGAATCCACAAAACCTTTGCAAGGGGCGACCGTTCCAAGAGCCTGTTCCACAAATAGTACTGACAGCGGACGCGTCTCTCCAGGGATGGGGAGCTCATGTACTACACTACACAGTGCAGGGACTATGGACGACACAACAGAAGAAGATGCACATCAACCTTCTGGAACTGATGGCAATCTTCCTGGCCATGAAGGCTTTCAAAGTACATCTGTGCAACAAGGTCGTGTTGATCCGGACGGACAACATGACCGCAATGTACTACATACAGAAACAGGGAGGGACACACTCTCCACAGTTGTCTCATCTGGCTCAGAGCATGTGGAAGTGGGCCATTCAGAGGAACATGTTCCTCATGGCAGAACACCTCCCCGGCAAGGACAACCAGATGGCGGATCTGCTCAGCAGACACAGCCACCAGATGCACGAGTGGGAGTTACACCCATCAGTACTCCAACCGTACTTCCAGCAGTGGGGTCACCCAGAGATAGACCTATTCGCGACAAGCGAAAACGCAAAATGCCAAAGCTTCGCCGCCAGATTCCCACATCCGCAGTCGCAGGGCAATGCGATATGGATGAACTGGTCCGGCAGATTTGCGTACGCTTTTCCCCCAGCACCGTTGATACCGCTGGTGGCTCGCAAACTCCGACAACACTCCCTGACACTCGTCCTAGTTGCTCCCACGTGGGCACGCCAGCCGTGGTACACCACCTTCCTCGAACTTTCCGTGGTACCGCATCAAAGGCTGCGGATCAAACCCGCGCATTTGACGCAGAACCATGGAGAGGTTCAGCACCCAGATCCGCAACAGCTGAACCTGGCGATCTGGCTCCTGAAGTCCTAGAGTTTGGCTATCTCAATCTGCCACCTGACTGCATGGACATCATCAAGGAGGCCAGGAGACCCACTACAAGAGCTTGCTATGCAGCCAAATGGAAAAGGTTCGTCATTTATTGCGGTAATAATGACATTAACCCGCTGGACGCATCCATCCACGACATCATATGTTACCTCTTACACCTATACCGATGCAATCTGGCGTACACCTCTATACGTGTCCATTTGACCGCAATATCAGCCTATCTGCAAACCAGGCAGCACCTCTCTCTATTCAGAGTGCCTGCCATCAAAGCATTCTTGGAAGGACTCAAACGAGTCATTCCACCTAGTCACCCACCGGCTCCAATGTGGAACCTCAACTTGGTCCTCACACGCCTGATGGGTCCACCCTTTGAACCTCTACACTCATGCGAGATTCAATTCCTTACCTGGAAAGTAGCCTTCCTGGTAGCGATCACTTCCCTAAGAAGAGTTAGTGAACTCCAGGCACTAACCGTTCAAGAGCCATTTATTCAGGTTCACGCCAACAGGGTCGTACTACGTACCAACCCCAAATTCATGCCCAAAGTAATATCGCAGTTCCACATGAACCAGACTATTGAACTGCCCGTTTTCTTCCAAAACCCACAAACTGTTGCAGAGCGGGCATTACATACACTAGATGTACGGAGGGCCCTCATGTACTACATCGACAGGACTAAACCCTTCAGGAAGACAAAACAACTATTCGTTGCCTTTGCCCCACACCACAAAGGTAACGCCATCTCCAAAGCAGGGATAGCCAGATGGATAGTTAAGTGTATTCAAATCTGTTATCAAAAGGCAAAACGCACATTAACTATTCCACCACGAGCCCACTCAACACGCAAGTTGGGGGCTTCCATGGCCTTCCTAGGAAATATTCCCCTGCATGATATATGCAGAGCAGCCACATGGTCCACTACACACACATTTACAAAACACTATTGCGTAGATGTGCAGTCAAAACAGCAGGCAGCTGTAGGACAGGCTGTTCTCAAAACACTTTTTCAGACCGCTGCAGCTGGCACGGGTAGCCGCCGCCAATAGAGGGCACTGCTATGTATTCTATGCACAGATATGAATTCAGCAGCCCACATGCCTCGAACTGAATATGCTACTTACCAGTATGCATCTGTTCTTGGCATGTAGGGCTGCTGACATTCATATCGCCCTCCCTCCTCCCCGGCGCCTGTCGCAGCTGCAGCTCTCAGAATTATTGCAAGCATGGTCATCACTTTCTGTATCTACTCCATCACTGCCACAATGGCGAAAAACAATCTGAGGATGGAGAGGATGCCCATGCGCACTGTAGTCCATGGGAGGAGTCACCTATCCAAGGATACTTCGAAGACTCTTCCAGGACAACAACGTGCAAACATCCGGACCCAACACTAGGCGGCGATCTATGCACAGATATGAATGTCAGCAGCCCTACATGCCAAGAACAGATGCATACTGGTAAGTAGCATATTCATTACTAGCTAGTTTAGCGACTTCAACTACTTTTTCTGATCCATTGTATACGAACATCGACATCAACGATGGAATCGAGGACCCCATTCAAGCGGTGTCCTGTTTGCCACGCCAAACATCCCCATATCGACGTCCACCCGGTGTGCAACAAATGCCTCTCACCGGATCACGACGAATCAAAATGTATGGCCTGTGCCCGATT
This sequence comes from Triturus cristatus, assembly GCF_964204655.1. Taxonomy (NCBI): domain Eukaryota; kingdom Metazoa; phylum Chordata; class Amphibia; order Caudata; family Salamandridae; genus Triturus; species Triturus cristatus. Next base: position 1,047,417,186 of record NC_140590.1, read on the forward strand.
CCGATCCAAGAAGACTCTCCGGAATCGACGAGCCGCGAGACTTGAAGCGCAGCAGGTGGCACCGGCCCCGACCAACATCTTCAGCACCGAGGACGAAGATGTGGAAAGCGTGGAAAACGTACCCTCCAGCTCCGCTTCCGAACACGGTTCTAGATCGGAAGACGTAGATGAAGAGCTTTTTCACAGGGAAGAAGCCAACGATGAGGTAGGAGACTACGATGAGGCCTTAGGGGCCGAAGAAAGTAGCTCTGGTGACGAGCAGGGCCTACCCATCCAAATGGAGGATATCACAGAGCGTCAGTCTACGGCTCCGGTCGAGGGATCGCCTTCGGGCCTTACCCAAGATCAACCCCGCAGTTCTTCGGCCCCGCCCTCTGGCCCGGCCTCGGACATCCAGCGAGAGCCATTATTACCCAAAAAGACTGGTTTCCCTTCCACGAAACCGAAACCAATCGTCGCACCGGTTCCACAGAAACCGAAAGTGAAAATAAAACTGGTCGGATCGAGGACCAACACACCTTCGACGCCAGCCAAAACCGTCGGCTCCGACCGCCCCAAAAGGGACTTCGGTGCCGAACTCGCTGCAGCCGATGTCGGCGCCGAGCCAAAGAAAAAGACCATCGGTACCGCCAAAGCGCCTCGGCCCCAGGCACCGAAACAATCGGCACCGACCACCAAGGTTAAAATGGCCGCTGCATCGCAATCCACCTCGAAAGCAGCGACTACGGTCCAGTCATCGGCTACTACCTCTCCTCGACTCTGACCCTGTGGCTCCAAAGAAGTCCACACCTACCTCTACAGAACCACTCGGCGCCAAAGAACCGTCGGCGTTCCAGGTGCAACAAGTAGCAGCGTCTTTGCAACGCATCAGAGAAAAGGCAGCCCTCCAGGCCACGTCGGGCTCCGAGCCGAAAAAGGCTCAAAAGGCACCTTCGGCACCGACCAACATCACCTTTGGCTTGCCGCCATCCACAGCGCCGAAGCTGTTCGAGATCAGAACACGTGTCACCCAGACAAGGTCCCCATCTACTGGACGCTCTCCTGCTGGGACATCACCGTCCCACTTCATCGACGCCGACACCGGCAGGCTCATGCTCCGAAAGCGGAAGATCACTTCCGAGCAGGCTCTGGACTCTTACAGGATCCCGCTAAAGCAAAAACTGCCGGCGGAATCGGAACCGGTTCTTTATGAACGCCTCCACACCTCTTACCCAGAACCACAGTCCTTCTCTCCGACGCCCTCCGACATGGACGCAGTAGAGGACTATATGGGTGACGACCCCATCTACCCCAGGGATATGGACCCTGAAGGCCAGCAGGACCCTGATCAAGTGTGGGATGACCCTGTAGACCCAGGTGCCGCTCTGGATACACAGGACACGCAACTTTATGGCGCAAAAACGTCTCCCACAGAGGACACTGCTGCATTCAACGCCCTCATTGAACGTGCAGCAGCCAATCATGGAGTGCAACTCCACTCAGACACAATCGAGGACGATTTCTTGGTGGACACTTTCGCGTCCTCAGAGAGGACTGTAAAGACTCTGCCCATGTTGAAAGGTGTCCTCAAGCCAGCAAAAGACCTCTTCAAAGAAACCACCAGGGCACGGGTAATAAACCCCAGGATCGACAAAAAATACAAGCCCGCACCTGGGGACCCTACGTACATTAGAGGCCAGTTACCTCTGGACTCCATCGTAGTTGCCAATGCTCGCAAACGGGCACACTCGCAGTCAACTGGTGATGCTCCTCCCCCGGACAAAGAGTCCAAGGTGCTAGAGACCTCCGGCAAAAGGATTGCAGCCCAGGCGGCAAACATATGGCGCATTGCCAATACACAGGCGCTCCTAGCTCGCTACGATCGCTCACACTATGACACGTTAGAGACCCTACTCCAACATTTACCAGACGAGTACAAAGAGGCAGCGGAGCTCCTCATCAGGGAGGGACAACTTCTCACAAACGCATCCATTAAGTGTGCACTGGATGCCGCTGACACAGCTGCAAGAGCAATAAACACCAGCGTCATGCTGAGACGACACGCCTGGTTACGAATCTCCGGGTTCAAACCGGAGGTTCAAAATAACATCCTCAATCAGCCCGTCAACCCTGACTACTTATTCGGACCAGAGGTTGACACCACCCTAGAAAAAATAAAAAAAGACACAGACACTGCAAAGTCAATGGGGGCTCTGCAAACGCAGACATTTCGTAGTGGCTCCTTTCGTCGCCCCGGAAATAGAGGAGCAGGTAGAGGACAGGGGTCACAGCAAACCTACAATAAAGGGGGCACACAAAGTACCTATGATAAAAACACCCGAGGTGGATATCGTGGCTCCAGCACGAAGGGCAGAGGACGCGGTTACGGCAATACCAGGTCCTCCCCCAAAAACAAACAGTGACGTCCTCTCCCTTCCCCCCCCGACCACATAACACCTGTCGGGGGAAGACTCCAGCGGTTCCTGTCCACGTGGACTACCATCACCACGGACAGGTGGGTCAAAGATGTTATCCAACACGGTTACTGCCTCGAACTAACCTCCACTCCACCCACAATACCGCCAAAACACCGTCCTATGTCCTCAGAGCACTTAACGTTATTACAGCAGGAAGTGCTAAGTATGCTGCAAAAAGGCGCAATAGAGGTCGTGCCCGTCCACCAGCAGGGAACAGGGGTATACTCTCTGTACTTCTTAATACCAAAAAAGGACGGGTCACTCAGACCTATACTAGACCTGAGACCCCTCAACCACTACATTCTCTCAGAGCATTTCCACATGCTCACCCTACAGCAGGTTCTCCCGCTGCTCAGACAGGGAGACTTCCTAGCCACGCTAGACTTCAAAGATGCGTATTTCCACATACCCATACACCCGTCACACAGAAAATATCTCCGGTTCACTATTCAGGGGCAGCACTACCAATTCAAAGTCCTTCCCTTCGGCGTCACAACAGCACCCAGAGTTTTCACAAAGTGCCTAGCTACTGTGGCCGCACATCTACGGAGGCAACACATACACGTCTACCCTTACCTGGACGACTGGCTTGTTCAGGCAAAGTCAGCCCAGCAATGTGCCAGCCACATGTCCCGCACCATTCACCTTCTTCACAGTCGGGGATTCTCACTAAATTACCCAAAATCACATCTACAGCCCGCACACGTACAACAGTACCTAGGTGCGACCATAGACACTCTGGCAGCCACAGCTCAGCCAAATTTAGTGAGGATCAACAGCATGCAAATGCTGATTTCAAAGTTCAAACCCCAACACTCCCTTCCTGCGCGAGTGTTCATGCAGCTGATAGGCATGATGGCCTCCTGCATTTTCATAGTCCCGCACGCGAGACTACATATGCGCCCGCTTCAGGAGTGCTTAGCACACCAATGGAATCAGGCTCACGGGCAATTAAAAGACCTAGTGTTGGTAAGCGGTCGGGCATACAACTCTCTGCATTGGTGGAATCCACAAAACCTTTGCAAGGGCCGACCGTTCCACGAGCCTGTTCCACAAATAATACTGACAGCGGACGCGTCTCTCCAGGGATGGGGAGCTCATGTACTCAATTACACAGTGCAGGGACTATGGACAATACAACAAAAGAAGATGCACATCAACCTTCTAGAACTGATGGCAATTTTCCTGGCCATGAAAGCCTTCAAGGTACACTTGTGCAACAAAGTCGTGTTGATCCGGACGGACAACATGACTGCCATGTACTACATACAGAAGCAGGGAGGAACGCACTCTCCACAGTTGTCTCATCTGGCTCAGAGCATGTGGAAGTGGGCCATTCAGAGGAACATATTCCTCATGGCGGAACACCTCCCCGGCAAAGACAACCAGATGGCGGAATCTGCTCAGCAGACACAGCCACCAGATGCACGAGTGGGAGCTACACCCGTCAGTACTCCAACCGTACTTCCAACAGTGGGGTCATCCAGAGATAGACCTATTCGCCACAAGCGAAAACGCAAAATGCCAAAGCTTTGCCGCCAGGTTCCCACATCCACAGTCGCAGGGCAATGCGATATGGATGAACTGGTCCGGCAGATTTGCGTACGCTTTTCCCCCAGCGCCGTTGATACCGCTGGTGGCACGCAAACTGCGACAACACTCACTGACACTCATCCTGGTTGCTCCAACATGGGCACGCCAGCCATGGTACACCACCTTTCTGGAACTTTCCGTGGTGCCGCATCAAAGGCTGCGGATCAAATCCGCGCATTTGACGCAGAACCATGGAGAAATTCAGCACCCAGATCCACAACAGCTGAACCTGGCAATCTGGCTCCTGAAGTCCTAGAGTTTGGCTACCTAAACCTGCCACCTGACTGTATGGAGATCATTAAGGAAGCTAGGAGACCCACTACCAGAGCTTGCTATGCAGCTAAATGGAAGAGGTTTGTCATTTATTGCAACAACAATCACATTAACCCGCTAGACGCATCCATTCAAAACATAATCTTTTACCTCTTACACCTATACTGATGCAATCTGGCATACACCTTGATACGTATCCATTTGACCGCAATAGCAGCCTATCTCCAAAACAGGCAGCACCTCTCTTTATTCAGGGTGCCTGCCATCAAAGCTTTCTTGGAAGGACTCAAACGAGTCATTCCACCAAGCCACCCACCGGCTCCAATGTGGAACCTCAACTTGGTCCTCACACGCCTGATGGGTCCACCCTTTGAACCTCTACACTCATGTGAGATTCAATTCCTCACCTGGAAAGTAGCTTTCCTAGTGGCAATCACTTCGTTAAGAAGAGTTAGTGAACTCCAGGCACTAACCATTCAAGAGCCATTCATACAGGTTCACGCAAACAGGGTTGTACTACGTACCAACCCCAAATTCATGCCTAAAGTAATATCGCAGCTCCACATGAATCAAACTATTTAACTGCCTGTTTTCTTTCAGAATACACAAAATGTCGCTGAAAGAATGCTCCATACACTAGATGTAAAAAGAGCCCTCATGTACTATGTAGACAGAACTAAAGACTTTAGGAAGACAAAACAACTTTTCGTTGCCTTTTCTCCACAGCACAAAGGCAACGCCATCTCCAAAGCAGGTATAGCCAGATGGATCGTTAAATGTATTCAAATTTGCTATCAAAAGGCTAAACGCACATTAACGATTCCCCCACGAGCCCACTCAACACGTAAGTTAGGGGCGTCCATGGCTTTCCTGGGAAACATTCCTTTACAGGATATATGTAGAGCAGCCACATGGTCCACTATACATACATTTACTAAACACTATTGTGTAGATGTACACTCAAAACAGCAGGCAGCTGTAGGACAGGCTGTTCTCAAAACTCTTTTTCAGACCGCTGCAGCTGGCACTGGTGGCCGCCGCTAATAGGAGGGACTGCTATGTATTCTATGCACAGATATGAATTCAGCAGCCCACATGCCTCGAACTGAATATGCTACTTACCAGTATGCATCTGTTCTTGGCATGTAGGGCTGCTGACATTCATATCGCCCACCCTCCTCCCCGGCGCCTGTAGCAGCTGCAGCTCTCAGAATTACTGTATAGCATGGTCATCACTTTCTGTATCTACTCCATCACTGCCACAATGGCGAAAAACAATCTGAGGATGGAGAGGATGCCCATGCGCACTGTGGTCCAGGGGAGGAGTCACCTATCTCAGAATACTTCGAAGACTCTTCCAGGACAACAACGTGCAAACATCCGGACCCAACACTAGGCGGCGATCTATGCACAGATATGAATGTCAGCAGCCCTACATGCCAAGAACAGATGCATACTGGTAAGTAGCATATTCAATCCTTTCAGGGCCCTTGTTATGTGCACCAGTGGTCAGTGTCTTGCATGGCTCTGCGTTTCTGGACGGAAAGTCGTGTACAGACCTGACGTCAGCGTGCAAGGGCGGCTACTAAGTAGCTACCACGACGTCATCCCGGCGACACAACGCCTTCTTCCGACGCGCAGAGGTACTGCTGACGAAAAACTTTCAGGATCCAGTCTGACGCCTGGGAGTAATTCTATGGTAAGGAGTCTATAACTAACTAATGTTTCTTACAGATATATCGTTACTGAAGGTAAGTAACTTGTTCATCAGGTGTGACTGGCCAGGGCCCTAGAACCTTGATTGGTCAGGAGTCGTCCTGGGTGAGGCTAAAAGCAGTTCAACTTGTCCAGGCAATGGATGCAAGTTATTAATCAAGGCTGCAGATGAACTGCAAAATCATGTCTTTATGGTGCGAGCTCCAAAGGGCTTGCTAGAGGCGCTGGTGGCTGCTGGACCTCATGAAGAGAGACTTTTCTCCTTGTTAGCTGTCTGGTCCTCCCCTCCCTTTGTGGACATTAGAGATGTCCCCCTCAATACGAGTGAGGGAGCTTTCTGAGAAAGATTCCGCCCTCGGCTGAAGTGTTGCCTGGATTCAGGATACCCTCTGTCTCACTGTAACATCTTAATTCTCTGAGCGTGATGAGTAGGCCCTATCATGATAGTGGAGAATAAAATGAGCAAAGAACCGTTTTTAATCGGCATGTTGGCTTCCAAAGTAAGGGCAATAAAGCGAAGAACTATGATCTGCTGACAACCAAGATCTTATTAAAGAAAAAAAAACTATGCTGTGCTCAGTCAATGCCCTATATGTAACCTTAAAGGTATCATTGAAGCTGCAGTTAAGACCATTGAGGAAAAACTTGATGTTTTGGCTGTTTGTCTTGAATGTGGAGGAGACTGATGAAACTTCAGTGGCCAAATTACAGCAGTTCGAATCACAGCAGAGTGACCAAGTCACAATTTCGAGACTGTAAGAACATAGTTACAAATATCATTGGAATACTAGGTATGACATTTAGGACAACCTGCTGGAGGGTACCCAGTTTAGATTGCATGCTGCCCCCTCATTGATTGTTACAGTACCACTTACTTTGGTGATCCTGGAGAAGATGAGCATTGCATATAGCCTGCAAAACGAGTAAAGGGACCTTCCCATGTTGCTGGATACCTCCTAGATTCTATTTTCACCAACTTCTGCAACATCCGAGTCAATGAGCCCACACCAGTTCTCTGGACAGACAATGCCCTTGTCAAGTCCAGGATCACCGTCCCAGTCCAAAGCACATGCACTGTTGCCAAACCAGCCTGCTGAAACTGGAACAGCATTACTGACAAGGACTAGAACAATGCTATCAACACCCACTGACCTGAACACAGCAGCAGCCTCCCCAAATCCATCAAGAATTTCAACATTTGAATCACATTCTGCTCTGACATTCTGGCCCCCCTCAAACACAACAATACAGCAAGATCCAGACTACAGGCAAGTTGACACACGGTGGAACTCAAGCTAGTGAAACGCCACTGCAAACAACTGGAGTGCAAATGGAGAATGAGCCAGGTCAGTGCAGACAGGAGCATGTTCAAATCCACCCTGAGCGTTACCACAAAATGAACTGGATCACCAAACGTGCCACTCTGGTGAACCGCATCAATGCCAGCACCAACAGAAGCAAAGAAATCTTCACCATTGTGATTGAGTTGTAGGCGGCTGATGGGGAGGTAAAATCTATCAGTCCCTCACAGGACCTCTGGAACAATCGCTTTCAAGTCTTCATCAACAAAATCACTGCCATTTACGGCTAGCTAAGCTCGCAACCAGACCTGACAGACCTCACCAAACTCCTCCCGATCTTATCCATAGAATAATGCTAACGACATGGCCTGCCATCACCCCAGGACAAAACCGCCACCCCAGTGAAGTCCAGCCACTCAGGGGCTGCATTGGAGGCCTGTCACCACCATGACTACTCCAGAGGACTGCAACCCATCAGCGCCATTCTCATGTCCATTCTGAATGCCTCCACCTCATCCGGGATCATTCTTGAAAACATGCAACTGTCCTCCCATTGCTGAAGAAACCATCTGCGGAACGCTAACCAACTATAAACTGATCTCCCTGCTTCCATTCCCGGCCATGGTCTTAGAACAAATCATCAACAGACACCTTGCCGAATACCTCAACGACCACCAACTTCTCAACACCACTCAGTCTGGTTTCAGACCCAATCATAGCATGGAAACTGCCCTCATCACTGCCATGGATGACAGCAGCATGACAGAGGAAACATGGCGGACCTCATACTCCTGGACCTCTCTGCAGCATTTGACACAGTCTTCCACACCACCCTTACCTAACCCCTGCACGACATTGGAATCCAAGGACACCCATTTCTGTGGATATGCTTCTTGACTGGAAGGACTCAGTCAATCTGCCTGGCAAGTACACCTCGGAGGCCCTCTACCTCCTCTGTGAAGTTACACAAGGATCCTCCACGAGCCTGACCCTCTTCAACACATACATGATGCCCCTAGACAGCATAATCCACTCTCACAATATCAATGTCCTCTCCTATAATGATGACACATAACTCCTTTTCTCCCTCACGGACCAGACACCAGTACCAGGATCAATTTCAAATCCTGCATGACTGATATCGCACACTGTCTAAAGCTGAACACCAACAAGACTGAAATTGTGATCTTCAGAAAGAGCACATCACTGTGGGACTCCGCTGTATGGCCAACAGAGCTTTGACCGACACCCATCACCCACTTCTCTCTGGGTCATCATTGACCGCAAACTCAAAATGACCCTCCAAGTCAATGCCATCACAGCATCACAGCTTCATGCTTCCATACTCTGAAGATGCTGAGGAATATTTTCAAATCGCTCCCTGGAAAACCGGCATAGCACGCCCTGGTCACAAGCAAGCTGAACTACGGACACACCATCTATGCCGGGTTCAACAAATAACTCAGCAGAAGGCTGCAGGCTATTCAGAACTCAGCAGCTGGAATCATTTCCAACATCCCACGCCACACTCATCACACCACACCTGAAATAGCTCCGTTGATTTCCCATCCACAAACTAGCACATTTCATACTCCTCACCCATACTTTCAAGGCACATCATAACACTGTCCTAACATACCTCAACAATCACATCTGCTTTCACCAACCTTCCAGACATCTCCACTCGTCCGGCAATGCAGTTGGCAATTATGGTGATCCTGCAATCTGCAGGGACTCAGAAAAGATACCGCAGCCTTTGCTGCTAAGAAAAGTAATGATGAGAGTACCCGTTTGATAACATGGCTAGGAAAAAGGCTATTTAAAAGTGTGTAAGACAGACCCAGGCTTAAGACTACTATCCAGGTAAGTTAAAAGCGGCTCTTCAGAGGCAAAAATAAGTTGTTTTGCAACCTTAAGCAGACAGATCTTTCTTGGTTGGTCTGGGTGGGGGTGAAAGATAGGTGAGAGTTATGATTATTATTCTCCCTCTGGGGCTGCTCTACATGCTGGGATTGTGGCCCATCGACAACCCACAAGGAATTTGACATGAACTTCCCCGAGGGAAGGGTAATGAAGGACAAGGTGATTTGAGCAATGTATTACTTTCTACTGATTCTGTGCCTCTGCTAGCCTCTTTCTTCCACCTTTCGGTCCCCTGAGCAACCAGGGATCACTTCATAATGGTTAGCATTATATTGGGTTTTCATTTCATTTTAAAGCTATATAGTGTGCATGTGGATGACAGGCTTATTGAAATGTCTAAATATATTGAGGTGTTGTTATACTCTATAGATTAACAGAGAAAGCATAGCGCAATCTACAAAGATTTAAACCTAATCACCTTTTGAATGGGTTTATAAAAGAATATTTTCTTTCTGGTAATTCTAACTTTTAAATGAAACTAACATGCTATGTATGTTTTGCTTTCTTCTGTAGTTTCTAAGTCACCCTAATTTGTTCCCTTTACTTGTCCAGCTGGATCAAATAGAAGTGAAATTCGCCTCAGAAGCAGATGACAAAATTCGAGAAGATTGTTGTCCCGGGAAGCCATTTTCGGTGTTCAGGACAGAAGTAAGTGATGAGAGGCTTTGCTATATGCATTTAAAGCTATCTACATGCAATTCAGCTGCATGACAGTAAACAAAATTTAACCTGGTCAGCTTTAATGTATTTTTAACAATGTTCTAGTCCGGAAGGAAGGGAATTTGACTCAAATGCATGCATACCGCTGATTGGGTCTAAGGTCTTTTGTAAGAATTTGACTTATTTATTGTAATATAGGAGGTTCCATGTTGAAAAGCAGTCTTCAGGTGGCCCTGTATGCATAGCGTAAATCTAGCCGAAAGGTAGTACGGTGCTGTACAGATTTTACTTAAGCTTTTCTGAAATACTGAGCTGTTCCTAAGAATTTAATGTCTTTTTTTTTTTTATTATTTTTTGTTTTTTATATATAAGAGTTTGTATAGAGCACATCTGCTTTTCGCAGGTCATTCTAGCCTGAGATGTTTTGTTTCTAAAAGGTTCCGGGAATTTATTTGTCGACAAGAGTCTGACTTGTCATATGGAAATGTGTTTAGGCCCGAGTGTTGTGTTCTGACCCATGTTTAAGTTTTTGTTGGTCCACTTTGTGTCTTCAAAGGTATTCGTAGAGGGTCGTTTGCTAGAGGACCAGAAGTGTTAATAGTCATTGGTTGGGTGTCAAGGACTTATTCTTTTACCTGACTTGATTGTGTGTGAAAACGACTCCTGTTGGAGTTTATCATCTGCTTAGCAATCTCTTCTATCGGGTTGATCTGTTGGACATCTTGTCTGTGTGTGGTGGTTATGTTGACGGTGTGACAATTGTTAGCTGTATTGGAAATGAGCCATATTTTGTCAAATATGTTGCGATGTCGATCAGTCCTGTTGCCAGCAAATTGTCCAGTGGCATATTTTTGTTTTGTTGTGCATAAGATCTTTAAGATATTATGTCAGCTGCATTAAGTGACTGAATAGTTTAACGCAGCAGTGTGACTGATCAATGGATAAATGGTTTGTGGTGCCATGAGAAATGCCTAGATCAGGGGTCTCCAACGAGTAGCTCGGGAGCTACTGGTAGCTCGACAGTACCCTCAAAGTAGCTCTCAGAGGTGAAGTCAATCCCAGTATCTCATTCAGAGAGTCTATGCAGAGATTCTAAGCATATTAAAAAAGGCAGCACTTCTCATCTGAAGATCTTAATCCAACCAGCCTACGCAAGGGACTCATATTAACAATCAAACATGCACTGTGTCGGCCTATTGAGTCTGCCACATGGTCACCTTTATCCAGTCTCGGACTAAGTCACAAGGTGATTAGCCATGTGGTAGTCGCCTGCTTTATCAATTTCACCATGTGTGTGAACAGTGGGCCATAAATGAGGAGTGGCAGTGGTAGCCTGAGCAGTAATCAGTGCTAAGCCACTAAAGTGTGGGACTGCAGGAGTCAGTGAAAATGTTTCAGTTGGCTGCATGAGCAGCCAAGGGCTGAGAAAAGCTATGATCCTGAGCAGAGAAAATGAAGAGCCTCATCTGCATTCATCTATGTGTGTGTCCATTATAAACACTGTTGCTTCCTGTAAGCTACACCTGGTGTCAAGGACTACCAGATGGGTGTGCTAGCCCCCATCATATGAGTTTTGTCTGTGGCACAATTGTGTCAGTTCATGGCATAATAGTGCCAATGACATAATTATGGCCATCCTTTACTATTTTGAGTATTCGTGGTCTAGTTATGGTATACTGGCAGCCATCAGTGACATATTAAGAGCATGACTGCACTATATTTAGTTTTCCCTGAAATAATTATGGCTGCCCCATGCATAATAATGACCATGACTAATAATATGGTGGCCATCCTGGTCCTTATAGTGTCCAGACTTGGCACAATTTATACTGGAGGGCATTATTGGCATTATACAGTCGCCCTCTGTGCTATAGTGCCATGGATTATGACTGTAATACCTAAGCATTTGAAGCAGTCTGTCCATGTGAGGCATTTGAACAGGTGAGTGCCCAATTAAAATGACTAGCTGATGTTTGGGGACTATATATATATTTCCCAAAAATGAAAACGTGTATTTTAACCCTTTCCATGCCCATGACGGAACGGTTCCGTCATGAGCATCGGTTGCGCTGTGCTCATGACGGAACCGTTCCGTCATGGCCCCGCCCGCGCTCGAACCCTTCAGCACCGCGGGGGAATTCCCGCCGCGCTGAAGGGGTTAAAGGCATTTTTTTCAAACATGGGTTTTCTTCAGGAAATTGTATTTTGTTTGCCCAAAATGGAAAGTGGTGATAGAAAAATCTGTGTATTTTCAGAAATTGATATGCTGGTGAAGACAAAAGGCTGCAATTCCAAAACACATTTAAAGTTGATACTTGAAAGATATGTCAAGCTGAATTGAGGAGACTTATTGCTGTGGTTACGTCCTTTGTACTGAGGAAGTATTTATTCTCATACTGGTGCATGAAAATGTTCGCGTATGCTGGGGCTGCTGGATTTCCCATGGCGGTGCCAGACTTTTGTAGGAACCATTTATCCTCCCATTTAAAGAAGCTGTGCATCAATGTGAAATTGAGTAATTCCAGTAGAAATATTTTCATATTTTCGTCATATTCCATCTGAAGTAAGGCAGTTTCCACGGCCTCTATCCCTAATGTGTGGGGTATAGAGGTGTACAGTGCTTGTACATCAATGGTACACATGAGTATCTTTTCGTTGGAGTCCAATTTCACGTTATCCAACTTATTTAAAAAATCTGTAGTGTCTTTAATGAAAGAGTTCATGTTGATGACGTAAGGTTGGAGGTATTTGTGGTTTTAACATCGGAAAATAATCCGTACGCGTAAATGTAAATGGCTACTTCAATTGTCGAACGTAGCATAGTATGTATATCACTTGATGGTGCCAGATAATATGTGACAAAGATTTAGTGAGTTAAACATTGTTTGTTTTTGAAGAATTATTAGTGATAGATACCACTCTTTGTTTCATAGATTTCCCAGATGAAGGCCAGCAGGCCGAAATGCATTGGAATAGGAATATAAGGATTGTTGGGAACATATGGATTGTTGTAAAAGGAATTGAATACCAAGTATAAACTATTGAATACTTCCATGAATATATTTTCATAAGTATGAATAAAATACTGCAATGAAGAGCAATTTCAAGTTTGGAAAACTTTATTGATCAAAATTTGCTGGTGAATCCAGCACACCAAAAATCAGTGCCCTTTGTGACACTAGCACTGATCAGCGCTAGTGCTTTCCTCAGTTCATAGCACATACTCCAAAGCAGGGAGTAAACGAAGGAGCACGATTTACGCCTTTAACCTAAAGATTACCTTGGAGCTGTGCACGACTATCATCTAAATCGTTACGTCCTTTGTGCCACAAGGCATGTGAAGATTTGAATGTTACTTTATCAGTCAGGTGGGGGCATTTAGTATTTAATATTGATAAATGCTTCCCTAGCATATCTTCTGGTACTATCACCTGGAATACTTGGGTGGCACTATGATATTCCTGCTTAGGGTGGTCATAGTTTAATGTTTACATGTGCTGGCAATATTTTACCGTGATAACATTTGCTAGTAGCTCAACAGGACTTTCCTTGAGCTGAAGTAGCTCTCAATACAGAAAAGGTTGGAGAACCCTGGCCTAGATATATATATATATATATATATATATATATATATGTATGTTCGAGGCATGTGGGCTGCTGAATTCATATCTGTGCATAGATCGCCGCCTAGTGTTGGGTCCGGATGATTGCACATTGTTGTCCTGGAAGAGTCTTTGAAGTATCACGAGCTAGGTGACTCCTCTCCTGGACCACAGTGCACATGGGCATCCTCTCCATCCTTAGATTGTTTTTTTCCGCCATTGTGTTCGGATGTGCTTATCTTAGCTCAAGTTAGGAAAATTCAGTTTAAGGCCAAAAGGCCTTTAGTTATCGTCGGTACTGTTCCCGTTCGGTATCAACTAGTTTCTTTAGTGCTTTAGCACCTTCTTCAAGCTTTTCGGATCCGCTTGCTCCGAACATCGAACTTCGATCGACGATGGAATCGAGGACTCCCTTCAAAAGGTGTCCTTTATGCCACGCGAAATACCCACACATCGACGTCCACCCGGTATGCAACAAATGTCTCTCACCGGATCACGATGAGACCAAATGTATGGCCTGTGCCCGATTCCGCTCGAAGAAGACTCTCCGGAATCGACGGGCAGCGAGACTGGAGGCGCAGCAATCGGCGCCTGCCCCGGCCAACATCTTTAGCACCGAAGACGAGGACGCCGAGAGCGTGGAAGACGTATACTCCAGCCCCGGTTCCGAACACGACTCCCGATCGGAAGACGACGATGAGGTGATCTTTCAGGGAGAAGAAGTCGTCGAAGAGGTAGGAGACTACGATGAGGCCCTTGGGGCCGAGGAAGATGGCTCCAGCGAGGAGCTAGGCCAACCCGTCGATACGGAGGCCGAAAACATACGTCGTCATAAGGCTCAGGTCGAGGGATCGCCTTCGGGCCTTACCCAAGATCAATCTCACGGTTCTTCGGCCCCGCCTCCAGGCCCGGCCTCAAACATTTCGCAAGAGCCATTATTATCGAAGACGACTGGATTCCCTTCAGCGAAACCGAAACCATCCGTCGCACCAGTTCCATCGAAACCAAAAGTGAAACTGGTTGTGATCGGCTCGAAGGCCTCGAAACCCTCCACTCCTTCGACGCCGGCAAAGGTCATCAGCTCCAACCGCGCAAAAAGGGATTTCGGTGCCGAGCTCACCGCAGCGGATACGGGTGCCGAGCCAAAGAAGAAGGCCCTCGGTCCCCACAAAGCGCCTCGGCCTCTGGCACCGAAGACATCGGCCCAAACCACCAAGGTCAAGGTGGCCACCCCGTCTGCGTCTACGTCTAAGACCGGCGGCGCCTGCCAAGTCATCGACTCCGACGAGCGTCGATACCTCCCTTCGGATCGATGACCCCATGACTGCAAAGAAGTCTGATGCCGCTTCGACGCCTACCTCCAAGGTGCCAATCGGTTCCAAGGAGCCATCTGCGTTCACCGTGCAACAGGTCTCGGCATCGTTGCAACGCATCAGAGAACGGGCAGCCCTCCACTCTACGTCGGGTCCCGACACGCACAAGGCTTCGAAAGCACCCTCGGCGCCGACCAACATCACGTTTGGGTTGCCGCCGCCCACTGCGCCGAAACTGTTCGAGATTCGGACACGTGTCCGCCAGACACAGTCCCCATCCACTGGACACACAGATTTCGAGCCTTCCCAGCCACAATTTATCGACGCCAACACTGGTAGGTTGATGCTCCGCAAGAGGAAAATCACGCCAGAGAAGGGGATTGGACTCCTACAAAATTCCTCTCAAACACAAATTGCCGGCAGGGTCAGAGCCAGTGCTTCATGAACACTTTCAACCCTTCCATCAGGATCCACCGTCTTTTTCTCCTACGCCTTCAGAGGCAGAGGCAGGAGAGGACTATGTAGGGGATGATACCACCTACCCTGGGGATATCGATCCTGATGATCACTTGCAAGACCCAGATCAGGCATGGGATGACCCCACAGACCAGGGTACCGCACCAGATACCCATGACACGCAGCTTTATAACATAAAGACATCTCCCACAGAGGACACTGCTGCCTTTAATGCCCTCATAGAACGGGCTGCTGCCAATCATGGAGTAGAACTCCATTCTGACACTGTCGAAGAAGACTTCTTGGTGGACACTTGCGCCTCTTCCGAAAAAACTGTCAAGACTCTGCCCATGTTAAAAGGAGTTCTCAAACCTGCAACAGACATTTTTAAAGAAACAACCAGGGCACGGGTGCTAAACCCCAGGATTGAAAAAAAAATACAAGCCTGCACCCGGAGACCCTATGTACATTAGGGGTCAGTTACCTTTGGACTCCATGGTTGTTGCTAATGCTCGCAAAAGAGCCCACTCACAAACAACGGGTGATGCTCCACCCCCAGACAAGGAGTCCAAAGTGCTGGAGACATCAGGCAAACGGATTGCAGCGCAAGCAGCAAACATCTGGCGCATTGCCAACACACAGGCACTCCTGGCCCGTTATGATAGGTCCCACTACGACACATTAGAATCACTACTCCAACATTTGCCAGATGAATATAAAGAGGCAGCGGAGCTCCTCATCAGAGAGGGACAACTCCTTACCAATGCATCCATTAAGTGTGCACTGGATGCAGCCGACACAGCGGCGAGGGCAATCAACACGAGCGTCATGTTGAGGAGGCACGCATGGTTGAGAAACTCGGGCTTCAAGCCGGAGATTCAGAACAATATCTTAAATCAACCGGTCAACCCAGACTATTTATTTGGCCCTGAAGTTGACACTACCCTCGAGAAAATTAAAAAAGACACTGACACTGCGAAATCAATGGGGGCTCTGCAGACGCAGCAGTTTCGTAGTGGCTCATTTTGTCACCCCGGGAATAGAGGAGCAGCTAGAGGTCAGGGGTCACAGCAGCAGTACACTAAAGGGGGCACACAAAGTACCTATGATAAAACCAACAGAGGTGGATATCGTGGCTCCAGCACAAAGGGCAGAGGACGTGGTTACGGCAACACCAGGTCCTCCCCCAAAAACAAACAGTGACGCCCTCTCCCTGCCCCCCGACCACATAACACCTGTCGGGGGGGGACTCCAACAGTTCCTGTCAGCATGGAAAACCATCACCACAGACAGGTGGGTCAGGGACATTATCCAGCACGGTTACTGTCTCGAATTAACGTCCACTCCACCCAACATACCGCCAAAGAACCGTCCTATGTCCGTAGAGCACTTGGCATTATTGCAGCAGGAAGTGCTAAGTATGCTGCAAAAAGGTGCAATAGAGGTCGTGCCCATCAACCAACAGGGGACAGGGGTGTACTCTCTGTACTTCTTAATCCCAAAAAAGGACGGGTCGCTCAGACCTATACTAGACCTCAGACCCCTCAACCACTACATTCTCTCAGAGCATTTCCATATGCTCACCCTACAGCAGGTTCTCCCGCTACTCAGTCAGGGAGACTTCCTAGCCACACTGGACCTAAAAGATGCGTATTTCCACATACCCATACACCCATCACACAGGAAATATCTCAGGTTCACTATTCAGGGGCATCACTATCAGTTCAAAGTTCTCCCCTTCGGAGTAACAACAGCACCCAGGGTGTTTACCAAGTGCCTAGCAACAGTGGCTGCACATCTACGGAGACAACACATTTACGTCTTCCCTTACCTGGACGACTGGCTTGTTCAGGCAAAGTCAGACCAGCAATGTGCCAGCCACATGTCCATCACCATTCACCTTCTTCCCTTCTTCACAGTCTGGGATTCTCACTAAATTACCCAAAATTACATCTCCAACCCGCACACGTACGACAGTACCTGGGCGCCACCATAAACACTCTGGCAGCCACAGCTCAGCCAAATTTAGTGAGGATCAACAGCATGCAACTGCTGATCTCCAAGTTCAACCTCAACACTCCCTTCCTGCGCGAGTGTTCATGCAGTTGAGAGGCATGATGGCCTCCTGCATTTTCATAGTCCCGCACACGAGACTACATATGCGCCCGCTTCAGGAGTGCTTAGCACGTCAATGGAATCAGGCTCACGGACAATTAAAAGACCTCGTGTTGGTGAGCGGTCAGGCATACAACTCTCTGCATTGGTGGAATCCACAAAACCTTTGCAAGGGCCGACCGTTCCAAGAGCCTGTTCCACAAATAATACTGACGGCGGACGCCTCTCTCCAGGGTTGGGGAGCTCATGTACTCACTTACACAGTGCAGGGACTATGGACGACGCAACAAAAGAAGATGCACATCAACGTTCTGGAACTGATGGCAATCTTCCTAGCCATGAAGGCATTCAAAGTACACTTGTGCAACAAAGTCGTGTTGATCCGGACGGACAACATGACTGCCATGTACTACATACAGAAACAGGGAGGAACACACTCTCCACAGTTGTCTCATCTGGCTCCGAGCATGTGGAAGTGGGCCATTCAGAGGAACATATTCCTCATGGCGGAACACCTCCCGGGCAAGGACAACCAGATGGCGGATCTGCTCAGCAGACACAGCCACCAGATGCACGAGTGGGAGCTACATCCGTCAGTTCTCCAACCGTGCTTCCAACAGTGGGGTCAACCAGTGATAGACCTATTCGCCACAAACGAAAACGCAAAATGCCAAAACTTTGCCGCCAGGTTCCCACACCCGCATTCTCAGAGCAATGCAATATGGATGAACTGGTCCGGCAGATTTGCGTACGCTTTTCCCCCAGCGCCATTGATACCGCTAGTGGCACGCAAACTGCGACAGCACTCACTAACACTCATCCTAGTTGCTCCCACATGGGCGCGCCAACCATGGTACACCACCTTTCTAGAACTTTCCGTGGTGCCGCATCAAAGGCTGCGGATCAGACCCGCACTTTTAACACAGAACCATGGCGAAATTCAGCACCCAGATCCGCAACAGCTGAACCTGGCAATCTGGCTCCTGAGGTCTTAGAGTTTGGCTACCTGAACCTGCCTCCAGAATGTATGAATATCATCAAGGAGGCCAGGAGACCCACTACCAGAGCTTGCTATGCGGCTAAATGGAAGAGGTTTGTCATTTACTGCAACAATGACATTAACCCGCTGGATGCATCCATTCAAAACATCATCTGTTACCTCTTACACCTATACCGATGCAATCTGGCATACAACTCAATACGTATCCATTTAACAGCGATAGCAGCCTATCTCCAAAACAGGCAGCACCTCTCTTTATTCAGAGTGCCTGCCATCAAAGCCTTCTTGGAGGGACTCAAACGAGTAATTCCCCCAAGACAGCCACCGGCACCGGTGTGGAACCTCAATTTGGTCCTCACCAGATTAATGGGTCCACCCTTTGAACCTCTCCATTCATGTGAGATTCAATTCCTCACCTGGAAAGTAGCTTTCCTAGTAGAATCACTTCGTTAAGAAGAGTTAGTGAACTCCAGGCACTAACCATTCAAGAGCCATTCATACAGGTTCACGCAAACAGGGTTGTACTACGTACCAACCCCAAATTCATGCCCAAAGTGATATGGCAGTTCCACATGAATCAAACTATTGAACTGCCTGTTTTCTTTCAAAATCCACAGAATGTCGCTGAGAGAATGCTCCATACACTAGATGTAAAGAGGGCCCTCATGTACTATATAGACAGAACTAAGGACTTTAGGAAAACAAAACAACTTTTCGTTGCCTTTTCTCCACAACACAAGGGCAACGCCATTTCCAAAGCAGGTATAGCCAGATGGATCGTTAAATGTATTCAAATTTGCTATCAAAAAGCTAAACGCACATTAACGATTCCCCCACGAGCCCACTCAACACGAAAGTTAGGGGCGTCCATGGCTTTCCTAGGAAACATTCCTTTACAGGAAATATGTAGAGCAGCCACATGGTCCACTATACATACATTTACCAAACACTACTGTGTAGATGTACACTCAAAACAGCAGGCAGCTGTAGGACAGGCTGTTCTCAAAACTCTTTTTCAGACTGCTGCAGCTGGCACGGGTAGCCGCCGCTAATGGAGGTACTGCTATATATTCTATGCACAGATATGAATTCAGCAGCCCACATGCCTCGAACTGAATATGCTACTTACCAGTATGCATCTGTTCTTGGCATGTAGGGCTGCTGACATTCATATCGCCCATCCTCCTCCCCGGCGCCTGTAGCGGCTGCAGCACTCAGAATTACTGTATAGCATGGTCATCACTTACTGTATCTACTCCATCACTGCCACAATGGCGAAAAACAATCTGAGGATGGAGAGGATGCCCATGCGCACTGTGGTCCAGGGGAGGAGTCACCTATCTCGTGATACTTCAAAGACTCTTCCAGGACAACAATGTGCAATCATCCGGACCCAACACTAGGCGGCGATCTATGCACAGATATGAATGTCAGCAGCCCTACATGCCAAGAACAGTGTGTATGTGTATATATATGTATATATATATATATATGTGTATGTATATATATATATATATATATATATATATGTGTATGTATATATATATATATATATATATATATATATATATATACATACACTCTGTCGTGTGTGTATACACACACACACATATACACACAGAGAGAGAATTGCTTTCGCTGTTTCTGTTTTTTGAGACAAGGGATTGTGCTTTTGAGTGCAACATGATAGCTAATGTTATAGCATATCTGTCCTGCATATATGTAGGATGTTTTATATGTTGTTTACTGTGGAGCTTGTCTTGGTGGCTAGTGCTCCTGGGAGCGTGGTGATAGCTGGCATTAGGGTGTATCTCTACTGTTTTTGATGTGTGCAGCATATTCTGCACCATTTGTTATGTTGTGTTTAGTGGCTTGATGAATAGTGAGGTCAGGAGCAACTCAATTGCCATCTTATTTCTGCTGTATTTGATACAACTGAGACATTGGTATACATAAACGACTTCCTGGAAGAAAGGTTCTGTTGTTTAACAAATTATCTGAACTTTGTATTCTTGAATAATGTGAGTTCTGCACAAAGTAATATAGTATCTGACATCAGATAACCCAAAAAAGTCAAAGGAAAAAAAACCTGTCAGATTAAAATCCAGAACCGCTGCAAGTATGAAATTAAGTAGGCTGTGACTGAAGCGCTAAGCATATATTACCGGGTAATGTGCGCATACCTGATTTAGGACGTTTGGCAAGCTTTGGAAACGTGTTTGTAAATCACAGGCAGGCCACTGACAGTCCGGCTACAGCTTTCATGGCTTTATCTGGAGCCACCAACATTTATCGAGTAAAACAGTGATTGAAGAGTCAAAATAGCACTTACTTATGTGCTCTTGACATATTCTCCTTCCAGGCAAAAACATGTGTCCACAAACTGTTCAGTTCTGATTAATGGACCAGCCCTCATGATATCCGAAGTACATAAGCAGGTTCACTGCAAATAATGTTCATCTTCCTAGTCAAAGTAACCGTTTCACTCCAGTTTTCCTGGCATATGAGGCACATGTCGTGCTTTATTGACAATCTGGAGTTCCCCCTGCTGGAGGGTAAGATTTAGGAAAGTGGCATTAGTAGTGCTAAGATAGGTTACAGTACCTGCAGTAAAACATTTTTTGGGCGAATCTCTTCAGTGCATGTTCTCTGCTCATCCTGATGGCCATTCTTACGTTGAAACCACAACCAGTAGAAGTAGGCATGGCCCATTAACCTAACAGGCTATTTAAGGATGCTCTTGTGGAGGTCAGGCCTAGCATTAGTGCATCAGTGTTAAGGATGCCTTCAGGAATTTAGTTGTGGAACAGTTTTTCAATGAAATGGCTTTGCCTTGCTGCAAACGTTCTCACACCTTCTCAACTGGATAGAAAAGATTTGTCGTTAGGCTGTAGCGTGACACATTGATCCCTGAGCCACATTTTGCTTGCCTAGTGTCTTTCAGATTAGTAGAAATAAGTTCAGCACATCCAGCTAAACAAGATTTGTTTGACCAAGCTTAGATAGTACTGTGCTGTTACTCTTGTCATTCATGATAATGAACACAACCTCATGCTGAATAGTGGTAAATATCTGTGTCGTGTAGTGTTAGTGAACAGTTTGCTACTTGGTGCTGAAACTGCAACAATGGAACAAAGTAGCACTGAAAGCCTTCAGGGCTTTGTTAAACTCCTCTTTCGATTACGAAGCAGTTTTCTTTGGGAACAAATGTTATATTTTGTTCAGTCGTTTTGTGAATATCTTTTTCCATGGCTTTACTATAAGCGGTGGTCTTTCATACTTTGTCATCAGAGGAAAGGAAGGTGTGTTCTTGAAGCTGACAGTGAGCTTTATCTGCAGCCTGTCATTGTTTTAATCTCTTTTTTGATATTTTCCACCACTTCTTCACAGCCTGGGGTCCCTGTTTTCTTCATCAATCCTCAACCTGCTAATGGACACTTCTCTGCAAGGGTTGAGGTCAGGCAAGGAGATGGCAGGGATGTGATCATCCGACGACTGATGAAGATTAACAGAGGAATTAAAGGTAAAATCCAGTCTGCTTTGTGATGAAGTCCACATAAATAAATGAGGACTACTGGTTCACTTGCAGCACTAAAGCGCAGAACACGTTGCCTAATACACTACAGGTGGACATGATTTCTGTGGTGCGCTTTTTGAATCAGTGGTGAAGGGGAGGGTGCTTCCATGAAGCCGCAGGATAACTCTTGACGTATTTTTTGATACAGTAAGTAATGTGTACTGTCTCTTCAGGGCTATATATACTGGGCTATATACTTTACTGTACTATATAACGTTTTATTGTCCAATAAAGAGAAACATTGGTCATTATGGTGAATATTTCAACAAAATAAAAAATACATTTTTTTAACATTTTATCATACATTAATCCACATACATTATTAGTATTTTTTCCATATCATAGTGGCCATAGAATGCATGACACAATCGACCTTGGAGAAGTATTATTACAAAGGTCAGTACAGTAGCCAAATGCTCTGGGTCATAGTCATATCAACATTTGACTGATCCAGTAGGTATGTATACCAACAGCTAGGGGTACCCCATTTGGACATTGTAGGACCCTAACTTTAGGTGTCTGCTCCTCTGCTTCCCTGGACCCATATAAGCGTACATTCTCGGAAGCATCAACGTGTTTATGTCTGGGTATGCAGAGTCTCCACCACTTCAAGACCCTATAGTCATAAAAATAAACACGTCGAACAGGAGATTAAAAACAGGGATGTTAGCTGCCTGTCAGTGTCCAGTATGGTACTATACATATGTAGCACGTCTTAAGTATCAATTAATGCCCGGGTAGGGAGGGAAAAGGGGAGGGAGGGGGAGGGGGGCAGGCGGGAAGAGAACCGACCCGCCTCACCAGCCATCGCCGCGGATCAAACCCAGCCCCCCGAAGAGGGGGGTAAGAAAGAAAGGAAGGAAGGGAGAGGGGGAGACTCCATTCTAATCAGTCATTCCCTACGGACTCAGGGGGGGGGGCGATCTCTCCGCTCGTGGCGTCTAGGTAGTTCGGGTATGCCCAGGCATGTAATATGTCCCTCCATTGGTCTGCTATCTGACGCAGTCGCAGCCCTCTCAACTCTTCCCTACGCAGCGCTCTCTCTTCTGCCCCAGCCCATGTTGTTACCTCCCTCCGCCACACAGTGCCCTGTGGTCCCACAGGTGCTTTCCATCTGATTGCTATGCGCTGTCTTGCCAACACCAGGGCCAGATCTATTAACTTATTTCCAGCTTTACGTTTGGGTGGCCTAGGAAAGAGTCCCAGCAGACAGACAGCCACAGTGCAAGGAAGGCCACGGTCTAATACAGCGTTGAACGCCGGGAGTACTACATGCCAAAATGCCTGTGTGACCCCACATGCCCAGGTCATATGAAGGAAATCTACATCCTCCCAGTTGCATCTCGGGCAACGCCTTAGTTCTCCCTCAAAAATAAAAAATCTGGTGCGGAGTTAAATAAGTCATGTGCACATAATTGAATTGTATATACTTCAATCGTGTGCTCCTTGCTATTTTCTTAGGGGATGCCATTATCCTGCCCCATTCTGCGTCTGTGAGGTCCCTCTCCAAATGTTTTTTCCATTTCTCATGCAGCCGAGTCAAGGGGTCAGCGAGGCCTCGCGCAAGGACACATAGAACTATTTAATTTGGTGTCTTGCTGTGCCCACAGTAATCAAGGAACGCAGCACAGCATGCGTTTACGGTTCCTCCCTATTCCGGCCCCATAACTGAGCAAATGTCCTCTGCAGCGTCTCGTATACTAAAAATTGGCCCGCTGGCAATCCACACCCCTCCACCAACTCTGCAAAGGGAAGCAAAATCTTCTCTTGGTTACAGTCCCCCGCGGTTTCGAGACCCAGCGCCGCCCTAGGGGCTAATTGCTCTGTAGTCATAACCTGCTGTGGTTCGCCATGGGGCAGTCCCACTAGGGGCAGCTCTGGGGAATATTTCGGAGTATCAGGCATCCTCTTAATGCTGCGCCTCCAGCATTGCAACACCATGGTCTGCAATACAGATGTGTAGGGAACTTTTGTCGTGTGCAGTAGGAGTTTCGCCAACAACAGACTGGATGTTTGGCCAGGTTCTGTTAAAAAGGTTCAGTCTACATTCACGCCCTCTAGCCATTGGGCCAGCCACTGCATCTGGGCCGCAATCTAATACAGCTCGAAGTCAGGAACTCCCAAACCTCCCGCATCGATAGGGCGTTACAAGATCGTTAGTGACTCTACGCCTGCCATCCCACCATACCAGGTCTCTCACCCAGGGAGTCCAAGGTATGAAACCAAATCGTGGGCAATAGCACTGGCATATTGGCAAAATAATAAAACACCCGAGGGAGCATTATCATTTTTATCAAGGATATCCTAGCCATCATGGGGAGGTGCAATGTGCCCCAAAACTGGACACTGGATCTGAGGGATCTCAGCGCTTTCCCCAAATTCCCTTCTCTCAGGTCCTCCAAGGAATGGAAGATCTCCATCTGAATACCCAGATATCTGAAGGTTTCCGACGTCCAATTTATGTCCGCCGGCACCCCCAGCGGGCGCACTGCAGGTCCAGCCACGGTGAAGAGATATGTCTTGCGTTTATTGACTTGTAACCCTGACAGGTCCCTAAACATCCCCAAGTGTTGCAGAGCCCTATCCGTCCCACTAGCCGCATAACAGAGATACACTAATAAATCATCGGCGTATAGGGAGATAATGTGTGTCCTTCCCCCTAGGGTCAACCCCATGCCCTCTCCTCCCTGCCTAAACAACTCATCCAGAGGTTCTATCGCCAAGGCGAATAAGAGTGGCGGCAAGGAGCAGCCCTGACGAATGCCTCTCGCCACATGGTATTGGGAGGAAATAGTTTTACCAATCCTGACTTTGGCCATGGGGAAAGTATACAACAATCGCATCCAAGCCACACAGTCATCCCCCATACCATAACGCTTCATAACCGCCAACAGATAGATCCATCCTACAGTTTCAAAGTCATTTTCAGGGTCAATTGATAAAATAGCAGCCTGTTGAAGAGCGGGCGCTTCAGGTTGATAAAGTACTGAGTACAATCGACGTAGGTTGTACGAGGTGTTGCGGGAGGGAATAAATCCATTTTGGTCTGGGTGGACCAGGCCCCACATGTGCGGGAGCAGCCGAAATGCCAGCACTTTGCTAAGGATCTTAAAATCAGTATTGAGCATGGAGAGGGGCCTAAAATCTGCCACTGCAGCGTCCAGGGACGCCGTCTTAGAAAGCGGGACAACCAACGTATCGCGTGTAGTATGCGGCAGGCAACCCGGTTGAAGAGACTCCGCATACAGTGTCACCAGCCGTAGCATCAACTTACTCCCATATTTCTTATAGAATTCCCCCTGCAAGCCATCTGGGCCGGGAGTTTTCCCATTAGCCATAGCGGCGATAGCACTCTGCACTTCCTCCACTGTCACCGGCCCACCTAAGTCCGCACTCGCTTCCTCGTCTAGTGTACAAAGACCGAGCGGCTCTAAAAAGCTTCAACAGCTGTACTGGAGGGCCCCAGGGGGGCAGCATATAGGGCTTTATAGTAATCCCTAAACAAAGTCTTGATAGCACTTGGGTCTTGCAGGGTCACACCATCGATCCTCCTTATGCACATAATCGGGGATCCCTACTTCTCAGGCCGGACCAGCCTGGACAGCAAGCAATCAGCCAGTCCCTCCTCTCCTAGTACCCCATCCATATAAGACTTGTAATCATCGGACTTAAGCCGTTCCAATGTCGAGGCGTATTGCTCGCATTTATCCAAGAGGCGCACACGGGCCTGTGCATCGGGTCCCTGAAAATTATCCATCTCCTGCATTTCCCCCTCCTGTTATAGCCATTTGCGATGCAGCTCCCTATGCACACCCACAGTTTGCCCCATGCAGTGTCCCCGCACCACCACCATAAACGCTTCCCACTTTATCAAAGCAGTGGAGGCCGAGCGCTCATTAACAAAGTAGTCACAAATTAAGGATTGCAGAGCGTCAGCAAAGGGAGCATCCTCAAGGGACCCTGGAGTGAGACGCCATGTTGGTATTGGGGGTCTGTCCCCATGTGGGCAGAACGTCAACAATGAACTATGATCAGACAAGGTGTGCCCCAGATATTTTGGTTGTGTGATGGAGTCACTAAGGTTGGGGGAGCAACAAAAGGCATCTAAGCGGGTGTGAAGTTGGTGCATGGGGGCATAGAAGGAGTATTCTCGCATGACTCCATGTTGTATCCTCCAGACATCCTTCTTACTCCCAATGGGACATCCAATCACACAGACCAGCTGCCACTCTGCGGGCATGGGCTCTGGGCAGAGGGGGATGCGATCGATCCAGGTTCACATCTATTACCCCATTGAAATCCCCACCTAGAAGTACTGGGCCTACCATCGTGTTTGCGGGCATACACACAGCTCAGAGTAACCTCCCTTTCATACTGTCTCCCCAATAGAAAGACCTACCTGCCTTCTTTATAACAGATCATAGAAGTTCAAAAGGTACTCCCGCTTGAATCCAAATTAAGGCCCCCTGGGCGTAGGCAGAGAAAGACGTGGCATACTCCTGCCCCCTCCATTGTCTACATAGCCTCTCATCCTCCTTTTGAAGCAAATGAGTGTTCGAGGCATATGAGCTGCAGATTACACACTTGTGCATACATCGCCATCTGGTGTTGGGCCCGGATGTTTGCAGTTGTTTTTCCTCTTGGAAAGTCTTTGGAAGTCACGAGGTCGGTGACTCCTCCTTTGGATCGTATTGCACATGGGCTTTGGCTCCATCCTCCGAATGTTTTTTTCCGTCATCGGGCTTGGATGTGATCTTCGTGCTCCGGTTCCGAACAGTTCCAGTTCTTCTATCGACGCGCAATCCTCACCCTAATTCGCGGTATTGTTTCGATCGCGATCCCCACACTCGACGCGACTCTCTTCGATCAAGAACCTTCGATTCCAGTTGTCGACGACGGCCTTCGGGCCTACCCAAGCTCCGGTCCTGGCTAATGGAAAGGACTCCCTTCAAGATGTGCCCTCGATGTGGGTCCAAATTCCCCCACACCCATCTCCACGAAGTATGTAACCTCTGCCTCTCCCCTGAACACGAGGCTCGAGACTGTCCGGCGTGCAAGTCCTTCCGGTCCAAGAAAACCAATCTGGACCGAAGGGCACGGAGAACAATGGCACACTCGTCGACGGCGATTCCAGATGATTTCTTCGGGGAAGGCGTCAACGCTCCAGAAGAACTTCACACCGACGAGGGCCTCGTCAGCGCCTCCGAAGCCGACGATTCAGATGTGGAGGACATCACTCCGGCACAGAGGATCGTGAGTACCAAACTACCCCCCACACACCCTCAAAGGCACCGAAAAAGGCTTCGATCACTTCTTTGCCTCCTGACCTAGGTAAGACCAAAGACATTGCTTCCCACACCGCACCTTCGGGACCTGTAAAGAAGCCGATTAAGCCTTCCGGCGGCTCGGGCTCGAGCCAGCCCACCGTCGGTGCCGAGAAACACTCCTCTGCACCGACGCCGAAAAAGAAAATGGCCTCCTCCTTGGTACCGAGCTCCATACCGAAACACTCTGCGCCGAAAACCAACTCCACCTCCTCGGTACCGACACCATCCCCGGAACCGAGCAAAAAACACAAGGCCACCGACACCGATATCTCAAAGCCGAAAACCATCTCGGCACGGAATAAACAGACAGCCCTTTCCAGGCTGCATAGTTCCAAACAGCAAATTAGCACAGACTCTAAAACCAAACCACCGGCCCGATGCCTTCGGCGCCGACGAACAAACCACCCTCCGAAGAACTCTTTACACCTGATCCATTGCAAAAGACATTGATCAAAGACCCCAAAATCGGACATTTAATGCTCTGCATCAAAAAGAGACAGCTGGAAAAACCTGCCCCAGCTCCACCTCCAAAGAGGAAGGACTCTGCTACCACCCCTTTCAGAATGCCTTCACCACCATCTCCACCTTCTCCACCCCCGCCTCATCATTCCCCAACACCCTCTCCGGATGATGATGATAATGTTAATGTCTATGATGACATAGGGGACGTGCCCCATGACTTACCTACAGGGGACCCCACTCCCACAGGCTCCCCAGACCCATGGGACGACTACAACATCCCTGACATTCCTAACGTCCCACAAGATGATCTCTACCCTTCGAGACCATCCCCACCAGAAGACTCCTTAGGGTTCAACCACTTACTACAGAGGGCTGCACACTATCACGGAGTGGATCTCCATACCGACCCCGTGGAGTAGGACTTCCTTCTCGATACGTTTGACACTACCCATAGGGCCACCTCCATACTGCCCATGCTCAAAGGAGTTATTAAACACGCGCCAGAAATCTTTAAAGACCCAGTGAGAGCCAGGGTCATTAACCCGCGAATTAACAAAAAATATAAAGCCGCCCCTACAGATCCCTCCTACATCAGAGGGCCAGCACCGCTAGATTCACTGGTAGTGTCTACAGCACGTAAGAGAGCCAACTCCCAAGCGTCAGGCGAAGCACCGCCACCAGACAAAAAGTCAAAACTATTAAACGTATCCGGCAAGTGTACTGCATCACAAGCTGCCAACATATGGCGTATCGCTAATACTCAAGCGCTACTAGCAAGATATAACAGGGGCCCTTAAGACGAACTAGAAGCCATAATGCAACACCTCCCTGACAAATATAAGAATAGGGCAAACGAGTTAATTCAGGAGGGCAAAACTATCACCAATATCTCTATTCGTTGTGCCCTAGATGCAGCTGACACCGACTCCAGAGCCATTAATACCAGCATCCTCCTCCGTCGCCATGCCTGGCTAAGAATCTCAGGTTTTAAACCAGAAGTACAAGCGTCCATCCTGAACCACACCTTTGACCAGGAACATCTGTTCGGCCCAAAAGTGGATGAGGCCCTAGAAAAGATGAAAAAAGACACCAATACGGCGAAGTCTATGGGAGCCTTACAATCACACCCTCCCAGGCGCTCCTTTCGCCGCTCTTCCTTTCGGAGCACATCCAGGGGCTACTCCTCTGACACTGCTTCCACTGCATATAAGGCCCCTACCCAATCCACCTTTACCAGGGGTTACCAAAGAGGCGGATACAGAGGCAACAATAATAAAGGCAGAGGAAAGACAAACACCGCCCACTCTGCCTCCGCACCTGCCCAATGACTCCCCTCAGACCATCCCACTCCGGTCGGGGGCAGACTCCAAAATTTCTTTTCTGTCTGGACTACCATCACCTCAGACAAATGGGTAACAGAAATAATTCGGTCTGGCTGCTACCTAGAACTAATATCTACCCCCCAAACATTCCGCACAGATAACGCCCAATGTCACAGGAACATCTAACACTACTGAAGCAGGAGGTAATCTCCCTCCTACAAAAAGGGGCGATAGAACAGGTTCCTACCAACCAACAAAATGTGGGGGTCTACTCCCTATATTTTGTCATACCAAAAAGGGACGAGAGTCTACGGCCCATCCTAGACCTCAGGCCCCTAAACAGATACATACACTCAGACCATTTTCACATGGTGACACTTCAGCAGGTACTCCCACTGCTTTCCCACAACGATTTCCTGACCACTTTAGACCTAAAGACGCCTATTTCCACATTCCTGTACACAACGCTCACAGGAAGTTTCTCAGATTTGTAGTGGACGGCCAACACTACCAATTCAAAGTACTCCCATTTGGAGTCACAACAGCACCACGAGTATTCACCAAGTGCCTAGCAGTAGTGGCCGCACACCTGCGGAGACAACACATCCATGTCTTCCCATACCTAGACGACTGGCTGATAAAAGCCAACTCATACAACCAGTGTGTACAACACACGCACGCCACTATCAAGCTCCTTCACGAACTGGGCTTCACAATAAACCACACGAAGTCCCATCTGCAACCATCCCACGTAAAACAATACCTCAGTGCCACCATAGACACCAACAGCGCTAACCTACCCCAGTCCTGCCAGGATCACAAGCATACAGGCTCTACGCGCAAAATTTACGGTCAACACTCCCTTCCAGCTCGAGTGTTTATGCAACTAATCGGGATGATGGCCTCTTGCATATTCATAGTACCTCACGCAAGACTCCAGATGCGTCCTCTCCAAGAGTGCTTAGCACGCCAATGGAACCAGGCCCAAGGTCAATTAACAGATCTGGTGTTGGTAGACGGTCGTACCCATCGCTCTCTGCAGTGGTGGACCACCAAAAACCTTTCCAAACGGCGACCGTTCCTGGACCCGGTTCCTCAGATAGTGCTGACAACGGACGCTTCGCTCTCCGGCTGGGGAGCTCACCCATTACATCACACCATGCAGGGCAGGTGGACACCTCAACAAAAGCTACTCCACATCAACCATCTGGAGTTACTAGCCATCTTCTTAGCCCTAAAATCTTTTCAAACACAGATTTCAGGCAAGGCAGTCCTAGTCCACACAGACAACATGACAGCCATGTACTATATACAAAAACAAGGCGGCACACACCCTCCACAGCCCTCTCAGCTAGCACAGAGCATATGGAGATGGGCCATACCCCAGAAAATCTTTCTTCTAGCCCAACATGTCCCAGGAGTCCAGAACACTGTGGCAGATCTGCTCAGCAGACAGACACAACAACTCCACGAGTGGGAACTCCACCCACAAGTTTTTCAACCGTACTTTCAAATGTGGGGGCATCCACAGATAGACCTCTTCGCCTCCCACGAAAACACCAAATGCCCAAGCTTCGCCGCCAGATATCCACTGTCCAAAGGCAATGCGATATGGATGAACTGGTCAGGCAGATTTGCATATGCTTTTCCGCCTCTCCCACTCATTCCGTTAGTGGTGCGCAAACTACAACAACACTTCCTCACACTAATCCTAGTAGCTCCAACTTGGGCCAGACAACCGTGGTACACCACACTGCTAGAACTCTCTGTAGTACCACACCAAAAGTTACACCTCTCTCCACACCTCTTAACCCAGAACCATGGAGAGATCAGGCACCCGGACCCAGCTCAGCTCAACTTTGCGATCTGGCTCCTGAAATCCTAGAATTTGGTTACCTAAATCTTCCCCCTGACTGCATGAACGTCATCAAAGAAGCTAGGTGACCCACCACTAGAGCGTGCTACGCTGCCAAGTGGAAACGTTTTGTTGTCTATTGTCACAACAATACCATCAATCCACTAGATGTGTCCATTCAACACATCATAGGCTATTTACTGCACCTACAAAGATGCAATCTAGCCTACACTTCCATTAGACTGCACCTTGCAGCCATAGCAGCTTATTTACAAAACAGGCAACATCCATCACTCTTTAGAGTACCTGCCATTAAAGCCTTCATGGAAGGCCTTAAAAGAATAATTCCCCCCAGAGTGCCTCCCTCACCTGTGTGGAACCTAAATATCGTTCTCACCAGACTAATGGGGCCTCCCTTCGAACCACTACACAAGTGTGAACTTCAATTCCTAACATGGAAAACCGCTTTTCTTGTAGCCATCACTTCCCTCAGAAGGGTCAGTGAGATTCAAGCACTTACCGTTCAAGAACCTTATCTACAAATGCCCCATAACAAGGTTGTTCTACGTACCAACCCAAAATTCCTCCCTAAAGTCATTTCTCCCTTTCACCTAAACTAATCTGTAGAACTTCCAGTATTCTTCTCGCAACCACAGACCGTTGCAGAAAGAGCTCTTCACACATTAGATGTCAAACGAGCCTTGCTCTACTACATAGAGAGAACACAACCCTTCCGTAAGACCAAACAACTGTTTGTCTCTTTCTCACCACCACACAAAGGCAACCCCATCTCCAAGTCTGGGATAGCCAGGTGGATTGTCAAATGCATTCAGATTTGCTACCACAAAGCAAAACAAACGCTATCCGTTCCCCCTAAAGCCCACTCTACACGTAAAATAGGGGCCTCAATGGCATTTTTAGGGAACATCCCATTAGATGATATCTGCAGAGCAGCTACATGGTCAACACCGCACACTTTCACCAAACACTGTTGTGTTGATGTGCAAACTAAGCAACAGGCTAGAGTGGGCCAAGCTGTACTCAAAACATTATTTCAAACCACTGCAACAGATACGGGTGGTCGCCGCTAAGAATGGCTACTGCTATATAATCTATGCACAAGTGTGTAATCTGCAGCTCATATGCCTCGAACAGAATATGCTACTTACCAGTATGCATCTGTTCTTGGCATGTGGAGCTGCAGAGCTACACACGCCCACCCGCCTCCCCGGCTACCTTTATCTGTTCCAGTTTATCTTATTTACATACAACACACATGGGCATCTTCACTGTTATTACTACGCTCCATCTTTCCCTGCTGGTGAAAAAGAATCTGAGGATGGAGCCGAAGCCCATGCGCAATACGATCCAAAGAAGGAATCACCGACCTCGTGACTTCCAAAGACATTCCAAGAGGAAAAACAACTGCAAACATCCGGGCCCAACAGCAGATGGCGATCTATGCCCAAGTGTGTAGATCTGCAGCTCTACATGCCAAGAACAGATGCATACTGCTAAGTAGCATATTCCTTCCTGCAGGAAGGCTACCTGAATTTCCCGCCTTTTAAGATAATTATGAATACTATGGTGCTTAGACATGGACCCCAACCCCCTAATATTCCATGTAAGAAATTTCAGCGTCTGGTGTTGTGTGGCCATTACCAATTAAGTGTCTTCCCCCCCTCCCCCCCCCCCCCCCGCCCCGTTTGGCTTCTTTGTGGTGTTCCGCTGTGGTCTTCTGCTAGAACATTTTCTATTTCGCCGGATCTGGCGAGGTGGCACCTGCTCTGGTGCGGTCCGAGGTACCCCAGTCTTGTACTCTTCCAACCAATCCCAGGCCACGGAGGCAGTATCTCAAAAGTTTGTCTTGCCATCCTCGATGATGCGTAGCCAAGCAGGGAAGATAAGGGAGTACTGGAGACCCTCTGCTCTCAACGCCTTCTTGACCTCTAGAAAAGAGGCTCGATTCCGTTATACCGCAAGGGTATAGTCCGTTAATATTGAGACCTTGCTGCTGTTCACTTCAAACAGACCATTGGAGCAAGCTCTCTGGAGTAGGATGTCCCTGTCCCTGTGATGCAGCAATTTTGCCACCACCGGTTTTGGGGGGCGTCCTCGCCGTGACCCGATGCGCTCTCTCCAGAGTGTAGAATAGAGTTAATCCCCCTGGAGCTACAACTGTGCACAGCCAGTGCACCTGGTAGGACATCATGTCTCCTCTTTCAACTCCCTCCGGGAGACCCAGGACTCGAATGTTATTCCCCCGGTTGCGCCCTTCACTGTCCTCAGCTCTATGCTCCAGTAATTTAACCCTGTTGGTGAGGTCCGTCATTTGCTTAATCACCACCTGGTGTGCCGGGGACAGTTCCCCAAGGGAGGATTCCACCACCTTCACCCGGTCACTGAGTTTCTGATGTGCAGCACGCAAGAAGAGGCCCAGTCCCACAGACACTGTGCTGATATCTTGGTGCAGTGTCTCTTTAGTGTCCGAAATTGCCTCCAGGATCTCTGCCAACTGCTGCTGCACAGTGTCTTCCGTTGCCTGCGTCTCCGGGACGTTTCAAGTCGGCCCCTCTGGCCCTCTCCCCGCTCCTGGGCTGATTCCTGGGTTTTCGCTCTGGGTTTGCCCATGACTGCGCCACAAGGCTGTCAGCGCCCTAGTGCGGCCCAAAACGCTCCTCATCCCAAACACCACAAAGCCAGGTACTATAGGAACAGCAGGCCGGGTCCCAGGACGCAACCCCTAACCTCTGTAGGGCACAGTGGCATCACCTCGCATGGAACACACTCCTCGGCAGCAGCCCAAGCCACTATTCCCCGGCGAGAGTCTGTAGAGCGTCTGTGGGTCGCCTTAGCACCATGTACCATGCACCCACCTCTCCATGGTTAACCCCCCCCCTTCATCATCCGGGGGCATGCAGGAATTCTCGGGCAGCACTGGATCTACAAGTCTAAAGGGGAGCCACACCGCAGGCCCCAGACATCTGCGCCATATCCCTCCGGGTCCAGTCCAAGATCCAGCTTCCCACAGCCGGGCAATGTTTCAAAGTAGGGGTCAGGGCCAGGGGCCTCCAAAAGCATTAATTCCACGTAGCTCGGGCCATGTACAACCACGCGTCCGTGCATGCCTCTAAACACCAGGGCACACTGGCCCCCCAATGGCCCACGATCCACCTCCAATATAGCCAGCCAGTTCAGTGTCAAGAGGGAAGTGGGAAGACCGGGTCCAGCACACCTCTCACAGTCCCTCACCATCCACCAGCACCAGCCATGATAGCAGAGGGACACAGGGAACGGAAGGGTGAACGCCTGCACCGTGATCAGTTACTCACTGCAGGTAGGGCGCCAAGGAAGCGCCGCTCCGATCACCAAGCGGGCTGTCCCACTCAGCCGCAAATCAGCAACCTGTCCCTGGTTCTCGGGCCACTCGCAGCTCCGGGCAGTGGCTTGCACCCTAATGTTATCAGCTAACTTACTTGCAAGTTCCTAGTAAATAGTACCCCAGGGCCTGTAAGTTAGAGGATCACTCCAGGGACTGCAGCACTAGTTGGGCTACCCTGGGTGTAGCCAAGGTAAACCATGGCTCCTAGTCTGCCACTGAAGACTGGGAGAGCAGTTTTTAGATGCTAACTCAACTTTGCCATTTAAAGTAATGTCCTTCCATTTTAATGTACATAAGTCACCCTTAAGGCACACCTAGTTGGCCATAGGCGGGTTGATGGATATTAAAAACAGGCACATGTGTTTTTACATGTTCCAACAGTTTAATCTGGCCATTGTCATTTTTACTGTGGAAAGGCTATTAGCCTTATTGGCTAGTGCAGAGTTACAAGTTGCAATAGCAGTCCGCTATGATTGGGACTACTAAAGTGTATATTGTAAGGTATCAAGCAACTCGTGACATTAAGACCAAATTGATGCCCAATTCTGAATTACAGTAATTTGTTGCAGTGTGCAACTTTTACAAAGTTGCCACTTTGTGCCCTAAATCCCCTGTGCCTATCCATGGTCGCACATGGGCCTGTCCCTTACACTGCTTTCAACCGTCCTGGGAGGATGGGCAAATGACTACCAGAAAAGGAGACAATGGAAGCCTGCGTGGGTGAGAGGTGTTACCTCTCTGTGGCAGGAAGCCACACAAGTGTTCGCCCAGAAGGCGAGCTTCAAAGCAGAAGCCTCCTTTGAAGGGCAAATGGTAAACACTTGGGAGAGGGGCTGCTCTGTATGAGGCAGACCGGCTGGTACTCAGAAAGGAACGGGCAGACCACTTTCCAAAATGGTTTTCCAGGGACATGTAGCCCTCTTGGCAGCCACACCTCTGGGTTGGGCTAGGGAGCTCTAGGGGAGTCTCGCAGTACCCCTCTCTGGAGCCAAGTTAGGGGTACTCCCATGTTGGAAATATGCAAAATGGTGTATCCATGGACGCCACGCTTAGCAGGAAGTGGTTGTCAGGAGGAACGGACCCTGTTAGCCCATTGGCTATCCACTGCATCCTATCCTGTGGGCATTGTCTGAGCATAAAAAGGGCACCCCTGTCAGACATAACTCAGATCTTGTTGAACTGCAGAAGAGGACAGAAGAAGGATTGCCCTGCTGCACCAAGGACCCGAGCACAGAGAGGTGGCACCAATGAGATTGAACCTGCTGGTTAGCAAAGGAGAATGAACTGTGCCCGCTGTGTCCTGCTCATAGATAAATCGTTTCTAGAGACAAGGCAAAGCTTGAGATTCCAAGGGTCTGCAGGCCTTGAAAAATCTACTCACCCACTTGCAGTTGTTTTAAAATCTTATCAGGTTGAGCTATTTTTAGCACCTACTAGTCTCATCTGGCAAGTGAATTTAGGCTGGAAAGGAGCAGGTGTTCTGTTCATTCAGAAAGTGAATGAGCAATAAAGATGCCATTAAATCTTTAGTTTTTTCTTGACACATTTGCTGTTGGTTCATGGAAAGAGGTCAAATGTCAGTTTATCTTTTTAATAACTGCTGCTTAAAAAATGAAGTTTATTTTTCTCTCTTAATAGTTATAGGTTTTTGTCAAGTGAGCTGTCTGAAGATGTCAGTTATTTTTCTCTAACACATAACATTTAAATATTTAGCCTGTTAATTAATATTACAAATATTTCAAAATATATCGGGAACTATAAAAGTAATTTCTTTAATAACTAAGAAGTGTAATGCAAACAAATAGTTAAATACGAGCAAAACAAACCAGAAAACTTTTTTTGGTGAGATGCAAATGACACATATTTGCAGAAACTCTATTTCCAAACATTATTGTTTGTATACTATATGGTTTTATCGGTAAAACCGCATGTCAGTGGGAAAGTTTGTGTTCATTTCAATTAAAAACCTGCTGATTGCAAATGAGTGTGCTACCACTTCATGCTTTAATTATGTATTTATTAACAGTGATGGTTTTTAAACTTGATTTGAGAAACACTCCTGCCCCCGCCCTCATGACAATGCTGTTCATGAACTAAGAGGCAAGTCAGGGGTCATGTGTAGCCTGTAGCTAGATTTGTATTCTATATGGAAAAAGTTTTGTCTATTAATTCAAACAAAATAGTTTCTTGTACAGCAGACATGCTGAACTCGTATAT
Organism: Triturus cristatus; assembly: GCF_964204655.1. Taxonomy (NCBI): domain Eukaryota; kingdom Metazoa; phylum Chordata; class Amphibia; order Caudata; family Salamandridae; genus Triturus; species Triturus cristatus. Next base: position 1,047,453,736 of record NC_140590.1, read on the forward strand.
TTGAAGGTGCGCTCATATCTGATAATGAAGAAAATGGTGTCTCAATGAAATAAAATAGTTGCCCACGTTCACATCATTTGAAACCAGTTTATGGGTCGAGAGCATTACAAATGTAAATGTAAAGGTCGAGTACATTATTTAAGTCCCTAGACCTGCAGGTCTAGTAACATTTTTATGATTTTTCGAGACCTGGTAAGTTTTCTGACCACCTGTTCGCAGCACAGGGCCACAACAGCTGAAGAAGCATGCTGGGGCAAGTTGTTAGCCTAGACCTTTGCATCTCAGCTACTCGCCGCCATAAAGGGGCAGGACCAGCAGGATCACGCGTGTATCTTCTCAGGCTTTGTCAAGCCCTTCTGAAATATTTATTACAATTACCATTCACTGGAGAAGTTGGATTTGTAATAAATATTTTGGAAAGATGACTTTTAAAAAGTAAACTTTTCTGTGCCTGAAGTCCCTGTAAGCCAATTCAGTATTTTGTTCTTCCACTTAAACTACCCAGTAATTAGAAGTTCAGTAAGCGTGAACTTGCTTCTAGGATGGGGACAAAGGGCCTTGGGTGTGAGAAGGTGGTGTTGTGCCCTTGACAGGATGGCCTGTGGGTTGGCCCAAGGTATGGATTAACTTTAAAGAGGCCTAGCATGTCACATGCAGGTGGAGCTAATACCCATACCTGCACCTTTCTTTTGTGCCCCCAGCCAACCGATTTCCATCACAGTTGACCTCTTGTTGACATCACAGTTCTGCTCTGTGTTTTCATATGACACTTGGGGCACACTTCAAAGAAGGGAAACAGAATGCCAAAACAATATGGGTGTATCCAACTCCTGGTTGCTGAAAGATAAGCTGTGTTCTACCAGACTTCTGTCTGAGTTGTTTGGGGGTATAGGGACTACATAAACCTGGATTTTAGTGTTAGACATGGGAGGACACCTGAATTACCATAGTACGCTCCTCACATACACAAAACGTCCCTCAGAGTCCAAGTTTAGTGTGGCTTAAGACTTTGGCCATCTTGTAAATGCCCAAAGTGGGTAAGGCTAAACTAGGAACATTTACCCCATTATTTAGGGTGTCCCCATAGGTCATTGCCACCCACTAGCTCGTGCCAGATATAAATGTGTCATTTCTGGGCACTTCGGAACACTCCTGAGCCTGTAGAAGATCAGAAGATGACTGAACCTTCTGTTTGAGACCTAGGAAGAGCCTAAAAGACTAGACCTGCTCTCCCTCTTGTACCCAGGGTAAAGTGGTCTCCAGGGGTCATAAGGCTGATCTCCTGTTAAAGCTATGGGGATACAGCAAGCTTCAAGAGGTCTTTTCCTCCAACTGACCAGTGGCAACTGGACCCTCCTGTTGGCCTTTGCCTACCATGCTGTGCGTTTCTAAGTGCCTCACCTGTGGTCCTGGGGGACTTTAGAAGTGTACTCCAGTGGTGGATTGGGATGTAAAGCACTCAAGCCAGAAGATTAAATCTTTGACTAGGATGAAACTGATTAGTATATCAGACCTGTGCTCCATGACAGTCAGTGACAAATTGTGCTTAGGTTCTGGGTTTTTTGGAGGGGGGGGTAGTTTTTTGTGTGAAATATAGTGCAGAAAACAAACCTAATTCTTACAGAGTACTAGGTCTTCCTTATTTCCGTATTTTAGTAGTATACAATGCCCCCAATTTATGATGCAGTTTTTCTATGGTAAACCCATATAGGCCCAGACATATTATTCATGCATCCCAAACGCACAAGGGTTAAGAAAAGAAGTGTTGAGCCAAGATCCAATTAGTAGGGTGGCAGGTAGACCATTTTTAAAGTGGGCCTAGTGACCTGAGGAGAGAGCATAAAGGCAGTGTTGACCTTTAGCACTATTGCGTGGTGGCAAATGGCTAGTAGGAATGCTGCCAGGCTCTGACTGGGTTTAGCCCTAGTGCTCTGCTGTGGACTGTTTCACCCTGGAGGCAATGTGCAAACAAAAAAGTAGCCCATATATCCTAGTTCTTGAGGGAGCCGGCATCAGGTTCCAGTATATCTGTTCTTGACAATAGGATTCTCTCCTGAGCCAACACTGACCTCCAGGAGTCACCCCTCTTCTCCAATGCATTGCCAATCTCTGTTTAGCAGCAGCAACATTGCCACAAGCCTCACAAACCCTAGGCGGGACTTTGAGGACGAATCCTAGAAGTACCACAATTGGTGTTTTGGGAACCGGTGGTCCACAGATGCCTTCTATACAGGAATATACATCCATACAGAACTTTGCAACCCTCTGGCAGAATCACGCTAGATACAGAAAGTCAGCTCTTTCATCGCTGCACCTGACACATAGAGAGCTTCTCAATAAACCAGTCTTGCGTAGCTGGACAGGCGATCAGTAGATTTGGTGTATGTATGTGACATGAATAAGATGTAAATATCAATGGGGAGGGAATGAGAAGCAGTGATCCATCCGGCTTCCAATGGTAGTACAAATAATCAAGTTGAGGGAAAATGGATCACTTGTCCTGTGATATCAGGGTCTTTGATATTGGGAAACTGTATAGAAAACCCTCATATGAGTACACAGGTCGGGGGCGGTGTATCTTGATTCTCCGCCTTCGTGTACTGTCACAGCATCTTCATTGGGTTTCTTTTGTTAGTATGCTGTCCTCCACCTGGAGGTAGACCAACTGATTTTACAGTAGCGTCCAGGTATCAAAAGGAGAAGAGGGATGTGCGAAGTGCTCATAAGTGGTGAAGTTAAAATTCCCTACTGCACTCAAAAAACGACAAAATTTTATTGAGGATGTGAGTGAAGTGGGAAATTAAAAACGAAAATGATGTTGTAATAGACAGAGTTACTGGTCTATTGCATCAGTGGATAAGGTCAACATGTTTCAGCCTTCTCGCTCATTCTTAAGGCTTTCGTCAGGACCAGGGTATGAAGGGGGCGCGTTCTGCCGCCTTTTCTGAGTGATCAAGTATTCACTTATCTGTTAATTCGTTTGAAGAGTTATTATCTCTGTAAATGAATTGAAATTATTTATATCTGTTATAGTCGTAGTGCCCTCTAATCATCATTAATAATATAGTGACCATTTGTCCTACATGATTAAATTAAGCTATGACTGCAACAAGATTAGTTGAAGCACTGACAATAAAAATACAAGTAATTGAAGCTAAACTCAAAACAACAGTCCAGATCTCGGTCTACAAGAAAAGACTGGAAGAAATAAACAGAGAAATGAATGAGACAAAAGAATATATAACTCAAAATAAGATCCAGAAATTAAGCAAAGATCTAAAAGTTTCTCAACAGAAAAAATGCATCCGTACACAAAGGAAGATTACACTGCTCCTGAACAAAGTGAAGAAGACTCTATGGGGGATTCGTCAAGCAACTATTCAGATTGGAGTAGCGATGACGGTAACTACCAAAGACAAGGGAGATTCCACTATAAACGAAACCAACGTCAACGAGGGAATAGATGGCAGACCCCAGATATTATGAACCACCACAACCTAATTTCCAACCCTACATGTCAAATTTCAATGGTTGGATGAATCCATACTACACAGGTCCTCCAGCAATGGGACCCATGATGAATATACCAGCTCCCCCTCCTCGTTTTTAAGGGAGGCACCCGAATTCAAGAAGGGGAAGAAGAAGGGGAGTTACATGGGACGACCAGGAAAGACAGGTACATACCCGCAGCATGTCGAAGGAACAAGCCGGGCCGAGCTCAGCGAGTCACTGGTAATAAATCTTACAGATCTAACGTTGACGACTGAAGAACTAAAAGTTCTAAACAAAGGTTTAGGCTTTGTTCCAACACCATCCCTAGACATCTTCAAGACACGCTGTGAAATAGCAGAATTCTGCAGAAAGATCAAATTAAAAGCATTCTTTATGAACAAAGAAGAACAAACCTCTGAGTACGATACCAACTTGAGACCTAAATCTTCATTCTGTCCCCCAGCACACATGGTTCCAGTGGAAATACAAGCATTCAAACAGGCAGTAATGAAAGAGGTGGAAAACCATCAAAACCACAGACAAGAAACACTATGTGAACATGACTAAGAAAGAACAGAGAGCCCTCGAAGATCTACGGAAAAATAGTGACTTAGTAATAAAACCAGCAGACAAAGGAGGAGTGGTAGTGGTATTAAGTAAAGAGGGGTACAATAAACAATGCTTAGAATTACTTGCCGATCAGTGATTCTACAAGAAACTCACTACTGACCCAACTGCAAGATTAAAGAGAACCATAGACCTAATGGTAGAAGAGGCGGAAATAAACAACTGGATTTCTAAAAATGAAGCAGATTTCTTGAGAACTAACAATCCCATAGTACCCTACTTCTACTCTTTACCAAAAACTCACAAAGATAGAACACCTCCACCAGGACGTCCCATTGTTTCGGGAATAGGGTCGGTGTTGGAACCACTGTCGCAATTCGCCGACCATTTCCTTAAACCACTGGTACAAAGCACCGCTACATACCTCAAAGACACACAAGACCTTCTTAACCAACTTGAAGGCCAGGTATATGACGAAACAACTATGTATCTAGTAGGACTCGATGTAGAGAGTCTCTACACTAGCCTACCTCAACAGAAGACCTTAGATACTCTTGAGAATATCCTATTCTCTGGAACATGGAACCATCATACACCTAGACATTTCGTACTGGAATGCTGCAGGATGGCACTCAGAGAGAACTATTTTGCATATGAAGGGATGCTGTTTGGCCAATGCCACGGTACATCTATGGGTAGTACCTTTGCCCCTAGTGTAGCCGGGCTGTACGTTAGCACCTTCGAGCAACAGTTCATACAGAATGAAAGCAACCCTTACCAATCACACATACGATTCTGGCGTTGTTACATTGACGATATAATCATGATATGGGAGGACTCACAGGAAACTTTGAATACTTTTCTAACATGGATGAATAGCAGGGATGAATGCTTGAAGTTTACATGTACGTCAAACAGGAAAAAACTTGACTTCCTTGACATAACCATCTACACAGAGAACAATACTCTGCAGACTAAAACATATTACAAACCTACTGCACGGAACAGCATACTCTCGTACAACAGCTTCCACCCCCGGCCCTTGAGGGAGAACTTACCTTACAGCCAGTTTTTACGCCTGAGACGTAACTGCAGTACTATCGAGAACTACAAAGATCAAGCCAAAAATCTGGAAATGAATCTACACCAGCGAGATTACCCAAATAAAATCATCAAAAAATGCCAAAAGAGGGCACCGTAACCAAGCGAGGGAGAGTCTTCTGGAAATAATACCGGAGACACCACCTCCAGACCTTCTAACATGTGTCACAACTTACAACACCTCCACCAACACTGTGAAGAAAATAATAAATCGCAATTGGAGAATTCTAACCTCGAATACCCTACAATGGCCTAAACCTAGGTTCGCTAACAAAAGGACACGAAACCTGAAGGACCAATTGGTACACACTCGACCAACCTCGATCAAGAACAAAGAGTATAACCGCAATCTGGAACATGAGTCCCATCACGGGCCACTACCCATGTGGGTCATGCGTTGTATGCAAGCTTACAACAGCCCCTAAAAAACTTGAATTGTTACCCAACTTCATATGGACTCTTCGGCATCACACGAACTGTAACACCAGTCACGTGATATTCATGATTACTTGTCCATGTAAGAGTAGGTATATAGGCATGACATGCCGAAAAGTTAAACTCCGCATAGGAGAACACAAGAGCAATGTGAACTGCAAAAAAGCTACAACAAAAATGAGCAAGCACTACATAGAGAAAAACCACAGTTCAGAAGATCTTAAGTGGGTGGTTTTGGAAACCTTACACGTGACAACTAATAATGCTGAACGCGTTCTGAACAACGTTGGATACACCGTCTCAAAACAGATACAGAAGGGTTGAACGATTTTATCCCATGGTATACACTGGCGTGACATCTGGTGAAAGGCGATTCCAACTAATGTTCCAGTTTCAGAGAGGATAACCGAGATCAGTCTCCCTATGATGAACCTGTCAACTTATAGTAAATCAGAAACAACATCCTTTCACTAACTGTAAAAGAACAGCCAATGGAAAACTACATTTTGGAATATGGTCTCTTTTTCCTGAACAACAGCGATTAAATCGCCATCACAATTCAAGTTCAATGAGAGGAATAGAGACCAATCTCTGTTTGATGAACTGCCAACTCAATATATTTGAGACAATTGACATTCTTCTTCCACATCCAGAAGAATCACTAAAAGAAAACTGTAACCTGCAATACTGTCTTTTTTCTTTATAAACGATCATATTGCCAACCAAAATGCCAACCACAATGAGATTATGAGAGTCCTTTCTCAGTCTTTAAGCTTTGACAAAATATGTAAATAGGAACGATACGCGGCCCCGCGTTAACTGGGACACCGCGATCAGAGTCAGCACAAGTTGCGTGTAAGGAAGAACCGGTAAGCCCTTATTCCTCGTAACCACGAGGCAGAAGACAAACGCGGTAAGAGTCTATTTATTAAATCACATCTAATCCTACAGGAACAGGTTCCCTGATCTCTGATGTCCCGAGGAAGCCACAACGAGGCATCTAGAAGGGTAATTGAGGCTGAACGACGCTAGCTCAATTAAAGTAACTGCAAGGGCTCTCACGGCATAGCTGGCCGCTTGTTCTTTCCGATAACCGCGCACATATTTTCCATCGAGATTAGAAAGCGCAATTGTACTTCTTTAACTATAGGCTGAATGACACACATTTGATATTCGCATGATTGCCTCTTACATCAAATCAAAGTGAGTTAATGTTTTTTTGCTTTTTGTGCTAGATTTGACTTCCCTGCACACACGCATAGTATAACAAAGCGCTATCGTAATCATGCCTGTTACTCGCATGTGAGAACTTCATTAACATCCCTTCCCCACCGGCTCACACGCTAGCCTCCCCAAGATTGCTCAGAATGTTTTTTAGCGCGCCAAATTCCCTGTCGAATTGTTCATTTGATAGCACGATAAATAACAAACTGTTATTACTGTCATAGCTTAATTTAATCATGTAGGACAAATGGTCACTATATTATTAATGATGATTAGAGGGCACAACGACTATAACAGATATAAATAATTTCAATTCATTTACAGAGATAATAACTCTTCAAACGAATTAACAGATAAGTGAATACTTGATCACTCAGAAAAGGCGGCAGAACGCGCCCCCTTCATACCCTGGTCCTGACGAAAGCCTTAAGAATGAGCGAGAAGGCTGAAACATGTTGACCTTATCCACTGATGCAATAGACCAGTAACTCTGTCTATTACAACATCATTTTCGTTTTTAATTTCCCACTTCACTCGCATCCTCAATAAAATTTTGTAGTTTTTTGAGTGCAGTAGGGAATTTTAACTTCACCACTTATGAGCACTTCGCACATCCCTCTTTTCTCCTTTTGATACCTGGACGCTACTGTAAAATCAGTTGGTCTACCTCCAGGTGGAGGACAGCATACTAACAAAAGAAACCCAATGAAGATGCTGTGACAGTACACGAAGGCGGAGAATCAAGATACACCGCCCCCGACCTGTGTACTCATATGAGAGTTTTCTATACAGTTTCCCAATATCAAAGACCCTGATATCACAGGACAAGTGATCCATTTTCCCTCAACTTGATTATTTATGAATAAGATGTAGTCTGTAATTGGGGACAGGGTGCTCGTTTAGTCATAACAGAATTTCCACTGATCGTCTGAAATAGTGTCATTCAGAATGTCCTGCAAATCAGCCATGCCTTGGGACAAAGCTTACATGGCCGAGTACAGCCCGGTGATCAGTCATTTTGGAGAAGGCTAGATAGAGATAGTTAATTTAGTTCCCAGTGGAACATGCTTCTCTAGCCACATCATTGCTCGTTCAAAACTTTCCTGCCACAGCTTGTCAAGATACCTGCTGATATTTGGTTGCGGAGTCAGCCCACAGCAAGGGTTAGCAGATCTCAAACCTGTGCATGTCTGAAGTCAGTGGAAAGGTGGCTGATGTGCAGTTTTCCTGCAACCGTTGACTGTCATTGGCACTTTGCCTTTGTAGGCACTATTTCTACTTGCAACTTAAATAAATCATATCTCTGGTTTCCCTTATTGGGATTTTGTCATTTTGATGTCATTTTACTCATTAAATTTTTCTCTATTTTTGAATCTTTCTTTTGCATTTCAACTTTTACTGTTTTAGTACTGCTTAAATACTTTATACATTTCTTCCAAGTTAAGCCTATCTGCCCTCTGTCATAGCTACCTGGGGGTTGAACTTTGGTAAATTTAGTCACTTTAAAGGTTCACCCTGACAAGTATTGTGATTATTATTTGATTGTTGTACTAACCCTGCTCAAATAATAACCCAGTTTCTTACACAGACTTTTAACAAGTCCTCGTTCATTATGGTACAACAGTGGGCTCAAAGGTTTCTTAGACTACCTCTGTTTTGCACCATCCACTGGCTGCCATTTCTGATGGATACTTCTACCTGCAGGTTCCACGCCTTTGCATATACTAGGCACTAGACTTTATCCAGAAACTTCTGACATCGTTCTCTTTTGCCAGTTGCGGGCGCTGGCTCTGTGTCTAAACTGAAAGTGGAGTCATGTTGATGTCACTGGAGCCATATAGCAGCCGCCCTGGTGTTTTCCATGCCTTTTGATTCAGGGCTTGAACTTCAACTCTAAGGTGAAGAGATTTTTGCTGTCCAGAAATATTTTAGTGCTGTGCTAGGGACATGACCCCACCAAAGAACTCCAGGTTCAAACCCTGCTGCAGGTGTGAAGGACCATTACAGATCCACAAGATTGTCTGTGGTGTCTCAGGTCGAGGCATGCCTCATCATTGTGTGACCTCTGCCTCAAATGAACCGGAAGGCCATCAAAGTGCAGGAGGCAAAGCTCTCCACGACGTAAGTCAGGAAGGACCATAGGGGCTGCCATAAGTCAAGGACGACACTAGGACAAGGTACTTATCCATCTAGCTCTGCCCTGTCCCAAAGTCCTCTAGGGAAAAGGGTAGATGCCTGAAGAAGAAAAAGAAGCAATTCACTTCTCCCAGAAGGTAAAGTCTGGGAGTAATTCTTCCCCTCATGCTGCGCCAGAGGCTTTTTTCCACTCCAGAGCAGTAGTTAGTGTGTTGTCCCCTACAAATAATTTTTGGGAATTCTTTGATTGTGTATACCTTTTTCTCCTTGTATATGATTAATCGTTTGATATTTATTGCCTTTAGGTTAATTCTATTTGACAACTAATTGAATAACTTCACGAATGATCCCCTTGCTAGCAATTTACCTTACTCGTAGTCTCCTAGGCTCAATCAATCAGAACATTTGTACAGCGCACTACTTACCCGTGAGGGTCTCAAGGCGCTGGGGGGGGGGGATGGGGTGCTACTACTGCTCGAATAGCCAGGTCTTGAGGAGTCTTCTGAAGGTTAGCTGGTCCTGGGTCTGCCGTAGGAGGAGGGGGAGGGTGTTCCAGGTCTTGGCGGCAATCTGCTGCCGGAGGTCGCTCTTCAAATGCGGGGGACTAGGGCGTGGTCGGCGGTTAGGGGTGTAGAAGCTGAGTCCTTTGAGGTATGCTGGTCCGGTGTTGTGGAGTGCCTTGTGTGCGTGGATGAGAAGCTTGAAGGTGATCCTCTTGTTGACGGGGAGCCAGTGCAGGTCTCTCAGGTGGGGTATGATGTGGCTGCAGCGAGGGATGTCGAGGATCAGGCGTGCAGAGGCTGTCTGGATGCGTTTAAGTCGTTTCAGGAGTTTGTCCGAGGCTCCTGTGTAGAGGGTGTTTCCGTAGTCCAACCTGCTGCTGACGAGGGCCTTGGTGACTGTTCTTCTGGTTTCGGTGGGGATCCACCTGTAGATCCTGCGGAGCATGCGGAGGGTGTTGAAGCAGGAGGAGGAGACGGCGTTGACCTGCTTTGTCATGGAGAGGGTGGAGTCGAGGATGAACCCTAGGTTGTGTGCGTGGTCGGTGGGTGTTGGAGCTGATCCCAGTGCGGTCGGCCACCAGGAGTCGTCGCAGGCCGAGGGGGTGGGTCTGAGGATGAGGACTTCCGTCTTGTCCAAGTTTAGCTTCAGTTGGCTGGTCTTCATCCATTCGGCGACGGCTTTCATTCCTTCGTGGAGGTTGGTTTTGGCGGTATGGGGGTCCTTGGTGAGGGAGAGGATCAGCTGGGTGTCGTCGGCGTAGGAGATGATGTTGAGGTCGGGCGATGTGGGCGAGTGGTGCCATGTAGATATTGAACAGTGTTGGGGCTGAGGGGTGAGCCCTGGGGTACGCCGCAGATGATCTCTGCGGCTTCGGAGCGGAAAGGGGGGAGGCGGACTCTCTGGGTTCTGCTGGAGAGGAAGGAGGTGGTCCAGTCCAGGGCCTTCTCTTGGATCCCAGTGTTGTGGAGGCATGTGCAGTGGCAGACCGTGTTGAAGGCGGCTGACGGGTCCAGGAGGATCAGGGCCGCGGTTTCTCCATTGTCTAGCCGGGCTCTGATGTCATCGGTGGCGGCGACGAGAGCAGTTTCGGTGCTGTGGTTGCTGCAGAACCCGGACTGGGATGGGTCCAGGATGCTGTTTTCCTCGAGGTAGTGGGTCATTTGTCTGACAGTCTTCTCGATGACCTTCGCCGGGAACGGGAGCAGGGAGATGGGCCGGAAATTCTTGAGGTCCTTGGGGTCAGCCTTAAGTTTTTTGAGTAAGGCGTTGATCTCTGCGTGTTTCCAGCTCTCCGGGAAGGTCACTGTCTCGAAGAAGATGTTGATGGCTTTCCGGAGATGGGGAGTGATGGTGGTGCTGGCTTTGTTGAAAATGTGATGTGGGCAAGGGTCTGACGGAGATCTTGAGTGGATGGTGTTCATGATTTTGATGGTGTCGTCGTTGTTAATGTTGGTCCAGGAGAGCAGGGGGTCGTTGCCGAGGTCTCAGTGGTTGTCGGGGCGGTTGTGGTGTTGAAGCTGTTGCGATCTTGCGAGGGAAGAAGGTGGCAAGGGAGTCGCACAGGTCTTGCGAGGGTGGGATGTCGACGGTGTCGTGGTCAGTGGGGTCGGCGGGCGGGCCCAGGGCGAGGGTGGTGGTTAGCTGTTCTTCGGTGACTTTGCTCCAGCAGCGGCGGGGGATCTGTTTGGTGCGGTGGGTTTCCGGAAGGTGAAGTGGATGCAGCGATGCTCGGTCCAGTGGAGTTCGGTGATGTGGTTGAAGGAGACGTGTGGCCGGCGGAGTGGGTCGGTGTTGTGACGAGTTGTCTGAGTTCGAGGTAGGCGAGGTTGTCGATCAGGGTGGTGGAGTTGGTGTCGTCATTGTTGTTCTCGAGGTGGAAGTTCAGGTCCCCGAGGAGGATGTAGTCTGTGGAGGCGAGGGCGTGTGTGCTGACTAAGTCGGCGATGGAGTCGCTGAACTGTGGTCAGGGTCCAGGGGGTCTGTAGACAAGGGTTCCTCTGAGGGTGCTGTTGGGATCAGTGTGGATCTGGAAGTGCAGGTGTTCAGCGTTGAGGGTGTCGTCGGAGTTGGTTCGAGACTCTGAGCGTGTTCCTGTGGACGATGGCGATTCCTACTCCGTTGGTGCGGTCCCTGCGAGAGATCTTGTAGCCGTCCGGGATGGCTATGGCGATGTCTGGTGCCGAGGAGGGGTTCAGCCAGGTCTCAGTCAGGAAGGCGACATCTGGGGTGTTAGTCGAGTAGGTCCCAGAGTTCGACGTGTTTGAGGGCTGTGCGGGTGTTGAGAAGAATGCATCAGCGGTAGTTTGGTTCTTTCCTGGTTGGTGGGTCGGATGCTGGTGAAGTTGCTGTTCCGGCAGGAGAATGGTCATTGGGTGCGCTTTGGTGCGGCCCGGAAGCAGGTGTGTGAGCGTCTGGTGTTGAGTGCGTGGAGGGTGCTGGGTGCGTGGAGGGTGCTGGCATCGTAGCGGTGTCTTGTGTTGTGGCGGTGGCGGGGGCCAGGGGTTCTGGCGCTGGGCGCGGACGGGCACAAACGGGCTTGCCTTAGGCACGCCTGTGGTGTGCCAGCGGCGCGCCTCCTGCGCGCGGCTGCCATAAGGGGAGGTGGGAGGGAGGAGCAGCTGGGAGGAAAGAGTGGACGAATGGGTGAGCGGGGGGGTGGGGGCGCATCGGCGGGAAAAACTGGGCAGGATTGGCGAGGGATCAGAAGGCAAAGGAAGGCACAGGGCACAGAATGCAAGGGGAAGGAGGGAAAACAAACAAATTAAACAAAAAGACAGAAGCAATACAGTACAAACTAGGGGGGCGGGGTCGCAGCGGCGGGAGAGACGGGGGAAGGAGCGGCGAGGGGACAGAGGGCAAAGAAGGCACAGGGCACCGAATGAATCCATAAAAACAGAAGGAGGGAAAAAACGAGACAATTAAGCAATACAACAGAAGCAATACAGTGCAAGCAGACCTACGGCAGCCACTGGCCACCAGGGATGAGGCGTAGGTGGTAGCCTGCGGGTGGAGGAGGGCCTCGAACTCGCGGCAGCAGCGAGCAGGGAACCACAGGCACAACAGGTGGTGCTGTTGCGGCGTGGGGAGCGATCTGCCTGGAGCAGGGTCAAGGGTCGCTCAAGGATGTCGCTCTCTCGTCCAGTAACTGCATCGGCACCAATATTTTTTCTCTGTGTCTATGATGATGCTGGCATACCCTGACTTCCCGGTGGGAGTCCAGCGTTATTCCTTTACGCAGTGCTGGTCATGTTCCAAAGAGGAGCAGTCCTCTACGGGGCTTTCTTATCCCAGTGGGACCATATGAGGCTCCACTTGGCATCCTTAATTTGGCACCAAGTGTAACCATGGTGCCATATGGAATGCCCCTAATGCTGCCTGGCTTTGAGCCTTTGCTAGGACACTTGATGGAGCTACCACCTCCAATGCAGATTTTTGACTCTGACCCGGCACCACTTCCAATGCTGACACCAGCTCCAATCTTGGCGCTGTTAGGACCTCCACTGCAACCCCATGAATCTGCACTGTCATCTGCCAAGAGTATGAAATCCAGAATCGTATCTTAGTACCTCTTGGAGGAACAGTATCAAGAGGTACCCAAATCCACACACCTTTTTACTCAAATTTAGATCAGCAATCCCGATATGACCAGGGGAATGCTGATTAAACTGTGCTCTACCTCCTCTGAAACATCAGACTTTTTTAGCCCTTAGTAATGCCAGAGGCAGAAATGGTATACTTTCACGCCATACTTGAGAAGGTGGCTGAAGTGCTTCCTCTCCTCTCAGTTGAATAGAGGCATGACATCCTGACAGATGTATTACAGTCGGCTAAATCTGCTGTAGAACATCTCCTCCATTTTAATGAGGCTCTTTATGCTGTCTAAGAGCCATAATCAAAGCCCATCTCGTGCCCAGAGGTGAACCAAATCATAGCTCGCTGGTACAAGTCAGTCCTGGAGACCCAGCCTACTTTTGGCTTCATCTTTCCCAAGAAACCTTAGTGCTGCAGCTGTCCTCCGAACCAAAATTGAAGCTTGACCCTTCCCCACCTATTCCCCAATCAAAAAGTAAAAAATGCAGGAGGGAATTTAGAAGAAACTATTTTCTGCAGGCAGCCTGGCACTGCCTTCACTGAATGAGGCTTGTTTATTGGGGAGCTACTCCCACACCCTTTGGGAGATGGCGGCGATGGTGTTCCGCAACATCCCAGAGGATCTCAGGGGCCACATTACAAAGGTGGACCTTGATAGTCAGGATACTTCGCAACATATTATCAATGCTGGATACAGCCGACTGCGTCACCACACCTATAAGTTCTATGTGTCATTAAAGCGACATGTTCTGGCTATGCTCAACTGTGTTTTCTGCCAATGATCAGAACACGCTCATGGACATGACCTATGGGGAGTGCAGATTTGGTCAGAGAGCAGAAGCAGCACTGGAAAGTTTCTAGGAAGGTAGAGCCACTGCAAGGCTGCAATCATCAGAAGGGCTTTTGTTCCTTTTTTAGACATTCAGCCTGTGGCAGGAGTTTTCAATTCAGGCAACCCTAATCCACCACGACTGGCCAGCAACAGCAATGCCCCCTTGTTTGGCAATGTAGGGGCAGAGGCAAGGTCTGCCCCCACTCCTCCCCCACCTCACCTCACTAGGACGTTGCAGTAGTTGGTCTGTGAAGGAGAAGGCTACGGACGGTGGTGGCTTAATGGGCATCCTCTTTTCTGCAGGCCTGTATGGCCTTAACTTCAGAGTAGTATTTCCTGAAGATTGTGGAAAAGAGGGTATGTCTCACCCTTCCTGCAGCATCCTCCCTCCTCATCATTCCTTTCTATCCTGGCTAGTTCTGTCTACAGTTCTGCCTACAGGTGTGGACCTGCTGCAGAAGAGAGCAGTGGAATTACTACTGGAGCAGGAAATTGGCCTTATTCTTTTTACTTCTTAGTTCTCAAGAAGGATGGCGGCCTTCATCTGACCCTAGACTTCAGGCTTGTAAACTTCTAACTTTTACCTGCGCAAGGAGGAGTTCAGGATTCTGGCGAGGCTTGGTTTCTTTACTCTCTGAATATGGACTACTGGGCACGGTGTCCATCAACCTGCAGAACTTGCAGTTTGATGAACTGATCTCTTGGTCGCACAGGAAGTACCTGCAATTTTGATGTGGGATTCACTCGCCACCAATTCACGATTAGTTATTTTGGATTAAGGTTAGCGCCTCTTGTCACCAAAGTGATGGCAGTGGTGATGGCCCATCTCAAGAGTTTGGAGATCGTGATGTTTCCATACCTGGATGACAGGCTGCTCAAAGCTCGTTTGATCTAGATAGGTTGGAGTGTGCATTGGGGAAACTAGAGACCAGAGACCGCCAATCACCAGAAGAGCAGAGGTTGCACATCAATCTGCTGGTGATCCGACTGGCTTTCCTGACACTTTGCTTGGCAGTATGTCCTGATCTTAATAGACAAAACAGCCGCAATGTAGTTCATCTGCAAGTGGAGGATGAGGTGTCACTTTCTCTATTGGGAAGTGCTGAAGCTCTGACTGGACTTGAGCACACCAAAAAGCTGTAGCTGGTAAACAACCTTCTGGCTAGTTCACTCCGTTTCAGAGCTGGCTGCCTCCGTTGGCATCATCTTGCCAGCTATGAGTGACTTTCCACCTCATTGAGGCAAGCCTTGGGTGGGTCTTTAGCCAATCGCAACAATGCCCATTTCTATGTGTTAGGTTCCCTCAAACATCCATCTCAGGGAGCCTTGGGGGATACTTTTTATTTGAAGTGGAAGTT
Organism: Triturus cristatus; assembly: GCF_964204655.1. Lineage (NCBI taxonomy): Eukaryota > Metazoa > Chordata > Amphibia > Caudata > Salamandridae > Triturus > Triturus cristatus. The sequence goes on from NC_140590.1 coordinate 1,047,468,976, forward strand.
TCCGCTTCATTAAGTGTTACCTCCCATACGCTTGATTCCTCTGGTTCTGGAGAATATTCACCTGGACCATTCCCAAGCAATTCTCATTTCCCTAGACTGGCTGAGAAGGGTGTGGTGCACAGAACTTTTACACCTTGCCCTTCTTGCTTATCTTAGTCTCCCACACAGAGTAGACCTTCTGTCTTAATCAGGTTCTGCACCACAATCTCCAGCGATTACACCTGTTGAGATGTAGAAGTTGGTGCCATGGTGTGCAGGCAGGCTAACTGACCATTTGAAAGCCTTTTAGCCAACATTCTTCCGTTGCTTTGTCTTTGGTCCAGCACGATGGGCTATGCATTGACAAAGAAGGAATCATCTGAGGCCTTTCTACCAGGTCAGTCTTAAACCTCATCCTTGGCTAGAGGAGAGTGAGTGTTAGACATATGTAGTTTCAGAAAGTGCAAGTAAGAATAGAAGATGCAACATTTTGGGTACAAACCATAACAACATACTTCATGTGTGAATGAATCTGACATCTCCATATGATATTATCAAGCTGAACTAGAGAGTGTGCAGTGCTTTGTGCAGAACTCAGAAACCAGTCTGTGGATCACAGTGCTATAAATAGATACCCAGGATTTGGAAGGAGAGCACCTACCCGTATGAGCCGGTCTTTCCCACCCTGTGACAAAAAACAGAGAAAACCTATTTGTTAGAAGTTTCTATAATAGGAATCGGGCTTAGGTGGTCTCAGTAACGATGAGCAGAAAAAAACTAATGTATCAGCAAGGATCGAACATAGAAAGATGCTCTCTGCTTTACTGTTACATCCTTTGTTGGCTTCAATTTAAATGCACATGAGTTTAAATAAGGCAGCTGTAATTCTAAATTATATCAAAATGAAGGTATTACTCCTTAAAGCTGCAGTAAGTGTAGGATAGGATGCATTATTTAAACAAGAAAGATCTAGAACTAAGAATGACAAGTATTGATTTCTTTATGCCTGGAAAAGTTAACATGGCGGTTAGTAAGAAACGATGATGGTTACAACACAATAAATGGGCACCAAATATAATTGAAAATAAAATCGTATTTGGTTTCCAACTGGGATGCAAGTGATACAGCGCTCAGTGTTTTTGTAGATCCTACATGCACATCCCTCGGAGACCGCCTAAACACACAAACAAAAAAAGAGACATCGACCATTATTATAAAAAAGCACAACACCCTGAGCAATTATTAGTACAAAATAAAAAAAATAGTGATCACAAGTCAGCAGTGGCAGGATGCATGCAACAGATAAAAAAACATGATGAAACCACAATGCACCAGTGGCGGGGTAAACACAAGACTAGGAAGGAAATCTGTTGAATCAAGAGGAGACAACTGAAAGCGACAAGAAAATCATCTAATAGTTAACAGGGGGCAGACTCAAAGGCCACTCTGTGTATGTTAAATTACTGGTTACAATGACGTATGTAGTGAGAGCATAAAAGAATAAACAATTGAAACATATGTACACTTTGCAAAACATAGCATGTCCACAAGCATTCTCGCCAAAGTAAGGTCACATAACCAATCACTCCACTCCAAGAGCTGTAAAAAAATCTGTATCCGCATTGCTGCTGAGGGTAAAAAATAATCCGACCTTAAAAGGAGGTTTCACCTTTGGTGCAGAATGAACCTTTTCAAATAGTGTGCTATGTGGGCCAGAAGAGTAGTGATAACATAGGTGAGCAGGGCTCAGTTGGTGACCTCACACATTGCGAAAGTCTGCATAGAGTTAACTATAGAAAGTTTTGTAAACACCTTTGTGGGCATTCACAAACATTTCCTGTGGAATTTTACATCAAATTTGCACACCTGAAATAAATTCCCCCAAATAGTTATAGTAAGTAGGTAAATTTAGAGGATATGTGAAAAGAAGAGCCTTCACAGGTTCCTTTGAAGTTTCCTTGTAGGTTTATTAATAAAACAGCATCTCAGCAGAGAGCAGCTTCCTTTATCTCCAATGGCTCTCCTCAACTGTCCCTTTAGAACTTCCCCATGTCATACTTCCAGTAACTAGGTAACAGCTCCATGACATCTCCTGGCTGGAGATCTCTACATATCTCCCTTTTATACAAACAACAACACAGTGTAAAAGACTATCATGTGAATACAGAAAGATTAATAAAATTAACATTTTTGCTTTACTAAAAATACATTACAGTGCAAATTAAAATTAACATTCTTATTTCCAACTTATTTTTCAAGAAAACATCCTTGGTCTTTGTACTTTGCAAACGTTTCCTATACTCCACATCGTATCATCTTCCAATATTACGATATTGGACTTCATACTTTTGATCTTTAAAGGTCCCATATATTTGCTTTCACCTTTACGGACCCATTCATTCTTCCGCACCACAACCCAATCACCAACTTGCAACGTCATATGTTTTACTCCCTTTCTAAAATTATACGTATCTTTCATCTTCTTTTGACCCGCTTCAACTTTCTTCATCACTTCCTCACGATCAACCCATATCTTATCCTTCTCACATAACCAAACAGGACACTCCTTTTTCCCTGGTTCTCTCCCTTTAAGGGATACAAAAGGAGCTATCCCAGTGCTAGAATGAGGAGTAATCCTATACTCCACATCGTATCATCTTCCAATATTACGATATTGGACTTCATACTTTTGATGTTACCTAGTTACTGGAAGTATGACATGGGGAAGTTCTAAAGGGACAGTTGAGGAGAGCCATTGGAGATAAAGGAAGCTGCTCTCTGCTGGGATGCTGTTTTATTAATAAACCTACAAGGAAACTTCAAAGGAACCTGTGAAGGCTCTTCTTTTCATGGCGACGAGCTGCGCAAGGAGCAGAAATCAGCATCCCATCCTCGTCGCCATGAAAAGAAGAGCCTTCACAGGTTCCTTTGAAGTTTCCTTGTAGGTTTATTAATAAAACAGCATCCCAGCAGAGAGCAGCTTCCTTTATCTCCAATGGCTCTCCTCAACTGTCCCTTTAGAACTTCCCCATGTCATACTTCCAGTAACTAGGTAACAGCTCCATGACATCTCCTGGCTGGAGATCTCTACATAATGATCTGTCAAAAGCATTATTTTTTCTGACAGTATAGGGGAAAAATATGTTCGAGGCATATGAGCTGCAGATTATACACTGTGCATAGATCGCCATCTGGTGTTGGGCCCGGATGTTTGCAGTTTGTTTTTCTTATTGGACAGTCTTTGGAAGTCACGAGTTCGGTGACTCCTCCTTCGGTCCGTACTGCGCATGGGCTTCGGCTCCATCCTCAGATTGTTTTTTTCCGCCATCGGGCTCGGATGTAATACTTCGTGCTCCGGCTTCGAACCTTTCCAGTTCGACCTTCGACGAAAAATCCTCGTCCATCGAGATTCTTTAGACGAAATCGACTTCTTCATCTCTCTCTTCGGCACTTCTTCGATTCCAGGCATCGGCGGCGCCTTCGGGCCTATCTCGACTCCGGTCTCGGCCGATGGAAAGGACTCCCTTCAAGAAGTGCCCAAAATGTGGGTCTAAATTTCCCCACACCGACCTCCATCAGGTGTGCAACCTCTGCCTCTCTCCCGAACACGAGGCCCGAGACTGCCCCGCCTGCAAGTCTTTTCGTTCGAAAAAGACTATTCGGGATCGACTAGCTCGACGCACCATGGCGCACTCATCGACCTCGGCTCCACCTGACATCTTCGGAGAAGACACCGGAGCTTCGGGGCAGCAGCACACCGAGCTGGAGGACGACGTAGTCAGCGCTTCCGAGGCCGCCGACTCCGACGTGGAGGAGATCACACCAGCGCAGAGGGTCGTGAGTACTCTACCCCCTCCCACTCCCGCGCCCATACCGAAAGAGACTCCGGTTACCCCTTCGCCTCCGGGCCTAGGGAAAACCAAGCATACTGCTTCCATCACCCCACCTTCGGGCCCGGTGAAAAAGCATCACAAGTCTCCTGGCGGCTCGGGCTCGGGCTCTAGCCAGCCTCCTAGCGGCGCCGAAAAACATTCTTCGGCGCCGAAGAAAACAAGCTTTGTTCCGAAGCCATCGGTGTCGAAACCTGGCCTCTCGGTGCCGACCAAACACAAATCCCTCGGCACCGATGCATCCGTGCCGAAGCCTGCCTCGGCGCCGACCAAAAAATCGGATACCCCGAGAAAGCACGGCACGGATAAACAGACGAAGCCTTCGGTTCCGAAAACATCGGCACCGATGGACGAATCGGTGCCGGAGGAGCTTTTCACACCGAATCCTCTTCAAAAGACTTTAACATAGGATCCAAGGACTGGACATTTAATTTTGTCTTCCAAGAAAATACTTTTGGACAAGCCAACTCCTCCTCCACCACCAAAACGGAAGGACTCTGCCACATCCCCGTTCAGAGTACCCTCTCCACTACCACCTCCTCCACCTCCTCCACCCCCTCCATCCCCTCCATCTCCGCCCCCACCTTCTCCACCCTTGCCTCATCGGTCTCCAACCCCATCTCCAGACCCTGATGACCACGGAGATCCATTCTATGATCCCACAGATGCCCCGCAGGACCCCACTCCTCCGGGAACACCTGACCCATGGGAGGATTATCACAATCCCGATGTCCCAGATGTGCCTCAGGATGATCTCTATCCATCCAGGCTGTCTCCACCAGAGGACTCCCTGGGGTTCCATCACCTCTTACAACGGGCGGCACATTATCATGGGGTGGAGTTACACAGTGATCCAGTTGAGGAAGACTTACTACTTGACACATTTGACATAGCAGATAAATCCACCGCTATATTACCCATGCTTAAAGGGGTGACCAAGCATGCCACAGAGGTTTTCAAAGACCCAGTCAGAGCTAGGGTCTTAAACCCCAGAATAGAAAAGAAGTACAAGGCAGCTCCCACGGATCCTGTCTATATTAAGGGACCTTCGCCCCTAGACTCATTAGTGGTTTCCACAGCTAGGAAGCGCTCCAACTCTGTCATCTGGTGAGACTCCACCACCTGATAAGGAATCCAAGCTCTTAGATGCGTCAGGCAAACGCACTGCCTCCCAAGCTGCCAATATGTGGCGCATCGCCAACACGCAGGCGCTGCTGGCGAGGTACGATAGAGTGCACTATGATGAGCTGGAGGCTCTCATGCAGCATCTCCCAGAGAAATATAAGAATAAGGCTCATGAACTGATACAAGAGGGAAAGATTATTACCAACACCTCTATTAAATGTGCACTTGACGCAGCAGACACGGCGTCCAGAGCTATAAACACCAGTGTTCTGCTTCGCCGTCACGCCTGGCTCAGGATCTCAGGCTTTAAACCAGAGGTCCAAGCATCTATATTAAACCACCCTTTTGACCAACAATACTTATTTGGCCCAAAAGTAGATGAAGCCCTGGAAAAAATGAAGAAGGATACGGATACGGCGAAGTCTATGGGAGCCCTGCAATCACAAACCCCTAGACGCTCCTTTCGCCGCTCCTCCTTTCGAGGCTCTGGCAGAGGTTACTCTTCCGATAACGCCTCCACGTCCTACAAGTCCCCTCCTCAGAATACCTTCTCAAAGGGCTACCAAAGAGGTGGATATCGAGGAAACAATTATAAAGGCAGGGGCAAAACCAACACCGCCCGTTCTGCCACACCGCCCACACAATGACTTTCCCCCGCTCCCCCCAGACCATTCCACTCCGGTCGGGGGCAGACTACAAGACTTCCTTCAAACCTGGGAGGCCATAACATCAGACAAATGGGTGACCCAAATTGTTAGGTAAGGGTACTGTCTTGAACTAACTTCTACCCCCCCAAATATTCCACCCAGACACCGTGCGATGTCACAAGAACATACCACACTTCTAAAGCAAGAGGTACTCTTCCCTCCTGCAAAAACACGCGATAGAGCAGGAACCCGTCTATCAGCAAAATCTAGGGGTCTACTCTCTGTACTTTCTCATACCGAAGAAAGACGAGACCCTACGGCCCATTCTAGACCTCCGGCCTCTAAATGCATACATCCATTCAGACCATTTTCATATGGTAACTCTTCAGCAAGTTCTGCCACTCCTTCGTCAGGGCGACTTTCTCACTACACTGGACCTGAAAGATGCATACTTTCATATTCCAATACCCCCTGCTCACAGAAAGTACCTCCGATTTGTGGTGGATGGCCAACATTCAGTTCAAGGTTCTCCCCTTCGGGGTCACAACCGCACCACGGGTGTTTACCAAATGCCTGGCAGCACACCTCAGAAGACAAAACATTCACGTCTTCCCCTACCTGGACGACTGGCTCATAAAAGCCGCGTCCTACCACCAGTGTGTGCAGAATACAAACACTACCATACAACTACTCCACCAGCTAGGCTTTACGGTGAATCACCTAAAGTCCCACTTGATACCGTCTCACACAAAGCAATACCTCGGTGCCACTATAGACACCTCAAAAGCTATAGCCTATCCCAACTCAGCCAGAATCGCAAGCATGCAAGCCCTGCGCCAAAAGTTCCTTATTCAGCACTCTCTCCCAGCAAGAGTGTTCATGAAACTAATAGGGATGATGGCATCTTGCATTTTCATAGTGCCCCATGCAAGACTTCACATGCGTCCACTCCAAGAGTGCCTAGCACACCAGTGGAACCAGACCCAGGGACAGCTGACGGATCTGGTGTTGGTGGACGGCCGCACCCATGGATCTCTGCAGTGGTGGAACACCACAAACCTTTCCAAAGGGCGACCGTTCCTGGACCCGGTTCCTCAGGTGATTCTAACAACGGACGCATCGCTCTCCGGCTGGGGAGCGCATCATGGACTATGGACGCCACAACAGAGGTTACTCCACATCAACCATCTGGAGTTATTGGCGATCTTTCTAGCCCTGAAATCGTTTCAGAAACAAATTTCAGCCAAGGCAGTCCTCATTCGCACAGACAATATGACTGCAATGTATTATATTCAAAAACAGGGGGGGGGGGGACACTCTCCCCAGCTCTCCCGCTTAGCACAGAGCATATGGAGATGGGCAATTCCACAAAAAATCTTTCTCCTGGCATAACACGTCCCAGGCATACAAAACACCGTGGCAGATCTGCTCAGCAGACAAACGCAGCAAATGCACGAATGGGAACTGCATCCACAAGTTCTTCACCCATTCTTTCACAAGTGGGGGCATCCTCAAATAGACCTCTTCGCCACCCACGAAAACAAAAAATGCCCAAGCTTCGCCGCCAGATACCCACACCCATTGTCCAAAGGCAATGCGATATGGATGAACTGGTCAGGCAGATTTGCATACGCCTTTCCACCTCTCCCACCAATTCCGTTAGTGGTAAGGAAGCTACAGCAGCACTCCCTCACACTCATTCTGGTAGCCCCAACATGGGCCAGGCAGCCGTGGTACACCACACTACTACAGCTATCGGTGGTACCACATCAAAAACTGCACCTGTCCCCATGCCTCCTAACCCAGACCCATGGAGAAATCGGGCACCCGGACCCAGCTCAGCTCAACCTTGCGATCTGGCTCCTGAAATCTTAGAATTTGGATACCTTAATCTTCCCCCTGATTGCATGAACATTATCAAGGAAGCCCGACGTCCTACCACTCGAGCATGCTATGCCGCAAAGTGGAAGAGATTTGTTGTTTAATGCCGTAACAATACAATCAACCCTTTAGATGCATCCATACAGCACATCATATGCTATCTGCTCCATCTTCAAAGGTGTAACCTGGCGTACTCATCCATCCGTCTACACCTAGCAGCAATTGCTGCTTACCTACAATACAGACAGCATTTATCACTGTTCAGAGTGCCTGCTATTAAAGCCTTTATGGAAGGCCTTAAAAGAGTAATTCCACCCAGGGCACCACCTTCACCTGTATGGAATCTAAACGTAGTTCTTACAAGGCTAATGGGTCCGCCTTTCGAACCAATGCATAAATGTGAGCTACAGTTCCTTACTTGGAAAACAGCTTTCCTCGTGGCTATCACTTCCCTTAGAAGGGTTAGTGAGATACAAGCGTTCACTATACAAGAACCCTTTTTACAGATACATCACAGCAAGGTGCGCACAAATCCAAAATTTCTGCCCAAGGTCATTTCCCCCTTCCATCTTAATCAATCGGTGGAGTTACCGGTTTTTTTCTCGCAACCTCAATCTGTTGCGGAAAGGGCTCTACATACACTTGACGTTAAAAGGGCCTTACTGTACTACATACAAAGAACGCAACCTTTCAGAAAGACTAAACAGTTGTTCGTCTCCTTCTCTCCACCGCATAAAGGCAACCCCATTTCAAAATCAGGGATAGCTAGGTGGATTGTAAAGTGTATACAAATTTGCTATCACAAAGCAAAACGAACATTATCTGTTCCACCTAAAGCCCACTCTACAAGAAAGATAGGGGCTTTTATGGCTTTTCTAGGGAACATACCCTTAGATGACATCTGCAAGGCAGCCACATGGTCAACACCGCACACCTTCACAAAACATTACTGTGTAGATGTGCACTCCAAACAACAAGCTAGTGTGGGCCAGGCTGTACTGAAGACATTATTTCAAACTACTGCAACGGATACCGGTGGTCGCCGCTAGGGTTGGGTACTGCTATATAATCTATGCACAGTGTATAATCTGCAGCTCATTTGCCTTGAACGGAATATGCTACTTACCAGTATGCATCTGTTCTTGGCATGTAGAGCTGCAGATCTATACACGCCCACCCGCCTCCCCGGCTACCTGTATCCGTTCCAGTCTTATCTTATTTAGATACAACACACATGGGTTTCTTCACTATTATCACTACGCTCCATCTTTTCCCTGCTGGTGAAAAACAATCTGAGGATGGAGCCGAAGCCCATGCGCAGTACGGACCGAAGGAGGAGTCACCGAACTCGTGACTTCCAAAGACTGTCCAAGAAGAAAAACAAACTGCAAACATCCGGGCCCAACACCAGATGGCGATCTATGCACAGTGTATAGATCTGCAGCTCTACATGCCAAGAACAGATGCATACTGGTAAGTAGCATATTCCTTTCCATATGTGATAGAAGCAAACTTTTTTTCCCAACAATTTTTATCAAGTTTTCAATATATTTAGTGTTCACAATTTTCAAGCACATTGTCATATGTATTGCCCAGCCCATCTCCCACTCCCACTGTGGTACATACATATAAGGCATTGTTCCCCAGATAGTCACTTTTCGAGGTTTGTTGAATAGGTTGTCCATGCACCCCAAACCTTGTGTTTTTTCTGCAGAACCCCCTTGATTTAAAGACGTATTGCTCAGCTTTGGCGCAGTAGTTCATCACCGTAGTCTAAGCCATCACAGATGGTGCTTTTTCTGCCCTTCAATTTTGGGCAGTGTCTCTTTTAGCAAGAATGAGACCCGTGGCTGTCAGGAGTCTGGTTCATCTACTTCCCCCGCCCCCAATTCATCTATTAGACCCAACAGCATCCTTTTGGGTTCCGGGATCACCAGCCTCCCAACCAGTGAGGATAGGATATTGCACATTCTACACCAGTATCTTTGTTATCACTGGGCATTGCCAGACTGTGTAAGAAGTTTCTTATGTTTGTTTGACAGCGTATGAAGAGAAAAAAACTTTTATGTGCAACTTACACATTTTCCTCACATTTATTGATGCAAATGTCCGTTTGCTGAAAAAATATGCACGCTTACATATGGAAAAGGAGGCGTTCTTCTGGAGATCAAAGATTGCTGTAGAAAACTCCTCTGTGAGATGTTTGTTCTGAAAAGACTTTAGACTTTTTTGGGATTCACAAAGGGAAAAAGCATTGTGTGTAGATTTGACTTTCCCTAAAGGGACATTCAGAATCAAGCCCTCGAGGATTTTTTCAATTGCACCGAATTTGTCACCAATGTTTATACATTCCAAACTCAACAATTAATGAAAGCTTCCTTTTCTTTGCAGACCTTTCCAAAGTAAAACTCATGCGTTATGATGACCCTGTGCTGGGACCTCGCCGTGTTCCTGTCCTGGACAAAGAAGATTCTGGGAAGACCACCATTTCAGAGAAGGCAATGTTCCACATTGACCTTACTGAGAAGAAAGTGCACATCACGGACAATGGACTGAAGGCAGATATCGGAGACACAGTCGTTTACCTCGTTCATTGAGCGTTGGACCACACCCAAGCTCTGGCCCGAAGTTGCTGTACGTTCAGTTCACATGAGGCAAACTGTCCAGACACTGTTGCTTCACAGTACGATGTCTGCGTTTTATGTGTTGTAAAATAAAGGCCTTTTTAACAGTAAATAAAACATTTGCCACAAAAACAATTAGACTTGTGGGGTTGTGAAAGTAGGTAACTCCTTTGGGATTTTCCTGCCATACATACCCCACTACTTGAGACTCGCCAGTGGCTTCCATTCCATCTCAACAACGATAAGCCTGTACAGCCATAAATGCCGTATTACGAATGTTGCTAGGTTATCTTGACATTTTTAAAGCCTATTTCTGCAGTGCTTTTTTTTGTACAACTTTGACTACTTCCACTGTTACGCCTGACAGTAAATATCAACTGTTCAGATCAGGGTTGTTTGGGTGAATTTATATTACCCACCTTCAATTGTACAGAAGCTCAACAGATGTATGACCAGAGATGCCATTTCCTCTTCCACAGAAAGAGCAAATAGAAGGGACACTATGCTCTTTAAAGAAACACTCAAGGTCCTTAGCAGTCAGCACTCGATGTACGCAGTCCGCAACAGAAAGAGAGGGTTGCTAAAATGTTCTTGACTTTCTGGTTAGATTAGGCAAGTAATTCAAGGGTTCTGTTGTGAATGAACGGTTATCCAACTCCAGGGTATTTTAGGTAGTATTTATTATGATGGCAAGTTCAGGTGTACAAGTACAGGGAGCCCCACCAGGAGCAGCCTTCTTGCTGCTCAGCCCATACACCAACTGCGAACCTCACCGATCCAACATTCCACACCATACTCTCACTGGCTGCGCAGCAAGTATGACACATCCCCCTTCTTTACGGTAAACAAAAGCTCAATGCAATGGTCCAAGAAAAAGAATACACTGGTATAATGTACATGGACGGAAATAACATGAGAAACCATTGCAAAGGCCTGAAGATGACTGAGGGCATACAAGTAAAGATCAAAAGCAAAAATAGAACAGCACAATGGGCATGCAAGTTAACAAAATGCACAGAAAGCACAGGAGAATGTAACAAATTGCTTGCATGTTAACAAAAGATATAAAATAATGGAAATTGAACAATGCCCACCCATGTACGCACATTTATGAAAACAAACCACAAACTAGGCAAGATAAAAACTGTCTTCGAGAAAACAAAAAGACAACACATACACACATCCTCTCCGTTCCAACACAAAACGAACAAATCTACCTTTCCACAAAAACCAAACAAGCTTGCCTACTACTACACCACACATAACCGACCAAACCCCTTATGTCACAAACAAACCAGCTGGCCATGCTGAAAAGTCCATGAACCCACAGAGAACAGAACCAAAACGGTGCAGTAGCAATCACCCCACAACCAAACAAAAATGCACAAATACACCAAGGTAAAACAAGGCCGCAATCAGACGAGTGGAAGAAACAGCAACATAAGTGCACAAATACACTATAGTGAAACAATACCGCACCCACACAAGGGTGGAAGGAACGCCAAAACAAGTGCACAAATATACAATAGTAAAACAATGCCGCGACCACACGAGTGGAAGGCACGCCAAAACAAGTGCACAAAAACACTATCCCAAAACCATGCCGCAACCACACAAGAGTGGAAGGGAGAACAAAGCAAGTGCACTAGTAAACTATAACAAAACAATACCGCAACCACACAAAGGTGGAAGGAAGACCAATGCTAGTGGTGGTTTCCTAAAGTCAACCACCATAAAAAACAAGCATTGGCATAGCCAATAGGTCTCGCCTTTTGGACCTTTTAAGTGTTTAGCCATGCAACAGTTGTTGCACCAAGAATATTGTGCTGCATAACTAAATACTTAGAAGGTCCCAAAAGCGAGACCTATTGGCTATGCCAGTGCTTGTTCAGCTAGTAGAGGGTGCTGTCACATACAGCCTTAGGGAAACTTTGTTGTTCTTCTCAGATTTATTTTTAACATTCAATGGTCTCATCTTAGTTCACTGACAGTCCTGAACTGAACAAGACTACAAGGGCCAAAGTGTGTCGGAATGAGGTTGAATATGAATAGTGGAATTGAGTGTCGGCGCAGGTAGTGGAAAGCCCGGGTTGCAAGCATTAACAGGTATGACTCGGAACCAATTGGAGAACAGCAGAGGTGTCGGAATTTAGCATTGAAGAGTATTTGCAGATCTGTGGTGCTGCCCCGGAACCGGAAAATAGACGTTGCAGTTCAGGCTTGTGGTACATTGTCGGAGAAGCGTAGTCGCACTTCTAGAATTGCTGAGCAGCGTGTGACGTCGTGAAATTCAGAATGGGCTGTTCGAGGCATATGAGCTGCAGATTACACACTTTTGCATAGATCGCCATCTGGTGTTGGGCCCGGATGTTTGCAGTTTGTTTTTCCTCTTGGAAAGTCTTTGGAAGTCACGAGGTCGGTGACCTCCCTTGGTTCGTGTTGCGCATGGGCTTCGGCTCCATCCTCAGATTGTTTTTTTCCGCCATCGGGCTCGGATGTAATACTTCGTGCTCCGGTTCCGAACATTCCAGTTCGACGATCGAAGCGGAATCCTCGCTCTCCGCGGTATTGTTTAGATAATGATCTCCTCAATCACCTTCTTCTTCGACGCACCTTCGATTCCAGTCATCGGCGGTTTTCGGGCCTATCCATGCTCCGGTCCCGGCTGATGGAAAGAACTCCATTCAAGAAGTGCCCTCGATGTGGGTCCAAATTCTCCCACTCCGATCTTCATGAGGTGTGCAACCTCTGCCTCTCCCCTGAACACGAGGCTCAAGACTGTCCCGCCTGCAAGTCTTTTAGATCCAAAAAGACTATTCGAGATCGAAGGGCCAGACGAAAAATGGCGCACTCCTCGACCTCTGTTCCAGTCGACATCTTCGGGGACGACGTCGAAGCTCCGGGACACCAGCACACCGAAGAGGACCTAGTCAGTGCTTCCGAAACCGACGACTCGGATGTGGAGGACATCACCCCGGCGCAGAGGGTCGTGAGTAAAATACCCCCTCCCACACCCGTGCCGACACCCAAAAAGGCTTCGGTCACGCCTTCGGGCCTAGGCAAGACCAAAGACACTGCTTTGAACACCCCACCTTCGGGCCTGGTGACGAAGCCAAGTAAGCCTTCTGGCGGCTCGAGCTCGAGCCAGGCTGCCAGCAGTGCCGAAAAACACCCTTCGGCACCGAAGAAAAGATCGGCCTCTACCTCGACACCGAGCTCCACACCAAAGCCCTCGTGTCCAAACCCAGCCTCTCGGTGCCGACCTAACATCATAAGGCCCTCGGCACCGACACTCCCGCGCCCAAGCCTGTCTCGGCACCGAACAAAAAACCGGAGGTTCCCAAAAAGCACGGCACAGACAAGCCTAAGAATCCGTCGGCCCCGAAAACGTCGGCGCCGACCGAACAACCAGTGTTGCAAGAACTTTTTACACCGGATCCTTTGCAAAAGACACTTACCAAGGATCCAAAAACTGGACATTTGGCACCGTCTTCTAAAAAGAGACATTTGGACAAACCAGCTCCACCTCCAAAGAGGAAGGACTGTGCTACCTCCCGTTTCAGAGTGCCTTCCTCACCTCCTCCACCCCCTCCACCTCCACCCCCTCCACCTCCACCCCCTCCACCCCTGCCTCATCGCTCTCCGACCCCGTCTCCAGACCATGATGATCAGGGGGACCCATACTATGACCCAGCAGATGTGCCACAAGACCCCACCCCTACAGGATCCCCAGACCCCTGGAATGATTATAATAATCCAGACATTCCAGATGTCCCACAAGATGACCTCTATCCATCCAGGCCATCTCCACCAGAGGACTCACTAGGTTTTCACCACTTACTTCAGAGGGCGGCACATTATCACGGGGTAGAGCTACACACTGACCCAGTAGAGGAAGATTTCCTCCTAGACACCTTTGATACTGCACATAGGTCTACTGCTATACTACCTATGCTCAAAGGGGTAATAAAACATGCGCCAGAGGTTTTTAAAGACCCAGTCAGGGCTAGGGTCCTAAACCCACGCATAGAAAAAAAGTATAAAGCTGCCCCTACAGATCCTGCCTACATCAAAGGGCCAGCACCACTGGATTCCCTAGTGGTATCCACCGCAAGAAAGAGATCAAATTCCCAGGCGTCAGGCGAAGCACCACCACCTGACAAAGAATCAAAGCTCCTAGACGCATCAGGAAAACGCACTGCGTCACAGGCAGCTAATATATGGCGTATCGCCAACACTCAAGCGCTATTGGACAGATACGACAGAGCGCATTATGATGAACTAGAAACCATCATGCACCATCTCCCAGAAAAATATAAAAATAGGGCCAATGAATTAATCCGATAGGGTAAGACCATAACTAATACCTCTATATGCTGTGCCTTAGACGCAGCAGACACAGCCTCCAGGGCCATTAACACCAGTGTCCTACTCCGTCGACACGCTTGGCTGAGAGTTTCAGGCTTTAAACCCGAGGTACAAGCCTCCATATTAAACCATCCGTTCGATCAGGAACATTTATTCGGTCCAAAGGTAGATGAGGCCCTCGAGAAGATGAAAAAAGACAGATACGGCGAAATCTATGGGAGCCCTACAGTCACACCCTCCTAGACGCTCCTTTTGCCGCTCTTCCTTTCGGGGCACAGGCAGAGGCTACTCCTCAGATAGCGCGTCCACGTCCTACAAATCCCCTCCTCAGTCCACCTTCACAAAAGGTTATCAAAGAGGCTGCTATAGAGGCAATAACAATAAAGGCAGAGGCAAAACAAATACCGCCCGCTCTGCCACACCGCCTACCCAATGACTTTCCCCTGCTCCCCCCAGACCATCCCACTCCGGTCGGGGGCAGACTACAAAATTTCCTTCACGTCTGGGAGTCCATCACATCAGACAAGTGGGTGACCCAAATTATTCGTTCAGGGTACTGCCTAGAACTCGCATCTACCCCCCCTCCCCCAACATTCCACCCAGGCAACGCCCAATGTCACAAGAACATTCCACGTTACTAAAACAGGAGGTAATCTCCCTCCTACAAAAACACGCAATAGAACAGGTCCCCCACGATCAGCAAAATGTAGGGGTCTACTCCCTATATTTTCTGATACCAAAAAGAGACCAGACTCTACGACCTATCTTAGATCTCCGGCCTCTAAACACATACATACATTCGGACCATTTTCACATGGTAACACTTCAGCAGGTACTTCCGCTCCTCTCCCAGAACGACTTTCTCACCACACTGGACTTGAAAGACGCGTACTTTCACATTCCGGTACACCATGCCCACAGAAAGTACCTCAGATTCCTAGTGGACGGGCTACACTACCAGTTCAAGGTGCTCCCATTCGGGGTCACAACAGCACCACGGGTATTTACCAAGTGCCTAACGGTAGTGGCGGCACACCTCAGAAGACAGCACATTCACGTCTTCCCGTATTTGGACGACTGGCTGATAAAAGCTGTGTCCTACAACCAATGTGTACACCACACCACCACTACAATCCAGCTACTTCACCAACTAGGCTTCACGGTGAACCACCAAAAGTCGCAGCTAACACCATCCCACATAAAGCAATATCTCTGTGCCACCATAGTCACCTCAAAAGCCATAGCCTATCCCAATCTGGCAAGGATCGCAAGCATTCAGGCTTTGCGTCAAAAATTCATACTTCAACACTCCCTCCCAGCAAGAGTGTTTATGCAACTGATAGGGATGATGGCCTCTTGCATTTTCATAGTGCCTCATGCAAGACTCCAGATGCTGCCACTCCAAGAGTGCTTAGCGCGCCAATGGAACCAGGCCCAGGGGCAACTGACAGATCTGGTGTTGGTAGACGGTCGCACCCATCGCTCTCTGCAGTGGTGCAACACCACAAATCTTTCCAGAGGTCGCCTGTTCCTGGACCCGGTTCCACAAATAATCCTGACAACAGACGCATCGCTCTCCGGCTGGGGAGCTCATCTACTACACCTCACAGTGCAGGGCACATGGACGCCGCAACAAAAGTTACTCCACATCAATCATCTGGAGTTACTGGCAATCTTTCTTGCCCTAAAATCCTTTCACACACAGATTTTAGGCAAAGCAGTCCTTATCCGCACAGACAACATGACTGCCATGTACTACATCCAGAAACAAGGCGGCACACACTCTCCACAGCTCTCTCAACTAGCACAGAGCATATGGAGATGGGCAATCCCACACAAAATCTTTCTCCTGGCCCAGCACGTCCCAGGAGTCCAAAACACCATGGCAGATCTGCTCAGCAGACAGACGCAACAGATCCACGAGTGGGAACTTCACCCGCAGGTTCTTCACCCGTTCTTTCAGATGTGGGGGCATCCACAGATAGACCTATTCGCCACCCACGAAAACAAAAACTGCCCATGCTTCGCCTCCAGATACCCACACCCATTGTCCAAAGGCAATGCGATATGGATGAACTGGTCAGGCAAATTTGCATACGCCTTTCCACCTCTCCCACTAATTCCATTAGTGGTGCGAAAGCTACAACAGCACTCCCTCACACTCATTCTAGTAGCTCCAACATGGGCCAGACAACCGTGGTACACCACGCTGCTGGAAATCTCAGTAGTGCCACACCAAAAATTACACCTCTCACCATGCCTCCTAACTCAGAACCATGGAGAGATTAGACTCCCGGACCCAGCTCAGCTCAACCTTGTGATCTGGCTCCTGAGATCCTAGAATTCGGATACTTTAACCTTCCCCCCGACTGTATGAATGTTATCAGAGAAGCTAGACGTCCTACCACTAGAGCCTGCTACGCTGCCAAGTGGAAAAGATTTGTTGTGTATTGCCATAACAACACAATCAATCCTCTAGACGCATCCATACAGCACATCATATGCTACTTACTACATCTACAAAGATGTAACCTAGCATATACATCCATTCGGCTACACCTCGCAGCAATTGCCGCTTACCTACAAAACAGACAGCACCTATCACTGCCTATCAGTGCCTGCCATTAAAGCCTTCATGGAAGGCCAAAAACGAATAATTCCCCCCATAGTGCCACCCTCACCTGTGTGGAACTTAAATATAGTGCTCACAAGGCTAATGGGTCCGCCTTTTGAACCCTTGCATAAATGCGAACTGCAATTCCTCACATGGAAAATAGCTTTCCTTGTAGCTATCACCTCCCTTAGAAGGGTCAGTGAAATACAAGCACTTACTATACAAGAACCTTTTCTCCAAATGCATCCGAACAAGGTTGTCCTACGTACCAACCCAAAATTCCTACCCAAAGTCATCTCACCCTTTCATCTAAACCAATCGGTAGAATTAGTTTTTTTTCTCACAACCTCAAATGGTTGCAGAAAGGGCTCTACACACACTGGATGTTAAAAGGGCCTTGCTTTACTATATCCAGAGAACACAACCTTTCAGGAAGACAAAGCAACTGTTTGTCTCTTTCTCTCCACCTCATAAAGGCAACCCCATCTCTAAATCAGGGATAGCTAGGTGGATTGTAAAATGCAAACAGGTGTGCTACCACAAAGCAAAACGCACGCGATCTGTTCCCCCAAAAGCCCACTCTACAAGAAAGATAGGGGCTTCTATGGCTTTTCTAGGGAACATCCCATTAGATGATATCTGCAAGGCAGCTACATGGACAACACCGCACACTTTCACTAAACATTACTGTGTAGATGTGCAAACCAAGCAACAAGCTACTGTGGGCCAGGCTGTACTAAAAACACTATTTCAAACCACTGCAACAGATACCGGTGGTCGCCGCTAAGGTTGGGAACTGCTATATAGTCTATTCAAAAGTGTGTAATCTGCAGCTCATATGCCTCGAACGGAATATGCTACTTACCAGTATGCATCTGTTCTTGGCATGTAGAGCTGCAGATCTACACACGCCCACCCGCCTCCCCGGCTACCTGTATCTGTTCCAGTCTATCTTATTTAGATATAACACACATGGGTTTCTTCACTGTTATTACTACGCTCCAGCTTTCCCTGCTGGCGAAAAACAATCTGAGGATGGAGCCGAAGCCCATGCGCAATACGAACCAAGGGAGGAGTCACCGACCTCGTGACTTCCAAAGACTTTCCAAGAGGAAAAACAAACTGCAAACATCCGGGCCCAACACCAGATGGCGATCTATGCAAAAGTGTGTAGATCTGCAGCTCTACATGCCAAGAACAGATGCATACTGGTAAGTAGCATATTCCTTTCTCTCTCCATCGGCCTACTCACACGACCGGATGCAAAACCTTCCCATGAAATTAACAAGAAAGGTAAAATATTTTTTCTAGAAAAGTTGAATAGACGATATAAGCACGGTGTTAGTGTCCAGGCTGGTATTTCAGAGGTCATAAATAATTCATAACGGGGAGTGAGTACGGAGAGAGGCGTGGGGGGAGGGGATAGTAGAGGGCAAGAGATTAAGGGAGGGAGACGGTTGTGAGAGTGATAGGGTGGAGAACGGAGGAGAAGACAGGAAACTAATGGGAGGAAGTGACTGAAAGATTTGGGATAGGTATGAAAGAAAGGAGGGGAGGAGATAGGCAAAGAGAAGAGTTGGGTAGAAAGAGATAAGAAACAAGCATTGGCCGCGCGGCCGTGAAAGTAACACGGCGGCCTGGCCTCGAAAGTGATCGCAATCAAGCGCGGCGAGCGATGCGCTTAATGAGCATGATGAGGAAAGCCATATGGCGCCTCTGCTCATAAGTGCGCGCACGTAACAGCAAGCTCTAGGCCACAGTGGTAGCATTTTCTGAAGCCCTAAGAGTCTCGCCAGACAGCGCATGCGCTGGCTCAGGCGAGACCTAAAAAGGTGGTGAACGCGAGTGACTCTTCCCCAGTCAACTCAAACACCACATCTAAAAGGGTGATTCTAAAAATCAACCCACACCTACAACAGTGGGCTTACTCAAGAATCTTCGCACTTAAAAACCATCACACACACCCACCACAAAAGTGAAGGATCTACTTACACCACAACAACGCCATGGTGGAAACCCAGTGACTCAATAACAAAAGTCATCTCACACACAACACTTATCATAATGAACTAACATTTTGGCTGTAAGCTTCCAAAAGCACAGCACCACATGGTTTAAGCAAACAAGATTAATCTAAGGATGGAGTCAAAGCCCTTGCGCACTATCATCCTAAGGAGGAATCACCTACCTCGTGACTACAAAGACTTCTTCCAAGACAAAAACAAAGTGCAAACATCCGAGCCCAACATCAGATGGCGATCTATGCAATAGTATACGAATCTGCAGCTCTACATGCCAACTGGTAAGTAGGATTTTCCTTATTCCTTTTAGAAGCACACCCTTCATGAAGTTTACAATTTTGTTTGCCCAACACAACAGAGGGAAAGTTGTGCCACATTTGGCTAACATAGTCATAGACAGATAGTGCCAGAGTTCCAAGGTGTGTTTATAAAACCTGCAGTAGGAAAGGCACTACCCAAACGTTTCCTCAGGAGCAGAGAACGCTGCAGTAAAATTGCCCAAAAAAACAAGACTGTTGCTTCGGAGTCTTTTTAGCAACAAACGCAGCCCTCGCCAAAATTTACAAGGCTACACCAAGACTGCAAGTTCAACAGCACTTACTTCAAAAGTGCGTTCGTTGGCGTGAGTGGAATTGAAGAACAGATGAACTCTCCACAATCACCAGAAGAAAAGATGGCGGCACATAGACATCACGTACGCTAGGAGCGTCCTGGGTGGCTACAAGCACGTACATGTTGCTCAGTGTAAGAGCTCCTCATCACACCGCATGCTCCCGATGCCAGGGCACGCGCTGCACACAGCGCTCGAGATGAGACAGTTGGAGGCAGGTGATGAAACACATTTTTTTAAATGTTTTTTTTTTTTTTAAACAGGCGCAGCAGTAGAAAGTTTAACCAGGAGCAGAGGTTACCTCAGTAGCACTAATCACCGCATTTCACGTCACCCAGCCGGTTCAGAGAAAACACGTAGGCGGGTGGATAAGCTCCTCGTTGCACCTCACAAGTTGCTCTTCCGCACACGGATTGAGAGGACTCCTACTTCTAGTTGCTCCTTCGTGACATGGAGACCGGAGACTCCTTTACTTAGATCACATACTTGGGACCCCTTTTACTCGACGCTCTTGTAGACCGGTACACTGTGGGCTCCTCTTCCAAATGTTACTTCAAAACACGGACACGGGGACTCCTCTTACTTGTAACTTAGTGGCAAAACTCCCCATGGAAGAAAATCAGATTGACCTGTTGTTAGAAATGGGGGTCTCTGGTTGGCAGTGGATGGCCACTGTCCAAGCAGGGACCCTTCTTTCTAAGTCAGAGTGAAGGGCTGCACCCCTTTGACAACCCCTGCTCCACCCTGTGGTAACGTAGCACAAGCAGTTAGGCTAATCTCAGAGGCAGTGTGTTAAGCGTCTAGGACCATACACAGTAATACAGTGAGGAACACTACAAAGGGACACAACACAGGTAGGTATCAAAAAATAGTTATCTTTATATAGAGGCTTATCACAAGACCAAATAACGAGGAAACCACAATACTGTACAAAAATAATTCTCTCTAGATGCTGCAAAAATAGTTCCAATGGGGAATGCAAAGCTCAGTTCAGGGCAATGGTCTCTGCGACCCTTTTCACTCACAGTTCTGAGAGGTTGTCAAATAATCCACAAAAAATGCCGCTCCGGCGGGTTAGCGATGTTTTTCCTCACACTCTTGGTCGCGGCCGCTCGCTTATGGGGGTTAGCGACAATTTTGGGGCCCGCAACTGGGCAGGGCGATGATCAAGCCAGCGAGCCCTCAGCGGCAGCGAGGCAACGATTTTCCTGACGCTCCGCGGCTGTAGCGATGATTTTCGGGCCAGAAACGTGCGGGGCGATGATCAGGCCAGGGAGCTCTCAGCGCCAGCGATGCGATTATTTTTTTGATGCTCCTCTGCTGCGGCGGCTCGCTAACAGGCCTTAGCGACGAAAATGAAGTCTACTGGTTCTGAGACTTCAGTCAGGGGGCTAGTTCTCTCTCTAGCCCTTGATTGATTGCAGGTTCAAGACTAAAAAGTTCTCTTACAGCTCCTTTTCCCTCCTTTTTCCAGTCCAATGAAAACTACTGCAGGCCAATCCAGGGAACAGCACACAACACCAGGACAGTCTTCTCCTGCGGCTTTCTTCAGTTCCACGGACAGAGGTTGGTCTTGAGATACAGGGGCAATACAAATTGTAGGGGTTTCAGCACAGATATTTATACCCCAAAAGTCTTTGTTCTCGGAAGCTACAAGTCACTGAACCCAGCCAGAACCAGTTCTGCCCAGCCCTCGAGCACTTTGTTTACCCGGCTGCATCCTTCCTTTCAGAAAGAGGGGGTCTGCCCTCAGACGCACAGTGGGAGGTGGAGCCAGCATTCACCTTGCCAGGTACAGCCCTATTCAAGTGCAGGAGCTACCCCTCCCCTCACTCCAAGGCAGATCTCTCTATTCAACCCAGATCTGACTCAGCCTGCCCTGTCCCTCCAAAACCAGACAGCCAATACACCTAACAGCAGAGCACACTGGAAGGCTTAGGCAAGAAAATACCTACTTTCTAAAAGTGGTATTTTCAAACACCGAATATAAAAATAAACTTCACTAAAAGATGTATTTTAATATTCTGAGTTCAGGCATACTAAATTCCTTTTTACTACCATGTTCTATGGGTCAGTTAGGACTATAGAATGTAATAGTCAAACCTCCCATTCTGGCTTATGGACAACAGGTAGCCTTACAGTAGTGAAAACCTAAATTGGGTGTAATTCACTACCAGGACATGCTACACACATCAGAGCACGTCCTACCTTACACATACAATGCACCCTACCATAGGGGTGGCTTACATGATGACAAGCGAAGGTTCAGGGGCTGGGAAGTGGGTGCACTTCACAGCCAAGATGGCAGTTCTAGACTGCACAGGCAGGTCTGAGACACACTTTACAAGCTGCTTCTGTGGGTGGCGCAAATCAGCGCTGCAGGTCCACCAGCAGCATTTGGTTTACCAGCCCTAGGCACACACAGGCCACATTATTATGGACTAACAGGTAGATCAAATAAGCCAATCAGGGATACACCAATTCATATGTCATCTTTATACAGGGAGCATTCGCGCTGCGGCACTGAATGGCAGTGGCGCAGCGCCCAGAGCATCTATCACCAGAAAAACAGAGGAGGCACAGCGAAAAAAATGGAAGGCAGACTCACGCCAATGGTGCCAGGTCTAACACCTGTGCAGCGAAAACAGGCAGCACACAGGTGACAAGGCAGTTGCCCAAATCCACACAACGCTGGGGACACGATTTAACTTGTGACAGACACAACTGGACGTCCTAAAATGTGATTGCAGAACACTGGTAAAAGGTCCATGAATCCCCACAGATCCATTACAGAAAGAGCAGGAAGACACAGCAGGAACTGACACACCTGGGTTGGGGCTGACCTGTCTTAAGGTCACTGGTGGGTCTCATGGCTGCCAGATTTCTGTTAAACACACTGCACTTAATTTCAAAAGGAGTTCCTTTACCAAGAAGTTGCTTCAGGCTTCAAATTTCAGTAAATTAGCTTCCACCATCCAGTTCTCACACGCAGGTTCTTGTCAAAATCGTCGCCAAAAATGTTGTGCATGAACGGTGATCCAACTCCAGGGTATCTTTAGGTAGTATTTATTATGATGGCAAGTTCAGGAGTAGAAGTACAGTGAGCCCCACCAGGAGCAGCCTTCTTGCTGCTCAACCCATACACCAACTGCCAACCTCACTCATCAAACATTCCACACCACACTCACACTGGCTGAGCAGCAAGTATGACGCATCCCCCTTCTTTATGGTAAACAAAAACATAATGCAATGGTCCAAGAAAAAGAATACACTGATAAAATGTACATGGAAATAACATGAGAAAACATTGCAAAGGCCTGAAGATGACTGAGGGCATACAAGTAAAGATCAAAAGCAAACAGTACAATGTGCATGCAAGTTAACGACAAAATGCACAGAAAGCACAGGAGAATGTAACAAATTGCTTGCATGTTAACAAAAGACATAAAATGATGGAAATTGAACAATGCCCACCCATGTACTCACATTTATGAAAACAAACTAGGCAAGGTAAAAACTGTCTTTGAGAAAACAAAAAGACAACACATACACACATCCGCAGCAAGTATGACAGGTTCACTCTATAATGTGCGATGTGAGCCTAGACACAGTGCAACTCATTCAGAACAGTAAGATTAACATGAAGGCCAGCCAAAAATTGTGTGCGCACATCACACAATAATAACTCAAAACGCAATCAGGTCAAATGAAAAATTTACAAAAGACAATACTCCACAGTACCTTACGACTCATTATTGCAGTGTAATGGTACAGTTGGCTGGTGTAATCGCAAAGAGAATGGTAATTCAGCAGAACATTTGCAAACTGCTGTGTCTGTGAAGAGTTAAGAATAAGTAACCTATGATTCTAGATAGTCTGTAGCCTTTATTTTGTAGGCATTCTCCGCCCCCACCCCCCCCCCCCCAAGTCTCTTCGGAAATGTCCATAGTCAATTCCCTCTCCCATTGCACCACACATGCATGCTTCTTGGAGGAGGGTGAAATTTAAAATGTAGGGGTATAGCCGGGATATGTCTTTGTGTAGCATACTATTGGTGTACAGGGATCCGATCGGTGGTTCCTCCCTCTGCAAGGCTCTACAAGCAGTACCTTCCCGCCCAGTGTAACGCCTATATGTGCTGTGCCTAGTCAATGCATATTTCTCAATGAGTTCCCCCGTCCTAAGTTCACAGTTGCTTTAGAAGTCCTTCAAAGAAGGTGCCTGGCCCTGGTTCCAACAAACAGGACATGGGTCCGACATGCCTGAGGGGAAGTCTGGGTTATTGGCCATGAGAGTCAAAAGAAATGGATCGACCGGAAATGCGTGTTTTCTTCTTACGGTTTGCCAATGAGCCAAGAGTTTGTCCATCAATGGTAGGGGGAGGAGAGCCCTCCCAGGCCCTGGTTGGAAGCCACAAAAGCTCGTAGAGTGGGTCCGGGGATAAGGCTTGTTCTTGTACCCAAGTCTTACCCCCAGTGCTGTAGTTCCAATCAAGGGAAAGGTGCACTTGAGCCGCTAGCATATACGTTTTTATGTCCCCCTCAGCATTGGAGCGGAATAGGGATGATTTTGTCAGCCTCTGAGATTTACCCTCCAATACAACATTTTGCTATGGATAGGGATTGTCAGTTTGGGGATTGCAAGAGGGAGGGTTTGCAGGATATATAGGAGTCGGTACGAAATTCATTTTAAGGCTATTGAGCTGACCCAACCTGGATATTTCCAACTGGAAGCTGTAAGGTGAACCCCCAAGTATGGGATGGCCAATCCAATGGGATTTGGAGCAGTTGGCTTTAAGGCCCAATACCTGGGGAAATCAGTCTAGCTCCCCCAACAATGCCAGAATTGTGGTTTCAGAATCTGTGACAATCTGTGTCACAGCACAGTAAATCTTTAGCAAAGAAGGCTAGTTTGTGCTCTTTACCATCTACTGTCATGTGGCTCCATGGCCAAGCCAAAGATGAGGTGGGACAAGGGACACCTCTGTCTCATCCCTCTCGTCAAAGGGATGTCGGGTGTGAAGGCTCCATTAACTTTAAGCTTGGCGGATGGCTTTTTGTAGTTTGCTTGGGTGAAAGTTTTCATTTTTGGCCCTAGCAAAGCCTTGTCCAGTACCCTTGACAGATATGCCCAATCTACGCTGTCCAATGCCTTTTTGGCATCCAGAGAGAGAAGGTCTATCGATTGGCGACCATGTTCCGCCACCTTCATGAGCATCACTGCCAGTCTTGGGTTGTCATTTACCTGCCTATATTGGATGAGGCCCGATTACTGAGGAGCAATAAGGGTAGGCCAGAAAGGTTGGAGACGGGCCACGAGTATCTGCTCAAAGAGTTATACGTCGCTATTCAATACGCAGTTGGCCCATAGGAGGAGCATTGCACTGGGGGCTTGTCAGGATGAGATAGAAGGGCAAGTTGGGACCCCTAGCATTGTACCTGGCACTACCTTCGTGAGGGGTTCTATCAGTATGGAAGCATATGCCTTGTTAAAGCAGGCTAGGAACCCCTGGAACCTCAGCGCCTTTTGTGATGGGAGGTTGTTAATCGCTGCCCGGACCCCATACAGTGTAATGTCCTCCTCTAGCCGCAATATTCAGGGGCGTAAAGTCAGTGAGATATTCTTCTTGAAGTTGCCCATCGAGTTCCTGGGCCCGAAACAAGGTAGAGTAGAATTACTGAAAAGCAGGGAGAACCTCAGCCGTCTCTTGGTGCAGCTCCTACTGAAGCCTACGGACTTCTCTTGGAGTCCTGTGTGAACCTCCTCTCTTGAGCTGTGTATCAGCCTAAGATATCAGAGTTTAGCCACGCGCTCAAACATCTCTGTGTGGAAGCTGAGCTGCCCTCGGAATACTGCCTTTGCCGCATCCCAAAGGGTTTGTAGGGGACTCTTTGCCGTTATCATTCTTGGCAAAGTAGTTTTCTATTGTGTTATTGATGTGGTTCACAGGGTTGGGTCCCAGAGGGTCACCTCGTTCACGACCCATTGACTTGGGAATGTTCTCTGCGGATTCAGCGGGCCCCTCTCTCAGCCACACTGGGGCGTGATCGGATAGGAATTCAACATCGTTTTTAGGGTCTGTTAGCCTGGGCAGCAAAGATTGTGAGACCAAAATGTAGTCCAGACGTTAAAGGTTTTATGAACATTGGAAAAGAATGTATAATCCAGTTCGTGGGAAAGTTCCACCAACGTCTAGTCTATCAACCCCTGCCTTAGGGAAGAAGGTGGCGGGGTTCACCCTGTCTGGGATGGGAGCAATCCAGCCCTGGGTTCAGGGGAGCATTGTGGTTGCCACCCGACACAATATTGCCTACTGCGCAGTGGGAGATCCTCGGGAACAGTTCGGTGCAGAATTCCTCTTTCCCAGTTAGGGCCATAGACTGAGATAATGGTTGTCTGAATAATACCCAAAATGCCAGATATCCCCACATGCCAACCCTTCCGATCACAATATATGCAGTCCAATTTAAAGGATAGGTACTACGGAGGAGGATTGTCACACCCCAGAATTGCTGCTATACAAAGAGTGAAATTGTGTTGGGTACCAATAAGAGAAGAGGCGCTTGATGCCCACCTTAAGAAGTCTACTGGAACACTGCCTCAACCATCTCCCACTTGTCTAAGCCAATGCAGCAAAGCTTGATGCTTCACTGGGGAGTTTAAGCCTTGTATGTTAATTCATACTATGTGTAGGGTCGTCATGATGGGCTGTGTGGGTATCCCCGCCTGTATGTTAGTTTTGGATAGTGAAATGTGCATCAATGGTGTCACCTCATCTCGCGCCATTCGTGTGTGTCAACTGAGCTATATATAAACAGGACATTAACTGAAAACAGATTGCTAGCTGGAAAACAATAAACCTAGCAAATTGTCAGACCTCGTACAAGGCCCGGGTCCTGGTCTGGGAGACCATCGCCTGGAGTGAGCAAGAAAGAAAATAGAAATACAAATTATTATCTAGAAAGGTAGGGGCAGGCATGTCAAATGGACATAAGCCCCCACCTCCCTCCATTTAGCCTCCAGAGAAGTGAATCAATATCCAGTGAGGCATGAAGGATTCACAGTCCTAACGCCCTCCCGTGCAACTCATCGGGCCATAAGTTCATCAGGAGGAGCTCAAGGTAAAGTGTCTTCTTCTGATGCAGGTGGTCTGCATTCTCTTTCCCCTTGGTGTTTCTTTAGTGTAGGGCGTGTTGACTGCAAATGCCAGCATCCCACGGCTGGTCACCCAGCGCTAGGGGCAGCTCCTCATCTGGGAGGCATGCCCACTATCTTGCAGTCCTCCTGTACCGTGCAAACCGCGACCCATTTTTCATTGTAGCTGAAGTGCAGATGGAAGGGAAATCCCCATCGATAATTGATTCTTTTCTTTTGCAGCTGCAGTTATTACTCTGAATTTCCCCCATCGGGCCAATGTTTGGGCAGAGACATTTTGTAAAAGTGAAACGTCCCCTTGAACCAAGCCTCCTATAAGATCTTCTCTTTCACGTGGAAGTAGTGGACTCTGGTAAGAGTATCCGGAGAAAGATTCTTTTGTTGCTAAAAAGTGGAGTACACTGTGAGTGCAGTCCAGGCGGATCGGCTGGCCCTGGGCAGGTTGAAGTATGTGGGTGAAGAGGGCTTGTACATGAGATTCAAGTTCTGTGGGGGAATCGTTGATGCAATACCCCCTAATCTTTATATTGTGCCTTCACGAGTGCTTTTCAAGGTTGTCAATCTTGTCCTGTTGCACCACCTGCTCCCAATCTAATTTTTTTGTGCGCGCTGTGTTAGCCATATTGTTTTGAACGTGATCCGCACTGTTGATTCAACCTGTTCCAGGCGGGAATACATTTTGCACTGGGACTTATCGAGATCAGACAAGGCCTGATGGAGTCCTGCCTGAGTGGTGCAATATCTTTCTGGAATTCAGAAAGCAAAAGCTGAACGTCCTCTTTGGCTACTGGGGCCTGGAGATCAGGGTTCCTCACTGGATTGGGAAGTGACCCTGGGAGCACGGGAGTTCGGGAAATATAGCATGGGGTCTTTGTTCTATTGGACGCCATTGTCTCTGGGAAATTGCTGAGTCTGGGGCCCGCCTCTATAGATCCTGTCTGCAGGTGAAGACCTCGGTGTGTATCCTTTCAGGGCCCCAGAGCGCACTGCCTCTCCCCGAGCTCCAGACCGTAGCTGGCCCTCTTGTCTCACCCACGTGGGTGCCAGCCCCACTCACCGCGTCCTTCAAAGTCCCCATTGACTCCGGCGTCCTGATGGTGTCGACAAGTTCAAGCCCTCTTCGAACTTCATATTGCTAGTCAAGGGAAGTCACTGCTGTACTAAATCCCAATGTGTCTGTTTCCAGCACTGTGGGGCCCCCTTGTTATGCTTTGTGTGCTCCTCTTGAAGTCTCCCAACAAGGGCACTGTCTGCCCTCAGCCGGAGTGGGGGGTTCCTTTGAGGCCGTCGCTCGTCTCCAGTTGCCTCACTGGGTAGGCCCACTGTCAAACCGGGGCCCACCAGCCCAGCCTTGACCCCAAGGTCTCTGAGGATGCCAGCGGACCATGCAGGGGGCCCCCCCTTAGAGGACGGCCACCATAGTGCCACATTTGGCACATCCAACCCGATCTAGTGGTTAGACCTCCAAGGTCTGGCGCGCTTCACTTCCGGTACACCGAGTGGGCGGGGGCAAGGTATTTATACTTACCCTGTCCATCCTGCATTCCTTTAGTGCCGACTTCTCCACACCGTCAGGACGTGCCCCCTATCGAGTCCGGGAGTTATGGTTAAGGTGAGATAAGGTTACAGCGTTTTACAAAATCAATTCTAAAAAGTGCAGTCAAGTTGTATCAGTCAATATCATTAACTAACAACATTATATAACAAACATTACACGAACGGTAAATAGTTTCAGTGCCTGTTAAGGCACTTGCACATATGTTCCCGATTGTTGTGGTTAGCATTAGGTTTTGAATTCGGGATGGAGGTGCTGTGCCAATCCACTTATAAAAACTGATTGAATTCGATAAATATTAGTTCAAGTTACATGTCGTCTTCAGGAATTAAGCTTTCATTTTAAGTAAATTAAAAAGTAGGAATGGACCGAAATATTTCAATAATATTTTCTTAGTTTGATTTAATATGAACTATTGAAGAACAAGGCTGGAATAAAACTCCACCATCCAATTAATGTAACTTAATTTGCAAGAATATGCAATAGAACTCGTATTATCTGGTTAGTTAAGATAGATCCCGAGAATGCCAAGTCATTATTGGCAGTAGGGAGGCCAAAACCAGGAGATGTTGCTGAGATATTGGTCATTAGAAGTAAACAATAGGATAATAAGAAAATGTGAAAGGAAACAAAAATAGGGAGCTTGGCCGAAAAGGTAAATACGGCAGAGTTAGCAGTTTTATCTATTTTATTGCGTGCTGTAGGAAGGTGAGATTGTCTCAACGAAGCACTTGCCAAGAATGCTGTCACTAGCCAAGGGTGGCATCACTATTCAGAGACAGTGTCATGAAGCAGCCAGGGACAGTAAGCATATGTTGCCCGTGTGCTGGGTGAGAGTACAAAGACAGAGGCTGTTGCCCCCCCTCTGTCTGATGTTCAAAGCTTTTAAGCACACATCCCATCATTAGATGCCCGTGATGTCAGCTTGTGTTGATAAACGTAGGGAAGGCAGTAACTCACACGTTACCTTCATCTTGCTTTATTGTGCTGTAGCTGTTAGACACACACTTCTAAGCCACAAAGGACCCTAATTTGGCCCAATTGAAAGTCACAATAGGATTTCATGTCCTTACCATAACCGCCAGTTTCAATGCCTTGTTGCCCATGCCATATTTTACAGCCTGAGAAACAGAGTTAGGTGTTGCCTTCTTCGCTCAGTCTTTCCTTGTAGCCCAGGGGTTTGAAACGTTTGCAAAGTTTGGTCAGCGAGCTGAAAGATATGTATCCTTCAGAGGCAAATTCTCATCTGTAGCAGTCAGCTTTAAATATTTTGCCCTGCCTAGAAATCATGCAAACCCCGAAGCAGCTGCATTGCGGGAAACAGAAACACTATCAATACATCACCTTTTTAGACAAAGTGGAAAATGAAACCTCCTTCGTGCCAGGAAAGATACTCTGTTTTCCGTAAAGACATCCACCTTCTCCTGCAGAGAACATATTCTTCCATTGCTGCAGAGAACATATTCTTCCATTGTTTATGAAATTATGTTCAAGGAACGAAGGGTATAGATGTCACGTATAAGCTGAAAAGCAGTGGGGCCAAAAGACATCCTTGCGTCGATTCGTTTTGGTGGAAACCCCCTTTGTAGTCTGCTCTGGTGTTCTGAGTAAAGTTGCAAATTATTTATGTTATTTACGGGTTACAGAACAGGATCCATAATTTAGCCCACTAAAGCTAGCTCTCAAGGGCAGGGCACCTATAACAGCGAAGGGAGGAAGGGGGGGCTCTGGCAGCGACGGGAGTTGCTCGGGTTTGCGCGACCCCACCCTTACTTTTCCTCTCCAAATCCCATGCACGGTCACCACCAGGCAATTGCCAGGTTGGTGTCCGGCTGTGAGGTGGAGGGGCAGCTCTCCTCATCCCAGTCATGCCTCTTCCCCGGTGCTTTTCTGCTGGGCTCCTCCGCCATCCGGGGTGGTGCTTGTGGCATGTCTTGTGGCATTAGGCATGTGTTGGCCTGCTCTCTGGGGTGCGAGGCTGCACTGCATGGGGCGACCTGAGAGCCCGCCGTACACAGCAGGCGGGCTCTGCTGCGGTGGATGTCAGCCACTAAATCATGCCACCGCCTCGTTACCTCGGCCCGGCTACGACTCCTACCCTGGGGAGCCGGGGGAGCACTGGTAGTTCAGCAGTGGGGCGCCTCCACTAGGCTAGTGTTGTTGTGGAGGGAGAATGCCGCTGGCTGCGTCCCACGCAGGGGGACATTAGCAGGTCAGCCCTCTAGTGGCCACCCGTCGGAGCCTCCCCCCCACTTTTGTTCCTCCTCTCTCGTGAGGCCGCGCCTTGGGAGGGGAGGCCCCAATCAATGGCCCTGCTGGGGGAGGCGGGCCACTGGGCTGGGCGGGGCCAGGCCTATTTATGCCTCCTGCCTCCGTTAATCGCCCTCAGCTTCCTGTTTCTCTCCTGGCCGTGCGAGAAAGCCCAGTCAGGGCCTCCAGGCCAGCACCAGGCCTGTGCGGCATCGTTAACCCCCCCCGCCCCTAACGTTATTCTGGCTGTCAGGGAGGGTAGGGGTGCCGCGTTTGCAGGGGAAGAGAATTTATGTTGTCCAGATAGCTCAGTCAGAATGTATTGACTGTAGAGCTCCAACTGTAGTCCGCTTGATTGCCTTTTGAATCTCCGCAGAGCTGACTTAACCGCGTTCTTTATAGTGGTGTGGCCAGAAGGGGCCACAAGTGCACGTGGGCCCTCCCCTGGCGCACCGGGAGCCAGTCTCTATTCGCCCCAGCGAGTAGCATGCTGGGTCGGCAACAGGTCAACAGGTAGTGCAGGGGGGCACGAGGTCGCAGGCCCGGGCCAGCGAGCCCTCGGGCGGGAAAGGAGCTAGGCTGCCTCCTTCCCAGCTATAGAATGCTGGGCTGGATACGTGTAGTGTGGGGGTGCTGGGATGCCGAGTGCCTTCACCAGCGAGCGCGCCAGCATGGGGAGGGTTACATAAGGGCACTTGGACCCTCCCCGGCGAGGCAGGAACCATGCGGCCTCCGCCCCAGCTGGTAGCACGCTGGGGCGGCAACCATTAGGCGCAGAGGTGCCGCAACAGCGCAAGGCCTCAGGTCTTGCTCAGCCGGCTTCTGACAGGTTGCCACTGCCCCAGCCTGCAGCATGCGGGGGTGGCAGTGAGGTGTGTGGGGGCACCCTTGCCAGCAAACGCTCCGGCGCAGTACTGAGCCCTCCCTGGCCCGGCAGGAGCCAGACTGTCTCCGCCCCAGCTAGTAGCACGCTGGGGCAGCAATGATTGGAGGCTGGCCTGGAACTTCCGCTCCTAAACAGGGGAGAGGGTTCCAGGAGGCATGGCCACTGTATTTCACAGGTTGCCATTGTCCCAGCCAGCAGCGCATGCAGGGGTGGCATTGAGGTGGGCAGGGGTGCCACGGCGCATGTGGGCCCCTCGCCAGCTCCGGCACGGGGAGGTTGCCATGACAGAACACGGGCCCTCCCTGGCGTGGCTTGAGCCAGGCGGTCGCCGCCCCAACTTGCAGCACGCTGTGGCGCCAACGGATATTGCTGGGATTCTACGATGTCGTAGGCCCCTCCTTGCTAGCGGAGCACCTATCGCGGGGGAGGGTGCCATGAGGAACGGGGGCCCTTCACGGTGCAGCGGAATTCCCAGGCTGCCACCACCCCATCCAGCAGCTCACAGAGAGGGCACCGAGGTGAGCGGGGGGTGCTGCTTGCCGGGGTCTCCTCACCAGTGAACGTTCAGGCGAGGGGAGGGTGCCACGAGGCATGAATGCCCTCCTTGGCGTTGTAGCGGATCGTGCGGCCTTCGCCCCTGTCAGCAGTTAGCGCTGTGCTGACAAACTTCTTTACTAGAGAGCACAGGGGCCCACACGCAGGGCGCAGGTTTCAAGGATGCACAACAGCGCTCAGGAGGGAGAGGCAGGCATTAATGATTGTTTTTGTGTCCACAGCTGAACCGAGTCAGAAACCGGACTAAATCGCGACTGGCAGCAAGGCGAGCGTTGCACGACCGGGACCAGGTTACCCAAGCAGGTACAGGGTGATATAACGGCCACCCAGCAGCGCTTGCGGCATCTTAGAACGGGGCACCGCAGGCCTTTTGAGGAGATTGGAGGGCATGAAATTACGGGTTAATCTATTCCAGGATCAGCGCAGATGTAAGTGGAGCGAGCTCATTGACCAGGCCGTGAACTTGGCAGGTGAGCAGGATCGCAGGGACGTCCTCAGAGTACCCTTGCCGGAGCATCCGTCAAACTTTCATTCAGGCGAACACCAGCACACAGGTTTGCAGCAAGGTCGCACACGTCGAATAAGTTCAGTCGCTCGTTGTCTGACATATGAAAATTTGTTAGAAGCCTTCTCTATACTGTCGGCCGTAGTAATGGAAAAACACCCAGATCTGGGCCCAGGTTTATTCCAATACTACGGGACCATTCACAACGAGGCCCTAAAGTGGGGAGGCAGGGGTTGGTACAATTACGATAGAGAGTTCAGGAAAAAGATGGCCATGTGCCCCGAGATGGGATGGGACCAAAAAGAAGTTCAGCTCTGGATGGAACATATGGATAATTACACCCCGCAGAACATGGAATACCAGTCCAAATGGCAGGTGGGTACCCAGCAGGAAATGGCCCGTTCCACTTTGGGAGACGCAATTTCAAACAGCCCTTTCAAGGCGCGCAGGGAGGTTCGCAACAGAGGGGAGGTTACAGACGCCCCCCCAAGGGAACTTGTAGACTTTTCACTGCTGGGTCCTGCTCCTGGGGCAAAGCATGTAAATTTGCACTCACTTGCACGAAATGCGGGGCTCCCCACCCCACACTAGCATTTTACAGCAAACACGAGCAACAGCCCCCTGGCAAGATTAAGCAGGACATTGTAGTGGGGTAAGGCTCACCCAGCCCCTCCCCGGCGGCACTGCGCAGCACACCTTGTGACCCAGCTGCGCCCTGTTCACAAGATGGCTTCTTCACACACATTGTTAGCGCTCTAGCCCCCGCTTGTGCAACCAAAGGCACGTCACCGCTACTCCTGGATAAGCTCCTTCCAGTGCTCAGCCTATACCCCGCTATACAAGATAGCCAGCTGCTGTTGGCGGGCTTCATCGAGGGCTTTAGGATTCCTTATGTCGGCCCTCTGGTAAGCTGGGATGCAGATAATCTCAGGTTAGCGAAGGAGCATCCAGCAGTGGCACGGGCCAAGGTAGAGAAAGAACAGGCATTAGGTAGAGTGACGTCGTCCGAGGAAGTGACGTCAATGGAGCCATATAAGATCCCACCCGGCGTGATGACGTCTGTCGGCGGCTGAGACCGAAGTCCCTGAGCGAACGACGAATTAAGTTGTTGTCTGCCCGGATGTACCGCTCGGACCCCTTGCGGCGCCAGTCTCCCTCCCCAGCCGCGGAGTCCAAGTGGTGCCCGTCTTCCCATGAGGATCCTGTTAGGGGCAGGTCCCAGAGTCGTGCCGTCATTTAACTACCTCAGGTAAGCACCGGCGGAAGTCGTGGAAGTCATTGGCTTCACGTTGACATGAAGTCGGGGCCCGCTGCTTCCGGTCTTTGCCAGACACGGGCTCCCATGAGTCGACCCCCGCATATCCACCATTTCCTGGTGCTGGGGCGACTCAGACCCAGATGGAGGCTTACTGCAGGGCCCAGCAGGTCATCTTTGGGTTACCCCCTCTCCCTGGCGTGCCTTCGGGTCCCACAGGGGGGGTAGGGACTCAGGTCGGTACTCCGCCAGTGGGTTTACCCTCGGCGCTGACCTAGTGCCCTGGCCCTGATTCTGGAGTCGCTGCGACGTCGGGACACGGCCCGGAGGGACATCTCACCCAGACATCTAGCCCCCCTATAGCGCCTTCGCACAGCCCTGCGGGGCTCCCTGCTGCATCGCTGGATGCGGTTGCAGCGCGGAGCCCGACTCCGAGTGGGCTCCATCTCTCCCTGCAGGTTTCCGCCTTGGGAAACTTTGGGTCGATGCCGGACGGACGAGCCTTCTTCAGAGGTAGTCGACGTCGGCACGACGCCGTCTCAATGCTGGTGCCTTCCCCGGCTATTCCTTTATTGGTGGAGGGCGTTGCCCCAGTGGATTCCCCACCCCCAGAGTCATTTCCTCGCTCTCCGGAGTGAGCGCCCATGGGGCATTGGCCGGCTCCTCATTCTGCTAAGCCCCTGTTTGGTCGACCGATTAGCTTACATCCGTCCCCTACTGATGATTTGCTGTCACCGCCTTGTAGGGCCACGGAAGCTAGTGTGACATTTGCAAGGGCAGTTCGCAATGATGTGGATATTTTGCAGATGCAACTGCCCTCTGTCTCTAGGCCTTCATGCCCCTTGCTAGATCTTCTCCACCAGGGCACGGTGGAAGTGGAGCCTTTGTTGCCTTTTGCAGGGTCATTACACATCTTTCTGGGGACATGGGCGAGGCCCTGTTCAGGGGACCCTGTGCATCGCCCGGCTCCCGATGACCCTGCTTGTTTGTCCCTCCACCCTGGGGCTCAAGGACTCTTAATCCAGGCAGCTCTCTCTTCCTCCCCTACTCTGTTGCATCCTCTCACTCGGGAGTCTAGGTGGTTGGAGTCATGTGGCTGCAGTGTGTTTGCGTCCACCAGCTCGGGACTCTGGGTCCCTGAACACGTCCTGCGTGTATGCTCTGGCTACTTTTGCCCTCTGGGACTCTGTTGAGCAACTCCTACCCTCCTGGCCAGAGAGCCCTCAAGCCGAGCTGGACGGCTGCTTCGTGATGGCTATGACATGGCGCAGTTTTACATCCGGTCGGCCATGGACACCACTGACTCCGTGGGTTGGGCTATGGCCGGGTTGGTTGCTCTGTGTCGCCATGCATGGCTACGCGATGGCGGCTTTCCGGAGAATGTTCAGGAGCGACTCAAGGATCAGCCATTTGATGGGGTCAATCTATTTGATGACCATGCTGATTCGGCGGTCCAGAGCCTCATGTCTATGTTCCCATGACTTCCCTGGTTTTGATACTCATGGTGGATTTTGTTTTTGTGATGGTTTTATCACTGTTTTCTGGTGCCGGTATCTGGGTCCTAGTCGTTCTCTGTTGTCTGGCAGATAAGCCGTACTTCTTTCCCTTACTCTGGTACAGCTGGACCAGCGGTATATCCCTTTCATTTAGAGCCTCTGCCTACAAGCTTGTCTCAAGAGGGTCCCTTGTTTTTATAGGGATGTGCCTTACCCTATGTGGGGTTATTGTTGGCTATTGTATTGCTGCTCTTCTTTGCCAAGGAAGTTTTGCCGGTTCTAGTTTGTCTCTTCTTACTGTTGTAGGACGTCCCCTCTGGTAAGATCCATGGAGTTGGTGTGGTTCTTTCCTGGGGCTCGATTTGTTTGTCTGTAATTCTCTCTGGATATGGGCACGCACCCCAGGGGCATGTTGCTCTGTTCCGTTCCGGCACAGTTTCTTCTGTGTTCTGTGTACATTCGGCATATGTCTTCCTTGCACCCCTGTCTTGGCTATGTTCTCTTCTAGCTCACTTATTGTGGTGGGGAAGTACTTAAGTCTTCTCTTATGGCTCAGGCCTGTCAGGGTTCTTACCAGGGGCAAGTGGAGTTTTCCACCAGCTCTGTCTTGGCTGTGTGTGGCCTTGTACCCTATCTCTGTGTGCTCTTCCCTAGAAAAGTCTCCGGTCCCTTGCTTCTTGCCGGGCAGGAGTTCAGTTTTTCCGCACCAGGCATTGTTCACGTTTTATACCTCACTATGGTGGAGTGGTTCAGGTCTATGGCTCTTCTTTCAAAGGTTATGTGCTCCACTCCAGGTGTTTCTCTGGGTG
Organism: Triturus cristatus; assembly: GCF_964204655.1. Classification (NCBI taxonomy): domain Eukaryota; kingdom Metazoa; phylum Chordata; class Amphibia; order Caudata; family Salamandridae; genus Triturus; species Triturus cristatus. The sequence goes on from NC_140590.1 coordinate 1,047,505,201, forward strand.
TGGTTTCTCATTCATAATTCTGGCTCTGTTGCTTCTTTTATGTATGTTTACGGTACATGTATTTTTCTCAAGATACTCCTTGTCATTATATAGTATCGGTATATGGAGGTGCATGCCTTTTCTCACAGACTTGTGTCTGTGTATTTCTTACTCCTTTCTTATGAGTGTTGTGTCTCGTGGGAAACCAGGTTCTTTCCCCGTTGGGGAGCTGCTGTCGCTTTTTGGGTGTTTTCACATTGTTGTGTCCTGCTATGCCACACACCGGTGCCATGGTACCGATTTTGCGTCCTCCCTTATCTAGGGTTACACTAATTCCTCTCTCTCTCTCTCTCTCTCTCTCTATATATATATATATATATATATACACACACACACACACACACATCCTGGGCGCTATTTATATAATAATAATAAAGTAGATGTATAGAGCGCGCGGCTGCCCCAGCAAAGGGGCGCCCCGGCGCTAAAAGCAATGGATGGGCGACGGGCAGCAGACAGGGAACGAAACTAAAAAGCAACAGCAGCAATATGTGTCGTGAGTTATACACACAGTGAGGGTGCCCGCGTTCTAGGTTCTTCCGTGCCCTAGTATCAGGGGTTTTGCTCCAGGGTGTGTGTGTGTCTTTCTCTTTCTCTCTTCCTCTCTTTTTCTCGCTCTTTCTCCTATGTGAGCGAGCCTTCTGTGTGTTCCTGGCTTTGCCATTTTTCCCTTCGCCGTTGTGCCTCTGGGTACGGTTGGCTGGTGGACTACCTGGCGATACGCCCGCATTTTTTTTTTCTGGCGCAAGCGTGCTGTTGATGCTCCTATTCTCGGGCTTTTGCATCGGTGTGGTGTGGTTCTCACGGTTCACACTATTTTCTTGCGTGTATCCTGTCATCCACATACTTGTTTTTCCTGGTAGTCCAAGTACTGTCCCCATTTTTCATTTTTTGGCATCCACTGTGGTGTATGTTCAGGTGGTATGCTCTGACGCTGTCCTACTATCTTGTCCCTTTTTGGGACTTAGTTCCTTGCGGATCCGTGGGATCCGGTGCTTAGCTACCTCCTTTTTGCAGAAGCTCCTGCATTTTCTTCCATTTTGCACTGACCTTTCTGGTTCTGTGTTTCCTTTCATCCTTGTCTGGATGAGGGAGGTCTCGTACTGTCCTCTGACAGATTGTGGTGCCTTTGCCACCCCTTGTTCCTGCTCATTTACGGAGTTTTCTGGGTCTAATGTCAGCTGTGCTGGCATTGCTGTTCGCACCTTGTTTAGTCAAGTGTTTTTGACGGATAAGTTCTCTTAGAACTTGGTTGGTTCTCTCGCAGACCCTCCTCCCATGGGGTATGGCTTTGGTATCCATTCTAAGTTAAGGAATCTACAGCTAGATGTCTCTTTCAGATGAACAAGTTACTTACCTTTGGTAACAGTGTATCTGGTAGAGACACAGTCTAGCTACAGATTCCTTAACGCCCACCCATCCTCCCCGTTCTGCGAGGACCTTTCCAGGTGGGGTTTTACCACCTTACATCCCTACAGGCGGCCTTGGTCTTCCTGAGGGGTGCTCTCTTTCCCCTACCTTCGGGCAGGGCATGTCATTCTGTGTTGGCACGTTAGCTCTCCACCAATTCTCGTTCTTGGGTGGCTCAGTTATGTGTTTTTCAATGCTCTCCCGCCGGTTTCTTCCGATGTGGAGATTCTCATGTTCTTCTACCCTCCCTCTGCTCTCGTTTATCTCGATTGGGTTGTGGTTCTACTTGACTATGCTACAGTTCATAGGTCACTGTGGGGGGTGTGGTGCACATTCTACTTGTTGTTCACTTCTGGACATGTTGTTCAAGTCTTGTGGTCCCTTACAGTTCAATCCTGTGGTTACAGGTTGTTTTTCATAAAGTTTCATCCAGTGGTTGCATACTATCCTTCGGTTGTCATGCTATTCGGTTCCACTACCATTGCTTTTTCGTGGGGGGCTCGGCTCTTCGCTTTGATGGGACTTTTGCTGGGACAGGTGCTCTGTTCGCTTTCTTCATTCCCTTCCAGTGTTGAGTACTTTTTCAACATGGTGTTGTTTCTCGCTCTGATTTCTTATTGTTGTTTCGAGGGTTTTGTTCTATTTTTGACTTCTCATTGTTTCGAGGATTTTGTTCTGTTTTTGACACACTGTTCCTATACTCTCACAGTTCTTGTCGTGGCTCTGCGTTGTGGTGCGGAAAATTTCACTGTAGAAAATTGGCGTCCGCACTCCGGGGGGGGGGGGGGGGGGGGTCCTATATGGCTCCATTAATGTCACTTCCGTGGACGAAGTCAGGACGGAGCATGCAGAGGTACTGCGGGGGAAACAGGAATCTGCGGCTAGACTGTGTCTCTACCAGATACATCGTTACCGAAGTTTGTCTGGTTGAGCAAGGGAATGAAGAAGGAGCTCAGCATGTGGCCGAGTTCTTGGCCAACTTCAATGGCTCCGTTATCTGGAGAGCTCCTTGGGCTGGGAGCCACGAGCTGTGCCTGTTCAGGGATGCATCAGGCAGGGAGGGCTTCGTAGCAATCATGGGGAGCGAGTGGTGTGCGGAGAAATGGCCGAATGCTTGGTATAAGCGGAAAATCACGTCCAATGTAACAGTTCTGAAACAATTCCCAATAGTTGTCACCCTCCATCTCTCTCCAGAAGCTCTTGCAGCTAGAAGGGTGCTGTTCTGGTCTGACAATATGGCAGTGGTTCAGGCCCTAAACACACAAACAGCTAATTGTCCTTTGGTGCGGGCATGCTTGTACAACAATGTGGAGTGCAGGGCTAGACACATCCTAGGGGTGAAGAACATTGCAGCTGACACTCTCTCTCGTTTTCAGGGGTGCCGTTTCCGGGAGGCGTGGCCTAGAGTGAGAGAGGAGATGACCCCTTTCCCACCACACCTCTGGCTCCTGCTTCGGTGGAACAGCGATCAATGGAGATAGACGAGCTTTCCCTAGCCCCAGGGAACAGGAGGCGATACAAGGCTTGTGTAGCTCTCGTCTGCAAAGTGGTAGGGGCCTGGGGGGAAAGGTACAACATCTTTGGAACATAAGGTCCAAACCTTTGTCATGTGGGCCAACTACCACCTGGGTGCAGGAGTCATCATGCCAAGCTTTTGGGCCAACTGAATCTTACTAAGTCTTTCCCCATCAGGGCAGCGCTAAAGGGATGGACAAGAGGGGAGACAAGAAATCCAGACTTCAGGTCACCCATCGAATTCAGAACATTACGGGACATGATCGATGTTGTACACAGGGCCACCCTATCACCGTTCGAGGCCACCCTCTTCTCGGTGGCTTTCAGCGTGGTATTCTTTGGGGCCTTGAGGATAAGTGAATTAGTAGCTAGGTCTAAGAAGGATGGGTCAGGGTATTCAATAGGGAGACAGGATACCCTGCTCTCAGGAGAATCCCTGAGAATCCAAGTAAAGAGATCTAAAACGGACCAGTTTGGGCTGGGGAAGGTGATCTGGCTACATCTTCTTGGGGATAAAACATACTTCCCTGTTGGCTTGTTCTCCATTTATTTAGCCGTCATCCCCGGCGTGGTTGGCTTCTTGTTTATTTATGCTGACTGCACGCCCCTTACCAAGTTTCAGGTGGAACAAGTAATGAAGTAATGCTTGGTATTGTCAGGCCATGTTGGGCCAGGTAAGCGTTTTTGCAGCTATTCCTTTAGGATAGGAGCGGCTACCTCAGCATTCAAGGTTGGCCTGTCACCAGAACGCATCAAGCGGGTGGGGCGATGGGAGTCGCAGTGTTACAAGCGATACATCCGCCCGTGAATTCTGTAAGGTCAGGGTGTGCACTTGTGCAGCAGGACGCTGCCAGTTGTATTATATGTGTTTGCAGTGTGGTTTTAGAGCATATAATTTACAGTTATGCTTTGTAATTGTTTGTCAATTGTGTGTTGTGTTTTAAATAAAAGGTGTTTGCAACTCTGCATTTTTTTTTTATCTTGCCAGGATCAAAAGTGTGGGTGATCGGCCATTCAGGCATCACTAGTGTGGCGCAATGTGCGAAAAGCAGGAGTTGGAAGCATGGGTTTTTCCTCACTGAGATAGTTTGGTTGGGTTTCCCCGGTATGCGATAGCACAGCTTGCTGAAGAAGCTGCAGCACAGACTAGCAGGAGGCGGACCCCCTACCAACATGTTGGTCATCCACCTTGGAGGCAATGATCTGACTTCCATGGGTAGAAAGGCTCTGTTACAGGCTATTAAAACCACAATGAGTGAGATAGGGAATCAGATAGGACCTTGTGAGTTATGGTGGTCCAAGATCACTCCAAAATTGGTCTGGCAAGGGGCCAGGTCAGGAGAGGCCGTAGAGATTTCTCGTAGGGGAGTAAACCGCGTCATGCTCAAATGCACAGATCAGAGGGATTTTGGCTTTATCAGACATGGACTACTACACTCCAAGACCATGGGGTGTTTTGATGAGGATGGGGTCCTCCTGTCAAAAGTGGGCATGGACCTGTTCCTGATAGTCATGGGTGACACCTTAGAGTCAGCAGGGTGCAAGTAAGAAATCTGCCTGCCTTGGTGGGGGGCCCTGGGTGTGACGGGTGCCACATCCAGGGCTATGGCAGAGTTACAGGGTGATCCAGAGGCTGAATGGTACATAGGGGTACCCTCTTAAGGAGCACAAGAAGGGTGCAAAAGCCAAACAACCTCAGGAGTCTTTACGGCAGGACCCTGGTGGAACGACGGCGCCCTGCTAGTCCTTTGGGCCGTTGCAAACCTGAGCAACCGGGGTCTTGCCTGGACACGCTCCGCCCCCAAAGGACATGAGTAAAAGTGTGGACTGGTGGTCCATTCTATGTAAGGGGAGATGTCCCAAAATGGTTAGCACCGATTGGTTTGGCCACGGTGCAGTTGGCTCATTAGGTGGTCAGTGCAGCTTAGGGGAGTCACTGCTGCCTGCCCTTGGATCGCCTGTAAGTTGACCCACAATGTTGGCATATCTCGTGTATGAAATAACCCTGCAGCAATATTTTCTCCAACAATCACTGTGTCTTGTGTGTTTATTTATTATGTTATTACTATGTCGTGTGGGTTGTGTGAGTTGCCTATATTGGAACTAAATCTGCCTGCAGCCCACGCAGGCCCCCCCCGCCCGAGGATGGCCACATTTGGCACATCCAACCCTGACTATTGTAGACCTCCGGTGTCCCCGAGGTCTGGCGCGCGTCACTTCCTGTGCCCCGAGGGGCAAGGTATTTATACTCCCCCCCCCCCCCACCCCACCCCCCCCCCCCCCCCTCGCCCATCCGGCGTTTTAGTGCCGAATTCTCCATGCCATCACCCTCCCTACTGCGAATCCGGCATGTCGACCTGGATTGGTAGCTAGGGTAGGAAGGCTGTTAACGTGTTAATTTGTGTTGCAAGTGAAGTTACATGGCAATCCAGATGCTGAATGGTACATAGGGGTACCTTAAGGAGCACAAGAAGGGTGTAAATGCCAAACAACCCCAGGAGTCTTTACGGCAGGAAGGTCTCATAAAGAGATAGGCTTACTGCCTGCCTTTGATTGTATGTCTTTCTTCCTCTCTACCCACAGAGCGGGGCCTCTTTTCCTGAGCTGTTGCCAGGTGAGGTGAGGTCCGATCCTTGTGAATCACGGGTGAGCATTACATGATATAAATATCTAACCAGGAAGCAGTTGTACGCATATAGAACAATGATAACGTGTGTATCACGTTCATAAAGTCTTTTGTCTCTTTATATGTTTTGAGTAGTATTGTTTTTCATAGACACTCTCTTTACAGGTGCCACCAGCATCCGTTGATTTGTGGGGGATTTCTATGCCTGTAATTCAGGTTACCTGGTTGTATTCATTCCAACCTTGGTTCAAAATGTGTTTTTGTTTTCTATACACTTTGTTCTTTTTCACAAACACAGTAGCAATAGTATATGCAGTTGTCCTGAGGAAGGCCTTGGACTATCTAACGTCCAGTTGGCTGAAACATGTAGACCTGATTTTTCGGCAGTTATTTTGTTAAAACTGCTCTTGCACTGTTTATAGTTTGGGTATCAGTAGATACTCATTAAAATACTTTCTCTCTTGATATTCAATTTTAAATTGCACATATCACTATCTTCTGCACTGCGCCCTTCACTCTGTAACTCTTGTACATCATTCTGGATGGGTATTGCAGAGCTCCATCTATCAGTTTGTATTTGAAAACATCCGCGAGCTCCCTTCTGATAGACAGAAGGATGCAGCCCTTGGTTACCTCAGTGTGTAACCAGGAGGAGATTCCAGATGATGAAGCATGTCACCTAGGTGAGTGATGGGATTCCGTCCTCCTTTTAGGATTTTTCCTATGTTTCCTTTTTATTGTTGAACAAAAGAGAAAAAGTCTTTCTCTTCTTCTTCCTTTCCAGTCCTCTGTCTATGAGATCATTGCGACTCAATACTAAGGTTTTGTAAGGCTACCTGGACCTTGTAGACCCGTGGACTCTTGCTAGTGTTTAATAGTCTTTACGGCAGGGCCCTGGCGGAACGACGGCGCCCCGCTAGTCCTTTGGGCGGCTGTAAACCTGAGCCACCGGGGGCTTGCCTGGACACGCTCCACCCCTTAAAGGACGTGAGTAAAAAGGTGGACAGGTGGCACACTGTATGTAAGGGGAGATGCCCCAAAATGGTTAGCACTGATTGGTTTGGCCACGGTGCAGTTGGCTCATCAGGTGGGCAGTGCAGCTTAGGGAAGTCAATGCTGCCTGCGCTTGGATCGCCCGTAAGTTGACCCACCATGTTGGCATGTTTCTTGTATGAAATAAACCTGCAGCAATATTTTCTCCAACAATCACTGTGTATTGTGTGTTTATTTATTATGTTTTTACTATGTCGTTCGGGTTGTGTGAGTTGCCGATATTGGCCCTATGTCTGATTGCAGCTGACTCGCGTGGGCCGCCTGACAAGTCTCGGTCCACATGCACTGCTATAGCTCTGGGTTCCTCACCCGGGTCTGCCTTCCGGTGCGACCCCACGCCATGGCAGGCCCAGCCCAATAAAGAATTTTGGGCCCAGCTTCCGGCCTTGCGAGTGGGCCAACCACTTCCCCCTGCCTCCTCACCACTTACGCTCCCTCTGCTTTCACAGCCCTGTGGCCTGCGGGACTGGTGCTGCCAATGCTCAGGGCCTAGTGTGACCATGTAAGGAAAATGGCCACTACACCTTCACCCATTCGTAGCAAAAGTGACCCAGTCTGGGTCACTGCTCCAGAGTCCCTCTGACGTGACCCCCCACCTGCTGGAAACGGAAGGGGTTGTGCTCGAGCCTGCTCTCACTGAGATTCACTGCATTTCACGGGGGAAAAGGGGCTCCCACGTGGAGCTCAGGGGAGACACGTCTAGGCTGGTCTCCTGCCTGGTCAAACCCTCCATAGGCCATAACCTTTGCTACAAAAACACAATCATTTTTATCTTTGGTTATATTAAAGGGCTCTTGGAAACCTAGATCTTCACCAACACTTGAAATAGGAAAAAGAAAATACATCAGTATCAACACTGTTGAATACACCTGCAGAGTAAGAGATCAGAGTTCCTGCCTGCACACTGGTGTGTTCGGGGAGGTGCACCACACATGGGGTGCCACAGGGCAACTGTTCTTGATTACACGCGGCTCTAGGAGAACCAAACAGGCCCCTGAATCCATCTACCTGACTAGCCAGCTTGATGCTGGACCGCCACACATGGCAAATCAAAGGGAGCAACAATGAAATTGATAAAAATATGAAAAGGTGATGTAAATAGGGGTATGCTCCCCAGGCTGAATCAGCACAATCTAAGCTAAATGTGCATGTGCCAATCTCTGGGGCAGCCTGTCACTGTTATCGGGTTCAGTGGGCTCAGCAGAGCGATGCATGATGAGGTCTAGCAGTCCAGCTCCATCATTGGTGAGGGGCACCGTGGATCTGGGAGTCCTACTTTTCATCTGGTGGCCTGAAGTTATCAAACTCCCAGATGAAGTGTAGGACTCCATGAGCTGGCCGAAGACTGCCATACTGGAGAAAGGCCGCTACTGTGGGCAACCAGATTTCCAGCAGTGCATTGATAGCTGCTGTAACGTTTGATAACCTTTACCTTTTTTGTAAAAAAATTAATAAAAGAAGGGGTTCGTATTTGTCCCAGTCCTCTTAGCTTCATACACGGGGAGGCCAGTAGACTATTCCCCTGGTTGCACCCACGCACCCCAAAAACTATAATCATTTGCCACCAGATAGTTATGATTAAAGCGAATCAACTGAGGCTACTTACTTGAGACTACACATGGGAAAAGTCACTGGTGGTTCTCCTGATTCTGAGCACAAATACAGGCGTCCATAAGCTACATCAGATCTGCCGTTTGAGCAGAGCCTAGGGATTAGCGAGTGCCCAAAAAATGACAGAGGCAATCATTTATTTTAAATATAGCCAGTTTTAATTTTTTTGCAACCACAAAAAGCCTTAGTACCTCTGACCCTTAGAGAACAGAACTTGTTGCATGCTTAAGTTCCTTGACTCTTCAGTCTTTTTTAAAATATTTTCTTTTTTACCCATAGAAGGCTTGTCATCGCTGTCCCAAGAAGTCCCAGAATTTAAACGGTACACTGTAATTCTGCTTGTATAAGTTACTTTTTCTACTGACAAATCCATATTTCTGAAGCAATAGATGGATTTTTTTTGTATTATTATAGATAGATTTTTTTGTATTATTATAGATAGATTATATCAAAAACTTTGTGGTCTGTATGGAGTCTAAAAATATAGAACTTTGTTTTTCTACTTTCAATTTTATGCAGTTTTTCATTAATTGCTTTCGCAGAGTACCATAATGTGGCATTGGTACCTTTTATCAGCGGAGTATTGTGTGCTTTGTGTAATACAAAGTGAAAGCTTTTTGAAAAGTGTGCCAAGCATGGCATCTCCAGCATGATGATGAAGAGCTCAATCATTGCAAAGTGTGTCAGTCACACTGGCCTTGCTGGAAAGTTTCTCAAAATTAGATCTCATCATTCTCTTTCTTCTCCTTCCTTTCGACCTGGTTTACTATGGAAACATAAGCATCTGCTACACTTCTGATGAACCTTTCTTCCTGATGATTCTTCACCATGTGAATAATCTCAGGTGACAGACTGAATCCAGGAAAACTTAATAAGCATTAGCTCTCCAGTATTGCCAGGTAGCACCACGTGACACCAGCCCCCATTCAGGAAGTGATGACACGACCTGTCGCACTATTCTGCCTTAGCCGCATAGGTCTGGAGCTCTTCTTTGACGTTTTCCTAATTCCTCAACATTTGAAATGTAGCTTCTTCTACAATCATGTCAAATGTCGTGACCTAAGCCTTGTAGCCAGTGTTTCAAGAAGATGTCCCTGTCAGATTCCCAGGTCATCTGAATGTGGTGCCTGAGACCTGACCATGATCTTTTGTCTTGCGACCCCCTGTATTTCCATGCATCTAAAAGCCATCAGGGAGCAGAAACTCCAGTTGTTTCTGGCTCAGTCTGGTAGGAAGATCCACAAACCTTCAGTTGCCTCGCATCTTATATCTCCCAGTGCATCAGACGTAACCTGAAACAGTTCTTGGACTCTGTAAGATGGCATTTGACTCCGTTTATATGCTGGGCTTCACCACAAACATGACATTACTGGAGCCATATAAGCAGCACTTCCAGTGTGCAGACAACTGTTCCTTTCTTTCTGGCCCTTCAATGGGATCAAGAATACTCTCCTAGGAATGTTTTTCCTTCAAACTATCACTTTTTAGCATTGCTGGCAGGATGGCACTCCCTTCAAAATCAAAAGTTATGCAGATGTAATCCTGCCACAAGCATGAGGTGTGCTTTTGGTGTCTAAGACAGCTAAGACCAGGAGGCCAAGTTGTTTATGACATAGGATTATCCCAATCCAGGTCCTGCTCCAGTTCCAACCATTCGCCATCTATCAGCAAATCACCCAAGACATTGAAGGACAGATCAAAGGAGAAGCATAAGTAGCTCCAGAGAAGGGATTTCTCGGAGTCAAGACATCACTTGCTTTCATGTGGGAGGACTCTGGATCGCCGACACTAACCTCTACCTTGAGCTTCATCCTTAGACCCAGAACTGATTGATGTCACACCGTGCAGACCACCCTGGACCGCTGACACTTCCAACTTATCAGCAGTTCACAGCCCCTGGAACTGACCTTGCACAGTTCAAGGCATTCACTCAGGCCATGCTGGCCTTATTTCCTCAATCTCCCACCGGTGCAACCTCTGGCCCCTTAGAACTGCTTGGTCTCTGTACTGGGCACATGCTTGACTATTTCACAGAGGTGTTTAGAGATGAACACCTTGGATGAGATGTGGGTTCTGGGCACCTTGGACTCTTTAGCACACTTAATGGGTTCCTTTGCCACTATCTGCTGACATGCCAGGCTACGTTTCACTAGGTTTTCAAGGAACCTCCAGGTTAATTTGATGGAGATGCTATTTGATGGTCTTCACATGTTCAGAAAGATTGCCGTCTTGGAGCTAATAGCAAAAAAGAAGGGAGTTACCCTGATACTGAGATAAGGGATGGGGGAGCAAAGTAGGAAAACACAAAGGTCCCTATTCAAGAATCCATATTTTTGGCAAAATTCTCCATATGAAAGAGCAAGCCTCACTATGGATCATGTGCTACAACCAAAGAACCGATTCAACAAAACTTTACATTCAAAGAAATGTAAAAAAAAAAGTGTCAGTGTGCAATACATAATTTCGATAAAATACATTGAGGAAGTGACCAATATGTAAAAAAATATTTTTATTTTATAAAAACGTGTGCAGCAGGGAAAGATATTACAATTCTCATAAGATTGAAACGTCTTCTCATCCGAGAAGTTACAATACAAATGTTTTAGACATATATGGTTCTACATATGAATTGAAGAAAACGAAAACTTAGGAGGGGACGCGGCGTTTCGGTGGAACGTTAGTCCTTCACCTTCTTCAGGACAAAGTTTTCTTAAATAGCATAAAACATTTTATTAAAACACAGGTGTGTACCTCAATGGACGGTAGCAAGCAATATACCAAGTATGTACATTATATCGCTTTAATCAAATATTACACACTGAAAAAATGTGGGCTAATCCCCAAATGTCAATTAATACCATAACACATGAAGTTCTAATTAAAATTATAAGCTGTTGAGGATGTAAGCCTAAACATTTATCAGAAAACACATTTAAGAAATTATAATTAAGCAGCTTATTCTGAGAGTATGCAAATTGTACCCGTATGTTATAATCTATATAAATCCTTACCAGTTAAAAACAAGCATTTGCAATGCAATAGGCCTCGCATTTACGCGAGTTTGAGCTATTGGCATTGTAAATGACAATGCCTTTTATTTTTGTTTTCGTTTTTTAAACATAAATAAAAGGCATTGTCATTTACAATGCCAATAACTTAAACTTGCGTAAATGCGAGACCTATTGCATTGCAAATGCTTGTTTCTTGAAGGCTCCATGAACAGGTTGGTGAAGCTTTGGGGCACCTTGCAGCCAGTGCTCTCTAACATGGCGTGTTTGAGTCTAAAAATGTTCTGATGTAAAACAATGTGCACTAGCAGCTGAATGTCTTCACCCACACATCCATCTCCAAGCCAAGTTAACAGGGAATGCAGGCTAAACAATCGAAATATGTCTTGGAAACGTTTGGAGGGGGAAGTGCTGGGAACAGGCGCCCTCGGAATGCCTGCGCGCCTTGGCTCGTCTGCTTCATGGCTGTTGTGATGACTTTTCTTATCTGCTTGTTTATTTAACAAGCAGATAAGAAAATTCTTCACGAGGGCTGTGAAGCACAAAGAGAAAAGAAAATGCTTGCCATCTGTTTTCATTCAGCCAATTTTTAGAATTGGCTTACATCGTGATTAATGTTTTTTTCTGTGCTTTGGGTTTACTGGCTGTCACATGGGCTGAGTGAAAACAGATGCGCTTGTCACGATGGGCGGCATCACAAAACTGCAAGGGCGGGAACAAAAGTGACAGCCAGCAAACCAAAAGCACGGAAAAAACATTAATCACGACCTAAGCCAATTGCAAACGGTAGAGACACAGGGGCGTGGATTAAAGCTCCCCTTCTAGTACTGTTTACTATAGCCCTCGCAGGGAGAGGAGCACATGCGCACTCCGACGCCAGGCGAGGCCTAAGTAGACTGCATTTAGCTAATCAAATGCACCGTGTGGTTCGGCTTTACAGTGTAGCGGCATTTTCAGCATTGGCGATACTCTGATTCTAGAAAGAGCATATGATATTGATTTTTAGGTCTCGCCTGATCAAGCGCTTGCGCTGATCTGGCAGAGACATTTTGTATACAGGCTTTTCAAAGTGCTGCCGTGGCCTAAAGCTTCAGTGCACGTGAACGTGCACGCGCGCAGCGCCATGTGTCTTTCCTCCGTAGCACGCGATCGTAATCGCGATCACTTTCACTTTCGCGGCCGCGTGTATGTTAATGCTTTTGTTATTTTCCTTCCACCCAGCTCCATTTCTTGCTCTCCCCACTTGCTTTTATTTAGCACTTCACATCAAACCTCTGACGCTTCCGATATGGCAATGAACAGGAGTTATTAGTACACAACTAAACCAACGTACAGTAGTGCTCAATTATACTGAATATCCCTCACCAGGACTTCAGGATTTGAACTCCAGCACAATGCATCTGCCAGCAACGAACGTCCAGCTCACCGAGACACCCTACCTTTTTAACACAACGTATTCAAATCCTCTATGAAAAGCCTGTTTTTGAAAGCAATTTGATCACTCTCCGGCAGCCTTAATGCGCAATACTTTCTCAATAATATTTCTGATGAAACATAAAACGGTAACTTTAGGCATGCTCTGCTCAGATCTGCTTATGCTGTGCTTGTTATAGCATTAGTAAATTCCTCTGACGACTGCATCGTATTTGAGCTGATCTTTTTTTAGAACAAGTGAGGTTATCCGACAAATGTCACATTTTAAAATCATGCCAGCACACGGGCTTATGAAACATGACCTACAAAGCGTCCGCATGTGGCTGTGTAAGTGGTAACATTGCAGGCTCTCTCGCCTGTCACCCGGACCAGTTCAGAGAGCTGCGAGTGTGACAAAAGAGAGGGGGCGGGGGCTGCCTTCGGAAATCCCTTTCACAGGCACTGGGTTAGCAACACAGGAAATGAATTTGGGAAAACATCTCTACTATGCATCCCGAAGTGCCGTTCTCAACACTCCTGGGACCTGTGAAACAAGGTGGCATTACTGGGAAATGCGCACTGATCCGAGTTGTCAGCCATATCACTTTTCGACAAGTGCGTTCGCTTCCTCACCTCTGTCTTCCTGCAGGAAGATTGCTGAATTGCATTACCCTAGATTAGCATTTGGTTTAGCATACGCATTAATTCACAAGGCCAACCCTTTAGCAGCTAAACAGAATTGCACACATTCCTTCAACTTATGGTGAACAGTGAGACAGCACTTCAAACTCCTACTAAAATGGCAGCCGTGCCGAGTCATTCTATAACTGTAAATACAATCTACTTTTTCCACACACTTGGGGTTTTTCAATTTGGCTAGTAAGGGCGGTTTGTGTTTTGTCCTTCTAACACATTGCCGGTGCGTAAACCCCCAGTTCTACTTCAGACTCATGCATCAAGCTTCTGTGAAATGCTGTAAGTAATTGTACCATCTTTCCATAATACACAATTGGAACAGTATGTCTCTAAGTCTGTAAACATTGTTTAATTCTATGGGCTTGTGACAGGTAGCAGGCACTCAGCACAATAAATGATCTTATAGGTTCACTTGAAAACAGCAAGAAATAGTATGTGTCTCCTTCATGTCAGTGTCACTAATCTGTGCTGTGTTCCGATCATTGATTGGTCCATGTAAATTTTGAATGTTGGTTCAGTGGTGTGGATATCTGGCTCATTCCAAGTCATGTAGTGCATCCTGACCTTCTGATAGGTCATTGGCTGTACACCCAAGGAGTTGTCCATACATGGAGCTGTCCACGCATGGAGTTGTGCACCTTAGAAGACATCAGAAGTTCGCAATCCGCTTGCTCATTAGAAGTCAGCATCCGGGAGAAATTGTACATTTTCAAATAAATCCCGTTGTGATGAAAGCATTTCATTAAAAGTGACAACAGTGCTTTGTGCTAGTGACATATATCGTGTGAAACTTAGTTAAACCATCCAAAGTTTCTTTACCAGTTTAATGGTTGAAGTTTCAATAGTTTTGATTAATCAGAGTATCTAAAATGTAAACTGCAAAGTCTATACTTTCCTCAATACATGCTTGAACACCACAGAAATTAGCTTAACTTGTCCATTGGACAGCTGTCCAAATATTTTAATTCTGGGGCTAACTGTGGAAAATATTTTCACAGTAATAACTTCCCAATGGAGACCAGCGGCCAATTCAGAAAATTTCTCATAGTTCAAATGCTTTCGAGACAGAAATACGTCTTTTTTGTTTCTCAGAAACATTTAAGTATAAAGTCTTTGATTAGTTCTCATGTAATTCGGGCAGTAGCCGAGACCACAAATAGTAGGAGGTATGATTGGAATATAGATGTTCACTATGAAGTTGTAACATTGATGGAACTAGTTAAATAAATGTAAACCAGGAGACGAAGAAGTTTAGATGTGCTGATAAATGAAATGGAATAGAGAATCACAATTTAGATTACTTATCATATTTTTTCTTCTCAGTTCATCCAAAATTTATTTAACCTCTTTTTGATGCTCGTGGGTAATGTAGGGTTAGCCTTATTACTACTAATGCTAATAATACCTACATTTATATATCGCCTAATACGCTCGGGTTTTTAGGCGCCGTGTACATAACATAAGGAATGGGTCGTATGTTTGTTAAACGTATCTTTTAAACATTTGTTTCTAATGGTAATGGCTGCAGTCTCCATTTATCACCCAGGGTCACTCAGCCCATGTTTAAACTTGAACACATGGATACTTATTGTATGCCCTTTTCCTTGACTTTGTTTCATTCACAGGAACAGAGAGCGCTGCAGTTCCAGAGCAGTGTGCTCACTCCAGTTTCACTTCATACCTGTCAAAGACCCTTTACTGAAAGTTTGAGCTATTGCTGTTGCAAATAATAATGCAACGGCAATAGCTTAAACTTTTAGTAATGCGAGACCTATTGCATTGCAAATGCTTGTTATTGCTGGTTTCAATTCAATTCGCAATTGTTGCTGTTTTATTTGGACAACTTAATAGAAAAATACCTTATTCAGTCGTGTGAAAGTCAAATTGGTGCCTGAGCGTTAAAATAAAATCTGAAATATAAAAAAAAAGGCCACGGTATAGTTTTCAAAGTTATACACCAAACATGGCTTAGGCTTACATTAATTACATCTGCCCAACAGGACGAATGGCATTGTAAAATTAATTGTTTACCAAGAATTACAAGATGAAGCAGTTTAAAGGCTGTAGTACTCACATCTTTACATATATAAAGCGATCGAGCCACAATACTGATACCCAGTGTGTAGTACAGGTAAAAACCGTTGGTGTGCACTGCTGGTTAAAGCGTTTAGCGTGCATCGCTTAGTGAAGCAGATACGGGCGGGTTAGCTTTATTGTTTTGTGACATTATTGTTTGTCTCATTGTACGTTATTGTAAAAAATGTCACTCACAAATATGATCTAAATGGCGTACCTTTAAATCAGGATGGTACCCACTACATGGGTCCGGTTGCGCCCGCATCATATTAGCATACATATGAAGCGCAAAATGCATTATGTTGACAAATTTATATACTAAATTCTCGATAGAGCTGTATAAGGTACAAGTATAATTTTGAGTGCAGCCCTCGCTGCATACCGGAGGCAGAATGTAATGCTACGTCTTAGTACTACTTGGATCAAAAACCTACTGTCTGTTTCTCTGTAGCCGCATTGAACAGACTTTAGCGTCTGCTACTTGAACGGCAAAATATGGGTATTAAGGGGCATATTATCATGGACGGCGTTAAAAATTATCGCCGGTTTGAACATGGGCTTTTACTGGAATTCTCCACGGCATATTATCAAGCCCATTATCGGCAGTTTTCTGCCGCTAAACTGGCGATAATTTGAACGCCGTGTGTGGGGCAAACTTTAAAAACTCAATCAACATGTACACTGCTATTTAAAGCGGCACAGATCTGATTCAGAAATTAAGAACATAATTTTAAGTACGATAGAGGCATTGCTTGCAGCGTACTCACCAGGAAAAGGACAAACGGCCTCCCTGCTCTATCGAACACTTCTTGGAGCTAAAACATTTTAAGCAGCAGCAAGCTCTGACTCATCCCCTGGGGTTGGGCTTGCCTGCCTGCCTGCCTGCCAGTTTCTTAGGATGTACCACAAGTTTTGGATGCTCTCCATCGGAGCGCCATATGACAGCATGACCCGCACAGCTCATGCAACAGCTGGACCAATTCCTGCACCAGTACAGATGGTGATGTGGTTCTAGTGATCATCATGGTCACCAACAGCCTTCCTCTTCCTCTTCCACCACTCTGCTCCACCCGCTAAACTGCCTTGACTTGCTTCTGGGGTAGAAGATGCAGTCAGTGAAAGAAAGGTTCTCTACCACCTGCGATGTTGGATGACCATCATGACAGACCTTTGAGTTCTACAGACCATAGAACATGTTTATGCCCTTCGTTTTCAGAAGTTTCCTCCTCTGATACCCCCTAATCGCTCTAGCACCTTGGCCAAGCACACTCATGCCTTGCAGCAAGAGATCATGCCCTTTCTCAGCAAGAGCATGGTCTCCTGGAGCACAATATTGGGCAGGGATATTACTTCTGTTACTTAATTGTTCTCAAGATGGGAAGGAGCCTTCTCACCTCCGCTGAGGATTCTGGACATTCAGGATATGATTCCAATGTTTCCGGAGGGGGTTCTGCTTCCAGTCATCAGTGTTCTATGCCCTCTGGGTCTCCTAGCATTCTGTATACTGCTGGTCGCTCGTGCATGTTGGCTCATGGAGGCACCTCAGTGGTGCCACTACTTTAAGTGGACTCAGCACTGGGGTGTGCCGAGAGACACTATCCAGATTTCCCCAGAGGCAGCAGTGGATCTTCGGTGGAAAGTTGAGGATGGAAAATCTCATCAGTGGGAGACTTTTATACCAACCAGTGGCATTAGTCGCATTCCTGAAAGATGCCTCCACTCTTGGGTGGAGGGCTCATATGGAAATGTTGCTCAGAGAACTTTGGTATTCAGTGAAGCCGATGTGCCACATCAATCTGCTCAAACTTCGGGTGATCCACCTGGTGTAAAGGGCATTCTTGCTCTGCATTTAGAATTGTTTGGTTCAGGTCCCTACGGCCAACACAACTATGAGGTGGCATCTGAACAAGCAGGGTGGCATGGGTTCATGCCCTCTGTGTCTGGAGGTGCTAAAGCTGTGGGTTTGGGCTCTGACTTGCGCAGTGTCACTGGTGGTCAACCATCTGGATGGCTATCTGAAAGTAAAGGTCGAATACCTCTGTTGGTGCCACTTGGCCGACCACAGTGGCACTCTGATGCGATTCACAACATCTTTGCTATTTGGAGCATTCCTCCATTGGATCTTTTCACTACTTTCAAGAACAAGCATTGTTGGCTGTACTGTACGTCCAGTTTCCTTTGCAAGGAGCACTGGGATATGAATTTATCTGAGATGGGAATGTCCACTACATTATGCATTCTCTCTGATTCCTGTGATTGCTTGAGTGATGAGGAAATTGCCTCACGACCAAACGTAGATAATCTTGGTCATACCAGACTGGCCACAAAGGTTGTGATACATGTATCTGATTCTCTAATCCCTGTCCCCTCCTCTCCAGCTTCCTCTCAGTGCTGTTCTGCTCTTGCAATTGAGTGGGGCAAAGTGAGTTTTTCTGATTAATACCTCTACAAGCACCTTTTTTTCAGTTCCATTGACGTGTTCTTGAGCTCTTCAATGTTCATTAGGAGGGTAGATCATTATTTGACGCTTTCTCCTTAAATGTAACACTTTTTCTTCACAATGTCGCTGCCCAAACGGTTTGGTTTCAGGCCATGTAAAGACTGCGAGCGTCATATGTCCATCATGTACCCTGATGACATCTGTCTCTGGTGCCTTGGTTCCACCCATGACGTTAACTTTTGCAAGTCCTGAAAGGAAATGCATTCTAAGGAGCTCAAAGAACGGAGGCCAGTGGGAACTCAAATTCTAATGAACACAACATCAGGCATATCTGTTGCATTACTAACAGATTTCGGAGGAGACTGAACAAAATCTGGACTGGTGCCTACTGGACTGCGATTTGGTCAGTGGGAGGCTCCTCTCCTTACCCCACCCAGAGCTAACAGCAATCACAGATACATCCACTGCTGGATTGGGATAGCCATCTAATTGAGTTGAAGATCAGGGGCCTCTGAGATGCAACAACAAATCAATTTGTCGCAGATTAGGGCAATTCGCTTGCCTCTGAAGACTTACCTACCCACCATCAAAGTAAGACTGGTGCTGAAGCTCACGGACAAAACCGCCATATGGTACTGCAACAAGCAGTGAGTGTGGGGTCGCAGGTCCGGGGTTGAGAGGTTCTGCACCTCTGAAACTGGCTGGCCCACCAAGCAGTTTTCTTGGTGGCGCACCACTTGGCAGGATCTTTAAATGACTGGAATGTTGAACCCCACCATTATGCCTAGCAGGCCAAGCATGACTGCTACATCAGGAGGTGGTGTAGTTGTAGGGTATCTTCAGCTAATGGTTACACAACTGGCTCAATCTCTTTGCCACTGCAGAGAATGCGTAATGTCAGCAATTTTGCATGCTGGGGTTTCCAAGATACCTCTCTCTCTCTGAGATGCATTCCGCCTACAGTGGAGCTCAGGATTCCTGTATGCCTTAACGCTGCTACCTCTTCTGAGCAAGATCAGGAATGATCAGGTCCAAGTCATCCGAGTGGGACCAGATTTGGAAAGGAGAGAGTGGTAGCTGGAACGCCTGGGTATAAGTATCCATCCATCAATCAGGCTGCTGTTTTGGGTGTATCTTCTGACGCAGCAGGGCAGTGTCCTGCACCCAGGTGTATTCAGTTTTCATTTCCTTGCTTGGAGATTGAGTGATGAGTTGATTGCATTAAATCTTCCGCCTGAAGCCGTAGATGTCCTCTTGGCACTTAGTCATCCCTAAATGAAATCAGTATAGGCTTGTCGTTGGGAAACGTTTGATGACACCCTGCAAGCTTGCTTAACTATCTTAAGAATTGCTTTTTGTGTTGTGCCTAGCCTAGCAAGGGCTTGCTATGGACACAGTTAAGGGTTACTTGTCTACTGTTTCGGCTTTTTTTTTGTGGTTGCCAGATCATCCTTCCTTACTTAAATCACCTGTTGTGCTATGTTTTTTTTTTTAAAGGTTTGCAGCATTTTTTACCACCTACACCTTTCATTATGCCTCAGTGAGACTTTAATTTTGTCCTCACATTCCTGATGTGTACTCCTATTGAACCACCAAACAGCTGTCCATTGCGGCTCCCCACTCGAAAGACATTCCCTCATTGCCTTAACATCATCACTGCGTGTGATTGAACTATAAACCCTCTCTGTGAACCGTCGATACACAACGTTCTTTTCAGACAAACTGGTGCTAAATTTGCAAGCTTTTTTTTCCTACCTAAGGTGGTCACTCCTTTTCATGTTGGGCAAACAGTCTCCCTCCAGGCATTCTTCTCCCCACCTCACCATTCTAAAGAGGAGAAACACTCCATAGGCTGGATCCTATGAGAGAACTAAAGGGCATATCATCAAGGCCATGCGATAATTATCGGTCAGCGCTCTTAATGCGAGGATAATTATTGCCAGCCAACTCTGAATTTTATCGCGGAGATAGCGTGCTATCAGCAACGCTTATCTCCAAAGCGATAAAATTCAGAGCGCAAGCTGACAATTGTGCGATTATCGCTGGAAATACAGCTATAATCACACAAGGTTTGGCGAAAGCTTGCTGATTGGGCAAGGCATACTTAGCCATGATATCCACCTTACATAGGATATCATGGCTAAGTCAGTTTTGAAGCAGGCGTAAGGAAAGTAGCGATAACGGAGGTTATCGCTACTTTGCTTGTCGCTCTGCAGGTTAGCGTGCCCATTGATAATCGGAGAAATGTCGCTTAGCGACATTTCTCCAGTTATGTCAGGGCAGGAATGCCCACTTTGCATCTCATTAAATTATCATCATAAAATTATCGCCGCTTTCCGTCCGAAAACGGACGCTAAAGCGGCGATAATTTTATCTCCGGGGCTTGATGATATGCCCCTAAGTTTCTACATTGATTGCACCAAGGAACATCACATGTACAATCCACTCTTTTTTGGTTTCACTGGGACAAAGATGGTTAAGGCAGTGCAGAAAAGGACAATCGCCCACTAGCTTGTTCTCACATCAAAATCTGCTACCCAATGCAGGACGATTTCACAGACCTACCATCTGAAATGTATGGCTTTGGTGTCTATGCACAAGGTGAGGAATATGTGGCCAGAAAACTAGAGATCTGCACACTGATCAAACCAATCTGCTGCTGTGCTCTTTGTATGGAGGGGGGGCCAGCCTAGAAACCTGACATCAGCGCGTATGAGTGGTGCTCCGCATGTCACTTCCAGAGCCGAACAATTTCAGTGCAGAGCAGCACGAAGCCACCTACTGGCATGCAGGGGTACTGCTGAAACGTTTCCAGATCCAGTCAGATGCCTAGGGAACATTCACAAGGTGAGGAATTTGTGTTCGGCAGAGTATCCACTAGAAATAGCATTACCGAAGGTAAGAAACTTGTCATACTGCTCTGTACATGATGTATTCCCACTGGCACCACCAACTTAGTCATTGAGAATTCTACAATTTCAGAATGAACGGAGAGTATACATATTCATGAGGTGAAGCTCCCTAGAGTGTTGAAATCTTTGCCTACCTTGATTCATGTCCATCCCTTAACCAGCAAATGAGCCATGATGGAGCCGCACATCATGCACAATTCCAGTGTTTTTCTATTATACATCTTCATTATGTCTACTTTAATTTCCTCTACTGAGTGAGACTCAGTCCCCTGGAACTCATTTAACAATGCAACCACCCACCCTGAGCATGTAACAACTGTTAGAAAAATAAACATCATAGCCTGGGGTGTCCTGCAGGGGAATCTTAGCAAGGATGACAGATGTGCCAATATTGTGAAACATATTGACCTGGAAATGGCACTAATTTAGTTTTGGTAATATAGCTTTTATAATACAGGAAACCTTCATGACTAGTTTGAAGATGATTTTGGGTGTTCAGGGTGTCATGAGAAGGAAACACGTACATGTTAATTAGCCATATTTTCTGAAGTAAACATCCCATACACATTTACGTTACATGCAAGGAGGAAGTAGGACAGGGAGTGTCTGGTTGGCTGAAGGGATGTCCCCAGCCAGGCAGAACTACCGCTCCCTTCAAGGGCAGGTGATTACACTTGCTGTAGAACTTGTGCTCACTGGGTAGCTTAGCGCAGAGCATTCAGGGTCATTACAAAGTCAATGTGTTAAGCAAAGGCACAGCAGCCACTTGCGATAAATACACTGAGTATCACAAAAGAGGCTTCACACAGGATGTATGTAAAAATGTTTATATTCAGCACATATTTAATCATTATAACATGACCATCATCTACTTTTGGGCATAAAACAGATTTGGAAATATTACTAGCAGTACTAGGCCCACTTGTATTGTTATGATTACACTGATATGCACAGTGTGGACAATTCCTAATGTAATCCTTCCTAATTGAGATATAGAGAGCCCCCTTATGCGGTGCACAATATCAAAATCATGTACATTCACAAAAATAGAACATTTTTCATCAACACTGCGGCCGAAGCCATGTGAGATAAACCCAATGTTAAAAGGTACTGTACTTTTGGCAACAAGCAACGTATAAGGCGGCACCACCGGCCAGTGTCATGAATCACAGTGGGTCCACACACAATCCTTCCCACTCACCCCGCACCACTATGAGGTGCAACAGGTATCAGCCAGTCCATACTGCATGTTTTGACTCACACATATGCACTCAGTGCCATAATGCGGTTCCACCCTCTAGTTCACCACAATTGTCCTTTACCCCCGGATGTAAGATAACCCGCCCACACGCAGCCGAAGTCACATTTAGTCTGGGTCCTCGGGAAGGAGATGGGAATATGTAGCAGTTTTAATGAGAAGGTTGACGTAAACAATTGAGAGGTTAGCAGCCACTATGGAAGTTCACCCACAGGTCCCAAAACACGAAGGAGTCACGCAGTCTCTTGACCCGCTTCTGAACTGTCTTGAAAACATTTAATCAACCCAGTTAATCTCTCTATCTACTACCTGGTGCCAAGATGTCTTTAAGAGGGGCGAGATGTGGAGAGGGCAGTGGGTCCGCCATGATGAGGGTCAACAAGGGACAACAAATGAATGGGGAGTAGCACAGGGGAGCCTCTCGATAGAATGAGGCGCTTGATCTGTACAGGATGACCCGGGCACAGCGTCAGGTGCACGTAGGGATGAGTTGCACAAGGTACCTCAGATTTAAAACGCGATGAGTTGCAAATTCCGTACCTCCCTGGAAAGGGGGCACAATGATCGATACACATCGAGTTGGGTTGCACCAGGCAATTCCGGTCACACACACAGCAAAGAGTTGCAATTCCATACCTTCATGTAAATAAGGCACAACATCCAGTGCAGGATGATACAGGTTGCCCCAGACCAGTCCGGTCGCACACAAACAGGGGCAAGTTTAGAATGAGGCACTACTCCAGGTACATCCTCAACTCTGAGGTCTGCACCCTGTGAATCGGACAGCGCACGCAGTTAGCACGTCGCATGAGAGAGATGCAGCATGAATGACAAAACAGGCCACGCTGGGTCCTGCAACTGGTGAATCCACTCACCACCACTACATGCTTATGAGTGTCGAGGTCTCCGCAGTACAAGAATCACACGCCTTAGATCCGGGTAAGATTTCGGGGGCTCTTCACTAGCCATTCCGGTCTCCAGACACAAGTCTTGGGTCCATGCTCATACCACTCTGGATTAAGTAGCAAAGGTGGACACATGAGAGGGTACCGCTCTCCAGAAGTCACAGGTAGATGGTGTAGGTCCTTTGGGGGAGATCTTCGATGTCCCTGAGATCTCCAAGAGAACAGGATGCCCATGGCCAGGCCCTTGGAGAGTACACTTCAGGGCACCACACTTCAGCAGGTCCTTGGCCCAGGCCAGTCTCTATTCGGACAGTTATCCTCCATGTGCACAACAGAGTCCTCTGAAAATGTGCACCATGCAGTCTGGGTTCTCCGGCCCCACATGCGTATCTCACCCCTTGCTGAAGGATAACACCCATAGTTATACTGTTGTGTGTCTTTGAACTTGGGTGGTTTAGGGAGTTTTCTCTTTGATCCACAGATGTCGCCCCTAAATCGTAGGCCTGTCTGCCTGGGGCCTTGGAATACAGATCTTAATCTTTAGTGGGGCCTTGATCCGGCCCTTAGAGGCTAAGTGTCACAACCTCTATCTTCAATCTATCCCATTTGGCCCTCAAATGGCAGAGGTCTGCTGTTTCCGTAGGATGCCCATGTTTTATGGCTGTCGCTTGAGGAAAGCACAGGTGTGCTCTCACCGACCTGTTGTCCACTGAAGCCAGACACCACAGTCCCTGAGACTTTTGGAGCTTAGAAATGTCCATGTTCTATAAGTGGCATTTCTAAGTGAGTTATGCCAAGAAACCTTTACCAATGGAAAGGGTTTGACACTGCAAAACAATTGATATGAAACATCTCGAGGTTGCTTCACTGCAATCCACCATTGCAGTGCGACATATTGTCAACTACATCCCCTTATTAAAGTATGGAAAGAGCAGGCCTTGTGGGTAGTGAAAACACACATATATATTCCTCACTACCTGAGTGCACGTTCACTGTTGCGCACTCTGACCTTGCGATGGCATGAGGAACACGCAATTCACAGCACCAGCAGTTCCAGTGCACCCACCCGAGTCTACACAGCAGACTGGATACCAGTTTAATATGTGTGTCGGTGCACAAGCACTAGCCTGCGTTGACCAGCAGCACACACAATCATGAGCACCATAGGTGCGTAGGCACACTTGCAATGCCAAGCTGCTCATGAGTTTACTTACAATCAATGCCAGTGTGCACCTAAATGTGTGAGGGAATCCCGCATGCATGCCTTCATCACGCCATCATTAGAACGAACACGTCGTTAGTACGACTTAGTTCAGCACGCAAGCCGTTTTAACAATTTGCTTTAGAGAGCGCTGGACTTTGGAATAGGATCATTTACTTTCCAACACCTATCTGAGCACCAGCAGGGAAGGTGCTGGCCTTTAAATCCAACACCATTCCACCAATGCACACCCTCTAAAGCAAGTCGTTGTAACAACTTGCGTGATGAACAAATGCGTGCTAACGACGCATTGGTTCTTTTGCTGGCGTTGTGATATCACAGCGTGATTCCGGCTTTGACCTAAAGGAGGTTTCCCGCGCACCCATCAGTCTGCAGTGCCAGTTCGGCCGATGTTTTAGGACAACAAAACATAGGTGGGCTTTAAGTTCAGGGAAACGCGACCTGATGAGTAACAGGTCCGACAAGGATTTTAAAATATATACATTTCTAGGCTTCTCTGCTGATGAAGGAACAGTCGCAAGGAAAGGGTGAGCCCCAGTTCTTCAATAACACCTTGTCGGTGTGCATGTTCAGTTACCTGAACCCTCTTCCATTGGGTTCCAAGCAAATCACATTGAAAATTGGCAAAGCACGATTTTATCTCCCTACTGCTCTGTGGCCACCCCTATTCTCAGACCCTGCCAGTGGCAGCAGCCAGGTTCAGCTGCATGTATATACCCTTCCTCAGAAGGTGCAGTATCTTGGGGTAGGCAACTTGGGAAGAGAGGATGAGGGGATTTATAATTGCATCAACGTGATTGCAACTGGATCAGCATTCGCCTGTCGCTAGAGTATCTCACTCTTAAAAAGGAGTGTTGAATAGGTTGAGATGAAAGCTGAAGACCGAACAGGCTTCTGGAATTTTTAAAGAATCTTGGAACATGATGATGGAGTCCTTAGGGTAATTTTCCTTGAATCTCAGTCTGGCCACAATTTCACATAAAGAAAATTGTTTAAGAAGCGTATGTCAGGCAGTGATACAGTTACACGTCCTGACTACTTGAAAGGCTTTGACTTTATTGAGTAACAGTGGCTGGCTGCTTTTAGACTTGAAAATCTGCTAATATGGGGAACATGGTCAGCTGGCTAGAAGGACTCTAAAATGAGTGAAGCTTGCGGGTGTCATCCAAGAACAAGGGATGGTAAAGTGTATTTGATGAAATCTGATCTCAGATCTTGGAGATACTGAGTTTGCCTGCAGTGCAGAGGATAAAGACTTGTTTGAAGTAGTCTTTCTGTACTGATTGTCGTTTTTTAGGTTGAGCATTCAAGACCTCTTGTATATACTTTAGTATACACTTTATATACTTATATGTGCATGTACTTTGTGGGCTCTGGAGATCAGCCCTAGGACTTGTCTGCTTCCGCTTAGGGACTTTTTTTTCTGTTCAACTGCCTCTGTTTAACTGTCTTGATAGAAAACGACCAGCAGAGGTCAGTAAAATACCAGAATTGCTTTCTGCTGAGAGACTTTCTCTTGTTTATTTTTCTGGCAACTGCCTCTATTTAACTTTCTTGATAGAAAACGACCAGCAGAGGTCAGTAAAATACCAGAATCACTCTAGCATTCTCTAGATTGCAGTCCATAGAAATTGTCTTCCACGAGCACCCGTAGACAATAATATTTTTTTCACGTCTTGTATTTTCAGTGATATGACCACCGAAGGACCTGATTTTATATTAAAAAAAAGCTTCGGGCTATACTATTCCCCGTTGAAAGGCAATATTTCTCTCCATGTGTTCCCATACCTGGCTTGTCACGCAGTTTGGTGCTTACTTTCTCTCGTTGTTAAAGAACAGTAGATGTTTCAGCACCCAGGCTAATGTGCTGCATGGCTAAATACATATAAGGTCTCAAAGGCGAGACCGATTGCATTGCAAATGCTAGTTATGTCTATGTTTTGGAGCAAGAGCTAGTTGTACTGTTAATGAAATAAAAATTAAACAAAAGTGACTTTCATCACCACACCACAAGATGATGCCTTCCAAACCTGAATCTGATATTTAACTGGACCTCAATATTTGCACATCTTGTATCTTCTCACTAATCTTCAAACACACTTTGCAGTCAGCTAAGCACCTTTAATGTGCGAAATAGTGTAGCTTCCAGATACGTCTCCATCGGACACTCCATTCATTGAGTTATGGCTGCTAATGGATACATTTGTGACATCACAATGCCAGGTCCAGTGACGCAGCTTCGAGTTAGACTTGCTGCACACTGGATTTAAGACTCGAGGGTCATTTCCTCGCGCAATGCATCGCTGTGCAGGCTTCTGCTTCAAAGGCGATACGGCCGGGGATTCCAGGTGGGACGCGGACTCGCAGGCCGAACTTCCGTTACTGGGACCGGAAGACGATGTCACTTTAATTTCTGATTCTGAACAAGGACCCTGGTGAGCAGTCTACAATAGCTGTAAAGGCCACAAAGAGCCCTGAGCAGGGCCCTGCCCGCCATATACCACCACACTGAGAACAATTAACTACAATGTTTTGATCAGTTTCCATACTGTTAATAGGCCTTCCCTGTTATGCTCAGATCACTTTTAGCTTCTGAGGCACAACATTTAAGCTTCATCAAAGTCACAAATTAACAATCCTCTGAAATCTGAAACCCATTTTGAGTTTGGGCCCCGGGGCTAATGGCCCCTCTGGGTCACCAACGATTGGTACCGGCTTTTTGGTCAACTACACTTTTTAAAATACAGAATACAGATACAATTTGGTAGCAGGAAAGAAAGTGGTACCTAAGCAATTTTTGATGTTTAATTGTTAGTCAGATGTAGTTTGCAATGTTCAGCTAATAATTGACATATTTTGTTTACCTATGGTAAAATGGCGATTGAAAAAAAGGAATGATTTAAGCAGACCGTTTTTTTTCGATATTTTTTTAATTTAGAAAAGTCATGTTTAAAGAGATTCACAAAACTCTGTTTGATACTTGTTAGACTTGCTGATGGAAAATGGCATAAGTCATGCATGGGGGAATTATTAGCAATTCATAAATGGTGGAACATTTAAGTAGTGCATGCAATTATTTGTGAAACTACCCAAAGTTGAAACCATGTGCATGCTCACCTCATTTTCATTGCATTTTAATGAACATCACCAATCGCTGCCTTGGGGTGTCCATTTCGACACATCTAGGTGTCCCTTGTGAATGTGGACGCTTTCCATACTTTTCACAAATTACTGCAGCTGCAGATCAGCCTCTTCATGGGTGTCTTGGATGTTTGACCGGAGGTGTGATCGATGACTTTTTACATAGATAAATTCACACGCGCTTCTGACTGGGTTTGTGAATGAGACCTTATTAGATAATGAGCATGAAATGAAAGAATGGATCTAATTTTCTAGGCTTTCCCCATAATTCATGGGAATGTTGTAATTCCTGCAATAATTCCTGAAACAATTCAAGGGCACAGCATCATTTAAGTAAGATATGCACACTATTTGTGAAATAACATCAATGAAGCAATGTTATTACAGCAGTTCCCAAAGTCCTACTCCTGAAGCACACGTTTTATGTGGTGTGACATTTTAGGGGCATCCTTGAATGTGCTAGGTCTGTGTCTGGAGCGGCTGAACTCTGGCATTGTGAACTAGGCACAGAAGAAGACATTACGATGAAGGTCTACATCAGCAGTTCTTAACCTTTTGACTTATGTGGACACCCCACTGAATCATTACTGGAATCTCGGGACCCCCAATGATCCATTATTGGAAGCTGGGGAACTCCCCGGCCTAAGCTATTTCTAGAATTTTAACTATAAAATAATACACAAAAATACAAAAACAAGTAAAGACCGAAAAAATGCTCAAATATTTAAATATTTTGTTTACTTAACTATCAAATGTACAAAACATTTTCACATATTCAATTTTGCTTTTATATTTGCACATTATTTATTTTGATTGTATTCATTTTAATATTATTTAATTTTGTAACGCAGTCACAGACCCCCTGAATAGGTCTTGCATATCCCAGGATGACCACTACTGGTCTTGATAATGAGTAGTTTTACAGGACAGTCTCCTTCTAGGAAACATCATTTGACATTTTTTATGGGGCAGTTCCAATTTTATATATTTTGGGGCAAATATATCATGGTTTTGCTTTGCCCTTGCACCACGCAAGGGGGCGCAAGGGCAACGCAAAACCTAAGTGAGATTTATCAAACCACGCAAGCCCACCTTGCAGAGGAGTTCCATGGGTTGAAGCATGGGTGTTCCCACGCTACCACCCATGGATCTTGGCACAATCCCAGATTTACCATTAGTGGTAGACCTGGGAATGTGCCTAACAAGGAGAAGGATCTGTATTTCTCCTCTTTGTTTCCTCTTTCTATGTGTGCTATAATTTGCGGCTTACATAGAAAGAGGAAAATGACTCTCAGGATATTTTTTGTACAAGAAGGTACCCCTTCCTGCACAAAAGCAATCCTGCCTATAACGCAGGCACCCATTCAAACTGACGCTAGGGTGCCTGCATTGGTACTAGGCAGCCAAAAGTGTGCTGTATAATGTTAAATACTGCGCACTCCTGGCCTTTACCTTTCATGCAGAGCAGCAAGGTGGCTTTCTGCATTGCACTGCATGAACAATTGCTAAATATGCCCCATAGTTTTAATCTCCCGGAATTTCAGATATTAGGCTGCAATTTAGAATCAATTGCAAAACATACTAAATTGCATCTGGCAGGAATCGCATGATAGCCTAATTAATTGAGAGGGGTGCTGCTGGCTGTAAGCAATTGATACTTGCAGATCTAAGTGTTATACAAATCCTTAGTGACACAATCAATCTATTAATGCAAGGTTAGTGCTGCCTTTATACTAATTACAACTAGTAGTATTTTGTGTGTTCTCGTTTCCTGTATGTCTGAATTGGTGTCCTTGCATGCTGAGAGTGAATAACAATGTGTGTGTGTGTGTGTGTCTGTGTGTGCGTGTGTCCGTGAAAGTAACCACGACCAGTTTCCAGGAGGATGAAGGCTGGTCCAGAACTAGATACCTGACACTGTACCTAAGTGCTTAAAGTAAAGGAGATAGTCTCCTGTACCTAACTGGAACATCTTTGGAGCCTTCCTCAAGACTTAAAAACAACTTCCAACAGAATACATTCGTCTGAACAAGAAACTTGTGTCTAACGCAGATATGAGGCACCATGTGGTTGGAATTCAAGCCCACATCAGCACTCTACTTTAATTACACTCTAAACCCATATTCACCCAACTCCCTCAATTAGACTGATTTAAAGGGGTGCTATGGACAACAATAACACACCATAAGTCTCAGCCTGGGAAATGTGCCTGAAGCTGACAGCACTATAAGTCCATATTAATGGTAATACAATGTTAAGAACCATAACATTGCCTGTTTGCTATGCAGATTTTCTCTCTTGCTATCCTTTTCCCTCAGCCCATGTTGAATGTGGGTCTACAAGCCAAAGGTGGAGTGACAGTTGGTGCAGCGCAAAGATTGCCCACTCTTTATCAGTCACAAATGTCACAGACACTTATGAAATACAAGGTATGAAAGTGCACTTAGCACATGATTTATGTATGGTTTAACAAACTAATGTGAGTGTTGCACTTGACATTTATTAAAGAGTGCCTTCATTGTAGGATTAGAGAACTTACTCACATAAATGTCTTGCCTTAATTGTGACAAATAAAGAATGAAAATGTGCCTAGCTATAGTGAAGAAAGTTTCAGTTCTATAAAGGACACGGAGGCAAGGATTGTGCTAATTCTCACTTCACTTTATTACAAATTTTCAGAACAGCAGCCATTTTCTAAAATCAACAAGGAAGAAAACTACTGTTCCCAGAAACCCTAGAGAACCATGTCAAGGCCGTCTTCTAATCCACCCAACTGGTGCCAATATAGTCTGTTTTCTATTTTCAGGGCTCCCTCTTGCTTCTCATGAATCATGCTCAACTGGAGTCATCATGCGTCTTGTTTCGATCCATCATTTCTTGGAAGAGAGGAAACCCATAAATGACAATTCCGAACAAGCCTGTCAGTGTCAAGACCTCTAATAGAATTAAAACACAAATTGCCATAATCAACATATAGACCTGTAAAACATGTGGTTCAACGGAACATCATAATGGCATTACTTGTATATTTCTTAACATTGAACAGGAAAGCATTACTTAATGCCAACGGGGAGGGTAAGTGTTCAAATTGACCACTGAGTGGGATAATCCTTGCCCCTGTGTCCTTAATAGAATTGAAACTTACCTTCACTATAGCTAGGCACGTTTTCATTCTAGGTCAGGACCAGAGGCGAGGATTATGCAGTTTAAAGATTACTCACCCAACTGTGCCAGATCCAGTACTGGCTTAAAATAGAACCTCTTAAAGGTGGAGTCTGAGGACCAATCCACCGCACACATTATGTTCTCCAAGCGAGTTCTGAGGCAGAATACCTTCGAGGCCCTCACCCCTCTTACTGAATATGCCCCAAACTTCTTGATATCAATACTGGCCTTCTGCATACCCCACCTCACCCAGTGGGCTATAGTGGAAGAAAACACTGCTTTGTACGGTTTCCTTAAGGCAATGAGGAGTTGTCAGTCACCTGGAGGGTGAATCGCCACCGTCAAATCCTCATATGCTTTGAGGCACTGAACCACACATAGTTTGGGTACAACTGTAAAGGCAGGGTAGGGAATTACAAGGGTATTAAACTTGGTCAGTCTACTTACTGTAAATGACAACCCATCTAGGGAAAGCACTCTGCCTGAAAGGTCCAGGGCTCTCACGTCAGACACCAGCCTGCATGAGGCCAGGCAAAGAAGCATTGTTAACTTTGCTGACAATTCCTTTCAGGGTAAAAACTATTTGGTTGCCAAAATTGAAAGAAGGAGGCTAAGGACTTGATTGACTTCCCACATATCCAAATAACGAGGTTCCAGGGGGAGGGATAGTCTTATCCCTCAAAAGGATGTTCTCTCACTGGGCTGCCATCAACTGGAGTATGCCCTGACGAAATGGCAGACCTAAAGACATTAATAGACGAATAGGCCAACCCTTCCTTAGCCAAGGAGGACATAAAATTCAGGATATGGACAACGTCTGTGCCAATGGGCTCCACACAGCGTTGCAAAGCCCAACAAACCCATTGCGTCCAGGCTGACCAGTGCTCAAGGTTTCCACAGCCTCGTAAATATTGTTGTCCCATTGGAGGAATGCAAGGAGTCCTCCTCCTGGTAATAATCACACTCCATGGCGCTTGGTGCTCCGTGTAGCGCCAAGACTTGGGTACCTGTCTACTATAAGAGGCCCGGGGAGGCCAAAGAATACAGGCTGAGCCTAAATTTGGGACACGCAGGGTGTAAAAATGTGGTCTGAGAGTAAGCCCATAGGTTATGGGTGATCAGAGGCTCACAATAGACAGGCACAAGCCCAAGGGACGCACACACCCTACTGGTCACTGGGGACAAGTACTGCCTGCAAAGGTGTCCCCACCGGCCTGCTGAGGAAATATGAATTTTGTGATCAGTTATGTCCCCTATCGTAGACCCCAACGGCTCCATGTACATGCTATACGTACATGTATGTTCCCTCCTGCTCCAGTTTTGAAGACGCAAATATATGTGCGTCCACCGTCAACATGTCCTCTTTCAGATCCACCATGAATGGGTCAGATATTCCTTTTCTAAGTATGAAAGGCCACCGACTTTATGTGGTTCACTTTCCACATTTTACAGATTCAGGCGAGTAGGCCCGAATTCTGTCACCAAGCCTTTTCCTGCCTTCTGCCTCTGAAAGCTCCAGTCTGAGCCTGCATCTGTGACCATGAACTTTGTCTTACTCCCTGCGCGGCTAACGGTGCCTGATCCAGCCCGTAGCCTGCCAGAAAACTGTATTTCACCTTCAAGATTATCTCCTCCGCCCCTCATCCGATGCATTCCTGTCTAGCAGTTTAGGTAAACATTCCTCCAGCTACCGTGCAAAGGGGCCAGGCCTCGCTGTCCTCATGCAAGTAATTCATAGCCCCGTTACCATGGAATATTCCTACCCCCTCGCATCTAGTGTAGACACTTAGACGCTTGTACACGCACTAACAGTCAGTATAGTCAGTATAGAATAAGATTCTATCCTAAGAGACCTCTCTTTTTGGATAACACAGTTCCTTAAACATAGGATATTAGATATGATTTGGGATTAGGTTGACATAACCCCAGACTTCTGTCTCCACATGTAGAGCTAAATGTCAAGTCCCATTCTCCCCCTAGTTGCACGTCAAATCACACGTCATGCTGCTGCGCGCGCATCTCTGCCAAGTATTTTTGCTGACATTGCGAAATTCTTTCATGGAACCACCCATTTGTGACATCATACCTAATGACGTTCTTTAGTTACGCCTAGTTACACCCATTTTAGTTACGCATGTATGTCTTTATCTCTGTTATCAACTGTTACGCCTCCTGCATCTGTTTCACTGTAATGCCTCTTCTATAAAAATGATTACCTGTCAATAATGTATTGCCCTTCACTTCCTGAACCTCCGTGGTGATGGAATATGAAGCCCACAATTCGAATTGTTATTGGAATAAAGCCCGTTCCGAATCTCTAATACCACGGATTCTGCCTCTTATTTTATTGAGCTATTCTTATTAATTTTCCGCATCAAATTAAGTACCGGTAATTAAATTATTTACCACATATTTGGCGCCTGAACAGGGACACTTTCTCATCTCACGCGCCGGAGGTGCGTTGCAGGCCCGGTCTCCTGCCACAGCCGGACGGACAAACAACGCGTACCCACAGGATTTCCTGTATCTCCCTCCTGCCGAGCGGGGGTAACTGAGGCTGCGATCAACACCCAGACGAGGCGGTGAGAAGTGCGAAGTATCCCGACCAGAGCCTAGCTGAGAGAGCAAGATCCGAGGTATACAGAGGCCCACCAGGTTCCGAAGTTCCGAAGTTTCGAGTCGAGTCCAGTCCGGTCCAAGTCCAGTCCAGTTCAGTTCCGAGGCCTTCCGTTCCGAGCTACCCGGTGAGTACCATTGACGGGGAGGCGTTCTGACGTGCACATAGGTTGTGCCGGTCAAGACGGGTTTGGGTACACAAATCCAGTCTGCACTGTTTCAGCAGTGTATCTGTACTGTTTAGCAGTATATCTAGTATGTCTAGTATATAATTCAGAATTACCTAGTTAGTGCCGAGTATTATGCTTAGTGACTAGTTCCCTAAATGGCCATCATTGTTGTTCATTAAATGTTAAATGTTAAATGTTTTAAATACGTTCTGCATATTGTGGTGTGAATGACTGTTCATTATTGTGTTTTGTTGTATTAAACGTGTTCAAAATTAGGTATCAGATCAGTTCTCAATATGCCGCTCTTTTCGAAATTAAGACAGATCAAAACTAGAAAAGGGGTACTCGAAGAAGCTGTTCCCATTCCTCCTAGGGACACTCCAGGGTACTTCATGTATCATAAACATGGCCTAGACGCCATATTATTTCTTGATTTATGGGTAGACTACACCAAGGAATTACCAGAAAGTCAGAGGTGGCCCG
The DNA here is from genome assembly GCF_964204655.1 of Triturus cristatus. Taxonomy (NCBI): domain Eukaryota; kingdom Metazoa; phylum Chordata; class Amphibia; order Caudata; family Salamandridae; genus Triturus; species Triturus cristatus. The sequence continues at coordinate 1,047,538,960 of NC_140590.1, forward strand.
CAGCTGGGACCTGGGATGCAGATTGCATCATGAAAGTAGAGGAAGAATTATGGAAAAAGAAAGCTAGACAATCACAGAAAGATGCCATTGAATTATGGCGTAAAGAATCATATAGACGTACAGAAAAAGCACTCAGACAGGAAGAGAAAAGTAAGGAGAATTCAAATAAAGTCCGAGAAAATCTATTAATTGAAGAAGGTACCCGAGCAAAATCAGAACAAGTAGACAGACAAAGAAATGCCCTTATGAATGGTATGTATCCTCTTCTGGCCGAAGGGTTACCTAAGGCTACTCCGGAGATACCAAAAGACTTGCCACCTCCATTGTTTCCGATAAAAGCACATCCCAAAGGGCATCCCAGAACCGCAGAAGATGTTTTCCTTTCCTCTTATTTAGACGACGCAGCTCCCGAGTATGCTAATACTGCACCACATAGACCGCCTGCCGAGGGGGTTCAACGCCAAGACCCTCCGTCTGTACCTCCGCAACAACAAACTCCGACACAAGTTCCGGCAAGCACATCTGTTTCTACAGCTGTACCCACACCTATGGTTGCTATATCACGTTCAACGAATCCTTTCACATCCAGCACCCCAGGCGGTGCTACAGGAGGTACAACAAACATTTTTTCCACGCCACCCAGAGTAAATAAACTTTCCTTTCAAGAATTAGCCCACCAACGTACGCCCAAACTAGTAACTCCCGACATGCTTAAGGAACTTCTAGTAGATTGTAGATATGACCCTGTGCCCGGCAAAGAGGACGAAATGCTGCTGGCATCATTACGTATCCGACGAGCTGCAATATATTTAGGGAGGCTACCAGGAATGACTACACATTTAGAAAATATATATCACTTTGTCCAGTCAGGGCGAGATTCTGAAAGTATTAATAGAGCCATGGAGTACCAGAAAGTGGAGATACAGGGGGAACTGTTACGTTTCCTCATAAATTGTGTGATCAGAAATCAAGACCGACCAGGGGTAAATCCGGAAGAAATGCGAATTCTTACCACATGGAGTCGGAATATATCAGAGGGGAGACATGACAGACTATTAAGTATAGTAGCTATGTGCCGAAAGATCCGCAAAGAAGTAGAACGAATACACGAAGAAAGATTAGCGGTAGACCAGCCTGAACAAAACGAGGAGGAGGAAGAATTAGAACTGCCCACAGGACAGTTAGAAACCATGGCCTATGTAGGTAGAGGAAGATCTTGTAATAATACTAGATGCTTTACTGATCCGATACGTCCGATACGTCCAGATAATAACAGAAATTTCCAAACCCCTATAATAAATATAAGGTCCCCCGAACATTCGTTCCAAGCCGCTGACAAATTACTCCGAGAACGAAGGGGTTATCATATACTCGATTCTATGGACGAACAAGAATTAGCCAGGTCAGCCGTTCACTGGGTTGACAGTCCCGGAAAATATAGTGATGATACACTAGCGCACACGTTTTTGAACCTCACCCCAGATGAACAGCGTTTAGCTGGTATCTACATGATTCAACAACTCCTTATATTATATAAAAGCCAACACTCCGATCCTGGTCCCTTACCTGATATATTGACTGAATTACTCACAAATAAATGGAGAGGTTCAGGTACTGAGTTAATTAGAGAAATACTAGAATCCAGAAAGCAGTACATTCTTTTTGTATGCCCCGAACATGTCTCCCTGCCCATCAAGGAAAGAACGACGTATTATATGGATAGACAGAATCCCTTACGCGAAGTCCACCCGATAAAAGGTGATGACAATCAGTTTAAACGTGTGTTTGTATACACACCCATATCTAAAATGGAACTATTAGAAATGAAGAAAGTGGTACCCAGTCATGACAAAGACCCAGCGGGTTTCCACCATGAAATTAAAGACATGTTGCTCATGGGAGAGTATACCTATCCCGACATTATGAAAATATTAAAGGTATTAATGCCTGCGGGCATTTACGAAAAACTCAAAGAAAAGGATTGGGAGGTGGGAGACCAAAAGATAGATTGGACAGCATTAGAAAACGAAGAAACAGCTCGAGGTCCAGGTTTAGGGCTTGGGGAAAAGACCAAAATACTACCAGGTTTATTAGTACAGGTACTGCCACGTTTATTAACTACGAAAAAGGAAGACTGGGGTGCAATCTCAGCCTGTAAACAAAAGCAAGATGAAGACACTAGTGATTTCTATGCCCGATTCGAAAAATGTTTTGGTATAAATAGTGGAATAAAAGCAAGTAGCGAATCGTATCCACATCTGTTTGTGACAAAATTAGTTGAAAATTCCTTGCCCCAAGTTAAGAATAGAGTATTGAAATTCGAGAGTACCTGGCAAGGTAACACTCCGTCACAAATGTTACAAATGCTACAGTACCATCACAATAGAATTAGAGAGGAACAAGAACATGAACAAAGACGCATGAAAGACACGAAAATGAAAATGCTAGTTTCCCAGACAATTCCAGCTGACGGTCATAAAAAGGGTATGACACAGCACAGTGATTCAGCAGGGTCTGTAAAAGGGACATGCAACTATTGTAAACAGCCAGGTCATTATATACACGATTGTCCAGTCTTAAAACATAATATCGCCACAGGTATTACAAAAGAAAGACCACGGCCACTTAGACAGGATCAGAACCAACAAGGAGCCCCGCAGCATGCACAGTCCATGCCAGCTCCGCAACAGTCTATGCCAGCCCCACCACCGCAGCCTATTGTTGCCACACAAACAACGACACGACAGATGTACCAGACCGCACAGTATGACTATCCTGATTATCAACGATACTCATGAAACAGCCTAGAGAGGGAAGTTGGCTTACCCCTTATCGAGGTCCCTGTGGATCAAGAAGGACCTTATGTACACAGTGAACTATTAGGCCAAGATAGAAAATTTTTACTTGATACAGGGGCAAGCCGAACAACCATAAAACGGAGTGAAGTTCCAGGGGCACCCCTCTCAGGCTCACAGAATATTTCCCTTGGTTTTTCAGGAAAACCTATCATTAACGAAGTATCACAGCCTCTTCCACTTACGATTGGTCCCTTGACACGAACTACAGATTTATTGCTTACTAAATCATGTCCAGAAAACCTGTTAGGTATAAAAACATTGAAAGCTCTAGGAGCTATAATATGTTGTTCTCCGGAAGGAGTAAGATTGTTTTTACGTGATTTCAAAGGGCACTATGTGTCCCGAGACATGGATCACCGACTGCAGACTTTACCCACACATTTATGGGCACAAGGCCCTACAGATGTTGGTTGCATGAACATTACACCATATCGAGTCACACTAAAGACAGGAGTGGTACTACCACGAATGCGACAATACAAGTTACCCCCAGATGCTGTAGTGGCTTTACTGCAAATCATTGACGAGCTTATTACCCAAGGAGTGGTTGTGGAAACAGACTCCAATGTATGTAATTCCCCGATAATTCAGATTCTTAAACGAACTGATCCAAAAGCCCCGCCAGTATATCGATTGGTTATTGATCTGCGCGAATTAAATAAATGTATTGTACCACAATACCCCGTAGTCCCAGACATTTCTTCATTACTGACAGCCATTGATTCCGAAGCAACATTCTTTACTGTAATTGATCTCAAGAATGCCTTTTTCAGCGTCCCAATAGATCCGGAAAGCCAATACTTGTTCGGATTTAGTTTAAATGGGCGAAGCTTTAAATTCACACGCGCACCTCAAGGATTCACAGAAAGCCCCAGCATCTATAGCCAAGCACTGAAACGAGAACTTGACAGTATCCACATGCCAGTCAACACTGCCCTGCTTCAATATGTCGATGATCTGCTGATCACCGCTAGAAGCGAACCTGAATGTGAAAAAGCCTCACTGACGGTTTTACAATTTTTGGCCGAAAAGGGGCACAAGGTGTCCCCTTCTAAGCTGCAATTCTGTGTCCAGCGAGTTGTTTACCTTGGGCACTCGCTGTCCAAGGAGGGAAGGCAGCTTACGTCAGATCGCATCCAGTTAATTGCTAACATGCCAATACCCAAGACACAAAAGGAGGTACGGGCTTTTATAGGCCTCACTTCATATTGTAGGCAGTGGATCCCTCAGTATGCATTTCTAGCAAAACCACTCATTCAGTTGACAACACAGGAGGCGGCCACATCGACTGTCCTCCCTTGGACTCAGGAACATACACAAGCTTTTGAAAGCCTAAAGAAAGCTTTATGTCAAGCACCTGTTCTAGCAACACCATGTTACAATAAACATTTTACGCTCTTTGTTACAGAACGCGAAGGTACTGCCTTGTCAGTACTCACACAGGAACAAGCAGGATCACACAAACCATGTGCTTATTTTTCTAGTACATTAGATCCCGTAGCTCAGGCTCTGCCTGCGTGCCTGAAATCAGTGGCAGCGACAGCTTTAGCAATCAGACAAAGCGATGCCATAGTGTTAGGACATCCATTGACAGTACAAGTACCACACGCAGTAGAGGTTCTTGTGAACCGAACGCAAACACAACACTTGACTATAGCAAGACTTACCGGTTACGAATTGACATTGTTTCAGCCACACATAGAAATCAGACGTTGTAGTACATTGAATCCTGCCACACTTTTGCCAGTAAACGGAACAGACCCACTAGCACATGATTGTATTGAAGTTATTACTATCACGACGAAACCCAGACAAGACTTGACAGACGTCCCATTGTCAGATCCAGACCTGACGTTGTATGTAGATGGTTCATGTATGAGAACAAGTACAGGCGAGTTAGTGGCCGCTTATGCAGTCACAACAGACACTGAAGTTATTGAAACAAATTGTATAGATACCTTGTCAGCTCAAGCAGCAGAGCTCATCGCTCTGACACAAGCCTGTATTCAAGCCACAAATAAGAAAGTCAACATATACACTGATTCACGTTATGCATTCGGAGTTGTACATGACTTCGGCGTGCTGTGGCGAGAGAGAGGTTATTTAACTTCTCACGGTGCCCACATTCAGCACGGACCCCTCATTCATGCCTTATTAGATGCAATACATCTACCCACTGCAATATCAATTATGAAATGTAAAGCTCATACGAAAGTTACTGATATCATTTCCCAAGGCAATGATCTAGCTGACAGAACAGCTAAACAGACTGCTCAAACTCACACATCTGACATGACAAAGACAATAGTTCTGACACCAACACATTGCATGACGGTTAAGGATCCCGCTCTTGACGTAATTGACATACAGACACATGCTACACCAGATGAAATAAAGAAATGGACTGAATTAGGAGGGATCCAAACGAATCAAGGATGGATGACAAAGGAAAAATCTGTATGGTTCCTTCCTGACTCTATGGTTCAAGTTATCATTAATACAATACATAGTCCAGCGCACCTAGGAGAAAAAGCTATGCTAGACAGCATTCAACACATTTGGTTCAACAAACATTTACGAGCAGCAGCTAAACAAAAAGTTCGTACCTGTATGATCTGTTGTCAGTTTAACCCAGGTAAAAGCATTCCCGTAGAACAGGGTGGATTTCAGCCTCCTGATCACCCTTTTGAAGTCCTCCAGATGGATTATATCCAGATGGAACGATGTCGAGGATTCAAATATGTTCTTGTAGTTGTTTGTGCTCTTTCCCGTTAGACGGAAGCCTACCCGGTCTCAGATTACACTGCCCCGACTACTGCCAAACAGTTGGTTCGAGAATTCTTCCCACGGTACGGTTTACCACGTGTTGTCTACTCAGATAACGGCCAGCCGTTCTCATCCGAACTAATGAAACACGTTTCACTTTTGTTAGGCTATCAATGGAAATTTCACTGTGTCCGACACCCCGAGGCAGCAGGTCTCGTGGAACGACATAACCAAACTCTGAAAATTAGATTGTCCAAAATATGTAGAGAGAAAGGTGTCGATTGGGTAATAGCCTTACCAGTTGCACTCTTTTACATGAGAATGGTAGCGCACTCTCGAACAGGGCTATCCCCTTATGAGGTGATCTTTGGCAGACCACCAAATATGTGGGGGACGCCTATACCACGCAAAATAACTGATGTTGACTGTAATATGCTGACAGATTACCTGGCTTCCTTGATGTCTGCACTACAATCTTGTCGTTCACAGGTAGCTGCAGCCTTTCCCGACAACACCGAGGTGAAACCCCATGACGTAGTTCCCGGGGACCTGGTGTTAGTGCGGAATTTTGACCGGAAGACTCAGCTGGATCCTAGGTGGAAATCGCCTCAACTTGTACTACTCACCACAAGGACAGCCGTGAAGATCGAAGGTCGCAAAGGATGGTTACATTCAAGTCATATCAAGAAATTTCATGGACTACCGTCTGATGTAAACGTTACACCTCGCGTGTCTTCACCGATTGACTCAAAGCTTCCTTTGGTTGAACAAAGCGATAAGGAACTATACAAACTAAAATTACGGTCTAGTAAGTCAGACAATTTGATTGTTTAAGTCCTCTCCAAGGTGAATCGGTCGAATTTGTCTCTGACATGTATCCCCTAGACCTGAATAGAGAAAGAAACCGAAAGATGCAGTTGAAAAAGCATGCGTACTGTAAATCACTGCGTAGTCATTGCACAGTGACGTTATTAATTTTGTTTTTCTTAAGTCTTTTAATAATCGCTGCAAGTATATTGTTGCACATATATTATCCTATTTCTAAATATGTTTACAATGTTACTGCTGAACATTCTTTTAGTGAATTACCCCCGCATGAGTTGTCCTATAGATTTGCGCTGCGCAATAACACTTTTATTAGTATGTTACATCATTCCCATCAGACTAGCAATGCTACAAATTGTTGGATATGTGGCCGACTCCCTCCCTATCAGAACTATAAGGGAATTCTGCCTCTCTTTCCATATCCGTTCACACACAATGGCTCCTGTGGAGCATGGTTTAGTTTAATTAATTCCTTAGATTCAAACTCAGTAGCTTATCAAGACAACTGGGTATGGGGAAACCTGAACTTAGTTTTGCTTAAAGTCTGCTACCCTAACAAGGAGGGACTTCCCAAAAGAACAGGAACTGATCTAGAAAATGAAGTATACGGATTAGGTAATTTTACACTTAACCTCATGATCCTGAACGTTGAATCTGAAGCTACACCAATCTTGCCCGCCATGTCCGTATTCCCAGTAAAAGGGGAACTATGTATAAGAAAGAATGGCTCCATACACATGGGCCATAGTAAATGCACCACTGTGATAAAATTCAGTGATCAAGGCAAGTCTACATTTAGAGCTTCTCGTCATTCCTACTTTATATGTGGCCAGACCGCATATATACGCCTACCTCTAGACTGGGATGGTACCTGTTACATAGCATTCCTCCTACCACCTGTTTTCCTAGCTCCTCCTGATTATCATAGAAATACTCATTTAGTACACAATAGACAGCAGAGAGATCTCCCAATCGTCGATTACACTGAAACAGCATGGGAAAAATACACAGATTTCAATAAAGGTTTCTTCCCCTATATAGGTACAGTCACTAATAGTAAGTTGATACGTAGATTAACCAGAACCCTTGAAGCAGTAGTGAACGAAACTATTTCCGCCTTAGGCAATTTAACAGAAGAGCAGTCTGCTATGCGGATTGTTGTGCTTCAAAATCGTCTTGTCCTTGACGTCATCCTGGCCGATAGGGGCGGAGCTTGTAGGGTCATCGGATCAAGTTGTTGCATTTTCATACCAGAAAATTCGCCGTCAGTATATAAAGCCATAACCCGCCTTCATAAGATTGTAAGCCAGATACACCAGAGTCCAGGCACCTGGACTTGGTCCGGTTGGTTCTGGGGCGTGTTGTCAGCCTGGGGATGGAGAATGCTCTCCTTCCTAGGTATTGGCTTTCTCATACTATTCAGTTGCTGCTTATGTCTACAATGTGGGCCAGCGATTTGTGGTCTGTGTGCCACCTTGTGTATCCCACATCCAAGTTTTCGTTCGAGATCCCGGAAGAAGAAAGAAGAACAAATGATGTTATATGAACAGATCGATGGATTGATGAAGATCGATATCTCCTAATGGTCCGAAGGGGACAAGGAGGGAATGAGGAAATATGAATTTTGTGATCAGTTATGTCCCCTATCGTAGACCCCAACGGCTCCATGTACATGCTATACGTACATGTATGTTCCCTCCTGCTCCAGTTTTGAAGACGCAAATATATGTGCGTCCACCGTCAACATGTCCTCTTTCAGATCCACCATGAATGGGTCAGATATTCCTTTTCTAAGTATGAAAGGCCACCGACTTTATGTGGTTCACTTTCCACATTTTACAGATTCAGGCGAGTAGGCCCGAATTCTGTCACCAAGCCTTTTCCTGCCTTCTGCCTCTGAAAGCTCCAGTCTGAGCCTGCATCTGTGACCATGAACTTTGTCTTACTCCCTGCGCGGCTAACGGTGCCTGATCCAGCCCGTAGCCTGCCAGAAAACTGTATTTCACCTTCAAGATTATCTCCTCCGCCCCTCATCCGATGCATTCCTGTCTAGCAGTTTAGGTAAACATTCCTCCAGCTACCGTGCAAAGGGGCCAGGCCTCGCTGTCCTCATGCAAGTAATTCATAGCCCCGTTACCATGGAATATTCCTACCCCCTCGCATCTAGTGTAGACACTTAGACGCTTGTACACGCACTAACAGTCAGTATAGTCAGTATAGAATAAGATTCTATCCTAAGAGACCTCTCTTTTTGGATAACACAGTTCCTTAAACATAGGATATTAGATATGATTTGGGATTAGGTTGACATAACCCCAGACTTCTGTCTCCACATGTAGAGCTAAATGTCAAGTCCCATTCTCCCCCTAGTTGCACGTCAAATCACACGTCATGCTGCTGCGCGCGCATCTCTGCCAAGTATTTTTGCTGACATTGCGAAATTCTTTCATGGAACCACCCATTTGTGACATCATACCTAATGACGTTCTTTAGTTACGCCTAGTTACACCCATTTTAGTTACGCATGTATGTCTTTATCTCTGTTATCAACTGTTACGCCTCCTGCATCTGTTTCACTGTAATGCCTCTTCTATAAAAATGATTACCTGTCAATAATGTATTGCCCTTCACTTCCTGAACCTCCGTGGTGATGGAATATGAAGCCCACAATTCGAATTGTTATTGGAATAAAGCCCGTTCCGAATCTCTAATACCACGGATTCTGCCTCTTATTTTACTGAGCTATTCTTATTAATTTTCCGCATCAAATTAAGTACCGGTAATTAAATTATTTACCACACTACATGGCCATGCAAATACTGACCCCACAGGGCATCGTTAATATGAGGCATACGGACCCCAGAGGGATGTTAATAGGTTATAGTGGGCAAATACAGCTCACGACAGGAATAGCAAGCAGATCGGACAGGCTGCGGTGTGACAGAGCTCCTGCAGCACGCATTTGACAGCTCTGTGAGGAAACGCGCGCTGAGAAGCCATTGTAACTCGTCGCTCTGCCATGCCCCTAATAGGCGGCAGACCACACCGCAGTGTCTGTGTTGGAAAGAAAGTCGAATTAGGTGTGCCGAGGCAGACCCGCAACAGATAATGGGTCATGTTAGGGGAAAACAGGTTAGAACTGCAACAACAGCCAACAAACTCTACTCATATGCCACATTTCAAAAAATCATTGCAGAGTGAAAAAAAGATACTTAACTGGCTGCAGCAGTGAAGAAAGAGGGAGCCCTAAAAATAGAAAACTGACTATATTGGCACCAGTTGTGTGGATAAGAAGATGGACTTGACATGGTTCCTTTGGGTTTCTGGGAAAAGTAGTTTTCTTTCCTTGTTGATTTTAGAAAATGGCTGCTGTTCTGAAAAATTGTAAGAAAGCGAAGTGAGAATTGGCTTAATCCTCGTCTTTGGTACTGACATAGAATCATCCTTATTTGGTAGAAAATGTACTCACCATAGAGATGAAATGTGACTTTCTAAATGTGTGTGCTAAGTCATGTAAATAACATTTAATGACTTGACACTGCTATTAAACACTTTCTCATATACGTAGAATGTAATCCTACTAGAAATGACGAGGAATTTAGGTAACGTGCATTAATATGCCATTGATTTAAATGTAATTCTCAGTCATACTTACCATTGAATATTATAATGATTATTGAATATTACATGTAGTATGAAACCAAATGCATTTGTTTTTTAGTTTTCTAGTTTGAACTGCTGCTTTCTAATGAGTTGCATGGTGCAGAAGTCAATAATGCTTCAGTGGCCTGGTTGTAGAAGAAGATGTTCACCTCTTGTTTCTTATGTTTTACAGCTGGAGCAGAAAATCAGTGCTACCTGTGGTGACTCAGCCTTCCAGCTCCAGTGGTGTCACCAGCTCAGCTATCACCACCATCATCCAGACTGGAGGAGAATGGAGCACGGGCCTATTCAGCATCTGCCATGACAAGAAAATATGTAAGGGTTTAAAGGCAAGTTTTTCAGAGTTGGGTCTTCCCTTCTCAGTGCATCTTAACAAGATTAGGGGCGTAGGCAGCCATGGTGAAAGAGAGGTAAAAGGCAAGCAGTAATACAGCACAATGGAGTTCTTAGACAACCCGGTTGCATCACTGCCAAAAACATCCTATAGACCTTTAACATCAACCAGGAAGTAACCTACAAAAAGGATATTTGTGAGCACCGTTTAATGCACGAGTAGTAGTCAGAGGCACTCTAACCTACCTGGAAAGCAGTGGATTTCCTGAGTGGCCAGCGGTGCCTCTGAGATGTCAGTGGCAGAGGTAGTCACATCACCTAATGCAACAGTAGATGTGTTAGGATGATTTACAGAGAATGTGTCTTTGAAAAGTGAGAATAGTAAAGTGGTGCGCGACTCCCACTTGTGCCCCCCACCCGACCCGTCATCTACACTCCCACCACAAATAGCTTGTGTTGTCCTACTTTGTGTGTACCTTGCAGCACTGCTTCAGGAGATAGTGTAGAATGAATTGGATGAATGGAATGGAAGCTCAGGATAGGGTGATCCGTTCAATAGGGTCTCTTAACTAGAGGTTTGTTGTACACGAGGCTCCCTCGGACCACCTTGAACATCTTCTTGTAGATCTAGCAACTTACACCTGTGACAAGCCTTTGTTGAACATGCCCCCAGTGAAGCTGGCAATAGTAAGTAACACGTTTCCTCTGTTTTATCAGAAAGGCCAAAGTTCTGAAACCAAAGCATGTCAAGTCAAATTTCCTCTGGTTCAAGATAAGAAGCCTACATAGTAGAGAGAAGTCATCCCTTGACATACAGACTAGCAAACATAAACATTAAGATAAAATATGTCTCTCTCTGGAAATGCCCCCCTTTACAGCTGCACCCCCTCATTTTGTCTAATAAGACAATCCTTGACTTTCACAGAAAAAGCAGCAGGCTGATTTGATAATCGCCAACTCCCTTAAGTAGTTCTGAACTTGTGACTGCACTTAGTTCCTATCCATGCCTGTCACAGAACGTGTTACTGGGGAACCTTTGAGTAAATGTGTTCTTTGTCATTCAAAGCAATCCAATAATTTCTGACCAAATCAAAAGCTCCATAATTAAAATTGAGTATATGTTTTTCCCTTGCACAACTCGAAAAGACATTCTTCTGTCATGGCCTCTGATTATCAAATGTCCTTGAACTGTTATCATGTTTGGAGTATTACCACAAAATAACCTATAATTTAAGATTAAATGCTAATGTAACATGTTTTACAAAAATCCATTGATGTATGGCTAAAAAATGTTTCCCAGGACCAACGAGTCCAATTGTTTATTTATATTTTCATTAGCTCTCAGAGAACCTACAAGTCATTACTAAAATATCAGATTATCAAGAAATTTAAAAAACATTTATAGCTCACATATCAACCGAGTGGGTATCCAGGGGCTAGAACAGATGTGTAGGCTAATCGTACCCCTAGTTGAACTGCCAGATCTTCAGTTTCTTGCAGAACTCGAGTAGAGAGGGGGAGGTCCTGATGTGATCACAAGCTTGTTCATTACAATCAATATGATTGTATTCATTGTCTTTGATATTCATTGTAAGCCATGTTGACTCAGACCTATCTATCTCATACATTTTCAAGGTTTAATGTTTTTCTAGCTGCCTTTCCTGCTTCATTTTAAACCCATAACTCAAAGGTATGGGGATTCATTGAACCGTATTCTTGCATTATTGAAGCATTTGCAGATTTCACAGCAATAAATACTAATCTGCTATGCTAACCATCGTTTACAGATTGCCCATATACTGTCCCGGGGCGGGCACATCAACTCAGTCCTCAATGTCCATGAATGTAAATGGATGCACTCCATGAACACTGTCCACGATGGTCTAAATGAACTGGACGCCACTAATACACAATTGGCTTGTTTGAATAATGAATGAACTGTCTGCAACAACAATGTGTATATGTATTTCTGCATCTCTAGTTTTGTGTAACATGCTCTTAATTAACCCTGGGCGTAGTTTGCGAAGTAGCGCTACGTGAAGTGCACTTCGCACTACGCGAAGCTTCGCAAACTGCGTAGTGCACTGTGCAAGATGCTGTTCGCACTGATTGCACAGTGCTGGATGCTTGTCCGCACTGTGCAATCAGTACAAACTGCATCTTGCACAGTACAAGCGGTCATTTTCTGCCGCTCGAGTAGATTTCTACTCGAGCGGCTGCTTTCTCAACGCGGACTGGTAGTTTCTCATCGCGAGCATACGCAACCACTCGCAATGAGAAACCTGACCTCCCCGCGTTGAGAAGCTCGCCGGGAGGTTTATTTTCCAAGCTCGCAATCGGCAACTTGATGGCGATTGCGAACGAGGAAAAATTCTCGCCGGGATGTCATTTTGCTTGCTTGCGGTCGCCAACTTGACATTGAGGACCGCGAGCAAGCAAAAAATGACCGCTACGCGTGTTTGCACTGTGCTACGTGCAATTTGCGAAGTGCGAAGTAGCGCAAACCTCGCAAACTACATGAGCGTAGCATAGTGCTTTGCCCAGGCTTACTCTTAATGGTACTGCACTTTTATTATCTTTCATCCAACACTAACTTGCCATGAGCTATTTACATGATGTAATGTAGTCTGTTCATGGCGGATTGCCTTTCGTGAGTCTCCTGCAGGTATTAGAGACATATTTTGCTTTGATCTTTATGGGCACTCTTTCACCCCTGACTTACTCCTTGTTTACTCACACCACCAAAAGTCAGAATGCAGATTTCATCCCAATTCCCAACTAACCCTTTTGGGTATTTTCCATTCACTTGGAATTATTGTTATTTATTACCCAATCAGTGACCCACGCTGTTTTCTACTTTTTTAGCACGGTTGTGTGCTTTAAATGATTCTGTCCGTACATCGGGCACATCCGAGAATTGTAGACCATTTCCGAATGGAAAGGAATTTTTCTCTTGCTCGAGTTAGATTGCCGTTTACTGAAGTATCGTCATTCCTTGAGGATGACAGATGCCATTCTCTGAGCGTCGCTGCTAGCATCAAGCGGCTGTCCAGGTTGCGCACAATGCGTGCACGCGTTCGTTTCTGACGTAACCGGCAGCACTCCCTGGCCCCGCGCGTCAATATGCTGATTTACTCGGACAGAGAGCGCAGGTGTATTACAGCTCCCGGCCCCCTCCGCAGTGATCCTTGGGCCATCCACCATTGCAGCCACTAACCAGGCACCCCTCTGTTTTCTTCGTTCCAGGCCATTGTACATTTTACGGTTTCATTTTACCCATTGCCCAAGACATCTATCACTGACTCGCCGCGGTCATACGCATAGGTATTTTGCGGTTTTTAAATGTAATACCTCTTTGCCTCCAATTGCTCATTTTAATGCATAAACCTCAGCGATCATACATGAGTAAAAAACAACCTTTTCTCATGTTCCCTTTCAGCCTTACATAAGGATATTGTCCACGTTGAATGTACGCAACGTTGTTTCAAGTGAGTTTGGGCTAATCGAGTTTGCCTTTTCCTTTTGCAGGGCCCGTAGAGAGTGGTTGGGATTATTTAACCCTGACGCCACGCTGACCCGTGACCAAGTACGTTGGGTTGGTTTTCTTAATTTCATAGTCATGACCTCAGTTCCCCAGATGATGCAGGTGCTGATTAGAATTGTTGATTCACTTTCAGCATCCTGTGGCTTTGCTTTGCTCGCCTCTATGGCGGAGGGGCCAACAGGCCCATGAATTTCACTGCCAGATTCGTCCAGGGTCCAAAGTCATGATCTTTGTTGGACCTGCGATGGGCAAGCCCAGCACAAAGGGGGGTAGCTTGGCTCGAGTGACAAGGCGGTAGAAGGCTGTTGTGTTAAGCCGGGTATGACCAAATAATAACTCCCTGCACACCACATAAAAAGAAGGACACCACACCACTGTTATAGATAAATACGTTTTGTTTATGTAAAAGTTCACTGGGTTGGAAGAAGTTCAATTAGTTAATCACATTCACCTTTCTTACATGGGTTTGATTAGCTGTGTACTGGTTGCGTAGGAATAAATGGTTGGACTCTAATAAATAAATATACTGGATAAATATCAGGATTCAATACATTTGGAATAAATATCAGCAATGACTGGAATAAATATCAGCAAAACATCACAGTTGCATAGCAAGTTAGATACCGATCGTTTCACATAAATATCTCAGGGTCATACTGGTATCCACTGTTCCCTCCAACCTGCGCGCGTGAGCGGGCGCGCACTTATATCTCCTGGAGCGCGCACTGTAAATTACAAAGCGCGCACAGGCAACTGAGGAACTTCGGCGCCGCCGCTTTTAAAATGCGTGCGGCCCCGAAAACGGTCAGATTGTGTCCCTTTTGTAAGTAATCATGTTAATCGCAGCGCCCGTCAAGCGCTGCTATTAACATGATTACTTTAACAAAGGCACACAATCTGTTCGGCTGTTCAGTGTTGTGCCCTATTAACAAATGAAAGGCAGCAAGTCTACAAGCACATCATGCTTGTAGACTTGCTGCCTTTCATTTGTGAAAGGCAGACCGAGCAAGCAGGGGACAGAGAGCCGAAATGGGTGTCTCGATGCAAAATTTGGGTTAATTACGAGTGACATTTCAACAACTTTGAGTGGCATATTCTCGCGAGCTAAACACGCAATGAAGCTGAGAGAAATATAGAAATAACACACATTTGAGCAATGATCAACCCAAAGAAGATTTTAACTGCTGTAAAGCACCAGTAATAGAAAGGCACGAACACGCACTTGTGTGTCGAGGTCAGGAGGTCGAAGACAGGCATCGGTCTTCCTGTAATTTAACTTAGCCAGCGCTGAGCTGCAGCAGCAATTACTGGGGGCCTGGTTTGCGAGAGCAGCATTATTTCAGCAATGTGATGTCAACCTAATTCATTTTAACCGATAAGCTTAAAAACGTGACTGTGTGTATCTTTACGAGCGATATCATCCTATGTGAACTTCGAATTTTCGAGGTATGCACAGCGTACGTCATCTTCGTGTGAATTGTTTTCAGCCCAGTTAAGGCTGACGGCACTAAAATCTCACGCTGCCCAGTGAGGATGCATTCCCACGGTGTCTGCCGTAAGCAGATGTCTGGGCTGTATTCCTTTCTGACATTTGACTTCTATTGGGTAGGTGGGGAAGCAAATTACAGCTTTCCGAACTCTGCCTGTATGTGACAGTCACTCCGTTTTCTCCCCTCCTTTTGTGTTGCGTACAGCTGGACAGGGCCCTGCAACCGACTCTTTATAAAGTGATTGATGGGTGCATATGGATTTACGCTGGGTGAGGGGCAACTAAGGCAGCGCTGGAGTGAAGCAAAGTGGCGTTAAGTATCCACACCCTGTGGGTAAACGTCCCCATCAACTAAAAAAATGTCATTTGTAGTCTAGATCGAATTACACAGACAGCTGCTCACTGTCGTTATGAAAAATAATTATTTCAATTATTACCCATTTGCAGCGAGCAGCAATCATTTCAGTATGCCGGTGCCCTTCTCCTTATTCCAGGCTGGTCAGCTGTCCTGGCGGCCCGGGGTCGCTGCACAACCGAGTGAAAGTCAGTCACTGCCTCCGTGACTGCACAAGACTTGGGGGCATATCAACAACAACCGGCGATAATTATCGCTAAGTGCACTTAGCGCTAGGATAATTATCGCCGGCTAGCGTTGATTTTTATCGCTGAGATAGCGTGCTATTAGCAACGCTTATCTCAATAGCGATAAAAATCCTCACGCTAAGTGGCTAACATGAGATTATCGCTGGAAACCCAGCGATAATCTCACGTTAGCTTGTTGATAGGGACAGACAAACTTAGCCATGATATCCTCCTTCCATAGGATATCATGGCTAAGTCAGAAAAATACCAGACGTAAAAAAGCAGCGTTAACCGCGGTTAGCGCTGCTTTTTTTGTCTCTAACAGGGTTAGCGATATTCTTGATAATAGAATTGTCGCTTAGCGACATTTCTCCTATTATTTTACTCTGGAACGCCCACTTTGCATCTCATTAGAGATGCAAGGGGAAGCGTAGAGTAAAAGGGTGCTAACATGCGAATTTGCATGTTAGCACCCTGTTGTTGATAGGGTGCTAGTTTTACCTCTGCTTTTTTGGCTTTTAAAGCCAAAAAAGCAGAGATAAAGCCCTTGTTGATATGCCCCTTGGACCCCAGGCTCGGCAATATAATTGAATTTGCCGTGGGTGGCGGCCGCCTCAGCATGGGCAGCCCGAGCATTAAGAGCAGCAACTCTACCACGAGCTGAGCGCCATGATTGTGCCAGCGCCGCCCGCAAACAGTACCTTTTTTACTAACGTTGTGCAGATGTAGCCAGAAAAGTGCAGAATCCCACTATCATTTCTGCCCCTAATGATTGACAAGCCCAGACTTTGCATTTCAGGGCAGTGATACGGACCAACACACTGAAATGTGTTAGTCTAAGGCCTGATGCGTGGCACTTGACATAGCTGAGACTTCAGAGGCGAGTTAAGGCATGGCCAAAGTGGGCTCTGGCCCAGGGCCCCAGCCTTTTAGGGGAGGCTCCCGATAGTCTTGCCATGATGACCTTGAAAAATTACTAAACCGATTGTTTTGAATACCATTTTCCCTTAATTTATTTATAAGGTGGGTGATGTGCGAGAGTCTATTCTTGCCATTCTGCAGAGAAATGTTTATTTTTCATTCAACACCCATAAAAAGGTTTCTTTTAGATCGCAATAGGACCAAACATGAGACATGGGAGCGTCACAGATATTATTTGCAGTAATATTAGTGAACTGCTGATGTGTTACAAAATTGATAACACACATCACTATCCCTGAACATTTAGATGTAAACACATGTAGAATCCAGACAATTGCGCCTGTATACTCTCAGTGACCTGGCCTAAGAGGGCAAGAAAGAGCTGAAATTAAATCATAAATTCATACCTGTTCTGAACAGGGGCCCCCAAAATAGGTTTGGCCCAGGGACCCCAAAATCCTTAAGATGTACCCGGTAGACTTGCTGCATTTCTTTGGTTAATAGGGCGCAGCCGCGGGGCCAGTGCCAGCCTTAGGAAGGTGTGACCGGTGCCACTGTACCGGGTGCAGACTTCAGGTGGGTGGGGGGGGACACCGTGTTTGCAAGTATATTATTGTATTAATAGCACCTGCTGCTATGTTCCTTGACTCCAGCAATTTTCATGCAATTATAAATATGTCAAGATAACTCTCTGAGTTTTCTCTAGTGCAAGTTCTAAGGTACAGCAGAGGGTTAATATGCCTGATGCAAAGAATGTGCAACATACAGATCTCAAAGTGCCCGGCTGTCCCACTGCGGTACCTATAAAAAAGGCACCGAAATGGGAACGCCAAAGCAAATTCCTGCAGGGCATGGACTGCCAAGGTCATGCCCTGCAGGATCTTGGGGTGCATGCACACAGGGGGGCATAACATGTGCCCCCCTGCATGTTTCCCCAGCTATACAAGCTTTTATAGGCTCCAGACATTTCCACACCCTGTGAACAGAGCTCTAGTTGAGAATAATTACTGAAATCTTATATTGGTACCACTGTTGTGAGTCCTGTGCTTTTCTAAAGCTGAAGTGTGCTTGCCTGTGTAACCAATTCATGTCATGGTATGTGTATGTAAATTGAAAACCTGCCATAAGAGCCATCATGTGGCACTGTATGTGTGGAATGCACCGTATTTTCATTTTTCAAGCAAAAGTTTGGAGTGATGTTTGAGCTGATATTTGTCACTGCCCCATATGTGCGGTCCGGTTCTTGGCGCACATAGCATTGGCTGCAGCGCACAGAGACCCAACACTGCCGCACACAGAGGAAAAAAATTAGAGGGAACATTGCTGGTATCGCTGCCACCAATTAATCACTTTCAGGGTAAACACATTTAGATTGCCATTTAATGCGGAATGCGCGCTCTTACAGTTTTTGAAGTGTTCACGGGTTCGGGCTCTCTGGGCACAAGATACTCGTGATAATCCTTTAGTTGCACTTAAGCATATTGCGCGTGTATCTGGAAGATAAAGACATACAATGACTACGGCAATTACACTCCGCGGCCAGCCGGTTTAATACTACTGCGGCCGGAGGAGTCTGTGCGCTTCTGTCAACGCAGGCGGGGTCTCCGAAGGCGGCTTCAGTTCACGAGTCCTCAGACCATTGAACGGGCTGCCGGAGGGGTCAAACTACCTGCGCGCACAGTTCAAAATTGGAGCCGCACCTCAGTCCCGGAACAATGCGGCAACTTCAGGGGAAGAGACGGTCCCACCTCACTTTAGCTGCGCCGGTAAGCGCTCCAGTCAGTATGGCCCTTCTCCCAAGGGCGAAGGGGGGTTCCAGGGGCTCCGCGATCCTCCCTCCGATCTCACTCATGGGGGGGCTCCCGCCCACAACAACAGTCCCCAAGTCACTCGGGCAGGGCAGAGACGGTACTCTCGCCCAAATGAAGGCCAGCCTTTCCCCGCCCCAGCGCAGCACCTCACCTTCTGTCCACGATCAGCGCTTCGACGGCGGTGGGTTCAGAGACGTCCGAACGCCCGCCAGGAGGCACTTAAGTTGAAGGGGCCCTGTCAAGGGTCGCAGTCGCGATCTCACCACTGGGGGAGGCGGGGAGGCTCTAACTATGGCCAAAGTCTCTGAGGGGCAATTGGGCACTCGCTGGCCAGGCGCTGAAGGCGAGAGGTCACTGCTCGCGCTTCTGACTGGAACGCCAGTCAGGGTCCACGCCAACAACCTCTGCTGTACTTCTGCCTGCGCTATCAGCTGCCTCAGGGGGGGGGGGACAGGGCAGGTGTCAATCTGGTGTCAAGTCCTCTTCTATGTTTCTTCTCTTCTCCACTTTTTCTCATCATGGCCGCCAGGGACTGGGCCTTTTATAGCCAGTGCCCTGGGGTGCCAGCACGAGCCAGAAGGTTCTAGAACCTTCCCTGGCTGTGTCAATGACATGGCCCTTCCAAGGTGTCTTTTTGGTCATTAGGAGCCACCATACTGGGCTTCCTAAGGCAGCCATTTTGTGTACTTGTAACTTCTGAGGGGATTCCTGTCAGGTTTGCAGGTTACACAAAGTGCGCCAAAACCTCCAAAGGGACAGAGGTCAGAAGGACTCCAATGGGAGTCACTCTCATAGGGGACAATGGTGTCCACCATTTTAGGGTTGACAACCTCAGTGTGTAATGCCACCGGTTCCGTCAGGCGCCTTGTACATAGGTGCCAGGAACTTGGTGAGCAACTGAGCGTCAAGGAGCATCTAACCCCATGGGACAACACACAAAAAGGTCCTGGTAGACAAATAAAAAGCGACACATTTTAGGAGGCACGGGGGAACAAAATAAATCATGGTGTTAGGGGACTCTCAGAAGCAGACAGGTCTAACAATCTTCATCAGCTGATTTTACTAAGAACCATTTATAATTACCCTTAGGTGTCTCCACACCTCCTGATGAAGACCCCATATCAAGGATAAAATACCCCACACACATCAGGGGGTCAAAACGTCGATGGTCCTTCTTGTTTTCTCACGCACAGACAACGATATTGATTTACTGTTGTAGGAAAGTGGCTCTGTATATACTGTTCCCAAATAGGTACAGTGTGTACAGAGTCCACAGTCCCCAAAGGTTTGGCAGAGGCTAAAGTTAGATATAACCTTACTCTCTAAAGTGGTAGCTTGGTCGAGCAGTAAGGCAGTATCAGAGGACAGTGTAAAGCATTTGTTGTACACACTCAGTCAGCAAATGGTTTCACACACTCAAGAACTGAACTCTAGGCCAATGGTTTGTATAAAAAATATATGGTTGTTTTATTTTAGAACCAGCAATAGGTATCAAAATATACTTTCTCAGAATGAGATGCTTTAGTTAAATACTTTGCAATAGGCAATTGACTTTTGCAGGTAATAGTTACAGCAATAATACATTGAGCTCAATGGGAATTTTAAGTTATTTGCAATTGATTACTTTCAGGATTACTTTTCTAACTCCAGGACTGGATCCTAGATTCAGTCCTAGGACAGTTCTTGGAAACAAGTGAGTAAATTCGTTTTAGTTACTATTGTGATTTTTAAACAATATTTTGCTATTTTAAAAGTTGACACTTAGAAACTTTTTCGAATCAAATTACCAATGTTATCCTACGGAAGGAAATTCACTTAGCAGGTAAGTGGGGTTATGGTTACTTTTTCTAGGTCAGTGTTAGATTCTAGTTCCAGCACTAGTGTACCACCTGTAAGCAGTTGAGAAACTGCGTTTAAGTTATACAGGCGATTTTTAAGGAATATTTATAAGTTTTCAAAATCGACACTTAGAAGAAATTTCATAGAAAAACAGTCAATGGTTTCCTATGGAAGAAAATTCAAGTTACGGGTAAAGTATGTTCTCGTTACTTTTGTAACCCAGTGCTGGGCTCCTAGGCTCAGTACTGGGACATCTATCTAAAACAGGTAAGTAATTAAGTTTTCACAGTTGGTACGATTTTTAAAGAATATTTGTAGTTTGCAAAAATCAACTGAAGAAATTTCACAGAAAAACAGTCAATGGTTTCCTATGGGAGAAAATTGAGTTAGTGGTAAGTACGGTCGTAAGTACTTTTCAGGGTCAGTGCTGGGCACTTAGATCTTATAGCAGGTGAGTATTTCCGTTTTCGTTACTCGGTTGATTTTAGGTGAATATTTTAAAGTTTAGAAACTCCACATTTAGAAGAAATTTCAAGAGAAACCAGTCAATGTTACCCTATGGAAGAAAAGTAAGTTAGTGAGTTCTCGGCTTTTGGGTAAGTACTTGACTGGCAGAGTTGAGGTTCTGGGCATAGACTCAGGGGTCTCCCAGGGTCAGGTAGGTACAGTTGTTACACCCTCAGCGGCACTGGGGGGGCCGGGTGCAGAGTGAGTTAGGCCCAATGTTATCCTATGGGAGGCAGGGGGCCCTTGGTTCATGGCTGCTGACTAGCAGTCCACGCAGCTGTGAGAGCTGGGCTCCTGGTCACTTGCTCAGGGCAAATGGGGAAGTAGGAAGGAGTAGAAGTTGCACTGCCAGGGCCACACTGGTGGCTGGGCGCAGGGTGCTTATGAGCCTTCGGGCGCTCAATGGATTGCTATTGAAAAGCTCAAGGACGAACAAAGGCTGCAAGCTCGGGGGACAAAGATTCTTCAGGTGCCACCACCACTTTGAGAGGTAAGTTGGGTAGTTGGAGGATAGGTAGGTACCCAGGAGTCGGGCACAGGGGGCCGCAGGGCTCCGGGTGCAGGGGTGCCTTTTGGTGTTGGGTAATCTTACCCTCTGTTGATCGCGGTTGGGGGGGTCCCTGGTTCTGAGGCTGCAGGCGTCATCAGGAGAGTCGAGGTGGGTCCTTGGGTGCCGGATTCGGGGTCACAGTCACCGGGGGGACGTCCTCGGGGTCTTAGTCCACTCCGGCACAAGCCAGGCTTGTCGGGTGCAGAGTGTGCAGGGTTCGCGTTTCTGGGCTGATGCCAGGGGTTAGATACTTGCTTTGAGCAGAGCCACTGCTCGTGGGAGTCCCAGGTGCTCAGAGTCACAAGGTAACCAGGTCCTTCGGGGTTTGTGAGGTTGCTGGCCACAGGAGGTGCCGGGATTTAGCAGGAGCAGGTTCGAGGGTCGACAGGCCAGTAGGGCTGGGGCCAAAGCAGTTGTTGTCTTCCTCTTATTAGCAACTGCACGGCAGGTCTTCTTTCTTCTTGATCTTCTTTGCTGTTTTAGAATCTGGAATCTGAGGAAGGAAGGTTCGGGGTGCCCCTAAATACTAAATTTAGGGGTGTTTACAGGTAGGTAAAGGGCAGGGACCACTGGGTCCCTATCCTTTGGGAGGGGGGCAGTGGCCTAGTCCTGATTGGGTAGGGCTCCCCATCTTCAAGATGGCGAGGGCCCTGAGATGTGCTTCACCTCGCCTCCCCCACCTGAGGTGTGGGGTTGGCAGGGCTGGCACGTCCCCTGTCCTTACTTGGGGTTTCCGGCCAGTCTTCCCACCAGAGTGGGGCTCAGAACCGGTGGGGGCCAGTTGCTGAGTACAGCAAGTGGCCTGGAAAAGCTCACAAAGACGGCATGCCTTTGAAGCTTCTCCCTGCCCATCCTGGGGGAGGAGACCTAGCACCTCGCCAAGGATGTGCATTGTTGCAGGCCCAGGAGAGCGTGGGCTCTCCACCCAGGGTTCCAGCAACATGTCTGCTGTGTGGCAGCCTAGGCAGCCTCTCAGACAAGACGTGGATTGGAGGTTAGGTTTCAGGGGGCATCTCTAAGATGCCCTCTGTAGTGTTTTGTACATTAAATCCCACACTGGCTTCAGTGCGGGTTTAATGTGCTGAGAAGTTTGATACCAAACTTCTCAGTCTTCAGTGTTGCCATTATGGTGCTGTGGAGTTCGTGTTTTACAAGCTCCCAGCACCATATACTCTTAAATGGCAGCACTGCACTTACAGTGCCCAGGAATGGACCTGGGTACTGTAGGGGCACAGGGCGCATGCTCTTGTGCCCACACCACTGGTGTAGGGCACCCAGCTAGAGGGGTTACTGATGTATGCCAGGGCAGTGTAGGTTTGTGGGCATGGCACACAGAGATGTGTGCCATGTCGACTCTTTGTTTTGTCTTGTACCCAGACACTCAGCCTGCAAAGGCAGTGTGTTTGTGTTAGGTTACAGGGCCTCTAAGGGTGGCACAATAAGTGCTGCAGCCCTTAAGAGGCCTTCCCTGGTCACAAGGCCCTGGGTACCTAGGGTACCATTTACCAGGGGCTGATATGTGGCCAGGGTTTGCCAATTTGGGTTTTAGGGAAGGAACATAGGCCCTGGGCACCTGATTGGCAGGAGTCCAGGGCACACTCAGTCAAAGTACATTCAGCAAAAAGTGGGGGCATACCATGCAAGGAAGATGGCACTTTCTCACAACTGTGTCTTGAGAATGTGATGTTACTTGCATATTTAGCCTTCAATGTGGCTGGATAGGTCACTATCAGTCTCTGATGTTTGTACTGCACATCGCCTTTCCTTTTCTACAACCCTCACAAGCGCACACCTTGTAGAGCACTTCCTCCTTCCCTTTCTTGGAGCCATGGAATATAAACCCAAGTATGTCCTGAATATGAATACATTGAATTAATTGATTTTTTGAGGTGATGATATGATTCTATGTCAAAGCAGTTTTCCACTGTGACCATTGTTTTTGTAACATATACTGTCCCTGGCAGGTAAATATTTTGTTCTACCAAGAAATTGCTGGGTTTACCAGTGTCTGGACTGCTTGCTTATAATTGAGATATGTAGACAGTAAGCACCATAATGAAAGACTTAGCACTTGGATCTTGGTGATACTGAATATGATTAATCAAGTAGCCCTGCGGAAGTTCCTATAAGAAGGAAGTAGACACGTTAGTTGACTTTTGTAAGCTGATGACGATTTCATTCAATAACGGATCTAGAAAATACAGTGAAGACTGGTATCGTCTTTGAGTACACTTGGAAAGCAATCAAATATTATAAGAGGACAAAACATGCTTAGAGTACAATCCCAAATATGTTGTTAACAAATGATTGTATATGCAAGTCTTTGATATTTCAGAGACCGTTTTTAGAAGCAGGGTATGGAATATATTACCTCTACATGTTATTTATATTCCAAATCTCCTTAAGAACCCACCGATTAATCTCTCTAAACACAATAGAGTGGCAATTGTTGTGACAATATTTGAAGATTTCCTAGGTAACAACCATCAAATTTAAAATCGAATCATATGTTTTGCCCACTCTAGCCATTTTGAAACAATGCAATGCAGAGGCATGAATTTCATAGTGTACCCATCCTCCTTTGATAAGGGGAGAAAACATTCCTTCTTAATAATTCTTGTCCCACTACTGACTGCGACAAAATGCTAGCCAGACCTATTTACTTAGCCAATGCTTGTTTTTTAACTAAATCCTTTTTTATGATAATTTTAAAAAAAAACACAGAAATCTAAAGTCAATACTACAAAATATAAGTATGGTTACATCATAAACTAAATGTGTACTTCATCAGAAAACTATAAAAAAAAAACAAAAAAAGATAAAGATATCTAAGAAGTATAAGAAAGCATAAAGATAGCACGTATGAACAAGTAAAATAAATTAAAAGCTAGAGAGAAATGTTTTCAATTACAGGGAGAAAGTAGTATGGGGAGATTAATCTGTTAACTAAGCCAAGAAATTCTGGGTGAATTTCACTTCCACAGAAATATTTCACCTCTGCAATTCCCTTAACTTCCCTATATTTGTCTTCTTTTCTGAAACATCTGCTAGTTCGAGATTACATATCACTCATAAATTGTCAATTTTACTAGGTTATCAAAGCGGTATCCAAAATTACAGTCATGTATATGTGTGTATTTATATAGTGCAAACCTAGCTAGGAAGCAATGGAAAGCTGTACATTACTTGGGGAAACGGAGACGATCTTCAAGATCGTGTACATCCAGTGAGGACTGCACAACTACAGTTCACACATTACCTTTCACATTTCAGGCACAGGAGATGAAGTGGTTTGCCTGCCCAGAATCACACGATGTTGAGCCAAGTGTCGAGGCCGGGATTCCTGTGCTCAAATGTTGGCAGTTCCAGCCGCTATGCCACATCACCTCTCATATCATGCCTCTATACCATCCAGAAGTGCATGACTACTAGCTCATTCAAGCTGTACTCCCTTTCAAGCTATGTCTACTGATCCGTCTCTTCTGCTACATTATTTCCCACCTTGCCTCTATTTGTCGCACCTATCCGCTGACCAGCATAACTGTTGGTAACAGGAATTCGAACTACTCATTGTCAACCCCCTTTCAGGATAAACTGCTTTGTCATCTTCTCATGTATATCTTATCTTTAGTTCATTGCAGTTGATGCTCCATGCACGTCCTGTGCAGATCAAGCAAATTCGCCTGAAACAGGTCATCGTCTTTCTTTCATTGTTGCTATGCAAAACACACACAAACTATCTGTTTGCATGCGTTCTCATTTATGGAAGAAAGATAAGGCTTTTGGGGTCTTGTCCCATTCGTCACCAGTTTTCATCTCTGACAGAACTGAATTTAGAATCTTATGTCACCCACATAATTCTCAAAGTGTTATCTCCCTCAATTCATAAGAGATATTGTGGTCACTCATATTCCCACATTTTATTGCACCCCCGCTTAAGTAGCCAGCCGACAATTTCTAGAACCAAACAGACACCTTTATGAATACGACTAACTAACTTCTGAAATCCAGACCAAAAACTATCTTCTCCGGTATCATAAACTGCAACAAAAATCGATCCTTTCTATATCAGGCTCCCCAAGGATGCTACTGCAGTAGTCCTTTCACCCTTGGAGTTACTGAGTATGTTTTCAGCATGTAATCATTTAGTTTCTATTAATCGATGTCATAGTAACTGGAAGCATCCCATTTTATTATCTATTGCCACTTTGTCAGGAAATGGCTGAGGCTAAGTTGACCTCAATCTTTTGGATACTACAAAAGCCGTTTAACACATTATTTGTGAGGCTTCCAGTTTTCTGTTGTCACTGTTTTGACAGATACATTCAAACAGTAATCCATATATTTCTCTGTATTTAATTGTATTGTTTTGAGTGACTGTCCGTGATGTCAAATATACCTTGCATGTTAATATACACACTGTTGGTCTTGGAAGTGTGTGCACTCTCACCTCCAAATATTTTGTTTTCACCCTCCTGTCCCTTCTGTTTTCTAAAGCCGTGTTTGCCGGCTCATTAGGACTCTGTTCACTGAACCACTGCTAACAAGTGCTAAAGTGCTTGTGCTCTCTCTTTTAAATGTTAACATTGGCTTACACCCAATTGAAACATTTAATGTACTCAGAAGTCCCTAGTAAAGTGGTATTACTTGTATCCAGAGCCTGTAAAGGAAATGCTACTAATGGGCCTGCAGCAGTCATTGTGCCATCCACTAAACATAGCCTTTTTTCATAAATGTTATTAGGTTTTAACAAAAACATGGCCGCATAGGCCGAGAAATACACATAGGATGATGGCGTAAGTATACCCATGAACAGAAACAAAAAACTTGCATAGTCAAGCCCACCCGTCCCACCCAAGCATAATACGACACAACACATGTCCCACAACAGGTTGAGCATTTGTTGTGCAGCATATTCCTTTCCTTCAGGCCTAGACCACCGAATTTCTTCCACAAGGAATGACCCAACGGAGCGAACAGGTTCCCTATAGTCTGCCCACCTCAACCAGATTTTGGTTTTTTTTTAAAAATAACTTTTTATTAACAGCAAAATCAGCAGCATTACAGCAGTCATGACACACAAGTAGCACCTACATAGACAGAATACATGTTGGGCATTAGAGACGATAAGCAATACATCAAGGGCATTTAGCACTGAGACAGAACAAGCATTGAAACAATATGGAGGTAATTCCCGGATCAGTTTAGGACCAGGGGGGACCCTATACACGCCCTATTAGGCTAGATTATTCCAAGAATTTAGGCCATCGCACCTACTCCAAATTGTCCAGCAGGGCCTGTCTCTCTCGTCGGAGTTCTATTGTGGGAGAAATGATGATATCTCCTCGATATTTGTTCCACCGCCCCCATTTGTGATCCCATTTTTTGGGGCAGCCTCGACCGTTGTAGACCGTCTTCTCCACCACCATCGATAAATCATTTTGGGGGGTTTTAGGGGGTGTCCCCTCACTTGCTACATCGCAACCTCCAGCCTATACAATGATCCATCCCTTTTTTCCACACTGCAAAAGATGGAGGGGTTTCTGCCTTCCATGCCCTGGCTATGTCTTTTTTTGCTATTGTTAGACCCAGAAATAGAAGCAACCATTTATATCTGTTCCCTCCGATACTGCATATGCTAGGACGCTTTGGTGGCCATACCACCAAAATTTAGAAACGAGAGATGGGATGCAGAGTAATATGAGTATATGTCAGCTGCGGATATGCCTCCACAATACGCAGATTGAAAACAACTTCTGAGAGCCCCTCCCCCCACAGTAACCCACCAGGAACTGTATTAATCTTCCGAAAGCATTACTGGAGGACGGCATAGGGGTCGTTCTGTAACTGATACAACAATCAAAGCAGGGAGACAATCTTGAAGATTGCCGACCTACCCTTCAAGGACGGTGGTAGGAGCGACCAGACCCTCACCTCCTCTTTTACGCATGTTAATGTTGACGCCAGAATACAAGAACATGGCAATGTCGCGTCTGGGGAGAGATATACCCCTAAATATTTAAAAACCCCATCCTGGCACCCACCTTGCAGTCCCTGCATAGCCATTTATGGGGAATACCATGGATTTTGCTGCAGTCATATAGAGACCTGAGGTTTTGGGAAAGATATGCATAATCTGTAGGATACCTGGCCCTGATGTCTCTGGGTCGGTAAGGAAGAACAGGACATCGTCCACGTAGAGGGCAATACTATCAGACAGCCCCTCACTTGGGCATCCATCCTGACCCACACGGCCAACACCTACATGGCCAGTGCAAATAACAGTGGGGAGAGGGGGCACCCCTGTCTCATTCCCTAGTGGATCAAGAATGGGTTGGACAAGGCACCGGCAATTTTATCCATTGCCGATAAGTTAGTATACAATAGCTGGACCTAGGAGAGGAATCTGGGACCCAGATTTAACCTCCGTAGAAGAATAAATAGGTAATCCCAGCTGACAAAGTCAAATGCCTAATCCACGTCCACCAGGAGCACTGCTGCCGGCCTCCCCAGGCGATCTGCAAGAGCTAAGGCTTTATAAACACTTCTAATGTTATGTCGTGTGGCCCAGTTTAACATGAAGCCTGCCTTGTCTGGGTGGACTAAGTCTGGAATATACTGCACCAGCCTATTGCCCAATGTTTTGGCTAGGAGTTTCACTTCACCTCCATATTCAGAAGGGAAATAGGGCAATATAAAGAGTTCTCGTCCGGTGGGCAACCCAGCTTAGGGAAGACCACGCGTTCCACATGCCGCCAGTCCAGCAGAAGCGACGCACCCTCAAGTGCGATCAATCATAAGAGGTGTTTACCAAATCGAGGCATATATGCTTTAAAGAATTCACACTGAAATCCTTTGGGACCCGGAGCCTCGCTTGTTTGCTGTTCTGCAAGGGCCAACGAGAGCTCCTCCTCCGTAATCGCCTCACCCAGCTGATCCCAGGCAGTGTCCTAGAGGGTCTGCATATGCAGTTCAAGGTCTACAAGGCCCTGAGCGCTACGCCTGCGCTCCTCTGTACAATATCTGATGTCTGCTCCTCGCACTGTTGCCTTAAAGACCTCCTACAGCACCGTCGCAGAAGCCGCCTTGTCAGTACTGAGGATGGAGTGTGAAATATGCAGTGGATATGCGGCATTCTGCATTTGCCACGGCGAGAGGCGCCACCGAAATGCCAGCCTCCTGGGCCCCATGGGAAGTCTGTGGGCCACTGTGGAGAGATTGGATAATCTCCTAGCTAAAATGCTAACATCTTACACACTATGGACCTATGTGCTTGAGATTAGGAAATAATCAAGCCAAGATAATGAATCATGGACCGTGGAGAAATAGGTGTAACAATGTCTGGCAGGTTGATACGTTCTCCATGCATCCATTAGGCCTAACACAGATGTCATGGAGTTACGCTTGTACCTGCCCGTTTCCGTGACGCTGCCCTGAGCATGTCACCTATCCACCTGGGGATCTATTACATCATGCCAGTCTCCCCCGATCATTGACAGTCCCCTCGGTAGGTTGACCCACAGACACACAACAAGATCCACAAAGGTCTGCCCTAACGGAGGAGGAGCGTATATACAACCAAGAGTGAGGGTTCGCCATAGATGGTACCTGTAATTATCGTGTATCTACCATGGTAATCTGTCCATGTTTTGGTTGACATAAATGAGTTACTCCACCGGATCAATATGCATGCACCTCTGGACCCCCTTGTGAAACCGAAATGGAATATCTGAGTATATCCATATCTAGCAAGGCAGGGGACCTTAGTGCTGAGGAGATGCATCTCAGGTATCATTAGTATATCTGCTTCCATCGTTTTGGTGTGTTGTAAGACCTCCCTGCGTTTGATCTTATCAAGAACCCCCTGAACATTCCAAGATATCATGCGGAGATGTCCCGCAGGGCCCTCAGACCCGTATTTCTCGTCAGGGGTTAGGGTGGATGAGCTTGAGCCACCGCATGTGATCCCAGAAATGGATGTGACAGGGTCTGTGAATTTCAACTGTAAAAAAGCATACAACATCCCCCAACCTTTCCCCTACCCATATAGTTCAACCAACAAGAATTACTGATTGCACAATGCGTCGACACAGAGCCCCAACGGGGGGCACTGCATGGACACTCCCAATGAATCCCCACACCCAACTAAAACTCACCACTCGAGATTCTGAAACTCTAATCTCCATGGCTTGCGGTCGTATATACTGTGTTCCACACAGCTAGGCATGCAAACGTTACCAGAGTCTCAGTGCAGTTCAATCATTCATGGGTGAGCAGGAGCCCCATGGGGCGGCCATGTCTGGGTCTAGGACTCTTCATTGCATCGGGAGCTCCACCAGGAGGATCTGAATCTATTGCGATGTTTCGCCTGTTACCGTGTGACAAATCAGAGTCAAGGCGTGGGGGGGTGCGAAGTTTCAGTGTCACCGTCTTATCTGTCCTGCGAAAAACGTCCTCCAGAGAATCAAAGAATAGAGTTTGGGAGTTGAATATCACTCTCATGCGTGCTGGGTATAGTTGCATATATTGTATCTTCAGTTCCCGTAGGCGTTACTTAGCTGCTGTAAAGGACTGGTGCTGCTGTACCATTTTCGTATAGCTGGGGAGTATCATGATATGTAGAGATTGGTAGGTGATCTTATCTTAAAGCCGTGCATGTTTAAGGATTGCGTCTCTCTTCATGTAATTTAGGATCCTGGCAATCACAGGCCTAGACCACACCCTGGGGTGGGGGGATTTTTCACCAACGCCCTGTGAGCTTGCTCTACCATGAAGCACGATGAGAGGGACTGTGTGGCTACCACCAATCGCTTCCACTGTGCCAAGAATATGACCATGGAGGGGCCTTTGCACCCTTGCGGGAAGCTGATGAATCGTAGGTTGTTACTACGAGCACGGCCCTCAGCATCCTCCACCCGTGCCACAAGCTACTTTGTGCCTACCGTAAGTGCATTCACCTTTTGTTGTAGGGTCGCGACCGAGTCTTCAATGCTGAAAAGTCTTGTCTCTGTCATCCGTTCCAACGCTCTTCTGAGATCTTGAAGGAGCAAAGTGTTGTTGGAGCCCACCGTTCTGATCTTGGAGTTGAGCATATTGCATGACTTTGTTTTGGCTGCCAAGAACGCCGCATTGTCTGAGACATCTGCAACTGACCCACTGGCCACCGGGTCGGGGCTCCGATCTGGGCAGTTTTGTCTTTTGTACTTTACTTGGCAGCAGGGGGCACATTATATTTCTTCATGATGGTCAGTGGTCCCCATGGCACCCCAAAGGTCCCTCATCTGGCCCCAGCAACACACCCAACCAACCCGCCAAACCCCCTATAAGTGAGCATGAGGTGCAGCCAACAGCCGATGCCCTTGCTTGATTGGTTGGGAACAGAGCAGTGCTTAATTTGAGCCGGTGGAGCTGGTGCTCAGAACTGGCACTTAATTGTCAACACTGGCGCCTAACTAATACTTGCCACTCCAGCCAGTCTTTTAGCTTTACGGTCATGGAATAGTCTTAACTGTTACATTTGTTGGAGTGTGATGGTTAGTAGTTGTGTTTGTACTGTTACTGGCAGCTTTGGCACAGCAATGGGGTTGTGCAGGCTGCAGTGGCTTCCTTACAAGGGCCCTGCCACTTATTTTTTTTACAAATTAAATACTGAAACAGAGTGCACTTCTCTAAGAAAAAGGGTGAAATCCTGAAGTTTTGGGCTCTGCGTGACCACGAAAGGACCCATTTGCGCTGAGCTCTTGCCGCCAGCGACAACACCAATGTGCCCTTTTCCATGCACTGACTATACCCTTGGATGTTACGTGAGCTATTACATGTGAAATAATTGCATTAATTAAAACACTGGTGCTTTTTCAAGACTGTACCAATGAAGTAGCTGCAGGAAAAAAATGTACCACGAGCAATTGGTGAAACAAATAAATAAAGTGAATTATGAAAATGTGTCTAAAACAGGAGTGATAAACATTATTTTTTTTTTCATATCCAGATCATAAACATTGTTTGGTGTGTACATAAAAGGTTTAAAAAGCATTATTATTTGTTTAATTTCTATATGTCTCTTCTTCCTCTATTATAGCTGCCATTTTGGAAACTCTGAGGAGTTATTTTCTGTCTCTATAAGGCTACTTCCCTAAAACCTATATTTTGACACCAAAATAAAGAATTTAGGTTTAATTGTTCCTGAAATATTACATCATCACTGCAACACATCCACCATTTTTTTAAATGTTGCCCAGAAAAATTCAGCCCGGATCACCAATGTTTACCCAAGCTAAATTACTTCTCTAATGATTCAAAACACAAATCAAAAATTAACATCTCTGGACAACAATTTTTTTATGGCGGTATAACAGGGTGCTGGGATTCATTCATCCTAGGGTCCAACTTTCTTCTTTAACATCACTAGAACACTTCTGGATGTTCCAGAAATCATACCTATTTCAAGAGAGGCCCTGGACACCTTTTCGTCACAACTGCACTTCTGTCTACCGTGCCAATCTTTCACCTTTTCCACTCTCCAAACACACAAACATGTCATTTGCGACTTCATAGAACCTGAATGCTGCGTGCAGTGCTTAATTTGAGCTGATGTTTGCAGGTGGGGCCCACCAGCACTCATTATTGAGGACCAGCACTTATTTTTCCTCGTTTGGCTTTGACCCAGAGAAAGAGAGAGAAATACACGCACAAGGAGAGGAAGAGAAAGAAGAAAGAAATTACCAAAGCGTGAACCTGCAAGAGTGAGACAAAGGGACAATGAGCACCTTGTGGTGAATGAAAGAGGCGCGAGGAGGCATCCTGCAGCCTTGGTGTTTGTCACTCCGACATGAGCAAAACTGCACCAATTCTTTGAAAATCTAAGCGCTGGCTGCGTTATTCCAGAAATTTCTGCAGAACTGCACTATTACCTGTCATTCAACAAATACACAATAAAAATTACAAATGCAACCCTGAGAAATGTAACCCCTGTTTGGCAAGTAATGCAATACTACATTAAGATGAACAGACTGGAATAGAAATGATACACACTGTGAACCAGCATTGGTCTTCCACCCCTGTGCCAGGCGCTCACATGCAAGTCCTGCAAGCATTACCCTCACACAGACCATATCAGCATGGCCAGGGTCAGGAGTTCGGTTGGTTCAAATTAGGCGATTTGGCAGTTGTTCGTTCCACTGCTTTTCTAAATTACTGATTTGATAAAAAAATAAAATGAAACAAATCTAAACTAAGATCTTTTTCCTTGACGGTTGTGGGAGGACTCCTGCCCAGTTGAGCTCTGACAGGTGGCACATCCTCTCACAAAGCAGCTAATGGCTCCATAGCCAAATCCAAGAAGCGGAGTTGTCAGAAGTTCTAAAATAGGCAAGAGTTGACCCAAACCTCTTTCTACTATACTGCTATGACCTTTCAGGGCCGTACACCTGGTTTTGTCACCGAGGCCCAACGTATCATCATTTTTAGAGGGGACCTCACCACAGCGATAGTGACTGCTTTACAGAGAATAACAGCGGTACGATGATATCACCTGCCCATCACTCAAATTAATTTCATATTTCCCTATACTGTTTCACCACTAATCCTTTTAGGGTTCAGGAGTAGCATGCTACTCACCCTAAAGCACTTTGACGCCTTGTCAGGGGTAGTAAGCGCTATATAAATGCAATTACAATTTAATACTGGAAGAGTATGAATAATATAACATAAACACAGGATACCAGATAGTAGGAGAGAGGGTTAGCTCTTTATTTCTTACTTTCCTCACTGGTAGGGGTGCGTGCTAGGAAATCCAGAATAGATTTCTGAATGGCCACTAGATGCCATGAGGCTTTTATGTTCCCTTTCCTGGTTGCAGATTTGGATGTGCTCTCCGCTGCAGCTGTATGTGGCAATATAGGCTGAATGGAAGGAGGGATCTAAGGAACGGTCCTGGCAAGGTTTGCAATTTGTGCCCGCACAGGCTTGCGAATGTGTGGAACATCTCTGTCTATGCGGGTTAGGGCCTGCTTTGAGTTGGCAGACCATTTTCATCTTTCTATGTATGTCTGTTTTCATTCTCTGTTGGGAATGTGACCATGCATGACCTACTTCTAATGCTGTATCCCTATCCTCCACTGGCTCAATGGTTGCTCTTCGGATCATGTATTTTGAGCAACAAATAGTTTTCTGTGCACATATTTTGGTGGCGTACCACCTCCACATTTTCTTTCATTGGTTTAATACAAGGGGTGTTTACTGGCTGTTAAATGTTGGGTGTTTGCTTACTCTTGTTCATGGTCTAACTGGGACGCAGAGATCTATGATTGGGTAGAAAGTCTAGGTCTGGCCTGTGTGGTCTTGTCAGTTCTTCTGCTGATCGGTTACCCTTTGATGAGCCATCTCGTATCTTCTTCCTTACGTGAATTAGGTAAACAATAAGCATTGTTGGTTGGCATCACAAAACATTCACATCTTGAAAATTCTAATCTGGTGTTTTTTATGGCTGCAGGTAAGTGTCCTCTTTGGGATTCCTAGGTTGGGCCCTAGTTAATGGAGGACAATTTCCTTGCCGGTTCTCCAAAGGATCCATGTTTCCCCGGACATTTGGAGATGGTGTGGAGCAGCTTGTGTGGTCTTAGTGGCTGGACAGTGTTTGTAACAATGTTCTCTGATTCTTCTTCCAGTGCTCGTGTCCATAGCATACAGAACAATGTCCATATAATATGCTGTTGTGTGGTGAGCTGGTGTGCCTTAGTTGTAGTGCGGTGTGGTGGGGCAGTAGTAAGTCTTGGATGCAATACCCTGTGTTAATGTCCCTCTGCTTCGGTGCAGTGTGGTAGGTTAGTGCTTCTAGAATATGAAATATTGTGGGTTAGTGTCATCATGGTGCAATGTGTTGTATTGCTCTAGTATGCCTAGAAAGCAGTGTGTTAGTGTTGAAACAATGTATAGATAGGAATCTGGGCCCCTAGGATTCAAAATGATCTGCCGAGTAAGTATACCTGTGATGCAGGCACAGCTTAAAGGTGCAACATTCAATCTAATTGCAGGCCATGATGTTTGCAAGTGAAGGGCGAATGCTTAACAGGACCCCAGAAAAACGTTGTATAGCACACATTTCCGTATGCTTTTGCAGAAAGCACCTTTCGTTGTGCACGTGGTAGACTGACAGAGAGTTTCACTTTGGCCAGACTTAATAAACATCTGCCATCTGACATCTTAGAGTGAAAAAGGAGTTGCGAAAATACACCCTACAAGTGTGGAGAGAGCATTGGGAAATCATCTATGAAAACATATGGAGCGAGATAAGCAAATTTAGGATTTGGGGAAATTGATAACAGGTATTGACCAGTTTAACAATCAATTTTTCACCATAGAAGTAAGTTAAAACAACACGGCCAATACGGAGAGGCTCGAGAAATTCAACATGTGCATAATGGAGTAAATGTAAGAGGCAGAGATATGATAAAGGCATTTAATTTAATGAAGGAAAAAATATTGTGAAAGCAAGTGGAAATCTGGAGATCACTTTGAGGCCTTTCTACAATACTTTTTTCCCATTGTTAAATTATACTTTGGAAAAGTTGGAATACTTTTATACTAAGCTCCAGTGACAAAGGGGTAATTCAGGAGCATTAATGAGCATTATTTTAGAAGCACGTGATTTACACACAAATACAGACACACACCAAAAAAGTATCTTTTTCACATTCGGAAACATGTAGGCATGCGCGCACCCTACATGTATCGTAGTGCCTTACTTAAACACAAATTGATCCTGTATCAGTAATACAGAAAGTATAGGAAAACCAACTAGTAAGTCCAGTTTAGAAGGATGTATGGAAGAATGGGTGTATAATGTATTTATTACAAGAAAGTATAGTGCAGGTAGAACAAATGTGCAATTCCAAAATCTTTCCAACTCTGAGCAATCATAATGTTGAGACATTGCATGGGGATATCATGCATCTGTGTGCCCTATACAACAAACATATATATAAGTACCAATGGAAGGTATGTGAATAGCAAAAATGTCATAAACTGTGTACTTGTTTCAGCATACTGTGCACAATGTGTATATACCTTTGTGTGTTGGCCATGATGGCACTCATCTGCAGTACTGTAAAACAATCTGAAGTAACAACTGTCTGGCAAACACACAAAAAATGATAAGAGGATAGCTTGCAAATCGTCTACACCACTTGTAATCACTCTGGGTAGCATTCCTACCCATTATCTTTTGCCTACTGTGCCACTCCAGACAGACGTCCACCTTTGCAAATCAGTAGGGATCATGCTCTGCAGCATGGTCACTAGTCCAGTCCATCCTGAACAGCTAGGTGAGGCCTTCTGCAGAAGGGAACACAAGCAACCCCTTGTTAGGACTTCTCACTGAGGTAGATCTTGGTTCATGTGGCACAACTATTCTGGCTCAGAGTACATCCTTGGTGTTCACTGACTTTTTGTGAATGTCTTCGCAGGCTGCACGAAATGAGGGAGTCACAAACACAAATAGTTTTTGTGCCTAGCTATTACTACATTTGTGCCATCTTGCACTCAGTTTTACCCCCAAATGAAAGCCAATAGACAAACAGACTGCAACAGTGCCTTTACTGAACCATTGGTGATCAACACAGTGCTAAAATGGGGCACAAATACCATTGATTATTATTTTTGGCTCCCTACATGATACTATATGGGTCGACAGTAGTATGGAAGTGGGCAGTCTAGAAAGTTCTGGTGGTCATTGTTTGTTTATATTATCTGTTCTTCTTTGTAAATTCATTTTCCGCTTATTGTGCATTGATGGCAGGCGCCAGAGGTTACATTTCATGTTTTTATGACCATCAACAGGTATATGTGGTACATTTTGCCTTTTGTGTCTAGAAAGTAAACTTGCGAGGCATCATGAGGAATGTTTGTGTTTGCCGTTGCTACCAGGTTCTACTCTGGCACTGAGAACAGGAATCAGAGAGCGATACAGAATTCGGGTAAGATTTTTATTTTCTTCTCGTAGAAAGCATAGCTTGTTTGAAGAAAAAGATACATATCTTGGATTTGTAATTACATGTCACAAAGTAATAACTGTCTCATCAATATATACGTTTGCCAGAATTGTATTTCGATGTTATCATGCTGCGTTGAGGTGAATAAGTCCTAGATAAGTGGTGTTATTGGAAAACAACTGTGTTTATTAGCTTGCCATATATTGAGTTTTTTTGAATAATTGGTGAAGGTCTTCAATACAAAAAAGGGTTCCAAATTTCATAGGAACTAGACTTCTGGGATGAAATTCAATATCTGGGAAAATATTTGTTGTTTCTTGTAAATTTAGAGGACGCATAACAGTTGTCCAATGGATCTAAATTATATGAACTGTATCAACTTAGCCAAGTTTTGATTTCACTCATAAAAGAGTTGACAAAGAGGTGGTTTGAAAGTTAAGAGATAAGTTCAGTGTCATTTTAAGCAATTTGGGGGTCCCGGGCAAGAAATATTTTAGGGCCCCATTTCGGAACAGCTTTGAA
The DNA here is from genome assembly GCF_964204655.1 of Triturus cristatus. Classification (NCBI taxonomy): domain Eukaryota; kingdom Metazoa; phylum Chordata; class Amphibia; order Caudata; family Salamandridae; genus Triturus; species Triturus cristatus. Next base: position 1,047,576,157 of record NC_140590.1, read on the forward strand.
TTATATTATCCACTTTCTACTAATGCAAGCACCATAATACTGAACAATATTAACTCCCACGTCATAGCACAAGAAAGACAAACAGAAAGAGGTGAACTAGCAACAAAGTTCACATTCACAGGGGCCCTTTGGAAGGTGGAGGCCCTGGGCAATTGCCCACTTTGCCAATGCCTTAAAAAGTCTCTGCATTAGTTATCTATTTAGGAGAGAACATCACAACATTTCTTGCCGAGAATTTTGGATATGACTTCACCTTTCTTAAGATGTACACACTTCCATTAAAAAATATAATTTTAAGAATGCATTTCACCTAGTTAAAATTGCTACTGCTTATTCAAAATTTCTCACATAAGTTCCAGCATGCAAATCAAGCCAGAAATATACTCACACACGCTTACATTTCTAGTACATTTCTGAATTTTTGGAATTTATAAAGCATTTTAGAAGTACTTCTGCAAACTGTTGTAGATTCCAGGAATACTCACAAGTGTGCAATATTTTTGTCTAATGAAAAGTAATGCTGGCATATATTTGGGCTTGCTTAACCTTTCTTGTTTCTCAATGGAGAAATAATTTTGTAATAGAGAAATCTCTTCTCCAAAACTCGAACCTTCCTTTTTCCATCCTTTAAATAGATTATTTCCTATCCTTAACAGGGATACAATGACAAACATTTTAAAGGTGGAAACTACTTGCAAAGTGTTTTGGAATACCCATAAAGTTGTAAGTGTACAGGTTTTCACCACCCTTTAAAGTTGGCCCAAACTGACTGGCCCACAGGTTTCAGGATGCCTCTGAGGCTTTAGTATTAAGATGCCCTTGTGGATGGGACTAATAATCTTTTTTTGTGTATCCTTTTTTTTCTAAATCAAAGGGAAAGGCAAGATAGTAATCCTAGTAAACACAAGAATGTTAGTGTTGCAGATTCACAAACAAAATACAAATAGCATACATTGGGAATCTTAGCATCATAGGTTTCCTCCTATAATTTGTGTGGTTTTCCAAATTTCTGACTATTTGAGAGTTACAAAAATTTGTATGGGCATCGAATGTATGTACATTATAGATTCTCATTCTTTTTCCTATGACTCAGTACTTATTTGTACAGGTTGTAAGGGGGAAGTAGTTTGTATGTGCACACATAACTTAAAAAAAAAACATTCCACAGCCAAAATATTTTTTCTGCCCTGCCACTCTGATGGAATATAGATGGGTCTGTTCCATACACTTTTCTATCATGGAAAACACGTTTTACGTTTTTGTCTGCGGTATTATCGATCTTGCAGTTGCAAACATTTTTTAAATACCCTCAGTTCCGGACTGCATGAGTGTTTAAAGCACTCTGCGTGGCTGCCCTTTTTCTATTCACTCCTAGCAGATTCTCCTCAGAAGGCAGTGAAATTGCATTTGGAGAAATCCGCAAATTTAAGTTAAGTTTATTTGCTATGGATGTTATTTCTCGGAGTTTGAGGCCATGTTCACAACGGTTTCTTTTCACCATCTGCACTATGTAAATTGAGAAAAAAAACACTTTTATAAATGTACTAATTCACAAGCTACATTTCCACGAGGTTAAAATGTACGTCGGGTTTACATTTTCAAAATAAGACACTCATCTTCACAGAAACTCAGCCTAAACAGACCCAATCCTACAGTATGTCCAAGAAACGCTTGTTATGCAAATTACTGTAGCAGCAATCCAGGATTCTCAGTTTCAGTCTTGCACTCTGATTTTATTCTTTAACGTGACACAGAATACAATTGACCACAAACGTGGTATTCAAAGTTATGTATAAATGAATCACTTGAAAAATTTGTTCGTTTTCTAAGCTCGATTTGCGCAAGGACTGATGTAGTAAGTGAAGAGTTTCTATACAATTAAGTAATATGTACCTGTTGTTCTCTCTAGGGAACGTTGTGTGAGGACTGGGCAACAGTTTTGTGTTGCTGTCCTTGTGCTGTGTGTCAAATGGCCCGTGAGCTGCCACGAAGGACCACCACCCAGCTCTACCAAATGGACCCTACACTTTGCATGAAAGACCCTTCAGCGTAAAAAAAAGACATCGACAGCAGGGAGAATGACAGATATAGAACCCTTTCTTGTTAGAGAATGGCTATGTTTTTAAAAAAAACTATATTTTATCACTGTCTGTGGTACTTACCGATGAATGAAGAGAAGGAATTTGTACGGACTTCTGTTTATCTGGGTTCCTGGTAGATCAACGGTTATTTATCTTTGTTGTGGTTTGCATTGTGCACAATATTCTCCAATTTTCCTCCTTCATCAGGCCGTTTGTGAACTCTCTCAAATTGCAACATTGTCCTATTATAATTGGGCTTTTCATGCCACTTCTTCCTGTACTACTAGTAGCCACTGAATCAACACAAGAAAAGATTAAATAAAATTGGACAGTGGATCAATATGACAATAGACCGTGGTCTCTTTGGTACACTTTGTAGGTGCCTTGTGTAGGCCAACCTTTATTGACATGTGATGCTCACTTAACTGAACGTCAAGGACTGAGGATGCAAATTATACTAGATGAAACTATCAGGTTTTTTTCTGATGGTACTGGCCTTTGCATTGGCTGACTGGTCTATAAAAAGCAATAGCCTGTGACGGAAATTTGTACATTTGCTAGGTACCAAATTTCTTATAGGTGCCTCATTATGATAGTTATCACACTCCTTTGCTTGCCCCTTTCCACCTATTGCTAGTTCGGAAATAAAAGTCTAGAAGGCAATTTGGTGACTGTTGGATCTACGCCAGTAAAGATCAAGGGCCCGATGTAGGTGGCCAAATACCGGTCGGTAACCCCGAAATTCGGTAAATTTCAGGGTTACCGACCGGTATTTAGCCATTCCTAATGTAGGTGATGATTCGGTAAATAACAAATCTGTATTTACCGAATCGGTAAATGCAATGTAGAAAGCACATAAAAGAGTGCTTATGTGCTTTAATAATTTGTTAATTACCACCAACTTCAAGTTGGTGGTAATTAACGAATTCCTTTAGAAATTCACTTTCGAATTTTCTTTTAAGTGCCATGTGGCACACATTCATGTCCTTAGGGCATGTATGTGCTCCTCATGTGCACACAGGCACATTTCAGGGGTGCAACAGGGTGTCCTTTGGACACCCTGGCACCCTTGAAATACCTCCCGGTATTACCGATTCGGTAATACCGAATCGCTAATACAGAATGGCTTTACATTCATTCCTATGGGCCTCCAAGTCCATAGGAATGAATGGGTAGGTATTCCTTATTACCGAATCGGTATTACCGATTCGGTAATAAGGAATATTAAGGAATCAGTATTTTTTACCGATTCATTAGCTACATAAGAAATACCGATTTCTTAATACCGAATCGGTAAAATTCGGTATTAAGAATTCGGTATTTATGGATTATCTACATCTGGCCCCAAGACTCTGAGGTGCACATGTGGATTTATGCACTTACGGTTGTTTCTGTTTATTTTTTTGAGTGACTACTGAATAAACAAACTTCTTTTTTGAGATTTGAGAGCCCCACCTTCATGGGCTGAGGGTCGCAGTTACAATCACTAACCCTGGCCCTTGGCTGGTGAACAAAACAACAGTTACAATTACATTAATGTGAGATCAAAAAGGACTAGCCTATTTGTGAATTTACATAGACTCAAGACTGTAAGGCAGGGTACAAACCATTTTGTTTGTTCATGAAGCCCTCACCCACCAACCTAGTTGGTGGCATGCTTCATCATCGGGCCCACCCAGTGACACCGAGTGTGTCCCGGGTGTGCTTCGACGCCTGGATACAGCGGAGCAGGTATGTATCTGAGTGTGCAGTGTAGTGACGTGAAGGTGACAATTTGAAAGCTATGCAGGGATCCCAGTACCCGAGGGTAAATTATATTTTAATAACTGGGTCACTGCTAGCATTAAAAAAGGCTGTTGGATATTATAGGAATGTTAATTAGGGTTTCCTACATCCAGGTGTGGTCTACATGTTTCAGCCAGGCCCTTATGATTAAAACTGGCTTTCCTTAGGACCAAAGTGTGTACGTGCAAATTACTTAGATTTAAGTGGTTGTGTAATTTTGAGAAATGTGTAGCACTCGCTAAGGTGCTTTACATGTGAGAGGGGGATTCCCTCTTAGAGCATTACTGGACATACAACAAGTATGACAGGACACACATACAGGGGAGAGTCTCAGTATGGTTACATATTCACAAGAGAGATACAATTACATTAATAACATGGGATCTGTCCTTGGAATTATAGTTACAAAGATACAGCGGATGATGATATGGCCAGAGTACAAGTACAACAGTTACTTAATTTTGCTGTACATTTGCAACCTTGTGCAGGCTGAAGGTCAGCTTGTGCAAGAGGGGCAGGCATATGCAAGGTTTGCTGCGGAGGGGTAGCAGGAGGCGCTACTGTTGAAGTAAGTGTGTTTTTAGTTTGCATCTGAAGAGGATTTTGTTCTGAGGTTTATGCTACTCGGAATTTAAGGTGCCTGCTTAAAATAATGAGTATTTCAGGGCAACGGACAGAGATTGGAGTTTCCTCATTCTTGTTTTCGTCAGGATCACCAGCTCTCTTAAACCTCTAAGAGTACCTTTGCGGATGTTTCGTCAATTTCTGAATGGATAATTTAGTCAACATTTAACTGTTTGAAATTACCTTTTTAGATGGACATTAATGTACCATGTGGTGATATTTAGTTGGATTGAATTAGACTGGGCTAATTAGACTGGACATAGCAGGAGACCTGGGACATCTCAAACCAAAGCTAGAAGACAGAATGTGGCCAAACACCTGGCTGGCCGAGTTTCAGTTTAAATCAGTGTACAGTATGAGACGGATGTCTTGGAACATCGTGCACAGTAACTACTGCCCTCGTGAGTGGCTGTATCTTTTCTTGAACAAAAAAATCAGATGTGTTCTCAAGGTGTCTGAGATGCATAGATGTCAGATAATGACCCAAGTTGGTGAGGCACTGGAATGAGGTCTGCAAAATGTAGCACCTTCCTCACAAGGGATCAGGGCCGGACTGGGAACCAAAACCGGCCCTGGCAAAGTGCTCGACCCCCCCCCCCCCCCCTCCCCGCGGGGGGTTGGGGGTGCCGCCGAGCTCTTTGCCAGGGCCGGTTTTCGGCTGATTTTGTTACAGGGCCGATTGTGCAGCTATGCTGCAAAAACGGCCCTGTAACAAAAACGGCCCCCAGGGGCCCAAAACCGGCCCCCACCCGTGCGGCGCACCGGGGGATTGCCCGGTGCCCGCTACGGCCAGTCCGGCCCTGCAAGGGATCCTTTGCAATCCTGAAAGCAGGCAGCTAGAAGCATTTAATCAAGGTATCATCTTCGTAAAAGTATCTGTTGCTGTCTGTATAGTACACAATTCTGTAACTGTCACTTAAAATCCGTCCAGAATTTTCACCAATATTCATTAGAGTTGGTTCAAAATTGATGTTTCTTTGTGTTCTGTTAAGTACTTGGCCAAAGATTGAAAGAACATGAAAGCTGTGTTCTTTTCTCTCCAGTACATCTGTGGAGACCTTTGGTACCCAGTGTCTCTACTGCAGCAAGTTTATGAGTAACACATGTAGTGATGCCAATGTGTATTCAAAGCAGACCTGAACCATACCATGATACTCCGTCTCCAACCCCTAACTTGAATCACCCTTGAAGTCACATTTTCTCTCTGACGCAAGCAAAGATTTAGAAAGAATCTAAAAAAAAGTACACTCCAATGATGCAAGTGTTTTCCCTCAGTTGAATAGTTCAGCCCCAACTGAAAAAAAATAAGTCAGACTATATCACCTAGGATCACTAGCCACATCCCATATTCCCCTATGTCAAACTTGTTCACTTTGCGCGTGCCCTATATAAAAATTATGAACTAAAAACTGGGGTTTTCCAGACTAGTGCTGTGGCTTCCAAGCTAAAGTATTGCATTACTTTAGAGGTGAGGTGCTGGCTCGTTCACAGCATTCAAACAGGAAGCGCCACCTACCAAACGGACAACCCCCCAAGGAGACCTTTAAAGTGGATTATTGTATATTTGCAGAGGTCGTACACAGTGAAGGAGAGCTTTCTCTTGTAACTGCAAAGAAGATTGTAAATACTGAACAAGAAAACATGTCCAAAACCTAATCTCCTGTGTTTTTAGGTGATGGGGCATCTTTTTCCTGCATACTGCACCTATACATTTCCAAATGAGCTCTAGCGGTTCCTTCTGTGTTTTTGGGTGCCCACTATCGGGAACATGCAGCGTGCCAAGTCTGGAAATGCGTCTGTGTCCCCTACCATGGTAGACATCAAGAACATGAAAAGACTATAAGCCATGTGCCCCTGTTTACCTGCACAAGCTCCTTTTTGGATTGTGTAGTAGCAGTAGAAAACTAAACGAGTGTTAGGCAACATGTAACTTGTATAGCAAGTGGCAGTTAATGTACTATTTAAAACTTAATTTGTGTGCCTTATTAGAAAAACCTCCTCTTTTACTACATCGTCTCTGCCAAATCCTGTATGATAATGCCAACTGTATGTTAGCAACCTTGGGGTCGGGGTTCTGAGGGACTTCCAGGACACCTCACTCTTTTCAATGTGATGTCATGCAGAGACACCTTGGTGAAAGACATTGCACGTTATTCACAGTTACCCAACAATAATGCTATCGTATATGATTCCACGATTTCTTATCTCAAAAATCTCAAAAAGGTATATTGCACATATGACATTTTCATAGTTTTGGTCACAGTGATATGTGTTGTATTTATTTTGAATTTGGTGATTCCACCCAAAAGCCTTATTTGCCATTGTTTTCGGAAGATACTAAAGGAAACTTGCCCAACGAAGGGCTTACCTTTTTTTATGTGTCGGTGTCAGAAAAGGACTATGTCATTTATGTGCATAAAACCTAGCTTTCTTAGCCTACATCCACTGATAGATTTGTGGAACCCGTGACTAGTCTTTAGAGGGCATGGCAACAACTCAAAGAAAACATAAAGAAGGCACAGATGTACAGGATATGCAGGAGACCTGATACAAAAAGTTACACAGCATACAAAAACAACAGAAGATCTCCATTCTCATTCAAGGGAATCTAGAGTAGGCACATATAGCTAGCCGGAGGAAGATACTTTCCATTAGTACCCCAGTTCTTTCGGGCAAAGCCTGCCAGACTCTGAATGGAAACACCACCTCATTTCCTGATCCTAGGAGGTTAGTGCCTTAGACCTGCACTGTCCTTCCAACATTGCCACTGCTCCCAGAACTCCGCTTAGCAAACTCTTAGGAATAGGACTCAACAAACCTCCGGTTAGAAGAGCCCAATTTCCCATTGACAGGTGGGCTAGCTTTTTTTCAGATGGTGACATTCCAGGCATAAGACAAGGGGTGCATCACAGGCGCCGTGAGATGATTAGCCCTTTACCATGCCTCATGGGGCTGGAAGATCTTCAACCTCAAAGCCTGGGGCCTTTGATCTGAAAACCCTTCTCCCAACAACCATTTTGGTAAGGATTGCATTATGCATTTACAACTCATTATATTAATTACATACATTTTCCTAATGATAGCACCTAAGAGTTAAGGATTACTAGTTGCAGGCCCCATAGTAGTCTTTCTTGTAAGTAAGAAAAGACTTTATCGGGCACATTCATAGGCATTCGATGTAGTCACGTGCTTTCCAGAGCTCACAACAGACTGAAACCTCACAGTCAGTTGTATGACACTATATGGAGGTTGATAATGTCAAGCTACAATAAGATCGCATCCACTACTCATAGACCACTAGTCTTACCTAAGCATATATTTACTATTCTTGACTCCACATCTACTTACTTTGACGATGTAATGGCACACAATGTAGTGGATGTGGTACTATTCTGATATAACGCGTGCAACACAGTGGGAATATATCCTCACAGTCGCACGTTCATTTAATGTTGGTTTGCCTCAAAAGGGCACTTTTTGAAGCAGTCATTTAAAAAGGTCCACTTTAATTAAAAGTGCTGATAATTGAGAGACATACCTTGGTCCAAACCAACACACATTTTCATGTGTGTTTGGGGAGAGGAGTTGGCCTAACGGCTAGGGCGGTCGACCTGGAATCTGGGAACCGGGTTCGAGTCAAGGCAATGACGCTGAACATCCTGTGATTTTGGGCAAATCACTTAATTTCCCCGTGCCTAATTTTAAAAAAATGAATGCGTCCTCATGTAACACAACTGGTGCTATGTAAAGCGCTCTGATACCTGATACAGGGTCAAGTTCGCGCTATATAAAACTCAAAAAAACAATAAAAAATGTGCACCTAGCATGCCTTTCTATCATTGTCAATTATAGTTGTCTTTTTCATATTACACACAGCGTGCTAGTAGAATTTGAGTCAATTGTATTTTAGTAATCGAAGTGTATTGTGTCACTTTATAGTGTTGCGATTTTTTTTAAATGTTCGACCAGTTCGCGACGTATTACAGCCATGTTTTACTCTGTAGGTTCTACAATTGGTTTAAGAACAATAAAGAAGGTAAAATAGCTTCGAGTCACTTTATTTGGATTAATTTAATTTTTGTTGGAAGTGCCACATTTATCTCACTGAAAACAGTAAGTATTTGTTAAACATTTTGCAGTGCCATTAGCTTGCCCATGTGAATAGCTCACTGCATTTATTTCACAGTACTAGCTTATCTCTAAGCTGCTGTTTACTTAATTTATTCCAAAATCTTGATTAGAATAATTCATCATTTGTCCTACCGCTGGGAAAGAGCTGGCTGACCATAACTGAATGTAAAGCACCAGAATATTGCAACCAAGATATAAGATGTCAGAAAGAGCGTGTGTCCTAAAACTCGTGTACATAATGATGGCTCAAATGTAGCTATAATAGAAAATCTACACCCAATGTGGGGATAGTCTTTTAAATAATAGATAGGATACGGTATATCGGTTAGACAATATTTGTACTGATGACATACTGGCATAGAGCTGTAAATAAAGCACATATACATGTTGGATGTAGCATGGTGTAAAACTGACTCGGATGGTTTTTAGTAGAGAATCCAAATTAACTCAGTACAATTGATTACTCTAATTATGTGTTAATTAAAAAAAATCCTATATAGTGGTGACAAAATTGCTGTCTCCCTCTCAGTTGGAGATAATGATACTTCAGCCATTTAGTTATTCTGCATCAATTTTCTGGTCAAAGGCAATAGCGGTGATTAATTAGCCAACTGACAGGTTGACGTGTATGGCATGTGTGCCAATCATGGTGAACATGTTATATTGTTAGGTCAGTCTCTTTAAGCCGTTATCTTCTTTTCCTCCAGAACATTGAGCCCTTGGCTTAAGATGCTGTCACTCACATCTTGGATCAGCCCACGTGTCTCTGAGATTTTCTACCGCCTGTTTAGTGTGCCTTTCTGCCTCTATTGGAATGAATTAGGAACACATTTATGCAGGGGCGGCTGGTGGATTTTGAAACTGGTGAGGCGAAAAATTTGTAACCTTGTACAATGCGCGAGCGAGCGAAGCGAGCGAGCCCGAACTGAAAAAAGGAGGGTGCGTGGGGGTTTCCCCCCGCACAAAAATTTAGCAAAAAATGTATTCAAATGGTGGGTTTTACACCACATATTTACTGTAAATTTTTGCAAAAACGGGATCCAAATATAGCATTTTAAAGCACAAGTGTGAAGTAAACATTACAAACATATCAAAAATGTGCCCAATCCTCTAACTGGTCTGCTTGCAAAACGACCCCCAAGCCAAGCACACACAGCCAATGGGAAGAGGCCTCCTAAGTGTTTTCTACCTGTAACACATCTCTTCCTCTTTACTGTATTGGTTAATGAAGTCATCAAGGCTCACACCATTGGTAAGACTGTACATTGCAAATACTTTGAAAATTAGATGGCGAAAGAGATCCATCCCAGGATTGCAGTTCATCCTTGATTTTTTTAAGATTAGCCAGACAAACAGAAATTATATTTCAGCAAACTGTGTTTATTTTGTAAAATATAGCATTTATATACTATAAATGTACACTGAGAGAAAGTCCACATAACAGAAATTGAGGTGCAAAACATACAAACCTGACGACAAGATTTTGGGTGGAAAGCAAAGATATACTGAAAAAGACAGATATGGTTTATAAAGTGTTTCAAACTTTACAATAGAGAAAAAGGAGTTAACACAATAAGTTTAATTTTTAAATTGAAACATAAATAATAAAACATATAAATGTAGAGCATTACAAGAAAAAAAATTTAAATCAGTGAAGAAAGTAGTTTGCATTTAGGGCCTCATTTATGAGGTTTTGCTGTAGGGCAGAACAGTAGGCCTTCCTGCTGCCCTGCCCTACAGCAAAAGAAAAAGGGCACAAATGTACCGTATCTATCAGCAGATACGGCGCATTCCTGTCCTTTCCCCTGCACCGGCACACAATAAGCTGCTGTGCGCCAATGCAGGCACTGTTGCACCATGGTGCACTGGTGCCTGCATTGCGGGCAATTACAAGAGACGTTTTCCTCTTTCCCTGTGTGCTGCAGAAGGCAATATGCATAGAAAAAAGAAAAATGAGGCGAAATAAAGAGATTTCTCCGCGTTGTACCTCTGTAAGTTTTTGGTGCTGCTTCAGATTACCGATTTCTCGTAAATCTGGGGCAGTGTCAAAAAGCCATGGATGTTGCTGGGAACGCCCCCAGCAACACACATTGCACGCAGAAAACTGCGTGAAAGGGGAACATATTTACGAGGCAGCATTAAGCCAAAAAAAGTGGCTTAGTGCTGCCTCGTAAATAAAAATCCTGCACCACGGAACATCACAAAAAGAGACATTGCGGCAGCGCAAGGGTCCTCATAAATGAGGTCCGTAAAGTACAAAAGAAAAGTGAAGTATAAAATGTAAACTTTAATTTGGCATTAACAAATAAATAAAACCACAACAAGTGGTTAACATGGTTAAAAAAATATTGTTAAATAAACACAAATATGTTAAAGTGGCAAAGCTTGGTTTCCACTCTTTATATTGGAACAATAATATTTAACGAGCAACAGTAATTTATAAAATGTAAACTTTTAAGCAGCATCGGCAAATAAAGACCACACACACAGAAAAATAACTATGCAAACCCAAAAGACGGAAAAATGAAAAGTGCTCAAATCTTTTTGAGGAATACAAAAAGCTTATAACAGCAACTGATTGTGATTTGTAAAGCACTAGGAAAATGCTGAAAATGTGTCATTGTGATTTAGCTGTATGAGTCAAGCCCCCTCCAAAAAGGTTATTGGGTGTCAACCATGTTCACTTTTTGTACAGACATTTTGCACGGCGATCTTTAAGAGTGACAAACTTCTCTATAGTACGCTTATTAAATTCTGGAATGTCTCTGATAAGTTCCTGTTCCATAGACAACATGGCCAATGCATTCAGACGAGTCTCTATCATAGTGTTCCTTAAGAATGTTTTTATTCTCTTTAGAGTTGAAAAACACCGCTCGGCCTCTGCTGTGGTCATGGGTATGGTGATCAGAATCTTCAACAGATTCATAGTCTCTGAAAATGGTTCTTGTAGATTGTTTTCAACAAATAAACCGAATAAGGGAATGGCACCAGTAGCTCCTCGTGATTCATGCCTCCCATATATGATTGATAGTTCAGAGTTCAATTTTTCTTTGTTTAGCATGGGATATGCCTTTATAGTTTCATTGAGTATTTGATTTGGAAATGATTTGTCATATTTTTCAAAGTGGTCACTTTGGAGTAAAGTAGCACTGACAAGATGTTTGGTAAATTCAAAGCGTTCTTTGGCGTGGACAATGATAGTATCACAGACTTCTTTGGCAACTTGGACCAAGACCTTTATATCAGTTCTGTGGCTTGAAAACACAGATTCCACCGGCAATCTAGCATCAAGATTGTCAACAGATGCCCTTACATGGGTGATGTGGGTGACAAAATCTGTTGTTTTTGTTTGCACATATAAGGCATCTATGGCCTTCTTTTGTAGCTGGTTATACAAAATGTCCACATGGGGCATTATGTCATGAAATAAAAAAAGGAAGAAAAGAAACTCTGTCTTCCAATGTTCTGGTGAATCCATGGGCCTCGCGTACAGCAACTGATTCAAACTGACCGCTACTTTCAATGGCCCTAAAGCATTTTTTCAAGTCTTCTCTGTACTCATAGATCATATTGACAGTGCGTATGTGGAAATTCCAGTGAGTTGTAGCCCCTCTTGGGAGTCTTCTAGAAACGATGTCTTGGAGAACTTCAGATCTTTTTGGAGATCGTGAGAAAAAAGCAGGAAAGCCACCCAGAATAGCAAAAACATGTTTTACTTTTGAGATCCTTGATACTGCTTGCTCCATAATCAAATTAAGTTGATGAGCATAGCAATGCACATAATGTGCATTGGGGTAAACATCTCTAACGTTTTCTGGACTCCCCCAGAGCCGCCACTCATCACACTAGCTCCATCATAGCTTTGAGCAATTACTTTTTTTTTGTCACTGGTCTCTGGGAAAATATTATTAAGTTCCTAAAGCAAAGTTGTGGCAATTGTATGAGCAGATGAATCTTTTAGTTGATTAAAACAATAGAATCTCTCAAGAACTTTATTTCTTGCATTAACATAGCGGAAAACCAGTACGGACTGAGTCTGTGTGGAAACATCAGTAGTATCATCCGCATGAATGGCCACAAATTCAGAGCTTCGTAGCTGCTGTATTATGACGTCTCTTGTTACTTCCAACATACAGTCCAGGAGTTTGTTCTGGATGGTTTTGGAAGTACCTTTAAAAACTGTTGCTGATTTTAAGTGAGTGTCCATTGCACTGTCTAAGCTGGCAACAAATTCAACTAGGCCTCTAAAGATTCCTTTATTTGGAGAGCCTTCCTGCTCATCGTGACCACGTAATGCCAGTTCAAAAGCACCACAAAAAAGCACACAGTCAATCAATTTAGATAAAATGTACCTGTTTTTATCAACTTCTAGGTCATGATTCCTTATTCCAATGCGATAGCTGTCATCCAGCTGTGAAGCAATATTCATTCTTCCAAACATGGCAAGCTTTATTGAGCTATCTAGATGAGATTTACATGATTCGTGCTTCTTTATTTTTTCAGAGAGATGCTTCAAATCTGTAACTCCTGTTTTTGTCCATGGTACTTCACCACCAAATAGTAAGCAGGGAAAGCAGAACAGCGAATGTTTAGTAGTGCTAGCAGTAAACCACATTTTCTTTGTATACCATGTAGTAGTGAATTTTCTAGTGTAATCTTTTCCACGATCTTTTGTAGATTGTTCAAGCTTGATTTCAGGCTTATCTGGTCCTAAAGTTTTAATCTGCATTTTCTCTTTTTCTTTCAGCCTAAAAAATGGTGTGAGGAGTAGCTGGTCAACTGTATTCATTTTGTATAACAGAAAATGATCTAGTGATCCAAGTGGTGTGATGGAGTAGGGCAGTGCTTTGAGTCTTTTAGTGATGCTGGCTGGCCTTTCTGCCAGTTACTGGGTCAATCGATGGCCCCTGTGAATAAGTAAAAAGTAGCTGTAAACTTGGACACTAGATGGGGTGCATCATAATCACATGTCAAGCGCACCCACATATAATCATGTTTCATGCAAACATGTGTGTTAGAAATGTAAACCATGTTAATGCATTTACATGCCATATTTTAGCAATTATCTAGACGATGAACAAAATAACATACTAAATAGACATGACATCTGGAATTACTCATCTGAACAAACCTGTGTTACATTCATAATGTTTTAGTTGTGGTTTAAACTAATGCTTCATTTTAGTTTGATAATCCGCATTAGCAGAATTATAATGTAGTTGTGCTAAACTCAATTTATGTAACATGAATGCTTGAAATACATTCTTATGTTACCTCAAGATGTAGGCCTGAAATACCAGTCCTTGGTAGTTCTCTTTCTGAATGAACGTTAAATTTCATGTGCACTGTGAATTTGTACTATCTCATGTTTTCTTTGCAGGTGGAGAAGCTTTCTCGTAGGAATAGTAATGTTTTTGTTTTAGCAGCTAGTCAAGGAAAGGAGAGGTTAGAATTGTATGCTGTAAGGTGATATGGGACAATACTCGGGAGTCAGTTTCGCACAGAAAAAGGCATGGGAAACAAGGGCAAAATAAATGTTGCCGAAGAGCAACCTGGAGAACACCGTGGAAAAGTCCATCCTAGGCTGTGTGACCATCATTGGAGTACGTGAATGAAGGGAATTATGGGAAAGAGTTTTTTTTTCCTCTGTACCTTTATACCCTTGTACTGAGGTTTATGTCCTACTGTTTTTGGCATTGTAATAAATCTAACTAACCTGTTCCAGTTGTCTGTGAGTTATTAAGTATTGAGGTGTGTTACCTTGAATTGGTTTGTTGACTCAATTGATTTTCTCCCCTTCACACTTTCATGCTGCTTAAAAGATTCATATACCACCACCTCCTTAATATTAACTATTTAACTTAGCACGGTTTGCTGTATTCAAACCTACAATCGCTACCCGTTTTTCATATCACAGTGCCACACTTGCAGGGTTTTAGATGGTATTAGAGTGGCATCGTTTGAAGTTGTTAAGTTGATAAGTCGTCCTTGTATCTTTATGAATGGAATTGTTAAATATGGCACACAAAGGCGCACAGGGCCTCAAAATGTCTGCTATCCAACTAACGAAACCAAAAGTTACCAACAAATTGCACAATGTACATACGCCACCAGGGTAAGGCAGCAGGCCTAAAAGCCACCCTCCACCCCCCCACCACCACCACCCCACCCCACAACTACCCACCATGGAATCAAAGTCACCCTGCCGGCCGGGCCCCAAAGGTGTCAGTAAAATAAATTATCGCAGCAGTGACAAAATGAAAAACAACACTTAAACAGTTTAACTGTTTAAATGTTGTTTTTCATTTTAAACAGTCTTCAGAGGTTCGGCATAGATGTTTTAGTATGAGGTCAAAGACCAGACTTTATAGCCCTTGGAAAAATGCTGCTTGCAACCCATGCCTAAGAACATACCTCATGCACAAATAAAGTGTGCACAAATATGGACATCTTGCCTGATCGTTAACAGCATAGACCCCATCAGTGGCATAGCTAGAGCTTGTGGCGCCCGGAGCTATCCCTCAGATTGCCGCCCCTGGGGGGTGGTTGCTGGGGAAAAAGGACGGCAAGCACTTGAAAGAGGACCGAGAGACACGTACTATCCCTGCTAATAGTTACCTCGATCATGCAAGTTACATGCACATACATGACACGGTCCAAGGCTACACAGTTGAATACACCGGTGATTGGCAGTGACTGGCAGTACACAAGAGAACACACAGACTGCATGATCTATATGAGGACTCAGAAAAACCGCATGTGACATCCATCAGAGAGCTGCGTGAACAATTACCTGGTAATCCCCTCAGCATAATGCAAACATGCACATACATGATGACACTGTTCAGGGATCCATCATCTACAGCTGACATTAAATGACCATTCATCATGGTCCCCCCATTAAAGCAGTGCACTTTGTGATCTGCACGGTACATGTTCTTTGCAGCAGGCATATTAACCCTCTGTGCTACCTTTCCATGAGTCAACCCTTCCACTAGACAAAACTCGGATCTCTCTCTAGGAAGAACATTAATCACCGAAGTTATCATGACATTTTTATTGTTTCTGAAAATTGCTGTAGGCCAGGAAGGTGGCAAGTTTTTTTTAAAGCATAATATACTTGCAGACACTACGCACCCACCCGAAATAGGTACCCAGTGCGGTCACACCGTTTGCACCGCCCTAACCTGCTCAAGGTTCATGTGACTTAAGTGACAGAGTCACAGTGACTGGATCACTGTTGCTCTAGGGTGTGCTGCTTCATAGGCCTGCCCGCAAGACTGGAGATGAACTTCAGTATGGATTGTGGTGGACAGCCCTTCAAGGTTAACTCACAATTGACACCACTAGGGTACACTTGCTTGTGCTAAGACATCAAGCCTTCTAAGGTCTAGTGGGGCCTTCTAAGGTCTAGAATGGGAATATGCTCCCTCAGTAGAGTGGTCTGGTGGACTGGTCATGATGGCTGAACCCAGTTCCCCAGTTCCAAATTCGACAGCATTGGTCAAAAGTCATGCAAATGGCAAAAGGCTGCTCTTGAAAAGCACCTCATATGAAAACATACACGTGTTCCACTCAATTCATGCACCCATCCTAGTGAAAACACTACTCAGATGGTACTGGGATTGTCCACATCTGATGTAAGAAAACTTAACACACTACAATAAGTGAGACACATTGCAATACGTGAGACACGTATATAATTATTAAGAGTCCATCTTCAGCCTTCCGGATAGTGTGCAGACTGAGTCAGCTCCACCAGGCAGCGTCAACCCCCATCATACTCACATGGTCTAGACCCCCGACTCATCTCACATTTCACTCGGGCAGAAACACAGCCAACAGGCACACACACCTAGCAGCCTGGAATTAGAAAATGCTTTCCAAGACATAGCGCCACCTGGTGGTCTGTTAGTACCCTCATGGAGCTCTCGACCTGACAAACTGCCTGCACCTTCCACAGACTGCTCGAGGGCAATAATGACTACAAACCAGACATCTAGAGTGCAGGTGACAAAAAAATACCACAGCAGTTATGCGCAATGCAAACACTGCTGGTAACAGAGCATAAAAGATGTTCCTATTATAATATGTCCATATGGAACTGGCGTACTTTGTCTTTCTGTGGGGCATCACACGGGTCCCTGTCCCCAAGAAATACAATAGCAGAAAAGAGGCAGCTGACATAAATTAAGGACGTATATAAATACATGCACCGCAGTATGAAAGACAGGCCAGAAATTTACTGTCATGGGAAAACCTGCTGCATCTCGTGTACAATAAATGTGGCTTGCCGGCCACGGCACTGCAAAATACATTGCATCTTGCTGCTTAATTTCCAGAAGATGGAATTGTGTGTGGGGAAAGGATGTTTGGTACTAGGGGAAGAACTAGGCAGAATGCTGGCTTTCTTCCTTGATGTCACCCCGCACAAAGAACCATTGCAGAAAGGATTGCCCAAACATGTGTACACTACACATAGTCTTACACACGCCCCCCTCTCCCTAGTAGCAGACTATTATCTTGACTTTCACATCCTCCAGAGAGGCTGGCACTGCCAAAAGGCCATTAAAAGCAGCTCACTGACACTGTCTCAGTCACTTGTGCAACATTTTAGATTTATTTCTTTTCTGAGGCTGAACTTGCTGCAGTGAGCTGTTTTTAGTGGCCCTTTGGCAGCGCCAGCCTCTCTGGAGGTAATGAGGCGCGCAAACAACAACTATCCTCGCAGCTACAGCGGAACCGTTGTAAACAAAAGTTGAAATGTGATAGCGTGGGCCAGCTGTGAGCAAGCACCTCAGAATACTGGTACAAGCCTGACAGTGAACCGGCCAAAGAAGAGAGCTTGGAACAGCTGTAATTGAACAAAGTAGAAGGTTCCATTATGCGTGTTTACCTCTCATTATATTGCCCTCCCCCATGGAAATAAAGAGTGAAGGAACCCACCCGGTGCGCTTTGAGTAAAAGGAGGAGGCTTCCTGGCACACTAGAATGGCGACAACATCAAAAACGTCGGCATTCTAGTGTGCAACGAAGCCTCCTCCTCCTCCAGGGGGTGGACAGTAAGTCTCTAGCGTTGGGCGACGTTTAGAGGGGCAGATTATAAGGACAGGGGGAAAAAAGGAGGCCAGATGAAGTAAAAATGTACATTTCATTTTCTGCCACGACCTTCCTACGTTAGGCATCCCTAAGGTTTTATGTGTTTAAACAGGCAGGCGCTTTAGACTTTACAGTATGGGAGGTAGAGAATGGTGATTCTGGGCAGCGGAGATCATTTCAGACGTCAGGGGGACCCGGAGCGCGCCTGACAACAACCCTGTGGTGTGAGTGGGAGGCACAGGGGGATCATGCGACTCGGCACTGCCGGGCCCGGGGCCCTGTGTCAGACTTGATTTATTTCAGTGTAGTGAAATAATTTCACTGAAATCAAGTCTGACACAGAGCAGTGCCGAGTCGTGACTCGTGTCACATTTGCATCCCCGATTCCCCGTGCCTCCCACTCACACCGCTACGCGCTACTGTACTCTCTCTGAGGCTGATAAAAAAGGCACTACTACCGCCACAGCACAGCAGGCCTCAAAGGGCGTCTTGAACTGCAGAAACAACGTTTTATGCACAACGCCACCAGACACCACCACCAGGCCTGTACTACCACGCCACCATGACAGGGCTTCGTCGTCATCCATCAAACAAAACAGTGCCCCTATAACTAAGAGGTTGTGCTGCCCAGTCATGTCGCATTCGCATCCCCGTGCCTCCCACTCACACACCGCTGCGCGCTACCGCCAGGGTACGCAAACTTGCAAAGTGCTCTAAGGCTGAAAAAAAGCCACCCGCCCACCACGCTCCTCCCCCGTCCCAACTAGTACTACCGCCACGGCACAGCAGGCCTCAAAGAACGGCTTGAACTGCAGAAACAACGTTTTATGCACAACACAACCAGACACCACCAGGCCTGTACTACCACGCCACCATGGCAGGCCCTCATCGTCATCAATCGAAAAAAAACAGTGCCCCTATAATTAAGAGGTTGTTGTGGGGGCCGGGTGGCCGGGTGGGTCGCACTCGCTTACCTTAGTGTCCTCCTGTCCTCAACGTTCTCCAGCCGGGCTTCAGGAGGAGGACTGCAGTGCAGAGTGAACTAGAGTTTCAGAGACAGCGTGGCAAGCACGCAGGCAGGCACAAGCCAAACTGAAACTAGAAAATACTGGATTTGGTCTTTGGACTCCTCCCCAGATCCCAGCAACCAATCACTTGCAGAACAACAAGCAAGTTGCAACTGTTGCAGGGTCTGGTGGAATAGAGAAAGGCCACTGCCACACCCCCACACATCTCTAAACCTGCCGGATAGCCCGCCCACAGCCATTGGAATTAATGGAGGGACTCCAACTCCTCCCTGGGCCAAGCTAATAACGCCCAAAATCAGGATGTTATTCTGGCAGTGAGACACAGGCTGCACCCACCACTGTGTCGTCAATGCCCTGCTTTCTGGCTCCAGGTCGAAGAAATCTTCGCCCAGCCAAAAGCATGCACAGAGCAAGGGCCATCCTCCCCCAACCCCCTAAAGAAAACCACAGATTTGCACATGTTTGTCAGGACTCACGAGCAGCCAGCAGAACAATTTATTTCTAAACTGCTCAATGCCCATTAGGCATTTATTTGGTCTCCGAGGGTGGGCGGGCGACGCCCATCTCGCCCGTTTACACCAGCCGCCCCTGCATTTATGCCCAGAATCAGTTGCTGAGTAACCGATACCAATAGTGAGCAAGCATTGGCAAAAGCATCTGAAAATCAGATGCTGCAGAAAATAAGGCAACTCTTTTTCAGCAGCATCCATTTTTCAGCCTCTTTCCCTCTTATGGATTAGACAAATCGTCCTCTGCGAATGCAGGCTTGAGAATTGTTTTCCTGTCTGAACCATCTTGTCTCACCATCTTAAACCATCTTCATAGTCTCCTAACCTTTGCCATAGACAATCTACACTGTGAAACAATAGATTATCAGATTGAGGGCATCCTGTCTCAAGGGGAAACGGCAAATACATTGACCGCCGAACTACGCGTTGATTTTGCAACGCAGGTTGAATAACAAATGCGTCTGAACCACGCATTACATTTACAACGCAAGTTGTTACGACATACGTTGGGTCAAGCGGGTTTGAACTTTAAACTACAATGCTTTCCCTACTGTTACAGTGACTGGAGTTCGAATAGTAAATTATACTATTCCAAAGTCCAACACCCCCCTAAGGCAAGTCGTTTCGACTTGCGTTGTGAATGGAATGTGTGGTTCTGACCCCTTTGTTTTTCCTCCCGCGTTGTTAAGGAACACATGGAAAATTAATGCCTGTTTGTATCATACAACCTGTCTCAGTGCTACACTTAAACATGGATGACTAGAAATGTATATCAGACACCTTACTGGGCCTGAGGTGTGATCTACCTTTGCACTTCTCCTAGTTATCTTTCAGTTGTTTTCCTGGAATGATGATGCACTCTAGCCTAGTGGTGTCTGTGCTTCCACAAGCTTGCCTCTCAGTCCAAAATGACCTTGAAGTGTCCTACCTTTCTTGGAGTTCAGAATTAGGACAACAATTTCCCACCACCAACAGCACCCCAACCATGCTTTACCACCTTCTATGTTTTCCTTGTCACAGTCTTTACATATTGATGTGAATCTTAACCCAGTGGGCAGCCAATCCATATGAAATCTGTCATGGTTTGGTTTCCCCATTGTTTACTTAGGCTTCCAGTGTGGTTTAGGGATTGTTAATGGCTGGCTTGGACCAGGGTTGAGGCCTCTCCTGGGGCTGTGTAGGTCCATTATTGGGTGTGTAGCATTGTCCCTGCACTAGGGCACTTAGAGGCTCTGTGCCACAGGAGGTTTTCTTATTCGGCCTGCCTTGTGGCTGCGTTCGCATGTGCAGTCAGGAAGCTGAGTTGAAGGAGCCCATGCCCCCTTCTAGAATGCCAAACAGGGTGAGTCTTCAGACCTTAGTGAGGTGTCAATTTCCGGGTTTGGTTAAATTTCCTTTGTATCTGTGCATTTTCCATTTGCCATGAAAGGAAATTCTGGAAAACTGTTGATTTCTGCAATGCCCTGGTTTACCTCTAATAAAGTTACTGTGACAAGCAGCAGCGGCGGATAATGGAGCAGCTTTTCCTTTTCGAACCTGTCCTCTAATGTTGATTATTTTGCTCACATAATGCTTTTAAGTCTTCAAATGTTGTTGTTCTGCTTGGCTTCCTCACCTCGTTTTCCACACACACAAGCATTGGCATAGCCAGCTGGTCTCGCCTTTGGGACCTTATAAGTGTTTGGCCATGCATAGCATAGCACGCAGCGTCTAGAAGTGCCAGTAAGAGACAGAAAAACAGTGATGTAATTGGTGCCTCTGTAACTAAAACCTTGAAAACAAAATGCATTGTCTCTCGCATGAGAAAGCCAGAGCTAAAAATACATGAAAACAATTCATGTGCAACACCCAAGCCAGGAATCCAGCACATGTTCTGCCGGCACTTGGAGAAAGCGCAGCACAAACGGGGCATAGAAGCCCCCGCATGGTTTAGTTGTTTCATCCTACCGCTGCCCCTCAAAAACATCAAAGTTGGTCTGCAGCCAGAACGAGGTAGCCCCTCAGCTGAGCCCCTGAGCCCCACATAGGATACATACACACTCGCCACTGACCTCCCAATAGCAACTGCAGTCATCGGATTAATTTACGTCATTGTTAAAGATGAAGGGGCAGATTTATAAGCCACTTGCGCCACTTTTGCGTCACGTTTCCCATGTTAAAAGTGAGGCAAAAGTGGCGCATGGGGCTTATAAATCTGCCCGAAGTGCGGTGTATGTGTCAGGCTGCCTCGGCACGCACGAAATGGCAAGAAGAAATTAATAAAAAGCTCCTGTGCCTTAGACGGTGCCGATAACCACCCATCGGCTGTCTATATGACCTTTGTAAAGCGAGGTGTAAACGCTGTATATGTGCTGACAACCACAGGGAAGCCACAATCCTTAACTTAGAGCTGTGCAGAACAACCAATGCAGCGTGGTGCATTGAAATTGCAGATCTGTTTATATAATCTGTTTATTCTGATATTGAGGATGCCTCAAAGTAATCTAACAGGGATTCAAAACTTCCCACACACTCGCTTCTTGAGAGTTAGACTTGCACACCACCAATGTTTACAGAAAGTATGCGGCCCAGAATGGCGATCAGAGGTGCTTTATGAGCAAAAACCGAAAACGCTGCATGATCTACAAGCAGCGTTAGCACCATCTATAACCTACCTCCCTCTAAAAGATCTACAACCAAAGTAAACGGGCCAGTAGCCATGGGAGGTTACAAATGAAGCCAAGGCGGTACTAAGGAGGGGCTAACAAGCCTATTAAACAATCAGAAGCCAGCATTTACGAAGGACAAAGACACAAGCCAATGAAAAATATGGGCAGAGAGTGGGTGGAGCTTCTCTTCCTTACTCCACTACAGCAGCTCGCCAGAGCAGCAATAGCGCGCTGACTCAGGCTTGACCTAAAAATCAGGTGATGGTATTAGTAGGTTGAAGGATTGGCTAGTAGGTGTGTTGGTTAGTGCTCACCTTGAATGTGTGTGCCCTATATACATATCCAAAGAACAGAATGAACTAAAATGTGGCAAATAGTTTTGTCCAACAGATCAGTGGCATATATTGAGCATACATTTTAACTGAATAAAATGGCTATGAGCTTTTTAGACTGCAATGCTTTCCATGTATAGGAGAATACTTTTTAGATCGAGCCTACTAAACAGCGTATATATTTTTTTCTAGCTCACACCAAAATTTAAATGTCTGTAAATGAACTGTGCTGATGATCAAATTAATTTGTTGGGTGATGACATTAACACACATTATCGTTTGTGCGTTGTATATTTTTGTTAATGTTAATGTTAAGCCGAACTTTTTGAGCGCACGGCTACCCCAAAAGGGTGTCCCGGCGCTTTAGCAAAGAGGCCCAGAGAAACAGGAAACCAAAGGCAAACCTACTACAGTCACAGCGGATTACTTGGTAAAGAGCAGAGTCTTCAACTCCTTCCTGAAAGCCAGGAGGTTGTTCGCTTTCCGAAGGGAAAGTGGGAGCTCGTTCCACAAGCAGGCTGTCACGTATTGGAAGGAACGACCTCCCATCCGAACACGTTTGACCACAGGCACCTCCATTTTAGCCAGGTCCGCCGACCTCAGCAACCTCCGCGGCACATAGAAAGCAATACGCTTCCTCAGATAGTTAGGGCCAATCGCATGGAGGGCTTTAAATGCCAGAGTGAGGACGGAAGGATAGATCATCGTCAAACACCACTCCGAGATTTTTTACCTGAGAAGATGGTTTCTCTGGGGGGAACATGTCCTGGGGCCACCATGTCTTCCAGCCCGGTTCAGGGGCACAGCCGAAAAAGAGCAGCTCAGATTTGTCTGAGTTGCATTTCAGGCTGTGCCGCTGAAACCACGCAAAGACTGCGCTCATACAGTCCTTGATTCTGCCGCCGTTGAAGGCCTCTCCCTTCCTGCAGGTGAACAAGAGCTGGGTGTCATCAGCGTATGAGATGACCCGGGCCCCAAACGCCTCCGCTACCTCCGCTAGAGGGGCCATGTATATGTTGAAGATGGTGGGGCTCAGGATGGAACCTTGAGGCACCCCCACCTCCAGCGAAAGCATTTCGGCCGAGAACGGCGGAGCCCAGATCACCTGTCGGCGGTCGGCAAGAAAGGATTGAAACCAGTCCAGCACCGTCCCTCGCAGACCAATCTCCCTGAGTCTTGAGAGGAGACCTGCGTGTGGGACGGTGTCGAACGCCGCCGATAGGTCCAACATGACTAGCATAGCCTTTCCCCCATGATCGAGCGTCTCCCTGATGGCGTCGGTAACCTCTACCAGAGCCGTCTCCGTGCTGTAATTCGCACGAAAGCCGGACTGGGAGTCATGCAGCAGTTTGTTGTTCTCAATAAAGGTGGTCAGAGTATGCTGAACATGTTTCTCCAACACCTTCGCCAGAGCAGGGAGGAGGGAGATTGGTCTATAGTTAGCGCATTGCAGGGGGTCGAGCAGAGGCTTCTTAATCAGCGGCAGAATGAGTGCGTGTTTCCATTGTCGTGGAACCACCCCTGAACTCAATGATAGATTAAGCAGGGGGTTCAGCAAGCTGTTCAACGCTGAGGCCACCTTGCCCAAGCATTTCGCCGGACAAGCATCCAGAGGCGAGCCAGATTGCAGCCGGGATAACAACTCAAGCGATGTCTCACAGGACAGCTGGGGAAAGACAGATAGTAAAGGCCCAGATTCAGCCTGTGAGGGAGCTAAATAGGTCGACTTATCCCCTAACACAGCGTCAGCCGTTCGGGAATCCACAGATGGAAAAGTGTCCTGAATCTTTAAGATTTTAGTCACAAAAAAGTCGGCGAGCTGCTTGATCCATTCTTCCGTGTGTGAATGGACCGGGGTCCCTACTACAGGGTTGACAAACTCCTTCACAATCCTAAAGAGTTCCCGGCTCGTATTATCGGCTTTGTCAATTCTCTGCTCAAGATAGTTCTTTTTGGCTGCGGCAATCTGTTTATAGTAAGACTTTATCGCGTCGCGGTATTTCGTTAGCTCCACAAGATCGTACTTGCGCCGCCACCGCCTTTCCAACTTTTTGCAGTCTTGTCGCATTGTACGTAAAGTGGAAGAGAACCAAGGAGCAGAATTGAGATGAGGTGCTGTTCTAGCAGGCTTCAATGGGGCCAGCTCCTCAAATCTTGCCTGCATCCAGTTCTGGACCAGGATTAGGTCGGCTTCCAGAACCCCTGTCAGTTGACACGGGTATTGGCAGAGAGCATCGGAGAGCATATCTGCTGTCACTAGGTGGAAGGCTCTAGATTGCCGGGACCCTTCCTTCAGAGCCCTTTGGCTAAGCTTAGATTCAAACACTAAGGCAAAGTTTATCAGATAATGATCTGACCAGAGGACCGGGAGTGGAGGGGGCACCTCAATAGGCTTGGAGGAAAAGATCACATCTAATGTGTGGCCTTTCACGTGAGTGGGGCTGTGGATAAAAGGGGCTAGCCCTAACATCGCCGTGATATCACGGAGTTTGGTAGCTTCAGCATCGGTTAGACAGTCCATGTGCAAATTTAAGTCGCCTAATAACAAGCAGTGCGCAGAACGCATGCAAGGTACTGATAAGGCCGACTGTAGGTCCTCGAAAAAGGACCCGATGGGTCCAGGGGGTCTATAGAGGAGAATTCCGGTACAGGTCAGGGACGCCGATAGATGGAGTGTAAAACCTAAGGCTTCACATCCGGCAATGTTGTCCACCGCAAAGGAGGAGCAATCAAAGACCTTGTCCACTATCAGAGCCACCCCACCGCCTCTTCCCTCAGTTCTATCCCTCCGTAAGATGGAATAGTTAGGCGGGACAGCACAGGCAATGTCGGGTTCCGAGCCCACTCCCAGCCAAGTCTCAGTTAGAAATAAGCAAGAGATCTTGGAGTGCGCGAGAAGATCCCATATATCCGAGGTATGACGAGGAAGGGACCTAGTGTTAAGCAACGCGCAATGACAGTACTGAGGAGGGGTAGATGGACCATGAGTAGATGATAATGTGGGGAGCCAGTTACACACGGGGCAACCCTTGCCTAGACGGCGACCGCCGGGGAAAAGAGACAGACAGGCCGAGCGAGGGGGGCGCAAAGCAAACAAGGAAGCAGCGCTATACGTAATCATCCTAGAGCTGCGGGTAGTCAACCTCTAACCCGGCAGACAACCGGAGCCGAGGACCAGAGTCCGACCTCGTCCGCCTCCGAGACGCGGACGAGCGCAGACGGGCAGGACTCTGGCACGACTCAGGCGCAGGGAAGGCGCTCCGCTGCGCGTTACCGCTGCGCGAGACCAGCGAGCATTAAATAGCGTCGTCTCGGCGTCCCAGGTGACCCAGGTGACCTGGACGCTCAAAGATGGCGCTCGCGCTTCCTCCCAAAGCAAGATGGCGCTGAAACCCACAGAAACCCACAACCTCCCGGTAACCCGGACCCGCCAAACAGCGGTGGTGATTCCTGAATTACAGTGCAAGGTAGGGGCCAGGAGCGCTTTTAAAAAACAGGGGGGAAGGCAAAAAGTAACACAAACAGAAATCCGAAAACGGGATAATTTAAAAATAAGCTAAGCAGAGAAGGCGCGCGACCAGCGCGAACAGCAGCGGGGCACCAGTGATATTCTCGCCCTCAAGGGCACTAAGCAGGCTCACCTTCCGCTCAGCTCGCCCTAAATAGCGTCGTCTCGGCGTCCCAGGTGACCCAGGTGACCTGGACGCTCAAAGATGGCGCTCGCGCTTCCTCCCAAAGCAAGATGGCGCTGAAACCCACAGAAACCCACAACCTCCCGGTAACCCGGACCCGCCAAACAGCGGTGGTGATTCCTGAATTACAGTGCGAGGTAGGGGCCAGGAGCGCTTTTAAAAAACAGGGGGGAAGGCAAAAAGTAACACAAACAGAAATCCGAAAACGGGATAATTTAAAAATAAGCTAAGCAGAGAAGGCGCGCGACCAGCGCGAACAGCAGCGGGGCACCAGTGATATTCTCGCCCTCAAGGGCACTAAGCAGGCTCACCTTCCGCTCAGCTCGCCCTAAATAGCGTCGTCTCGGCGTCCCAGGTGACCCAGGTGACCTGGACGCTCAAAGATGGCGCTCGCGCTTCCTCCCAAAGCAAGATGGCGCTGAAACCCACAGAAACCCACAACCTCCCGGTAACCCGGACCCGCCAAACAGCGGTGGTGATTCCTGAATTACAGTGCGAGGTAGGGGCCAGGAGCGCTTTTAAAAAACAGGGGGGAAGGCAAAAAGTAACACAAACAGAAATCCGAAAACGGGATAATTTAAAAATAAGCTAAGCAGAGAAGGCGCGCGACCAGCGCCAACAGCAGCGGGGCACCAGTGATATTCTCGCCCTCAAGGGCACTAAGCAGGCTCACCTTCCGCTCAGCTCGCCCTAAATAGCGTCGTCTCGGCGTCCCAGGTGACCCAGGTGACCTGGACGCTCAAAGATGGCGCTCCCGCTTCCTCCCAAAGCAAGATGGCGCTGAAACCCACAGAAACCCACAACCTCCCGGTAACCCGGACCCGCCAAACAGCGGTGGTGATTCCTGAATTACAGTGCAAGGTAGGGGCCAGGAGCGCTTTTAAAAAACAGGGGGGAAGGCAAAAAGTAACACAAACAGAAATCCGAAAACGGGATAATTTAAAAATAAGCTAAGCAGAGAAGGCGCGCGACCAGCGCGAACAGCAGCGGGGCACCAGTGATAGTCTCGCCCTCAAGGGCACTAAGCAGGCTCACCTTCCGCTCAGCTCACCCTAAATAGCGTCGTCTCGGCGTCCCAGGTGACCCAGGTGACCTGGACGCTCAAAGATGGCGCTCGCGCTTCCTCCCAAAGCAAGATGGCGCTGAAACCCACAGAAACCCACAACCTCCCGGTAACCCGGACCCGCCAAACAGCGGTGGTGATTCCTGAATTACAGTGCAAGGTAGGGGCCAGGAGCGCTTTTAAAAAACAGGGGGGAAGGCAAAAAGTAACACAAACAGAAATCCGAAAACGGGATAATTTAAAAATAAGCTAAGCAGAGAAGGCGCGCGACCAGCGCGAACAGCAGCGGGGCACCAGTGATATTCTCGCCCTCAAGGGCACTAAGCAGGCTCACCTTCCGCTCAGCTCGCCCTAAATAGTGTCGTCTCGGCGTCCCAGGTGACCCAGGTGACCTGGACGCTCAAAGATGGCGCTCGCGCTTCCTCCCAAAGCAAGATGGCGCTGAAACCCACAGAAACCCACAACCTCCCGGTAACCCGGACCCGCCAAACAGCGGTGGTGATTCCTGAATTACAGTGCAAGGTAGGGGCCAGGAGCACTTTTAAAAAACAGGGGGGAAGGCAAAAAGTAACACAAACAGAAATCCGAAAACGGGATAATTTAAAAATAAGCTAAGCAGAGAAGGCGCGCGACCAGCGCGAACAGCAGCGGGGCACCAGTGATATTCTCGCCCTCAAGGGCACTAAGCAGTTTTTATCAGTAACACTGTATGTGAGTGCAAATGTAAAGGTCATTTCAATTGAAGATTTGTTGTCTGTAATGGCAGTATGCTACTATACCATCCGTACTCCACGTTACCCCACTCCTCTCTACTCTGCACCACTTCACGCCACTGCACTCTACTCTGCACCAATCCACACTACGCCACCCCACACTGCGTCTCAGCACTCTTCTCTGCACCTCTGCCTCTCTTCTCTGCACCACTCCACTCTACTCTGTGCCAATGTACTCTACCCCCCACTACTCTACTACGCACCACTGCACTCTTCGCCACTGTAATCTACACCATTCCACTCTATGCCACCCTATTGTGCAACACTGCACTATGTGCCACTACACTTGATGCAATACCCTCTACACCGCTTCACTCAAAACCAATGCACTCTACACCAATATACTGTGCACCACATCACTCCACGCCACTATACCCTACGCCGCTGCACTTTACGCCACTCTATTCTACCTCTATTCTATTCTGTATCACTGCACTCTATGCCACTCTATTCCACTCTGCACCATTGTACTCTTCGCCACTCTACTCTATGCCACTGCACTCTATGCCACTCTACTCTGCTCCAATGCACTTTATGCCATTCTACTATACACCGCTGCACTCTACGACAGTATACTCTGGAACATAGCACTCTCTGCCACTTTGCTTTATGCCACTCTACGCCACTGCACTCTGCGCCACTGCACTCTACATCTCTGCACTCTACGCCACTGCACTCTAAGCTACTCTAATCTACTCTGAAACAATCTACTCTGCCACTGCAGTCTACGCCACTCCATTGCACTCTGCACCACTTCACACCACTGCACTCTGACTATGCCAATGCACTCTGCACCACTTTTCTCAAAATTAATACACTCTATGCCGCTGCACTCTATGCCAATCTACTTTGCACCACTGCACTGTACGCCACTATACTCTATATAACTGCACTCTATGCCACTCTCTTCAACATTATTGCACTCTACGTCACTTTACTCTGCACCACTGTATGCCACTGCACAATACACCAATGCACTCTATGCCACTCTACTGTACACCACTGCAACCTAAGACACTCTACTCTGCATTACTGCACTCTCTGCCAGTCGCAGCACTGCACTCTACTCCACTACTCTATACCACTCCACTCTGGCACCACTCCACTCCACTCTACGCCACTTCACTCTACTCTGAAACAATCTACTCTACGCCACTGCAATCAACTCTGCACCACTCTACTCTACACCACCCTACTCCATGCCACTGTGCTCCACGCCACTATACTATGTCATTGCACTCTACCCTGCACCACTAGCCTCTATCCTGCCTCACTTCACTTCGCTCTCCTCTGAAACAAATCACTCTATGCCGCTGCACTCTATGCCACTGCATGCTACGCCACTCTACTCTAAACCAATGCACTCTACGCCAATTCGCTCTACACCACTTTACAGAAAACCAATGCACCCTACGCCACTGTACTTATGCCCACTACTTTGTACCACTGCATCTTATGCCCCTATACTATACAACATTCTACTCTAATCAACTGCACTCTATGCCACTGCATTCTATGTCACTTTACATTATTGCGCTCTACATCACTGCACTCTATGCCACTCTATTCTACTCTGCACCACTGTATACTACGTCACTCCACTCTGCAACACTCTACGACCCTGCACTCTGACACTCTACTCTCCATTACTACACTCTATGCTACTGCACTCTACTCTTCACCACTAAACTCTATGCCACTCTACTGCCGTCTACATCACTGTCCTCCATGCACTGCACTTAATGCCACTGCACTCTAAGCCACTGCACTATACACCACTTTACTCTGCACCTCTCCACTCTATGCCACTCTACACCACTCTGTGTCACTCTACTCTGTGCCACTCTGCGCCACTCCACTCTATGTCATTGCACGCTAGGCCACCGCAATATACTCTGCACCACTCTGTTCTATGCCACTGCACTTTACGCTACTCCACGTCACTGCACTCTCTGCCAATACACTCTACACCACTTTACTCAAAACCACTGCACTCTACGCCACTGCACTCAGTGCCAGTCTACTCTGCACCTCTATACTTTACGCCTCTTCACTCAAGGCCATTCTACTCTACTCCACTCTACGACACTTCACTCTATGATGCTAAACTCCATTAAACTCTGCTCCACTGACACTCTACTCCACTCCACTCTACAGCAGTCTACTCCACTCTATACCATTCTATGACACTACTCCACTCTACGACGCACTACGCAATGTCCTCTATGCCACTCCATGACACTTTACTCCACTCTTCTATGCAACACTACTCCACTCTATGCACTCCACTCTGACAATCTACTCCGCTCTACAACATTCTACGCAACACCCTCTATGCCACTCCCCTCTGCTCTACACCACTCCACACACTCTATGCCACTCCACTCTACGAAGTTCTACTCAACTCTGACACTGTGCTTCACTCTATATCACTCAACTCTACACCCTTCCTCTCTATGACACTCTACTCCCTCCACGATATTCCACAACACTGTACACCACTCCATGACACTCCACTTCACTCCTCTCCATGCCTCTACTGTACCTCACTCTACGCCACTCCATAACACTCCCCTCTACGACACTCCACTCCAGAGACTGTTAGCTTCTTTCCGGTGACTTCTTTTGCCACCTCTGAGGCCGTGGGGTCACAATGGAAGTGCCAGGGGTAACAGTGAGAAAGCCAGGGGTCGCAGCTGTGACCTCTGTTCACCCCTAAATTACATCCATGTTCTATCTATGGTTTGACACCAATCCGTGTGTTTTGCGTTCTCTCTGGTTAAAACCCTATTGCAGCATGGGTGGGTCCCTTGTCTTGTTTCCAAAAAGTCCCACCTTCTCTCACTTTCTGACAGTGGAGTTTCCTTTTTTCTTTCTGTGATTCCGCTGCCTTGTTGACTTGGAAAGTGAATCCTCCTTATGATACCAGTGAGTTATTCTTTGACTTTTGGGCATTGGGGCAATTTGAAATGGTGACCTGAGGTCTTTATTTGGTTCATGGGACTTCCCAGTCTTTTGCAGGAGTTCTTTTTTTATATTTGACCCGGTCCACTCTTTTTGTCAAGGCAGCCATAGTCCACAGGGCCCTCTCCCCTCCCTATATTGGTAATTGAATGGTTGATTTTTACCTCATGCGGTGTGCCAGGCAAAGAGTTTAATCTCTCGGTCTCAGTGTATAGTCTGTGATTTGACTCAGGACTTATGCTTTTTCTTTGCGTACTTTGCCGTGCTACGGTTATCGACAGTATATGTCTTGTCATGTGGGTCAAGGTTTTTCTCTCTTTGTGTGGTTGTATTGTTATTTTTTTAGGTGAGCCTTGAATGTTGAGGTCAGAGGAGTGCCTTGTACATCTTTAATATGTAATTACTGTGACAAGAAAGGCAAGTGGGGGGTAATGTCTTGAGTACTTACCAGTAATCTTCAATATTCTGAGCTCAAGTCTTACTTGTCACAGTCCCCGGATTCCTTCATTTCCCTAAGGAGTAATTTCAGCCTCACTCAGATTAGCTACTGCTTGGTAGGTGCAAGTAGGTTGTTTGTCTCCTGGGTGCGGACTATGACATGGAAGAATTGTAGTTAAAGTCATGAAGATTACCAGTAGGCAATCAGGATGGTCTCTCTCGATAAGATCCACTTACACCACAACCATACATTTCCTCTTGCTGACCCACTGTCGTAGTCTGTTTACTGTTTCTATTTTCACTCTAGACTACCACATGGGACCAAAACCCAAACCTGACCTCTGAAAAGTCACTTTTTTTTTTAAATTGTAAATTCTTTATTGACCGTACGATTACTTAAAATCTTTACAATAAAACACAATAAATAGCTAAAATACAACACAATGCACCAACCATGCCAGCATGGGCGCAGTTTTTAGCAATATGCTCCTGAAGGAAACTGTATTACCGTGAGTATAAAATTATATATATCCCGAGCTTTTGCTTGGACCTGTAAAACGAGAAAAAGCCCTATTTACATGAACTTCATCAATCATTGTTTCCAGGTCTGGTTAAAACCCCTTCAAGGACCAACTCTCTCATGTGGTCTGTTTGGCCACTCTGTGGGTCCTTAAGTTAGACAACTTCCACCAAAGAGGGGGGCACCAGCTAATTTAATTACTGGGTTGATGCAGCTCTCAGGTCAGCAGTCTGTTGCTGGGAGTCGAGTGCTATTCTTATTTGGTGAATGAACTTGCCGACTCAGGCCAGTAGGCAAGTAGTTGTTTCCAAAAAACACCAGCCCGAAGCGTCCCTGCACGTTCTGAGGCCCTTCGCCTTTAGGGTTGGGCCCCATTGATGATGACGATCCGCAGCTAGTTTTGGGCAGCAGCACAAGAGGTGTAGCCAGGATTCCTGTGTCATACTTACATAACTGACAAGAAAGTCACATGGGATCCACCTTTGTAGCAAGTTCTAGAGATTTTGGAGTACACAAGACAACATGATCATTTGAAATCTTTGGAGCAAAACTCAAAGGAAATCACATTACAATCACTGGAGTCTGGCTCTCACCCAAAGAGTGAGACTAGTCGTTTGAAATTATGTACGCACCAAAATCACTTCTCTTTTTCTGTAGAATGTTATGGTTTTTAGAACCGCAAAGCAGGAAGAATGAACAGTGGCCAGCATTGAGGGATCACTACTTTTTTCTGTGCCAGTCATTTTCTTTCTTAAATCTTTAAACACAGGAAGAATAGAACTCATTTCAATGCCATGAGCAAATTGCTCACAGTGTACAAATTCCAATGCGTTTGTGACACCTTTCTATAAAGTCTACCTATCGGGGAACACACTAATTGTATAATTTGAAAATACAAATTTTCCCTGAAAAAACTGTTCACAAACTTTGTTTTATTTCTCGGTGATACTGTACAAGTTAATGGCTTACGTCGCAAAACGTATCAGGGGCATTTTTTGCCTTTACAATAGTGAAGGGGGTCTTGTTATTCCTGAAATTTAGAAGTTTTGGACAGTTGGCTGGTTCTTACATACATATCAGCTAGGGAACGTTTTTTCCACCCAAAAACATTTTATATCTAATTTTGTTTTACATAAATATGTTGCTTAGTCTGTCATTCCATGGCTCGGGCATTTCTTCACACATTAGAGGTTTTCGCCACTATTCCCTTACAGACAAAGTGACTCATCTCTGAGATGTATAGTAGGCTCAGGCGAAATTGTAATTATGCTGGCATCCTTTGTGTAATTTTTGGCACTTTGCTTTACCGTTTTATGCGTAATTCTGGTACATAACCTCATTACGCTTGACTTAAAGGGGTAGCTTGGGTAAAAATCCTATAACAGGAGCCCGGAAACAACACAAACAGAAAAAATGAAGCACCTCGTGTGTGGCACTATTTGTTAGTACTAAACTATAGCACAAAAAGCCGATTTGCATTTCATGTAATTCTGCATATTTTTCCAACTTTTTGATGAATTACACAAAATGAAATTACGCAAACTTTGCACACCCCTAGAAACTATCCAACATAGGAAAACATGTTTTGGAAATGGATGGATATCCTTTGTTTTCCCAAAAAGGGGTGAAATTGGGCACCCAAATGATAAAATCTAACCGTTCATCACAGCCATTTATCACCCATTATAAAGCTATCAAATGCAATGGAAGCAATATGATGAGGCCAAAGGGAAAAGAAGAGTTATGCCACAGTGTTTTAGAAGTACACTAGTGAATGTAAGGTGTTAGAAGTACACTAGTGAATGTAAGGTGTTAGAAGAACAATAGTGAATGTAAGGTGTTAGAAGAACACTAGTGTAAGGTGTTGGAAGTACACCTGTGAATGTAAGGTGTTAGAAGTACACTAGTGAATGGAAGGTGTTAGAAGTACACTAGTGAATGTAAGGTGTTAGCAGTACACTAGTGAATGTAAGGTATTAGAAGTACACTAGTGAAGGCAAGGTGTTAGAAGAACACTAGTGAATGTAAGGTGTTAGCAGTACACTAGTGAATGGAAGGTGTTAGAAGGTAAGGTGTTAGAAGTACACTAGTGAATGTAAGGGAAGTACACTAGTGAATGTAAGGGAAGTACACTAGTGAATGTAAGGTGTTAGAAGTACACTTGTGAATATAAGGTGTTAGAAGTACACTAGTGAATGTAAGGTGTTAGAAGTTCACTAGTGAATGAAAGGTGTTAGAAGTACACTAGTGAATGTAGGGTGTTGGAAGTACACTAGCGAATGTAAGGTGTTAGAAGAACACTAGTGAATGTAAGGTGTTAGCAGTACACTATTAAATGTAAGGTATTAGAAGTACACTAGTGTAAGGTGTTGGAAGTACACCTGTGAATGAAAGGTGTTAGAAGTACACTAGTGAATGTAGGGTGTTGGAAGTACACTAGCGAATGTAAGGTGTTAGAAGAACACTAGTGAATGTAAGGTGTTAGAAGAACACTAGTGAATCTAAGGTGTTAGCAGTACACTATTAAATGTAAGGTATTAGAAGTACACTAGTGTAAGGTGTTGGAAGTACACCTGTGAATGTAAGGTGTTAGAAGTACACTAGTGAATGGAAGGTGTTAGAAGTACACTAGTGAATGCAAAGTGTTAGAAGAACACTAGTGAATGTAAGGTGTTAGAAGAACACTAGTGAATGTAAGGTGTTAGCGGTACACTAGTGAATGTAAGGTGTTAGAAGTACACTAGTGAATGCGAGGTGTTAGCAGTACACTAGTAAATGCGAGGTGTTAGAAGTACACTAGTGAATGCAAGGTGTTAGAAGAACACTAGTGAATGCAAGGTGTTAGAAGAACACTAGTGAATGTAAGGTGTTAGCAGTACACTAGTGAATGTAAGGTGTTAGAAGTATACTAGTGAATGTAAGGGAAGTACACTTGTGAATGTAAGGTGTTAGAAGTACACTAGTGAATGTAAGGTGTTAGAAGAACACTAGTGAATCTAAGGTGTTAGATGAACACTAGTGAATCTAAGGTGTTAGCAGCACACTAGTAAAGGTAAGGTATTAGAAGTACACTAGTGAATGTAAGGTGTTGGAAGTACACTAGTGAATGTAAGGTGTTGGAAGTACACTAGTGAATGTAAGGTGTCAGAAAAACAATAGTGAATGTAAGGTGTCAGAAGAACACTAGTGAATGTAGCGGACTGAGAACCTGATAGCGCAGGAGAGGGAGGTTGGGAAAAATAGAAAAAGTATTGCACTGTGTTTTATTGCTCAGATGCTTTTATTTGGCTATTGGCCTTTTTAAAATCTTACTGTGTTCCTCGATATTGCACAATTGCATGCAGCACTTTCACGGACAGCGTTTCTGGTCTGCCGAGGCTTTTTTGTGCCGTAGAGCGGAGAAACGCTGTCCCAACGAGGCATTCCCACTCACATCCGGTGAGCCAACCGCAGGTCGCAACACTAGTGGTTGGCTTCCGGAAGAGCATTAATACCAGGTCCGTACAAAGTAACTGTAGGAAACTAGAAAGAATCTGGAGGCGAGGCTATGAATCAGCTGACCTCATTTTTTTAAGGCAGCTCTTAGACAGTATCACCACCACATCAAACTGGAAAAATAATGCATTTTTAATTCCAACCAAATTAATCAAGCAGGAGAGAACCAAAAAACTATTTTTAATATCGTCCAAACATACACAAAGCCCAAGATACTTGACCATGCAATCATACCATCACAAGCTTTGTGCATAAAAAAAAAATCGCTGAATATTTTGAAAACAAAATCACTGATCTGAGGAAGGATTTCCCTGAGACCGTCCTCCAGATCAACCAGCCCACATCTTTAGGGACCACAAGAATATTCTCCAGGTTCCAAGAGATTAGCATGGAACAATGAAGACAAGCTATTCTCACCTGTAAATCGGGGTTCCCCTTTGATCCCTGCCCTCCCAGAGTACTTCAGGCACTTGTGGACATTATCAATCCAGCCATTAATCATATAATTAATTCATCATTTGAATCCTCCAGTGTACCAGACAATTGGAAGATTGCAGCAGTAAAACCCCTTCAAAAAAAGAAAATCGCGGACCCTACCACACTCTCTAACCTTAGACCACTTTCACTGTTACTCTGGCTGAGTAAACTAGTGGAAATATTGGCCAACGGACAATTACATGACTTCCTGCTGAAGGAAAACATCCTTCACCCAAAACAATCTGGTTTCAGACAGAATCAGTGCTGCTTCACACCACAAAAACACTAAAGCTTGCCTTAGATCAGGGCAAGGATGCAGTACTGGTTCTGTTGGATTTATCTGCCGCGTTTGACACGGTTTCCCACGTTATTCTACTTGACAGACTTGCAACCAGTGGCATCACCAATAAGGCGCTAGCCTGGTTTTTGGTTTTTTAGAAAACAGACGCAACATAGTCACCCTCGGCCAACACAAGTCTGTAGAAAAACAGCTTCCATCGGGGGTCCCTCAGGGCTCTTCCCTGAGCCCGACGCTTTTTAATCTGTACATGACGCCACTGCTTGTCCTGATAGACTCATTTGATGTCGAAGCTATTACTTATGCAGATGACACACAGATCATCCTTACCCTAGATAAAAATTCCACCATATCGGAAGAAAAACTCTATCACTGCCTAACAGCAGTCATGAATTGGATGAAACTTAATCATCTGAAATGTAACAGCCAAAAAACCAAAATCATGCTGCTTGGGAAAACAAATCTTTTCACGCCCAGTCAATGGTGGCCTGAAAACATGGTTCCACCACCAAACGCTGCAGATACAGTACGGAATCTAGGAATTGTATTTGATCACTCTCTATCGTTCCACAGCCAAGCATTAGCGGTAGCAGGCATGTGTTTCTATACCATAAAAATCTTGAGAACGTTTTTGGAACTATTGCCCTTGAATGCTAGGAAAACAGTCGCAGTGGCACTAGTTCTTTCGTGTCTGGACTACTGTAACAGCCTGTATGCAGGAGTAAATAAATCAATTATAAAAAAGTTACAGGTGGTCCAGAACGCAGCGGCCAGGTTGGTGCTTAGACTCCCTAGAGGATCCCCTTCCATGGCAGCACTTCAACGACTACATTGGTTACCAATTCATAAAAGAATTCTGTTTAAACTTTTAACGATTACCTATAAAGCTATAAAAGCATCAGGGCCGACATATCTCCGGTCCAGAATTCGCCCCTATACTACACAACGTCTTTTGCGATCGTCTTTGGGGAACTATCTGATAGTCCCTAGCTACTGACTGAAAACAAAAGGAGGCAAAACCATAGCCGTTCTAGGAACAAAAGCCTGGAACAGTTTGCCGCTCCAGTTGAAATTGGCTCAATCAGAACGCCTCTTCAGGAAGTTTCTGAAAACATGGATGTTTTCTGTTCCCGACAGTACTGTGCTTTCTCTTACATGACGCTAGATATGAATGCATAGCCTCACTCTTATTCCCTCATCTCACTGCTGCTTCTGTCTCGTTACACTTTCCGCTAGCGCCAAGATGCTCCTTGGAGTGAACGTAGCGCTCTATAAATAAACTCATTCATTCATTCATTCAAGTACACTAGTGAATGTAAGGTGTTTTATCGATGAACGCAGCATTGCCGAGGCATCTTAGGCACATTGTGAAGCTCCCCGAGTCACACACCATTTCATTTTGACACTTTACAAAACACTGTTATTCCACATTTCTATAACTCTTCTAGTGTTGCATTCTTCTTTTTTTCATAGATATCTCCCCACCCTATGACTCTTCCATCTTTTTCTCCCTTTCCAAGCCACCATTCTCGACTTTGTCGCCTTTCACTCGATCAGAACTTCCAATTGCTCTCCGTGCTGCCTTACCTACCAGCTTACCAAACATACCCTTCCTTATCTCCACCTGCAAGCATCAATCCCTCTCACCTGCCCTTCCTTTACTTCCATTCCTCCCCCTTTACTCTCCCCGGCTTTCCACCTTCCCCCCTCACCTACAGCCGCTGTCCCCTTCCTATTGTCTCCCTCGTTCCAGAAGTTCAATGAGCTCTAAAGTGGCCAAAAGACAGTTTGTAGGCGCTTCACAAAACAACCCAAATATAAAAATAAATGAAAAAATAAACCAAAAATTATACGAGGGACACGGAGAGTAAGGACGGGGGTTTAATGTGTTAGGGTTATTAATATTCATACAGAGAATAACGACATAACACAAAGCAGAACATTTTTATGAGTGCTTGGCGCTTTTATTAGGGACTGTAAGCGTCTGGGTATCGTTAAATATTATTATCAAATCTTTCATGAACAAAAAAGTGTGATAATGGCACTCTTTATCCTCCATTAAGCGGGCACGGATTTCATTACAGCAGCATGTAGATGTACTTCAGTCACTCACACAAACTTAAAAGCATTCCCAAAGCACTGTGCCGCCAAAAATAAAAAATAAACTAAATAAATACTCCGATCATTCAGTTCTTTTGTTATCAAGTACATGAAAGTTATGACGGATTTTGTTTGTTAATCTTATAATATAAATGAAAAGATATTTTTACAACTGTACACAACATGTTATCTACAAACAAGGCGCAAAGCACGTGCTTTTTTTTACATGCTTCTTGCTTTCCTTTCATATCCGAGTTTGCGCATACCTCGCATCAAAGTTGGCCAATGATGAATCTGAGTTGCATTGACATACTCTTCTACAGTGAACAGAGTTAATTTGTTAAGACTCCTCCTACAAAAACAAATCAAAAATTGGAAAATTAAAAAAAAAAAAAAACCCGAGGAATCTGGAACAAGGCTGAGGCACCATCCATGTAATTCCTCGACAGAGGACCTCTCTATTGAATTGTGAGAGTCCCCAAACTGCCACAGCAAACATTTTAGGAGCCAGCCACAGAAATGTTCTGGGCCAGCCATTAGCCAGATAGGAGCTGAGCTCGTTTCCGAATAAAAACCTCTTGCCAAAGAACACGTCACTCATAATGCTGGACCTAAGAAGCATCTGGACATTACTGATGTGGCCTTTGAGAAAAGGCGCATTCTGATTGGGCAATGCATGTCTATTGCCTAGCAGAGTTATTATAAGCTGTATTTAACATTATTCTCTCACTTTTTTGGTCACCTGGTTGTATTTTTGCTTAGTAAGCAATTTACACAGTGGTGCTGGAACAAGTTGTCCGGTTGTCTTGTTTAATGCAACAACAAAAAAAAGAAAAAAATAATTTAAGGATTAACTGGGAATACAAGTGTTCTGTTATTTCTAGCCACACAACAACCTGCAAAATGCAAATGGGAATATGCTTGGAAAATTTACTGGAACTGGTGAAAAACAAGTGGCAAATGGTGCGGTATTTTCTTCCTCGCGTTATTCCTCATTCTAGATGTCAAAAGAAGAATTCGCCTGGCTGGTACAGGTGCAGTAATTCCACACAGTATCTGTGATATCAGGTGCACTGTTACTGCGCCTTGTTACCGGCCACTTGGCATCAGGCCCATTGTATGACCCATACAGCTCCCTTGTCAACCTTACTAAATCAGTTATAGGTTATCACAGATTGATCACAAGTCACAAGGCTAAGAAACACTTGTATAATTTTTGCAAGACAACTTCGGTTGCTGAACACTCCTGATGAACCCAGCGAAAGGGTTAAGCTTTTGACTGCACACGTCTACTCTGGTATGATGATGATTAATCAAAGAGGCTTCACATAAACGTATGTGATAGCACCCAAGGGATGACCCAACAATCACTAGGGGCCTGGGGTAGTCAAGCAAATGAATAGATAGTGGTGCATAATACATAAGTACAACAATAGTCATAACCAAATTGCTATTTAATGAATAGATAACCAAATAATAAAATTGGTGCTAGTGATAACCGTCCTTGGTGCTCTCTTCAGTTTGATATTCATGTGATCAATGTACGTATCATATAATCAAGAGAAGCACTGTTCGTTTAATTATGATACTGAGTTTTGTTATCGGTTCCAAGACACAAGTCAACAATGTTTCGATCCGTTTCCAAAATATGGGATCATCATCAGGACTCAAAGAATAAGGAGCCAAAGAGATAGTTAGGGTAGATTCAGAGGCCCTCAATGGGTGACTGGTGGAGGGCAAGATGGCCTTGGAAGCTGTAGTCGGGAGCTTATGACGGATGTAGCAGGTAACAATGCTTGTATAAAGATGCACACTGGCCATTTTGAGAAAAACCTATGCGCCAGACAGGTGCTGTGGGGCCTTAGAAGTCCAAAGGTTGGGAGGCAGAAAATAACTGCTATGTGAAGCTCCTGCAGGAATTAGCCTGCAAAGAAGGAGCTGACAGGACTTTGCAGTCAGAACGGAGCAGAGCGACAGCAAAAAAGCTGTCTGTGTACCACTGCTAGCATCCATTAGGGACCACTGTTTATTCATTTACTTAAATAAAAGTACAGCACAGTAAATTTGTGGACCACATTAAAGACAGGTTTGCACTGGACCACCTATTAACAAACCAATTCAGAACAGTTAAATACCTCACATGTACTTCTACAATTGAACTTGCCCACAGATAACAACTATTTACTGTCAAGGTTGTCTACAATGTTGGGTTCAGTCAATTTCATTGCCATCAGATCAACCCCTGCGTGCAAGATTTGGGACATAGAATTCCAATACCATCTGGCAATTGCCTTTTCGTTGACTTTCTTGCAGGTTCCAGTCCTTGCAGCAGCTGGGACAATGTGCTGAAGGGAAGAGATCAATGAACAACTCTCTTTTCTTCTTGTGGACCAGTGCAGTAAAGCACAAGATCCCACAGTGCAATCTAAACCAAGGTTGCTGTCCAATGGTGAAACCATGAAGCATCAAATGAAAACAAATGAGATCAATGTGTGGCCCTCAAATTCGAATCTCTTTTGCCTGTTGCTTTTTTCTACAAACTCATTTGCCCAAACATATTTCCTAAGAAGTCTATGGAGGGACAGCTTTTTTTGAGCAATGAAAACTAGTCTTTTTTTAGGGAGACCTAGGTGTGTTTTGGCACCTTAAAATGAAACGGCGAAACAATCCAGAGGTAAAAAAATATTCACGCTCGACTAGCTGCAGGAAAAATGATGTAATTGATCCCCAGCATAATAAACGACTACTGTCTTCCATTAACAAGTTGACGACTGTAGATAACGTCTCACACAGATGTTTTAATAGGTAAACCAGAAAACTATTCCAGTATCCCCATTCAATTTAATTCACAGAGGAGATCACCATCTAGTCAAGGTGACAAACTCTGGACAACCTACTATTGACCTTTCATAACTTGTCTAACCACCTTAAATTCTGAAACTGTTTGAAAACGTATCCATTTCTAAACTAGGATTATAAACTTTTCCCAGGAACAGTTTTGAGTGTTAGCCTCTTCAAGTAGTGCGGTCTGTAGGGTGCAGAAAAGAAGTCTCTCAGTCGCTCGCTCACTCACTTTGGATTTCAATGATCCACTTTGTCTGTAGATGTGATTGAGAACAATATCTACATCAGTTGCAACCTACTAATAAATAGGCACTGGTAACAATAAGATTGTGACAATTGCGGCAATGAAGATTTTTTTCAATTCCAATCTGTATAAGACAAAAAAGCCTTCCTAGGCAGATAGGGAAGTATTTTGCCTCTTCTGTCCCTTTGTGTAGGCGTTCATTTGAAAAATATAAAAAATATGATAATAGTGCAAAGCTCGAGCCTAGCCTGGCCCTTGAGTGGCCCCAGCCTATTAGGAAGTCCTGTTTTGCCCACAACGCCCCAGTCTGTCTCTGTCTTTCCCCATTAAAACATTGCTTGGAAAACAAATCATTTTAAGCACTCCAGTCCAATAGAAATTTGCAGATAAAGTTATGGCAGTCATCATTGTGATAGAACTGTTTCTTGCAGATGGAGATGCACTTTTTCAGCAGCACAAAATTCACTGGCAAGGT
The DNA here is from genome assembly GCF_964204655.1 of Triturus cristatus. NCBI lineage: Eukaryota > Metazoa > Chordata > Amphibia > Caudata > Salamandridae > Triturus > Triturus cristatus. Next base: position 1,047,617,777 of record NC_140590.1, read on the forward strand.
CCGTGTGGGATCTGAGTCCCATGACAATTGAATGAATGGATGAATGATGGATGTGCTTCCAGGAATCAAAGCCTACTTGATGACTCTGTCAGGTAGTCATGACCAGGCACGTTGGAAGTTCTTGCTGATGTTCTTACTGTAGATGCCAAGCAACGCCAGATCCTTGAGTTTGCGTCCACCTGTAGGTTGACTAGTTCGAAACACAGGTCTATAAACGTGCATGAAGTACAACACTGCATGAATTATCAGTGCTGAGTGGATAGTTTCAGCCTGTCTTTCAGATCAAGTAGCAGGGATGATGACATGATTTCTCCCAACATGGCCAGGAAGCTGTAGGGGTCGTTGCTGTGTTTCAGAGGTCCCCGCCACCTCCTCCTGGGACTGTCAGCGTTATATCATTACATGAAACATCGGCACTCTCCTCAAAAACGATGATGCCACTTCCAGCATATCCACCCGGTCCGCCATATTTAATGTTCTGTCCCTGCAGAAACAAAGACCACATACAATCTCATGTACATTTATTGGTGTGCAAAATGAATCTGACGTAGTTTAATTCAACATGCAACATGTGCCATGACATTTGGCAAACTCTGTAGATCTGGGCCCTCCAATCTTTTCTGTTACAAAAGCTACTTATCTTCAATTAAATCATACCAAGCAACTAACATGAGTGATGTAATAGTGACCACCCCATCCAAGACTGTCACCAGTGATAACATCCGTGCATCGGGTAGGGTTGCCAGCAGTAAAGTAAAAAAAAAAGCATTCTCAGTTTGGACTGCCTTTACATGGGTAATTCATAACAGCCATAGCTGCAATTCCACTGACACTAGAAGGTATTATGAGTAATAGGTCTCTCCAATGCCAGCTGTTTTACCACTCAAATAATAGCTTCAAATATATTTTGTAAGTTCTCCCATTTTTCTCCAAACATCAGTGTATGAGTTCTGAAAATACACACATTTCCATCTCAAATAAGCGTATATATATATCTATATATATATATATATATATATATATATTCAACCAAGCAAAGACTTCTATATCACTAACATGGGCTGAACATAGGAGAGCCATGTACAAGTAGCTGTAATGCTACCGGTAGCTCATGAGCTGCTCGTTGGAGACGCATGCAGATTAAGCTGACAGCACACAAACTGGGCATTTGGCATCATGAAAGGCTTGATCAATAACAGAGCTGCAAAAAAATGGCTCAAATTTGGGCTGTGCAGACCCGGTTGTGCGAAATTGGCAAAATGAATTAGATTCACACAAGGTGTTTCCACCTCTGATCCAGAGGATGCAGTGGATGAACTGCGCATTATATGTATTCATTCGACATATAAAGGTATTATGGAAAAGAGAGAGCACCCAGATCTTCAAAGAGATGCTTATTTCAGAATGAGAACAAGGAGTGCAGGATGGTAACGAGACAAAGATTGCTAACAGAGGAGGACAGGAATTGTTATTGACCTGCAGTAGTTCTGGGAGTTGGATGGTGAGGGGGAATGTAAGCGAAGGGAGTGGAAGGCAGTGTCATCATAGCTGGGAAGGAGAGAAAGGGACATCAACTGAGTTTTCACAAGGTCTGCACAGTGTTTCACCTGCATTTTACTTTTGCACTTGACCGAGACCAGGTGTCTTCAACCTGTCGATAACCAGCTCCCAGTAGGTCACAGACACCATCACAGTAGCTCCCACCCTTGAGTTCATTTTTAATAAGCACCTGTTTACTCCATTCGAAGTTCAGGGAAGGCTGTGCTTATTTTACATTATTGCATCTAACTGTTATTTTACATTATTACTTCAAACTCCAGATAACAGGACCTGATAATGAACACTGCTGGAGTCTGATTTATGATCCATGGAAGGGCACATAGGTGCAGAACTGAGCCACTGAGATATTTTCTCTGAAATAAGATTCGTAGTCAACTAAATATTGGAACTGAGAACAAAATTATGTTTCTAAATGTTTTTAAATGGGAGAAAATTAAAATGAAGAGTTAACAATGATTACGTTAACTCTTCATTTTAATTTTCTCCCCCTTCAAAGTCTCACATTTACAAACAGCAGGCCTCCTCCTCCCAGTGGCAAGTAGACACTGCCTTATTTATAACTGGAAAATCTGGTCATGTTTTGAAATGGATGACATTTTTAAAGTGAAAGTATTTCTATGAAACATTTAGGGCCTTATTACGAGTACGGTGGTCCTGGGACAGCAGTAACCACGGTGGCAGTCTGTGGATCCACCTGCTGTATTACGATGGTGGTGGTGGAACCGCCGCAAGACTGCCACCTACACCGGGATTCAGGATCCCACGGCGGTGGGTGTGGGAAAGGGCAGTAAATGCTATCAGCACCGACGAGCATTTTATGACCAGCTTTTCCACTGCCCATTTATGGTGGGGGACCGCCATGAAAATGGTGGCGTAAATGCAGGTAAGAGGGCCCTTAAAGGGCCCCAGGGCACATCTGGCCATGGGGGTTTGTGCAGGGGGCCCCCTGTTTTTGCTCCCTATAATTGCACCGTGCAGGAACATGCAGTAGGTGCTGTCATGGCGGCGTCTGCTTGTTAGGCTCTCCTATGAGCCTAACAGACTGCCGCGTGACACCGCAGCTGAACAGCCCGCTCGCCAGGATTCAACTCGGAATCAGGTCGGCGGGTGCACTACGGGCTTGGCGGTTTTCCTGGGACTGCCTCAGTGGAGGTCCCTGACGAAGACCGCAAAACTCATAATAAGGCCCCAAGTCTTAATTTTGTTTTCCACTTTCAATTAAGCCAATTACATCTTAATGTTTTATGAAGCATGTTTTGTCACTTTAAATTCCTCCCTATAAACAAATGTGTGTATTTCTTAGTTATAAATAGGGCATTAAGTCTACAGGCCACTGTGAGCAAGATGTTTGCTGTTTGTAAATGCAACACTTTGAAATAGGAGAAAATTTAAATGACGAGTTTTATGGAATCCATATAAACATAAAGTTGACTGTTCAGTTTAATTTCCTCTTATTTCAAAGTGATGCATTTACACACAGCTGGCATCTTGCTCCCACTGGTTGGTAGAGATGGTGCCATATTTATAACTGAAAACTACAGACATTTTTTTTTAAAGGGAGGAATTTAAAGAACAATTGTTTTTTAACATATTATGAACATTTTTTGCAGAACATTTTTCTCCAATGAAAATTTCACACATTAAAATAAATGGTTGTACTTTTGTGTTATACATGTAATGGTGCCACATATGGTGAAAGGTGTGTCCTGTGCCACAAGTACATACAGCACAGGCTCTCAGTTACACACACACATCTATCCCATTCATACGCTCACATGTTCATACGTCCTCATAGAACACGTTCTCACTGACACATATGGCATCCCTGTCGTAGTGCTCCTATTTAAAGTATTTTATTCAAACCATAGTATCTGGCCCTAGGGACATTAGGCTTAAAGCCAATGACCCTGAGCATGGGGGTGTTTGGTAACAATGCGCGAGTTGTTTAGCCTTCGGTAGCTTATGATGATTTTTACTGATTTTAGCTCTCACCAGTCCAGACTAAGGGGCATATCAGCAACAGCCGGCGATAATTATCGCTAAGCACGCTTAGCGCGACGATAATTTTTGCCGGCTATCGCTGGTTTATATCGCCGAGATAGCGTGCTATCAGCAACGCTTATCTCCGATGCGATATATAAACCAGCGATAGTTGCAAAAAGGTGCGATTGTTGCTGGAAATCCAGCGATAAACGCACAGCGACAGGCGATACTTTGTTGATAGTGCTGAGTGGTCTCAGCCCTATGATCCACCACCCATAGGCTAACATGGTTTAGTCAAAAGAAAAGCAGGCGTAAAGAAACCTGCGATATGCCCGGTCTGCGATATGCCCGGTTAGCGCTCCTTTTATCATCGCTGCACAGGTTAGCGTGCAGATTGATAATAGGAGTAATGTCGCTTAGCGACATTTTCCTGGTAATTTCTGTCAGTTACGCCCACTTTGCATCTCATTAGCGATGCAAAGATGGGCGTTGATGTAACGGGTGCTAAGTCAGCAAAACATGCAATAGTGTGTCTTTGCTGATAAGGCGATAAAATTATCGCCGCTTTTCGCCTGAAAACAGACGCTAAAGCGGCGATAATTTTATCGCCTCTCCTTGATGATATGCCCCTAAATTTGCTGGTTTCCTCGTATATCCTACTTTTATATATAATACCCACAGGGTGTTTATGGCTTATCTACCGATATTCATCTAGATTACCCTGGCCTTTTTTTTACTGTCAACAGGTATGTCGAACACCTCTTGGACTTCTTGTTAGTTCTTTGCAGTCTCCATCATATGGGAAGAATGGCACTATTTATTGGTGGTTTCACTGTCACCACACTAATTTCTCTAGTTCTTTTCAGTACTCCCTCTCAAAGCATGTCTTAATGCCACCCCTCTCTGGTTTTGGAACACTCTTATCCTCTCGTGCACATAAGCGGCGTAATACAAATGGCTTAAAAACAAAATTACACTTTACATACATCAAAAAATATTTTCAAATACCCAGTATCGATGGTTTTAATGCTACAACTCTGAGAACCATTTAGACTTTTGATGTATTTTTTATTGTAAATAGCTTTATACACATAGTACTTGCCAACTGTATGTTCAGGTCACTTGTATATGATTAATATTCAGTGCACTAAAGCCCTACGCTGTGTAATCTGCGTCATAAGGAACCATTAAAATAAATAATTGAATAAATAAATACATTGGTTTTCCATTAGTACTAAAAGTCCCTTTGCCCTAAACAGTATGGCATGCGCGCCATATAAAACAGCTTAAGATAAAGAATAAATGAATATGTTAATTCCTACATTTTGTATGGGTGGTGTGTAATCATGAGGACGAGTGCTTTAAGGCCAGTTTCCCTATTTGATCATTCAAGTGAAGGCAGACACTTGTCTCTCCCTACTTGGAGAACTCGCTTGGGCTATTCTATACATAAGTGAAGAAAATGGCGACCCAGCAGAGCAGCCATGTGAGTTGACGGGCAGGTGCTCATAGTTCTGGTTTGCGACTTATATGATACTAAGTTGAGAGATGGATAACTTGTGAAATCACAGTGTAGCATGGCATCTCACTAACAAAGTGTTTCTCCTACATGGCAAACAACTAAACTCACCGCTTTGAGCAGACCAGCACTGTACCTGCGCTGTATCAATATGTAGTCCCTGGTATCAAAAAGACGTGCTTTAGCACCAGTAGGCACAACCTATTGGAACGGTGTGTGTTAAATACAGCCCCTCCATAGAGGTAGCTGGATCCATTACATATCTGTCCTTTGCTAAGAGTGCTCCATATTGCCCATTGCTGTAAGCAAGGCAGATTTATGTTTTTTGTATGCAGCCCAACATTCAGCAGAAGTAGTATGGTGGTAGCTGGTGAACGGAAACCCATCCACAGACTCAGAGGTTGACAAGTCCCAAGAACTAGATAGGGAATGTGAACAGGGAACTGAACTGGCCAAGTGTCCCATAAAACTGGAATACACTTTTCTGCTGGTGCCCCTAGATGGATTTTAGTTCCTAGAGATACTGTTTGAGCACCCAGTGTATGTGGATAAGGTAAAGGGGCACGTGCATATTCAAGACATCTAGCACATTTTTAGAATGAGTAGTGAAATGATTTTTGGGATGTGAGCACTACCTCAATGACTTCCTATCTGCGGGCAGATGGCTCAGGAGAGGAGAATGGGAAAGTTTGTTAAAAAACGCTAAGGCATTGTTGGATGAATCTGGAAAGCCTTTGGCATGAGAAAACAGACTAATCAGCAACAACATTACCGTTCATTGGAAGCGAACTAGATTCGAGGTCCATAGACTCTAGACTACCATTAGAAAAACTAACAACACTGAATGGACTGGTGAATGAGGTGAAAGCGAAGGACATCTGTAAGTTAGGAATATACAACAAGTAATTGTCACTTGAATTTGCATGCACAGCTGAGGTGCTGCGCACAGCCATCTGCTGCTAAATGCCAATAGTCGGGATTCAGGAAAACACGACAGACTATATGGTTGGTGAAGAGAATCAGCAAGGGATTGGATGCCTGGGAAACATGCCATGATGGATATAATATATTCCTCAGGTGGCTAACAAGATCTTTATGTTTGTGGAAGCAAGAGGTTCAGCTTGGTCGGAGCGATAAAGTGTGGAAGAGTGGCACGTCATAAGCCGATTAGTAGCATATCATTTTTATTTTAAGGATTTTGTCACAGCGGAATTAGCTCTAAGACTGCGGGGCAAAGGTGCGATGCACCACTGCCTCATTCTTACTTTCATTGACAATGAGGCCACGGTGAACACAAAAATCAGGATAAACACAAAGGACCACTGGGTATTGAGACTAGCCAGGACGCTCGTAATATCTTTGAATTAGAACACAATGCTACAACCCGGGCTAGAGAATTGTATGGCTGACCCTCAGTCTTTTTCATAGTGCTCGAGACTCCATAAATTGGCTCATAAAGCAAAGAACCAGGAAAGCCTGGTCCAGCAAACAACTGGAGGGAAGTAGGATGAGGGGGTACTGAGGATTTCATACCGTGATCCCTGCGAAGTCACTGCAAGGAGGCATGATCAGAATGAATTCTCAGTAGGATGAGAGGAGGCAACGCAACTGAAAAGTGACTAGAGGGCATAGGGCAGAAGGTTCGATGCAGTGGGATTCATGATGGAGAGTGCTCTCGGAAAGACGGCCCTAGCGACCACTGTAAAAAAGTTATAGGGGTGGTATTCTACAAAAACAATTTCTGGGGGAAGTGTTATCAAGGATGAGTTCAGCAAAAGTGGAAGGAAAACAAATAAAAGTAGGAGTATCATGATTCCCATTCTTAGAGTCATCCTGTCCCAGGTAGAATTCAGGAATGCTTTTGTTCCTGTTTTTGTCAAGGAATATTGAAGAGGTGGGCTCCAAAAGGATTTGTGGCATTAATGGAGGAGGCATTGGTATTCAGAAGAAGGCTATGTGGATTGGGAAAAACAAAATGCACCAAAAAGGAAAAGAGTTGTGTGTAGAGATGGCAACCTGAGTGCTACACACATTTCATTGGTTAACTGGATGGAAGAAATATGTGAGTGAAAGTGGTGCAAGTGAGGGGACTTTTTACAGGCATCAAGATGGCAGACATGAGACTGACGGAGTGAGGTAATTGAAAAAGCAGGGACATGGAGGTTGTTAGATTCAGGGATTATTTGAGGCCATAGTGGAAAGGCCGGGAGGTGACGGTGAGCTGCTTGTATCTTGTTTATGAAATATGGCCATGCATACCAATGAGATGGATGTACAGATTTCTGGCGATCGATTCTGAAGTGTGATGGGAACTATGATTGCAAAAATAGCTAAGGATGTTACCTCGGGGTTCACTGGGGGAGACTCATGTGCAGTGAGTCTTCCCCAGGTATGAAGCAGACCCATTTGTTCCTTAGGTTTATGAAAATAGAGAGAAAAAGGCCTTCCAAATACTATTGCAATACACCTGGGAGAATAACCTCACACCCCCAGGTCAAGTTCTAGGATGGGTGGTCTTCGCAACCTGTCTAACTGTTCCATGTCTCTTCTGTCCACCCCTCCAGATACTTCCTGTGTAGGTAAACTTGACAGCATGCTGCCCTATTCTTCCTATGTGACTCCCAATCTTTTGGACCATATTCGGAGATTGATGGTCTTCACAGCCCAACAACCCATTCATTTCTCCCTCTCGAGCACCCTGAGGGGCGTCGTTAATGGTTTGACGAATCTGGCTTTCTCATGACCTGCTCCTTTTTTTCCCACCTGACAAAATTCTTAGGTTGCTGGCCTTGATTATATTTCATCTTGCCCTTCATAGACTCACCCAGAGCATATATTACTCCCTCTTCTATGTGCCTCTCTCCACAGAGCAAATTTGTCCTCAGAGGGTGGGTTCCTGCTTGCCACCCACTCCCCATGGCGCATTTTGCTCCACTTTACAACTATACAAAACTATTGCCTTTGCCTTTTTTGAAACCTCAAATAGAAATATCAGTAGGTTGGATGCACTACCATCAGTTTTCGCTGAAGCCTATCTTGCTGGAAAAGTTGAGTTGAGCAGGAGGGTCCGATAGGTCCAAGGACAAGGTCCTCGTAGAGTGTGATCGCTTGCTCTCCATCTGGTGCACAGGCGCTGAGTTAGCTCGTTGGTGATAAATGTTCGTCATTTCAGGACCAGGAGAGGTCTCTTGCTTAGGTGACTCTGCTGTTGTCGGTTCAGATCTGCTGCTTTCGTTGATAGGTGAAGTAAGCGAGCTGTGGCGCTTGGATTGCGGAGGGCTGAAGTTCTGAAATCTCACCGTCTTTACTTGCTGCCGTAGAAAAACAGGTCAGTGTTAATACATAGCAAGTGAAAGCTCATGAAGCACTTGCAAATAAACATTGCTTTGAGATTGGCAGCTCATATCTATGAGAGGTCTGTAGAGGTTCAAATTTCTCTATGATGTGACTGGCAGCCATGGCAAGCCTTAGCAATTGAGCAAAGATGGCTTTTGTTTTAAATTGTACTTCTACTTCCTGAAATGCCACTCATTTCTCTGGGTTACAGAAACTATATATACATACAAATTAAATATATTTCGTAATACCTGTTATTTACAACACTTACAAACGGCAAACCCTGTAATATTAAGGATTATATAAATACAATTACTGAAATTTGGAGTAAAACAATCTTCTCTCTACTGCAATATATAGGGAACGCATGTTTCAAATGAATGCAGCATCGTTGAAAATTAATTTGATCAAAGACGCAATGCCTTAAGTCTAAAAGTATATAGTGCATATAGTGGTGAGATAAAAGTGAAGCTGTGCAGTCGTATACCTGGCATGGCTGACCCAACCTTTCTTCCTTCAAAAGCTGATAAAATAAGCAATGCTGAGTAACAGCAGCACCTGGGACAAGACTACACCACCACAGGGACAAGATTATGGATGGGATCGCTTTATGAAAAGCGTTTTGTTATCATAAGGCATGCAATGACACTTGGGAGTGGCTGACCAGGATTTTTCTGTTATTCATATTTCATGGGAGTTCACTGGCCGCAACCTAAAGTATGCATGAGGGACTGTATCTATAGTTGACAGACTTCACTATAAAAAGTCTAATTCAATCCAATAATGTATAGCCAGCCACTCAAAATTTCAATTCATACAAGAAATTAAACAATATTTTCACTTGTTGTGATATGCCCTTGTTTGACAATCCACAAGTCCCGTTTTCGGTTTGAAATGTGTGGTGCACATTGTATTCTATTTTTACTTCAAGGGCTTCGGGTCAGCCTCCTCCGGTCCTTAACTTCTTTTGCTCTGGAACCTTCAGCCATTGGCTTAAAACGTTGTCAATCACATCTTGAATCAGCCTACAGAAGTATTTTAGGCTCACTCTTTTTCTATTGGCTTTTTGGTTGTGTCCTTCTATCTTCAATGGAATGCATGTGGGACTATTTTACATCTGGGATCATAGTAGCCCTGCAGTTCTGGGGAGCTAAAACAACTGAAATATGGATACTACGGAAAAGAAAGCAACACTCTTGTTTCCTGGAGCATCCATTTTCATATGCCTTTATCTATGCTCATTCCTCAGGGTTACTAGGCAAACAAGCATTGACAAAGGGTTGATGTTTGCTTTGCATGTACGCATCCGATCTGCATGCCATAGAAAGTCAGAACTGTTGTCTTTGCCAACGCTTGTTAGTCGTAAGAGAATAGCAGGACTTCTCATCTATGAAATAACATTTATTCTTTTTTAATGTTGATTCCAAGTTTACGGGGGGAAATGGAAGAGCCAGCCAGTGGCATCCACCCTTTAACTCAAAGATGCGAAAATAGAAGAAATACGCATAAGACTTAGTTTCTCAAATAACCTTTTTTCTGGGAAAAGTTTGGCTTAAACTTACACGTTTGTTTTCTGCAGCTCGGCAATGTATTGCTTTCAGCTTTCTTTTTGCCAATTAAGTTATTACGATTTACCTAAATAAGGGGCTATCGTTCCCTTGCCTCTTAACATATTCATACATATCTTTCTCTACGATTTCATTTATGCGCAGAAATATTTTAGTTGAAAAATGTTTTAGACCCGGGCAAATTTCAGCCATAAGTTGTAAATTTGTCTGTGAGTTTCCACATCGAGGCTGCGTGGACCTTCACCAGCTTGTGCATGCAATATGAGCATGTAAATTGCACATGACCTATTCAAAAGGGCACTTGTAGGTGCGCAGATCACTGTATTATTGATGGAAATTGCAAAGCCCGAGCTAAAGTGCATGGAGGAGCTTAGCAAGACTGTGGCAATCTCCTGTGGAAGCAGATTGCTTATCCACACCGATGTGCCTTGCATGAACGCTGAACGAAGTTATTTCACACCTGCTGCTGTCCTTACCTACATGAATGGAGGTCCTTCAGCCTACATACATTAGCCACATGGGCAGCAAACCCTATGCATATATAGATGCATGTGCATGGAGACTTGGACAGTGCAACATGCAAATACAGGAACTGTGTGCTGTGGAGCACTAGGAATTGTGTGAGGTGGAGCACTAGCCACGCTTCTGCAATGCACCATTTTTAGGTTGAAGTGTACCAGACAGCTGCGTTGTCTGGTCAGGAAAAGAATTTGAAAATATTTATTGTGGGCATTCTGAAAGCTTTCCTGGGAATACATTCCACCCACAGCTTACCATTGGCTTTGTGGTTTGTAACTCACATTTTCTGGCTTTCTATTTGTTGGCTTTATTTGTTTTATGCTGTCCAGCCTGTCTTCATCCCTCGCGAGGAGCAAAGCTTGTTCTCCATCGCTCCCTTCCACTTTCCTAGCATTCTGTAAAGAAGTCTTTACATTTTGTTCTTATCTTGTCACATTTGCTGTGCGTTCAAAGACAGAGGTCAAACGTCAGGCTCTGTCTTCCAAAGGAACTTGGTGTTTACTTTTCTTTCTCTGACTTAAAAGTGAGAGGATTTATGTGACAATCTTGTGGGTACTGGGAAAGGAAAGGCTTATTTCAAGGACACATCAAAATTTCAATGTCTGTAAATAAACCATGCAAATATTTCAGAACATATCAGAATATTGAGAACACAAATGAAGCACATTTTTTGTAATTCGGAAGTGTGGTGGAAACAAACATTTTAATAGATAAAACAAATCAGTACATGACATTTCCAGACATAATCTTTTGTGCGCTGTATGGATTTATCAGTAAAACTGTATGTGCAAATGTAACTGTCATTTCAATTGAAAATGTGTTGTCTGTAATGGCACTGCACTACCGTACTATGCATACGTCAAACTATGCCACTCCACTCTATACCACTCCACTCAACACCACTCTACTCCGCTCCTCCACTATAGACCACTTCAATCTATGCCACTCCACGGCACAACACTCCGCTCCATCACACTCCATTCTACCCCTATTTATGCCACTGCCACTCTATAACATTCCACTCTACAGCACTCTATGACATTCTACTCCACACTATGACACCCCATGCCACTTTACTCTACTCTGCCAAATTCAATGCTATGCCACTACATTCTATGACACTTTACTCCACTCTATGCTGCGTCACTCCACTCTACGCCACTCCAGTATACGACACTTTACTCCACTCTACTATGCTACTCTACTCTACTATAGGCCACTCCAAGCTATGAATCTACTCCACTCAGCGCCACTCCATCACACTCTACTCTATGCCGCTCTACTACACTCCACTCTACGACACTTTATTCCACTCTTTGGCCCTCCACTCTACGCCCCTCCACTTTTACTCCATGACACTCCAGTACATGACATTTTTTCTTTTTTGCAGAGGTTTATATAGCGCGAACTTGACCCAAATCGGGTATCAGAGCGCTTCACATAGCACCAGTTACGTTACATGAGGACACACATTCATTTTTTGGTAGGCATGGGGAGATTAAGTGATTTGCCCAGAATCACAGCATGTTCAGCGTTATTGCCGAAACTCGAACCCAGTTCCCCAGATTCGAGGACGACCGCCCTAGCCGTTAGGCCAACTCCTCTCCCCTATTGCAGTCAATGACACTCCACTCTTCCCCACTCCACTCTATGCCAATCCCCTCTATGCCACTAACATTTAGCAATAATGAACAGCAGCCATGCTGGTTTACAACATAAACACATTGGCAAAGCCAATAGCTCTTGCATAGGCGAGACCTATTGGCTCTACCAATTCTAGTTTAACTCACCTCTCTTATTGAATGAACCCCCAATCCAGATCTGCTCCACAGTCCGTTCAGACGGGCAAGGGCTTCCTGTCTTACAGATTAGCTTCCAACCATCCACCTCACAGGGGACTTGATGAAAAGCATCACGGGGCCAATATCCATACTGTCTTTGACCAAGAAGTCATTAGTGCATGCGACATCCAGTCAAGGGCGCTCGTTAGACATCTTCACACATCTAATCCATGGTATACAAGTCTTGATCTCAGCCCGGATTGACTATTGTAATGGCTGTACTGGGACCTCCGGCTGAACAAAGTGAGTACCTATAAGGCATCCTGGATGATCACTTGATCCCAGGTTGGGGCCTGATTTGTATTTTGTTCTCGTGGCCTTTGCTGGTTTACAGTGTAGGTAAGAATCAAGCTGCATACACTGCTGATAATCTTCAAAGGCATCCCTGCACTGAGAGCCTTCTGACAGCCAGAAGAGCTCGCCGTGTACCTTCCGACAAAGAAAATGTGTTCCTCTCATGGAAAACAAGCATTGGCAAAGCCGATACATCTTGTCCTTAAAGGGGGAAGACTGACGCATCATCTTTGCAATGGTTTGTTGGCATTTAAAAAAATATATTTTTAGTTTTCCGTTCTAATATTAGAGCGTTAAGAATGGTATCATAAAAATGACCACTGCAGTGTCATGATATATGCACACACACAGAGTCCCTCTGAAATGGAGAAAAATGTTTTTTCACTATTCCTAGATTGGTATACGGTGTGAGGCATCGATGGCCAATTTTGCAATTTTTTATTTACTTTTCCAAGAGGGCATGTGGCCACTTTAGAACAGTGATTTAACCTGCTGCTGTGTTACCTGAGGGGGTCTGTTTTGCTGTGTGGGGGAGGAGTCCCTAAGTGCTTACTCCATAGTTGCTTGGCCTCCTCGGGGGATTCATCAAGGTACTCGGTTGCTCATTTGTGATATTTGTTTAGCCCCCTCCCCCAATCTTTCTTATTTTTGCTGGGGGCCTGTTACTTGGAGGAAGCTTTACCCTTGGATTTTTCTCATCGAAGTCATTAGGTCTCGCCTGAGACAGCGCTTTAGCGTTGCTCTCGCGAGAGCTTTTGAAAATGGGGGATCTGGAAGTGCAAACAAGTGCTTTCAGGCCTCCAAATACAGTGCATGTGCGCCGGCCGGGCGCGCGCATCATTTGGAGGCCTGAAAGCACTCGTTTGCTTTCACTTTCGCGGGCCGCACGGCAGTAAAGATCGGCAGTAAAGATTGCTATCTCTTTGTTCCCAGCATCAGTGAGATGCAAATGAACAAACAGCGTGAGGCCAAAGGTCTTATTTTTTTAAAAACAAACCAGGTCACTGCTACAGTGAAAGGAACAACAAGCATTTACAATGCATTAGGTCTCGCATTTACGCGAGTTTGAGCTATTCACATTGCAAATAACAATGCCTTTTATTTGTGTTTTCGTTTTTCAAACAAATAAAAGGCATCGTCATTTACAATGCCAATAGCTTAAACTTGCGTAAATGCGAGACCTATTGCATAGCAAATGCTTGTTTTTTAATTGTGGGGGAAACTGTGCCTGGGATTTTGTCATTAATCTTCCCATAATATTACTTAAGCATAATAGGAAAACGGAAAGTTACTTTTGTGGCATCCCAAGCTCATGGCCATACAACTATCGACAGCTTCTTAACCCCGGCCATAGGTGTTATCTCAAAGGAAATTGAACTGGCTGAACATCTGCTCTCACTTACAGCAGATGAAGCTGGTCTCCCTTGTTAACCGCACCTCAGCGACGCCTTGACTAGTGACCATACTTGTACTGGAGTGAATCTTGCTACTGTGGGTGGGCCAAACGGAGAGGTGGACCCTGTCATTGCCGAACATGAACTGAGTTCCCCTGGCCCTGGCCCAGTGGCCAAAGAAAGGAATAGAGCCCTGAAGCCTAAGTCAGGGTCTCAAAGATCCCATCGGTCCTTAATTCTCCCAGTATGATACCCAGCTCATCACTGTCTGATATTGCTTTTTGGGATAGTATAAGCGGAAGACTCAATGATTTATTTGATTTAAAACTGCACCCCATGCATGACTGTCTCTGCTACTGAGAAATGTTTGAAAAGCTTGAATAAAAATGTTGAGGGTTGTACCCCAGGATGAGCAACTTTGATACCCAGTGTGGACCCGTCTTCAAACCACATTGATACAGCCCTTTGGTCCAATGAAAGGGAAGAAATGCGTACATGGGAAAGAGCAGAGATCTTCTAAACTCTCTGGGCTCTCTCCCAGCTCGAGAAACCAAGAGGGAAGTCGCATTATGAACGTGGGTCGTGAATATAGACATCCAACTTCAGCCAGTGATTAGACCTGTCAAGCACCCCTCCCATGATTAACCTTCCACCAGTCTCATGCCTGTACGTGGTTATATTGGCTAATGCTCCTAGGCTGGCACCTGGAAAGACAGAGACAATGTTGGAATTAAAAAATAAGGTGCCATATTGACTCCACACAAATGTGAGATGTAATTTAAACCCCTACGAGGAAATTATTTTTGTGCATAGAGTTGCGGGAGTTGGGCCCCTACCCAGGAACTGTCATGGAGACTGTATACTTGTAAACATTCGTAGGCCTTAGCTGCTAGAGAAACCTTGGCGCAAGCTTGGCAGGCACAGTAAAGACTGGAACATTAAAGGTTTTACCACTGGGCCTTTTCAACAAGCACTTGTCACCTACTACCCTTCTGCGTGTTGCTAAACAAATCCCTTCCCAATCATTGCATGTGGATCAGTTTTTAACCAGGAATAGATTTATGGTTCTATCTGGATTAGAGGACAATGACTGATGGAGTGGAAGGGAGCACAATTGTACTTATATTGCGGGTTCCTGGGCAGCCCAGGTTCGCCTACTGGACCCCAAAATACGAACATTGAGTCTCTCCAGTATACCACTATATCAGGCTTAACTGAAGGGGGAACTAGCCCTTTGATTGTAGTTCACCTGCTTCTGCAGTTTTCCGCACTGATCTGATGATAAATAACCCTCATCATTTTAATGCAAAGCTGAGGTTGGTATGCTTGAATATGGCTGGGTTGGCATCCAAGCTGCTGATTGAGGACTGGCATGCTCTTATTAACAGTTATGATGTATTTTTTCAGGAAACGTAGAAGTTGGATGAAGTATTTATTGATGGGTATACATGTTATAAATTCCCAGCATCCCCCTCAGACAGGGACAACGGGGGTCTTTCCACTTGGTTTAAAGTTGGTATTGGCTGTAAAATAATGAAGGTACAGACAGAGGGGGGAAATATGCAGGCTTTCGATTTAAGTTGGGGTTCCAATTTTGGTATAGTTATGGTTAATTTATATAATAATGATTTTTCAGCTAGGAAATATCAGAATGTTCATGGGCTATTTGCTTTTGTGGAAAAACTAGCTGATAGGAATGCATATTTGGGTGCATCATTTAATTTAATACTGGTTGGTGATTTTAATGCAAAAGAGGGTGCCGCTCCTGTTTTGACATCCTCGACTTTCTCCCCATCTTCATCTGAGTTTAATTGGGAGGATGGCTTAGATTGTAGGGGACGTTTCCTATATACCTAGTTGGGTTCCTATGATCTAGAGAGTGCTGCTACTAATTTGGCTACATCTGATATCCTGACTTATACGGGAAAGGGGGGTGAGGATCTGTAATTGATTACATCTTTGTCTCTCGAAGTATGCATTCTCTTGCCTTGGAACAGAATGTTCTCTCCACCATATATAGTGATCACAACCCATTCACTATCTCTATATAAGTCCCCGTAATTGGGCTGAAGAGCATTGACCGGGTTAAGCAGTCATTATCTATGAAAGATGTTTGGCATTCTGCAAATCTGAATACCTATAGATGGGTGTGAGGATTTGATCAATTCTTGTTTATCAAAGGAACTCGGACCCGATGCAACGCTGAGCAGATTTGCAGAATTAACTTCTTGCATAAGAGTTATGCTCACAAGGCCCATAGGTGCCAGAATACGATACAATAGGTCCTGGTTTGATAAGGCCTGCAGGACTGCGAGTATTAGATTATGTAAGGAACTGAAGCGCTCTCCAAGGGATCAGGAAGCAATTACTGTGTACAGAAAGGTTTATACCCTGGCTTTAAAGCAGAGAATGGACAATTTGAAGGATGAGAAATGGGAAACCTTGGTATCTGCTTGTCAGGCCAAAAACCTCAGGCTTTCTAGAAGGCAGTGAATGATGGCCTTGTACCAGGTGTTTTGCTTAATAGAGTGAGTACTCATATTGTCCCTGAAAGCTGGATAGAACTTTTTATTAGCATGTATTTCTCTAATGTCCTTAATCAAGAGAAATGAATGGCTGATTGTGTGCTGCCGCTAAATACCCAATTCTCTCCTGAGGCAGTACTTGTGCCCATTCTTAATAGCCCTTCTAAAAAGGCACCTATGCCTGATGGGATCGCCGTGGACATACTTAAGGAAAATCCCCTTGCTTACAAATGTTATAAATTCTGCTTGCAATGTTGGCGTCCTTCCTCCTAGTGGTAGTCTATAATTGTGCCAGTTTTTAAAAAGGGGAAATGCACATGATCCCAAGTGTTCTCGCCCAATTTCACTTCTCAATTCTGTCACTAAAATAATCGGGAGAATCATACTGGACCATTTGATTCTTTGTCTACAGAGAAGAATATGCTCTCACTGGTTCAGTATGGCTTTAGAAAAGGCCTTGGCAATACAGAACAATTTTTACACCTCCCCCTTCTTGTGTCCAAATATAAGTTTGCCAAGAGCAGTTTCCTCAGTTGACTTTTATGGATCTAACAAGTGTCTTTGATTGTGTAAATAGATCCAAGCTCTGGGACATTTTAATCTTCCTTGGACTTGAGGTGGACTTGGTGGCCTTTTTGAGGCATCTTCTTTGGGATCTGTCTGCATTAGTGAGGTATGGGGAACGGTACAGAGTGTTCATCCTCCTTTCAAGTTATTCAGAGAGTATAACAGAGATGAATGTTGGCACATATTTTATTTTAATTGTATATAAATGATCTTGAAACTGAATTAGTGAATGTGGGGGCTAACATATTGCTGGTTAAAAAACACACTATACCAGCACTTCTATATGCAGATGATGCTGTGTTACTTGCTAGAGCAGCCAATGGTTTAAAGATATTAATGTCTACTTTTGTTACGTTTATGAAAAAGTTAGATCTGGAAGCTAACTTTAAAAAAACTTTCATTATGGTTTGTGGCCCGAAAAATAATAAAATTAATTGTATGAGTATCGGGGAACGGTAATAGGGAAAGTGGGTCAGTTCCTGCACCTTGAGCTGATGTTTGACAGTGCATGTGTGTTGGGAACAGAAGAAATAGTTTCTTGCACGCGGTTGGTTCTATTTTCTCTATAGCTTCTGTGATAGGGAAAAGCCCCTAACCCTTATACTAGGGATCTATAAGAAGTGCTTTCCCCTTTTGACCTATGGCTCAGGCATATGAGGCCACAGGAAAGTGGAAATTATACAAACTGAGGAAAATGGAGTGTGTTGGCATATTTTGGGGGTCCCTCTGTCTACATCGCACTTTGCTGTCCATTTGGAATTAGGCCTGGAGTATATTGAAGATCTGATTAACCTTACTCCTCTGTTGCTGTGGTGTTCAATCTGGCAGAATATGGAGGCTGGTCTGAATCGCACAATTATTTTAGATTGTCTCGCCTGTTGGTATTGGACCAGAATCCCCTGGCTTGAATACATCCGGGAGACCACTTCTGCCTTAGGCTATTCCTATATTTATGGGAAGCCAGCGAATATCTGAATAACGAACAAAGGATGGGTCAGGGAATGCTTTCTGTCCCATAAAAGAGCAAAGAGGGAGGGTAGGGAGTCAACGAAACCCTCCATTAGAGAATATTGTCCTCTACAAACCATACAGGGGTTGGCTCCTCATTTGAACCTGGTCTCGGGTACATGGGAGTAGAGGTTGTTGTCCCAATTTAGGCTAGGTTATATTAGGTGGTTGCTGTGTGCTGTGTTTCCCGCATGGACAGTTTGCTCTTTCTGAGATCGCAGACAGCAAACTGTCCATGTGGGAAACACAGCAGCCACTTAATAGAACCTAGCCTAAATCGGGACAACAACCTCTATACTGCATTACATGAAATATGGTTGTGTAGTTGCTTCAGAAAAATCAATGCCACTCTACACATGCTAAACTTACATTTCTGAAGCACAGGTAATAAAAACCGTTTAGTGAGTGGGAGGTAAAACTTGCAAAAGTCGAAAAAATGAAGGGGGGTTTGAGGAGATATCTCATCACATGGATATCTCTAACCAAGTCTGAGATATTTCCCCAGACCCTCCTTAATTTTGTTTTCTTTTGCAAGTTTTACCTCCCCCTCGCTAAACGGTTTTTATTACCTGTGCTTCAGAAATGTAAGTTTAGCAAGTGTAAAGTGGCTTTGATTTTTCTGAAGCAACTAGACAGCCATATTTCATGTAATGCAGTAGGCTCCTTTTTAAAATGTGTACTCCAATTGCGTCCGTCAATGATGTTTTAACCCCTTCGATGCTGCGCAGATTCCGCCGCTGTGCTGGCGGAATCTTGCGCGGGCGTGGTCATGACGGAATGGTTCCGTCATGAGCACAGCTCAACCGTGGGTCATGACGGAACCATTCCGTCATGAGCACCGAAGGGGTTAAAGATGTAGTTTTTATAGTCTCGATTTATTTATTATGCCAGTGTTTGTTTTTATTGTGACTGTTTTTATTCATGAACTGTTTATTTATTTTTTACTATTTATGAATTGATTTTTTTATAATGCAAATTTTATGACCTGCTTCTTATGAGATCACATAAAGAATCTAGAATTGAATTAAATTGAACAATGATTTAAAATAAATTTGCGTGGGGGTGCTAAAATAAGAAAGTGAGCCGGAAGGGGATGGGCATGGACCAACAGATGGGGAAGTAAGTGCAAGCAAGCAGCCTGGTTGCACCTGCTGAAGCACTTGAACCAGCAAGAGTGAAAAAAGAGAACAAAAATCAATGATGCAAGGGTAGGGAGAGGCAGTGGTGCAATGAAGAAGGAGAGGCGTCGGAGTTTAGGGGCTGATAGTGAGTGGACAATTGAGAGACAGAAAACGGAACACATACTGAGATCCAGCATTCTCTGTAAATGCACCACATCGATGGTAGGTTTTAGTTCTCCGGACTCACCTTGCAAAAGATATTGTTTCAGTTTATAGTATTTGAAGCCTTCTCTGGTTTATCTCCTGACTATACCTGACTGAAACCCTACTTGTTCAAGCAGCTGCTACCCTTCCTGTACATGCCAATAGAGATATCGATTACCCAACCATTTAGAATGTCTTCTTGTGATGTATTTTGCTCTTCTGGAAACTCTAATGCAAAGTGGCCTCTCTCTGCTGGCACGGGCAATGCAAATGAAAATAAATAAATAATAATAATAATAAAGTAGAAGTGCCACTTTTTCTACTAAACTCAGTCAATTTAATGTCTCGAAATGTAACAAATCCCGACCACCCTTCAGAGGCCAAATTTGTTTGCTTCATGAGTTATCAGGGGAAAAAACAGTGAAAGGTAAGTTATACTTTGTAACAGTCTTATTCATAGCGTAGAAATAGTTTGCTAAATTCTCTTTTAAAATCATCTGCAAACAATACGCGTTTCAGATGGAGTTAGAATCTGTTTCATTCCTGATTATTGTGGAGCAAACACTTTTCAGCATCATGGACTGGAGCAAAATATGTTTGTTTCTTTCTATATTTCACAAGTAACACAAATGGCGCGTACAGAAGTCCCCTACTTTCACATGGTTTCGAACTGTCTGTTTATATCTCCTGATCTCAATATATGCAAATTGACACTTTTGGATGCTACATTATACTTGCAGCTGGTCATACTGCATATCACCTTCACCAATAATGCTATCCTAGTTAGAACACTTTAAATATGTTGTCGACGGCGTATGTCAAACTTACCTTTTCCGACAGGCTCTTGGATGTGTCTGGCTTCACCAATATGGACGGCGGTGCCGAACCAGGAGGCTTTTGCATCGTGCTGGTTTTAGCCACAGTCACTTTGGTGTCCAAGATCACCGAACTATCCGCGGAATGAGCCCTTTGCTCAGTACCCCGGCTGAAGACAACGGCAAAGTCATGACAGGAGTTAGGCCTTCCTCCTGAGTCAGGGGGAGACGAAGGGCTGCTGCTCTGGTCTGCTAGGCTCTGGTAGGTCTGGAACTGCTGCGGCCGCACAATGGCAGATGGAGTTCGCCGGAGACTGTTGTCCATCTGAAAAAGTGGCCCTGTCTGGGCGTACCTGGGCAGCGAGGCACCTGCGAAGGAAAAGAATATTGGAGTTAGGTGGCCAACCAGAGAAGTGCATGTTTGCTCTTTCACCCCCCTACCCAAGAAGGTATCAGCAGAAAGAAGATACCCACATTGGTTTCAAGCTTATTTACAAGCCCCTTGTGCCGCTGGTGCGTCACTTATAATATGGGAAAAAGTGTGCAAGGGGCTTGTAAATTAGCCCCATTATATCTAAAAATTAAAGGAGACAAAGGAGCATATTTACAAGAGCATTGTGCTACTGGAGCAGCCCAAATTCCTGCTCCATATTTACAAAGTGGTGCTGAGCCACTTTGCACGGCCTAACGCCGCTTGGTAAATATCATACCCTTAGACGCAGGTATCTGCATGAAAAGAGCATGCAATGGGTGTTGCTGTGTGCGATCCACCTGCAACAACTATTGCTTTTTGACGCTGTCCCCGATTTACAAAGATTTGTAAATCTGAGGCAGCTCCAAAAACGAAGGCCATTAAAAAGCAGGTGTTAGAGTGGCAAAATGAGGAAAAATCCTTATATTTCTCCATGCATTTTGCTCTTTCTATGTGCACTGTATTCCACAGCACACATAGAAGGAGCAAATCGCCTTCAATGATTGTTTATGTGCAGGAAGGTGTCCCTTCCTGTACATAAACAATCATCCCTGCAACGCAGGCACCCTTGCACTAGGCGCAAGGAAAAACACAGAGTTGTGCTGTATTCTTGTGAATATGACATATCCCTGCATTTTTAGGTTGAGCCAAGCAGCAGAGCGCATTCACTGCTTGCTCTGCGAGACATGCTGTATTGGAGTATGCGGTGAAATCCCGTACACTCTTCGCCCATATTTGTCATTGGCTTGTGTCATTCTCCTTCGTAAATACTGGCTTCTGATTTGTAAATAGGCTTGTTAGACCCACCATGGTACCGCCTTGTCTGCATTTTTTACTTCCCATTACGACTGGGCCTTTTACTGTTACACAGTCTGCATTATAAGTCGGTGAGCACTATTTTGTTTATTGACACTGATGGGGACAATGGTGGCTGCTTTATGTATTTGCAGCGCACCCACACATGACAATGGCAGCTGCTTTTATCATGAAGCGCTATGCCGCTTTAACTTGCATGCTGAGCGCGGCGCCCGCTTTAGGGACACAGCGCTAGTTTCAAAAAATAATTTTGAACGTTCATGTGTGGCGCCTGCTTCTGGGACACAGCGCTCTGTGTAATTTTTTCTTTAATAGTGAGAGCGAGGCCCGATTCAGGGACACCGTGCTCTGTTTAATTTTTGTTTTGTTTAACTTTAATAGTGAGTGCAGCGCCTGCTTCAGGGACACCACACTCTTTCTTTTTTTTTTCTTTTACTTTAATGGTGAGCGCGGCGCCTACTTCACGGACACCGTGCTCAACAATACAATAGATATCGCTTTTGCCAAAGTTTGAACTATTGGTATTATAAATAACAATGCCTTTTAATATTATAAAAGGTAGTGCCATTTTCAGTGCCAGTAGCTCAAAATCTCGCAATTGGGAGACCCATTGCATTGTAAATGCTTGTTGAAATGATGCAGCGTGGCACTGCTAAATTGCTTGCACTGCTGCGCTGCGTCATTTCTTTGTAAATATGGCCCATAGTCTTTGAGACTCATTTGTGGTCCGTACATATTGCTGCAATCTGTACTCAACTCTCCCTTAGTTACCGGCTGAATCTCGGTTCATTCCCAAGTCAAAAGTAAGGCCTGCGTGTATGTCTAGTTCCTCATGGACATCAGTTAGGGATGGGCGTGTTAGACGCTGCTGTACGTGGCTAATTCATTCATGTCGTTGACACTGCAGTATTGACTGCTTACCCTTATTTTCGCCCCTACGCAACAACAAACATTGGCAAAACCAATAAGACTTGTTTTTAAAAGGTTGAGCAATTGGCCTTGCTGTTGCTTTTTTACAAGTCGCATCTGAACACATACATCATGGTGCATTGGCCCGCTTGCCCAGCAAATTTGCATTGAGTTTTCTACTCAAGAAAACCTGTTCCAAGAAGGTCATGCATGCATACGCATGTGTCATGATGTATGCACACTAATGCCTCGTGGCGTATGTGCGCTTGTGTAGTGACCCAGAGTGCCATATTTAATTTACTGATCTAACATAGGACATGTTCATGCTAGAATGTGACTTTAAAAGTGCCTACTAGTATAAAAAAGGAAGTGAATGGCCAGACAGCACTTTGTAACTACTAAGCGCAAGTAAAAAAAAAATTAAAAGAGAAAGCAGGATCGGAAGAGGGGGGCATCTAGGTGCGAAGGAGGAAGGGAGTAAAGAGAGAGTATGTAGATGGAAGGAAACAGAAACAAGCAGGGGAAAGTGCAAGGACAAACATGTATTCCAGTGGAATGCCATATGCTACATAAAACACAGTCCCATCAAGTCAACAGTTGAAGAATACAACTGAGCCAGTCAGAACACTGAGAGGCTTAAATGGTTCGGGATATGACAAGCACAAGAATAGGTGAGAAAGTCATGGAATGAAAAGCAGACACTTGACATAGTCAGTAAAGCTATTCAATTGTAAGCAAAGGCCTTACACAAAGCCCACTGTAACTATATACTTATGAATTGGAAACAAAAGGTCTTGTCTTGTCAACTAAAAGCTAAAGCTGTCTGTGCCCGAGACCTAAAAAGAAGGTTTTTGAGAGGCAAAGGGCGAGTCAAGATGTGATGCTGTCAAGGGTCGCTGGACATGTAATGGCATGTCATGTCACATTCGATTCGTCTGGGATTTTGGTGAATATCCATATGGTCTCTTCACTTACTCTTTCTGACACTGGTGCGGCCCCTTCGTGTGGACATCAGGGTGGAGACACTGGGCCCGGTGGAGCTCCTGACAGGGGCCACCACTGCTGTCGGCACATAGATGGATCGTCGATAGTTTCCTGTTGTGCTTTCTGAAACGCTACCCAAGGAGGACATCGAGGCTGTGCTGAAGGTTGCAGGGGTTAAAGTGAGGGCTCTTGGCTCTGCAAGGTGCGGTGCTTTCCTGCTTAGAAAGGGTTAAAAGAGTTCTGGTAATATCTCGCATTAGCAGTAAGATACAACATATTGAAATCATAAGGAAGATGATAAAGTTAATCCTCTAAGAAGACTCAGATCTCTAGGCATTGGCTTGTCTTACACATTGAACAATTACGTTTAAAAAACAATCACCATTACAGGTAATCACCAGGCTTCATGCTTGATTAGGATAACAGAAGAGACTTCATTACAACGACGGAGCAAGATCCAAAATGATCTGCCACATTTTTATATTAGAAATGTCCCCTAGCTAGTTATCCAAAGTGCTTGCTTTCACCTATCCATTTTGGATGTATTTGTTATGCATCATGCAACCAATAATTCATTTCATTTTAATATTTCTAAGCTCTATATTCCATAGCAAGGGGGACACATTTTGGCATCCTTCAGTTCCTTGTTAGTACACACTCAACTATTTCTAAACTGTGCATCCTCAAAATCTCAACCCCCTTTCTATCCCACTGTCACTTTGTCCACGCTCTCGCCATGGAGATGGGCCTCCAGGAATTTCCGTCAATGTTTGATATTTTTTCTATACAAAAAGAACAATTGATTAATGGAATGCTGAACAATGTCAAAAATTCACCAACTGGGCCTAGGGAAGGACCTGGCCTGGCAGCTCAGGCTGGACTGTTCCCACGGGGAGCAGGATCAAAACTGATTTGCATATGGCTAGGTCCAAACTGGAATGGCATGGTGAACAAATAAAACAATGGATTTCGGGTAAGATTTCTGTACTGGGGATGAATGTTTGACATTGTCCAGCATTCCGTCCATCAATTGTTCTTTTAGCATTTGTCGCCCTAAGTGGAAAGCTTATGCCCAGACATGAGTCCTGTGACACCATGCCACTTGAGGCAAGCTAGCTGGCTGAGAAGAGGTGATGCCCCGAAACTGGTTCCAGGATTCTTGTTTCTGGTCCAGGGAGGACCTGGCCTGGAAGTTAGGCTGGACTATTCCCATGAGGCGAAGGGTCAAGACTGATTTGCATATGGCTGGGCCCAAACTGGTGTGGCGAGCAAAAAAATGATGGATTAAACCCAGATTTATAGATCTACCCAGAAGAACACTTAGAACATACCATCAACAAATTAACAGAAAAAAAGACACACTGTTCTAATCTAATAAATAGGGCAGATGATAATCAGAAAACTATCTTTAATATAGTGAAATCTTTCACTAATCCCACAAGCTTAGATCGAGAAATTCCTCCTTCTACAGGACCTATGCGATAGAATCGCTGAATTCTTTGACAACAAAATCAAAGACCTAAAGAACGATTTCACAAACATACCACCCCAGCCTAATAAAGCCCAGCATTAGGAACAAAAAGGGAACTCGCATGTTTTAAGGAGATAAATCTAGAACAATCCAGGCAGGCCATCCTTTCCAGTAAGTCAGGTTCACCGTTCGATCAATGCCCTCCGAATATCTTACATGCATTGGTGAATATTGTAAATCCCGTTATCAATCAGATCATCAACACCACCTTTAGGCTAGCAAAAATCCCTGATATCTGGAAAACTGCTGCTGTGAAGCCACTCCAAAAAAAGAAACTTTCCGACCCCAATACCCTCTCCAACCTCAGACCTATTTCACTACTACCATGTCTGAGTAAAATTGCGGAGAAATTAGTCAATGCCCAACTCAATGACTTTCTGCAAGAAAACAAACATCCTGTACCCCAGGCAATCAGGTTTCAGACCTGGCCACTCAACAGAATCAGTGCTGCTCCACACCACTGACACCCTAAAGCTTGCCTTGTATCAGGGTAAGGAGGCAGTACTGATTCTGTTGGATCTATCGGCGGCGTTCAACACTGTCTCTCATGACATCTTGAGAGACAGATTGGAACACAGTGGAGTTAAAAACAAGGCACTGGCCTGGATTACATCTTTCCTAGATAATAGACATCAGATTGTAACACTGGGAGGTTACAAATCGGGAGAAAAATGGCTGTCATCGGGGGTTCCCCAGGGCTCATCCCTGAGCCCAACCCTCTTTAATCTTTACATGACATTACTTCTCTCTCTGATAGCCATCTTCAATGTTGAATCTATTGCATACGCTGATGACACTCAGCTGATCCTCATTCTGGACAAAAATTCCACAGCGGTGGAAGAGAAGTTTCACCACTGTCTTACAGCAGTGATGGATTGGATGAAACTGAATCACCTGGGGTGCCGCTCGCCGCATTAGGCTGCTGGACACTTGGAAGCTGGTGATTCTCCCTGCCTGGGACTGCTGAACTCAACGGACTTTGCACTTGGGGAGGCCGCTGTGTAACATCGCTACTCCGGGACTGCGAGGACCAGGGTGCTCGTTGCTGCCTTGATCCAGCACACCTGTGTCCTCTTCCCGGCCCCTCCCTCATCTAGTACTTTACCTCTCGCAGACCCCGCTTCGCGGGTGCCGCTCGCCGCATTAGGCTGCTGGACACTTGGAAGCTGGTGATTCTCCCTGCCTGGGACTGCTGAACTCAACGGACTTTGCACTTGGGGAGGCCGCTATGTAACATCGCTACTCCGGGACTGCGAGGACCAGGGTGCTCGTTGCTGCCTTGATCCAGCACACCTGTGTCCTCTTCCCGGCCCCTCCCCCATCTAGTACTTTACCTCTCGCGGCCCCCGCTTCGCGGGAGCCGCTCGCCGCATTAGGCTGCTGGACACTTGGAAGCTGGTGATTCTCCCTGCCTGGGACTGCTGAACTCAACGGACTTTGCACTTGGGGAGGCCGCTGTGTAACATCGCTACTCCGGGACTGCGAGGACCAGGGTGCTCGTTGCTGCCTTGATCCAGCACACCTGTGTCCTCTTCCCGGCCCCTCCCTCATCTAGTACTTTACCTCTCGCAGACCCCGCTTCGCGGGTGCTGCTCACCGCATTAGGCTGCTGGACACTTGGAAGCTGGTGATTCTCCCTGCCTGGGACTGCTGAACTCAACGGACTTTGCACTTGGGGAGGCCGCTATGTAACATCGCTACTCCGGGACTGCGAGGACCAGGGTGCTTGTTGCTGCCTTGATCCAGCACACCTGTGTCCTCTTCCCGGCCCCTCCCCCATCTAGTACTTTACCTCTCGCGGCCCCCGCTTCGCGGGAGCCGCTCGCCGCATTAGGCTGCTGGACACTTGGAAGCTGGTGATTCTCCCTGCCTGGGACTGCTGAACTCAACGGACTTTGCACTTGGGGAGGCCGCTGTGTAACATCGCTACTCCGGGACTGCGAGGACCAGGGTGCTCGTTGCTGCCTTGATCCAGCACACCTGTGTCCTCTTCCCGGCCCCTCCTTCATCTAGTACTTTACCTCTCGCGGCCCCCGCTTCGCGGGAGCCTCTCGCCGCATTAGGCTGCTGGACACTTGGAAGCTGGTGATTCTCCCTGCCTGGGACTGCTGAACTCAACGGACTTTGCACTTGGGGAGGCCGCTATGTAACATCGCTACTCCGGGACTGCGAGGACCAGGGTGCTCGTTGCTGCCTTGATCCAGCACACCTGTGTCCTCTTCCCGGCTCCTCCCCCTTTCCCAACAACTGAGCAGCATAAGAGCCCCGCCCCTACGCGCCAGCGGAACGCGCCCGGAGCGAAGACCGGGCAAAGAGCGGGCCGTTCGAGGACAGATGAGGCAGGGACAGGGCTTACCCTCTTACGCCCCTACTTCCTCTGTACTAATGGCGTCTGCGAGAGAAACTCGGAGCAAAACAACGCAGGCTGCTGCTAAGCCCACAGGTACCTTGGACTTATACTTTGCAAAGGCCGGCTCTCTATTGGTTGATGACATAACCACCCTAGAGAAGCGCATTTCCCTTGAAATAGACTGGATTAGAAGATCGTCCCTAGGCCCCCTCAAACATGTTACCTCCCCGCCACAATTGTTAGAACATGTTGATCCTGCTATGGGGGGGCAGCCTGGTTCCTCGACACTATTGAACCCAAACAATACGTCTACCATAGACTGTGATATTTCCACCTCAATTGATTTCACTACATTATCCCTCCCGCCCCCAAGGCTTTCTACTGCTTCAATTACACGCAAATCAGATATTTACGAACATTAGTACTACCCCTATTTCACATATCACTCAGGGGAACCGTGAGGGAGCAATACCCAAGAGGAAGGGAAGGGCTCAAACTGTAGGGGGGCGCAGGCCGAAGAACTCAAAGCACGCTCCTAGGGGAAAAACAACCTCCCCGACAGCGGGAAGAGGGGGAGCGGCTTTACCCCTAACTCAGACTAATAGACCTGCGAGTCCAAAAATTGCTACACGGAAGGAGGGCTTCTCACTTGCTGACATAAAATCTCTCATGAGTGAAATGCTCACCCCCCTAATAGATCGCCTTGTAAAATTGGAATCATCCATACAAAATCTACAACATGGATTGGCTCAGTTGGGAGATACATTTAAATCAACCAAAGCAACCACAAAGACCGCAGATGCGCCACTATCTAGGGATAGCACTGGTCCACAACTGCTCCCCCACTTACATCTGCCCAGATTGATTGCTTCTCCAATACCTGGGCCTACGATCCCTTCACGGAATATTATTCCCAACCCCCGAGACATTCCACTATTATCTCCTTCACGGGTGCAGGGACAGGATAGTAGACATAGACCAGTTAATTTACCGCCTGAGTCAGCCCCATACACAGTTATCCTAAAGGGCATCCCGGAATTAAAACCATCTACCAGCGAACCACTGGTGGGTCTGAAAAACAAAGTCATCCACTGGCTCTCCAAGAACAGGCCTTTACCTGAGGGTGTCAACAGCGAGGTTCTCATGGTCAGGAGACTCCCGTGGCTGGGAAATACCCAAAAAACTATCACGGGTGACTGTGTATTGATCAATTTTAGGGATCCCCGCACAGTTTCTCACATATGTAGCTGGCCATATCCAACTCCGGGATCTCTTATTCAATCCTTTCCACTTTCCTTTTTTTACCCCCCCACAACATCTGCACAAGCTGAGGATGGATGGGACCTAGTATCTAGGAGAAATGGGACAAGGGCTCCATTGGCGGATAGGGAACGCTGGCAGACAGGGTGCCTTAGACACGACCAAGTCCCCACCCACAATCGCTTTTCTATTCTAGATATGGTGGATTGACCGTTTGGGCTTGTGGGCGGTGGCGCTTTGAATAAAATCAAGAATAGCCAACCAGTACTTCCCAAGGAGAAGGAACATCCTCCCCATACCAAAGTTATAGAAGAGGGTAGTTCAGAGGTGGCCCTTCCACCTAGGAGTACTTCACCTCGGAGGGCTATTCAGGGAATTGACCACGGCCCATCCCCCTCCCGGAGGTTGGAGCTGGAAGTGGTCCCTTCCCCAAGCCCACCCTTTGCGGCTCCAACTTCTTCCCCCCTTAAAATTCTATCCTGGAATATTGCGGGGCTTTCCAACAAATTGAATAATCCGTCCTGGTGTTCTTTTATAGAGCAGAAAGATATTTGTCTCTTACAAGAGACCTGGGCTAGAGAAAACACCGCTCATAAGGGGTTTGCAACCTTCTCCACACACGCAACGTGGGGGGGTAGAGGGCGTCTCTCAGGCGGCCTCACAATATGGGTGGCTACCGACTTAGGCTGCAGGGCGGATGTTTTACCCACTAATTCAGCAGATATTCTTGCTGTGCTGCTGGAGTGGCCAAATGCCGGCAGCCTCCTGTTGATCAACATTTACTCACGGCCAACTAATATCACCCAGGAGTCTACCACCATAACGGAGCTCGCTCTGGTTCTGAATGAAATACCAGAGGGCACCGCCTATCTCATAGGAGGGGATTTTAACTGCCACTACGAGCCCCTCCCTGGCTTTATGGAAGGCTTGGCCACGGAGGAGGATCTCCTTTGGCATATACCTCCCACACAGGCTCCGGCCCCAAAGACATGGTCCCCTCTGGTTCTGCAAATTAATTCCCTTTCGCTGAAATACGGCCTACGTGCCTGTAATGGCAGGTCTAAGTCTGATACTATGGCAAGATGCACTTTTAACAGAATGGGCAGCGAGTCCAGACTGGACTATGTATTGGTCCCGGTGTCTTCTTGGCCCCTTGTCAAAGATTTTTGGGTCACAATCAGGAATGATAGCGACCATAACGCCCTTGAACTAAACTATAGCCACCATGGCTCCCCGGTTAGGGGATATCAAATGGGTGAAACTGAGGATTGTCGGGCACTCGAGACTAACAGACGCAGAATAAAGTGGGAGCATATATCCTCCCATCCGGACAAGATACATAATTTATATGCTCAAGCACTGCCTCTTTTCGAGAAGCTTCAGGTGTTAGCCGAGAAAGTCACCAGCGAGGATATCCATTCCGACTTGGGACAGCTTCATGCCGACCTCCTTAAAATAGTTTCTGAATTTTTAACCAAACCATTAACTAGGGCTAATAGAAAAACTCTTGGTCCATCCTGGTACAACGGCGCCTGCCGTAAGGCAAAAGCCGACCTTCTGGAATCAATCAAGGAAGGAAGGGGTGCCGCGGATATTAGGGCCAGACGGAGTGTTTACAAGTCCATGATCTCAAACGCCAAAAGTGAATGGGAATATGACAAGTGGATAAAACTTACTAACTTCCTGGCCCGTGCAGACTCGCGCAAATTCTGGCGCTGTGTCAACACGGGTACCGAGGAACTAACACCTGCCTTAGAACCCAATATCTCAGCTAAGGTATGGCAGGACCACTTCCAGTCTCTCTATAAACTACCCGAGGATGTAGGGGAAAATTCTAGCTATCCCCACTGCCCCCTCGAGACTGGCGAACCATTCACACTAAAGGAGGTACGAGCCGCTCTGACTGGCCTCGCCACAGGAAAGGCACCTGGCTTGGATGGACTTCCGGGCGATTTGTTTAAGCAGGAGCCAGACGTTTGGACCCCCTATCTCTTGATTCTCTATAATGCCATCTTAGCGGGCATGGCTATTCCGGGTACTTGGCTGGGGGCAGAGATTGTCCCAATTTTTAAAAAGGGTTCGCCTCTGCTCCCAGCCAATTACAGACCCATTAGTCTAATAGATGTACCGCAGAAGATTTTTGGCAGGCTCATTCTAAATCGCCTCCAGGACTGGATCGAAGAAACGGCTATTATGAGTCCCTACCAAGCGGGATTCCAACGAGGTATTTCCACCACCGACCAAATCTTCCGTTTAAATCTTTTATACTGGAAGACGGTGCTGATTGAGGGCGGCAGTCTCTACACAGTTTTTGTGGATCTTCGTGCCGCCTTCGATCTGGTGCCTAGAGATAAGTTATGGTCGGTGTTAATGAAGATGGGGGTCCCCGTGGATATTCTCTCAATTTTGAGAAGGTTGCACCAGGGGAACTATGCCAAAGTAAGGTGTGGAAGGGAAGGCACATTGTCCGACGCTTTCCCTGTTGATAGGGGGGTCAGGCAGGGATGTGTCCTCGCCCCGACTCTTTTTTGTCTTTTCGTCAATGGGGTCGTAGATCATCTTTGCACCCTGAATGATATTGATGCCCCCAAGTTGGACGGCAGCAGGGTTCCTGCAATTTTGTTTGCGGACGATACCCTGCTGCTCTCCAAATCCCCTATGGGACTCCAACGGGTTCTGGATGGCTTTGTAGGATTTTGTGAGGAACGTGGGTTGGAGATCAATGCCGCTAAAACGAAATTCATGATCTTCAACCCCCCCCCGACTACACATGCGTGCCCTAGCATAGGGTCCTCTAGGTTGGAGAGGGTCTTTACCTTTGAATATTTGGGTATAGTTATTAATGAGCGCATTTTTGTCCGGTGTACAGAAGAGCAAGAAAGTACTGGCTTTGTCCACTACTCAGAAATATGGGTTTTAAACATTATTCCCCCGCTTTTAGAATACTTAAGTCTGACATCTCGCCTCCAATTGCCTTTGCGGTTGCCAAATTTTTAACGTCTATGTGGTTTACATGTCTACGTCTTCTTAAAACCATATCAAGTAATGATGTTTTATTGAGCCAATATCTTCATTACAACTGTGTAAAGTTTTTATATTGTAACGTGTCTATTGTATTATGATGTACTCTTTTATGGTCTCAACGACCGAAAAAAAGATATTTGATGATGATGAATCACCTTAAATGCAACAGCTCCAAAACAGAAATTATGCTGTTTGGAAAGTCCAATGTATTTAGGCCCAACCAGTGGTGGCCCTCGAATTCAGATGCTCCACCCACAACAGTAGATATAGTCAGAAATTTAGGAATACAATTCGACCCCACACTATCTTTCCAGAAACAAGCACTTGCTATCGCAGGCATGTACTTCCAAACTATAAAAACTCTCTGGAAATTCTTTGACCTACTCCCGGTGCCTGCTAGGAAGACAGTTGCAGCAGCCCTAATTTTATCTCGCCTGGAATACTGCAACGGTCGTCATGCAGGAACAAAAAAGACGGTTGTGAAAAGATTGCAAGTGGTCCAGAATGCTGCAGCGAGATTAGTACTCAAACTGCCTAGAGACTCCTCCTCAGCAGCAGCACTTAAAGCGCTTCACTGGCTACCGGTCCATAAGAGGATTCTCTTTAAAATCCTGACCATTACATACAAAGCCATAAGCGAATCTGGACCAGAATATCTAAGATCCAGAATCAAGCCATACACCACCAAATGTTCTCTGCGGTCTACTTCAGAGAACTTGTTAACAGTACCCGATTTCAAATTGAAAATCAGGGGTGGAAAGACTATGGCAGTACTAGGGACAAAAGCCTGGAACGTACTACCCACTCAGCTGAGGCACACACAAACGGAACCTACTTTCAGGAAACTCCTCAAAACGTGGATTTTTGCTACTCCAGACCACCTGGCACTATCTCTTATTTAAACGTTTCACTCAGTCACCCTCTCCTCTGTGAAAAGCTCCTAGATGCCCTTTTTCCGCTAAGCGCCAAGATGCTACTTGGAGTGAACGTTGCGCTATACAAAAAACTCTTTCATTCATTCATTCATTCATCCATGACTGGGGGTGAATGTTTGCATTGCTCAGCATTCCATCCATCATCTGTTGTTTTTGCTTTTGTATTTTGTCTATACACAATGACAGAACAGCCAGTTCAACAAGTTTTGGCACCAAAGGCAAAAGTACTTTTCCTTACGCAATTTGGTCTATGTCTGTTGCTTTTTTGGCTAACTTGGAATCTCCTGCTGGTGGTAACCTAACTGGTCACTTAGAATTGTTATATCTCTAGATAAAACACAATGAAGTCAGAAAAAGCTCAGTTCAAGTTGAGAAGTCTTTGGCTGTTTGGCTACTCTACCACCCTCAACTCACACCAAGCTCGGGCTATCTAAAGGGAAATGCCCCCAACTGCTATCGTTCACAGGACTACCTTCATATCTCACATCCAAAGTCTAAAACTCATCAGGGAAAATGTGAAATATCCTTTACCAAACAGCATATGGCTAGTCGCCGTTTTGTACGTGCCAGCCACCACAAGTATATATTTAAATCATGGGCATGAATCTCATGATCGTCAGTACATGAACTTAGATTTGAATTTACCCATATTTGTGGTCATGTTATCAAGTTCAATAAGCTTTATTCGGTTTTAATAGCAACCATAAAAGCAAAAATACATACACAAACATCCAATTACAGTTTCATAATAGCAACAAATATGCATATGCGATCGATTCAATACAAATATAAAAATACAATCTAATTTAGTAAATACATTTGAAAAAACATACTTTTCCTCGCATGAATTGATTTTAAAATAAATGTCGCTACATAAAAACAAATTTTGGGCTCTCTTAGTGTAAACAGTAGACTCATAGCAGCATTGGTGGTTATAACATTATGTTTCTTAAACAAAGGTTTTAAATAGACAATTCTATAGTTCCGGTACAGATCGCATAAAAGTAGAAAGTGCAAGGTGCTCGGTTTAGTATGCTCATCACATTGGCATGGGGTGACTGGTCGCTGTTTCATTTCTGGGAATGCGACTAAATGATGAACAAGGCCTAGTCACATCCAAGTTAATACAAACTTGTGAGAGGGTCTTGAAACTAGTGATAGGTAGCTTTGAAAGCCATCAGAATCTATGTACGAATGGTAAAGCTGATGTGTAGCTTGTTTCCCCACAATTCTCATCCTGCACTCCTTCTTATGGGACAGACAATTGTTCTTCATCTCCTGTTTAGACAGGCCTATCACATCGGTTGGATTTTCCAAGATCATGAGCTTAAATAGATCTCTATTAACATATGCTATATATTTTAACCAAGGAATCTTAAAACAGTTGTCCAATCGCAGGCAGTCCTTGATACTTTATTGTGTAAATAGAGTCTCCTCTTTAGACCAAATTGATCTCCAGAGCAGAAGGTGACATGTAGGTAAGCCCCACTTCACAATGGATTAGCTCAGTGGATGCTGATGCAGGCAGGCACAGAAGCATTTTTTAAAAGGAGTTTTCCTCTAATTGCAGTTCTTGAATGGAGTGATAGCCACATACCCCTGCACCGTATAATGCAATAGAGGCGCATCTAGCTTTATAGATATACGTCATGTCTTTAATACGACGGTCCCCTAGTTTGGAAGCGAACCTAAAAACCCCATGCACACTTTTTGACATCTTTACCCGAACATTAGACATTTCGCGTGACCATTTGCCATTACCAGAGAAAGTTAGCCCCAGGTAACAAAAATTGTCCACAGATTCCACTCTTTCCCCATCTATAAAGAAGGAATTCATTTTCTTGGGTTTTATTCCACAAACCATTGTATATGTTTTGGCCTTGTTTATCAGCAACTTCCTTCCCTTTATTAAAATCTGCGAACCCATCTATTAATTGCTGTAGGCCTACCGGTGTTCTAGATAAAAGCACCGCATCTACTGCGTAAAACAGTACCGGTATATCCTGGCCTTCAGCTTGGGGGGCATCCACCTGTATCAGCTTAAGGATTGCGTCTACTTCGTTAATAAATAAAGTAAAAGGCAGTGGTGCTAAGACGCAGCCTTGGCGGATGCCACATTTAACCTTAAAATTAGGAGTGCATTTGCCCCGCTGGCCATACCGGACTCTGGTCGATAATTTCTCGTATAGTCTTACAAGAAAGTAAATAATAGACTCTGGGGCACCAAGGTTAAGTAAAACTGGCCAGAGTATTGCATGGTCCACTAAATCGAAGGCGCTGCTAAGATCAGCGAAACATAAATAGAGGCCCCCTTGTTTAGCCCATGTATATTTTCCAATTAAAAGCTCTAAATTAATACACTGTTCTAGCGTACCTAGCCCCTTTCTAAAACCATTTTGAGCTTGTGTTAAAATCCCATTATCTGCAACCCCCTTTTCCAATCTTACTAGTAAAACCCTGCTCATCACCTTTACAGATGAATATAATAGGGAAATTGGCCGATAATTCTTGGCTTCCGATTTATTCCCCTTTTTATAAATAGGGATAATAACTAATTGGCCCAAAGTCATGGGAACTCCCTCTGTAACTGCAGCATTAAAGACTCTAGTGAGTATCGGGCCCCATACTTCTGGCACAGTTTTATAGACATCTATGGGTAGACCGTCTGGGCCCGGCGCTTTTCCTCCTTTTCTGATTCTGATTCCTAGCTCAACCTCATTTACGGGTGATATTTAGGGGAATGATGGGCCATTTGCTGGGATTTGTAGAGACCTCAGTAACTTCATCACATGGATTAAAAATGCTTGAAAAATATAACACCCATTCCTCACAACTAACATGGCACACAAATTCAGGATAAGATTCATGTTTAAGAAATGTTGAGTTAACTGTTTCCCAGAACAACTTGTTATTAGATGTACCTGCAGCCAACGAGAGTTTGTCCCATGCCACCTCTTGGAGCTCCCTCTTTCTCTGTTTTAAGGCTAGTTTGTAATCTAATCTTAGATTTTGAACTAACATTTTATCCCTGGGTCTGCTGGAGAGTGCTTTTTTTAACTGGTTCAGCGAGTTGGTACAGGTGTGGTTAAACCAACCCCTATTCTGTGTAAGTTTCGTACTCGGTGGTGCAATAAATAGCTTATCAATGGTATCATTAATTTTACTAAAATTAGTTAATATCGTAGCCGGTTCCACCTCCATTTCAAGACTGTCATATTGCCACATTCTAAAACCATATTTTTTTTAATTTTAACTGAGTTAGTACTTTTCCACCTAACTCTGGTACCGAAAGGTCTGCACGGGGTAATATTACCAGTAACCGTTTGTTGTATTACAGATTTGTTGCCCCACACAACCATTGGCATGATAATACAATTGTGATCACTAAGTAACAGCTCAGCTATCCATGGAGTAGAACATAGATGTACAATATTTGCATATACTATAATATGATGAATCGTGGTATTGGCATTTCTTCCAGTGAAGGTTGGTATCTCCCTCCCATACCCGTCCTGCGCACATTGCATTAAATCGAGGTTATATTTCGCCAAAACTGTGTTTAAAGTATCCCCATAGAAGTTGTGCGGGAAGTGTATACAATCATCCCCTTCATCACTCCTAAACCCACAAACTTTAGTCATAGACAGTGTACAAATTGGAGTGTTAAAATCTCGGCCCATACAATAGCAAGGTTCGATTTACTGCTGTAACCAGATTATCTATTTCCTTCTCTAATTCAGTAACAACATTGTGACGAGTTGAGTCAAAAATGTTATTATAAAAATTAATCAATATGACATCCCAGCCGTCTTTATGATGCAACCACAATAGTTGCAAGTGGTAACCTACTTTGATGACCCTTTTGACTACCAAAGGCAATTTATGTGACAGAAGGATTAACAGCCCACCCTTCACTCTGCCAGCCATAGAGGGTATAGCTAGTAAATTATAAGAAGTAAACCCTTCAAAATAAACATGATTAGTACTCGAAGTTTCTTGTAGACAAATTATGTCAACTTTATTAATAAAGTCCACCCAGCCCAACGTGTCCTTTTTACTTGGCAGTCCGTCTATATTCCAAGACGCGATAGTATAGTCGTTAACTGTGGAATCCCCTATACTAACAATACATTGTTCACTTATACTCATACGAACTTCTCCCTCGCTAGTAAGGGGGTTCAATACTGGCAAATTTATAGTTATTTCCGTAGATTTCCCTTTGTTTCCATCTGAATGAACCCCTAAACTAACCTCTTTCTCCCTATTTCATGAATATAAAGCAAATGGATTTATACCCTTAGGTTGGGACTTAAGCGTGTTTAGATTAGGCTTAACAATGTTAGGAACACTATCTCCTATCAGCCCTGGTCCCGTCGAACCGATTCCTTCAGGTCCCACCTCCCCAACGGGTAGACTGGCAGTGGTCTGCCAATCATTATCTTCAAGTGAGCTGAGTGGTTGGAATCTATTAAATGTAGATAATGCGTAATATGGATGCGCTAGCACTGCCAGATTAGTTCTACGTATCTTCTGATCCCCTCCACTGTTGGGTATAGGCGTTAAGTGTCTATAAAAAAAGCCTAGAGGTAAGAGTGATACATTACAATCATTGTGTGATGTTGCAACCACTCTTTCCAGGGAGGTCCTGGCCCAATTCGGGTTCCTAAAGTTAATAATTACATAGTCACCTTGTAATGTCTTTCTTAAGGGTCCGATCCAGTTTACTCTTCTGGTTAAGAGAATCTGGTCAGCACGATCCACTGGGTAACCACAATTCTTGTTTAACCAGTGAACCACTTTATTTTTTAGAGTATAGTCCTTTTGGCCTGGCACAAGTTGGAGTACGTTCACCAAAACTGCCACGTAAGGGCAGCATTCTGGGGGTAGGTTTATCGACATACCAGTTCTACCCTCTGGTACCCTCTTCTCCCTATGTTCTTTAGGGGCCTGAGTCAGCTCTGCCTTTTCAATCCTATCCCCACTGCTGGGGCAGGATTGAGTGCTCATAGTCACATTCTGTCCAGAGCCTGTTAAAATCAAGTTGGTACCTGTTTTGGGCGCTTCAGGGTTACTTCCTTGGCCCCCACAGACCCTATTAACCCTATTGTTGGTGCTTAGGGTACTAGTCAATATGTTAACAGCAGTTATACCTTGTTCTATTCGTTCCTGTGGCCCCCCCCTAAGGCCCATTCGCATTCTCCCTTAGGTTTTCACTAATAGGTTTTAATAAACTGCTAAGTTTAGCAACTTCTCCATTGAGACTTTGCTGCCTTGCTGTTCACGGGCTGTGCGGGACGCTCTTAAACTGCAATCCGGAGGAATCCCTGGTGGGACAAGGGTTTCAGGCCCACGCTGTTTAGCCTGCACTGCTACCTTCACTCTGGGGAGGACTGCAACCCCCAGGATGCAACACTTTTCACCGCAGCTGCCACGAATGAGGGGGAGGCGTGTTCATCGCGCATATAGCGCTGCCTCTCCCCCCGCAGCGCAGGAGACTTTTTTGCCTTGCTGTTCACAGGCTGTGCGGGACGCTCTTAAACTGCAATCCGGAGGAATCCCTGGCGGGACAAGGGTTTCAGGCCCACGCTGTTTAGCCTGCACTGCTACCTTCACTCTGGGGAGGACTGCAAACCCCAGGGTGCAACACTTTCCACCGCAGCTGCCGTGGAAAGGAAGCTTGTTTCCGGTCCAGGGAAGGCATGGCTTGGCAGTTCGGGCTGGACTGTTCCCATGAGGCACAGGGTCAGACTGATTTGCATATGGCCATGTCTGAACTGGGGTGGCAGAGTGGGCTAAAGAACGGTGAGGGATCAAACCCAGATCTGTTGACTGGGTGTGAGTGTTTGATTGGTTCTGATGCTCCGTCCATCACCACCCCCTTTTAGTACCGCTTTGTTCGCCATAAGTTGGCAGGGTATGCTCAGACGTGAGTCCCTTGCTCACTTTGCCACTGGATTCAAGCAAGCCTGGCTGAAGACGGCTGAAATGCCAGAAACCGGTCCTAGGAAGCTTGTTTCCGGTCCAGGGAAGGCATGGCTTGGCAGTTCGGGCTGGACTGTTCCCATGAGGCACAGGGTCAGACTGATTTGCATATGGCCATGTCTGAACTGGGGTGGCAGAGTGGGCTAAAGAACGGTGATGGATCAAACCCAGATCTGTTGACTGGGTGTGAGTGTTTGATTGGTTCTGATGCTCCGTTCATCACCACCCCCTTTTAGTACCGCCAGTGAGGGGGAGGCATGGTCATCGCGCATATAGCGCTGCCTCTCTCCCCGCGGCGCGGGATGTGCGCGGGACAAAGTCCGAACCAAGGGCGGGCCCGTCTGAGCCCGTCAGAGACTGAGCAGGGCCACGGTATTGACACTTTGTCATTCTGCTACCTCTTATATTATTCTTGATTTACAACTTATTTGTTAGCTTCCACTATCTTAGTCCCAACTAGGTAAATAGACTAACAGAGACTTGGCAACTCACTCAATTATGGTTATCTGTTATTGAAGGGCGGACAGGATGAACAAGCGAAAATCTCTAACAGGGCAGGGGGTGGTGGGGACCCTGGACGCCTTCATATTGAGGCCAGAGTCAGCACTGATGCATAAAATTGCCCTAACAGAGCGTAGATTGTCACTCGAGCCGCTAGTCGACTTACCCCGTTCACACAATCATGCCTCAGATCCATCAAGCCCACCGAACCCCACATCAGCAGGAATATCTAACTCCCCCTCACTTAACGAGGTTTCTCTGCCCACATTGCCCCTAGAGGGGTGAAGTATTGTTGACCTCATTAGTTTCTTCACCGGACACACGGGTTCTACCAAACTCAGCCATAACAACTAAACCGAACGTCCAGACGAGGGGCCAAAAAACAAAGATCAGTCAGGGCCAAGGATCAGCCCCTCCACCAAAAAAAGGAGAGGGCAGGGGGCAAATAATCATAAAACACTGCACCATAGGCACAACACCATAGGGACAGAGGTTGAAAATGGACCTACAGCATCATCACAGGAGGCCCCTATGCCCACAGTTGATAACCTTGCAACTGGGGGGACAACCAATATGAACCAAGTGGAATTTTGGGAAAAATTAGAGGGTACCATATTAGCCCTAATCAGACCTGTGATAACTAAGTTATCCTCCATCGAAGAAAGGTTACTGGTGTTTGGAAGGGGCTGTAAAACGTTCCCTAACGCCCTCGCATGTCGTTGTGCAGAAAGGTGGAGAGGCGGAAAAGATAGGCATTAGAGGAGAGCCCATGGATAATAACTCCCAGGGCACATCTGGATCGAGACCTTTGTACAACACGTGATACCCTGCCCATAGTCAACTTTACAGTTAATCCTGAGCGGGATGCGGAGTCATTAGCCCCTAGCACCCGCCCCCCCGACAGTCTCATCAAGTCCCCTCAGATAATGGTCCTTGTGGCAGTAGAGGGTAGGCGTGCTTTGTACGTTCCCCAACAGAGGCAAAACAGGTAAACTTGGCCAGGGAGCAAATTGGGGTGATTAGTGGAAAACAGAATGATAGTAATTTACCAGAGTTGAGGTTTTTACATCTCCCCCCAGAGGCCACACCTTATACTATTGTGTTAACCAATGTACCCACACTCCCACACGGAGAACTCGAGCACTGGTCATCCCTGAAAAACAAGGCACTACACGCATTGTCCATTAAGACAGGATACACAAATGCTCTGTTCACAGAATTCAAGATGGCTCGTCGAATTCCATGGGTAGGATGCTCACCCAAAACGATGGCAGGGGATTGTGTTGTGATCACCTTTAGGTCCCCGGATTTGGTTAGAAGTATCCTAGATGCGTCCGGCTATTATCCAGTCAGCAAAAGGGTGTAAGCGTGGTCCCTTTAGGATTCTTCTACCAACCCACCCTGGTTCCCCAGCAGGCCCCCACACCTCGTAACATCAGCTGCATTGCACAATATAGATACGGTATTCCAACATCTAATTTCTTTGATCCCCTTTATAGCCTGGATGGGGTTGATTGACTGGTGTTACCTGATGATATAATTGGAGGTAGGGGAGAGCAACGAGCTACCAGTATTCGGGATTCCTCTCCGCGAGCGGGCCCACTTTTGAGCGAGGAACCAACCAGGGCCTTAACCTGCAAGTGTATAGAGGAACATATAAGTAGGAAGGGACGCCACAGGCCTCAGTGCTCCCTTTGGAGCAACATGAGATCATGTTGGGGATATCAACGCCACTCAATTTGGACCCTCCCAATGAAGCCGGGCCGACTATTATTAAACCCCTCTGCATACCTGACTCTAATACGATCTCCGTGGTTTCAAGGAATATTTCAGGCCTTAGCACCAAGCTACAGAATCTAGTATGGGAGGTTTTTTATAGAGAACTCGGATATTCTATGTCTGCAGGAGACTTGGGCAATTGAACCTATTCATATAAATGACATTTCATACCCAGGCAGTGAAAGGTTTGGGAGGGAGACCAAAAGGCGGTACCTCCACTTACATCTCAAACAAGATGTCCCTAAGCAATATTTTGTTTCACGAGGGGGGTACCTACTATCACTTAGCAGAGTTAAATCTAAATGCAACTCATCGCATCCTTTTGATTAATTTATATAATAATGCCACCCAAAATAGCCTAGATTCAGTGGCAAAGAGCATTTTGGAGGTTGTTACTAAAATATGTACTAGGAAAGCTAAAGATACGATGATTCTGCTGTTGGGTGACTTTAACTGTGGTTTATGTAATTATACCGATGACAGATTGTGTGGTATTTCCAACGAAGCAGACAACAGTAGCCATTTCAATCATACCAAGATGGGGGACTCATTTAATGAGCTTATTTTTAAACTGGATCTCGGATTTGCCCACAAACTATTAACTAAACCAGTTGGTATGTCCCCCACCTTTAATGGGAGA
Organism: Triturus cristatus; assembly: GCF_964204655.1. Taxonomy (NCBI): domain Eukaryota; kingdom Metazoa; phylum Chordata; class Amphibia; order Caudata; family Salamandridae; genus Triturus; species Triturus cristatus. The sequence goes on from NC_140590.1 coordinate 1,047,659,214, forward strand.
GGGTACGCAACTATCATTGATTTCATATTGACCTCACGTTCCCACCCGCACTTTTTCTTTCGAGGTGGGTGATATTGCTTTAAACGAACATTTCCCCCTCCTTATAAAGCTAAAGCTGCCTATTCATAGTTCTAACAAGCAACTTACCCGACTGCTGGGAAATGTAGCACTGAATAAAATAAATGGCTACTCACTAAGGTGGTCTAAAGTGGATGCAGATTCGATAATTAAAAATGTCATAGTGAAATGTAAGCCCGCGCTAGATACCTGTCTGAGTGAGGCTGCTCCGGACATTGCTATTGTGAACTCTTTTTTAGACATCACCAGGGAGGTTAGAAATTTACTTAACAGTACAATTTAGTAATAAAGTGAAATCTTCTGGCTGGTACATTGGAAAATGCACTAGGGCATATGCTACCTTAAAAAAGGTATTGCGCATACAACCTAGATCACCATTGATATCCGTCAAGACAGATTAGATTAAAAAAGGGCATTAAAAGAAAGAAAACAAATTCTGCAAAATGAAGCCTGGGATTCTCTACACAGCGCGGTTCAGCAGAAAGATAGTATTGCGTTCTGGAAGGTTCTGAGAACCCATTTCTTAGCTCCAAGTAATAGCCCCTCTGTGGAAATAGCAATTGCAGAAGAAACATGGATTAGCCATTTTCCCAAGCTATATAATGAGAAGGGGAATCAGGGTGGCAGCCTGACGATCGCAATATAAACATCAGTGAACAGATTGACTTAGAAATCACCCTGGAGGAGGTGATTAGGGCTTTGGCACAAAGTTTGGGTGGCAAAGCCCCATGACCCGATGGGGTCCCTGTTGACATGTTTAAACATAATGTCTCCCTGTGGGGGCCTATATTGACCCAGGTTTTTAATGCTAGTATAAAGTCTATCCTCCCCAGACTTGGGCGCAATCAACAATAATTCCAATTTTTAAAAAGGGTAACCATGAAGATCCGGGGTGTTACAGACCTATTTCCCTCCTGGACTCTATGGTCAAAGTGTTAGGGAGGCTCTTCCTGGAGCGCCTTTCAGACTGGGCAAAGGATAGCCAGATATTATCCCACTTGCAGTACGGATTCCGCGATGGTCTTGGTACCATTGAACAGTCTTTAAACCTCTCAATACTGATAGGCAAGTATACCAGAGCAAAAAACAGGAAGATTATATTTGGCCTTTGTCGACCTCACCACGGCTTTTGATTCAGTTAAGTATAACAGGTTGTAGGAGGTCCTTGAAAGGGTAGGGGTTGATTTACAAATTATTACGCTCCTAAGGCGGTTGTATAGTGGAGCTTCTCAAGCGTCCGGTTCGGCCAGAAGGGTGAATGCACAGAAGCCTTCCCAATCAGGAGAGGGGTCAGACAAGGTTGTGTTCTGGCCCCTTTCCTTTTTAATCTTTATATTAATGGACTTTAAGATGCTTTGCTCCGCCAGGGTAAAGATTTTCCCCAAGCAGGTGGCCACCCTATTCCCGCACTTAATTATGCGGATGATGCCGTATTGATGGCATGCACCCAAAATGTGCTTCAGAGAGCCCTGGATAGTTTTAGTATATTCATGAGAGACCTTGGTTTTAAAACTAACATAACTAAAACCTATGTTATGAGATGTAGTCAAGGGACTCAGAAGACCCGTGAAATGTTTATAGATGGGAATCAGTTATCATCTATAAAAAAAAAAATCCTACCTAGGCGTACTTTTTAATCAGCATGGCTCATGGGCCGCAACTATATCTGCAAAAAAATTGGCATTTTCCAGATCTACAGCGGCACTAGTAACTTTTGCTAATAAACTAGGTAGGAAACCCCCCCCCCAGAACTGTTACAAATATACAAAGCAAAATGTGGGGGCGTGCGGTTTTGTAGATACCACCCAGCTATAGATAGTTGAAAATGCTTTTATAAGGTATATTCTCTCTGTACCCCCTAGTACTTCCACGTTTATCTGCCATGAGGAGCTAGCTCTCCATCAAATAGCAGATGTTGTAAAACTTGAGCCTATACTCCTATGGCATTGAGTCTGGTGTAAGGAACAGACAAGCCTAAACAGGGAGATTCTAAAAGACACCTTGAGATTAGAGGGGGCTTTATCAATCCCTTGGATCAAATTCGTTTATGATTTTATGAATGACCTGGGTCACTCAGAATATTTTTTGAACCCGACATCCATGACGGAGATCTCAAGAAAGGCCTTAAAGAAAGAGGGCTTGCAGTTATTGGAAGCAAATAGGATGGTTGGGGAAATTTCAGCAAAAATCACAGTGAGGCGCCACCAGCTGATACGCACTACTCTGGGGATGGAGCCTTACCTATCATTTGTACCGGGCACCTTTGATAGATTTCTTCTAACCAGGCTTAGATTGGGTAACATTCATAGACTTGTATTTTTCCCGGAATTGAATGACTGGTCGCGCAACCTAATATTGTGCCCATGCTATAACATCTCTGACCAGTCTACTATGCACCTAGTCCTGTTCTGCAAATTTTATTTAGAGCCAAGGAAAGTTTGGATTGTTCCATTTTTAAAACATTTAGGGCTTAGTCAGTGCCGTCAAGCCATGTTCTTACTCCAACTATTGGATAATGAGCACATGGCTAGGAGATTAGCTCAGTTTTTAAAAGCCGTGCTTCATATTAGGAAAAGTATTATTTTGGAGCAGTAATGGTTGCACCATGTTCTTAACTGTAAATGAATTGTATTTTATATTGCGCTGTAAATAATATGAAATGTAATTTTGTACACTGTTTTGTGCTTTTATGACTGTTTTAAATAGCAGCCGAATAAAGCTTTCCTTTACTTTTACTAAGGGTACCTGTTTTCGCTTGACTTTTACTACAACCCCTTTTCCTTTTCGGGGTAGTGGAGCCACTAGGTGAATGCTGTCGTGGCGCGTCAGGTAATGTAAGTAAATCAGTATCAAGGTTCCCAGTACTCACTATTCTCGAGGGGGTAATATATTGCTCATTTCTTGGGACAGTCTCTATTTCATACTCTTGAGTCCCGCAATCCAACCCAGCTATTTCTTCCATCACTGTGTCTGCGCATAATGAAAGGCAGCGTTCCGCCCTATCTATTTCATCATTAATAGCGCTAACCGCCCGTACTAAGTAGGAATCGATGGTGGAGCATGAGGGGTCGACTGCAGTTTTATGGGTTTTTTGTAGTTTGCGTTTCGACATTCTGCTAATTACCACAGTAACCAAGTGTCCTTAGGATACAAGGAACAGCAGGAACACGGGACAAAATGCTAAAGATGCCCAGTACAGATCGTGCAGTGTGCAAAACTGCAAAGTGCAAGCGATGTAAAGTGCAAAAAGTGCGAAAGTACAAGAGTGCCGTTAAAAGTGCAGGTTGCAAAATACAAGTACAGGTACCGCAGGACCAGGAGTAGTAAAAAGGGCTAGGTACTGATATAATCAATAAAATAAAATCAGCTTAAAAGACCCGTTAATTCATGCTAATTGCCCAAAAATGTATATTTGTAACAATTCAATTCAGAGAGAAAAAAAAGGAGTGCAATGTGCTACACAAACCTAGCTAAAACTTTTAGCTAGCTTACTTTCGAATTTGTCCACAGGTAAAAACATGGAGTATCACAATCTATAGAGAAAAGAATGGGGCTGCCAGTTTAAGATGGATATGTACCTTCCGTAATTGTCTCACCGCCCTTCTCACAGCCCTTCTGCTCTTCAGAGTTAATGGGGGAGTTATGCAAAAGGGGTGAGTTCAGTTCACTCTACAGTTGTTGGGAGTTCCAGCCAATAGCCAGTCCCAAAGCCACCAGGTCACGTTTTTTTTAGGCCACATGGGGTGGCCCTGCCCTGCCACGGTCTGGCGCAGACGGGCCCGCCCTTGGGGCCCGGGCTTTGCCTGCGTGCGTCTCGCGCTGCGGGAGTGCTGGGAGTGCTTTAAAGGGCGAAGGGAGGGTGACGTCACCTCCCGTGCCGAGTGCTCACCGGGGCCTGCTGGGTGACCGAGTCCCACCCCAGCTGTGTTGCTGGCTCACCGGGGCTGCTGGTGCTGCTGCTGCGTGGCCTCCCCCGGGGCAGGAACAGACCGAGTGTTGTTGGGGCTCACAAGCCCGAGTAATGCGTTCCGCGCTGCGGGAGTGCTTTAAAGGGCGCAGGGAGGGTGACGTTACCTCCCGCACCGAGTGCACAATGGGGCCTGCTGGGGGACCGAGTCCCACACCAGCTGTGTTGCTGGCTCACCGGGGCTGCAGGTGCTGCTGCTGCGTGCCCCCCCCCCGGGCAGGAACAGACCGAGTGTTGTTGGGGCTCACAAGTCCGAGATTTTTCTTCTTGCAGATTTATATTCGAATTGAACAGCCCACCTTCTGCCTTGGTGGTCTCTTTCTGGAGGCTTTCAGAATTTTTCTATTTTGAGTGAGCCAGCGATGGAACTGGTTCATCAATACTAGGTAGAGGGAAACTATCAACCCCAACCTCCCTATTAAGTGCTCTTTAATCCATGCACAACCTGATGCCCCAATAAACCTTTGTCAGTACTATCGGGCCAATCACTCTGTGGCTTCAACAGGTTCAATCACCCCCATATCCGACAGTTTAAAAAAAAACTCTTCAACACTGTCTAGGATTCTGACTGGTATGCTTCTAAATTTGGCTAATACTGGCAAAGCATTTTTCTTGAGTCTTATCTCATGTTTATAAATTTTGAGACATCCCAGTTTATCAGAAAACAAAAGTTGATACTCAGAAACAAAATCTGTTGTTTGTGGATCAATTTTCTGCAACTGAGAGGTGGCATTAGGATTTAACAACGTAACCCCCAAAAGCCTCTGATGCAGCCAACCTATAGGATTATCCCCTTCACTGAAACATAGATCTTACCAACTATATACTTATTCCCAAACTCCATACATGCATTGAAGAAGCCGAGCATCATAATGTGTTGACCACCATATCCACCATGCCTAATATCCGCAGTACACAATTTTATTTTTTCCTGAAAATACTGATCAAAAATCCTATTTGAGATATTGGTTAACTGTGAACATGAATCAAATCTCATTTGTACGTTCACACCATCTATTTTTACCACATCACTGGGATGATCATTGCCTTGACATTTGATGTGAAAAATGATCTCTTGAGAACGTTCTTTCATATATTTCTTCTTCTGAGCACTTGCCATCTTATTCCTACAGCATTTCATGAAGTGACCTTTTTTCTCACAACCATTACAATATGCACTAAGTGAGCTGCACACTCCCTAGCATTAGCTCTGTGTCCACTCCTTTCGCACCTGAAACATTCTCCCACAAACCTCCCACCATTCTTGTTTTCTTCTTTGCCCTTAACCTCACTAAAAACTTCTCAATCTGTGTGTAATATTTGTTCTTTTCACCTCTCATCGAACTGATTCACTTCAACATGTTCTCTACTCTTTTTGAGGTTATAATCACTTCCTCTAAAGGCGGCTTGTCTTTAAGCCATAATTCTTCTCTCATCTTAACACTTTTACACTTAAGCACAAACTGATCTCTTATCCTTTCATCAGCCACAGCACCAAACCTGCAAGTGGGAGCTATATTCATGAGACTGGTAATATGATCTTTACTGTTTCTTCTTCTACTTGTTCTCTGCGACCACAATGGTATCATTCCATAATAGTGCTCACATGCGTAAGTTAATGGCAGTCCAGTCGAACTACACATATATCATACTTACTGAGATTTCTTTGTTCTTCACCAGTTAACTCTGGAAGGTATTCCAATACCTCCTGACCCTCACCACCTAAACAGTGGATCAACAATAAGTAACATCGTTCCACGCTAAGGTTAGTACCACGAACCCAAACATAATGTCCAAACATCTTTTTCCATCAGTGGCGTAACGAAAGTTTAAGGGGCCCCCCTGCAATGTACACAGAGGGGCTCCTGCTCCGGATTTTATCCAGAGTGCTCAGACCCGAGCGCTGTGGGCCCCCTGCAGCTGGAAGGCCCCCCGCACCGCGGGGGATGCGGGGGCCTGTGTTACGTCCCTGTTTTCCATGTGCTCTGTTTTATGGGTGGATGAACAAGGCTACTCAGAAAGAATCTAGGCCAGGTCTAAACTGGGGTGGCATGGTGAGCAAAAGAATGATGGATTTAACCCAGATCTCTTGACTGGGAGTGAATGTTTTGATTTGTTCTGTATTCTGTTCATCAACTGTGTGTCTTTTGCTTTTTCTCCCTAAGTGCACCGGGTATGCCCAGACGTGGGTCCTGGGCTCACTGTGCCACTGGAATCAAGTTATCCTGGCTAATGAGGGGTGAAACCCCGAAACCGGTCCTAGGATGCTTGTTTCAGATCCAGGGAGGACCTGGCTTGGCAGTTCGGGCTGGACTGTTCCCATGAGGCACAGGGTCAAGACTGATTTGCATATGGCAAGGTCTAAACTGGGGTGGCATGGTGAGCAAAAGAATGATGGATTCAACCCAGATCTCTTGACTGTCTTTTACTCAGAAAGAATGGCAGGAGTATGACATTCTACATGCTTATTGTATAGAGTGAGAGCAAACAACCTAGTTACCTCTACAGATAAAGATTTACATCAATTGACAGTTAAAAGAATGTTTACAAATAATCCACGCAGCCTCTGTAACTGAAAATTAGAAGCTCACATCAAGTATGTCCTCAAAACAGAACAGCCATCCATTACGAAAGCGTTAGAAATAGGGCAAAGATCTAGGAAGAATAACCTTGCCTGTCCCTTGGCAACAATAAAGACTGAGAAATTATTTTGTCATTCAGTTTTGCCTGGTGTGCCTGTCACTGTGTACTCGTGTGCATGTCACCGCTCAGAACAGGTTAATGTCAGCAGGATCCTGACTGCCATAATTGCCACTTCACCAGTCCAATTTGAAGTCCAATCCCGTGACAAATAGTAGATGTAGAATAAACACCAGGCAAAGATGAATGAGGTCTACCTCAACCTCCCAAAATGGCTGCCAATGCGTCTCTTTATGCTGTATTTCACAGGCGATTGAGTGTGGTTTCAACTGTGACGCAGTCCTCCTTTTGTGCTGTTCCAACTTCTTTATAAAAACGGGAATAGGGATCATTGTGAGTTTGAAATGCAAATGTGTTTCACAAACAGCTGCATCCAGTTTCCAACAACGAAGAACTTCCAACCACTCCACAGTGTTTTCCAGAAGGTGTGGGTCTCTCCAAAGCTCTGTCCAACACCAGCAGGGTGAAACATTTCCTCAAGAAATATGTTCTCTGAACGATCCTGTCCACTGAACTCCCCATGTTGAGACGTCCTCTCACCAGAACTCGGTCCCATCGCTTGTCGCCAGTGTGACGTGGTGGCTCCATGCAAAGACCAAATATATCCGGCTAAACAGATCATCTGGTAAGGGGTATTTATTGAACACCTCAACTATCTCTGTCCAATGAAACTGCCACTATCACTTACATTCCAATCTTTATAACCTATTAAGGCAAGTTTCATAATAGAACTCGATGCTACAATGAAGAACCTCACCATAGAGAGACATCACAGTAACAGTTTAGTTATCAACTCTTGCTATGTCATAACAGTGGATTATGAGATTCAGAAACTGAAATAAATGATAGAGGCTCTCTACGTGAACCATACATAACAAGGATATTTTGTTGTGCAGTTGAGTAGAGTGATGTTGAGCCAAACTCACGCTGGCCAGGCCACCTTTGGCTCAGGTGACTAGGAACGATAAGCCAAAAGGGTTCCAACATACTGTTATTTTAAAATAATATATTATTGTTCACTACTGTCATAAGTATGCATTCCACACTTCGTCTCCCTTATGACTCCTATCGCGACATAAATGTTTGGAGTTTTTCATGGTAATTTCTGTTTTCTGTACTTTGATCTTCTCACTTTATCTTTTTTCATTTATTCACTTGCCAGTTAGTCTCTTTGTATCCAGTCACTTTTTAATACCGGGTTTTTCATTTTCTTCTTTCTCTCTATTTTCACTGTCTCCTTTTATATCTTTTTATTCTCTTTCTCTCTCTCCAGTCACTCGCTCTCTTTTCGCTGCCCCTTTTCACTTTTTCATTTTTTCACTTCCTACTTACTATCTTTTTATTTCTTTTAACACTTCTCTTTTCAGGTTGTTTTTTCACAGTCCCTTTTTTCCCGCAATGCCTTTTACCTCACTCTCTTTTCATAGTATTTTATCACTCTTTCTTCTCGCTTGGGGCCTTTCCAACTTGTAATGAGGGCCGTGTATTTTAACTATCGTCGGACTTAAGGCATGCAGACATTTGCAACAGAGGCTTTACTACCCGAGCTATATAATTCGAGCTGAAACGTATCTCTTGCGGATTAGAGTTTTCAGCATGTGCCCTACTCAGTGCTTAATTTGTGAAAAAATAAGTACCAGGGCCCTTGTCAGGAGGCCACTATATCTTTCACCACTCATTGCCCCTGCTGGTGCTGCCAATGACAGTACCAACATAGTTACTAATCATCACACTCCTCCTAATGTGACAATTCAGACTATTCCAGGCCCCCGAAGCTATATGAACGGCTTGGAAGGCAGATATTAGTTATTTTTAATGTATATTGAATTACCACAAACCTGTTCTAGTGAATGTCCCTAAGTTAGACAAACCGCACCACCATGTGGCAGATTATCATAAGTGCCGGTGTTGACAATTAAGTGCCAGTGCCGAGCACCAGAAACCACTGGTTCAAATGAAGCACTGACCCCACTCCAGGATATATCACTAATTTATCTCAATTTCTTCATATACCACCCAATAGGCATATTAAGATTTATGCTTTTTACACTTTTACAACATTTGAAGCAACAGTTTATACAGGCGCTTAAGGTACACAAACTAAATTAAGATCATTTACGCAGCACCTTGTGAATAAGGGTTTGATTTAGAATTTGGTGGATAGAATACTCTATCACAAACGTGAAGAATAGCCTTTCAGTTGTGTTACATGTGCCATAAGATATAATATACTTGTAATATGGCGGCCAGGATATCCATCACGTTTGTGATGGACTAGCCCATCCACCAAATTCTAAATCAGGCCCTAAGTTACTTCGTGGAAGCTAATGGAAAATAGTACTACTACATTTTATTTACTACACTTCATTGTACTAATTTTATCAACCTCATGATGAGGTTGGATTTTAAAATATAAACCTACACATTAAGTAAAGCCCTGCAGTAGATATGTTAACACTATGAACTATCTCACCAAACAGAAGGGAATGCTTCAATGCCTTGCTGGAAGTTGCTGTGGTGAATACAATTTTAAGAGTAGTGAATGAATGTTTCAATACAGGAATTAGAGGCCACACGTGTCACAACAGAGACACTTTTTGTGCTATCCAGGTATATTTATTAGGCGATAAGGTTAGGAAACGGGTGCTTTGAAAGGACATTGTGGATATCTCAGTACTGTGTGAAGGAGTGTGCCTTGTGCATCAGGTTAAACATGCATATATTTGTGGAGCAGTGTGGCTGGCTCAATAACGTTTTACAAATACATTTTGCAGGCTAGGACAGAGATGGTTTATTAGAATAGTGGATGTCTTAGTAGTTGAATACAAGTGCATGAGAAAAATCAAGATAGATGATGTTAGAAGTGAAATAAATATCTTAGTTCTAATGGATTGAGGAGGAGGTTCAGTGCCACGAAATTCAATGTGCATTCTGGTAATTGTAGTTCTGTTTTTCATGTCTGTAAGTACAGAGTGCAGAGAAAAATTAGGCGATGATAAGTTACTAATGCTTGGCATTTGGCCATTCAGAAGGTATGGGCAAATTTTGTTCTGGGGAAGGGCAGAAGCCAGAGTGATGGGGGACCTCTGCATGAAGGAGTCTATTTGTTGAGGATGGGGAGGATTACAGGAACATTGGCCATGGGAAGCTGTGTGTTGAGACGAGGATGCGAAAAGAGAATATTAAAATGACCCTTTTGCCCCTACAAAAGCAAAATGATGCTCCACACTCACAGTGGTGTAAAGGAGCATGCACAGTCGCGGCTCTCATGACTCGCAGGTAGGGAGGGCATGTAGGGGGGGTCATGTGGGAGCTTGCGTGGAGAGGAGGATAAAAAAAAAACTAACCTTACCGGGTCCCGCGGGCATCTTCCCTCCCCTCCCCTAAGCCATTCACAACGCTGCAATGGCAGCGTTGTGATTGGTGCGGACGGCGCCTAGCCAGGCGCCTATAGGGAGGCCATTTTCTCTATGGAGGCTGCATGCAGTATACATAGAGAAATCCAGAGTGCGCATGACTGGTTTGGTTGGTCCCAGAGGACTGACCAAACAGTCAGGGCCAATAACATTGGGAAAGCCACTCCTCCCCAACCCGCCCACCCGCCCGCCCCCAACCAGGCATACCATTCTGCTTTCTCGCAGCGTGAGAAGCAGAAACATAAAATGGTATTTAAAATACCATTTTATGTTTCTGCTTCTTGCACTGCGAGGAAGCAGTGGGGAGACGCTCATCCGCCCTAATGGAGGAGCCGCCCTGAGCATGCACCCCTAGAATGCGTTGAAATTTCACAAAACGCTGCATCCCACAACAACTCCCATACTCCACAATGTAAACTCTGGCCTCACCCTTTGAACCTTCCCCCAGAAACCTGTTCTATCCTCACCTGAGCACCGGAATGACGTAGCTGCCTGGGAAGACACCAGTTTTGCCACTGACCAAAGACATTCCCTTAAGCCACCCTTCATGAAAAGGTCCTAAGACTCGAATGCCTTCGCCCTTCTGCAGGTCCAGTTCATCAGGGCCTCGTGCTTTGTATGGGTGAAGAGCCACACACCTGGAACACAATTAGAGAAATGGGATCAGAACATTTATGTGACCTGAGGGAAACCTTTACTCCTTCAATATAATATATTTTTTGGCTTGATTTATAAATATAACAGTCAACTGAAAAATAACATCCGCATGGACAAATATTGAAATATTATACACAATTATACAATTAATGAGTTAGGGGCACGAAATGGCTAAAAACTGAAATTGTATATTGGAAACCTTGCAATCTATTATAGGAGGTGTATGGCCCAGTCAATTTGATATTGGGGTGAACGCATCTCCTTCTGATGCCCATCAGTGATGGACACCAGTTGCAACCAAGCCACACGATAAGGGAGCTCAAATGACCTACTACCTACCTGCTCGAAAAACAAATTATAAAGAACTACATGGTAGGAACATATCAAAGTCTGGAGATCATTCAGAATGTAATTAATAGATTTATGACCTGATCTAAAAAGGTATTTTAAGATTCAGAGAATCACAAAATTACACTGATTAGTACTGCAAAAATACCATATTAAAAGGTACAGATGTCATTTTGCAAGGGAGAGGCTTTTGTGATGGTTTTAAATCGCAAACAGGAAGTGATGTTAAAGAGCCGTTCACTCCTCTGTGCCAGTCAGAAAGGTAGGTGTCGATGGTTTGAGGCTGCAATTGAAGTCACAAACTATTGATGAGTAAACGACTCCTGAGTTGGGGTGGTAACGGATTTGCAAAGTGGAAGCTGTCCCTTGAGAATCTTCCCCTTTGGGAATCATGCTTGGTAGCCTCAGGGGGAACAGGCTGTGGCCCAGGAAACCACTGCAGGTTCCCACGATGTCTTCCCTGCCTCAAAATCTTATTTAAGCAGCACCTGTTTCTTTAAAGATTCAAGCAACCTTTAAAGAATGCAGGGGCAGAGGACTCCTGTTCCTAAATTCTTTTGTCGACAGCCTTTTGCAGAGCATCACATCATGTGCACTGTCTCTTTAATATTAATAAGACAGTGGGGGCATATGTGAAAGGAGTTAACGCCGTGGTAGTGTCAATTTGTTGATGTTACGGCGGCTTTTTTTTTTATCGCCGTATTTACAAATTGCTGCTAACCGCAGTTAGCAGCAGTTTTCCGGCTTAAACGTGAATTTTTAGGATCGTAAATTCTGTTCGCGGGACCTAACGAAAATGATATGCAAGGTAGGTGTACTCATGCAAAAACTGCTGCTAACCCCACTTTGCGATATTTAGGAATTCCTTGTATGGTGCAAAACCCCAAAAACTGCCTCTAACTCCAGTTAGAGGCAGTTTTTTAAGACTAGAAAATAACTGGTCTTAAAAATGGTGCAACCACTTGGGGCCTCATTTCAGATGTTTTTGGTGCTGGAGAACACTGCAAAGAATGTTTCTGTGCTGCTCTCTAACAAAACTACAGGGCAGGAATGCGCACCATCAATAAGATAGGGCGCAATCCTGGGCCTCATTCATGAAAAGTGTTGCATTGCTGCGACAAAACAACGATGCAAAAATTTTCACCACACCCTTCTTGCGACACTATGGATGCACTGTATTCACTGTACAGCACTCCATGTCGCAATTAATGACAGATATGTCTTGAATCCTGACGTATTGTCAGCTCTAAAGTCACGTATTGCTGCAGTTGTGTCACAAGCATGACACAACTCCAGCAATGCATGGGGCCAGATTATCCCTGTGGAACTGCGTCACCCTTATGCCTGCCATGAGGCAGGCGAAGGTACTGACGCAGTGGTGTCCAACAATTGTTGCAGTGTTGCATCTAGATAACACTCTTTGTAAGGATACTCAAAATCTCTTGGAAACCTTGAGTTGTTGTGGTTTTTCACAGTTGGTCAGGAATCCCACCCACACAGCGGGGCATGTCCTTGATGGCATTTTTTCTAATGTCCCTCGTATAAGGGTCGGTGAACCGACTCCCCTCGCTTGATCTGACCATTTTGCCATCCCTTTTGATTTATACTTCTTGGCGTCAGGGATGGTTCCCTCTGGCAATAGGAATCTGGAGGAAAAGAGGAACCTTAGTCGCATAAGCAAGGAGTCGCTCTCCTACCTCCTTAATAACTTCGAGCCCACTAAGTATCACAACATTAACTTGGCAGCTGCTGAGCTTTCGCATCAATTGTCAGCTGCAATGGACATTCTCGCACCTGTCAGTAAGCACTACTCAGCAAGGAAAAAACCTTCTGCTCCCTGGTTCACGTAGAGACTCAGAAAGTTGAGGCAGGGGTGTCGTAAACAAGAGAGGCTGTGGCGCACAGATTTAGAGCCTTGGGTAGGGAACTGCATAAACAGTGCCTAAAAGAGTATAAAGCTGCCATCATGGAGGAAAAGAGGCGATACTTTTTAAAGGTCACTGAATCAATGAAATCTTCTAGGGATCTTTTTAAGGTCATTAATTCTCTTATTTCCCCCCATGTTACTGATCCTTCGGAATTTTCCCAGGAGCTCTGTGATAAAATATCAGACTTCTTTCAAACAAAAATCACAGATATTTACTTCTTGTTGGAAGCATCCAACTCCAACGTGGGGTCGCCTGTCCGACCTATTCCCCTTCCTAGTGAGGCCTTACCTATGGAGGAGAATCCCAGGCTCCTTACCTTTCCTCGCTTGTCGCCATAGGTGAGAGATCGGCTTCTAGAACGAGTCAAATCGGGCTCTCCGTTGGATCCCTGCCCCCTCAAGGTGTTAAAAACTGGCTGGGAAATCATTAGTCCTATCTTACTGCTGTTTTGAATGCTGCTATTTCAGAGGGCCAGTATCCCACTTTGTGGAAGATGGCAGTGGTGAGGCCACTCTTGAAGAAACCCTCACTGGACCCTGGAGAAATGAAGATCTATCGGCCGATTTCTCTACTCCCTGTTCCAGCTAAGATTCTGGAAACCTACCTAAACTCTCAAAGATTACCACCTGCTCAATGGTTCACAACATGGTTTTAGAAGCCACCATAGTACGGAAACAGCATTTACGGCTGTATTTAACAACATCCGTACTCAAGTGGACGCAGGGCATACCACCTTGCTGGTTCTACTTGATCTCACCACAGCCTTCGATACCCTGTCCCCGCGGAGGCTGCAGAAACGCCTCCGAGAGATAGGGGTCGGGGGCTCGGCCTTGGGGCTTCTTGCCTCCTTTCTCAGTGAACGTGCACAGATGGTGACATTTGGCCAATTCTACTCAGCCTCTAAACCCCTGTTGTGTGGTGTCCCTTAGGGCTCCTCCCTGAGCCCAACACGTTTTAATATCTATGTTGCCCCTCTTGCTAAAGTTGTGAGATCCTATGGACTAGAGGTGTTGTCCTATGTGGATGACACCCAAATAATGGTGTTCATCTCTCACAGCATCAGGGACTCCGCTCTCAACTTCAGGAACTATGTGCAGGCAGTCTCCTCTTGGATGGTGGAAAACTTTTTGAAATTGAATGGTGAGAAGACTGAGGTCCTGATTTTTGGCAGTAAACAGGAGATCTGGTCTAGTGACTGGTGGCCGGACGCACTCGGCGTCTGTCCCTGCCCGGTATCCCATGGGAAAAACCTTGGGGTCATTCTGGACAATTCACTCTCCCTTAACTTACAGGTTAGCAGGACAGTGTCCACATGTTTAGGGATCATTAGGATCCTCAGAATAATCTCCCATTTCCTCTCCTTTGATGCTCATAAGCAGGCTGTTATTGCCTTGGTAACGTCCAGATTGGACTATTGTAATGCCCTTTATTTGGGCATTAATAAAGGCCTAGTGTGACGTCTGCAGATGGTGCAGAATGCTGCGGCCAGGCTGGTGATGAACCTACTGAAATTTCATTCAGTCACAGCCTCCACAAGCTGCTGCACTGGCTACCTGTGGACCAAAGGATCCTCTTCAAAACAATGTGCCTGACTCATGATGACTATTATGGCTCAGGCCCAGAGGGGATTAAGGCCATTGTCCATCTATATGCTCCTAGCAGGCTGCTTCGGTCCTCAGATAAGAATCTGTTAATTGTACCGAGGTTTAAGAAGGTAAAATGGGGAGGTAGAGCTTTTTCCACTCTGGCTGCCAAACTGTGGAACTCACTCCCGGAAGAGCTCTCTAGTCAGGGGTCCCTCACTCTCTTCCGCAAAGCCTTAAAGACTTGGCCATTCGCACAGACTTCAGTTTGAGCATGTCTTTCTGTCTGCACCCTTAGGTCCGCAAAAGCGCCTTGACGCTCTTGGGCTAAGTTCGCGCTCTACAAGCTCAATATTTATTCATTCATTCATTGCAGTGAAATCTGATGGATTTCACTGCGCCACTCCTATGAGGCTTTGTTGCGTGGGAACACTCGCCCTGCATACATCATACCTAATGCAGGTATAATGTGGAACAGGGCTTCAAAAGGTCACGCATATGCCTAGATGCATCATTTTGCAACTACGGCGAAACTTGGTGCAAGAATCATGCTGCAAGTACGTCAAGAAAATGACGCACCAGCGAGGTGAAACTGTCAGAAGGGGCTAATGAATAAGCCCCCCTGTCTTTTTCCCCTACGTTGGCACACAATGGCTGCCATGCGCCAATGCAGACTCCCTTGCGCCATGGTGCAACGGTGACTGTGTTGCAGAGTTGAACGATGTTGTGGCCCCATCTCTTTGCGGGACGTCTGCAGGTGGGGCTGGACTAGTGGAGGTTGGGAGTGAACCAGTTGGCCTTCTTGGAGTGTTGTTTGCCTGATCTTTTCTTGAGGG
This sequence comes from Triturus cristatus, assembly GCF_964204655.1. Lineage (NCBI taxonomy): Eukaryota > Metazoa > Chordata > Amphibia > Caudata > Salamandridae > Triturus > Triturus cristatus. The sequence goes on from NC_140590.1 coordinate 1,047,674,727, forward strand.
GTGCCAGGGTGTTGGCGCAGTTGGAGATCCATCAGTGGAGGTTGCGTGCTGTGGTGTCTGTAAGCGTTGGCGGAGTGGTGGTGCTGAGGGAGTTGATTGGAAGTTCTTCGGTGGCCTTGATCCAGCTGCGACGGGAAGAGCAATGATGGCGATAGTGTACGGTGGGCGTATTGAAGGTGTGATGTAAACAATGATGGTCGGTACTGGAGAGGCCTGTGGTTTGGCTGAAGTTGAAGTTCCCACTGGTGGAGAAGATGGGCTTGAGTGTGTGTCAGGATATGTGGCTTGGTGCAGTGACTAGCTGCTGGAGTCCGATGTTGGCGAGGTTCCTCAGGTGGGGGTGGTGTTCTGGTCACTGAGGTTGTCCAGGTAGAACTTGAGGTCTCCGAGTAGGATGTAGTTGGTGGATGGGAGAGCCAGGTCTACAATGGAATCAGTGAATGGGGGTTCATGACCCGGGGGGCCTGTAGATGAGGGTACGGCGGAGGGTGGTGTTGGAGTTGGTCCGGATTTGGAAGTGGAGGTGTACTATGGACACCGCCGGGTCATTAGAGTGTGTGGTCAGTCGGAGTGTGCTTTTTCAGACAATGGCAATGCTTCCTCTGGCCGCTCGGGGTGGTCCATGCGGGTGAATTTGTAGCCATCGTGGATGGTGATGCTGATGGCGATGTCTGGTCCGGAGCAGTGGTTGGTCCAGGTTTCCCTGAAGAAGGCAATGTCTGTAGAGGTGGCGTAGAGGGGGTCCCAGATTTCTGTTGCGTGTTTGTGGAGGGACTGCATGTTGAGGAGGATGCAGTTGAGTCGGTCGGCTGCGCTGTTTGTTGGCTGGGCGGAAGGAGACGCTGATGTGGCAGAAGGTGCATTTGCATATCCACAGGCGCAGGGTGCAAGAAAATTCTAAAGTGCTGCTAGATGGCAGGCGGTGTGCCGTCCAGGTTGATGGCGAGGAGGGTGATAGCGTTGTAGTGGTGGAGTGTCCGAAATGAAGGGTCCTTGGTGCTGGGCAGGTCCAGGGGCGGACAGACGCAGACGGGCTTGCCTTTGGCGCCTGCTGCACATGGCCGCACAGCAGCCGCCATTATGTAGTGCTGCGGGGGGAACTGGACAGCGGGGAGGCGGGAAACGCGGAAAGGACACTAGAGGGGGCGGGGACGCGGGGGGACTGGAGGTTGTAAATATATTTTTACAAAATTCTTACCTCGAGGTCGGGTCCCGCGTCTTCTCTGCTCCTGCTCTCCTGAGTCTGCTTCCAGGAACAGGAAGCAGACTGCCAGGCTCCCTCCCCTAAGCCAATCACAATGCTGCAATGCGGCTTTGTGATTGTTCTTGAGCCAATTGACAAGGCGTTCAGCCAGGGGCTCGAGGGGTGGGCATGTCCTCCATACAGGCTGTAATGCAGCCTGCATTGCGGACAGGGATGTGCGCATGACTTCTTTGGGCGGCCTGAGAGGGCTGACCAAACAGTCATTGAGCACTTGAGTGGGAATACCACTGCACCCCTGCTCTGCTCCGTGAGTAGAGCAGCCCCACCCACCGTCCCGCTCGCAAAGGACACATAGCATGAGTACATCAGAAAGTTATCATCATGTTATGTTTCCTCTTCTTGCACTGCTTGAAAGCAGTGGGGCGACGCTCTTCCACCATAGCGGATGAGCCACCACAGGGTGTATGTCACCCACAGGTGCTAGGCCTGGGCCCGACTCGACCCCCGGGCCTCCTCGGCTACACGTACCACCTTCTCCTCACCAGGACATTGACACTGTGGTGAAATTTGCTACACTCTCTCCAAATCTGTGACTCAGCCAGTAGGAGCCTTAGCTGGCCTGGGTACAACAGTACCGCCAAGTCCGTTGGGGAACCTCTTGATACTTGTGATGCAACAGGACCCCCTTAGGCGTGAAGTGCAGTGCTCCTGCCACACAAGTTTGTCGTAACTTAGGGGCCTCACCCTCCACAGCGTCCGGCCAGCGCAACATCCTCCTGCCTGTGATGCAGAGAGGCACGGTCCATCATTGGTAATCTCCTCCATGCACCCCAGTGTGGCGGTGGCTCGTGATATGCGATGCAGAGCTCCCTATGTTGGTGCACAGGACCACCTCTACCGTTCACAACTCCAAGGGGCACCAGGCGGTCTTCTCACACAGGTCAGCAACGTGTGACCTGGCAGACTTCACCACCAGGTAAGGGCGACCGCTGACGCCTCAATGTCTACCACCACAGCCAAGCAACTCCACAGCAACTCCACAGCACCTCCATATCCCACTCGGGGTCCCAGACATTTATTCTCCTTTCCCACATTGTAAATGCGATAAGTGCTGTTGTATCCCTAATGCTTGGATTTTAGCAAAAACATTTAACTTGCCATCATGACCAAGTTGAAGCCCCATCTGCAAAGGGCTCATAACTATGATTTGTTCATGTTTCCCTTGCTCATGACACTCCATATCGCCTCTCAGTGCCTAGTATTGTGACGTTCAATGAACTTTTAATGTCCACAAATCAATCAGTGCCTAGTCTCTCCTTCTATGGAGACTGGCTAGTTCGAACAGGGATACATCTTCAGCCAAATATACTCAAATCTGTGCCAACCAATAAAGAATATTTAGGCTTTGAGACAAATATCTTGCTCTGTACGTAGATGGGCATGCTTTCCTCTTGCATCTTGAACTAGACATCAAGGAATCAGAAAGGCAATTCCGATCAGAGCCTCTAAGCAACTTCACCCTCAGCCCTAGGCCCTCTGCACCAAGATGGCAATCATATGCACTTTCCAAAATACTCTTGCAAAAAATGACCATAGATACAGAATTAATTGAAACTGAAAACCAGGCTCATCTTAGCAGGTTTAAAAAAATGTGCATAAATAATGAGAAGGTGATGAGGAGAATGTCCATAACAATTTTACCGTGAAGTTGCACAATTGATATTGCACAGCTCAGCACTGAGCATTCCAACATATAGGTCAAAGTCTAGTTGTCAAGCAAGCTGTTATGTATTCTTGCTGGGGTGTGCCTGTGATGCTTCTGCAGGCTAGGAACTGACCCAGTTAAGAGGGAGGTGGCCTACATTCCAGGGAAGAGCGAGTAATCTTATGATGAGTGACATTTTGAATTGTTTGTATGTATCTGGAATCTATACAGCATGAACCTAGTTGAAAGGCAGCAGAGCTCTCTACAGCGTACAAGCAAAGACACAGTCAACAAGTGACTGGAGGGCTAGATGCTTCTTTAAAGAGGTGCGTCTTCAGCTCCTTCCTAAATTGTAGCAGGGTTGGTGCAGTTCTCATGGATTCATCGATAATATTATAGCTCCTGGGTGCATAATCAGAGAAGTTTTATTGGCTTGCTTTTCTAATATGCATCTTTTGGCCTCTAGTCTGATGGTATGTTAGCTGCAAGTGTGCAGAGGGCCAACAGAGATGGTGAATTTATCAGCCAGATATGCAGAGATGTTGGTCATGATGGCTGTGTAACTGAGGCAGCTGGTTTTGAAGATAGTATGCATTAAAGAAAATTCGTGGCAAACAGGTAAGTGAAGACATGTATTAATCATGTGTCTTTAAACTTCCCTCACAGAGCCAACTGACTCCTGGACAGTCCTTTCATGAACATTCTAAACAGCCTTCAAAGGAACAGTCTAATAGTAAGGAGGCGGGGAATAAAGGAAGGTATGGGAAGGCAGGGGAATGATACAGACAGGATACAACATATCGCCTTTCCTCAAGAAAATGGCAGGGTAGAAAAGTTAAGGTGGAAACATATTAGTATAGGATGACTTCATAGCATGAAATACATAACCAAATAATGATATGTGTATATACACATCGATTGTCACGTCAATTAACATCAAATTCTTTATAACAAAAAAAGAACCCTTCGTCCTCTGTCATGCTCTTCCAAGTATCAATTGGCAGGAGTGGAGTGTTTCTCATTTTCCACTAATGCCCATACTCCTGGTACGACCTTCCTCCAGAACGAGTACATTTCTTTTTACTTCCTTAATCCTCAAGGGTTTGGAGAATATATTGAATTTACTTCTGAAAGTCTCTGGTTTTCTGACCACCACCACTACTCCACATAACTATTCTGATCCTTCACACCTAACTTGACATCATGTCTACGTCTGTAATCCTTATGGTGTTGTTTTGGTCCTTTTGTCCATAACATCTCTGTGGACACAAATCACTTCACCTCCATTTAACCAGTCAGGGGTCAACCCATTGCCTGGTTGGCTCCCTTTTTTTAAGGACATAAAAGTTGAAACTCCATTGACAGAATTGGGCGTGGAGTGGTATGACCACAACATGTTTTGCACGGCTTTTTCAACGTAAACTTTAGATGAATACACTATTTGGATACAATCCTTTGTCATTCTGGTAGTTCTTTCCACCAACCTATTAGCAACCATATTGCATTCTACTGCTGCCTAGGAAGCATAGTCTTTGAGGTTTCTCCAAGGGAACCAGTGTTCATTGTATAACCAGTTCCTAGGGATACCAGGTTGCCCGTATTGTGTTTGAGATGTACGGCAAACTCAGCACACACTGCAGCAGTGCGGGTGACAGCTGCGCATGCAATGCATAATGCTCAAACTATGCTAAATGTGTCACTCTCCAGACAGAAGACATGGGGCAGGCTACACTGCATGTGGATCATAGAAGGTAATTCCTAGGAAGGGACATCACATTTTGGGAGTCACATCGATTGGTAAAGTCAAGATCTTTGTTAAAAAATCTTGGCCCTCCCCCAGACGCCCCCGGATAGCGGTCTGAGTCAACATGCATTTCAGACAGACCATTTTATTTTATTTTTAAATACAGATCTGGAAAGATTAATCAATGTTCCATTACAGATTATTCTTGCAATAAACATGGTAATGCCTCTTACATTTAGTCCACATTGGATATCACATTCAGTCAGATAATTCCCATGAACATGTCTCCCATACCGTCTCTGATCAATTTTGGAGTACCACTGATGTCAACTAGCTCAGCCTTACACCAGACCAATACTATAAGGGATTTCATGGGTTGAGAAGGCAATGACCATGAGCATGAGTTATCTGGCTTAAATACTCATTTCAGAACCCTCGACCCATACCAACGACTCCGATAAAAGAGTTACAACAGATTTTTAAAGGCATATTATTGATTTAGAGACAGGTGGGTCAACACTCATAAAGGCACTATGATCTAGTCCGCTCAGAGATTTTGCTTAGTAGGTGCACCGTACTGGAAGCTACTGCTGGAGGCCCACTCAAAACCAATAAACGTGATACTCAGTAGACCTCCTGAAGATGTTAACCTTCAAGGAAGTTGACTTTGTTATAAAACTTGGCAGACTGAATTTAATGACAAAGTGCTCTAAGAATGAGGCGCCTCCAGGTAATGTCGGGATTCATAACTGTTTGTGAGTTCTACTGAAAGTGACCACTTGACCCACAAGGCTAACAGCTGTTGTGGAAGACCTAAAAGTAGGCCTTCTTAGTGTACTGGGAGGCCCCACAAATCGAGCTTGTGAATCAAATGGTGGAGGCAGTACAATCCCTCACGTAGCACATGTCCACAGATCAGGGAAGCTCAGATAGTCTAGACAGCAGTGTCCCACTGAAGATCAGAGGCAGGCCTGTGGCTACAGAAACTTCCAAGATGGTTCTCTCCAAGAAGACTGGAGAAAGGAAATCGGTTAAATAAGAGACAAAGACTGACTATGTTCTTAGCAATTTGAGAATGACTACCGTACAACATTCATGTTCGAAAAATAGGTTGTCATTGTGGCGAAGGCCACAGGGAAAATATAATAATTAAGGAGTGCAAATACACAGATACGTCAAGGGATTTGGAAAGGATAAAAGCAGTATCATGTCTGAGAGCTTTCAATAAAATAACATGCCGATGGTTTGTCCGAAAGTAAAACACATTCATATAGACATAGAACACAGACTCTTTACCCAGGAGCCACTGCGTGCACCTGTCAGTGCTGACAGGCTGAAGAACGTTGTAATGAGACCTTTGTCACGAGGGACATGGGACTGCTGTGGTGTTTCACTTACATGTTAGTCGTTATGTGCTGCTGTGAATTCAGGAAGGCTGTGACTGTTGTTAAGTGTCCAGGGGACTGTGGGGAGCCAGAATATAAAGTGTTGACCTGAAAAACAAAAGGAGGAGAGAGTTGTAATGTTTGACCGTGCTTGTGTTGAATCGCCAAAGTAAACATCCATGGGATATGTCTGAAAAATGTCAATACAATTTTGCATGTCCTTCTCCAGCTGCGCCCATGACTCTCAAACCCAATGCTTCTTCCCTGGGCCACCTGGCGGGTTCCTAGTCGTGGATATTCTAGGACTGAAGTTTGAATAGGAAGTCCGACCCACTCTGAACATTACGGAGACAAGTACTTGCAAACATGTGTCAACCTTGCCAGATACAAGCAACACACACATTGTGTCCGTCCAACTCCATGAATCTGGAGCACCACCAGCAGCAGGGTATGAAGTGGATCACCAGATTCTGTGATGTGATCAGCATTTGTTTGGAATTTTTCCACCATTTGTGTCATCCTGTTGCGTTTTTGAGCTGAGCCAAAGTTGTTCCCCTGCTGCGGGGAAGCTGGCTTGCTAGCATTCTCTCCAAACATCAGTATCACCTTTGTCATTTCCTGCTGCTTCAAAGGAAATACGCAGAGGGGGTTAGGATCATGAAAAAGGGGCGAGGGAGGGGGTGGTACCGAGGGTAACAGGGACTGCAACATGAAAGTCCATTCAAATAAAGACTGGTGAGTAAGCGACAGTCTCGGGGTCTTTGGGTTCTGGTTTATTCCTCCCAGGGGAATGACCATTACCCTCACCAGTGAGATGGGAAAAGTGCTGCCCGCTAAATCCTGGCTGGTGAGCTATGGGAAATCTGAGGAAATCATAAAATACTTACAATATTTGAAAGCCTGCACTAGATGCAGTCCATTTAGCAGGGCAGCCCGTTTAGAAGCACACACAGGATGGGGAAACCGGCAGACATCAGGCCGCCCATCCGAAGCAGGCAGGCCTACAGCATGCAACTCCTATCAGAAAGAAGTGACAGTCTGATGTGTGTGCATCGGCCCTGCATTCAGCTCACCTGCTAGGCCCATATAAACCAGATGACAGGCCCTGGGTTCTTCTAGTCTATTGGGAACCATGTGAGCTGTGGGAAAGGTCGAAGCTGACAGAGGTAGCATGACTGAGGTGACGGCTCCCCCCCAGGTGAGAAGCACCCCCATCGGAGGACAAAGGCTAATCATAAAGGGACACATCTCCGAATAGTTATTTCCAATTCAGGATAAGTGAGCACTTCAAGGCATGGAACTCTTTGCAAAGGTCAGTTATCAACAAGAACCAAAGTACCCACCAAACCTGGTGCTTAACACTCTGCAATAGTGCATGCCTTTAAGAGAGCTTTTGTGTGTAAAGTAAAATGTGCATTAATAGTAGTTGCTCCACACCTTAGTTTACACGTGTATACTGACCTAAAGCTTTTGCAATTGAAACAAAATCATTACAATGTGTTAAAATGTGTATTTCTGTCTTAGGCAAAATAGGTCTCAGTTAGGTCTCGACGCCATCTTGTTCAAAATAGATCTGTATCATGATGCTCTGTGTTTATTCGCCGGGTAAGGTTTGGCTTCTCATATGACCTGCTTCTCCTCCCACTGATCAACACTTAGTGAAGAGTCCTCTGACATTTAGGGTTTATAATGAGTGGCCTGTTCCTTGTAATTCAGTTGGCTGCACAAACAGGAGTTTGCACGAGAGTCGGAATTGCACCTGCTGCAGTTTTTTCCAAGTAAATTGCTGCTGGTCAAACCTGCCAACATTTCTAGGGGAAATGCCTGGTAAATACTGGCACATTCAGATTTTTGTGTAAAAAGCCACAAAGTCTGTATATGTATATTATGTGGATAAACAAATGGGAGAGCTAGGACCGTGTGTGGGCCGTCTTTGTCCCCTGATAAATATTGATAAACAGCATGGACGGACCAGTCTACCAGGTTGTCCGACACTGTGGTGCCTGGCACCGCAAGGGTTTGTTAAAAGAACCCCAGCTCCACTGTAATCAGGTGTCGCAGCACAGCTGAGTAGCATTCGGCTACTCAGCTGGGAACCCGAAGATGAAGCATGACACCAACTAGGTTGGTGTGTGAGGGTTCTTTTAACAAACCCTTGCAGTGCCAGGCACCACAGTGTCGGACAACCTGCTAGACTGGTCAGTCCAAGTTGTTGATCAATATGTATATTATGCAGCATTGTAAAAGGCCACCCCTGTAATAGGTGACAAATATCACCTGGTTAGATTTATTTTAATGGGTGCGATAATTATTGCATCCCCCACCGTGCCACTTATAATGATGGCCTTAATTGCTTTACCATCAGAATGTGCTGCCCCCCATGGACAATACCGACACTCTATTCTACTTGAAGGAGGATGGAACATCTATTCGAGGTGAGAGCCCTGTGATTTTCATCAATACTAAGATGCACTCCTGATAACCTCTGAGGTGCACTCAGTAATTTGTTAATTCGGCTGGGCCCCAGGGGGCCTGTTGCTGCCTTGATGTTGTTGACCATGTATATATTAGCGGCCGGCCCTGGTGGTTGTAGGCCCATGTTTGTATTGATGTTTATGTACAATAAAGGTTTTCGCAAAAAAAAAAAAAAAAAAAATACTAAGATGCACAATCACACAGAGTAGATAAGAAATACATTTCTGACTCACTCGAGAATGTTGTATTTCTCAAGGCAAAATATTGCTCCAGTTTTTAACTATGAGTGGGCGCCATTTTGTCCCTCATTACAACAGGACATTGCAAAGGGATTAACATTACCAAGTCAATGATTTTCACCACACCCTTGCGTTTTCCCTTGATTGAGTCTGGCAGGTCAAACCCGCAGATATTTATCAGCAAAAAGGCTTGGAAAACGCAAAGCAAAGGGATTTTCGCATGTTAAATAGTGACTCTCAATGTTATGCCTAATTTTCAAGAAAAATGTGGTATTGATTACTCCCAGTAAATACATAGAGGATATGTCACATTGCTCAGAGCATACAACCACTCCAATTCATAATTACAGTATACTCCATACTGGTTAGGGCAGACGGCAACTGCAGTGCCTGTGGCATATAGCCCAGAGCAGAAATACAGTCCAGTCCTTACCGGTAGGAGGATACCACATAGAAAACCTTCGCAGAACTGTGATACTGCTCCACCGCTTGAAGACAAGAGCTCCAGACCTCGCCTGATGGAAGTCACAACAATGCAATGAGGGGACAAAAAACAACCTCTTTTGAAATAAAATACACCAGTGAGCAGTCCTGCCAAGTATAATGCATCAGGCTTTAGACATCACCGCACTGAAATGCATTGTCACGCATTTGCATAGTACCTCAACCTCCCTGGCGCTGCCTAAACGATATCATGGGGTGAAAGTGTGCCAACTGGCAGCGTGCCCTACCTAGCGTGCGCGCGCTGTTCCTGCTGCAGGCTTGGGTCTTTCAGCAGAATTGGTGCTGCAGTTAGGCTCGCTGCGCAATGCAACAATGTTTCATTTTGATTTCCGTGTCGCAGACAGCCTGACATCGCAGTAGTGCCCAGGCCAGTCTGATACATCCATAAGTCTGGCGCCGGGGGGAGGGGAGATGTCACGTCCTGCTTGAGAAGGCGAGGAGTTTGTTTTCGGAGGAAGCGGCTTGGTCTGGCTACTGGTGTGCTGGCGCCTCCGGAATTTTAGCTCTTGCAGCACTGCCTGGGCCGCTATAGCATGTTGTACCACGGTGAATTCAATTATTCATCACCGAGCTCAGCTTCACGTCGTGGGCCAGTGACCGGCATTTGCAGTGGCCGCCGAGGACAACTTGTCACTGATTGGATAACAGCAGACTTGAGGTCAGCTGGCCCCTGGACTAAGGTAAACCTGAACTGCCACAGTGACTTGCAGTCCGCTTGCTTAGCAGAGTCGCTGCCAGCAAAAGAGTCAAAGTACGTACTAGTCTCCGGAGTGTGTGTATGCTTATCCGACCCAGCGAAAACAGTACTTGCTGAATATTTGACTAAACCCATTTGTTCATAAGCAAGCCAAAATATGTGACAATCGTAATTTACATACAAAATGACAACATTGATGCAAACATTAACAAATGCCATAAGTCTGCCTTTGTGTTTGGATGTGTTTTTTCAATGATTGGCGGGTTTTGTGCTTATTAGTGTCTTTGGGGGACGCGTGAAAGATTGTGAGAATGTTCTGTACATTCGTCATGGAACGTCCGCTTCATGCCCCCTTGCTGTGTTTCTATCACAAAGTAGCTCCTGTTGGACACGGACCCTTTCTTGGATGGTTTTTCTCGCACCCTGCTGAGATTGTGGTGAGTGCGTTATTTAACCCCTTGCCTGCTCATGACGGAACCACTCCGTCATGAGCCACGGGCGCCGTGTGCTCATGACGGAGTGGTTCCGTCATGCTGCGGCCGTTGGCGGCCGCTCCGCCCACGCGGCACTGATTCCCCGCCTGTGTGGGCGAACAATGCAAGTGGGCGGAGTCGTGACGGAACCACTCCGTCATGAGCACAGCTCGCCCGTGGCTCATGACAGAGTGGTTCCGTCACGAGCATGGCGGCGCCGCGCTGACCCCGAACCCCCCCAGCGCCGCGGCGGAATTCGTGCCGCGGCAAAGGGGTTAAGTCACAAACAGATATCAAGTACACCCATAACAAACAGCAGTTTATGTTCTGAGATAGTTTTGAGTCAGTCATTGCAGTGTTACAAGTGAAACTACTGGCACCAAAATGTTACATGTTTTTGGCTAAAGCGCCATTCTGGATGGAAAAGTCAACTTGGCGACTGTGGTCTAAACTGCAGAGGTGGGTAAAAGTAAAGGCCTGCCATCAGGACTGAGCATAATGTTTACCACAGAGCTGGCTGGTCACCTTCCTCAAAAGAAAGTGTTCTGAAAGTCAGGTCAGTGAGACTATATGATCAGCCTAGCTGTGGCCTAAAAGAGTGCCTCCCGCACTCCGCTTTCTAATGCAGCCCTGCCGACAGCTCGTGGTCGGCGTCAATCGAGTGACCCTGCAGCTGATTATAATCAATTATGAAAGCCTTCTAGACTGCTTTATCTATTTTCTGCAATTTTGGCTGCAGTCTGATACATTGGTTGTTTAACAATTATTCCTTATGCTTTGAAGCAGTTAACTTATACATTCTCGTTGCTCAAATGGGTGTCATTTCTGATATTTATGTGTTTCCCTCCTCTTCATTGCTTTATTTTGCTCGCGAGCAAGTGTCACTCATAGTCGCTGAAATGTCACTCATAATTTCACAGAAATTATGAAAATGTCACACATAACAATCTGAAACCTTGGCAGCTATGAGTGAGTAGATGTCCTCAGTACATGTCGGGTTTGTGGGGCCTGTTAGTGGATTTGTAGCATCACAGACATCGAAACGCAGGCGGACAAATGGTACGGATGAGCGAGGATCAAAGGTGGCCCTTTAATATAATAACGGAGGTGGTTGTGACATGTATGTAACCCTGCAATAGCCCGGATAGACTGTCAGCTACTGGCTGTCTGTTGGCACCTATCTCGAATTCTAACCCACCATGTACAGAGTCCATCTTCACACAAGCATGGTTCGCAAATGGTCAAAGGTGCAATGAGGGTCCCTGGAATGGAAATATATACCAATGCAAATGAAAGTGATAATATTTTGATTTTCAACACAAAACGAGTATATTTTCAGTCAACATGTGAGTGAAATGATGGTCAGACTGTCTAAATGACGGCCATTCGCAGAACTTGTGCCTCCATAAGGCTGGTGCCTTACAAATCCACCACTAGGAGACGCTAACCCACAAATAGGGGTGGGGTGCATTCTATACAGAGACTTCTATACACAGAAAACGTGCTTCGAACGTTAAAAAAACACTGCAACTTTTTCTGAATACTTGAAACATTGTCTGTGGAAAAATCTCAGGGAAACTTCCCACCCTCTATAACCTCCTAGCTACCCCCACCACGTGACTAAAATGAATTACGCATTAACTGTTCAACTCCTAAAGACTTCCGGCGGGGCGAGGGGGGCGGACCGGTGTAAGAGGAAGGATGGCGCGTGTTCTTATTGAACACGAATAATCACTTCTAGCCGTAATTGTTATTGAGTAAATAAACGTGAATAGCTAGAGAGCGAATAAGTAAACATATTAATATTTCATGTTCATTGCCCGACTCCTGGCAGGTGCCTTGGAGCGGCAGCTGCACTCCTGCTGCTGCACAGGCTGTAAAATAACGCGCGCCATATGGGTTTTTGGTTTATGTTTACAAAGTAATGAAAAAACTCGGTTGGTGCGCAGGCAACGCCGGGACCTGCTACAAAGCAATCTTGCGTTCGGTTCTTCTGAGTTGTAAAAGGGGTAAAAGGGATATTTTAATTAAAACGCGGAGTTAGAGCACAACGCGATACTTGTTGCCTTACAAACGAAATATTACCTTGTTATAAGCAAGACGCTGCTATTAGGGTGACCAACTGGCATCGGTGCAAATTCAGGACAGTGAGTTTGAAAAATTCAGGACAAAGGCTCAAAATTCAGGACAAAATTTCAGGACAGAAGGTCAGAATTCAAAACGAAAATTCAGGACAGAAGGTCAGAATTCAGGACGAAAATTCGGGACAAAAGTTACGTTTTGCATACATATCAGAGGAAGTCGCGCAATAGTGCCTAAGTAAATAGACAACCAACACTGCATCTGTTGTGTATGCCAGTGAAACACACCTGCGTTTGCATATTAAAAAAAAAGAAACATGAAAAAGATCAAAGCTGAAGGCTTCTCAGATCTTACATGCCCCCTCTCCCCCACTGGAAAAAAACACCTGATCCGAAATGCTGTCACTGTGCAGAGAGGCCCATTATCACTCTATGTGATAACTAGGCCAACATACAGAATGATAATGGGCCGATAGCAGTCTGCGCCAGGTCGGGGAGGGGCTGCTGCAGGCCACAGATCACAGCAGGAGTTGTATTTTGAGTCGTGTGGTAAGATTTTGTTGGCCCCTCCAATTGCCACTGCTATTTGGCTATAGAATTCCATCTTGGCACCACCATACTGCACAAAATGTACCCATAAGTCAGTAACTTGCACTTTTTAGACTGAACTCCTCATTGTCCTAAGTCTCTAAGTCTGTTTAGCAGCAACTTAGTTTTGATGTCTACTAGCTTGTGCACTAAGAATGTCAAAGTTGTTGCCGAGTCTTCCATTTTTTAGGCTTCAGTGGCCAAACAAAAGTCTGAACCATTGTTTTCAAAATTTCGCAATCATTTCCCACACTATTCCCTTTCCTGTGCCCTGCCCACCACAGGGAACACATAGAGCACATGCTCACACTCTCCACTTCTGCTTCCTTGTCCATTCTAAAACATGTGTAATAGTTCAAGTACTAAGTTTGTGAGTGCGCACCCCATGGAAATATCTTTTCACTGGTAGCAGCTTGAAAGATGACATTGTCTGAAACCATTTCCACTCCTGCAACACTGTCCTTAATAAGTTTAAGGGCTCTGTCCACATGTGAATATAAAACTTAATACTCAGCTTGATCTATAAACTAATAGACCAATTGACCTTTTTGGATATTCAAGGTGATTTATTAGCTTGTAGTCTCCACTTGTCTTCTTAGATACAATGCCTAGTGGCAAAGTTATCAAACCACATATTCATTTGTCTTGCACTGGCCTGTCATCCTACCTTCTCCCACGTCTTTCTTCAGCTTCAGAGTCATCATACTCTTGTCATCATTAACGAGGACACATTTTTGGACCATCTCTTCCTCATCAGGGTCCTGGTAATGAGCCATGAATTCCTCCTTCAACACTTCCTTAGCCTCTGTGCATTTTCCATCTCTAGAATAATGTGCATGCCTTTTCCTACCATTCCTCTTCTACACCCGCCTCCTGTCCCAACGCCTAGTTGTCTACCTCACAGCACAATGTAGCACTGTATGAGGAGGTAACCCCAAATGTATTTATAGCAATTATACCTGAACCTGTTGGATTAAAGCGTACTTATCTCTCCACTGTAGGCCCAGCAGAGTTCCACCTCGCATATTTGTTTGTGCTGTAAGTCCACCTGTACTTGGGTGGGATGCCCTGGAAAGAAGGATCATGGTACTGGGATCACATAGTACACATGTGAAGCTTGTATTGTTCTTGTGGTTCTGGATGCTGCCATCTACTACAGCCAATTATAAATTGTGTATGAAGGTTACCATGCCCTGTGCGAACTATTCTTGGTTTCTGGCCACTCTTGTCCAGCTGGCTGAAATGCAGGGTCTCTGCAGTATTTCAAGTTGGCTTCCTTTATGTGATGCAGCCAAGATGACGAAACTATACCCACTAGGTCGTGTCGTCCCAAGCCATCATGAGAGTCTCAAGATATACTATACTCGTATCATTTGTCAAATGAGTTAATGGAGTTCATTCTTTGGAACAGTGCCTTGAAATGCTTCTGATATCTTTCTGCCAGAAGATATGTCATCCTCGTTGCCCTTGTTTTTTTCATTATTTATTGTGGCTCATTGTTTGCTGCTGTTGGCATCTCTGCAGATTTCTCAGCATGGTGTTTTCATGCAGCATATGTTTATTTTGTTGTGGAGCCCAGTTTTGTTCTGCCAAATTTATGATTAGATTGGTATTCAAATCAAAGAGTGTTTGTTCATGTCTGTTAGACCTTTCCCTCCCTCGTACTGTGACTTATTGTTAGACAAACCTGTTCATTCATGTACCCATTATCAGTACATAAATGCATAGGTTTCATCCAGGGTTGTGAAAGACGTTTAGGCATAATAGCTGGGATTAACTTCTGGGGGAATGACAGGGACCAGTTCTGCATACGCATACCCCATGTGGCTATCCAATGAGGAATTCAGGGTCACTAGCTTAATTGAATCAACTTTAACCCTTAGGTGTGCGATGTAAATCTTTAGGATGATAACTATTTCTGTTATTTCTTCACTAAAGGTAAGAGTTCACGCCCCTCCTAATTTGGATAGGAACTCGACCACAGAGAAGATTATGTTTTATATATCAGGTGATCAAGGCTGCTTGGACGCCCGAAACGCGTCTTGACATAGAGAAAATAAAATAATGCTCAATACAGTTGGTCTACGCTGGTGATTTCCGCGCGTAAGCGGGTGAATATCGCGAGTTGCTGAGATATTACCTACTGGCGGTCGCCAGTAGGTAGTTATAGTTAGGACCCTGTTTCCATAGGAAATCCGCAACATTCTATTTGGAATAACTTTGGCGCCGGTCGACGAATCCTCGGGAAATTTTCAAAATAGGTGGGGCGCTATGCTCCGCTCCTACCCTGAAAGTCTCGGGGGGATTCGTCAAGCGGGGGCTGAGAAAAAAGGGGGGTCCCAAAACGCGTTTTCCCCATGCATTTTTCCATAGGACCTTTAGACACAGCTACAGCCCGAACGGCCGAACAGAGTTACTTGAAATTTGGCAGAGAGGTAGTCCTCAGGTCAAGGAAGTGCCTTTTGTAGGTCTGGTGTAAATCTGTTCAGTAGATCCTGAGAAAATAGCATTTAAATCAATATATATATCTGAGCCAGCTTACGGTGCGCTTACCGTGCGCTTACGGTAAGCTTACCGTACGCGTACGGTGACGTGCGCGAGCGCGATTCTGTTTGGCTGTTAGATCTTATTAAACATTCGAAACGGTCGAAACCAGGAAGTGTCGGCCGCCATTTTCTCTCTCGCACTCTGAGGGGAGTGGAGGAAAAGCAAACTCGGAAAACTATAAAAGAGGCTTGCTAGACAGCTCCCAACCACCCAGTCATGTTTATGGTGTTCTCAAAGGACCCACAAAGGCAAAAATTTAATTTTGTTTATTTTCGAAAAATCGCCGATTACGCTTACCGTACGTGTACGGTAAAAAATAAATCAAAAAAAAAACCAATATCCACGTTCTCCACACCCCGTGTGCAAAAGGTGCCCGAACAAATTCACTGAAAAAAACATAGGTTTCACACACGTTATAGTTAGGAATTAGCATTTAAAAAACCTTGCAAATTCACTGAAAAAAACATAGGTTTCACACAAGTTATAGTTAGCGGACATTTTACTGATAAAAAACCATTGAAATTCCCCCGTTATAGTTAGTGCAGGCAACTATAACTCACGCGACCGCAATCCTCTGCTGATGACATATGTGTCTTTATGAAAAAAAAATATTTGTAATATATGTATAGCTAAAAATTTATGGAAGAAGACATGGGTAAATAAGTGTCTAAATACAGTCTTAGCATCAGCAGAGGATTGCGGTCGCGTGAGTTATAGTTGCCTGCACTAACTATAACGGGGGAATTTCAATGGTTTTTTATCAGTAAAATGTCCGCTAACTATAACTTGTGTGAAACCTATGGTTTTTTCAGTGAATATATATATACACACACACACACATATCTATCTATCTATCTATCTATCTATCTATCTATCTATCTATCTATCTATCTATCTATCTATCTATATATATATATATATATATATATTCATTGAAAAAAATACAGGTTTCAGGGACGTTGTAGTTAGGAATTAGCATTAAAAAACCTTAGAAATTCACTGAAAAAAACACGCTACAGAAACGCTATAGTTAGGCTCATATTTCAGTTCTACAAAACCTGTGAAATTCAGCTAACTATAACTCGCGCCCCCTCAATGCACTGCTGATGACATCACATACTACATTACTCATGACATGGTCAGTGACATCACTAATGACATCATCCAGTGACTGAGTGTTTCTGTTTTATATATATATATATATATATATATATATATATATATATATATATATATATATATATATATATATATATATATATATATATATATATATATATACACACTTCAAGGTGTATTGAAGAATGAGTAGGTGTATGAGTGTCCCTATGGATGATTTAGTGGGTCCGTGGATGTCTGTATAAGTGAGTTATTATACATGTCTCATTGAATGTATGGGTGAGTGATTAATCTGTGTGAATGTCTGTATCAGTCTTTCAGTTGGTGTGTAAATAGCTGCATGGGTTGGTGAGTAGGTACATGACTGTCTATATGGGTTATTGATTAGTTGTCTGAGTACCTTTATGGGTGCATAGGTGTCTGTGTGGGTGGATGAGGGGGTGTGTGACTCCCTGCATGGATGTGTGAGTGGGTGAATCCCTGGGTGTATGGGTTCATGAGTGCATCTGCAAGGGGCTAAATGGGTAGTTAATGTGTGTATGGCGGTGTCAGTGAGTAAATGGATGTCTCAGTGGTATATGGGTAAGTAACTGCATATGTGAAGGGCTATACATGTCAGTGTTGGAGTACATAAGTGACTATGTGTTAGTGAGTGATTGTGGGAGTGGCAGTATGGATGAGTGTGTGTTTGTGTCAGTCATTCTATAAGAGAGTATGTATGTGCTAGTATCTGTATGAATAAGTGAGGTGGTATGTGTATAACTGTATAGGTGAGTAAGTACAGTGTAATGGACTCTGGGTGAGTGACTAGATGTGTGAGTCACTCTATGGGTGAGTGGTGGTGTGTGAGTGTTTGTATGGGTGTATGAGTGGATATATCAGTGCCTGTATTGGTGAGTGACTGGGTGTATGAGTGGCTATATGGGCAAGGGAGTGGATGTGTGTGTAGACATATGACATCAGTGAGTAGGTATGTACTAATTGGTATTGGTGTGTCTATGGTTTAGAGAATGGTAGTCTGAAATTTGGAGTGGGTGTATGAAAGGTTATATTGGGGTGTGAGTAGGTGGATCAGAGATTATGTGGATGATGTCATCAGTGATGTCATTTGAGATGTCATGAGTGATGTCACTAACCATGTCATCAGCAGTGCATTGCGGGGGCGTGAGTTATAGTTAGCTCAGCTAACTATAACAGCTGAATTTCACAGGTTTTGTATAAGTGAAATGTCAGCCTAACTATATTGTTTCTGTGACCTGTTTTTTTCAGTGAATTTCTAAGGTGTTTTAAATGCTAATTCCTAACTATAACGTCCCTGAAACCTTTGTTTTTTTCAGTGAATTTCTAATGTTTTTTAACTAGCAGTCATGTTTGCAGAGTGGTGGAGAAAAGGGGCTGGACCCTAGCTCTCAGGAATTCCGCTGCATAGAACTTACAGGCGCTACCAGGAGGTCTTCTTGGCTCCCAAGGTCCCTATGGAGTAAAGTGGACTTCATCCCCCAACAAGTAGTGCTCCAGGAGGTGCGTTTGCAGAGTGGTGGAGAAAGGGGTGTGTGGCCTCCGATGACCTCTTAGCAATTCCACTGTGTGGAACTTACTGGAGGTACCAAGAGGGCTAGATGGCCCTAAGGATGTCCTTGTGGCCCAACCACCCCTCCTGTTACCTCCAGTAAGTCCCACACAGCAGGATTGCTGAGTTCTGATAGCAGGCCACACCCCCTTTCTTCACCAGTCTGCAAATGCACCTCCTAGTGTGCCCTTGGTTGGTAGATGAAGTCCCCTTCGCTGCTGGGGTGTCCTTAGGAGCCAACTAGCCTACATGTTGCCTTCAGTAAGCCCCACACAGTGGGATTTCTGAGAGGTGGTCGCAGGCCACGCCTTCCTTTTCCACCACTCTGCAAACACACCTCCTGGCGTGCTCTTGGTTGGGGTATGAAGTCCCCTTGCCTCTTAAGAGTCCCTTGGGGCCAACTAGCCCTACTGTTACCTCTAGTAAGCCCCACCCAGCTGGATTGCTGGGAGGTGGTCAGAGGCCACACCCTCTTTCTCCACTACCCTGCAAACGTGCCCTCAGCAGCAAAGGGGACTTCATCCCCCAACCAAGAGCGCACCGGGAGGAGCCTTTGCAGACTAGTGGAGATTTCGGCCCCGGGGACCCCATCCCCCAGGGCCTGACCATTTTTTCAAACCATTTTTTCAAACTTTTTTTTAAGGAAGGGGGATGGCAATTTTGGCCCCAGGGACCCTATTCCCCAGTCCCTGCTCTGTATTTTTATGGTTTTTTTTTAATTTTTGGAGTGTGGCTGCGCTGCCCCCCTTCCTGAGGCCAATTTCGGCCTCGGGACCCCATCCCCCGGGACCAGTCCTTATCCTTTTTTTTAAATATAATAATAATAACATAAAAATTCCCAGGGGCATGGCCATGCCGTTGGGGACCGCGGGGGGAGCCTCAAGGCCCCCATGGTCCCTGCCGGCTCCCCGCCTCCTGCGGGAGCCGGAATTGCTTTTGGGCAGAGGGAGCTGCATGTTTGCAGCTCCCTCTGCCCAAAAGCAATTCTGCTTCGCTTCATGGAAGCGAGAGCATTTTTCAATGTGGCAGTAAGCCACTTCACGCCACCTTGTAAATACAGCCCCTAACACACTACCCTTAGCGTAAAAAGGGAGTGCAATGGGTGTTGTGGTGGGCATTCCGCCGCAACACCCATTGATTTTGATGCTGCCCCCTATTTACAAGGGTGGCGTAAATAGGAGGCAGCGCCAAAATTAAGACGAGGGAAAACCTGGTCTTAACATGGAGAAACGAGGGGAAATGCTTTATTTCTCCTAGTCTTTGCTGTTTCTACGTGTGCTGCACTGTGCAACACACATAGAAACAGCACATTACCATGAATTATTGTTTATGTGCAGGAAGGTGTTCGTTTCTGCACATAAACAATCATTTAAAAAAATTACGATTTGCAACTTCTATGTGTGTTGCACAAAGCAGCATACATAGAAGCTACATACTCCCATTCTTGATTGTTTATGTGCGGGAAGGGACACTTTCCTGCACATAAACAATCATTCCCTCAACGCAGGCACCCTTGTACTATGGTGCAAGGGTGCCTGCCTTGGTGCTAGGAAGCTGAATTTAGCACCAGCCAAGGGAGAAACGCAGGGGTGTGCCGTATTATTGTACATACGGCGCATCCCTATGTTTCTAAACTGACGGAGCGCAGCATTAGCAATTTTGGAGCTAACCCACGCTCCACCACTTTCTTATACATATGCCCCTTAGTTTGTTCGGAGATGAGATCATTCAGATTGAGGGTTTGGTTGATGATGAAGCAGAATGACTTCATGTGTGGGACATGAGAAGGGAAAATACAAGGAGGATGCAACATGTTCAGCCATTGCAGTACTGGAGGTGGAGAGTTGTTTGAGGAGAATATAAATACATTCAGATTTGGTCGAATGACTAAACGACATGAAAAAGGTTAACGAATAGAAAGAGAAAAGCATTGGCAAAGTAAAATATTATCTGACCATCCAAGGCACTTTAGTGCATGTCTTCGTAGGCAGTGCAAGGGAACCTATGGCTGAAATAGGCTGACCCATGGCCCCATGCTTTATGCTGTGTTGGGTGAGAGCAAAATGTGAATGACAGTTGAAAGACCAGGAGATGAAGATGGATGACTAGTATGTCATTTTTAGGTCGAGCCTGGGCATTGCATGCGCTGCTTAGTAAGGCATGCTGTATTCGAGTATGGACTTGAAGCCCATATTTTTCATTGGCTTGTGTCATTGTGCTTTGTAAATTATGGCTTCTGATTCCTTAATAGGCATGTTAGTCCCTCCTTAGTACCGCCTTGTCTTCATTTATAACCTATCATGAGGACTGGCTCTTTTGCTTCAGTTGTTACAAGGTATGTCTTATTTAGTCTGTAAGCACTATTTTCTTTAATGCGTTTATTCTACAGCAGGCATGACATGCTTTCCTGCAACTTTCAGCGCGCCATGCATGCTTTCACTTTCCAAGCAGCCCGGGACAATGCTGGGGATGTCTCGCATTTACAAGAGTTTGAGCTATTGGCATTGTAAATGACAATGCCTTTTATCTATGTGTTAATTATCAAAACAGATACATAAAAGGTATGGTCATTTACAATGCCAATATCATAAACTCTCGCAAATGCGAGACCTATTACATTGTAAATGCTTGTTTTTTTATTGCAAATGCCTTCATGCATATTCTTTGGGGATTTTCTGAGTAAATGGATGGTTTTACTACCGGTTGATTCATCTAGGCCAGTGGTAACAGAAAGTTAATGATCAAACAAGAATGCTGGCGTCTAATTTTCCCCTTTATAAACGGTTATTTTTTCACGTCTGCCAATGTCTACGAAACTTTTCACAAGGAGGTTCATTTTTCAAAACTTTCATTACCCACTCAAGCAACGCCTTGGTGCCTTTTCTTCGGTGTTATCAGTCGATTGAAGCGTCATTTTGTGTGCGTTCAACTGGTTGCTTCAGGTTATGTTGTTGTGAGGTGTATTGTGCTCTATTTGAATACATGCATACCATTTTAGGAGGCTGACGTTTTTCGACATGTAAAAATGGGTATTTGACTAAAATATAAACTAGCGTTGTATCTTCCTCAAAAAATTAATATTTTTTGGGACCTTTTTGGATTTGAGTAGTGTAAGTGAAGTTGTGTTATTCGTTTTCTCATGAATTTTGCAAAATTCAATGAAAATTGCTCAAAGTTAGGCTTTCATGACGAAATGTGGTTTGCCTGTATCTCGTGTCATTGTTTTATCTTAACGCACAGTCTAGCTAAAAACATCTTCTAAGATAGTGGTAGGAGAATGGTAAGAGCAGAAAATGTTTCTCATCTAGAAATGTTTTGTGCAAACCAGTCTACTGCTGATATCTGGCCAGACTGTTTTTATGCAGGGTGTATGTTTGAGTAAAGAAATTACGCAAACCCTTGTAATACAAAAGTCCAAGAAATTTCACAAATTTTGCATAATGCAAGATTTGGTAATTTCACAAGTTTTATTGGCATAATTAAAACTTCACCCAGGCCTAGACTTTCTGCAACTGAAAATGTGAACTAAATGAAAACTAAAACGGGTTCCTTGGCTACCTAGACAGAGCCCATTGTGTTTCAGAAATAGTGTGATTTTTGTTTTCGTCTGAAACAAGTCTCCCCTACTCACAATAACTAAATGTTCTTTATGGACGATAAAAACCAACCAATCCCTTAGTCTAGTAGGGTCGGTGTAAGTCATCTGGGGGTTAATACAAATGTAAGTCACTTGAGCGCTAGTACAGGTTTTTATCATCAGCAAACTCTGAACCTTTTCCAGATGCAGTTAGAGACTTGATCTGAATGCCAAATTCAGTTTCACTCTTCCCTTCCTTGAAATCATCTGCCAAGTCTGACCCTTAACCCCCTGGAATTCTCAAGCACTCCTTCTATCACAACTGCTACCCAGGCAGGCCTTTCTGAATTCCTTTCTACTCTCCAACACCGTCCTGCAAGAACTCATGGTTGCCTATATCACACCCTCACGAAAAAGTAAGGCATATATGTTATGTATGTACTTAATATTGCACACGACTCACTCCTGGAGGAGTATCTCTGCGCTTGCACTGAAAAGGCAAGTAAAAACGGTCTAGAACAACAATGCTTTGAGCATCTTCCTGAAATTCATAAAATTGGGGCAGGTGCAAATTTAGAGAGGAAGATTGTTCTAATGATGAGGAGCCAGATATGAGAAAGCTCTACCACCAAATCTGGCAGTACGGATATATGCAACCTGCAGAAAGGCTTTTATCCTACAGCAGGCAGGTACATGGGTTGAGACTGATAAAGGGCCTTGCGAGTCATGCATCAGAGCTTGAAGATTGCCCTTTTTTTATGGGCCGCCAATGTAATTTTTTTATGTAAGATCCGAAGATGACTGAGCAGGTAAATTACAAATCAACCGGCAGCGGCAGTGCCTGGACCAGGGTTTTCCTAGAGGTGGAAGGTAGCCAAGAAAATACTTTTTTTAATTACCTCATCGTGGCATAACAAGTGCTACATGTGGCGTTAACCTGCTCTCTTAAGGATAGAGTCCAGTCAAGTTTCACTCCCACATTTCTCACCACTTGTTTGGAAGTGGGTGCTGGTCCAAGATCCGAAGGCCATCAGTCAGCTGACCAGAGCCTGTGCACTTTGCCAAAAAACACAATCTCATATCTCAATCAAAGGCATAGACTCTTCCTCAGTCTTCAGCCCAGTAGCCAAAGGACGTTTCCTAGCCAATGTGAATGAAAGAGAAGCCTTCAAACACCCATCAAATCTCTTTGCAGCCAATACCATCCTATCTTATGCCCAAACTTGGTACTGCCCCTATTGCAACACTGAGTCTTCTCTGTCCTCCATATAGGATGACCTCAAATCTATAATCAAACAGAATATGAACACAGAGTGGCATTTGATGCAGTCCAGCATCGCATCCTACTTTGCAGACTAAAAGAATTAGAACCGAAAAAAGGCTGCAGAAAGGATCTCTTCCTTCATCACAGAGAGGGCGCACCTAATCTTTAATCCATCTTTCCACTCAGTGCGGTTCCACGCTGAAGGTGCATCCTGCACCGTTCTGCCTTCACACCCCTGATTTTTAATGGCTATCTCTGTTCCTTATCAGACATCATTAAAACATTCAACCTCTCCTGCAACAACTACGCTAATGGTTAATGACACCCAGAGCATTCTGGGGGTGGAAGATTCGATGGTCCTTAATTCCTCTGCTCTTTGTCCATTGCCATGCAATAGCTAACACTTGATGACTTACAAACACTTAAACTCAACACAGATTCTATCATGTAGAAACTGGGCTTTCATCCTCCAGCCAACTGCTCTACGACCCAAAGAACTTGGAACTACTCCCTTAGGGACCAGCAATATCAGGGAACATGGAGTCAATATGGACACAGGACCTTCACTTGCTCTGCAGGAAACATCAGGTGATTAAGTGCTCCTTCCACAATCCCAGAACCCAGAGGTGAGTTTCCTCGTCCTCGAAATGAGTCCAGGCCACAATCAGGTCGTTCTGTCTTGATTGGACAACAGTAATGATTTATACCTGTGAACCCTTGCGTTCCTCTGATGAAGACTTCAATAGATCCAAAACACAGCTGCCAGAGTCCATCTGTGCTTCAGAACATGGAGCCACAACACACCAGCTCTGTCAGCTCAGCACTAGCTCTTGGTAGTGAGACACATCTTATTAAAGATAATCTGTCTCACTCACAAGCTACACAAAGTGTAGGACAAATCTGCATATAACACAAAGCTACTCCAAAGTTTTGGATAAGTAGTACATCTTTCTCATCACAAACCACCATGCCCAGACACCTTGCTGATCCACATCGGAAAACAAACTAGCTCAGTGTTTTAAGTGCTATGAAAAAGGTGTGTGTGTGTGTGGGGGGGGGGTTCTAAAAGGTGTGAGGTCTACGAAGCATATCTATGGAGCATCCACAAGGGAAGTGGCCAATGTGACTACAGGCCTTTTTAATACATGTGAATTAGAATCGTGTGTTTGAGAAATTCATAGAGCCTTACTGAGCAAAAGTAGCCAAAGATATTGTGTATAATTTACTTAACAGTTAATTTTGCACAATTATCCTGGACCGTTACCAAGATAGATTTTATAGTAATGCAATCGCTTAGTTATTCAGCTGGAATGAAGTAGTATTTTAGAGCCTGAAACACCAATGGTAAACAACAGTATCCACTGTGTTGGTTCGTCCTCGTGTCGCAATGAGGGCTTTCAGTGATGCTGTGTTGCGACTCTATCATGTGACACGCTAGCAGGTACACGTGCTTTGTCTTCAGCCAACGAAGGACAGAAAAATTGGCCCTGGATCCAGGTCAGTTTTTTTTTTGCTTTTACATCACCCATTCCTGGCAGGCCCGGCCTATAAATCCAATCCAACATGCCTCTGCAAATGCTGAGTGGAATTGTACTAACGCAACTGCTAACAGATAAGACAGGCACATTGCATAGTTGGCAGGCATGACTCACAAGCTTATCTTATCTCCTGATAGAATATCTTACAATCAGTGATGGTAAATGCACTAAACTCTTACAAGCACTATATTATTCGGCACTTGGGACTATTTGTTCCGCTATAGTTTGATAACTGTTGCAAAGCCTTGCCAGCTTTCTCTGCCAGTTTAGCCTGCGTTTCTTAGCATTGCTTGATTCAAGGATTCATTAGGGATTGATTGTTCAGGTTTTTTTTTAAGTTTCACGGTCCATATATCCCACCCCTGTTGGATGGCTGCACAAATGACTTGAGGTGGATGGTAACCATGGCAACCATTGATTTTTTAGCTAGCTAGTTTTGAAAATTCACCAATAAAATGAATCTTTTGCCCCAGATTTTCTTGAGGGCAGGACCTTTCTGGAAAGTGTTGTAGGTGGCGGGCTCACCCGCTGTCTGTCTTCACTCAATTAAGCAGTTATGACCATAATACGCAGCGGTTATAGCGGTTACATTCACATAAGACATATCTGCTACAAGGGTTGTCCATCACGAGCACTGCACAGCCAAAAAGCCAGACGTTACCAAAAGAACATGCATGGAATAACTGAGAGATCTGTCACACACTGCAGGACAATTCATAGGATTTTAATATAGTCCACCACTGCAGGTCCCAAACATCTATGCACTCTGACCTTTTCTTTACATCGCTTAATGATACTCAGATATGGTATGGAAATAACAATGACCATCCTAACATATCTCTGAACTACTCTCTCCCTCCATCCATGCCAGCTCAGGACCACAACTATACACAAAATCTCAGATTGGACAACCTAGTGCAGTAACCAGCTAAGTAGACCATATCATATCATAGCATATCATAAAGGGACCAGTAGAGATGTTCAAAGCTACATGTCTGCGTGTCTTTCTGTCACACTTCATCGTCCACCATACTGCTATGTGCTGTGTCACATAACACAATAACCACACCTATGTGGACATCACGCATGGCATGGAAACACTTTCAACATAGAATCAAAAAAAAGACTACATCCTTTCAACCACACATCCTACACAGAGCGACATGCTACCTATGCACGCAACCTCCTCAGCACCCCACATAGGAGTGATAAGCGCTATATAGATGCTGCCATACAATACTATATAATTCAATGTGGGGATTCTACAAAACATGAAGTATTTTTTATCTCATTGTTTAGTTTAGCCTCCCCCACGCTTCAGCCAGTCTAGTAACAATGCCCTGACAGGTTGGAAAGGGAGCATGAGCCCCCATTCAGGTTACCCCGACATACTGCCTTTTACATCCCTGTTGCTGGTCTGACACCTCTTGAGACATCATCCCAAACTCGCAGCACACTCCATCTTCAAATATCACTTTTATTAATCAACTTTAAAAAAAAACTTTAATAACTTATTACAGTTGAGTTGTGTGATGCTATGCTGCCTCCTTCAGCTGCCAATGTGGAAGGCAGATCATGGAGCATAATTACAGATGCATTTTAAACAATGAAGATGCACACTGGGTTTTCATTCTAAGGGTCTGTTGTTTCACAATGAACAGGATTAGCAGAAAGGAGATACTTATGGCAATACTTATTTTTCACACTCTATGGGGGAGATTTTCATAAAAGTCGCACAATGCAGCGCAGTTCCCCGCGAGGCTGCGCCGCGTTGGGCGACAGGGAAGGAGCAGGAGAGCGCCATATCTTCAGAGATATGACTCTCTCCTCTCCTTTCCCTTGCACCGGCGCGGATTTCTGCTGCTGTGCGCCATGCAAACACCTTAGCGCCGCAGCGCAACAGTGTGTGCATGAGTGTATCATAGGTTTTGTACAGAAAGGGTACCCTTCCTGTACAAAACACTTTGCATATGTGCTGCACAGTGCAGCACTCATGGAAAGTCAGAAAAGCATGGAGAAATAAAAGCATTTCTTCTGTTAGCGTCTCCTTTGATGGGATGTTACCTTTTGGTGAAAATCCATGTTTAGAAATATTTGTAAATATAGTTTTGTGTCAAAAGGCTTAGGTGGTTGCATGGGAACGCCCATGTACCACTCATGTAACACCCCCTCTGCGCAAAGTAACACAAAGCAATGCTTCACGCTGCTTTGCGCTACTTTAAGAGTGGGTTCCGGCGCAAAACAAGTTTTGCACTGGAAAGATAATAGCAAGAACAAATTCACTTTTGTTTGCGTCACTTTTGTGACACTAAATCAGTTCAAAAGTTTTGAAAATCTCCCCCTCAAATACTTTACATGAGAGGTAGACCCTTTGCATGTTACCACTGATACTGAGCTATAGTGTTTTTTTTCCTCTAATTAACGTTAAATTGATTCTCTCACTGCAAGAAATTGCTAACTACTTTTTGGTCAGTTTAAGTTTCCACTATAGAATCTGCTTTTATTCATCATGCCTGTAACCATACCATCTGTTTCATATGATGGAGCACGACTCCAAGGATTTATGAGGTTTGTAGGAAGAATGATGGAGTGACCAGGTATCATAAGGTGCAAAATAGTCTCCGCTGTGTCTTAAAAAGTTATTGCAAGTCACCTCATAGTTCCATGACCTAATAATGGAACCTGGTTTTCAACCTCTTTCCTCTGTCTGGTCACGGAACTCCTTGGTGACTTGTAATATCCTTATAATATATTGTAGACTGTAGTTTAGCCCACATGTCATAGATTACAATCTAAATGAGATAACTGTTGACTAACACACCTCAGCAGACATCTGTGTGTGGCCCCAAGCTTTAATACCGACAGGACTGAATAATATTCTCATTCTTTTGACATCAATTAAAATTAAATGAGCATCTTTGAGATGGAGAAAAGTAGAATGCATTGTTAAAGCGCAAGAGGCAATTTGGCTTGTGCTGTATGAATGGTATATAATAATCCTACAAAAAAGCGGTACCTTTTCTTGGCAGGTGCCAACCTCTTTTTTGCAAGTTTAACTTCTATAAGGCATGCCTTGCCATATTGGTTTATTTTATCATCTTTGATAATCTCATAATATTTAACCACATGATATATATTTAAATTGTCTGTCAGCAGAAGAGCTTCATCTCGGAGTCACCCCAGCTCGCTCATTTTCTTGGCTCTAGTAACATACACTTTGTTGAGGCTCCGTATTTCCAGCGTCCTAAACTTTAGATTTAGTATTCATAAATACAGCTTCAGCACAGTGGTGGCCAGTACGGTACAGGGGTGGAGGGGTTGCTGTGGGAAGGGTAAAAAAAATGTCACTTACCTGATCACCGCATCTCTCCTCTGCTCATCTTCCAGGAAGCACCCAGGCTCCCCTGAGACAATCACAAAGCTTCATTGCAGCATTGTTATTGGTAAGCACCCAGGCTCCCAAGAGACAATCACAAAGCTTCATTGCAGCATTGTTATTGGTAAGCACCCAGGCTCCCAAGAGACAATCACAAAGCTTCAATGCAGCATTGTTATTGGTAAGCACCCAGGCTCCCCTGAGACAATCACAAAGCTTCAATGCAGCATTGTTATTGGTAAGCACCCAGGCTCCCCTGAGACAATCACAAAGCTTCAATGCAGCATTGTTATTGGTAAGCACCCAGGCTCCCATGAGCCGATCACAATTCAGCATTTTGATTGGTCTGAGTGCCGTGGTTCAGCGCTCAGACAGGGAATGGGAGCCTAGGCATGTTCTCCAGCAAGGCTATAAGGCAGCCTGGGTGTAGAACATGCAAAGTGCAC
The DNA here is from genome assembly GCF_964204655.1 of Triturus cristatus. Lineage (NCBI taxonomy): Eukaryota > Metazoa > Chordata > Amphibia > Caudata > Salamandridae > Triturus > Triturus cristatus. Next base: position 1,047,703,259 of record NC_140590.1, read on the forward strand.
AAGATGTTTTGGTAGGCTCCAGAGGGCCGGCCAAAGCGTCATGTGTACTTTAGAGTGCAGCAACCACTCCTCCTCTCCAATATCAGGGGAGTCAAGCTCCGCCACGCTCTAACCTGACGATACTAAAAATAAAATGATAAGCAGTGGGCCGACGCTCCTCCACCTTAGCGGAGAAGCTGCCACTGCTTCAGCACCATCTAAAAAGGCAGAACTATTTGCCTTAATTTCCAAAAATCTTGGAACTTTAAATGCTCCAAAAACGTAGGAGCGTTAGTCCATGCCCACTTCTCTTCACCCTAAGCTAAATGATGCATTTTGTTCTCTGCAATGTTTGTTGGTCTGAAACCTTCGAACACCCTTGCAGTTAGAGGTCAGGTACTTGTCTTATTTCATCTGCTTTGCTCTATATGGAGATTGCCATAGACTGGTAGATGAGGCTCAAATGGTTAAACATGGAGAAATGCCCCTGGGAGCTCAAAGATTCAAGCTTTGGAAGAAACTTAACCACCTTTTCAAGGCAGAATCCTACCACTGTGTTGCGGAAATATCTAGAAAATTGAACTGTTCAAGTTGGCTTAGAATTGAGCGGTTGCTCAAGAATAGAGGCTGAATAACACATGATGGGGGCCTCTCGCTTCCAGTCACTAACTACCTGGCACCTTTACCTATGATCTACATTGGTCTCGTCTTTAACTAATTATTATGCGCCAGAGCTATGAAGTGATGCCAAAGCGCCAGCGTAACACTGTAGAAAGCTCTGAAAACCAATAAACAAACAAATAAATAAATGAACACACAAACAGTCCCTTCTTCTCTCAGACTGCTCCCAGCATTTCAAAGGGCACACACATTCAGGTCCCAGGGCAGATTAACAGAACAGATTAACTTCTGTACTTGTTTTTTACCCGTGCAGCACCTGTGTTGTTTACTTGGCATCGCCACTTCTTGGCTTTGGCTTCAGGCACAGTGGCAGCCTGTGCCATTACCATGTACATCTTACACCCATGAGAATTACTTAACAAATCATTGAAATCTCTGTGCTTTGTTGCAATAATAAATTATGCAATTGGTCACGCGCTTGTGTGCCAGTCGGGTAATAATTAACTCATTGCAAACCCTTTTTACCCTCTCAGCATATTGCATTGTACTTCCAATGTGGCGCACAGGGAATGTCAAACCATAGAGCAGTGATATTCAAAGTATGGCCCAGGGCCGCATGCAGAACTCTCGATTTTTACATGCTGTTCACCCCACCCAGCACTAACATTAAAAAGATGTTAATTGTACAGGCAATCAGTTAGTTAAAGGTTAATTGCATTTGGAGAAAGTAAGTAGTTAGTGTGTCCTGCACAACTTTACTTTAGGAACACCTTCATTTTCAAAGCCATCTTACAGCAAAAGTGTAAAAATATGAAAAGGTCTCTTCAGAATTCAAAAAGTGTGTTTCATTAACATGCAGAACCGATTCATCTTAGTATATCAGATTATATCAGTGCATTGAGAAGTATCTAGGTAAGTGATAGATTTCAAATATGAATTTAGAAACATTCATTGTTCCCCCTACACTGACAACAAAGCTAATAATGAACTAAGACGCAAGTCAGTTGTTATGTGCACTCTTAGGGTGGCCTGGGTTCCTATTATACATGATCAAAATTATAGTTTATTAAATCAAACACAGAAGAAGGTTTTGTTCAGCGCACATCCTGAAGTCATGTATTTTGAGGTCCTCTTATATGTGATAGTAAAAGACAAAGGAGGGAAATTGAAATAAAACAATTGTCTAGGATCATACAATTTGGTAAAGTGGGGAAGCTGGCATTAATCCCAGGTTTTCTGGTTTCACAGCCGCCAGATGTCTATGCTTTGCTTCCTCTATACCCACCTTACTGCAAACCCCCAGGTATTGCCACCCTGTAATCGATGCGTCCCTCGGTCGCATCACAGACCAAACTTTGTGGTCCTTGGGAAGACGTTTGCGACTGCCCATGCCATTGAGAATGTACTGACGTGTTCAGCGAGGAGCGGCCCCAGTATTTCCTGCATGCATTAGATAAGGAGCCGCCGTATGTTTATTCAGCTTCCAAATGCACACATTCCGCTCCGCGCCTCAGCCAACCGCAGGCAAATGGAGTAATCTCTGCTCTTTGCGTTATTGCCTTTGAACAAAGCATGAAAGCAAAAGGCATGATTGGTATACAATAGAGCTGTAATCCTCTAAAATGTACCACTTATCTCCTTGCTGAGAAGGCAGGTGTACAACACCCACCATAGCACTAAGTTTCTCACGGTATTCAGCGGAAAGTGAACACAGCTTTGAGTATGTGGGGGGTGCACTGCTGTAGCTACAAAACAAAGAAGATGAATAAACAGCTTGGTTTCAGAGGCTAGTGAGATCCCCCACATAGCTGACCACAGAACCCGGCTCTTCTTGCCTTCATGGATGCATGTTTTACAAAATGGCTGCCGGTCTTGCCTATGCCACCACATTCATACATTGGAGGCGAGACCCAGTTCTCTTCTGGGTCAAGCAGCCAGCTAGACACACCCATCTCTTGCTAGCGTTTAACATTCCTCAGACAAAACTCTTAATCTATAATAACGGGGTGGTACTGACTAGAAATGATAAGCACATGCACGAGAGTTGTATGCTGCTTGTGCCTTATGTTAAAACACTGCAAATACAGCTTGCCGTTGTCACACTGCTCAGAGAAAACGAACACAGGGACAGACTGCGGGCCTCGGAGTTTGAGGGGTCACCTGCAGAAATGTACCATGGCCCCTCTTTCTAGTAATTAAAATAGACCCCTCCAGCCCCACCTCGGTTGGGCAGTTAAAGACAGTTCAAATCAGGGTGCAGAGGTGACCAGATATAGGCTGTCACCCAAACTGAATATGAAACGAGAAACAGTTATGGAAATCTGAACACGTTTTACCACACATTCACAATTTAAAAACATTTCCCTAACAGGTTAACAAAGACTTCTGATTGCTCAATCGTGATATGGAGTAAGGAGAGGTACACGAGAAAGCACAAGTGCACGTCGCACAACAAGTTCAGGAAATGGTGTTGTACAAACAAATTGAACAAATCCTGAATCCTACAGGATAGCAATACACAGCCACATTCTCTGTAAGTAAATGTATAGATCATGAGTTATGCTCAATTATGGAATATATGTTTATACTGCAGCTGTCTGTGACGTCAATTTTATTTTGTTTCCTCATGTATTACAGTATGAGTGCAAGACTGAAGAGAACTTGTATGCAATAAAACATCTTAAGGTTACTATGCACTTTATAACTAATAAAAGTCTTACATCTTTTGACAAAAAGAATAAACAAGAATTGGAGTGAAGAGGGCACCTCGCACTCCTGGACTCCAATGAAACCCCACCTACTTCACTTATGATACCCCTGAGCAGTGGCATAGCATGCAAGGCAGGTCGAGTGGGCCATTTAGGCCTGGGGCGGTTACTGGCTACAGCATTGAGTTTAGACGCAAAAGGGTATTTAGTTGAACATTATCCACTGCAATGTGAACTATGTTTTGAGCAACTTATCTTTTAATATGAATAAATGCTTGAATAGTGCATCCCTGTTCGATTCGCCTTTGGGTTTGGTAGAGCTTGTCTTAACATGCTGGGCAGCACGTTAGGGTGGTCGCTGTTCTTGGCTTCTATTGTGTAAAGTGAAAGTGAGCTTAAAGAGCAAACTTTCCAGAATCACCCTAAATTTCAAGACTTCCCTCTCAGGAGGATCAGCATTATCAGAAAGTTCACTGATTGGCTCCTGTTACGTACATGTGAGGATCCGTCGCAAAAGCCTTTGGCTCTAGCAATCAAGATATTGTGCAAGACGCAAGTGGGTTGGTAATGCTTAGCCTTCACATATACGAATTGGGAGGATGAAGGCTTACATATGCGACCCTTTAAAAACCTTCCATGGAGGGTATTTATCTCCATGGCGTTTCATTTCCATTCTAAGTTTGGTCGTAGGATTTTGGAATAGTTCTACTGTCTTCACAGTTTAGAGGGACAAGCTCCAGCCTACTACAGTGGGCTGTGGCCGATGATGCATAGAGTTACTAATCTAGAGCTACATACACCCTTGCTGCGATCAACATACCAGCATACGGCTCTCATACTGCCCAGATGCTTGATGCCTTTGTGCAATCTAGAGCTGCTTACCCAGTTTTTCAAGACTATATCAGTGGCGTAACAAAGGCACCCACAGCCCCTGCAGTGAGGGGGCCCGAGCTCCAGGGGGTCTCCTCAGCACATTACCCTGGCCTGAGAGCTCCTATGTGAGTCAGGAGGGGGGCCCTCTATGTACTTTGCAGGGGGCCTCCTCAAGTTTCTTTACGCCACAAATCCCTATTAGAAAGTTGATGATGCAAATTTTATGCAGAAAAGTGTACTGTCAATAGAGGCACATGTCAGATGTTATGCTGCTTTTCAAAATTGATGCTGTAAACACAAGATATGAAAATGCTAATGATTAAGTACAGTCCTGTGGTGAAATGCCCTGTATGTGTAAACTCGAATGGTACCATTGAAGATGACACTGATGCACTGTCAACAGCACTGAAGGCTGTGAACACCCTCTGTCAGTCTATACGGGCCATTGTAAATCGCACAGCATCCTGAAACGCACTGGGATGACGTCCGTGCTCTATAAATAAATACTGCCTTCATCTGCTAGTGTGGAACATTCTACTAAGAGTAGACCGGCCAATCTAGAGCCACAGCCTGTTATGCTTCAGGGGACAACTGCTGTCATAGCGCCTATTCACACTCACAAAAAGCATACAACCCGATACAATGCGGTAAAATCTCATTAGTTAGAGCATGTTTGCCACTGAAACAATGTGTTCAGCGCTCTATTGCTGCACAGACACTATTTCGATATAGCAACAAATTGCCCTGCGTGCCTTAACGTAGATGAGACTGATCTCCATGTGATATTTTTCTGCCAGGTCTACAGGAAGGCCAGGTCGCGATGGCGACTACAACTTTGCAGGAACTTGGGGTCGAGACATTGTCGTAACGTGTATAGGATTTTAAAATCTGATACACGCATGCCCATTGTTTTTTCAATTTCACGCTTTTTATGTATCACGTGGTGCACGCGCAAAGCCATCTTAAGTCTCCAAATAGGAATGACAATTGTCTAAGATGTTTTAACAGATGTTCCTTGCACAATTTGTATTTATTTGGTTGTTGTAGAGATAATTGAACTATTTTTAATGATTAATACGCCTGTCTCTGAATGTGCATAAACCATTCCCCTCGAATGCTTGTAGTTCTATTTATGCACTGTGTTGATAACTGGAGGCAAATATGCCGGCTGTGTAAATCTTTTCTTATTTTGCTTTTTTTAGTCACTATCTCTTTGTGTAGTGTAATTTTTTTGACTTGTAAACCAAAATGGAGCAAATAATCGCTTGGAACTAGCCTCTAAAAACACATGCTCTTGCACTTTATGTCCTGTTCCATAAGATGGCTGACTCCTGGGAAAGTTCTCCCAGCGCGTGGAATGTAAATCTTCTTATCTTGCTTTTTATCCATTGTATTTTACCCAATTTTTAAATACTATTTAAAATTGTGTTTTTATGGCCAATTGTGCCGAAATTAAAGTTTTATGATGATGATATAGCAACTGCTTAATTTGTATAAAATGTAAGTGTAGGTGCCCAAATGCTTTATTAGGCGCCCGCTGTCCACGCTGTCTGTGTCGTGGTTTCTGATTAACATGACTGTATAGTTTCGATCCCAGCTCATGTCTTTTTCTTACATCACCCAACACTTCCGGTTTCTTCTTCTCGTCCTTGCGGGTTCCTTTTCATTCCTGATTCTAGTACCTTTGCCTCTGTTCTGCCATCTTCCTCTTCCTCCTTCTTCCTCACCTTTCTGCGTGCCTCTTTGTTGCGAGGGATCAAATTCTGATGATGAAAAGAGAGTCGCTCAGTTGAAATGTCAGCTCAACTGAAACCAGAATCCGAAATCCCTGCCTCTTAATAGCTTATAAAAAGATGTGTACAAGGGCGGTCCTGTTTTCTGTGGCAGTCACCCTATCAATGTTTTAGGATCGGTGGGGCAACTGGCTGAGCCTGGGACAAGCGCCAAAGCCCTGCCCGGGGCCGCCTCTGTGCCACGTGCTATAGGAGCCTTTAAAGGCCTGAGCACGACCCAAGGAGCTGCTCCTCCCTTGGCCAGAAGCACAAGGAAGAGACAACCCACCTGGTGAACAAACATGCTGCAAGGAGAGGGCGTGATTGTAACATTTCTGGCCCAAATTCCCTGTTGCGTTCGCAGCAGGCAGATTAAGACAACTATATTTCTCAAAGACATTGCGGGGAAGTGTTGGTAAAGCCAATAGTTTAGTGCAGTGAAAATCTTTTTGTTTCAGCCTGGGATTTCTTAGTTTGGACCCACATTTGAACTTTGGGTTTTTAGCTCTCAACCTGTCAATGTTTCGAAGAGTTCATTGGTAATGAAGTGATGGTCAAAGTGTAACTTCCCTTTAAAAGTTATCTGTCTGGGTGGAATAACATTTACTAAGTAGAACCGCAGATAAAATTAATTTGGACCCTAGAATAGCTTTGAATGAGTATTCTTTCAACATTGCCTAGTTCTCCCCTAAAACAGACTCTGCTGCACAGGCACAAGGGCTAAGTGGACAGATGGCTGTTCCAGGGCCCTGTAAGGCCCACTCACCACATCGCCCACCCCGACTGCTGCTCCGACAGGTAATCGACGGCACAGGAGTCATGCTGCGGGTGGGAGGTGGCTGTGGAGGAGGGATCCTCAAAGGAAGATGCTGGAAGCAGAAGAGCAGATGGAGAGAAGGAGATGGAACAGTAGGAGAGAATAGGGGAAAGCAAGAAAGATAAAGAACAGAGGAGAAGGAGGAAGAGACTGGGAGCGAGAAGGATTGGAGAGAGGGGTAGAAAGATTGAGCAAGTGCAGTGGAATGGCAGACCAAAAGGAGAGTAAGAAAGGAGATATTTCTGGGGGATGGATGTGAGCAGCCGATTCAGATGAACAATCATGAGCAGGGGGAAGGGACAGGAATGTTACCTTGTTGCCTCGCCATTGCGCAATCCTTCATGCACGGTTCACGGATCCAATGGGTATAAACATTGCAGTCTCTCAATAATTTAAAAAGCAGACGGCTGTTAAGGGGGAAACTGGTGAATGGTTAGATGAGTTAAATATCTGCAACTGACCCCCACATGTACCCCGTTTTTACGCATCATAACCTGATCCTAATCAGGCCCCACCTGTTTGGACTCAATGGAAAAGTATAGAAAACTAATTTTGCGCACTGGCAGCAACTTTTCCTAATTAATGAAGCAATTACTCCACAAAATGGAGTTTAATGAACTAATATTTTCTTCAAGGTTTGAGCCATACTGGATCCGCAATTACAACTTTCTAGAAAATCCCCGCTCTTTCATAGCACAGCTCAATTCCTATTCTAAATTTCATCCCTGTTCTTGTTTTTCAGATTCTTGATTCACGCTTGTGTTCTGAACCCAGAACTATCTGTTCTTGTGCTATTGAATGAATTGACCGATTGTTGATCCTGCTTAGAGGGAACACCTATGCGTTGCTAGGAGAAGCCCCTTGCAGTGATCCAGGCAGACACGGAGCAGCCTCTGTTCAGAACATGGTCTCCCAGTGATGCCCCATTTGGAAAAAGATTAAAAGGGCCACAGGAAAACTGGATGACTGGAAAATCCATCAGGCCAAGGTCTCTGAAACGCTGGTCGGGATTGGCCAGTCAGTCATATGTTAGGATGAGGATGGCGCTACCCAAGCGCTACCGACCTTTCAAGGCAGAAATCTTTGGTGAAAGCTCCATGTTTTTCTTGTAGGCCAGTCCGCTTCTGAACTCAAGGTATTCCAGTGACCTAGGGCTTTAAAAAGTCAGGATGGAAAGGTGGATCCGCTCGTGGTTTTTGATTTTATTTTCATTGTGGTTCTGGTAGTTTTGCTATTTGTTTTGCTATTTGTTTTAAAATACATAAGATAAGTTGCATTATTGTAGGTTAAATGGGGTCATTCTTCCACATGGGAATCTGTGTGCCATAGGAAAAGCCATCCATAGTCTCTTGATTTTTCAGAGAGCTCAAAACATTTGTACAACATTGAGAGTGGAGTTGGAGAGAGCCTCTGAGTGTTGGGTTTTGATATAAAAAGTGAATGACTTAATAAATATTAATATTTATTGAAAACAATTGCATTGACTGCATATACTCTCTCCTGTGAACTGAATTGCCAGACTGAAATAGCCTCTGACATGCCTGACTATCCGCGAACCTAAATGGACCGTTAGAAGTGATTGTTTTTTCAGAGCACAATAGTTTCATTTTCAAGCAGAATAAATCACCAGCCAATTGGTCTACAAATTGGACCGTCGCCAGACAGGTCTACTCCAGGCGTTTCGATTTCTCAGTTCGATGGCTACAATTTGATGCACCGAACTCATTTAAATGTCCACAGCGAATCAGCACATCCTAGGACGGCCCAGACATAAATGTGCATCTAACAGACATCTGCATACTCCGCCATGTTATTTTTAAAGGAAACGCTAGTAGATCGTAGAATGTGCTGAGCGGTTCTTGCGAGCAGACCCTGTCCCTCTGCGCCATTTTGTATAGATCACAGGAGCGTACCACATGGCTCCGCACCCCTACAGTGCAGGAAGCCCTGGGCTTCCAAGGGTGGCCACCTTAGAAACCGGTCATCCTCCCTCTGAAATTCTGGGTGCGAGGAGGGGATCCAAATACTTGGGTGAGGGTGGCCTCTTTCAGCTCTGCATAATGAGGCCACCAAGCAAATCTGTTAATTAAGGCCTGAGCATCTTGGTCCTCATACTGCATCTCTGGGTCTCAGCTGTGCAATGCTTTGCCTACTTGGCTATCAGAGAAGGGGAGAGCGGACAGGCAGGGGCTCTCGTGCCTGTCACTTTCAGGGACACACCATCATCCTGCAGTGCACCCAGGAAAAGGTTGATTTGGCGCCATATGCAAAATAACATTGTGTCATTTCGTGGCTACGTTTGAAAAGGGCTATATTTGCAGCTGGTGGGCCCGGGGTGGCTCCCTCTCTTGATATATGGGAGCCTTGGCCTTTCTAGTTGTCCACCAGCCAGATTTCAGTTTGTACCGGGGGGAGGGCGTGGGGGGGGGAGAGAGGGGGGTTTGGTATTGGCAGCACATGCACTTGCTCCTCGGAGGATCCCCAAAGATCTTTCAAAAAGCAGCCAGGGCCCATTTCCTTCCTTGCACTAGGGCCCATGACACCCTGGCTACACTTCTGTTACTTACAGGTGTCTAGGTCGTTGCTGCCTCAACCCCGTCTTGGGCACTGTAACTACAATTATGTCTATGTGTTAAAATGCCACATGAGGCCATCCATCCATCCATTCAGGGCACGAGTCGGGGGTACATGCGGGTGGACGGCATCCACCCACGATTTCCACCCTGCCAAGAATTTGGTCCCCTCTGAATAATGTGCTGAACTCGTTTCGGTGTAATTTCCAAACACCGGGACACTTTCAGCAGCACCTGCACGTTGTTGTCTGCTATCGATCCGCAACAACGTGCAGGCGGAGACGGGGCTTTCTTATTTAAGACTCCTGCTGGGCGCAGAACAAAATATTGGTTCTGATGCTCCGTCCATCACCACCCCCTTTTGTACCGCTTCGTTCGCCACAAGTTGGCAGGGTATGCTCAGACGTGAGTCCCTTGCTCACTTTGCCACTGGATTCAAGCAAGCCTGGCTGAAGACGGCTGAAATGCCAGAAACCGGTCCTAGGAAGCTTGTTTCCGGTCCAGGGAAGGCATGGCTTGGCAGTTCGGGCTGGACTGTTCCCATGAGGCACAGGGTCAGACTGATTTGCATATGGCCATGTCTGAACTGGGGTGGCAGAGTGGGCTAAAGAACGGTGATGGATCAAACCTAGATCTGTTGACTGGGTGTGAGTGTTTGATTGGTTCTGATGCTCTGTCCATCACCACCCCCTTTTGTACCGCTGGGGGCCCAGAACAAAGGCCGAATTTGAGGGGTCATTTGGCCTCCTGTTGTTGGAGTATCTTGGCTGGGAGCAGTCAGGAGCCTCACACCTAGATGCAAATGAAGCAGAGGGGAAACAAAGGCTCACACCATGTTAGCACTTCACACATACTTAAGAGAGGCAGCTTTTCACTTTGTTCAGTCCCTTTTTAGGAGATATGCATGCACTGTAAGCATGTCAGATGTGTTGGTCTTTCCCAGTATTTACACAAAGCAAATTGCATTTATATAGAGCTTACTACACCTGAGAAGGCGTTGGAATAATTTAAGTACCACTATTTTTTCTTGTATAGCCCTACTCATCCCTATGGAGGGTGTCAGAGCGCTTTACATCAACACGTGCATATTACATGTACAACAAATTATATAGGTTTGTAAATGAATGTACATGATGTGTTACATAAAACTGGGGGATTGCAAGGTGTAGAACTCACATATCATCTTCCAGAGCTCACTGTGCTATCCTCGCAATGCGCTCAAACGTACACATGATAGACCTGCTAAACATGTATGTGAGGGCTTTAGATCTGATGTCACTTCTTGTGATGCCATTTCCTGTAAAGTCCTGGCTTGTGATGCCACTTTCTATGATGTCAATTCTTGTGATGCCATGTGTGATGTTATGTGCCGTGATGACATGCACCATGATGTTGCACGCCGTGATGTCACTTGCATACTGCCTAACTAGGTTAGCCCCCCCACTTCTTTTTTTAGGACTTGTGCCCTGCATCCATTCAATCGCCATTTACCAGCCACTGATTTACTATTCACCATTTACTCCTTCTCCAGCAATCAATCTTCATCCATTCGTTCCTCAGTCACATCATCCACCTATCCACCAAATCTCCCATTCCCCCACATATCAAGACATACACCAATCCATCCATTGACAGTCTGGCTCCTACATCTATTCACTTATCCATGCACTCGTCTGCTCACTCTGCAGCTACTCCTTATGTGGCCTCCAAAACTAGACATAGTACTCCAGGGGCCACATTTACTCACATTTTTCATGGAATGCAGCGCAGCAACTAAATACACTGCATTACATAGGCGGGAAAACACAGTGCAAAGCCAGATTTGTTAAGACTGGTCTGCTGCAACTGCCATTCCCTCTGCTGGCACCCTAATTGTGCTTCCTTGCACAATCGTGCACCATGGTGCTGAGGTGAGCGTGAGATGTCTAGCATAGAAAATGTACTAAAAGCACACTCTTGTTGTACAAATCCTTATGCCTGGACACATTTAGAAGGATACTGCATTTAGGATGTACGCTGTGCACTTCAGTACACATGCAATGTGTTATTTTTTGTTTTTTTAGAAATTAACATATTTCCCTCAGTTAATGCCTACTTTGGGAAGCATTAGTTGTTGATGCAAAGCCCGGTCTGGCTACATCAGTAGAAGGGGCTTTGCGTCAAAATCTATGGATTTGCACTAATCTGCTCAGGCAATGCCACACTAGTTCCCATTGATATAAAAATAATGCAAAGAAGTGCGAAATACTTTATCTGCTGAGTAAAGGGCACCTTCGCAATACCATTTGCACTGGAAAGTAAATATCAATGTGGTACTTAGTATCACTTTGTGGAGGTGCAAAGCCCGATTAAGTTTGGGTCCAGAACTTGACAAAATACTCCAGATTTGCCCTCCATAACTGAACACACTATTCTAGGTAAAGCCTTACCGGTGATGGTTACAGGGGTGCACTACAGCCATTTCTTTCCCTGGTCCTCTCTTTGTTTCCCTGCTCTTACCTTCCTGTCTCCCTCTTTTGCTAATGTCCCCATCCTCCTCTATATGTGTCCCCTTTTTAAAAACATTTGTTTATTACGCTTTACAGGGATTACAATGAAGTAGTGTCTCAGACATATGAAAGCGACACTTGTAGCCCTCTACATCCCTTATTGAAAAGTGTCACATAACTGCTGGTATCACTGTTCATAATCTAGGGGGCTAGGCTGTGTCTCCTTAGGTTCGTACTACTTTTTGTGTAGCGTTCCCCAAGATCAACTAAATGAAGCAAAACCATACAATGAAAGTCCCCTCCCTCCCCAGCTATGTAAATGGCAAACGGTACTGAGACCAACGTATCAAAAAAAGTGTTAAATGTGCATGCAACCACTACTCGTCCTAAGCCGGGCCTCCTTTCCATTGGTCCCAGTGATACCGAGGCGTAATTTACGTCCTGGGCGACTATGATGACACCTACTCTTCAGCAGTCGACAAGTGATCTCGACCTTCCCACACTCTGTCTGTAAAATATTAAGGAGGGATGCCCAATTACCAGCAATCGGGTGCCAGCGAAGGTCCCTGTCCTCTTCTGTCCTTCTCAGCGCCATCTCCTCTGCCCCCGCCACCTCAGATCGCCATCTGCAGTGGGGTGGTCCATCAGAGGATTTCCAGGGCATGGCCAGGACAAATTTGGCCAACACCAGGGACAGGTGCAGTAATCTAGCATCCACCCTGGGCAACTTCAGGGATGGTGATATTCCCAAAAGGCAGACCTCCAGCCTCAACAGCTCAGCGCGGTCCAGGGTATGCCCTAGGACAGACATCACTCCTAGCCAGTACCTCATTGCCCCTGGGCATGACCATGTCAAGTGTATAAAATCAGCATTGGGTTCCTGGCAGTGAGTGCATTGCTGATTGCCACACTGCCCATTATTGTATTAAGGTGCTATGGTGTCCGGTACATCAAATGCAGGAAATCAATCTGTGTAAGGAAGCGGGTGTTCCGAGAAACAGCATCAACCTTCTCCAGTGCCCAAGTCCATTCACTATCCCGCAGCCCCCGACCCATCACCATCTCCCATCTGTCCCGAGAGATGCCAGGTCCGGTTGTGACTGAAGCCACTCTGATGTATACAGCCAAGAGACTACCCTATGGCCCCCTCCCGAAGGTCAGAATAATGTGAGATCCTCATGCACCGGCAGTTCAGTCTTTCCCCGCGGCCATATGGTGACCTCATCACTTTGGCATATGTAAGGAACTACGAAGTGGGCAACCCTGCGTCTGCCACCAGGTCCTCTAGTGATCTTAATCTACCCTCCGCGTAACTGACCTCAGCTGTGATGATGTCTGCTGCAGTCCAATCTAGCAACATTTGGGCTGTAAGTGGGCCCCCACTAAGTGTTGGGATACCCACCAATGGCAGGACTGGGGAGTAGGGGTGCAGTAGGCTCAAAAACTTTGCAAACCACCCAGTATCGTAGCACGAGCCGCAATAGTCTTGGGGGCGACCCTCTGGTGGGACTTTCCCCCAACACGAGCAGCACTAGCCAGCCACGTCTGTGTCTGCCGCGTAGGATCCCAGCTCCACTCTGTGGCTGCCTGCGAACCAGCAAGCCAGCCATTGTATTTGCAATGCTATATGGTATAGCTCGAGGTCGGGGACACCCAGTCCGCCCCCCCCCCCCCTTGTTGGGCTCTTGATGGTCTGCAGCGACGCCCTGCACTGTCCTCCATCCCAGATCAATTCCCTCACCGGGGTAGCCAGAGAAGGAGATTCACTAAATAATAAAGTAATCTGGGTACAATTATCGTTTTTGTGAGTGCTACCCGTGCCATCAAGGTGAGCCTCAGTGTGCACCAGAATTCCACCCTTCCTCATAGGGATCTAGGTGCACCCCCCCAGGTTACCCTACAAGCTGCCGCATCCTTGTGGAAAATTCGAATCCCGAGACAGCAGAATGTCCGAGGCTCCCAGAGTAGGCCACTATCTCGGATCACCTGGAGCAGAACCATGGTGTCCACACTAACCGGGAAGACAATAAATTTCCCCCAGCTGGTACATAAACCCATTGCCTATCCCATGCATTGGTGCATCTTGAACCCCTAGGGCACACCAGTGTCGGCATCAAGGAAAAAGAGGAGCATGTTCATCCGCGTATAGGAAGATGCTATGCTCTCCGTCGTGGAGCCGTATGCCCATCATGCCCTGCCCCTGCTACCGAACAGCGATAACAAACATCTTGATGGGAAACACAAATAACAATGGGGAAAGAGGACACCTGTGCTGTGTGCCCCATATTTCCACCTGTGCTTGTCACTGGGTGCTCTTCCACACCTCTGTCTGTACATACTGCCTGTTTCTCGTTTTCTGTCCTTCATCTTTCGCATGTTCCTCACCTGCCTTGACCCTTTCTCATGCTTCTTCCTTACTGTGGTGCTGCCGCCCAAATGGTCATTAGAAGTACTGCATTTCGATATATTACCTCAAAAAAGACTTCATTTCTGGAGGAAAGAGATCGCCTTAAGGCCTGGGTCTCAAAGATCATCCATCTAAAGCTGCTTTCTCTTGCATGTGGCTGCTTCCCCTAGTCCCTACCCTTTCCAGTGCCCACCCTGTGTGTGAAGGAAGCTTGCCCTTCTACTCAGCTCAGTCTGCAGGATCTAGTCTGTGCGTGAAGCTTCCATTGCTGCTGCCATTCTCTACCTATCCCCCCTGTGCCAGGGAAGCTTGCTCTACTGGTGGCCATCCTTTCCAAGGTCTTTCCATTTGAGGGACGCCTGCAAGGGTTGTGGAGGGCGAGCAGGTTGTGGAATCCAGCTTTCCCCTGGTCTGTGTGTGAAGAAGGTCACACTCCCGCTGCCCAGGCAGTGCTTCCTCGGCTTCCCATGTCGCCCCCCAAGGCACTATATGCTCATTGTGAGGCAATTCGAAAACCGGACGGTAAAACCGATCACAAATAGTGGTTAAACCTCAATTGGTGCACAAAACGGTGCTTAAAACGGACAAGCACTGTCAGGTACTGAGTGCCGTAACCTGCACTTCGATGTGGAAGAGAGAGTTCAAGCACTTATTAGGACTACTGCAAAAGTTCAATGGGAGTGCACCGGCATGGGTATCTTGAGATGATCAGTACCCGCACTTCTACATTTCCATCTCAAGCACTTGGACAAACAGTAATATTTTCAGATATTGGGTTATCGAACATATTTAAGGTTTGTCACAGACTCACAATGGGACAATCTGGAAAGCTATATGACCCCAGTTCCAAATCATAAGGAAACAAACTACATCGTTAGGGCGAGCAAACACTGCAAAAATAATTTGTAACTTGCAGGCCACAGGTTTGAATGCTCGTGGGTAAACTCAGCTTTTCATCATCTTGCGTTTACCAGAACGAGTAGCACAGTGCCTAATTTGAGCCTGTGGTTTTCGGTGCTCAGCACCGGCACTTAATTGTCCACACCGGCTCTTGTGACAGTCTGCCACAAGGTGGCGATGTCCGGCTAATTTAGAAATGGCTACAACAACAGGTGATCATTAATTCAATACCCATTAAAAATTACTATTACCCACTGCCCAAACAATCCTTATACCTTTGGAGGCCTGAAATAGTCTGTGTTGTCACACTTGTAGGAATGTGGAGGTTAGTAGTTGTGTTGTTACGATCATTGGGAGCATGGCAGGGGCGATGTGTGGTGCTAGAGCCCCGGCACTTATTGTTTTTTTACAAATTTAGCACAGGAGTAGCAATATCTTGGACAATTGCAAAACCTATTTAAGCACTAGAAGAAAGTGCATAAAATCCACATTGAGGAGTTCACTCTATGTATGGTCAACAATATATATATATTTTTTTTTAACGGAGTTTTACATAGCGTGAACTTGAACAGGTATCGGGCATCAGAGCGCTTTACATAGCGACAGTTGTGTTACATGAGGACACATTCATTTTTGTTAGCCACGGGAAGATTAAGTGATTTGCCCAGAATCACAGGTTGATCAGCATCATTGCCGAGACTCGAACCCGGTTGCCCAGATTCGAGGTCGACTGCCCTAGCCATTAGACCAACTCCTCTCCTCAATACTCTATGAACACCTTCACATAATACCTGCGTGTTCAATTAACCAACTTTTGCTCGGTTCTCTGAACCGAATTTGCTAAAATGCTGCTGCACCATTAAAATATAAATACATCACCCCGCAGTGCAGGGCTGCTCCACTGCTGCAAAGTATCCTTGGCTGTGGGTGTGAAAGTCCAAGTCCGCGCTAGTTTAAGATGTTCTATTACACAAACCTTCTCATTGCTGCCTCTGGCATACGTCAATGTGAATAGGCAGCCCACTATTCTGGGACAGAAACAGGCCCGGGGACCATAAGAAAAGTGGCTCCCATTTGTGAATTCGAAAGCCTAAAAGTGGCCCATGTTTGTAAATTGGGACAGTTTTGAACTTGTAAAGACACGCTGAGTAAGTGTTTTGCAAGGTAATGAAAATTGCATGGATTAGTGCTTGCTGTAGGCAATGTTTGTTTTAATATCCCAGAAACCAACAGTACAAACAGGTCCAACAGACCATCAAACAGGCCCACAAAGAGCCAGGTTGGCCCACTCACTGCCCTGTCAGACCAGACTGTCGAGCACTGCCTGGCTGCCCTGTAGGCCGGGTCAACCCTGCCTCCTCAGCCTGCTGCCGGCACGAACACACAACTGACAGGCCTGAATCATGAATCATGTGAAATGCTTGTTTTCTTCTGTGGGAGTTGCACTTGACTTCACATAACACTGTGCACCGTCCTTGTGGGAAACAGCGCTCTGCGGTGTTCACTTTCCACCCCCCACCATTTTAAATGCAGTTACCTGTTTTTCTTCCATTAGTTCCCAAAATTATTTAGTGAACAAAGCGCGTCGTTTTTGGTGTGGGTCTCATCATCCTTGGCTACGAAAAGAAAACAACTTGGGTGTAATATTATGTCTACGTAAGCCTGTTTGCGTCACTAGCTTTTCATGCTGGGTCTGGAATACCTTGTTATGTTTGAGTGATTGAACATATTATTGTTGTTGCTAACCTCTAGAGAACAGGTCATGGGTGTTCCCAGTTATTCTCAATTTACTGCCAAATGAAGCTTCTGCTATCAAAACGTCTCTAGTGAGTAACCGAGACAAGAACAAGGTGCCACAAACTTTTGCTAAGCCACCAGGACTGGCTTATTAGTGAAAGTGACACACACAAACACACACCACCACACTCCCTCTTCCCCCACCCACCCCGGTCAAGGAAGAGGCACTTTCATTGATCACCCAGACCCATGTGCTTAGCTTTAGTTTATGAGGAGCGTGAAAGTGCTTCCGGAAGTGAGTGACTGCTACTGTGTGAGATATGCACGACCCCCACATTTTATTCAGAACTCTCCTTTAACAGCAGTTGCGTTAAATCAGAGAAATGCAGACTTCCCGCTCTCTGAAAGCTGTAGGGCAGTGTGTAGGAAGGAAGCAAGCAGAGATACAATTGTTCACCTTCACCTGTTTCTTGCACAAAGAGCCCTGACGTGATCTGGAGGTGTAACACAAGAGTGGCACAGGCGTGACACCTCCCCTCCCCTCTATATACGGCATAATCGGAGACCTTGCTATAAAGGATTTTTGAATTTGGGAGAGGTGAAGTAGACAGGACTAGTTGCTGCTGGGGTATGCTGAAAGGCTAATTACCTGCAGACCCAAAAGCTTTTTAAGGTATGCAAGGAAAAGATGCATAGCTTGGAATGGAGGAATTTAGGGAATATGGTAACTTAATATGACCAAGTAATTATAAGGCTGACAGCATTTGTGTAAAATAGAGACTAGAGTAACAGAGTAGGCGCTTGTGATGGAATACGCTCGAGTGATGTTTAACAATTGCTTTAGTTTTTATGACTGCTGAGGTTTTCACAACATTTATCATTATTCTGATACCCATTATTAGTGCACAAATAAGATATAATTAATAATTGTATATTGTCAAACACCAGTTATGCAGTGTGTCCATTCTTTTCAGGAACCAGTGCGGGTCTCTGTTCCCTGTCTCATAGCATAGCTCACTGGAGGGGGCAATGAGAGGCCATTTCTCCTTTTCTCCAGAGAGGGTATGTTATGTTGTGTAATGCATCCTCATGGGGCTTAGGAGATTTCACTGGATGAGTCCCCGCCAGGCAGAGGAGATCACAACAGTGCGAGACTGCTACTCTGTGTTGAATGTGATTGCTGACAGTAGGGTGCGATTGCTACTCTGTGAGGGGTGTGAGAGTGCTGTTATCCAAAATTCAGACTGCTACAGAGCGAGGGATGGGAGTGCTTCTTGTCCTGTGTGTCTGCTCTTCTGATGGGTGTAGGAAACCACCAGTAATACAAGACTACTAGTATGTGAGGTGTGTAAGAATACTTCCAGTAGTGTGTCAAGGCCAGATATTGCATGACTGCTAGGCTTTGGGGGAATGAGAGTGATGCTGGTAATTAGGGGATTTTGCTTTTCCACCACATGGGCTTTGAAAGTTCCCTTCATGTTTTGATGGAGGCCATGTTTTTCTTTTTTCCTGGTGGAAAGGTTTACTCTTGAAACAAAGCTGCAGCTATTGTTCATAAGGAGAGGCCTTTCCTCCGCGTATGAGCCTTTATGGTCTGCTATCTCTGAGGAAGGGAATCTTTAATCGCCCAGGGTGTCCATTCATTTACCTTTGAGAATCTCTACACAGTTCCCACTGGCAGCTGCCCCTGCCCACCAGCCCCCAGCACTCCTGGCATGACCAAGCATCCGTTGCATCAGAGAAGAGAAGCTCAGGTCCCTCCTCTTCCATACTGCCCCGTGGATCCCTCGGTGTCCAGAGATACTCGTTACCTGCTCCAGTACTCTGCTTCCAAATCCACAGGAGCAGCTCTGAGCCTTTTCCAGCAGCTGTCCTCCCTGGCTGATAGCGACGGAGTGCATCGACACAAGGCCTGCCTAGCCCCTTGTTTGCATGCACACATAGGTCTCATGTGCAGCAAAGTACGTTCGACGCTCAGACTGCATGTGAGGTACAGCAAGCTTGATGTGAGCAACTGGATGGCCACCAGGTGAAATCACATTACTGGACATGTGCTGAAGAGCGTGTACTTGCAGTGCACAGAAATACGCCACACACTACCAGTGCACTAAATAAACCCAGCACAGAGCAACATAGATCCTACCCACTGGAATGGAGGGCAGACGGTGCTCCGAGAAAAGCAAAGGCAAATAAATGCACAAACTATACATTTGTTGTTCAAACCAGAGTTTTAAATGGGCCGGTACTCACCGGTACTGAGTACCGGCACTTCTGAATTTTCAGGCCCTCAGTACCGGCACTTCTCATTAGCCAGGGAGAGTACCGGTACCCTAGTAGATGGCACTGCAGGCTCCTGTTATTTATCTCCTCTAGCACAGGGCAGATGCCGCTCTGCTTCTCAGGAGTTTGTAAGCACACCAAGCCTCTTGCAGAGTCCCTGCTGGAGATTCCAGCAGCGCCCATGTGAATGGCCTGACACTGCAGGGGGCAGAGGGCTTGCCGTGCGTCATGCTGTGATTAACAGTGCAGGGTCTACTCTAGACAGACCCTTCACTGTCCATCAGGTGTCCGACGGCTATTCGGCTGAAAGTGCTTTAGCCTCACACCCCTGCCCCTCTCCATCAGGTGTGCAAATGGGTTGGGACGGGCAGTCAGTCAGTAATCCAGTCTTATTTAGGATATTGATTGCACTGGCCGTTCTAAAGTGAGTGACAGCCCAACAAAATCCTCTGCCTTCGTCAAGGCTGTTTTTTTCCCCCATCTTTTTGCTCAGGACAGGAGCTGCTTCTCTTTGTGTGGAAGGAAGGAGTAAGGATACATGTAAAGAAGTGAGGTGGCAGGTTAAGTTAGGATTGCCACTTATTTTCAGATAAAAATACCAGATATTTGAGTTTTGAAATCATGAATCGTCTTAGAAATTGTATTTTAACATACATTTCTTTAAAGTCATAAATCTGGTGCATTTCTTAACTTTAATTTTCGAGACAGCAAATTTAATGGAGGAGTACAGCATGGAGGGGAGCATTTTGGGGTGGGAGTCTGTTGCTGCAGCTTTTCGATACTTGACCGCTGGTGCGGAGTCAAGACATGAAAGAAAGACTTAACCATCGCTCCTGGGACCCCTTGCAGGCAATGGTGAATGAGGGCCGTACGGGGGCATACCCTCCTTCCCCACAGCGGCAAACATGTTACTTTACCAACTCGTCCAAGAAGAATATGGAAGTGCCAAACGCTTGAGTAATGTTGGCAATGAACTTTGTGGTTCAGCGGGAGCAGAGCCTACTATTCGCCCCACTTCTACGGCCATGGGTTTTTAACAGTGCATCCCACATACTCCACCAAAGGTTGGGTGCAATCTTCCATCACATAAATAGGCCTGAAATTTTGAAGGTAAACATCACATCACACTCTTAAACCTGCGATGAGGCAAGACTACATCCACGCAGGTTACATTAATCGATTCTAGACAAAATCTGAAAATCTTAGGATCTCCTCCCTAGGCGTATAATGCACAGTTTGATAGTCAAGGCTACACACGACCAGGCTACAATTCATCTTTTGTGGACAGAATCTGAGAATATTAGGCTTACCATCACATCACATGATGTGACCAGAAGTCCAAACTGAGGATGTCTTGAGAAACAGCTATCCAAAACTACTTACATGCAGGTTACACTAATAATTTCCAGACAAATCCTGCAAATGTTAGATTCTCGCCTGGTGAAAGAGTACACAGTTGGCAAAGAAAACACGCACACAGGTTGTGCACTTATCTTTTTCTAGAAAAAAATTCCCCCCTTTCATACCCCTAGGTTCAACTTCAAGGAGTGAAGAAAAGCTACCCAAAACGACATACTTACAGTTACACTAATGTTTTCTAGTCTAATAATGACAATTTTGGAGTAAAATCCTATCCCTAGCCCAGGCTTCAATTATGCACAGCTAACAAAAAGTTAAGGGTTGTATGTTGTGCGTGCAACAAATCTGTTCATGTAGCTTCAGAACATTGTTACTTAATAATAACTTGTGTGTGTGCCTGTTTTTCTGTGAGAGAAAAGTGAGAGAATCAGGACACTCAGTAGATTTTATTGGAACTGTGTAGTGCCTTTGTGTGTGTGCGCATGTGTGTGTGTTTGTGTACGCTTGAGAGTATATAGTATTGTGCCAAACAACAGTATGGCATTAAGAAGCAGCAAATATTACAAAACGAGGAACTGTTCACATATCATACTTTTTGGGTTTCATTTTGTGTAATGAGTTAACCTGTTTCGTTTACATAAACACATTTCTCATGTGTTTTTCAAAGTTGCTGCAACTGATATAGAAGTCATTATGTATCATCATATGTTGTCCTAAGCCCGCCCCTAGCCCCGCTCACTCGCCACACCTCTAGCTCATATTAATGAGTGCCTGCACTTATTTTTTCCCATTTAAAGCACTGGTTCACACACACACAAATCAAAGTCTGAGCAGATCTGGCATGAGAAGGAATCCGAGACCTATGAATACTGCAGTGCTTAATTTGCAAAAAAAAACATAAGTGCCAAGGCTCTTGTCAGGTGGCCACTGCAGCTTTGTACCACACGTTGTCCCTGCTAGCGCCGCCAATGATAGTAACAACTCAACTACTAACCATCGCACTCCTACAAGTGCGACAATTCGGACTATTTTAAGCTCCCAAAGCTATAAGAAGGGCTTGGGTGGCAATTAATATTCATTTTAATGTATATTGAGTTAACAATTAACTGTTGTTGTACTCATCTCTAAATTAGCCAGAGAGAGCCACCTTGTGGCAGACTGTCACAGGTTCCGGTACTGACAATTAACTGCCGGTGCCGAGCACAGTAAACCACTGGCTCAAATCAAGCACTGGAATACTGCCTTAAGAAGATGCATCTAAATAATTTACTGGAGTATCCATCAGAAGTCTTAGGATCACATCATCCATTGTTTTGAGGATTGAAGGTTTCGAATCGGAGACGTATCTCAATACCTACACCCCTTGTTTAGTTACAAGAACTGAAACCATCTGATTTCTCTAACTCAACCTAAATGATTTGGATGGATCAATTTTGTTTTTTTATGAGATCAGACCAGTATTAACCAAATTACTGTGAGGAAACTCGTAGCTATTAGAAGAAAAAAGGAAACATTACTTACACATACACGAGAAGTGTTTCATGTGTTTTAAAGCTGGATTTCAGTAGAAAGCAGTTCGGCATACGGTAGCAATCATTTCTACTTTGTCAATTGATTGCTTTGGCATTGCCAGGGACATCTGAAGTATAACTAACTCTCCTCAAGCTCTAGAAGACTTTCCAAGATGCCATCCTGATAGGAAGTCTTATGGCTGCACCAACCGGCATGTCCGTCTCTGCGGGGGACTCAGTGCGTCTCCCAAGTAAATCCTATTGGTGTGGAAGCACAGTTCCATTGGTAGTCAATAACCTAATAATTGCCATAGTGTGTAGCCCCAGCTTTGAATTACTACAAGCAAGCTGTACCTTAAGTAATTACTCCAACTATTAGAGATGATTGGCATAGCCCCAAAATGTAATAGAGACTTACAATCCTGTCACACTCACTTCATCTCACTTCATTCTTATGCTCACTTCAATCTTGTGCACTCAGTCATTCACAAATTCTTTGAACAGCTGGTACAGGAGCATCAGCTCCATCATAGACCATATAAAGCTACTGCATTTCACCTCCCAAAAAGCAGAGCGTACACCAGAAACAAGAAGGGTGGGTCATTATTTCCATTTCAACAAAAGACTCAAAGGAATTTCTTTACAGAAAATCTAGACCAACCCTAGACAAGGAGTCTTAGCCTCACACAAAACAAGTTGAGATAATTTTACAGAAAAATATTTTACAGAAGCAGAATTATAAATTGCCTCAGCAACCCTGGAGACCTGTTCCCATAGGTTATACCAGACATTGGCTGACTGTAGCAAGACAGCACCTATTGCGTGCAATACCACTTTAAAAGCATAGCAACAGGTTTAACACATTCACATTGGCATTCTAATTAAAAATAACAGTTGGAGCAAAACTCAGACGAGACCCCCTCTGGATCATCACACCCTCAGACAATCATAATCTTCACCTAGTAGAAAACTGGAGTCAAGGTAATTCAGATCATTCAAATCGAAAGCTATTTTTCATTCGCCCTGGTTGACCAAGCCTTTAACTGCATCTTCATTAGCTGCAAAGATTGTGCGCGGTAGGTCTCTCTCACCTCACCCTCGCAAAGGAACCTGAGCCTTACTTAATTAAATCTACCTTCGCTCAAAGGCTTCATTTGGTTCTAGGCTGTTTCCGATCCTCTTACTGGTTGGTGACTTCCAGAAGACACAGGCCATCCTCCAGCACCACGCTTATCTCCATAAACACAGTTTCTTGATTTTATTTATGTGAGGATTTCGTCTTTTCCACTATATGGAATATGCCCTGATCAATCCGTGTGTCTGCACTTTAGATCTACACCCCACACAAACGTCAAACCCACTGGCTTTGCCAATGCTTGTTGTATAAGTAACTACAGGTTTTGCTATATTACTGGGGGTTTTAAAAGGAACTGTCTTTTACAGGAATAGTTAATATGAATGAAGAATTCTGAAACAGCAGTCTATCACCTCGAATCCCATATTTTAATATTATAGGGGACCGATAAATGTAATGCATTTCATTATTTAAACTACATTTTAATCAATTGACAAATCAATTATTCATATAAAAAAGTTATGATGAAAGATTGATGACTGTAATAAAACGAAATTGCGACTTAAGTTGCTTGAAGATTTCCCATTGCTTCAACCAGGGTCACAAAGTTTTAATGAGCACATGAAAGGTAATTAAATGAAGACCTTTTGATAGCATGCTGGTGTGTTGTAAATCACACTTCAAATAACCTGAAAAGACAGAGCATGACATGACATGACACACCATGTAGTGGTGAGTTTGACCGAGGGATCACTGTTGATGGTTTGTTCTAATGTGCAAGGGTCTTCCCTCTAACACTTATGTGCAGTGAGGAAAAACATTTTGTGTGCCTGTGCATGAGACCACAGCCTCTGAGTGTTTGACAGCAGTCTAGGATTGTGACCAGGGCTGCAATAGCTTGTCTATGCTCCCCTTTTAAGCCAGCACATATACATTTTAACCCAAAGATAATTTTGTTGCACATTAATCTCCAGGGACGGGCTCGATTTTAGGACACTCTAGAAGACACCCAACAGACCAGCACCTCTAGGAGACCAGACCCTTTTCTGAATGTTCCCCGAGGCTACAGACCTTTTCAGGAGCTGGAATTTAAAATCATTCCCCTTAAGTGATAGTGGTAACCATCTAAGCAAAGTGCACTGAAACCTGATTCATACACGCAAATGTCATAAAGTGCCAAGGATATACCCATCTTTAGAGGTTACCTGAAGCGGGAAGCTGGAGACAGAGTCTGCCTTTTCACTGCCCTCGAAAAGAACTGCAGGGTTGCTGGAGCTAATCAGCACCGGGGTGCTGATGTCCACGGACCGCCGGTCTCCTGGAGAGTGCACCATCTTGTTGATTGTGTTCAAGGCATTAGTGATGATGAACTGCCTCGGGCCCTTCCTCCTTGCGGCATCAGGGAACTTGTGGTACATGGCAGGCTCTGAGGTCTTCTCCCTGGGCAGGGGCTTCCTCAGGGGAGAAGATGTGTTGCTGTGAAAACTTGTTCTGCTGCCTTTGCTTTGGTCTAGAATCTGTTGAGCAGAAAAGTTGGTCTGAAAGAGAAAACACGGCCAAGTGAGTGATGTGTGGATCAGAGGTGGAGGAGGCAGACACCACCAATAAATACAGAGCGCGTGCAGAATCCTCCCTCACTAAATCCTAAAAGGTCACATGTGAGTAAAACAGAAATTGCAACCAATGTGTGGCTGTGTAGTAAACTTTCGCATTTTCACTGGAATTAATGGTATAAGTTACCAGAATAGTCTTGTATCATTTCACAATATGTATTTACCGTGGACTTGAATAATTGGTCATGCAAAAGAAAATGTAAGCAATAGAACATAAGGTAGATTCGTTAGAGGTGGAGGAGAGTTAGAACACCCACTTCCCCATGGTAATGGATGGAACAGTGAGTATAGAGATTCATGTGCTAAACCTAGGAAAGAGCTGTGGTCCCACGTTGTAAGAGAGAAAATGTGAGCACCAGAGATAACCCCTGGGAGCCCCATGTTGAGGCTTCAGAAAGAGCTTCTGCCTCAAAGTGTAGGGATTCCAATATTGGGCTCCTAGATAGCGTATAAGTATTGCAACCACAATTCCTCTGGTCTAGCACTTTAAGTCCATGTTGCTAGCTACCAATGAAAAACTATGTTATTCTGTAAAATCAGCATAACCTTCAATTCTGTTTAGGTTTGACACAACCAGCATCAGCATGACAAGAAGCTCCAGGCTAAAGTTCAAAACTTCTGAGGAGCAACATAAACACACACCTGATTGAAAGTTCTTTGAGCAACCCCAAGCAGAAGCCTGTAAAACTTATGTGAAGTTAACCTTTTCAAATGCACACCATATGGATCTGTATTGAAGCTTTACATAGTCCAGATAGGACCCCTGTTCCATTACATTTACGTCTGTGGACGATAGTCAGAGCCCTATTTCCCTTTAGGCCAGACCACCATATTTACTTTGTGAGATTTAGTACCTTGCCTTAAAATTCACCAGGAGCGGTCCGTGCAGGTAAGAGTGGTGGGCCGGGTTGGGGGGAGGGTTCGACAGACGACCACAAGGGAAAATTAAATAAATAAATAATTTTCCCTAATCGTTGTCAGACAAAATCCCCCCACCCCCAACCAGGCCGGGCCACACCGCTCTTACCTGCATGGGCCGCCCTTGCAATTCATCTCATTGATATTTTGACTGGAGTGGAACAGTTTCCCCTCCTGCAAAAACAGAACAGCATTCATTGAGAAAATAAAAGGAATCAGCCAGGCTGTTTTTTTCAGACATCGTGCTCACCTCAACAAACAGGAGAGGAAAGATCCCAATTCGGTCTCCTAACTTGCCCTCTGCCCAGTTCTCATCCACTCGACGAATCACGCTGATGATATCATCCTGAAGAGCCAAAAAGATATTGCAACACACTATAAATATTTCAAAAGACAGTAAAAACTCTGCTTAAATATGGAGTAGAGGCGTTCAATGTTCTTCTGAGTCGACAGCAGACCGCGATTCATAGGTAATTCAACGATCGCTATTGACTTGAGGGCAATAGTTGTCCAGATGATTGGGTTGTGAGCAATCATTATGTTTCAGTGGAAGAACAAGACATGAAGCTGGATTATGGTTTAGACTTATTGTAAGCATACATGTTACGGTATAAAAGGGATGTCAGTCAGGGCATCGTTAGTTGTCCCGGCTACACCCACTCTAGCTGTCACAAACTATGGTGTAAATTGTGTTTCCCCATAATCCAACTTTCCATCACTTCTACCATAGAGACTACCTCTGTTTCCAAAGACTGCGGCCTGCTCTCGATTGTTCTCCAATGCCACAACGACTGTGTTTCCAGTACGAAAGCCTTAACTTGATAATACATTATGTTTCAGAGCCCAGCAGGCGATTTCTCTACTCCTTCGACCAAATTTCCAAATTTTATGCAGTCTTCAATATGAGTTACAAAAGACACAGGACTGTTTTCGTACTGATTCGAGGTGTGCAAGGTTGAGATATTTAGAGGCCATGGCAGTTTTGTTCCTTAGTATGGAGATGTAGTGTGATACTCTTGGAGACGTTCCCTACTAGGAAGAAGAAGCTGTTCAGCCGATAGGAAAACCGTGAAACTGCCTCAGAAGCTTTACAGATAGCCCAATTACCAAGAAAAGGTGATAATATGTGTTCATGGCACTAGAAACCATTGCACAAGTCCTGCACAGGGCAGGGACAGAGCCAGTCCCTTTGCCTTTATAAGGCGTGGTCTATTTGCCAATACAACTCGACTGAGAAGGCCTCAGATGTCACGTTTTAACACCTCACACCACGCGCTCTGATTTCAGAATTATTCAATACGGTCATTTGCAACACATCAAAAAGCAATTCCCTTACATGTGAGAAAATATACTTGCTATGCTAAGATCACCCTTGCTGAGTACACAGTCATTTAATTTAGCATTTTTTCTCAAACACTTCACAGGTAATTCTCGTCTTTTGGCATTGGCTTCAATACACAGACAGACGAGACGAGTTCACTTCACAAAATCTGTCTCCGTCCATGGCTTGCTGTGAGTCTTAGGCGGCCGACTGGTTCAGACCGAATAATGGTGAGACTGAGATATGAGATTTGGGGAATGAGTGAAGCTCTGGGGGTCAACAATTCTGGTCACACTAAGGACATGGGGGGGCTGATTTATGAGAGCCATGTATCACTTTTGCACCACATAAAGTGGTACATGCGTGAAGCAGGGCTCACAGTCTGAGGCCACTCAAAGCCACTCTCCATGGCTTTGAGTGGTCTCATAAATCTTGAGTAAGACAACGCAGGGCACATCTAAAGCACACGCAATAAAAAGCAACAAGGTAAATTGACCATCAAAACTCAGAGCCTTGAATTTGATGCAGTTTGGGAAGTTTAGTAATGAATCGGGATTTGCACCCACAGTCTTGTTTGTTCTCTTGTTTCAAAAAGGCCATTACAAGCGGTAACTTATCGAACATCATCCAGATGGCTCTCTAAGACAGTGGACCTCACATACTTTCCGACAGCCGCGGCCTGTGCAGGTAAGAGCGGTGGGGCGATCGGACCAGATGGGGGACGGATTTCGTCAGACAATGACGAGAGAAAATCAATTATTTATTTAATTTTCCCTAGTGGTCATCTGTCGAATCCCCCACCAACCCGGCCCCACCGTCTTACCTGCACGGGCCGCTTCTGCTTTCTGAACCAATAGATCTTCTGCCAGTAATAGTGAGCTTTGGCCAGATCATGCATTCTGCAGTTTCCCAAAAAAGAGGAGACTGTATTCGATGGACAGCATAACAACCGTACATGATTGCATTTTCTCACAACATGGAGGGCACGAGTGTCTTGAGAACTTACCTTCACAAATGCCAGGCAATGTTTGTTTTCACCTTTGTCCTTGTCTTTTAACTCAAAGTTGTACAGTGCTCGGCAGAGGGGGGGAGGCAGTGTTGGATGTTTCATCACATGTACCAAACTGGCAGGGAAGATCCCCGTGATGCCATTCACTGCACCCTGGTACCAGTTGTCATCCAGCTGGCGCTGCAAAAGCACGACGTCCCCCTTATTAAACTGCAGCTCGTTTGGAGAGTGCCCTCGGTAGCCGTGCAGGGCTCTGGCCCAGGGTACCTTTGGAAAGAAGAAAACAAGACATTCGTCTGATGTGCCGCATGGACCAGTTCAATTGCGATCAGGGGCAACCTTGGAGACGGCTGCTCACCTTTCTATACATGATGGACTTGCCTTGAAAGGCAGCCTACATTTCCTGCATGGCCTTTTGCCCACGGTGGAAAAAACTGTACAAAACTCACACAATATCCTATTAGGCTGGGGCCACAATGAGAATCACATGGCAGAGTTAACAACATATTAGAAGAGACATTTGAAGAGAACTTCATGTACTTAATTCTCCCATTAATTCCCAGCATCAGCGCTACAACAGAAGAAAATTAAGTTTCTCTGGCACAGCACTCTTTCTTGGGACGTCACCCCTTTGAAAACTTGCAACATCACAAGCATCCTGTTCTTCATACAAAGACCCACTTTTCTGATCCGCCTATGCTCTCCAATGGATTCTCCTACCCTTCTGCCTCAGGCAGCCTAGATCTATGTACTCCACCTTCAAGTGAAAAGTGATGTCTATAAATTGTCAGTTCTCCTTCATAAAACATGATCTTTAACACCTAGACCACTAACCCTAGACCTGCAGATACTTGAAAATGTGAGGTTTTTTACAGAAGAGAGCACTATGTATGGCTCTCTGTCCAAATGTAATCCTGCCGCTGTTCTTATGAGCACTTATTCGTAATTAAGGTATGCCAGGACCTCTATTTATAGTAGGCAGGCATAAACACAATAGCCTTCATTTAGAGTTTTGTGGTAGGGATATTCCATACAGAAATGTAGCGTATATACTGTCTACCATACTCATGGTTTCCCCGACAGAACCTAGAGTTGGTTTACCTGGCTTCATCGAAGGAAACCTTTGACTAATGGTACATCACATATTAGGCCGTTAGTCAAAGAATTTCAGACCATCTGCCCTACTTAAGGCAGATCCAGGCCGGACTGGGAACCCACAGGAGCCCAGGCAATTTTGTCGGATCAGCGCCCCCAGGGGAGGGAGGCTACAAGTGTGAAGCACTGCTGCTTTTGGAACAGGGGGACGATTTTGCAGCACCGCTGCAAAACTGGCCCCCAGTGACAAAACCGTCCTCCACCGCTGCAAAACCGGCCCCCACTCTTCCAGCCTCCCGGGAAAACACCCGTGCCTGCTACGGCCAGTCCGGCCCTGAGGCAGATGCTCCAGCATATTTTTTCCTTCAGGGAAAGTTTAGCAATTCCAAACAGGAAAGCTAAGCAATGACCACCACAGCTGAGAGAAGTCCCAACATGTCAGGAATGTTTTTGTTTTTAACTAACAAACTCTTGCTTTGGAAGTTAGTTTTATGCTGAGCAGCTGCATTAAATATTGTGACTGTTCAGCAAACTTTCAGTACCTTCAATGGCGGCAGTGCAACTGCACCTCTCCTAAAGGCATAGAGATCTATGCATGTGTGCCACAGACCTCCACATATTGCAGGCCGTGCTTCAACAGGGCACCCGGCCAAACTATATTAAAAGTCATCACTTCGGAGCACAATACTGTTTGCTATGCTTGGTCATTTGGATTACTGATAATAATACATTTCTTAACCATACAACCTAATGGAAGTGAATGTTTGAATAACTCTTTTTTGCTCATCAAAGAGGTAAGAACTTAAATAACTGATCACCATGAAGGATGTCACACCAATGAAAAGATGACAATGGAAATTAAAATACATTTTCTTGCCCTCACTGTAAAAAAAAGTAGAATCCAAGATGAAATCGTCATACATCTCTATACACTAAGTATGCACCTTGAGAGTTCCTCCATAGAGGTAAACAATCTGTCAATGGTACAGTTTGGGGAAAATGTGATACGGGTTTCCCAACTTCACAAGATTTGTGGCCCTGGCCAAATCAAGTTGTGTACATTTCTTGCTACTTCTTGCGTAGTCTGGTAAAATTGGAACGGCACTATATTGTCCTAAATCTGACAATTCTGCAGACTATGTAACTGTCCACAAACACCCCTAGATATGGTGAGGACTACAAAATTATACCAAGCGGGGAAGTTTGGATCATCACTACTGACAAAATGTGGGCACTGACAACATTCATGTAATAGACGACATGAGACTGAAACACGGAATTTGGACTTGACTCTCTTCCAATGGAGCAGTTTTAATTCACAGTGAGAGCTGCCAGGAGCATGGGCCTCAGTCAGGGCTCGAGTCGGGGTAACACGCGGGTGGACGGCGTCCCCCCACTTATTTTACCGGGAGCTCGATAACTGGAGCAAATGGAGCCACACATTCACTCTTTGGCCTCTCTGGGGCGAGATCGGAGCTCATTCAGAACGCTGCTCACGCTCTGGCTTCTCTGATGCAATCGCATCTACGGGGTGAGCGAGGGGAGGCAATGAGTCTGATGGTGCAAGCCACCTTTCGTGAAGTCACTTCCTGTCGTGACGTCAGCGTCCCCCCACTTCTTTTTTTAGGACTTGTGCCCTGGCCTCAGTGCTCTCTAGCCAAAACATTTCATGAACACGACATTCACATCTAAAACACCTCCCAAGTATCTAGTAATGTTACAACAACCAGGAAAACACAGTCACATCTTGGCCATAGTGGGCAAGATAAAGACAAGAGAAGTTTGCCCTTGTGCTGATTCATAAAAGGAAAACTTGGCCTAAAAAGTAACTAAATCAACAATAGTTCAGTAATTAGCGGAACATTAAAATGTACTCGAGTCACAAAAGGAAAATGAAGTGCACATAACAAAGGCAAGTGTAAACTGTGAATGTGTAACTGGGTATGGAAAATAAAAAGTGATGAGTGATGAGTAAAATGCTTGAATTATCCTCAGAGAGTTAATATTGCTCAGGCCACTTCCAGTCCATCATATTTTTGTACATTATGCCACTGTACACAGGGACCAACCATATGCAAATCAGTTGGGGGCACTTCCACAAAAAAAGAGGACAGTCCAATGCAAACTGCTTTGCCATGCCCTCCGAGACATTGTTTGACCTTGTTTAGCATCAGGAGCAGCACTGTAAGATACTGGGCACTTGTTTAGACATATGTGCCATACTGAAAAGAACACATTGTGATGATTGAATGCTTAAACTCAGTCACTGTTTATAACTCGATCATTGTTTTTTTCCCCACTATGCCACCACCTTCATAATTTATACTTGCATGGCATGCATAGCCTACTTTTACATTATGAAAAAGTGGTCACTATATTGCATTATAATGCTTGATTATTTGTATAGCACATTCCATATCCCATGTAAGACCTAAATCACCTTCGTGTTGTCGAGTAAGTATGTACTCCGTGTGTATCATATATGTACTGCTGTGCTTCCTGTGAGGTCACTGGAGTGCCCCATCTTTCATTGAGTTCCTTCGGTGTTTCTCAGGTGCAGGGCTGAACGGGTATTGGGTGCATTTAGATCCATGTGGGTAAAATGAGGCCCATTCAATTTAATTTGTAGGTAGGTAGAAATGCAGAGTGAGTTTAATGACACATGAGCACAAGTGTTGCAGAATAGTGTAAGTTTAGATGTAACCGTAAAGGCAGGTGCTTAATATTTTCTGGTTATTGTATCTTGAATGATTCTGTTTATGGATTAAGTCCAAAGGTTGAACCACTGAATAAATCATGCAAGATTGTATGTAGGTGGCACCCTCTTCAATATTTCAGGGCGATTGGCAGAAACTCTCCATGACATTAAGCTATCATTTAGTAAGATTTTTGAATCACTTAGGGCCTTATGCATGAACACATTTTCCCATAGACACAGAATGGGCAAAGCCCTTTGATGCATCTGGACCTCAGTCCGTAGTGGCACAACCAGTTTGCTTGATGTGCTGATGGTTCACACAGAGTTTCATTAGGGTATGAATAACGTTGTCAGACTATATGTTTGGCAATAATATTCTAACAAACAACCGACCTTAGATCGTTTACATTTAGTGGAGTGTTCGGGAAGTGGCAAAGGAAAACAATGTACATAATGGTCAACGCTCACAAAAGAGCACGTGCCAGGTTTGACGATTGACTTGGTCCCTTCACCAAGGTTTGCTGTTTCAATAACATGAAATTCAGGAATCCACTATGCAATGTAAGAAAAATCATCCCTTTTTTCTTACAAAGTGGACTCGTACAAAATGTGGCTTGCCTCCCTTGTTAGGAAAAAATCAAATAAATCCACATTGTGTATCTTGACCACGTGCAAGCTTCCAAATCAAGATTTGCAGATGGGGTTGTGGACAAAATGCACTTAAGTTTGCAAAGTACATAGATTTACGTGACTTTTTTCCCCCAGCTATCATATGTTGCTGTATCTCAAGAGAAAGGAGTTGTATCAGGAAAAAAGCACATTACAGATTGGAGTAAGAGAGTGAGTACTTGCATGTACTCAAATGTAATGTACTTGCATGTACTCAAATGTAATGTACTTGCATGTACTCAAATGTAATGTACTTGCATGTACTCAAATTTCCCAGAACCTTTGTGAGTCATCCCCATTGCTAGCACTGAGTTCTCAAAAAGCTCACCTAATCTGTCATTGAAAGGGACGTGCATGCATCAGCACAGGATTATTCACCAAGGCTATTACTTAGGGAGGGAAAGACACCAAGCAGGCAATACAGGCCGGAGCCGTGAGAAAATATGAGTAAAAAAACATAAAGAACAGTGTGGGAAACACCCAAACACTATGACTCAGAAAGGACTGTGTGAAAATGAAAGAAGGATCCCAACCGCACAGGAAACAGGGCACACGTTGAGACTAAATTCAACAGAAAATGGACAAGATCATCTGATCGAAGTTAGCCTCACAATCATCCCAAACTCAACTTGTTTTGCCATTTAATAGAAATATTGATAATGAGCTCAAAGAAGTTTTAAGATGTATAATATGAAAAAAATAAAAAATTCTAGCCTTGGAGCACATCAAGGGCTTGATTCACAAAGGGGCTCTGCACTCGTGGCCGGGGCCGCGCAGTCGTGGGGAAGTCTCCGCACTCGGGGTGGAATCTCCGCAATGATTCTCATTTATTCCGGATCCTCTCTTGCAAATTTGCATGCTGTACAAACTGAACAGGCGTGAGCATGTGTTTGTCGTTGTCGAGCAATGTTTCCCAGGTGAAAGTGAGGCGTGGGTTGAGGCCAGGCTGGTTTCAGTAATGTGATCGGAAATTTGAAATCTAAACCATAGGTGGGAAGGACGCTGCCCAGCTCGTGTTTCTCACATGATAGGGACGCTCTAATTACCCCTCACAGAGCCACTATTACAGAGCAATGAGTTGTCAAACATATCCTACAGCAACTGCTTCCCTTGAGTCAAATCTGTCCTAGCGAGGTCGTAATTTAAGTGTTATCTTCTGACAGGTTAAGAATCCCAAGGACTCTTCAGACGCTAAAAAGGTATGGGGCGATCGAAACAAGGTTCTTTGAAACACAAAAGTCTGAGCTGTTATCAAGAACCGCATTCGCCCTGGAGCACCCCAGAAATCACCATTCATGCAGCCGTTGCACCCCCAGCTTTAAAGCATGATGCCTCCCATTTACTGCTGTCTCCGAGCAGACGCTAGGTCCAAAGGGAGGGTCCTTTTCACCCTTTGGGGACAATAAATTTCCATGCATGGTAGGGAGTGTCCAATACTGCACCGCCTTTGCAAACGTTGCCTGTCACCAGATGCACAACACCAGGTTCACCCACAGACCAAAGTGTTGTCATGTCGAGAATGTACAAGATGGGTGGAGCAGAGGCAGGCGGGACAGAATTTCTGCTAACTATAAAAGGAGAGTTGAGCTTAAGTTTGTCATGAAGGTAAAAATGTTCATGTTCAAACACTTTGAGGTTGATTCACAAAGGTATATATAAAGGTTATATTTACTCATGTTAAGGTCTACTGTTACACCTAGGTGTAACTCTTTTTTGCTATTCACCATTTCTGAGTGAAGATTTACAAATAGTTGTAAACTTACATACCTTGGGGATGGAGTCTCCTTCAACAGAATTTACGGTTTAATATTACTCCAGAAGCTTTTCACCTGTAGGTGGGGATCTCTGCCACTGAGGTGGAGATCCACCTCTGAGAAAATTTATGGAAATTAATAAATGTTATTATGTTAAATAAAATGTCATGTATAAAATAAATTTAAAATAATTTAAATACTTATTAACCTAGAATTGATTTAATAAAATGTTACAGACATTAGCTCATCAAATTAAATGTTTAGTAAATAAAATCATTTAAATATATGCATTTAATTAATAAATATTAATTTTAAACAATAATCATTTTTTAGTTGACTCATGGTGTTCCATGTCACGTCCACAATCGGGTGTAGATGGTAGAGCTGAGCAATGTGTCTCCCACTGCCACTTCACTTATTAAAATACAGAGAGGAGAGATCATTATGTGGTCTCTCCCTTTGCCACTTAATTCTGAAAGGTGCAGATAGGCCATGCAGTATTGTTCCCCTTGTGGAGTCCTTTACTATGGTGCAAGGGGACGAGACCCTGCAGAGGATCGAGACCGTAAGAGGTGTACATGTCAGCTGTTGGTCTGTCCCAGTATTTACATAAAAAACAATTTAAATACCACTATTGTATATCGCTACTCTTTCCAATGCAGGGTGTCAGAGCTCTTTATGTAACTTACACATTACACAGTGACAATAAATCATGTAAGTGTGTAAATCAATGTACAAGATGTGTTACATAAGACGGTGAGGGTTACAAGTTGTAGGAATCACATATATCTGGTATTTTTTCTTGTGATGTCACTTCCTGTGATGCCACATGCAATGTGACACGCTGTGACATCCTGCTAACTTGGTTAGTACCCCCACTTCTTTTGTTAGGACTTGTGCCCTGTGTGTGTGTGTATGAAGGTGAAGTACAAAGGCCGTGTGATGTCACCTCAGCTCCCCCTGCATTTTGTTGAATTGACTACGTCTATAGCCTCAAGGCCTTGTTGTTCATGGGGGCACAATCCCAGAGAGCACTGTTGATCAGTTCGAGAGTGTTAGACTGCTCAGAACCTTTCTATTTGCGCAGAACCAGAAATACAACGACCAGAATGCACTGGCTTGGGGTCACCTAATAACACTAGGGCCTAGATAAACCAAATAAATGAACTCTAGCAGGTTTACTCAGTGAAACATTCCTGTACAGCGTGTCAGCACCCAAGTTCGTACACTAAAAGCACAATTAAATAAATACATCCAGCGTAAAAGACTGAGAACTAGGATCTGGTGCAGACCGGAAACACAGACATTTGAAAGCGATGGGAAGGGTCTTGTGAGGCCCAGAGGCAGGTTCTGCCGAGAACACCTGCTGACCCCCCAAAGACTTAACTTGAAGACATCAGACACCTCCACGACGTTCATACCAGGACAATAACACATTGAGCGGAAAGCCATGACAGAGGCTCCCCTTAGGCCTCGAGCTGCGTCTGCGGCTCACGGCGATGACATCACTCTCAGGGAGGACAAAGAAGCCCCTTTGTACCGGGCGCGCGCGCCGCGACGCATGGCAGCCCAGGAATGTGATGCACGCGATAAAGGGATGGCCTAGACGTGTCTGTGAGGGACGAGGGTGCTGCAGCAGCACGTGCCTATTTCCTCTTACTTAGAGAAGGCACAAGCCTCTCTCCCAGGTGAGAAGGAAGACATATATAAACTATGAGCAGTGAAAGGCCGGGATGCTTCAGGCTAATCACAGAGATAAAGCTGACTTCTTAGCTGATCCATTCCTGGCTTTTCTTATTTCCATTCTGGTATTTGTTGTCTGGCATTTACTATGGGAGAAGGAAGAGCACTATTGTAAATATAAAGACAACCCAGGGTGAGTTTGACACACCTGGCGTGAGGTATTTGAGTTTATGGACCCAAGTACCGCCTCTAACGCAGCCTACACAATACCATTTAGATTTTATACACATCCCATGGGCATCAGGCACACAGAATGGAGGAGTAAAGAGAAAAGCCACATCAAGTCTGTAGCGTTTAAATGGTGTTTGGAAAAAATATTGAGTACAAAATATGTGGACAAAATATTGTGTAAAGAATGTCGAGGACAAAAATATCGAAAGGGTAAGTAAAGTCTTACTATACTTCACTCCACATATATGTACCTTGACAATATATATATATATATATATATTCACTTGAAAAACCATAGGTTTCAAACACGTTATAGTTAGGAATTAGCATTTAAAAAACCTTGCAAATTCACTTAAAAAACCATAGGTTTCACACATGTTATAGTTAGCTGGACATTTCCCTCGTAAAAAACCAATGAAATTCCCCCGTTATAGTTAGTGCAGGCAACTATAACTCACGCGACCGCAATCCTCTGCTGAGGATGTCAGATATTACATCACTTATTAAATATGTGTCTTTCTGAAAAATAAATATTTGTGATATATGTATAGCTAAAGATTAATAGAAGAAGACATGGGTAAATAGGTGTCTAAATACAGTGATGTAACTAACTAAGCACTGTACAATACAGCAGACCCCGTAGGGACTTAGAGTAAATCTATAGAGGCGCCACTTTGAACCCCCAAATCCTATCCTATTGTTCCATCCATTTTACTGCCTCTCTATAAAAGGATAAACAACCAGGAACGAGGAATCAAAGGGGTTTTAGATTAATGGAAGACTAGACCCTCTCCAAGGGGCTTTGCGCTCACATTCCTGTTTCTTGCTAGGGCGTGTTTTCCTGTGATGTCACCGCAATGTCCAAAGAAGATGGGATTTGAAAGCGCCTCGCATGGGGAGTTTTGTTCCCATAGATAATTCCGCCTAAATCCTCCAGTACTGCATTTTTAACAGACGCTGACAAATCTACGCGTTCTTGTAATTTTTAAATAATACATTTGCATGTTGGCATTTAGCATGCACACATACATGCCACAAGCACATGTACTGAAACCAAAACACGCACTCCAGCAGACATAGAGGTCCATGCATACAAACCTACAGGTATACATAAACAAAGACCACCAGTTATGCAATCGTACATGCAAATAGGCTAATAAGTATACAGATACCCATACTGATTTCACTCCACCTGGACTAAAGAAAGTCTATGTGATCCGAATGTGTTTATCATTGATGCATACACATTTGTAACACCTGTCATTACATTTAAAAATTAATAAATACTTTTCAACAAAAAAAGTATACAGATATGCCATCCGGCATAGAACCAGACAGGCCAGTGTAGGCATATGAGCACAATCAATCAATCAATCAATACATCAATCAGGGGTTTGTATAGCGCGCTGCTCACACGTGAGGGTCTCAAAGCGCTGGGGCATACATAAAACACAAACACAGACACAAATACAGAATGAGCCATCATACATACAACCAGACAAGCAGTCATACCTAGCTGTACAGAGGAATAGACTAAGAGGAGGTGAACGTGTGGATAGGTGGATAGACGGAAGGATGCTAGACAGATGGATGCAGGCTTCATGTCCAGGAAAAGTTTTGCCGCTCTGCAGAGGAAAACACATTTGAGGTGTCAAATGGGGCATGGTGTCAATGCCCATTCAACACTTGGCCTCTCTTTGGAGGCACCTCTTCTACTGAATGATGGAGAATTTTAGGTGATAATACAATGCTCTCTGCATGCTAATTCCACCCTTGGGTTATTTGGTGTAATCGTCGATCTCTAGCAAACAGGAGGATAAACACAACATACACTTAGGGTGGCCTGTTCATTCCAATTATACTATAGACTATACATCCAGTCCTGGAATATTCATATACAAATCATTGTCGCTATGTGCATTGGTTAGAATGAAGCAAGACTATAACTCCCTGGAGACACCTATTTGGTAAATTGCAGTCCATGAAAAAATCACAGTGCCCAGCTCTAGCTGGCAAACCAGCCTGGACTGAACTCTCCAGGCATTAGGCGTATTCATTTTATGGACACAGCATGCACGCAGGGTTACCAGACTCTTTTATTTACATTTTCCCGTTTTTAAAAGAGATCAAACGTGTTTTTTCTTACTATTGTACAGTAGCAAAGATGAAAATAAGGAAACTTGCTCACTGCTTATTTTTACTGTGGTGTGCTGTCAGGTTTTTACATTATCCTATGTTTACATTGCCTTGCAGATAATGCCCCTAACCCACAATACATCTTTGTAATGAAATAAGAGATGTATGTCCTGCTGAGCCGCGCTGCACTGCCATCAGTTTCAGTGCAGGTGATTTATACTAAATTGTGCACAGGCTGTTGCATCAGACGCCTGCCTGTAATGGTTGTCTATGAAGATGGTATTTATGTCTAACCGCTCCACTAATAAAACCAGCCGATGGCAGATTATTGTAGTGCAACAGCAGAACTCCATCTTGAAGAATGATTCACATGGTCAGGGCTTTAAGTGGGCCGGGTCTCACCAGGTCTGAGCACCGGCAGTTTTTAGGTCTCGCCTAGCTATTGCGTTTACGCAATCGCTATGCGAGACTCTAGTAAGAGGGGCATTTCAAAGTGCTCCCAAAAGTGGACTGCATGGCGAGCACGCGCACAATCACATGCATCGTGCCGCCATGCAATCCGTTTGGGGGAGCGCTTCAGTCCACTGGCGCGTGCACGTGTAGCCACAGCCTCGGCATCATACTTCAAAGGGTCCACTCCCCCGCCAGGAAAGCGCTACCCCACCCCCGCCACAGCATGCCAAGAGATTGTTTCCTCATGGCGTCTCTCACAACTGTCCCTCCCCCACCACAGGGCTAGTCTCACGGACGCATTGCCATCCATCGATTTCACTTTCATGCCCATGTTCTCTTTGAACTTTCAGCACACAGCCCGCCCTCCGTGTTTTCTTGCAGCTTTGCCCAGATCTGAGTCTCAAACAACCAAAATAATAAGTTTGCCCTGCACGCTTTCTGCGCTTACAAAGTTAACATATGCCACGCTCATTCCCTTTTCATCCTTCTAAGGTCGATAACATTAGCTCCATTAATTCTGCGTCTAAGGATTTAAATATCCATATGTTTTCGTGCAACTTTAGTCACTTCACACACACAGCCCCACTGCTCACACACACAGGCATCAAGGCAGCAACAGAATGCTCTGAGCCCCACCAGTGTTTGCCACACACACATGCCTCTCGCATCTCGTGTTTTCTTCCAGCTTTGGCCCATGTTCTCTTTCCCTTTCAGCTTCCCCGTAACCACCATTTAACTAACATCCTGCCACACTCATTCCATTTTCATCCTCGCTTTCACTTTCATGCCCGTGTTCTCTTTGCCTTTCTGCACACAGCTTCTCCGTAGCCACCATTTAACGACCATCCTGCCTTTAACACCATTTAACTATCATCCTTTTAGTTAAATTAAAAGAATTGCTTCTAAGGGTTTAAGGAACCATAGAAATATAAGGCAAGGCAGCAACAGAACGCTCTGAGCCCCACCAGTGTTTGCCACACACACATGCCTCTCGCCTATCTCTCCCCCGCCCTCCCCCCTCCGTGTTTTCTTGCAGCTTTGCCCAGATCTGAGTCTCAAACAATTAAAATAATAAGTTTGTCCTGCACGCTTTCTGAGCTTACAAAGTTAACATATGCCGTGCTCATTCCCTTTTCATCCTTCTAAGGTCGATAACATTAGCTCCATTAATTCTGCGTCTAAGGATTTAAATAACCATATGTTTTCTTGCAACTTTAGGCACTTCACACACACAGCCCCACTGCTCACACACACAGGCAACAAGGCAGCAACAGAATGCTCTGAGCCCCACCAGTGTTTGCCACACACACATGCCTCTTGCATCTCGTGTTTTCTTCCAGCTTTGGCCCGTGTTCTCTTTGCCTTTCAGCACTCAGCTTCCCCGTAACCACCATTTAATGACCATCCTGCCACACTCATTCCATTTTCATCCTCGCTTTCACTTTCATGCCCGTGTTCTCTTTGCCTTTCAGCTCACAGCTTCTCCGTAGCCACCATTTAACGACCATCCTGCCGTAAACACCATTTAACTACCATCCTTTTAGTTAAAATAAAAGAATTGCCTCTAAGGGTTTAAGGAACCATAGGAACTTTTATTTAAGTATTAATTATTTGCAAAAATTAAAAGCCATTGTTATTTGTAATATCAATACATCTAAGTCACGTAAATACAACACATATTGCATTA
The DNA here is from genome assembly GCF_964204655.1 of Triturus cristatus. Classification (NCBI taxonomy): domain Eukaryota; kingdom Metazoa; phylum Chordata; class Amphibia; order Caudata; family Salamandridae; genus Triturus; species Triturus cristatus. The sequence goes on from NC_140590.1 coordinate 1,047,743,627, forward strand.
CAAATGCTATAGGTGTCACATTTGCAACAGTTAAAACTATTGACATTGTACATGAAAAAGCTAGTAATTTCAATATTTTCAATACCAACACATAAATAAAAAATTAGTCAATTTACAATACAAAAAGCTCAAACTTTCCTAATGCGAGACCTATTGCATTGCAAATGCTTGTTTTTAATGGGGCCTGGAAACGGGTCTCTATCGGGCACCGTTTTGTGCTCTGGCACAGGCCGTCCGTTTTTTTTCCCGGACTGCAGTGACAGCAGGCACATCGATGTGCGCGTGGTGAGCGTTGTAGAAGAAGGGAAATCCTTTAAACAGAGTCGTTTTCTCTCTGGATTTCCCTTCTCTTTTTAAAACTCAGGAGCAGCATCATTGTCTTGGTGTCACCAGGGCTTTCAGTGGAAGTTTTTCCAGTATTATTTACAAGCCATAGTTGCTGCTTATTTATCTTATGCAACTAGCAACCATTGACAAAGCCAATAGTCCTGACTTGTTGTATCATATATCTGGAAGCAATGACAGGAACAGCAAAATACATGTCGGGCGGCACACTGTGCAGAAACACAGATTTTTAGCTTACCTGTTTTTAAGCCACGCCCTTAATGACATTGACCATGCCCTATTGAGAGACCCCTCAGTTTTTTCATCCCACTTAAAGCCCTGCACGTGGTATTCATTATACCAAACCCTAGAACAGTTGCAAGCCATCACAATCCAGTTTTCCTGCATCAACCTTTGTAACATAGAGTGACTGTAAAACTATACAGATGTAACCATTGTGCTTCAGATGTGTCTGAGGGGTGAATACACACTATGAACTGGAGAAAAGCCACTTTACATTATAAACTCATTTTCAAAGCCCGTTAACACAGGATACAGTTATCATTGACTGCAATTCACTAATAAAATACTGGGGCAAAAGTTGCTTTTCTGCATTGTGTGTAAGGGAGAGAATTGGACAGTGTAAAATCAAGTAAGAAACTACAAGGGTGTGTGTGTGTCTGTGTGTGATGTAGGGCATAGATTTTGTGCATGAAGGGTACTCTTCCTTTACAAAATATTTTGCTTAGAAATAGTTACAACTTTTCTAACTTTGTATGTATACCAGGGGTGGCTCCTCCGCTACGGCAGAGGAGCGTCGCCCCACTGCTTCAAGGCAGAAAATGAAAAGTAAAATGATAATAAAACACTTTTATTATCATTTTATTTTTCTTTGACTCAGGAAAGATTGCTGTGTCTGCCGAGTCTGGGGCGGGGCGGGGCGTGGCCAGGTCACAGTGTCACCAGCCGGGGGAGGGGGAGTAGTGGGCCCTGAAAGTGCGAATGTTGGTTTGGCCAGTTGTCCACAGCTGGTCAAACCGACATGTGCACTTGGATCTCTCCAGGCTATTCCATAGAGATATCTGCAGGGCAGTCCCTGCTGGAGCATGAAACTGGCCCACTCCGCCCAATCCCGGTGCTTCTCTCATGCTGGGAGTAATAGCATGAGAGAAGCGCTGGTATTGTGTGGTGAGCTGGGAGCCTGTGCTCATGGGAACTGCAGTGCTGGGAGCAGAGAAGCAGCAAGGCGTGGCATGGGAGCAAAAGGTAAGTGTATATTTATTTATTTTTTATTTATTTTTCCCTGCGCTGCTCCCGCACTGCCCCACCACGTAGAATGGGCAGCAGCTGCAACTGATGTATGCTGCAAAGTTAGAAAGGTTTTGATGAAAGAAAGCTTTTCTCAAACGTTAGACCTGCTTCAAAGAAGCATACATTTTTGGTGCAAAACCCTGTCTACCGTTTTAGTAGATATGGATTTACATTGAAATCTGTGGGTGGTTGCATGGAAATGCCCATGCACCACCAACAGGCTACCCCCATGATGCAAAGTAGGTCAAAGTAGCATCAAACGCTACTTTGCGTTACTTCAAGGATACTTTCCAATGCAAATCAAAATTTGCTCTGGCGAGTAAATCCCAATTCGAGACTTCGTACCAGTTTGCATCCTTTTTTGTGACGCTGCACTGGTACAAAGCCTCCATAAGTCTGGCCCGCAATTTGTAAAGTAAAGTTCATCACAACATCTCATTCAGGGCTAGACTGGGAACGCAAACTGGCCCTGGCAATTGAGTTGGCCCGGCCGCGGGGATTGCGCAAAAACACTGCAGCTGCTTTTGTGACAGGGGCTGATGTTGCAAAACAGGCCCCGGTGACAAAAATGGCCCCCCAGTTTCCCAAAACCGTCCCCCACCCTGGCGGATCACGGGGGAAACGCCTAGTGCCCACTACGGCCAGTCCGGCCCTGATCTCATTAGCTGGAAGTGTTACACAAACCAGGTGTCAGCATTGATGGTGCAAAAGTGCTGCTCTTCACCTGCTGTAGACTAGAGATGACATTATTAGGTACAATGATCACCAAACTCCCCACTTAAGGAAAACGGTTTTCTACCATCACCATCTTGTTCTGCATATTTAGGGGCATAATTATTAAAGAGTGGTGTCGCCCTTGCACCGGACAACCGAGCGCAAGAGCAATGCAACACTTAAGTTAGATTTATCAAGCCACGCCAGGCCACCTTGAGTGGCTTGATAAATGTAGAGTAACGCAACGCAGCGCAAATCACTGCCTTCTGGTACTCTGACCCAGGGAGGCGTTTCATGGGTGGAGTGTGGGTGTTCCCACACATTCACCCATGGACTTTGGCACATTGCCAGATTTATCATTACTAGTAGACCTGGGAATGCATCAAAGTTCTACGCCTCTCCAGATGAGGCGTAATGAGAAATATCTTTATTTCTCCAAGTTACTTCCTCTTTCTGGGTGTCTGCTTTTGCAGCACACATGGACAAGTTAAATGCGTCAGAGGATTGTTTCTATCCAGGAAGGGGTACCTTCCTACTCAAAAACAATCTACTTACAACGCAGGGCCCATTGCACCATGGTGTAGGAGTGGCTGAGTTTGCGTGAGGCAGCACAGTGTGTACCAGCACTGGGAAAAACAGGAATACCAGTGCTTAATTTGAGCCGGTGCTTTCCGGTGCTCAGCACCGGCACTTAATTGGTTTGCGGTGCTGGGCACCAGCACCTAATTGTCAACACCATTCTTAGAACAGCCTACCACATGGTGGCACTGCTCATCTAATTTAGAGATGAGCAATATACATTATAATTACTAACACCTGCCTTCCCAGCCATTCCTTTAGCTTTGGGGGCCTGGAATAATCTGAACTGTTGCATTTACATGCGAGAGAGATGGTTAGTAGTTTTTTTGGCAGTGATGACAAGGGTGACGGGTGTTCAAGCTGCAGTGGCCTCCTGGTCAGAGCCCTGGCACTTATTATTTTACAAATTAAGCACCGAGGAATGCACCATATTAGGTTAAATATGGCGCTTTCCCGCACTGCTGTTTTTTTCCCCATAAATATGACCCTTAGTTTAGTGCATGCTCCTGACCTTGTATAGTGTTTTGTTGTTGTCCGAGGTGAAATTTGCCATCAGAATATCCCTTCTGCCCGTGGGATGTGCTTGGAAGTTCAGCAGCCAGTATAATTAGTCACTTCGCTCGCCTCCTTTACATGGAGGCAGTTAACAGCACCCCATTGTTTGACACCCAGGAATCTTGTTATCACTTGACAGCTCCACTTAGCTTTTCAGCTGATGAGTAAAGCCGAGAAGCGGCTTCGTGCCGCGTGCACCAGATCTGGTGGGAAGGCTGTGGGTGACAGGGAGCTAAAGATAGCCCCTCAAGTACTAGGTGACTCAACAGCTCTTTTCTTCAGGGGGCTGGGAGAAGCCTCGCGCATAAAGGACCGGCGTCGATCAAACCGCTAGATCTCATCCTTGAGAAGAAAGTCCCCAACAAAGCATCCCTTCTATTACAACGCGGGCCGGAAGAGGAGGGGAGATGAGTGCAGATGTTAGAGTGCACGTGCAGACCCCCGCAGCAGCATGCGTGCAGATGTTAGGGTTGAGAGACTGGCGCCTCGAAGAGATGCAGGCAGCCCCAGGGACAGCAAGGCCTTGTCTGGCTTTCAATGGTGAATGAGGAGCCTTGTGTAAGAAGGGGGCTTATCTCATTCCCCACAGATCGACACGCACCCCGATTTTAGAGGCTGATGGGTCTTTTGTTTCCCCTTCCTTTTAGAGGCTGCTTCACACTAACACGTGCTACGTGCAATCTTCACAAGCCGGGCCAAACATTCATTTGGGGACAATCGCGTTCATAATAAAGAGCCTTAAAATCTTGTGTTTGGTGTGAGAGAAGCAGAACGGTATGTGCTGTTGTTTTCAAATTTTGTTCAACTACTGACACATGGACTTTAATTCACCAAAATTTCTGGGGTAGCGGAAGTGACTTCGTTCCTTGACCCTCTCCCTCGTGACATCACAGGAATCTATGTCATTTGACCTTTGATCTCGCGGAGATTACCGGATGTCACATATTTAAAATCTTACAATAAAAGACAAATTAAATATTAGAAAGATATTATAAGTGCGCTATAGCTATAATAAATCAGCTGTCCAATCATCATATGCAAATAGGAAAACCAGGAAGGCTAGACACCTCTCTCTCAGACAGCATCACAGCTATCATGAGTGCCAGGTACGTCCATCTTATTCCCAAATGCATATTCAAATGCCATTTGAACAACTGCCATAAGCTCCATGATTACTTAGAGAGGGTGCTCAATTTGAGCCGGTGGTTTCCGGTGCTCGGCACAGGCACTTAATCGTCAACACCCGAGCTTATAGCGCGAAATCAACCAAAAGGTATTGGATCGCTTTTCTTGAGCACCAGTCAAGGACACATTAATTTTGTATAGACACGGGGAGATTAAGTGATTTGCCCAGAATCACAGGATGTTAAGACTATGCAGAGACTAACGTGGCTCCCAGCTCCAAAGTCGGCTGACCATTACGCTACATCCTGTCCCCATTTGTAGGGTTTCATGGTTAGCAGTTGGTTCTCTTATAGGCGGCGCTAATAAGAGCCTCCTGATGAGATCCCTGGCACTTAATGTTTCACAAATTAACCACTGCAGAGAGACAAGCTTGGGCGGCACCTGTGTGGGGATTTCCTGTTCAGAGACAACCTGTACACAGACTACAAAAATGTGTCTGTGTTCCACCCCTAAGTACTGAGTGTTCGGAAAACGGTGTCTTTTCCAGAGACATAATTTAATTTAATCACTGATTTGTGTAGCTTTTTTATTGATCTGAAATATTATGATAATTATAATCATTTAACATATAATAGATGTTAGATATTTATAAAGCCTTCTCTTTACATTAAATGGACAGGTGCTCGAATTCCACCAACTCACTGGTACTTATTTTATGGTCATCAGAAGAGTGTGGTTGAGTCCAGGAATTGTACTTGTAACTGCTTATTTTACACAGGTTTCTGCAGACAGCATTCACCTGACCCATTGCACCAACACATTTCTAGAAATATAAATTGCATACAAGATGCGTGGGAGTCATTGCTGGGTGATAGGAAGGGCATTATCTGACTCCATTTCATCAGTTTCTGGAACATATACAGAGTGGGTGCATGGGTGTTGCACAGATAGAATTACACTGGTGTTTAAGAGATCAATGTGCTTGATTGCCCGTGTATGGATATATGTTTGTTCAAAAACACATAAAAACACGTTGGGATTTTAATAGCAATGACAAGTTTCTTCGAAAAGTATACAGTGGGTTTGTTCTTCTTTGCATGTGTCTCCCATATAATGTGTTGGGTTTAATTTCTCTCAAGGGGCCACAGGTAAAGATGTGTGCAATCTATAAGTGTATGCATTTCTCCTTTGACAGCATAACATTCTTTTCAGTGTTTGCTTCTCTATATTGAGCCATACCGGGTGGTGAAATTATTCTCAACACCCTGCTGGTACCTTCATCTGTAACATGCCCTGCCCTCACATACATATTACAACTCATATGCATGCACTAGTTTTATTGCATGTCTGCATCATTTCCAACCTTCAGTGTTCTGATTTTCAAATCACTACAGATTACAAAGTTCTAACAAAGCACATCACGTCTGGCTTAAAGCAGACTTTTGCTTCTCAGTGCAGATTATCAAGGTCTGTCAATGCCAGAGCTGGACTGGCCATTTAATCCACTGGGTATCTCTCAGGAGGGCTGGAGCAATAGGAGACCGGGAGCCATTGAAGGCCTGTTTTTGAAGTCCCAGGACTGTTTCTAGTGCCTTTGTCATGTTCCCCAGCTCCCTGAGGATAACAGCAGGAGGCACAGTGGAGGGAAACTGAGAGAAAAATAGAACAGAGCATGAAAAGAGAGGACATGAAGGAAATATAAAGGGTTGGATGGAAGGAGAGAATCAGAGAAGGGAATAGGAGACTCAGTGGGTTTGAACATTTTTGACTGGTTCTTTCCCAGTTTGGCCCTGGTCAATGCACCTTCGTTTTAACATTTTTTTTATTTTTTTGCATCTTTTATATAGCGCTAACTCGACCCGAAGGTATTGGAGCGCGGTACATGAGCACTGTATTTACATTACATATTCAGGCACGGGGAGATTAAGTGATTTGCCCAGAATCACAGGATGTGGGCGCGACCCCGAGGCTCGAACCCTGGTTTCCAGCACCAAAGTCGGCAGTCTAGCTGACGGACCACATCCTCTCTCAACATGCAGTGCCCTATGCTTTATACATCTTAGTACAGAAAACCAAGCTCTTTCAATACTCCTCAGTCCTGAGAATTAGGGGCCCCAGCTTTTGTGAATTAGTACAAAGAATATATTTTGGCCAAGACGCAACTAAGAATTGAACATACGGTTCAGCTCTGTGGACTGACTACGCACTGAAGGATTTCTGAGGAGAACATAATGGTGTAATGTGAGCTGCTTTAGGCCCTACTTCTTCACGTGCTCTGTGGTTGAGGGTAGAATGATTGGTTCAGTTAAAATGAGTCAGGGAAGCAACTCCCAGAGTGTGTTGAGGAGTAAAGTGGAATCCTAGAAAAGTGGTCTATCAACATGAAGTGATGCTGACCTGTGAAAACCCTTGATGGCCTGCTTCTGACTCTACCTAGAGGTCTGCATACACATCCGGCATTCCCTGATGTTAGGTTACAAGATGACTCCATGTCCCTAGCGACACAGTGCGCCTGATCTGTACTCTGCTTAACACGTTGTTTGATAGTTTAGTACAAGTGGTTTCATTGATGGGACCCCAGACTGCAGCTACAAGAATGCATGAGTTTGTCAGTAGCCTACGACTGGAGTACTTCATCCTTGGTGACATTAAGTCACCTGGGAAGTGGAACCTTAGCTCTGAGAGCGGTGTGTGATTTGTTGGAAACCCTGAAGGCACAGGAATACCCTACACTGCAGCATCTTCACCCTGGATAAGCTACCACTCCCTTATTGGATTATGTGACCCGTCTCCCACATTCTCTAAGTAGCATAATGACAAATTTTGAACCCTCCTCTGAGCCATATTCAGCAGGCCCTAAACTCTCACTGAAACACAGTGCCAAGCAGGAGACTAGGTATGGCCAAATGGCAAGATCTGATTGAGAGACAGGAATGGCCCAATCATCAGTATCTGGGTTGGTCAATAAATGCTTTCCTCTTTGCCACCAAAGCAGGCAGACAGTTTCAGGAAATGGCTGTGCTGCAAGGCAAACCAGCACCCACTAACTTTGAAGTTGGATCATAAACAGCAGCAGAAATCAGTTAAGTAAAAACAAAGAACACAAACCAACCCCCTAAGGGCCTACTCCGCGCTCCTCTTACTAGGGGTTCTTTTAGAGACATCCGCTGCAGGCCAGGCTGTGAGGATCAGCCATAACATCACTAATGGCTGTGTAACTGTTGGAAAACGAGGCAGCATCTGTGAGGCCTGCACAAATAACATGACTACATTTGTCCTTCACTGGGAACCAAACACCCAATTGTAGCGCCTGACTCTCAGAGGGTAGCGTTGCAGAGCAGTCTGAGGCTTACTCAAGGGAGGTGGTGTGGGCTAGTAATCGCCATTTGCAGGTGCACAAAAATAACACTCAATAATTGATTGTCCAGTCTGTACTTTGCTTTATAAAAGTAAGAGTACATTTATTAAACATACACACTACTCAATACTATGCACCAATTTACAAATATACATAAGCTGTTGGAATTACTTTGTGACATTGCATAACATCTCCACCCCTCCCGCAAAGGGGGGGTGGGGTCTAGTACCACCACTCCCATGTATGCACATCAACTTGCCCCCAATGCAGATAGTTGAACATAACCTGGAGTGAGGGCCCTGCGCACTGGCACCATCCCAGTGGCGACCCACCCCATTACCTCAACAAGCATTAAAAAGGGGTAAACCTGCCTTGGTGACACATGACCCTGACTGAGCATCTCCTACTGACCATACAGTATGCACCTCTATATCTTAAGGGCTAGCAATCTGGGGTCTTCACCTAAGCGCAGCAGCAAGAATCCATGTTTACGCACACTTTAGAATGACAGTACTCATCACCTTGGTTGATCATTTGAATGCATTGCAATTACAGCCCCTAAAGGCATCACAGATAAAATCACAGGATTGCGCATATACAGCCAGACACCCTAGCAGGACTGTCTGGCAACATAGCCCCACTTGGCTTATGACATCTCCTTACACATGTGACTTACAGTCCCTTCAAAAGAAGTACTCCTGGCAACTACACTTCTGCTGCAGTGCGCCTCTTCACTTTAAAAGGAATCCCAGGTAAAAGCATGGGATTACGTAAATACAGCCAGACCCCCTAGCAGGAAGGTCCAGCAACATAACTCCATTTAGCTTAACATCACCTTACACAGGTACTTCACTTTACACATGTGACTTTCAGTCCACCTAAAAAGAAATAACCAAAAGTAAATGCATTTCGGTGCAATTACACCACTTCACCTCCAGGGGATGCCCTTCTCCAGACATCCCCCAACTCAGCCCTTCACACCGTGATGCACTTCATAGTACACCCTCAGCTGTAGAACATAAGTTCCAGCCTAGAAGGTGTTAAAGGCTGGCTGAGCCCTTGAGAGGTTATTCTTTCAGATGCCCCGTGAAACTTAGGGGTGGACTGTTCTTCTTTATGCTGGGGGAGACTGCGGTCTCCTGCAGCCCCCCTGCACCCCTTTTCCCAGATGAGGTTGACCCCCTCCTCTGGGGGCCACCAGGCACCAAAATGGCAGATTTCTTCGTGATGGGGGGGGGGGGGGAAGACTGGGCCTCTCCAACAGCTCCCCCAGCACCTTTTCACAAGTGAGGGTGACCCCCTCCTCTGGGGGCCACAAAGCACCAAAACGGCAGATTTCCAAATGCCTGGCCAGGCATTATGGGGCGCTTCATGCTCCTCTTTACCAGCCCCCGCCACTGGGAACACTCTCCTCTGCCCTCAGGGTCTCTGATTCAGCAGGGTGCTGTCTTCACTGGCTCCCTGCGCCAGCCTCTCGCCAGGCTCTCCTTCTGGGACTCTCAGGGTCTCTGATTCAGCAGGGTGCTGTCTTCACTGGCTCCCTGCGCCAGCCTCTCTCCAGGCTCTCCTTCTGGGACTCTGTTCTCCCTGCGCAGAGGCCCCTGCTTTTGTGCACCAGTCCTGGGCTCTTCTTCTGGTGCCGATAGTGTCCTGGGGGCAGTCAGGGGGTCTCTCCTTCCAACTGCCCATTGCGCCAGGCTCCAGCACCTTCACCCTCAGCAGACCACACCCCAGAGAGCCCTTCTCTTCCTGTGCAAGCACTTTTTAAAAGTTGAGTAGGGGGCTGGCAGGAAGTCTCTGTTGGTCCTATCAAACAGCGACACATCACGTCCCTGCCCCTGCTCCCTCCTTCTTGTCCAGCCTCTGAGCTTGTTCAAAATGGTGTCCCAGGGTTTCTGGCCACATGTCTGAAGCCTCATCCCCCACGCTGCCTTCCCTCCTTGGTGCAGCCTGGTGCCTGGCACCCAGTGACAGCTGCTAATTGATGAGCCTGTATCCCCTCCCATCTTCTCTTCATGGAGAGGAGGCCCTAGCTTGTGGAAGAAAGGTTATCAATCCATCCAGCTGAGGTCAGCCCTCAGCCTGGGTCTGGTCCTGGCTGGCTCACAGAAATATGACAGTTGTGGATGACCCAAAAACAGTACAAATATGACTTTGGACTCTGCAGAATACTTCTTTTCACCTCCAATACAATGGACTTTAGTGCATGTCTGGAAACTGTAGGCCTTGTGGAAGTTAATTTAGCCATGGGCCTCACATTCCCTTAGGGAAATAATGAAGTGAAAACACAGTAAGACACACTGACTTTCCCTGGCATGTTTCCAGTGTATACAGCCTATTCCACCCAATACTGCATAAGTCCTGCCACACCATTCACTTTGTAGCTGCTCCTGGACTGCACACGCTAGGAATCTCCCCTGAGCTGCCCGTAGACGTGTGCACACGCATGTACACATGTGTCTGCATGTAACCAGCCCGGTGTCCCTTACTCCAGCTGCTGCGCAGTGGCCTGGTCAAGCCAGGGGAACACCAGTAAAATACCCATGCAGTCTCTTACATCCTGAGTTCACTGTGGGTGAGTCCCAACTTATGAGGCTCCCCCACAGTAAAAGCTCAACAATTAGGTGCTCAAAAATCAAAAAATCCGGACGGCCCATAGTGTCAGAACCACCTTCTAACAGTAACTAACTGATTGTGCATTGGTCCCTCAAACAAAAGAATGGAATACACTCTCTTCATACATTTCAAACTGTGTGTGTGTGTGTGAGAGAGAGTGAGAGTGTGTGTGTGTGTGTGTGTGAGAGAGAGAGTGTGTGTGTGTGAGAGAGAGAGTGTGTGTGTGTGTGTGTGAGAGAGAGTGTGTGTGTGTTAGAGAGAGAGTGTGTGTGTACACAATTCGAAACAATTTACATCAGATCGGCACTGTTTAATGAAGGATGCTGACAGTGTAATCCACACAAGGGGCCATATGGAGGTAGCATAACATTTACCGATTCATAAATACCGAATTTTACCGATTCGGTATTTATGAATCGGTAAATAGTATGTAGGTAATTAATCGGTAATCATTACCGATTCGGTAAATATCGGTATTTATGAATCGGTATTTACCGAATCGGTAATAATGCATCCCTTCCCATTGATTCCTATGGGCTGGAGGCCCATAGGAATGAATGGGAAGCCAGTTACTATTACCAATTCGGTAAATACCGAATCGGTAATAGGGGAGGCATTATCATGGGTGGCAGGGTGTCACATTGAAACCCTGTTGCCCCCCTGATTCATGCATGTGTGCACATGTGGCGCACATACATGCCCATGTCTGCCACATGGCAGTTCACAAATTGCACAAAAATGCTTTTTTAAAGGTATTCGTCATTTACCATCAACTTGTAGTTGGTGGTAAATAACGAATCCAGACACCAATTATGCACTCACTTGAGTGCCCCCTACATAGCATTTCTGGATTCGGTATTTACCGAATCGGTATTTTACCGATTTCTTAAAATTCTGATTCGGTAAATACCGAATCCAGAAATCAGCCACCTGCATCTCAAGTGCCTCAATACCGGTCGGTAACGGGATATTTACCGAATTTCGGCCGTTACCGACCGGTATTTGGCTTCCTACATATGGCCCAAGGTGAGATGTTACCTTAAAAGCATAGTGGTGAATGGTTGTTTAAAACATTGCGACTAAAGTCATTGCAAAGATGCACATATATGAGAAAAGAAACATCACTGCCTACCAGGAAACACAAATTGTAGAAACGTTCTACTACTGTTACTCTTTAGTACTTCTCACGCTAGTTCACATTTCTGTTTTTTATTATAGGGTGTTAGATACATTCTTATAAGTATATTTGGACTCTTTAATTCAGTCGTACACAAAGCGCATGGAAAAGCATTCTAACCTTGCCATGCTATTTAACAGATTTCAAAAGTGAAGGAAAGGCCAAGCTCCTCCAATTGCATATTTGTTAGTCCATTGTAAGATATAATGGCAGAAGTAAGTGACGCCTGGCCTGCTGGAGATCTGATTGTCTTCTGTGGACACTATTTCAGGCTGTTACTGGGACAAAAGAAACAGGATCTGTTTAATGCCTCTCAACTCGGCTCAGCTGGCAAGGGTACGTCTCTCTCATATCATTGCACCTGCTGGCACATCCACAGGCATGGCATCGACGTCATCTGCTCCATGAGAAACACCCCTGGTGTGCAGCACACGTCAGAAGGAGGAGCTTTCTAGGCCATCAGAGAGCTATGTCGTTTCAAGCAAAGAAAGTCCATTTGTTTCTAACTTCCTAATAGTGCAATACAAAAGTGTAAAAAAAAAAGGGTAAAACCAATTTACGGCTTAGTGCCCAGGCTCTTATTTGTGACTTATTCACTGCTTTGCTTTAATGATGATCAGGTCCAGCAAAGCTTTCTCAAATGCACTTTTCGTCTTTGGAAGGCATGCTTGTTCACTTTCGGTTATGCTGCTTATGTCAGATCTCACCTTGGGGGTTACAAGAACTATGCATGTGCGACCCCTCATTGACATCCATGTACTGACACGTACTCACACAACATCTCACACCTACATTGAAACCATCAGTGGCCGTAATGGAGTGAGTTTACTATTCTGACTCCACTTGCACTTGGATACAGGGATAGGTTACAAAGTGGATCAAAGCAAATATAACTGTGCTTTTAGTTGTTTGATATATGCTCTCAAAATACCCTAAAAACTCTATGGGGATGGGTACTCCTAGCACGCAGGTCCTCACAGAGATGGTACCCCCCCTTTCTTGAAAGTGTCATAAAGGGAAGAAGATTTACATTTTTACAAACAATGCAGACCAGCCGTTTATCCAATCTACCTACAGCTAACACTGGAAACACGTATACCGACTGCACATATGTAGGTGGGAGGGGGCGTCATTCTTGGTTCTTACATACATGAACAGCCCCAGTGCTCAATAACACGACAGAAGAATGGTTACATGGGTTTGCTTCCTGTGCAGGCCTGAAAGAGCCTCCAGACCTCTTTACCTGGCTCTACCCATCTGGGTCTCGGTCTAAATCCATCTTTTGCTACCAATCACAATGAGAACTAGCCCGAATAACAACTCCGTGCATGTGATGGTCCAACAGGACAGCAGTCCAAGAAACTAGTTCGCTCGGTCGGAATTGAGCCAGAATGTGAATTAGCGCCACTGGGTGCCCTTACGCTATTCAAAGGCCCTTTGAATAAAAATGTACATTGGCATGGTCATTGCCTCGCCCCTTCCAGCCAAGTGTGGACCAAATGCTAAACACAGCCACACTAGATGCACAGTTTGCATTTAGAAAAGTGCAAATCAGATGCCCTTGTGTGTAATTATATCCAAACGGATGGCTAGAATGTGTATGTACATATGGGCCCATCAATATATCTAAAAAGAGGTCAGAGACATACATTTAGCTGCTGATACACACAGAAAGGGGAGGCATGCCATACAAATGAGCTTAAGTATCTTTTCAACTTACTTATGGGTATAGAGAAGATACCAAGCATCATAAAGCAAAATTCGAGCAGCCTAAATCCTTGCCCTTGTAGTAATGATGGTAATAAACCATTATGAGTGCTTGGGAAATAGTGAAGTGCCTTAGGGTTTTCCCTAAAAAGACCAAAGGCCATCGTTCTTTTTAGAGAATACCCCCTGGCAATTCACTGATCCCATAACGGGCACCCATAATGATGTGCTTAGTTTGCCCAACTGAGCCGCACTCTTCGATATTTCTTTGGGGTTACTGTTATGGTAAGAAAGGTGTATCATGACACTAAAAGACGTTTTTCCTCACCCCCCACCTCTTTTTGTGTGAATAAATTGTGTATAAACAAAATGAATAAATAATACATTTATATTTTATGTTTGTTCATTCATTTATGTGTGTTCATCTTGCCTACAGATATCTGTTAGCTTGTCTGGTTACAAAGACCTATTGCGTGCCATACCAATATTTAGAGTGGGCTTTGGGTTAACACATTGATTATCATTTGATGGCATTCCAGTCAATCTCATTTGCTTTCTACTTATTCAGTGGCTTTCCTTCCTCTTCTGGGGGTTGTTCATCCCCTTGAACATAGCTTCTTTACAATCCTTTTGGCTGGAATGCTTGTATCCTTCCACAGCTCATGTCAGAAAATGACTTTTTTTTTTTCTTTGAGAACTCCATGGGAATTAATGCGTTTTCTTGCTCTCTCCCATATGCGCTGCTTCCCCCTCACATCACTGTCCCCCTGCGCACTCCGTGTTGCCCCCCACCCCTCCCAGTTTGTCTATAAAAACAGAGCAACAGGTACCTTTATCAGGTAGTTTTTCTTTACTCCCCTATCTTCTGCATGTTGCATGGAAGCCCAGGCCTTGTTACACAAAGGCACAATTTTATGGTGTGGGGAGGGGAAGACTCCTGCACTCACTCAGGCTGCTTTTGAAGCATGATTGTGGGTGGAAAGATACCTCTTTTCCCGGAGGACCATTAATCTAATGCAGAGCACCAAATTACTAGCACAGTTGTTCCAGTCCCTAATTGCGTGTAAAGTAAATAGCAAGAGGCATATTTACTATGATATTACGCAGCTCAACGAAGCAAGTCACCTTGCTGTGCTGCGTGATAGGGAAAGGGCAGGAATGAGCCATACTTAACAATATGCAATGTATTCCTGTCATTCCCCAGCGCTGGTGCACAATGTGCTGCCTAGTACCAACGCTGGCTCCCTTGCACCATGTTACAAGGGTGCCTGCGTTGTAAGCAGGATTTTTTGTGTGCAGGAAGGCACGTCTTCCTGCACAAAAACAATCACCTGAGGCATTTTGCTTTTTCTTTGTGTGCTGCAAAGCGCAGCACACATAGAAAGAGGAAATAATGAGGAAATACAGATATTTCTCCTTGTTACACCTCAACTGGGAAAGTGTAGCATTCTGAGCATTTCTAGGTCTATCAGTATGGGTGAATCTGGGAATGCTCAAGAATCCATGGGTGGATGCATGGGAACACCCATGCTCCACCCATGGAACGCCTTTCCAGGGCAGAATAACACTGCGATTTGCTCTGCATTGCATTCCTCTGGATAAATCATGGCACTCAGGGCCACGCAACGTGGCCTTGCGTGGCTTGATAAATCCTACTTAGATTCTGCGTTGCCCTTGCGCCTCCTTGCGTAGTGCAAAGGCATCCCAAATCCTACATAAATATGCCCCCAAGTGCTTGCTAAACAGCTAGGATATTCCTTTAACTACCTGCAACTAGTACCCTGTGTTATTCTCAAGGTGGGTCACATGCAGCAGGCTTTTAAAATTCTGTTTATAGTTTCTTGTGTGGAATAAGAAAACGAAACCATGCACTTTATACAGATGTACACTATTGACTTCAATGTTAAGTTTTAAGAAACTTTAAGATATGTGTTTAGTTTTCCTCCAGTTTTGAAACATTCTTTTTCTTTTATATTTTTAAAGAGTGCTTTACAAATGAGCATTGGCAAAACCAATACCTTAGCACTCATTACAAAGCCTTTGCCAATGATTTATATAAAATGTCACCATACAATGCAATGGGGAGAGGGCAGTGAGAGTGTCTTTGGATTCCCCTGCTGGGGGCACAGGCGTTGGTTTTATTTTATTTTTTTAAACTAGCCCCAGGGGCAGTACAGTAGATGCAAATATATCTGGTCTTATTCTTGCAATGTTCTGTTATGATTGGCCTCAACTAGGAACCTGCCAATGCATTGCTGAAGGGCAAGTTGGGTGGAACCTGGGTGAATAGAAAATGTCTTCCTGGTGTCCAGAGATTCTGATCAACCTCTCTACCTTAGCACACGCTTACTGGAATAGTGATACAATGACAAACCGTAGAGCTTGAAAAGCATAATACTTGCAAATCAAACAGCCATCGTGGGATGGAATAGTCAGGACACTGCATCACAAATATGTAAAAAGTTAGTTCATCATTTCCTCCTTAAGTGTTCATTTGATCGGCATATGGCATGGGTGATATTTAAAACCCGCTTCGATACCTCAAAAGCTGTCAGTCTACCACTACCCATGGTGCTTGAGGAATGTCAAGGCAGCTTTATGGCTTAGTAGAGACTTACAATTATGACTAGTGGAATCCAAATAGGGTGTGGGCAGTTCAGTCACATTTAGCTTGAAACCTTCAGCTAGGCTATAGGCAAGCCCAAGTGGCTTGGTGAGCCTAAGCGATGAGTCTCGCCTAAGATAACCTTATTGGCTACCCAAAAAGATAGAAATTTAATTGGAGGACCAAATATGAGTAAGGTATACTTCAATAAGGCCAACCATGTAATAAAATATGCAAATATTGGAACCCTATTGAGTTTTATAACTCCGTGATCAATATTTGAAAAAGATGATGTGAGGCCCGGCTTCTGGCGGTTTACAACATAGAGAATCCTGTGTATTTGAGAAAGGGTAGCCGCACACGGCGGAAGGGCTTGAGAATATGGGCTCCCCTGACGGAGTGGGTTGAAAACTGCCAGAAGGAGGGGGCTGTTAGGTCTGAGAGCTAGAAGTATGCTGCTACTGCATTGGGTCACTTTAGAGCAAGGGGGTAGGGGGTGGGTAGTCTGTGTGTACAGTATGTGAATGTTTGTGATATATATGTAAGTAATATATTTATGGACGTTATGATTCATGAAGGTGTTATGTTATATATGTATGACTCGCCACAATCAGCTGTGGGGGGGGGGGGCGGTGATGTTCTAGGGTATAATTAAAAAAGTCAATAAAAAAATATATTTAAAAAAAAGATACAGTTGAGGTGCTCTTCAGGCAATCTAGGTGAACATACCAGACAGCTTGTCAGGGAGTGTAGTCTGACAGTATTCATGAAAAACAAGAGGCATGCACTGTCAACCAAAGTTTATTTATCATAAGATAGTTTTATCAGTCATGTGGGAACACAAACATTGAATCTGTTGGTATCTCTGGCTGAAATTATTGCTGAGTTCGGCACAGGGATTATGCAAGCCTGCAGGTCCAGGGCGCAAGTAACACTCACCTTCTAGTTTTTATACAGTGTTCAGTTTGTTTCTAAGGTGTCCTAATGGAAGAGGATAAGATAACCTGGCCGGATATATAGAGTAATTTTTCTAGCAAGTGCAATTTGTACCATTGATAGGATTGACAGGTCCCCCTTGGGCTCTCAGAGGGCACATTGTGTGATGCTGCTCCGCCGCTCCTAGACTGACCCTCTTAATACATGCCACGCCTGGTCTCAAAATGCCCATTACTATGGGTCAATCTGTGCCACACTTGGGTGGACTTATCAAGACCCACTTGTATTACATTTATTCCTGATTTGCCCATTTTTGGGAGACGAGCACCACTGGCATACAGTGTAATGCTGTATTACAACGACTACATTTAACCTGCTTAAGGCTCACATCAGTTGAAAGGTACTCTTGAGCTGTGTGTTCTGAGAAGTTGCCACTCCTGGACTAAACCTAATAACACATACCATTCATTACTTGCACTGTAATATCAATTACTAAGGGATGGTCTGTGCCACACCTTGGACAATACAACAAGATGTACTTCTTGGCTGGCTCATAATAACTGCTCTGTTCAATTCATGAAGTAATCATCATAGCAATTAGAATGGCAGGTTACATAATGCCCATTCCTCTGGGTTGCTGGTTACATAATGCACATTCCCGTAGTTTCCTCCCAAACAAAATGGAGTATATTTCAAAGCGTGTCAATTGACATTAACTGTATGTCACAGAAATCTCCACAGATACCTGGTATATGTATGCACCACACCTCACACTTTCTTCTACACCCGTGTGTAGTTGCAGCTACTTGCTTGGGTTGACATGGCCAGAGCAGTCCATGCCATATGCTCAAACAGCACTACAGCACTTCCCCCATAGATCCTAATGCACACACACTTCCCATCTGTCACATTGCAGCACTTAATGCTTAACCTTCCAACGCGTAATGTCACAAGGACAACCCTCTATGCCCAAGGGGACCAGGGTCAGAGTTAAGTATACAAACAGAGTCCGCTATGGGTCTTTTTTGTAAGTGTGCCACCCTCCTGCATATATCTGGGGAAGCCAACAGCCAATGTTTTGTTCAGGAAACCAAGTGGTCAGATCTCACTCAGGTTGCATCTCACATAAATAACAACAATGGACTGACACAGGTTTCTGTTGCTGTTCTACATTAGCCTCCAATATATATGCAGATAATAGTTCAAATAATAATAACAAAAGTGCCGTTGATGCAGTGCTTAAGTGTGTGCATAAATACAAAGTATATACAAAAGACACAAAATAGTGCTCACTGGTTCCAAACAATTTAGTTCAGACAAACATGTGCGTATAACATAACACCATGTAAATTTATAAATAATCATAGAACCAAGTGAGATAATGTCGACGTTTTGACTCCTTGTAAGTTTTAGAGTCTCCACCAGGACAACTGTCGTCTGGCTTAGTACCACCACATGGTATGCCAAGATATGTTGCAAGACAACCAGTTATAAACTTCAAGTAACCAATCAAGAAGAGGAGGTCAGTCTGTGTCCCAAACTCTCTCCATAGTGCAGAGATCCACTAGTCCAAGGCACTCTCACAGTGTGCCATCCAGTCAACACAGCTAAAACCAATCCGCCAATGCGTGAATTCTCCAAATATTAGAAATAATGCTGCAAATGCTTACATTTGTCAAAATTCATCACAATTACTCAATCAAAGCACCATCCCGGAACGCCCATCTCCACTCACTGCCGTCATGTCAGCTCTTCCTCCTCCTTTGTCCCGTGCCTCACCAACCTGGGACTTGTGTACTCGTGGAGCGTACCAATTTTACTGGTCCTGAGTATTCAGATGAGTGCTTTGAGATTCCTGGTAGTAAAGTACAGGTGTTGAACTTACCCCCGTCAGTGTGCCAATACGTATGGGCCCGTCAGGGTGCCCATATGTCTTAATACTGGCTGACATGCCTGGACTTAGGTTGGCACAGTCTGAGTCCACTGAACAGCTGATCCTCAAGGCCCTTCACTAGCTAACTAAGTACATGGGATTTGATCCTTCATTCTCAGCCCAAATCCTGATGGCAAGTAGGGCCGAGTGGATTGGGCCATTCCCTGAGGCCTTTCCTGGTGATTGCAAAGTTGTCAACTTCAGAGATCAGAATGTTGTCCGTAGCCTTTTGACTTGTCCAAAATGTTTCTACTCTATGTCTTCTCAAACATTTGCCTTGCCCATGGGCTATTTCTATAACCATGTCTTCCATGCATCACCTTCTGGTCTAGTCCCAGTTCCTGTTCCTGCAATGAGACATAATCCTGCACATTGTATTTCGGGTTTCTCTGGGGTAGTAACAAATGTGTGGGAGGTAGGAATATCTGGTGCTGTGTCTACAAGTTGTAGGGATGATCTGTATTTAAGTGTGACAAAAGGTCTTAGTAATGAAACTGTCCTTGGGCAACAAGGGCCAATTCTCCAGATATTTGCTCCACAGATCTCTAATCCCCTACTAGAACACAGGTACTCTTATCTGTTCAGAGCTTAGAACCTTGCAAAAAGTTCAAAGGTGATCTGTACAACTTTTTTTTGTTAGTCATGAAATATTGCTGGGGTCAAGAGTAAAATGGGTAAAAAAGATTGCCTCTCCTTGATTGAGCAATGTGATTTTATTATTTTGTAGGAAGCGTGGGAGATATTCCAGGTAGTTCTTAATGGCTACTGTTGTTTTTCTATTCCCACCACTCCTTTTATTTCAAGGTGACCAAAGTGAGGCTTATTAACCTGGATTAAACTCAGGGTTTAGGCCAAAATAACACAAATGAACCCTAGATGCCAGAGGCTCAGGTGTAAGAACTCATTGCCTCTCATAGTTTTAAATGTTATATTTAAAATTTTTATGATAATGATTTTTCCAGTACTGCCAACAGGAATTTCAAGATTTTATTTTGCATTGTAGATAAACTTATGCTTAGTTTTAATTCTGCTGTTTTTGGCTGCTATATTAGGTTTTGTAGAGCTTTTAACGCTAAACTTAGTTATCCATCTTCTGACATTAGTGGTAGGTACCAGCGTGTCGGGGCAGTAGCAGTGGGCTTTTCTGATTTGAGATGTGAAGAGTTAGGTCACTATGATTTGGGCCACAATTTCACTAATATGCATGAGTCTGTTTATGACAGAGAACCTGGGGTACACATGTATTAGGGGCAGGCTGTGAATTTCTTTATTGATTATTGTTGTATTACTTGAGACTTTTCACAACATTTGCATAAAAGTGAGCTATTGTGCTCAGTATTCACTGACCATAATTCTTTTGCTGCCACATTATTTTTACCTATAGATACTATTGAGTGGAATAATGAAGCAGTATTGCAGCCATCTCCACAGCATAATGGCCTTAGGATCGCTTGGCGTTTGCCTGATCCTACAAAATGTCTGGGTGCACTTCTCAGGGACAACCTGGATACTTTTTTGAAGTGTTTTAGCGAAGATTTGCCATGGGGACAACATATGCATTGACTTTAGTATATTGTGCAATGCAATTAAAGATCAGCTGCTCAAGCCTTTTGTTAGGCCAACCTGTCCTCCTATGCGTTGGTTTGATAATCTTGTTCTCAAGCCAATAGGGAACTGAGACATCTTTTGTCCGTCAAACCCAGAAACCCTGATACGATTGCCCTGGCACGGGTTAGATATAAAGAGGCTTTGAGGGTCAGGAAGCGAGAAACATAACAAACTGATTGGGATCGCTTAACCTGCGAAGCATCTCCATAAAATCCCCAGGAATTCTGGAAAGTGGTTAGGGATTTACAAGCACAGGTGACGTCTCCGTCCTTATTGAGTAGTCATATTACCCGGGATCAATGTGTAGCTCACTTTAACAACATTTACCGCAGCACTTCTGATAGCTATGTTTATACGAAGTTATCCGTACAAGTTGATAATAGCAATGTTGACGGGCTTGAGTTTACAGTAAAGGAGGTGATCATTGCTCTTAATAGCAACTCCCCTCTAAAGCCCCAAGTCCAGCTGGAGAACCCACTGATATTTGTAAGGGCAGAGTCGATCCCTGGGCTCCACTGTTTGTATGTTTTTAATAATGTAGATTTGAACACTCTCCCTTCTTCGTGGTCTAGCTCTACCATAGTTCCTGTCTTTAAAAAAGGCAGCCAGACCGACCCCAAGTGCTACAGGCGCTAATCGACTAAACAGTCAAAGGTATGGTGAGAGTGATATTAACGGACTGAGTGAGTAATGTGATGATAGTTGTGTTCTGTCTCACTGTCAATATGGGTTCAGGCAAAGTCTCGGAATTATGGAACAATATCTAAATCTTAATTTGCTGCTTGGGAATTATAGTGTATCCATTATATCTTGCTTTTATGGACCTATCTTCCGCCTTTGTTAAAGTAAATCACAGTGAATTATGGGCGGCTATGCTGTACTTTTTGGCTTACCTATGTCGAGATTTAAGTGCCACAGTGAGGTTTGGCCATAATGGCGAATTTTCTGACCCTATCACCCTAAAGTGTGGAGTCAGGCAAGGTTGCATGTTTTCTCCTCTTTTGCTTATTTTATGCATTAATAAGCTCAATACATTTTATAAGTACTATTACTTCTGATGTTTCCGACATTAATTCTGTTTCTGTACCCTTATTGTTGTATGCTGACAATGCAGTGCTTATTGCACAGATGTCAAATGCCCTGAGGAGAATGGTGCAACTTTCAAGGAATGTATGCTCAACCTTGATCTGCTCACCAACTACATTAAATCACAGATCATGGCTTGTGGCCCTAAATGCACACTTTATGGGTTAATGAGAACCGTATGGAGAGTGTTTTCAAGTTCCCATACCTTGGTCTAGTATTTGATTCCAATGGTTCCTGGGAGGAGAATGTGCGTTATAGAAACTCTAAATTTAAGCAATTCAAATGCTCAATTTTTAATGTTTGTAAATCTGTAGGGGGCAAGCCTATAACCTCTCTTGTTGTCGGTTACTTTAAGCAATGTGTACCTGTCACAAGTTATGGATGTGGAATTTGGGGTTTTAGTAACTGCAGTGTATTGCAAGCTGAAGAGAATCATTTTTGAGGACTGGCTCTCTCTCTTCCACACTCAATGCCGCATGATATCTGTCACGAGGAGATGGCCTTGCCCTATCTAGAAGATCCCATTAAGTAGGGTCCCCTTACTTTGTGGCTCTCAGTCTGGAGTAATCACCTGACCTCTTTTTCTTACAACATTATCACAGACTGAATATGTTGGACTCAGGGCTGGGACATTCGGTGGTTAGCTTATTTTAAACATACTTTTGCCACTCTGGCCATAATCTAGTTTGTTTGACAATCCTGCGTCTGTATGTAAGGCTGATAAGATCATTGTGAAACTATTGTTTTTGGACAAAATGTTGTACTGAATTGGAACGTCTAGAATTGAGCAAACCACTTGTGCTTAACTATTCCGTTTTGAAAATCAATGCTTGCCTGCAGCCTTATTTAACATATCTGACCAATAACTGGGAAAGAGTTTTGCTGGTAAAACTCAGGGCGAGTACCATATGCCATATATTGTGTTTTCTACTGGGTCATTATGGCAGTTTAACTGATAAGAAATGTACCTGTGACAATCTCTCCACCCAATCTTTATTGGACTTAATTATACTTTGCACATTGTATAACAATTTTAGGATATGTTATATATTACCTCTTTTTAAATCTTAAAATTTGAAACAATGTGAAGGCGCCCTTAGGTTTCTACAATAATTGCCATGTAGCGATGTCTGCAGGGACGGTCCTCCACTAAGGCGGAGGAGATCGCTTCACAAAAATAAAAAAAATATAATAATTCCATGTTATTATCATTTTATTTTTCCCTAACGGGACTCTAGGTGCGGGGCAGGTGGGCTGGGCTGTCCATAGAGTACGGGAGGAGTGGTTGGCACTCTACAAGTGCGCATGACGGTTTGGCCGGACATCTTGGGCTGGCCAAACAGTCATGCGCACTTTGCATGTTCTCCACTGGCTGTAATGCACAGCCTGGGTGGAGAACATGCACAGTCCCCCAGTCCTCATCTGAGCGCCGAACCAAGGCACTCACACTAATCACGACATTGCTATCTGAAGTCTTGTGATTGGCTAGAGGAATCTGGAAACCTGGGTGCTTCCGGTTCCTGCGGCATGGCAAGAAGGACGAAGGAGAGGCAGTCGCCAGTAAGGTAAGTTAAAAATTTTTTATTTTCCTTTTTTTTTTTACTCCCCACCACTGCTGCACCGTAGCAGGTGCTACTGAATGTCTGTTTTAGACTGAGCAGTATTCTTAAGGCAGCTGTGGTTTACCATAAAAGTCTTAATCTCTAGTTAATGTACTTTCATACTGCTGCTAATGATGTCCATATGTATGTTTTTATGATTTCTTTTATGTTTATCTTTTATGATTTTCTTTGACATTCTAATAGAGAGAGTTTTGACTTTGGTATCGGCTATTATGAGAGCTCTGATGTAATGAAAATGCTGCCAAAATTTGTCGCCATACTGCATGGCACCAAAAGGGACAGGTGGATTTTATTTTTTTATTAGACAGGTAGATTTCTGAAGCAGCTCGTCCCTTGGACACATATATATTTTATACATTTGCGCACCCATGGATGTGGTGTAATTATTTGCCTTGATTATCACCATGCGAGGAAGCCTGATATCCCACACCCTAAGATGATTCGGAGAGGGATGGGCTCTCCACAAAGGAAAATATGGGGGTAAGTGGAACAAATGTGCATTTAATGGCCAAATGTTGAAGAAAGTAGCTGAATAACAGAGGTTTTCAATGCAGTTCTGAAGGGGCATTAATAATATATTCCAATTCTTCCGGGTCTGCTGAGTAAGCCAAACTGTCCACAACGTATTGGTGAAAGAAAGAGTGTCTTCCAGAAAAGGTTTAAAATATGAAGCTGAAGGATTTATTTTTTAGTATTATTTTGTGCAGGGATATATTGAATTGTCATAGCTTTTAGAGTCAGTTTAAACAAACTCAATATGTATTATAGCAAGCCATCCTATCAATATCAAAACGTAAAAAGTTACTTTCTTAACTTCCATATTCCACAATCCTGCCCATTCGCAGTAAATTCTCAGACATATAGGGGCTGATAATATGCCGTAGTAAACGGCTCCGACCCATGGTCGGAGCCGTTCCTATGTCATCATAATCAGCTGTTCGGATTTGTTCCATTTGGATGGAATTGGTCAGAAAGGAATCTGAACTGGATTTCCGAATGGCTTCCGAAGGGCTTGGAGAACCCATCTGCCATTCTTAAAGCCTCCAGTAATCCTAAGGGAGGCTATTTCCGCCCAAGGGATTACAATGTCAGATTCCGACAGCCTTTCTATGCCAGCCTTTACGACACAGAAATACTGTTGGAAGTCGAATTTGGGGCCCCCCAGCATGGCCCCCATGGATGCACAGACTCCGATTGGAGGCTGAGGGGGCACCTAAGGTGCCCCCCTGTTGATCCCTGCCCCCGTGGCAGGCGGTTCAGGATGAACTGTACCTCTTCTCTTTACAATGAGAGCATGTATTCCGGTCGGAATGTATGCTCCCATTGCAAAGGATAGGAGTGCGACTGAACAGTGTTCGGTCGCATCCTAATTGCTGGGTGGGGAACGACGACAGGAGGTCGGTCGGTCCTAGTACCGAATCGATGTTGGATAGACTCAGGTCCGTCCAACATCGAAATCGGACCCATAATGTCTCTATGAATCTCTAGTGAAGGGGCAGAATGGGAGAAGAAAGCATTTCATGGACGTCATAATTTGTCCAAAAGAGCACACATATGTTTGAGGGTAGACATATCTCACAGGCTTAGATAAGACAGCAACTGATAAAGTTACAGAGTCCTTAAGGGCAAAGATATGTCCTTTAGGTTACACCTATCGCACTGGCAAATGTCTCAGTCAACAGTTATTTATGTAACTATTAAAAATGCCATAAAGCAGTGGTTCTTAACCTGTGGTCCGAAGACCACTGGAGGTCCGCGAGGCCTACTCAGGGGACCACAAATGTTTTAGAAAACTAAATAATATTAAAAATGTGATTATAATTTATAGAGCACATACAATTAAAGAAACAATATCAAACATTTGAAAAATGTCTATATTTGATTTTGGAATAAACAAAATATTAAAATATTCAAGTTTTTGTTTCATGTATACTAGTTTTTGTAATGTTTTGAGGTTCAAATCTTTAAAAAAATGCTTAGGTCGTGGGTATCCGAGTTTCAATAATAAGTGGGGGTGGATTCCAGTAACGATTCCGTGAGGTAACACAGAAGTCAAAAGGATAAGAACCGTTACCATGAAGCATTTAGATCATGAACTACTTACAATGAGTCATGAAATACCCAAAGTAGAAAGAAAGAAGCATCTGACCTTTAGCACCGAGGGAATCTTGCAATAATATCAGCAGAACTCTCTAACTCAACATGAAACATTAAATATATACTTTATCAGCTTTACAAGTCCATATATTTTCCCCTATACATATACGTGCCATCTTCCCAAAATACACCAATTTCATCATTATATACATGCACTGCATTTTTTATAAATAACCTGTTCCTCAACAAAAAGCTTGCAATTATGTTTAGATAGACCATTTTGGTCACAAATTCCAGATTTAAGTTTTAATCAATTTAATCACAGAGCTCCCAAACATAGGACCCTATTATGATGTCGGTCAGACGAGTGTCTGACCGACACCAATGCGGGATGGAATTCGCCCAACTATTAGTCTGCGGTTCCACCCGCAGTATTAAGATGCGACCGCCCTGTGGGTGGTCGGAAACATCAATGTTTCTATTGCAGCTTGTGCAGCGGTCGGAAAGTGCCGCAGCACAAACTGCAATTGAAATATGGGTGTTTTCAAACATCCCTGCACTGCATCGCGCCTGCCACACAGTTTAGGGATATTGAGGGGGGGCCTGCTAAAGGCCCCCAAAGTCACTATCTACCTGCATTTTCATGGCAGGTGGACCACCATGAAAGGGCTGGCGAAAAGCGACATTGTAATCCTGACAAGGGAGCCGAGGCTGCTGCCATTTTGGGATTTAAATTCTGCCCGCCCCCCGATGGGCTCCGTGAGCCCGTTTGAAGCAGAGAAGTAATTCCCCGCTGATTTCCTTACGAACGAAAGAAACCTATGATGTTGGGCGGAAAGCCTAGTACGAGCTGTTTGATGGCTTTTCACCTGACATCATAATGAGGTCATAATCTTGAAAACATTTCTGAATATACACATATTTTGCTCTTAAACACTAGCTTGCTATTTTAGTTACATAAACTGATTCTCCAGATCTCAGGTTACCTTTTCTTTAAAAAATCATTCTTTTGTCCTCAAATACAAGCTTAGAGAATCATAGTTTGTGTACAAGCATAAGTTTGTTATTTTCAGCAGGTACCGTAATTTGTTACTGCTCCACGTGTAAACACAGTGTCTCACTTTCCATTGTGTAAAGCTGCACATGTCCATGCACAATTTTCATTCGCACTTGCTCATCCTCACATGCACAAGATGAATCTCAAGTGCGAAGGTTAAGCCTCACAATATCATGTATGCAGCACATGTCCGTATTGCACCATAGCCTACCAGGGATGGCCCTGAGATTGCACGGCTAGTTATCTGAGACCAGGGATGTCCTTTATGGGCTAGTAAAGGTGAAAGCAGTACCTAACTGGGACCGAGATCTCCTACTTTGATTTCAATTGTTAAACGTTGTTAGACCATTTTTGAGTTTGTAAATCAGTACCTCTTTTCATTATAGGATTTCTCCTTTAACACAAAATGTTTGACTAATCCTGGTGAGCTAGAAGCAGCCAAACTGTAACGTGCTTCAATCACACATTTTCCTGCTCTCTTCTACCCCCTCTACCCCTTATCCCCGCCTCCACTTTGTGGTCTAGTCCCTTTTTTTTTGTACACCTTAACCTCTGTACTCCAAAGATGGTCGCTATATGCAAAGGGCGTCCACCGGATACAATTGCGGCGCACTAGATGCCAACGAAAGGCACCATACACTAGAAATTGCATTCATATGTCAGAAATTGTCATCAGATGCCAGGTTAGACACTGGGAATCATCTCTGAATGCCAGGTATCATTAGGCTGTATGGCAGTGATTACATTGAATGTGCATTTATATGCTGGGAGTTGCCTTGACCTGCAATGTGCGTCATTTAATGGCAGTCATTCCCAGCACATGACACACATTCAAGCACACACAACCTTCATGCAGCAGCTGATGTTGGCCTTAGTGATGATTCGTAGCAGGCACTCGTTTGTTTTACTGACATGGTCTCTACAACGAGTGCAGGCGCTGGAAGCTTGACGAGTGCCCAGCATTGGCCATCAAGCAAACAACGACCAACAGTTCACCTCTGAATACTACACATAGTCCTCACTCAGTATTGGACTCAGACATCCACTGCAAGAAGATGGGCACACAGCACCTCCTGATGCCCCTGGTCACAACACCGCCGCCTGAGGCTTGGTCAGGCCGTTCAGTTACTCACTCTCGTTGGCCTGGGGATGTGAGGTGGCACATGTGGTGGATACACTGTGTGCGCAGGTTGGCTTCTTCAGCCCATAGTCCACCTTGTTGCAATGCTTGTGCATTAGGCGTGGCATACGTCCCTGCCCCTCCGCATGCTTTGTTTAATCATTTATGTGTAAGGGACAATTTTCTGCAGATGGATGGCTTGGTCTGGTCTGGAGTCTCCAGGAGCCTCTTGTGCTGACTAATGTCTTCAAGGAAAATTGGCTTTCTTTGCACTGGTTCGGTATCGAAAATAGGTTTTCTTAGCACTGGTTCGGTATCGAAAATTGGTTTTCTTAGTACTGGTTCGGTATCGAATTAACTTTAGTTTGGTTTCAGTAGGCAACTTGTAACCCTTGAAACTGATGCCGTGCAGCTGCACAAATGATAGCCAAGCCCTGCTTTAGGTCTCTGCACTCCTCGATTCACTTTTTTCCTCTTTCTTCCTTTTCACCCACCCCTTTCCTCTCCTTTTGTGCAATGTTTCTCTCCTTCCTCCCCAATTCCACTGTTTTCATCTTTTTTTTCTCACTCATCCTCCTATAGCCTACCTCCCTTTGTTACTTTTTCATCTCCGCTCCATGCTCTCTGTTATGCTCTTCTGCTTTCCATCCTTTCTCTCTACCCCACTAAACCCACACCCTCTCTTCTCTCTTCACTTTCTCTCCTGTCGTCCTGTTCACCCATATAACATCTGCATGTTGTCTTCATTTCTTTCTCCCTCTCATTTTTTCCCTCCCTTCTCTAGTCTTCTTTGGACTTCTTCCAAGCTCCTTCTCTTGTCTTCTTCTTTACTCTATTATCGTTTTCTTCATTATGAGACCTTTATATACAGCTTCTCATTGGTCTGCCTGGGGCCGCCTCTTTCATTCTGGCCTTGACTCTTTCCCATCCTCCCTGAATAAGAGTCAACACAGAGCCAGGCCCCAGGGGGGAGGAGAAAGAGAGGGTGGGAATGTGCCCTATTTACTAATCTATGATGCATTCGTGCTCTCTGTCAGCGCTGGCGCACAATCTGCTACCTATCACCAACGCAGGCACTCTTACGCCATGGTGCAAGGGTAACTGCTTTACAGGCAGAACTGTTTTCATGAAGGAAGGGGCACCTTCCGGCACAAAATCAAACCTTAGAGGCGTTTTCCTCTTTTTAAGTGGGCTGCAGAATGCACCACACTTAGAAAGAGGAAACAATGAGGAGAAATAAAGATATTTCTTTTCTTTGCGCCTCCCCTGGGAAGGCGTAGCATTTTGGTGCATTCCCAGGAGTAAATCTGGGACTGCACTAAAATCCACGGGTGGATGCGTGGGAACACCCACGTTCCACCCATGTAAAGCCTTTCCGGGGCAGAGTAACGAAGTCTCAATAAAATCCACTAACATTGAAGAGATAATAAATGCTTACAAAGAATAACGTGCACCCTCTCCCATCACACATAAAAAAAGTCTTGCAGCAGATAGGAACTCCGCCTACCCCATACACCCTGCCTATCTGCAGCCCATACTACGCCCACAGAGCTTACATAGTCACCATTACTGGGTGCAATTCTTAGCCTTTTTCTGACCAATGCATTTTCCAGTAGGAGTCTCCCTGCCTTCAAGTAAAGATGATGGCACAATTTCGAGGAAGAGACACATTTCTCTCCTACAGGCTTACATTTGCGGTCCTGAAGGCAATAGGAGGAACTGTAATGCAAACATGTTTTGAAATCTCTCTGAGTTGGCAAGTTTGTCATTCATTTTCTGAAAATGAATAGTTTGAAACGTTAGTAAGGAACCTTAGATATTTAACACAAATCACTCTCTAAATAAGGTAGAATAATAGAGAATTTAGGATCCAACACACAAACGGGACCTTTGGTATTAATAGAAAATAACAATGGTGTGGGTGTTTTGTGCCATAATTGTGAGGGTGCATTTGGTCTAGGTCTTCGGCATTGTACAGGTCGGCCAGAGGGGAAGGTAGCCCAGGTGCATTATGGGCAGTTTGAATGGGCGGAGCTTGGTATGAGTTGCGGCTCTCATGAGTTTCTGTTTGGAGGACCAGCTGCAGGGGTGTGGCTAAGTATGTGATTGTTTGAGAAAGTTTAAGTGTGTTTTGGGGGAGTCCTGAGGTGAACTGTTGGAGCGCAGAGCTGAGTGTCTGAGTTCCACCCAAGTGACCCTAGGATGAGTGGGTTGTGGACAATTCCAAATAGAGGGTCTCTGACTGGGACAGACCTTTGTGGTGATAACAGGCAGGGCATTCTAGAACACGAAGGCTGGGAATGTCAGTACTATGTAGCCCTCGGATCATGAGGCACTGGTGGAAAGAGTCCCTGGGAACATCCATATTTAATGTTATTGATGCTCTGAAAATCATGGATGATTGAGAAGCATGCAGGGAAGTATTTTTAGATTTGTCATCTGGGTTTGACACCCTAGACCACCATTCATGTTTTCACATCCTAAACTTAAGAATGGAAATAAAAGAAACTGCTGACCTAGTTTAAATCATTCCTTTCCTCTAAATCACAATTTCTAAAACTAGATTCCTTCGAATAAGGCTCATTATAGAGGTAATATGGTGTTCACCTCATCATCCTGCACCTCTCTTTTCACCTATTCATTGTATATATGACACCACTGGCTACAATACTTCATGATCAGTCTATCCATTTACATCAATATGCTGATGACACGCAGCCTTGCCTAAGACAGACCGCAAGTCCTTCTTTAATAGACGTACAAACGAGGCACATTTCTTCACCAGGGCGGAGGATGTCGGACTGACTGGAAGGCAAAGGGCATCACACTTCACCGGGCGGCCGACAGGGAGCTGTGGAGCGACGAGCAGGTGGCCGAGGAGGTCGCCGCGCCAGACGCCAGCGACAAACTGCGACATCACAGGTGCAACCGACAACCACCCCCAATCGTGAGCAGGCGCTACTGGAGCGGTGAAATGCATTGTAGGCAGTGTCAGACATGGGGGAATGGCGGAACAGTGCAGATGCAGATGCCTCATCCGAACAGTCGTTGAGCGATGACACTTCACAGCCTGTGTGGCCGACTCACGAAGACTCGCAGTCACTTCCGCATTTAACACCCCAGACTGCGGACGATTTAATGTAGAGACACGATGTAAATCATGGACATGCAAATATAAGATTACAGTAACATTCACCTATTGCTTTGTGATTTCTGTGGTCCCCGCGTGTAGTCTGCGCCCATTCTTTGCCAACATTCTGCGGGACACATGGCCTACGAACAGGCTAGTGTAGGTGCACGCGCGCTCCACGCTACATCACATAGAAAAGTTGCGCACATAATACCTACGGATACATCAGGCCCGAGCCCGCCTACCCCATTCACTGTAGGTTCTAGCCCGCCCCCTCCTTTTAGTAAGATACACACGATAAACACTGCCGTGAGCTTCCGAACGGCACTGTTGTTGGTTTGGGAAGAAGCATGTTGTTGCTCCGCTCTCTCCCAGTTGAGCTGTCAGAAGCTCTTTCCTGTTTACCCCGTTCGAGTTAGGACACCCGTATACCCACTGACATTGCAGACACCCATGGGCGTCCGCAGGGGGGGCAAGGAGGGGCGCTTGCCCCCCCCCCCCCCTCCCCCCCCCCCCCCCTGGAGTGCTCCTCCTTGCCCCCCTTGCGGCCATCCATGCTTTTACGGACGCCTTTTGTCCGTAATTACGGGCCCTGCAGGGAGCAGAGCTGTTCCCTGCCAGAGGCCTCAACTCCCTGATCGGGCGCCTCGCACTCCTCCTCGCAGCCCCTCCCGCCCATTGTCATGCTGTCTGTGGCTGATTATCACAAACAGAATGACAATGGCCAGTTTGAGCTGCGCGCCGCAAGCACGAGTGGTTAGGTCTGGACACAAAGACCTCCTTTTAACCAGTGCTTAATTTGCAAAAGCAGAAGTGCCGGTGCCGAAAATGTTTCCAAGGAGGCCATAGCCCACTTCTATCTCTGGTGTGCCCCACCTTCAACACTAGCACTGCCTCAGTCTATCTTCTAACCATGCTCTGATGTTTGTCCCATAGGTCATTTCTCTAAGAGTCTATCCTCTCACCTCTCTAATCATTTTCTATCGTCTTTGTCACACCTGGTGTGTTACCTACTTCCCTGTATTTCTGATTTGCCCTCTATTCCTTATGCATTCTACCCATGCCCGTTTTCATCTTCCTTTTTATCCATATTCTGCTTTCTCTCCCCTCGATCTTGGCTCTTTACTTTCACTCTTCTAGCAGTGATTAGCTGTATCTCCGTTTTATCCTTTCTCTGCTCTTTTTTTCTCTCTGCCATGTCCTGTCCTCTACAACCTTTCAATCTATCTTCTCCCTTCTATCACGGTCTGCTGCGCACCATGTCTGCCTTCTCTTTCTCTCTGCATCTGATTTGCTCTCCTCCTTTTCTTCTACTCTGCTGTGTTTTATCCCTCTCTTCTCCTTGTTTCTTTCCCCTCTTGCTCTCTCTCATCTTTACTAGTGCTCTCAGCCCTGTCTCTAGCCTGTACATGTCCCTGCTATTTTGTCATTCCTAAAGAAGGGCAAGGTGACATGTATTTTAATTCTTTATCTAAACCGACACGACACGAGTGCAAAAAAAAGAAATGCACACCAAAATAAAATGCTTTTTTGCACATATTAATCAGTTCATTGCGGAACAGGCGGCTGCTCCAGCACAGCAGGTTAGGTCACCGCTAGTGCCTCCTGCAATTAGTAGGTCCAGGGGTGACAACGGCATCGGCATCCGATGCTGAGCTTGCTGTGACCCTGACTGCTACAGCACAAGCATTGTCCCCGACCGTAATGCTGCCAATGCCGGTGTGTATGGCTGTGGCGCCTGCTGGACTCACGCGCTGAACAATTAGCATGCTGGGGGGCAGCGCACAAACAGGTGACTCCATGGCGCACAAAAGTTGTGCTCGGCCACAGCCGTATTGAGCACATTGCGGATAGCAGCAATGTAGGGCTGCCATCTATACCACTCTGGTCACGAAGCAATTTGAAAATGCACACTTAATTTAGTTTATTCTTCCTCGCGACCTCACTCCCAAGTTCCAAATGAGCTCTCAGAGCTTCCTTGCCTGAAATCCGTCATGAGCTAGCCCCCACCTACAATTAGCCAATGGGAGGCTCAGGCAATGGCAGGGTGCAACAGACTCGGGGAATCGAACGCAAGCCATTTTTTGACGATGACTTCTTGAATTCGTGACAGGTGTGATGACATCATCACTAACGTGGTGATACACAATCATGCCTGCCTGAACCGGTGTATGCCTGCCTGTGAACACATACCAGCCAGTCACCATGGCAAGGTATGTTATACTTTATATTTTGGAATGGAATAATTAATATTGAGATGACCACCTGCAGGTTCAGAAATCATAGCCCCGGCCCTGTGAAATAAGTTCCGGTGCTGAGCACCGGAAAGCACCGGCTCAAACTAAGCACTGCTTTTAACACAGTGTAGCTTGAGAGCAAGAGGTCTTCTGAATGAAGTTCTGGGGGGGTCGATGCATTATTCTCCCAAGTCAAAAATTGAGGTTGCGCCATAGCCCAGATTTCAAATCCCACCAAAACGTACACAGACTCGTGTCAATAACATATCTATCTGCCAGTATGCACCCTATCATGTCTGGCAGGACATGCTGACCCTGTGTTTCACTGCCTCCTATCCCCCTGCACCCCACTCCCCACTGCCTCATATCCCCCTGTACCCCACTCCCCGCGCTCAGGGCCGGCTCTAGGGCGGTGCGACCGGTGCCACCGCCCCGGGTGCTGACTTTGTGTAGGGGGCGCTAATATGATTTTAAAAGCACCTGCTTCTTTCCTGGACTCCTAGAAATTTTCAGCCACCAATAAAAATGTCTAAATGACTGCAGTGATTAATGCACTTCTTAGAGAGGGAGAGATCGAAGTTTTGTGTAATGGAAGTTTCTACTCATCCTAAGGTAGCGCAGAGGGTTACTATGCTTGCTGCAAAGAACGTGCAGCTCACAAAGTGCGTATAATGTAATGTAAATAGGTCAGTGGGTCACACTTTTGTCAGAGAGACCATATTGTTGATAACTCTTTATGAGTTAAAATCCTAATGTGGAACAGTGAGCAAGTAACTGTTATGAAAGATGCATGCAAACTGTAGGGTATGGGCTAGAGCGTTATGATTTCCCCCCAGCTTTTCATTATCCTAATGTGGCAAAATGGGTTAATTTGGGTAGAAATCAATTCTTATTAATAAAGGGAACCCCCCATCCATGGTGCTAGGTTTTAAATTCTAGGTTTCTGATTCTCCTGGCCAAGCCCTCTTAAACTATCCTGCCTACCTGTACGGATGCCCTGTGACTCCTACACCTTCTTGTCCTCTCTCTTATGTAACATTTCCTATGCACTGTTTACACACTTATGATTGTTTGTCTCTATGTAATCTGTGTAATGTAAAGTATTCTGACAACTTACACGGATAGGAGCGGCGCTATAAAATGAATTAAATGCACCTGAGACTGAATGGTTACGGAGGCTTGAGGGGCGCTGTGAAAGGATGGTTATGAAGAACCTGTAGTGGAGGTGGTCATTGGGGGTGCCAAAAAGCATTGTCGCACTGGGCGCCACGAGCGCTTAAGCCGGCCCTGCCCGCGCTTACTGCCTTATATCCCTCTGTACCCCACACCTCGCGCTAACTGCCACAACATATCCCTCTGTACCCCACACCTTGCGCTAACTGCCACAACATATCCCTCTGTACCCCGCACCTTGTGCGCACTGCCACAACATATCCCTCTGTACCCCGCACCTTGTGCACACTGCCACAACATATCCCTCTGTACCCCGCACATCACGCTCACTGCCACATATGCCTCTGTATCCCACTCCTCACACTCACTGCCTGATCGCTCATTTTACCCTGCCATTCATCTTCTACGTGTTCTCTCCCCTTCCACTCGTTCTACCTCTGTTCACCCCCTTACTTCTTTTAGTGCCTTACATCTTTCTCAATATCTCTACGTCTTTTCCTCTTCAGTAACATCTGTGGCACATCTCTGCACTTCCATTATATCAACGCACCCCTCTACCTCACCTGTCTACCTCAGTCTTTATTATTCCCTCTTCCTCAGCTGTCTCTACATGTCTATGACACACCTCTCCCTCTCTCTACCTGGCCCCCTCACGTTCTACGACTGCGTTATTCTCCCCTCTCCAGCTTTGATTTACCTGTCGCTGCTCCTGAATCTTTTTCTTCTACACCTCACTTCTTTGTCTACCCTTCACCCCTCGCTACCCTTCTGTTTGCCTTACTACGGTCTTTACCCGACCCACCTTTCAGTGCCTCTTCCCATTTCGCCTCACTCCCTCACAGCGCTCTCCTAGCATGCATCTGTTTCTCCCCTCACCACCATGCCTGTCTCTACCCCTCCTTATCTTTCTAACCAGCCTAACTTTCTACCTTCCTGTTATTCCTGGTAGCGAACATTTCATTTCACCCCTCCGGTTGTATTACCTATGCATTCAAATTGAGTAGGTCATTGTTGTGCTCCCAACCAGACATCGAGACCCAGTCCCCTAGCCTCTCAACATGCCCAGATATAACAACAAGCATTGGCATAGCCAATTGGTCTCGCCTTTGGGACCTGCTGCAGAACTAAATACTTATACTGCCGGCATCATACTTACCCAGCGCCAAGACGCCTCGGCAAAAGTGAGCTATATAAGTTCTTCAGTCAGTGAGTCAGTCATAAGGTCCCAAAGGCGAGACCTATTGGCTATGCCAATGCTTGTTTTTCTCAGGTTGGCCTGAACATTACCCGATCCTGATTGTCTGCCATTTTAGCCCCGCCCCCATTGATTAACATTAGCCACGCCCCTTCATTTGCCAGGTTCGCCCCCCCCTGGAAAAATTTCTGCGGACGCCCATGCAGACACCTCTGGCAATCACTAAAGTCTCATTACTCACGCCTATACCCGCTGCTAGCGCGCTCATACATCCACACAACCTTATCTCCTACTTCGCAAGGGCACAGTACCTGCTGTGTCATTGCTTTATGCTTCATGCAATGCATCAGCTGGGTGTCACGCTGCCTTTGCAACGCACTCCATGCCGTACACTAACGTAGTAACTTGGAATGTCAGGGGTATCCAAACGCCTGCGCGCAGATACGCAATATATGCCTATTTGAAACATCACGCTGCACATATCGCGTTTCTACAGGAAACACACATTTCCCAGCCGGAAATTTGCAAATTGCAACAACGATAGAGGGGCCAAATATTCGCCACGGGGTATTCCGCTTATGCGAGAGGGGCTCTGATATGGGTGAGGCCTGGGACCCACTTCGAATCTGAGGAGACGTAACTAGATACCTGCGGCAGATATGCGTTTGTTAAGGGCCGTCTAAATGGTCTGCGGTTGCTACTTGGCTCTATATATGCCCCGAACACGGAGCAAGCCCCTTTCTGGCGCGCACTCATGGGTCTGTTATCACGCTGGTGCGATGTCCCCTGGTTGTTAGGGGGCAACTTTAACTCGGTTCTTGACACGACACATGATGGACCGTTCCCACCACTTCCGCATATGGCAGCGACCTCCAATGCTCGACATCTAGGAGAATGGTTAGCACATTGGGACCTGGCAGATGTGTGGAGAACCCTCCACCCCCAGACGCGACTTTACTCCTACTACTAACATCCCCATGGGTTACATGTCCGAATTGACCAATTTGTTTCAAGCACGACACTTCTTGGTCAAAGTGCATTATGGTGAATTATCTAGGAAAGACACACTTGGACTATAATCCACACATCATGACATTTCAAGGGGAAGATGATGGCCTTGTGAGCCACATTTGGAGGCTTCAGCCCCTGGCACTAGAGGATCCCCCGTTCAGAGAGGCATTGGCCACAGCGCTGGAAGACTACTTTGGACACAATGAGGGATCGGTCGCAGATGTTGGGGTCCTGTGGGATGCCTGGAAGGCGGTGGTGAGAGGGCACTGCATGGGTCTGAGTTGGTGTCTTCGGAAACAGTTAGATGATGAGGTCAAACTCATAGAAGACGATCTGACACACCTTGAGGCTAGCCTCGCGCAGGGCACTGCGGTCCAGCGAGACATAGATGATCGTCGACGTCAACACATAACGGCACTTGTGCGCTTGCGCTGCCTTAATTATGCATCCCATGCTGCGCGCACCCATTTGTCGGCAGACAGGGCGGGTCGCCTGCTAGCACGCCTGATCAGACAGGAACAAGCTCACACAGCAATCCTACAATTGCACTCTGCGGCTGGACCGCTACTCACCATGCAACGAGACATTCATAATGAGTTTACCACACATTACGCCTGGGTCTATCAATCAACACAGCGCAACACCTGCAGACATGGAGTCATTTCTTACCCTCCTACAGTTACGCGACATCACGGCTGAACAACGTGCTTAATTGAATGAGCCGCTCACATTATTGGAAATACAAGCTTCCATTTCCTCAAATGCTAGCGGTAAAACACCTGGACCTGATGGCTATCCGGCTCAATATTATTAGGCATACCAGCAGATCCTAGCACCGAGACACCTTGCAATGTATCAAAATGCACAGGAAACTGGCAGGTTGCCTGATACGCTATGCGACTCCTTACTGGTGTCCCTTCCCAAGTCTCACAGAGATACAGAACTGATTGGATCCTACTGGCCACTGGCGCTCCTTAATACTGACTATAAGATATTGGCAAAACTGCTGGCGAACAGACTGGCTAGGTTGGTGCCTCAGTTAGTCCACACAGATCAGAATGGGTTTGTGCCGGCTCACAGCACATCGCTGAACCTACGATGATTTTTTAGAGTGGCGCATTATGCGAGGGTCAACTGGTTGCACGCCGGATGTCTGGTCTTGAACCTAGAGAAGGCTTTTGACACTCTGGAGTGGGGATTTTTATTTGCGGTATTGCAGGGCTACGACTTCGGAGTGGGATTTTTGAGCCTCGTCAAGCTGTTATACACGAACCCAACAGCCAAAATTAGGACGGGTCGCCAGGTCTCACAGCAAGTTCCCATTGGGCAAAGCCTGCGATAGGGGTGTCCGCTATCTCATCTGTTGTTCGCACTGGTGGTCGAGCCGCTGGCGGAGGCACTTCCCTTAGGAGATGATGTACATGCAGTATCGCTGTACAATGATGACCTACTTATCTACCTTAGTGATGTATGGCGGTCCTGCTCGTCAATTGAGCATACACTAAATCACTTACCCTTGGTGTCCGGACTGAAAGTGAACTGGGACAAGTCATGCCTGTATTCCTTTGTGGATTCTGTCCCAGACCCACACTTAATTATTAGTGGTAAGCCAGTTCACTGGCAAACAAAGGCGTTTAGATACCTCGGAGTCCATATCTACCACGAACAAAGGGACCTTCTCGAGGGCAACTGTCGCATGCCTTTGCAGTGGTATGGGCGCAAATGACATTTTGGAAAACCCTGCTGCTGGCAGTCATGGGCAGAATTGCGTTAATAAAAATGGTGGTTTTACCACGTTTACTTTATCACCTCACAAATTTACAGCTATATCTCCGACCACCCCTGTTCAGGGATTTAGAGTCAGACTTGCGACAGTTTATCTGGCATAGTTCACGCAGCAGGGTAGCGATGATCAAAATATACCCCGCGACCGCTCAGGGGGCCTGTCGCTGCCCAATATGGAGCATTACTATTTGGTGGCACAGCTCCAATGGGTGGCAAACTGGCTCAGTGCGCGAAACCTTGGGAACAGTGCAACACAGGCACCTGGGTACACCCAACCTCAGATAGTGGCGCTTTTCCTCCCTAACAGAAAGGGTAGCTCACCTACACAACTACTGTTAAAGGTGGCTTATCAGTGTTATCGTCGTTGCCTTTGCCTCACGCACCGGCTTATACCATATGCACCATCTCTGCCTCTCTTGGGCAACCCCAGATGACATCGAGCGATATCCAGCGCGGAACTCACATCATGGGAAGAGACGGGCATACTAACAGTAGGTGATTTATATACTGACGGACATCTTGTCCCCTTCGAGGACTTAGCTGAGAGCTCTCGCCTTCCACAAGGACAGTTCCTCCTTCATGCTGGAGTGTCTTGCACACTGAACATACACTGGGGAAATGTGGCACAGGAAACTGCCACACATCTTACTATACAATATCTGCACGAACTAGGTACTGGTCGACACCTCACCAAGTGGTTTTCAGAGTCCCTCGGAACACACACAGTACCGCCACTACTCTCTTTACGTGCTCACTGGGAGGCGGACCTCCGCAGACCAGCCACAGACCGTGAATGGGACAGCATACTTGACGGCCCCACGCAAATTCCACGTAACATGCGATTCTGGCTCATTCAGTATTATATACTGCACAGGGCTTACCTCACGCTGGCAAAAATAAACAAATATTTTAATCGTACAGTCACCAAATGTGCCAGATGTAACGAAATAGGAGCGGACCTCTTACATATGTTGTGGTCCTGCACGGCCATACAGCTATAAAGGGGTGAAGTTACTTGGAAGTTAACACAATGCATGGAGTGAACACTGGACTTGACATGGGAGGTGTGCATTCTGGGACTTTACCACAGATCTAAGAGACATAAGGTGACATCCAGGTACATAGACCTAGGACTAGTAGTGGCCAAGCGATTGCCCACACCCCGCTGGAAGTCCCCCGACCCCCCAGTAGCCAAGGCCTAGTATCACTCCCTCCTGTGCTGGGCACGGGTGGAGAGCGTTGCACTGCGCCGCGAGAAAGCAATTGGGTTGTGTAAGCAGCCACTAGCACCAGCGTGGGAGGCAATATTAGCGGATTTTCGCTTGACAGAGCAAGACCCTGACATGGTAACTGACACAGCAGTGAGTGATGATTACCAAGTAGTGCCACAAATGGCGCCCCTCTAGCTCC
Organism: Triturus cristatus; assembly: GCF_964204655.1. NCBI lineage: Eukaryota > Metazoa > Chordata > Amphibia > Caudata > Salamandridae > Triturus > Triturus cristatus. The sequence continues at coordinate 1,047,783,098 of NC_140590.1, forward strand.
TCTAGGGCGCAGATACAGTACACGTGCCTGTTGATGCTCCCTGACGTTCAAATATTGCACATCAATCATGTAGGCATGGGTAATTACAACTACACAATAACATGTCACTAAGCTAGTAGCTCCTTTGACTAAGTAGGTACATATTCTTAACATGTATGGTTGAGGCAGATAAAGCGCGTTATTAATCATCATTATTGTATGTGTATTGCTACCAGATGGGATTATTTTACTTGTTTTGCACTATGTTCTTCCCCCCTACCCCCTTCTTTTCCTTATATGCACCTTCATTACATATTCATTGGGCAGAACGTCACATTATCACGCATTGTGTGTGTAATTTATTCATAATAATATGTATGTACATTGACATAAAATACATTGCGATATGTAATGATCTTTTATGATGGGAGACATAAGACATGTATACGGTCTATTCTGTTAGGTTTAGTTTTTAAATTCCCCAAAATATCAATAAAACAAATTTGAAGAAAAAATAGACGTACAAACTAGAAGTTATCACTCTTGATTAAATAAACCCTACAAAGACCAAATTCCTATTTGTCTATTTATTAACCACCCCAGTCCTAAAAAAAGTTTATACTCTACATACTCCCGGCACCTAACCATCCCTAGAACCTTGTGCAATGTTTCTTGACTGCATACTTATGAAAACCTCAGTATAAATTATCACATTGGCAAGCTAACAAGATCTTCCTCCTCCAACTACATCTGCCGAAGGAACTAAAACCCATTATCCCAGGCATTGGTCTGAAATCTGGAGTACTGACACTTGTTCTAATTCATTTAGACAGTGGTAATCCTATCCTAGCAGGCGTCCTCAAAATTTCTAGTGCACCTTGTAAGAAATTGGAGTATTAGTTGAGGGGGCGGGGAGGGTGAGAACCCACCTCACATAATAATCTCAATCCTTGTAATGGTTAACCATAAAATTCTCTAATTAAACCTGCACTCAACCCTCTGGTAGCTTGGCCAAAATCAGGTAGACTTGACTTGTAGACAATACGTTAAGTACTTATGCACTACACAAATAGTAAAAAAGTGTAAATACAAGAAAAATCCCAAACCAATTTAGAAAAATGAAGAATATTTTAATACACCAAAACAACAAAAACCCAATATGTAGAACCGGAGTTATGAGTTTTTAAAAATTAAGGTTCCAAATAGCACCAAAATGTGCTCAGTGCCAACCGCACTCATCTGTTTGCGCCTGACCGGAACAAAGTCAAAAGTTAAGGTGAACCGCAATGGAGCACAGGTTGGACACAGAGGCCAGGTTCGTCCCAGTGGAAAGTTTTACCTTTGGACTTAATCTCTGGAATGGAAAGTCAAAAATCCTCACTTGGGCAAGGCAGCAGTCTGTGGCCAAAGAGAGTTCTGCGATGTTGGATAGCTGCTGGACATGAAGCCGTTGACTTAGAGTGACACCCAGAGAAGGTTGAATACTTGACGCGCCTTCTCTTAGTGAAGATTTCTACCTCTGGACTTAATCACTTTTTTTTAGCTTGGATTGTTCCAGGGGGCAAGGCTGCAGGCTCCACAAGTCTAGACACCTTCTATGCAAAATCCTGCTCAATCGAATTTGCTACTGTAGAAAATAGTGTAGAGGTAGCAACCTGAATCTTTAGCTCAGCGGTAATGCACATTCATCAGATCAGCTTGGCTGGTTGGTCCCGGTCCCCGTTGGTTCTCAGAGCAAAAAGTTGGCAAAAAGTTTCTTTGTTTCAGGAAACTTTAGGAGGAATACACTTAGACACCAGCCAAGGATCCAAGCCTTGGGGACAGCAAGTGGGGGTCAAGACTCATTCCAGCTGAGGCCAGCAGCAGGTCCAGTTGGAACTAGTCAACTTGGAGCTGTAATAAAGGCCTCAGGAAGGTTGAATACTTGACGGTCAGCCGACTGAGCATTGTAATCATTCTGGGGTCCTGGGTACAAGTCAAGAAGGTCCTGTGTTCTTTCATGATCTTCACATAGCAGGACACTTTTTATTGTAACAGGTCCAGTAGTGTTCTGAGGAGGGTACTGGGGATGTCACGTTTATTCTCAGTGCCAGCCTGAGGGTGGGAGAAACCACTAGCCACTCCCTAACACAATGGGGTAACATTTCCCAGGAGTGACACTACCCACTTTTGCAGCACTCCCTGTGTATTTCACTGTAAACTATCCCACAGTGCCCTTCTCTACCTAAATCCAACATGGTAGAATCCTTCTTCACCAGATCAGAGCTCCCGTGCCCCCCCCAGAGGTATTGTTATGATAATGATTAAACCCTTCCCTGTGGTCACGCCAAAACAGTTCTGGGGCAGCTCCCTGCCCATTGGGTTTGGAGCCAAGCTGGCTAGGAAGATAAAGGGAGCCAGGCCAAGGTGTGAGATACATCTGCCAGTGGGTAGGCACCCTTTGAAGCTGAGGAATGGGCTGAACACAACCCCCACAGGCCATGATTCTCAAGATAGAAAAACTACCTCTCCACACTCAAGCCTTTGTCCCCTGTCCGGGAGCAATACAACTAACAACAGAGGAGAGCCATTAAAATTCAAGTGACGCTGGACATTGGCAGAAAAGCATATTTGGCTTAGGCAAAGTAATGAGAACTTTCTAAAAGTGTAATTCTAAAATAGTAATATAAAATCTGATGGATTTTAAATTACTATAAAAATTAGTCCTTCAATTGTGGTTCTAGCTGCTCCAAAACTGAAGTTAAGCATTATACACTGCTATAATGTAACCCAGTGTTTTGCTATGGAAGGGCCAGCCTTGCAACAGTAAAATATGACTTTGTAGGGTTTTCACTGTAAAGGACATGTAAAACTTTAAATATACTTGTTCTCCTTTTTAGTACAATGCACCCTGCCCTATGAGTATTTAGGACCTACCTTCGGGTGACTTATAAGTACTAAAAGGGAAGGTTTAATCCTCGGAAAAAATTTATTTTACGAGGTGGAAAAGGCAGTTTAAAACTGCACACAAGGGCTGGCCTGGGGATATGTTTTACACAGTGCTACTTTAGCGGGTGGCACAATGAGTGCTGCAGCCCACTTTTAGCATTTAATTTGCAGGCCCTAGGTACATGTAGTACTATATATTAGGGACTTATAAGTAAATGAAATATGCCAATAATGTGTATGCCAATGTTACAATTTTCAAAGGGAAAAGAATAAGCACTTTACCGATGGTTAACAGAAGTAACGTGCACAGAGACTGATGGCCTAGAAATTTTTTTTTATTAAAGATGGTAACAATTTGAGGGAAAACCAAGCAAAAGATAGTCATTTCCAACACACGTCTTTGAGCTATCATATGTGTCTTTCTGTCTGATCCCAGGAGCCACGCAATCTGAGCATATCTCTCCTATCCTAAAACCGTTTTATGGGCTGACTCTTGAAGCTAGAGTCAAATTCAAGCTAGTTTGCATAACCCATAAGGAAATACACCCTGGCCTTCCTCTATACCCAAAGAACAAACTTCATTCACAGGTGAGAAAAGGAAAACAAGAGACAATAACCAACTAATTATAAAAAATCTCAAAAACCCAAAACATCTTAAGCAGGAATTTGTGTCTTGTACTTCTCTTATGTGTGTAGATCTCATAGTAATATGGATTCTCTCACCCATAGGTGGATACCTAACCTTGATAGGTCTGACGTGAGGTGCTGTGCCTAGAAATCCAGGATCTTTGAACTACCAAACTGCAGGAGTCTCTCTCTCTCTTGCTTTTTTCTCTCTCGCTCTCCATTTCCTCAGTCTCTTTCCCCCTTAGCCCGGGTCTTCGCTATCATCCTTGACCTAATACAAGGTGGTGATTTGTCCTGTGGGGGAGAGTGAGGGACTGGCGCTATACAGAATTGAAATTCCTGCATACACTTCTCATTACGACAGAGGTACTTTGTGAGAGCTCTATAGGTGTCCTTGTGAATGATGCAAGTCAGTAGAGAATTGGATCCCTGTGGATGCCTCAGTTCTGTAATTCTCTAGGATGCATTGGAAATAAGGGTATGAGTGATCTGTGAGTGATCTACGGCTGCCTCAATGCTGTTGTACGAAGGCAAATTGCCTCTGATTGTTAAAGGCGCTTAAAAGGGACTTTGGATATCTTGACACTTGGGAGTTAATGTTCAATATTAGATCAGTGCATATTAAAATCAGAATGGGTTTTGTAGGGAGAACTATTGATGAGCCAGCACTGGATTGAGGGAAGGAGGACAAGGATCTCACCCTATCATGGATTTCCTTTGTATTCGGATGTGTAGTTTTGTTTGGCCCATAAAAAAGCAAAGAAAAAAAACAAAGCCAAAAAGAATTATACATGATTTTTTGCACTGAGTAACTTAGCTGTGCAGAGAGAGCCTCTCTGTAACATAGGGGTAGTGGGGAGGACAGAAAGAAAGACAGAAAGACATGCCATACATTTCTCAGAATAAAGGCCATCCATTCCATTGTTGGCCTAAGTTCCTCCTTCAATCATGGTAGCATTTAGTTTTCTGGTGTTTGCAGTTTTGTTTTTTGCAGGGCTACAGGTAACAGAATGCAAAGGAAGAAGAAGTATGGATGTGCCTTTTATGTCTGGCACAGGGCAGTTCAAAAGGAGATGGGACATTATGCATTGGGCATGGGCAGCAAGAAGAGGAGGGTGGTCTGTAGGTTAGCAGAGCCGCTGTGCTAAGTAGGAAGGGAAGAAGCAGGGAGGGACATAATGGATGATGGGCATGGGAGCCTCTGGGTTGACGAGCAGGAATTTAGAGAGAATATGAAATTGGCAGTGTTGTTGATCCAAGAGCAAAAAGACAACTTCACATGCGTATGTTCACTTAAGTTGGCTTTGTAAAGCATTCAGTTTCATTTGTGTGCCCTCACACAATATTGGATGGTTGTGTCCTACAGTCCTGGTGTCTGCTTTCCTGCTCACCATCCTGGCGCACTGGGGTAGTGGCAGTGCTTAATTTGAGTTGTGGTTGCAAATGTGAACCACGGACACTCATCTGGGCACTGGCACTTATTTTTCCTCATCAGACTTTGGCCCAGAGCAACACAGATTAAAACACAAAAGGGGTAAAGAAGGAAGATGAGAGAGAGGGAAAACAGTGACAATAAAATACAGCATGGATGCAAAAGAACCTTACAGAGTGAGATAAAGGGCAGGGAGTGTTTGGTGGTGGATGAAAGAGACATAAGCTGACGTTTGGCCTAACCTGTCTTGGTATTTAGCACCCCAGCCATCCAATAGCCTCAGCTGCAGGCTTCTGATCAAAACTTTGGGCCCTGGCACATACAGATCACAAATTAAGCACTGGAGGAGCCTCCTTTGGGAAGCCTTCTTAGGGCAGTAGCGGTGCCATTGTGGCAAATGGAAGACAACAGCACCAGAAGGTTTGATTTTCAGTGAGGGATACTTGGGCCAATTATATTTGGACTGTTCGTGGTTTCCCTCATGACAGTGACCCATTCGGATAACCCAGCTGTGCTGATTACTGCGGGTCTGTGCTGAAACTTAACATTTCACTGCAGGCAGCAGATGGTCCTTGCAGGACTCCTTTGTAGCATGGCGAAATGGTTGTTTGGTAATAAAGACACAAAGCAAAACTCAGAGAGAGTGATTATTTTACACCGTAAGATGTTCTTGGACCTTGGCACACCAGGTAGCGGCACTATATGAATCTTAAGTGTGGACCAGATGTACTAAGCAACAGATTTGGCGTTTGCAACCGTTTAAATGCTTTTCCTTCTTTACTAATCCCATTTTAGGAGTCAGAAAAGTTTAACTGACTCCTAAAATGAGAAGCCGAATGGATACTGATTCGGCATCTGGAAGGTGTTTGTTGCAGTCATCCCTACCTGCCAAATGGTTATCTGATGTATCAATGTTTGGTAAACAAAATCTGGTAGCAAAGCATTGATATTTTACCGACATCTCAAATGAGGTGGAAAGACATTCACAAAAGGAAAGGAGGCCCCTTGGGACTCCTTCCCTTTATAAAGGTAAAAAAAAGTTTTTTTAATAGGAGACAGTGGCCTCCTCTTACACAAACAAAACAAAGAGACATTTTCTTTTTAAGGAAAACGGGCTACATTTTAAAAAGTGTACCTTATTAAAAAGCAGTCACAGACCTGATGTTCTGCTGAGCCTAGCAGGCCACCAATGATGGCGTCCAATCGCATTGAATCACAATTCCTTAATATGCACGAGGTAGGTTGGATTCCGACCCACTGCGATTCAGATTTTTTGGAACTGACCTATTAGTACTTTGGTTGGTTCTTAAAAATCTTTATTGGTGGCAAAAGTGTGCGACTCGTAATTTGTGACCAGTTATTACTGCATGTGTCCCCATGGTATTTAACTGGAGTTGCACATAAAACCCTTTCACGCTTAAATCCTTTGCCACCGTTCCACATTTGAGCCCTTGTAAACTCTTTCCTTTACAGGTTGATGCTATTCAGTCACACACTTAGACATCATGGGATGCCTTTTATTCCAATGGGAATTTTCCCTGGTGGCCTGGAGTCTTTGAATGCTTGCACTGTAAGGCTAGGGCTGCTGCTGGTGTCACTTTCCCCAGCTCCCCAGGGTTAACAGCAACACGCATGGGAAGGCTTTAAGGGAGAGAAAAAGAGAGGGTGAGAGGGGGAAGATAGAAAGAAAGCAATCAGCGAGAGAGAGAAGAGAGAGATACTTAATGGGTGGAAAGAGAGAGGTTGCATGAGGGTACGAAGCGAGGGGAGCTGCTTTGAGCATTTTTGCCAGGACTGCTTTTGGTTCCTCAGTCCTGATCTGATGAGAGGTTTGTTGTCACATGTTCTTTTGACTAAGGGGTTACACAGGGACACTTGTTCAGATAATTGTGCTTTTGTGGCCTTTTCCATAAATAAATGCACTAAGTATCAGCCTATTGGATTCTATTACATCATTTTTATTCTTTAAAGGCCACTTTACTTTCAATAAAATAAGAACATTAAGTAAACTTTAAATAAATTAAGTGCCAATTAAGTGTTTCTGATGAAGTGGTGTAAAAGCTACTGTACATGTTCCATGCATTTTCTATAAACGAAAGTACATTTTTTGAAAGTAAAAGTTATAATAAAAAGAATGTTAAGAAGCAACTCTATAATTACCCTGTAAGTAGACAGAAAAAGAAAGTTTTATTGCTAACAAAGAAATTGCTGGTATTCCAGTTCTACAGGCTTCAACCGAGCGACCTATCACTCTTTACTAAGCTAGACTATTGCAGTGCACAGGATAAGGCAAATTTCCGAAAATCGCTTCTGTTGCAAAGAAAATCCCTCTTAAAAGTAGTGTGACACAGTGACCCTGTTTCCATTTTGTGCATTCTGCATTCCCTGTATTTATTCTGCCCAGTGGTCTTGCATTGCAACACTTCATACCCTGCATTAGTTCGCCTTTATATTAGATACGTGCATTATAATCTTCACTGCAAAAGCCAACATGTTTTGTAACCACTGGAAAAACACTGTTTTTTCTATTTTGGGGGTTAGGCATCTGAGTAAATACTGATAAGAAATGATTTTAAAAGGTCTGGAAAACAGAGATGGCATCGCTTGACAGCAAATGTTCTTCCAAGTTGGATTATTCAGTGATATATGTGTATGTTGGTCAGTGTCTGGACACGTGTGATTGTAAGGTATGCTATGTAAGTTCATTTTCCCTATCTCGCCCTCTCTCTCTCTCCATCTTTTTTTCTCTCCCTCCCATCTCTCTTTTTTAAATTCACGAACATTATCTTTTAAATGTTGGCAAATTGCAACATATAGCTTAGATATGCATCCTATGTCACCTTGTCCTATCTCCATAGTTACTAAAAGGTGCCTCTGAAAGAATTGCACTAACATAAATTACTCCTATATGCATCACTGTTGAATTATTAATATATCTTATAACCCGCTAACCAACAGGTCATTGCATTTTCTTTGTAATCATACAAACTGCATTATTGTGTAATGTGTCAATGACTGGTACCTATGTAAAGCACTTCTGTGCCAAGTGGTCCTGCCTTGCTGTAAAAAAAAAATAAGGTCTCATGGACTGAAGAATTTTGTGGTTGCAAATCTGGCAACTTGCAAAAACATAGGCTTTCCAAATGCAAAATGTACTAATGCATTTTAAGCCTCCTTGCAATTTGAAGTTAGGAGGGGCAAGAACAGGGGAACCCCTTACGAACTGAAAACACATTTATCAATGTTTTGCAGCCGCAACTGCAGTTGCAAACCATCATATACTGATTCTTCAAAGCAGGAGGAACACGATTTATAAAGTTGAAGCTGTTCCAAAGGACAACTTCCACTATGGAAATGTGGGCTCATTCTTCTAGTGACTATACAGTACTCCAGGAGATCTCTGCATGTTTCCCCCAATGCCATTTGCTCTGTTCCGATTGGTTTAGGGGAAACCAATCCGTGAGGAGTCCGGGAGGAGCCTGTTAGAGCTTCCCAGGTATTTGTTGAAGGCCGCGGCGTGGACGCACCGCCCAAGCTCCCTTACGGCTTTTAAACGCAATTTTGCTTAATCCTTTTTAATTGTCTACTTGCACAGGAAGGAATCCTTGCTTTTAGAACCTTTTATTCAGGGTACTTTGCACAGGAAGGGGCACTGTGGGTTTCAATTGTTTTTGCACTTACTTTCACTTTACTGTTTGCACTGATGGCATTTGCTCTGTTCTGATTGGTTTGAACACCGAAGGCACGCCAAAGGCAGCCTGTGCCTGTGCCTGTCCGCGACTAGATGGAGGCAGGGGCCAGGTTCCCTACACCCCTTAACAATCAGAGGTTAGTGTACCCCCCTCATGAACTCCTTGCTTTTAGGACTTCTTTACAGCCTTGTGTGAGCATAGGTAGGCGCCAGATGGATCTCCTTTCAGGTGTGCGACCAGCGGCTTTGAGATCAGTCCTCCTAGGCTCACGATTCTGACTCTCCCGTGGTGTGGCAGGATAGCTCTACAGGTATTGCTTCACCTCAGCTCAATTGTCTATCACCTCTGGGTCGGCCTGAGTTTCTGACCCTATCCTGAACAGTTAAATCATGTTCTCCTGCAGACCCCTTTAAACCAGATCTGTTCCTTAATCTCAGGACTCTCTCCTTTCAACTTGTTTGGAACTGATCAATCTATCTTTGTCCTCCCCTTCAGTACCTGCCCCCTGGAAGCATGCCAAAATTTTCCCCCTCCTAAAGAAACCATCTTTAGATGTCTCCAAGCCTGAAACTTTTCATCCCATCTCCCTCCTGCCTTTTCTTGCTAAGGTAACAGAGAGACATGTCAACGCCATTCTAACTCAGTTCTTGGAAGATAACCAGATTCTTGACATCTCGCAAAATGGCTTTAGGCCTGCGCATACTACTGGCGGTCTTGGAACAACTCCGTAGCACTCTGGACAATGGCCAATCCTCAGCCTTGAATTTGCTTGACTTAAGCTCTACATTTGATACGGTGTCTCACAAAACCATGCTTCATTGCTTAAAGGATATCGGCATAGGCAGGTCTGCGCTGTCCTGGTTTGCCTCTTTTTTATATGAGTGATCCTTTCAGGTCATCTCCCCCCCTACAGCTCCCAATCTCATCCTCTGCCACATGGCGTTCTCCAGGGCTCTTCTCTGAGCCCTGCTTTGTTTAACATTTATATCCAATGTTGTCTCAGGTCATCAAATCCTCAGGGCTTGCACTCGTGTCGTATGCAGACGACACTCAGCTTGTGTTCTCTTTTTCTGACAATCATATATCAGACCTGGCTAATTTTCAAAAGGGAATACTCTGTCGCAGAGTTGATAAATGCTAATTGCTTGCGTTTGAACGTGAGCAAAACAGAAATTCTCCTACTAGGGAAAGACATTCACACTTGGGGCGACCATGGTGGCCTTTCTCCCTTGGAACCCCTCACACCCAAGACCTCTATTAAAAACTGGGTGTCTGGGGGGATAACACCCTAACTTTCGAAGTGCAGGCCAAATCAGTAGCAGGCTCATGCTTCGGGATCCTGAGAGGGCTTAAACCCATCCTTGGCTTTTCTGATCCAGGTATTCTGGTTAAACATCCTTTACAACGGACTGCAGTACAGCTCATGACATATTACAATGCAGGGCTTTACAATGCACACCATTACCATGCCTTCCCCACTACAATGGCCCGGTGGAGTTAGAATAGTAAATTGTGTTGTAATGGACTATGCATTGTAATGGATTGCGTTGTAAAGTCCTGCGTTGTAAAAGATGTTGCGGGGTAGAAAATGTGGGGTAATGGCATGCGTTGTGAACACATGCGGGGTAAAGTGTCATATTCGGTATTCTGCAAACCATTATTCAGGCAGTTATCTTATCCCTAGATTACTACAACATCCTGTATTTGAGAGTCAACACGTCTGTAAGTAGAAGACTCCAGGTGGCACAAAATGCCACAGACAGGCTATTGTTCTTCCTTCCGAGGACTTACTCTGCCTCTGGCTTCCTTCACAGACTGTGGACTGGCGTGTGCACTTCAAGACCTTGTGTACCGCCCATAAGATTCTGCAGTCCCAGGTTGCTCCTATTCTGTCAAACCTGGAATCACGGTATTGACCCTCACGTCCTCTACGTTTGGCCGATCCCAATCGGGCAGTTATTCCGCGTGTTAAGAGAGTATTCAGAATCACTTTCAGTTCAGGAAAACTCTGAAGACAGGCATTTTTCCATTTGGGTCCCTTCTCTCTTTGCTGTTTCAAAGCCGCCTGCAGCATTCTGTTTCTCATTTGGACTAGTGCTGGGAAGCCCTGTTGCTGGGGCAGCTATGCACTTTATTAAATTTGGTAACATAACATAACTTTTGTACACATATCTTAAGGTATCTTTACTTTATGGCATTAACATCAGATTTTGCACAAATCTCTAAATGAGAGCCTCGTTTGTCAGTTGGTGCCAGAAGCAGAACTCAGACCAAATGCCAATCATTTTAGCCTTAGGACTGATTCCTTTGGAGAGTCACTGTTCCTGTTGGCGAGAGATACATTAGCGCAAGGAGCAGCGCCTTTTTAATTCAGAATACTTTTACACCTCTTACTCCACACGTCACCACCAGCAATTAAATGGCTGACACCTTCCAGTGTTGAAAAAGCATACCTAAGTGAAAGTTTATGCTGGCCTATTTTCACTGTGAATGTTTCTGTGTTAACTGTGCCATGGGAAGGGGCATTGGAGCAATGGCCAACAAGGGTGCGAATTAAATCAAGTAAAGTGGGCCCTTATTTTGATAGTAAAAACAGCAGTAACTGGGGTGCAGTGAGCCCCTCAGATCCTTGGTGCCACTGCACCTCCTGCTTCACTGATAGGTAGGCTCCTGCACTGGAGACAAGTTGGGAACAGCCTGAAATGGATGCTGTGAATCGCTGCACAGATTGTCAGGGAGAAAGCTACACATTTATGTCTCCCAGATCCTCCTGGGGCAGAGGCTTAGCAAATTCATGGATATGCCAAGAGTTTATTGCGAGAAAAGTGAAAATGACAAGATCAAACAGTGAAGAAGTAATTGGGTGCGTGTGGACTGGCTCAGGAGAGTGATTGGAAAGAGAAGCCTGGCAAGCAGCCTCCCATGCTGGTAATTCAGTAAAAAATGTGGACGGCTCTATTGAGTGCTATATAGATATAGTGCAAGGCCAGTATCCCCGAAAAGACCATGGCCTGATTTAAAGTTAGGCGGACGGCTTACTCTGTCACAAACCTGGTGGATATCCTGCTTGCCCTATTATAAGTGGAATACCTATCATACAGCTAAAATATAATTAGGGCTCCCGGTTTTATGGTATTTATTTTTTTGCCATTTCCGTCTGTATTTATCCATATTTAATTTTTGGGCCAATTTATCTGTATTCATCCACATTTATTTTGTGGTTTGCGTATAAATGAAATTGTAAAACTGTACATTTTCATATCTATTTAACTGATAGACACGCACTCATACTTTGATGTCTGTTGTGTTTTAGCTATTTAAGCTGCCAAATATTACATAACAATACATCGACTGGTAAATGCTAGCAATATAACCAAAAATGAATGTTGACATATTCCGTTATTTAAATAAATGCCATCCTATTTTTTTATTTCCCATGCTGTCCATCTGCTCAGCTACTGGCCTATAATTCGTGAAAGGCAGCACTGAGAGTCACTTAAAAGAAGCATAATTTTCTGCATTTATTATCCACTTTTAAAAATAAATGCAGACAGAAAACACGTTGTTTTTTGTCGTTATTTATCTGTAAAAACAGGTAAAAATGGAAAACAGGGAGCCTTCAATATAGTTCATCAGTGTATGTTTTGCGTCTGACTCTGCTCCATTATAGGCCTGTGAACCAAGGAAGAATACTTCTTTTAACAGTACCTCGTAACCTCCCCCAAACAACACTACATAAGCAATTAATGGTTTAGATAGAAGTTTCTTGGCAGGGGTTATCCTTGAAGAATACCCTTGACCTTCCATAGGCAGGAAAAGGACAGGAACATGTTGACAATGAATCCAGGGGTCCTAACAACCTTGGATGACACTCAAATATTACATATTTATTACAGCAACCTTCCCCAGACATAAAGTGTTTTACATCAAACACTATCATAGACCGTACGCCCAGATTCATTGATTTAGCCTATTGTCCACAGAGCTAAAGACTATGATTTGAACAAAATACTTTAACTAGGGGCACTATGAAAGGGCTACCATGTGTGCCAGTGGGGACGTGGTCTTTGAGGATGTATGAACATGCGTGCATGTGAATGGGATATATGTGTATGGGTGAACAAGAGTCTGTTTCATATGTACTTGTGACACAGGACTTACCGTTCACCATATGTAGCATTGTTACATGTATAACACAATCATACAACCATTTTTTTAAGTAGGAGAAATTTTAAGTGCAGAAAAATGTTCTGAGAAAAATGCTCATAATATGGAAGATTTCTCTGCACTTTATACATTTCTTCCACTTAAAAAAATGGCTGTATTTTGCAGTTATAAATATAACACAGTGTCTACCAGTCACTGTGAGCAAGATGCCTGCTGTGTGTAAATACCCTGTAGGCATGGTGCCATACTTACAACAGAAAAATACAGCCATTTGTTTAAATAGGAGGAAGTGAAGAAATATGCTTCATGAAATATTAAGAGGTAATCAACTTAATTGAAAGTGGAGAAAAACAGTGACTCAATGTTTTGTAGAAATATTTTTATCCACTTTAAATTTTTGACATTCGAAAAAAATGACAGTACTTTTCAGTTATAAATATGTCTACTGGCTACAGGGAGCAAGAGGTCTGCTGTTTGTATACTCAACACTTTGAAATAGGATAAAATTATAATGAAGAATTTACTTAATCATTGAGTTAACGCTTCATTTTAATTTTCTCCCATTTAAAAGCATTCAGAAACATCATTTTGTTCTAGTGCTCCAATATTGAGTTGACAAGGACTTTTATTTAATATTTAAATACCTCAGGGATTCAGTTCTTCACCTCTTTGCCCTGTGTCATAAATCTGAATCCAGCACTGCTCATTATCAGGCCCTGCTATCTGCACCCTGAAGATAATGATGTAAAATAAACACAGGCTTGACTTAACTTTAAAAGGAAAATGTGACCCTGTGCTGACTGAAAAATGAAGTCAAGGCTGTGAGCTACTGGCAGCTCTGGGTTGTGGGATCCAGGTATTGGCAGGGCAGGCACCAGAGTGGCAACTGGGCGTATGTATAATGTGATTCTGGCAGTGAGAGGACTGTAAGGAACTAATATGATCCAGGTTGGGAGGTGGCATGCATTAGTTTAAGGATGTCAGCCCTAATCAGCAGTAATTCTGATTTTATGGTCTCAAGCGTAGAATAAGTGTAGCAGCTCGTTAAGGGCTCCTGAATGATGGAAGCACTTGGATATGAAGAACTTGCCGAGTCAGACTGATGGGGGGGTTGGGGGGGGACAGCTGTAGGTAGTGTCCACTGTTGAAGTCTTAGTAGTGGTGGTTGATAGGGAGAGGAGCATGTACTATTCTGGGTGATGGGAGAGTTGGTACAGGGTTCATTAGAGGGATGGGAGTGAGTGTTGGAGTTCCAGCAATATCAGATGAGGAAGGGGTAAGTGTTGGTAAGTGGGGTATTGGTGGATGGGAAAGATGATGTTGTTGCATGTGAAGTAGTCAGTAAAGAGTTGCAAGGGGGAGTGCGGAGCAGTGGCTGAGTCTAATTTGTTCTTGATGTAGAGAAGAGAATGACGAAGAGTTCCAGGTTGCGATCTGCAGATTGAATGAGCATGGTGCCGTTGTTATAGATGGAGATGGTGGCTTCTGCATTGTACAAAGGAGAGGATGTGATAGTGAATTTCTGGCTGTGTGGTATTTTCTTGATTTGTGGTGGTACTGAGTAGAGAAGATAAGACTTTCCTCCAATACAAACACCGATTGGTAGTGAAGATGAGGTCATTCAATATAATGCCCTTGTTCTGGCAGAAGTGTGGGATCTGTGACGAGTTTCTTTATTTAGGTTGAGTATTTTATGTTTGAGACTTTTTATGGCGTTTTTGGATAGGTTAGTAGGGTAGGTTATTCTGAACAAGTTGTTGCCTGCAGGGTTCATCTTGTCTTGGGATGATTCCATGCTGGGTGAAGAAGTCATGTAAAGCAAGAGGATGTATGGTGGGGACCTCTTCCAGGGTGGCTGCCCTATTGGAAGCAGGAGTGGGGCTTCTATATGGAGAAGTCTTCTCTTCTCATGGGGTAGTGGAAATGTCGGTGTAAAGAAACTGGCATACAGTCACACCTGACTCCTGTGCTACTGAGCATGTGCAGCTGCCACTACATTCTTAGGGTAGGGCTTCCATAAGCTGCAGTCTCAGGACAGTGACTCTGTTACATGTCAGAAAAACTACCTTTTTGGTGTATGTGGAAATACCTAGGAGGCAAGATGAAGGCACAATCATGCCTGTGCTTTTAAAACCTAGCATTAAACAGCTTCTGTCTTTCTGGGAATGCCCCCAGGGATGTGGAGGGCTGCACAATATGCGCTGAAGTCACCAAAAAAGACAGCACACAAGAAAAAGCTGGTAAAGAGAAAGGGATATTATCACAGAAACTGTAATGTGTTATGGATTCCACATAGTTACTTTGAATATATATATATATATATATATATATATATATATATATATATATATATATATATATATATATATATATAACATTATGGCGCATATGAACAAAATCCTATTTCATTAATTTGCCAAAAAGCGATGTAGACATTTTGATAGATCAAAAGCGCCTAACATAAAAGTATGGTAAAATTATACAAATTGACGTCGCAGCAATGGAGTCCGTTCGAGAAATGTCCATGCCTTGTTACATTTATTCATGTGAACTGTATGTGCCTATTCATGTAAATTGTAATTCGGACAATAAAACCTTGTTATACACGATGTCTAAAAACCTATTTGCTCTGCAGCCGCATTCCACCTTGCTCTCTGAAACTGGGCAAACCGGCTCAGAGACTGTCTGTGTTTGTGTACAGTCATATTGTGTTCCTGGCTACTAAGTACTTGTGTGACGCAGCTATTTATTTAAATGTTCTCCTCAATTAACGCGGATGAGCTCCACGCACAAACATGCCACCAGGGCACCGCTCCTGGCAGAGAGGGTGGAAGGAGCCGTGACACACCGACTGGGACACTGAGCCGAACCCCAAAGGCTCATCATTTCTGCATTTTTACAAGCGCTACGTGTGGTGGAGCAGAATTATCCTCGTGCCAGGCAGAAGGTCGGGGAAGCCGGAAACTAGGATACCGTCATCACCATCATTATTGTCCATTTATCGATCTTCATCATCACCATTAAGTTTATTTCCAGAAACAGGATCCGGGAATGTCCTTTCTTGCCTAATATGCATCATCTAAATCCCAGAATTCATTGTGCAGGAAGTACATTAAATCTGGTAGCCTCACTCTGCTGGAACACCGAAGGCTTCTGAATGGATAGAAAGCTCCATGAAGATGGGTTAGGCCTGAATGTTGTACATTTCAGCAACAACTCTCCATCGCCTGGCTCAAAAAAGGAGCTCTACATGAAGGGATAGAAAAAATAGTGAATTAGAGTTGCTATTGTGTTGTGGAAACTGTTAATTGGGTGTCGGGCCTCCTCTATGATTTGTGTGGTGTGGAGAGATTGATATAAACCCATATACATTTAAAAAACGTGCCTTGATATGAGAGGAAATAAAGCGCCACTATCATTTTAATCAAGTGTTGCACACTCCTGGTGAGTTAAGTGTCATAAAAATGTTTTGAAATATCTGTGGTAGATGTAGATTTAGTTGTATAAAGTTGTTTGGTGTCATTGTCGAGGGTGGGGAGCTTGTTACCCAAATGTCTTTCAAGGAGACTTGGGTTGCCATTTAGTTGCTGCCAATGAAAATCTGCCAAGCAGCACTCACCTGGAAGTGGAGAAATGTGCCTTGTACAAGAATACTAAGAACATGAATGGATTGCGTGCACCTCAAAGTAGAGTATTAGGAACTCCTCAGTCTACATAGTAAGTGCATATACAAAGTACACGTCTCTGAGTCACATAGGGGGAATTTGCATATGGCCAAACCTGGCTGGGGCTTGCTCATGTGATCAGAAGTCCCCTAATTAATATGCAGAATACAGACATGTGCCCAGTCCCTTCATATATTTTGGTACTCTTACCAAAAATGGTGGTCTTCACAGGCCTACGTCCATGTTCGAGGAGGCAATAGTTTTAAAAATGGCTTCGACCCAAAGAAAATTTGCATACATTTTTAAACATTTTTAGAAAGTGTAGAATACAAATATTTTTGCAGCTATAGTCAAGAGGGAAATGTGACTAGCTCCCATGTGGGGCTGCACTACGCCCACGGATTATAATTTATCCCAAATGCACCTTGACCTGGATAACACTGAATGGTGCTGTGAAATGTTGCACAGGGAATGAACCGGGAGTGAGTAATGGCAGAGATACACTCTCATTGGCCATCCTCTTGGCTATTTCTCTACGTGCATGCGTCAAAAATTATATAGGTCGATACTCTAGGGGTTGCAGATCTCCTAACGCCTTTATAAATTGTGTCTAGGAAACTAGCTCCATTTTTTTTTTTTTTTTGTTGGGTCAAATAGTGAGATGCAGTTTGTGAAATGTTCTTAACCATTCAACAAAAGTCAGCTGGCCCAGCCCCTCAGACTGGGGATCCAAGACCTCAACATGAGAATTCCTGACACTCACATGTTCGGGTCATCGGCTAAACCGTGCAAAAGAAAGAACAAACCTGCCTTCCCTGGAGCAGATGTACACGTCATCAGGACCTGCCCGGTTAGTCAGTTCAGGAATGCAGTCTTTAAGATGGCGCTGGGCGTCTCTGCTGGCGCCTCACACGTGCCTATTGTCTTTCTCAGCATGGAGCAGTGGGTCATAGCTGGTTATTTGATCGTGCCAAGGCAGGGAGTTCCAGGCGAAACTAACTCGACCAGCTCTAAAGTGCGGCCGGCCAATCACCAAGAGTTGTGTAGGTGTTTGCCTACTTCCAAGCATAACACGAGAAAGGGCATAATATTATTTGATCGAAAGAGTAATGAACACCCTCCTAGCAGAAGTGATGGGGAAGAACAAGCAATGACTTCACCAGGGCCCGTGACAGAAATAGAGCGACTTTGCTGCTGAGCGACCGAATGTAAAACGGCAGAGCACGAGGCTGCGCGAGCCTGCTGGTCAGCCAGCCACGCAGAGGCCCTATTTTTTCCAGCACCCAAATATGTGCTTAAGTTACAGGGACTACTCTGTGCAATGCAGCAGGTACGGGTTGGAGACGGGGCTGTGTTTGTTCCCTTATATTTTTAATTATTAAAAACAATTGAAGCCTTATATAGGAGTGAATTACGTCATTGTTGACGTCAGAGCAATCTACAACAAAGAATATACATATTTACAGTGAAAAAGTGTCGCCCAAATACCACATGCAGGCAACAAGCTGATCAAGAAGTAAGACTTGAAATATGTGAAGACAAATAAATGGAATTAACTGTCCTTCAAACAACACTTCGAGGTAACGTGTATCAGTTTAGAGGATAAAGTTTCTTCTTTCTGTGATTGCCATCATGGTTGTGGATACCTTGTGTCTCTGTGTCGCTGGGGACACCATGTTCCTGTCTCAGGCTTTCAGTTCAAGGTTCAACATTAAATTACATGCTCCGCTGCTAGTTTACTTCAGTTAAACAAACTGGGTTTATGCACCAGACTGGAAGATGTTCACCTGGTGACAAGGTGCCATCCGGATCCCTACCACTGGCACAACTTAGGTTTTCCCTCTGTTTCGAACAGTCTAAACTGAAAAACAGAGGGAGGCAGTTAAAAGAAATAAAATATAATCCAGCCATGCTCTTCTGCCGGTCGTGCGTCCCAAGCCCTTGGACTACAACTTGAAGCTGGACACGTCTCTTCAACATGGCTGACAAGCCGTCCTGCAGCATCACGGACTCAGGAGTGTATTCAAATGTGTTACTACTTACGATGTTGGACTCCCTTCAGTTAGTCAACGCATCACTCTATTTTGTCATTATCTTGGGTTTCGAATTTTTTCTAAACGCACTTTTTCATAAACATATAATACTATATTCTATCTACTTATGGGCACGAGCTCAGACATAGAGAGAATGAAAACTGAGGTCAATTCTCCGGCTCCCAATAGACAGAGCCACGTCTTGGTGATACAATTTTTGACTGGTTCCCTTTAAGCTAGATGGTGTCACTCACCGTTTTGGGTCGTGGAGAGCCCCATGTTACAACAGATCTGCACAATCATGTAGGTGGAAGATATGACAACTAGGGTGAGGGATTTGTAGAGGGTACAGGCGTGTGCTATCAACCACTGTGCCAGATGTCTCCAAGAAAAGGGCAGTTGCCATTACGAAGCTGAAACCAAATACTATCGGCAAATTGTGCATTTCCTTCAAAATGTGATACAAGCCTCAGTCAGGTAGCTCCTATGAGCGCTAAAGGGCCTGATTTACAGTTTGGCATACTGGATACTCCATCACAAACATGACCTTATTACATGTGCATTATAGCCTATGGCACTTGTACTACTGCGGATGGGATATCACATTGGCGACACAGTAACCCGTCCGCCAAACTCTATATCAGGCTCTTAGCTGTGACATTTTGCTTTGCTCCGGATCCATACTTGTCTCCTCTGGCTGTCTATGGATCTGAACATGTTGACTGTCCTTCCTGCTTCAATCTCCACCCCGCTTGCTTTGACTCACTATTTTTACATAGTTCAGGATAAATTCATTTTTCTCAACTTTTTGACCAGAAAGAAGTCAACCAGATGTGTCTTGATATTACTTATCTGTTGTGATTGGACTTGAGTAGAAACATGCACCTTCTGGTAACGCTGATGAATGTGTAAAGACATTGCACAGGTGAGGCATACACATCTCTTAACACAGGGAAGCATAACGCACATGACACACGCGCCTTCACCTTTCAAGCGTGCTTGTTCCAAACAGCTCCATCTATCCCTTACACGTATGTTAATGTCTTGTAGTGTACCACTTGCTACTCCTCAACTTCGTCATCCGCACCCTCATCAGACATACTTGTGAAATCTATAAAATTCCTGGTTGAAATAAATCCACGTGGACCAATGCAGTTCCCCCTAGAACTCAAACCACTGGAGAAAAATGATATTAGTGGAACGTTGGGCATTCTTCAAATAATATTATCCAACATTGCAACTCCCAATTTGACATGAAACTGCTCCCCTATGAATGGTTTCTAGCCCTGAAGTATGTTAGAAAGTACCACAAGCACACACTTCACAGTCGATCACTGTCATAAAATAGCCTTATGTTGACAATTGCACCAAAGGTGTCACAGTTGTTTGGGATTCATAGCATACACACCTCATTTTATGTTTCACAGGGTCAGATTGGGACAGAAAATAGGCCCTGGCCCTAAAATAAAAGTCGTGGCCCCATTAGTGAATTAGAAAGCTAAAAAGTAACCCATGGTTGCACATTGGGGATACTTGAACTTGTAAAGACATGCTGTATAAGCGTTTTGCACGGTATGGAATGTTGCATGGATTTGACATTGCTGCAGGCAATATTTATTTTAAAATCAGACAAATCAACAGCAAAAACCGGCCCAAAAGACCATAAAACAACCACAATACCAGCCCATCTGGCACTGTCTGATCGCCCTGTAGGCCAGTGCAACCCTGCTGGTAAGGAAGACATTGTGTCTGAGTGTTCATGCAGCGTTCATCCCTTGGTGTGGAATGCATGTAGTAGATGTGCTGTAAGTCTTCACCCCAGATGATAAGCCTCTAGTTATACTAGGGTTTTCTCAGTAGACAGTCTGGGCTGTTAAGGGCTGCGGCTCTGGCAAAAATCTGTGACATTGTTTCATTTGAAATGCCCTTAAAAAAACAATCTCTTTTTGCCTGAACCCCTTACTTTATGCTGTACCTCCTTTCTTGCTAAGTTGGATGCAGGCTTGTGTCCAACTTATATTGTTTTTCGTGTTTGTCTGTAAAACATTCTTTAATTGCATATTAAATCCCTATCCGGCTGGACAGAGGTATATAGGACTGACTGAGTCCATATTTATTAACTTGAATCTGATTATTGTCTAAGGACCATTGTTTTTAGAAAAAGTGTTTGGCATCTCAGCCATGAGCCCTGTGATTGAATGGGATGCTGAGATATGTGCTTCCGTATCCACCTGAAGCACTGTACCTTGATCAAGTGCATCTTGCGACACAGTGTGCCGTATTCCGGGTGTATAAGTGAGAGAATAGATATCAGTGTGTAACCTAAAAATCAAACAAGGGTTCAACTCACAGACTATCATCCTTCAGATGTTAGCAATGAGAGTACCAATGCCAGTAGCGGCTGCTACCGGATGGAGGTGGTGAGGTGGGGGGGAAGGGAGAAGGCATGTAATAACAGAAAAATATCTTATCTTTAATGACCCGCCGTCGCCTCTCCTCCGTACTCGTCATCTTCCTGTCCCGGCCGGTGGCAGCAGGAAGCACCCGGGTATCCAGGCTCTCCTGAGCCAATCACAATGCTGAAATGCAGTGCTGTGATTGGTCTGACTGGAAAAGGGTGCCTGTGCATGTTCCTGAACAGGCTGTGTATTGCAGCCTGGTAGGAACATGCAAAGTGCGCATGAGCTGTTTGGTCGGCACAAAAGGGCCGGACAAACAGTTCATGCGCACTTAGGGAGTGCACACCATTCCTCCCCTGCTCTGACCAGCTCCGCCTCACCCCACCACTGACTGCAATAGGGAAAATTAAATGATAATAACGATACGTTATTATCATTTTATTTTTCCTTTTGAGCAGTGAGACAATGCTCCTCCGCCTTAGTGGAAGAGCCGCCACTGACCATTGCACTGAATAATGATATCATCCAGTTACTGCAGTGCTTGGACACCTCAGGGTTTGTAGTGCTATAAAGTTGATCTACTATAACAACAATAAAAACAACAGCAACATTATTATTATTAAAAATGCCTGCAGTAGGGGTGCTCTTGTTTTGCTCACCACATTCCTCCGTCTCCATCTCACCATAAAGTCTAGATGTTTTATTCTGATTTAGAATGTACACGTTAAAATGAATACCTGGGTACACAGGTAAAACCTGCTGGATTAGATTGCTCAAAGAGTCTACCACAGCATCCTAGCCAGCCCCACCCAGTCTGGTTTTCACTGGTAACATCATTGTGATGTAAATAAGCTGCCTGTCTAGATCAGCAGATTACCAAATTGTGTATTGTGAATGCCCAGGCTGAAAGGGTTAATTTACCAGAACATCACTTTTACATATCATCTCTTGGATGCTAGCATCGATCCACGCACCAGAAAAGACCAAGAAGTCAGGCGGCAGACTACACAGCGGAAGAATATTGAGAGATGCGGTATTTGCAGTCCACTTTGTAGCCACGTGCCTTTGTTATTTGTACTATTCATTCCATTTGCAGAATCCCCCTTAACTGCCTGCCCCTACGAGGGGTCTTAGATACTCTAGGTTTGTGAACAGCTCACTAAACAGACACCCACCCCCAGCCAAACCGGAGTCACAGTGACCACCTCACCAAAACTGAGGAATCAGTTTACTTTTTCAATTCCAAATAGAAGTGTCTTCAGACTCCTACCATTGCAGAAAATATTGCCTCTCCATACACTGGTCATCACCCTGGACACAGGTACACTTCTTTGTGCAAAACAAACTAGATAGGTAATGAAATTGTTTTCCAGTAGACAAAAGATTATTAAATGTGCTACATTGCCTTGCTCAACTCAAAGTCAACGGCAATCCCGTTTGTGAAATTAAGATACAGAAGTGGAAAAAACATACTAAACAAGGGACACAAGCAAACAAGTACC
This sequence comes from Triturus cristatus, assembly GCF_964204655.1. Taxonomy (NCBI): domain Eukaryota; kingdom Metazoa; phylum Chordata; class Amphibia; order Caudata; family Salamandridae; genus Triturus; species Triturus cristatus. The sequence goes on from NC_140590.1 coordinate 1,047,805,522, forward strand.
ACTGCACATCCGTACAATGACTTACGTAATGACCATTGTTTTTGCATAGCTCTCATCTCATTACGGAATGCAGGGCTACCCAATAATCACCAAGCAGACTGGCTGAATACTTTAATAACCAAACAGTGAGCTCTTAAAAAAGTAACTTGCATGTAATTTTATTTCAATCAGGGGGTTGGCGTACCCAAAATCCAACCACTAGAAACAACAAAATAACTATAGAAAATAAATGTGTGTAGTGAGCCGTATTCTTAAAAGTTAATCCAAAATGTATTTATGTAATATAGCAAATATTTCAATACAATACATAAAATAGACATATACAAAAACGTTATTGATATTTTCAGTTTTATGCAATATCCTTTTCTTTTTTTATAAAACACGTTTTATTGTTTTTTCAACTTCTACAGCAAGCAGTGCTGTACAAGTCAGACTCAAAAGCTGATACCAGACCTTAATAACAGTAGTACACTCAAAATGTCTATTGGTGATGGGTATTACAGCAGCCCATTGTAACTCCACCATTTACCCCAGACCCCAGATCCCCGAGCTTATGCATCATACTTTTATCCATTTCATTATGGCTGTATATTTGTCCATAAATTTTGTCTCATTGCTTCAAAATGGCGACTGTTGCATATGTTTTATAAGCGTCTCGGTCTCTTGTTCAGTCCTGATTCATCCTTGTTCCTGGTGACTGCTGCTGGTCGGATTTTTGGAGACTTGGCTGTTTGAGTAAGCCTTTGGTTTTACTATATATTTACTATATTTGATTCATGAAGCACTCACAGTACTGATAAAGCATGGGTGAGTATTCTAGAACACCCCAAGCGTGTATCCCGCAATGCCAATTTTAAATTCGTACAATGTATGGTGTTACACAGATCCTATTTAACCCCATAAAGAATACATCACATGTTCTCCGACGCCCAACACTGCTGCCCACGTTGCAAGTCTGAGGAGGCGGGCTTTACCCACATGCTATGGGCTTGCCCTCACCTTAGTGATTACTGGGGGGGTCCGAACTGCACTTGGAGAGATCACGCATTTACAGATCAAGGAAAATTTACAGGAGTGTTTACTGGGTCTCCGCAAGCGCACAAGTGCTTTGAAAGTACAACTGTGCTTTCTTGACCTTGCCCTCATAGTGGCCATACAGGCGATCACCATCAGATGAAAATCCCCTAGATGCCCTACTATGGCCACGTGTCAGGAAGAGGTGATACGATGAAGCGGTGCCAAAAGCACAGCAATTAGGCGAGAGGAGGCTCGCGGCATACGTAAACACCCCATTTCTATGGAGTGGGATCTCATGCTGGAGGGTTTTAAAACTCTAGATCGTCTTCCTCCACATATCACTCCTACCCCATAATGTACTCAGTTGTATGCGGCCCACGGGTTAAAGAGCTGTTAAGGGTCCTATTCACGTTTCATCTGCTCACCAGCAGCAACACGTAACAAGTGGTATATATATATACAACACACAAGGTTGAGTGGCACACAGGAACCAGCAGGCCAGGAGGGCGGAGGGTGGGGGAGTTATATGTTATTGGGATTGTTTAGAAATATAATGCATAATTGTACCAAGTGTTATTTGTGTATCTCATATGTATGTATGCCCTCATTTTTTCATAGCCACAAAGTCTGTCTTATTTTACTCTGGCATACGCAAGCAGATCGTTAGTCTACACGAAGGAAATACTTGTATACAATTAGAAAAAAAGAACATGCCATGTTGTACTTGTTATGACAACTTGAAATTACTTTGTGGTGCTCAAAAAAAATTTTTTTTAAATAATGAAGCACTCACAGTACTGCTTGTTTGTTGTTCTTCTATACAGATTTCCATATAAAACGTATTTGCCTCAGTGAGACTGTGACTATTAGGTAAGTGCCTCTTTATGGGCTTCAGAGCTTATTTTATGACTATACTTTTTCAATCACTTACACTCCCCCTTCTCCTTTTTTCATTCATCTTTTTCAGATTGATTGCTTTTTTTTTGTTGGTTTATTTATTTCTGTGACGCCTAGACCTGATGAGTTAGGATTTGTACATTTTCTTCAGGGCTATTTTCACATTTGGTTTGGTTTTATCACACTGGTGCTTTGTTTGATTGAACAGGATGTTGTTGCTGGATTTTAGCATGTGCTTGGTAATTGATCTACAATTTGTTTTTTGTTAGACTTTTTTCACTTTGGCGTACTCTTTGTTTTCCTGTCAGCATTCCTTTCTTATATATATTTATTAGCATATGCTTTCTTCAGTAGGTTCCTCTGGGCTCGGTCCTTTTGGCAATTTTTTACACCTTTTCCTGAAGATGTTTCTCACAGACTTTGTGGCTTTAACAGACCGACATGTTGATGACACATCCACTCTAACAATTGTTTAAACCACAACTTAATGGCCAATTATTTTAGAAGGAATTTTGGTTGGATAGACTTTTATTGGTTCAGTGGATTTCCCTGTTACCACTAATCACCATTTAATGAATTGCGATTCGTATCCTGTGGTTATTGTGTGACGGGTGTGCTTTCAACATTTGAGCTTTCGCAAACATTCAGTGATTGCGATATCTGCATGTATTTCATTATTTTCTATATTACATAAATATATTTTGCACAACCTGCTCACAGGAAGCCTCACTACACATGTTTATTTTCTATAGTTCCTTCATTGTTGTCAGTGCTTGGATTTTGTTTACATAAACCACCTTGATTGTATTGAAATTACATTCAAGTTACTCCTTCAGGAGGTCCCTGTTTGATCATCATAGCTCTCATGGTAAGCAGCGTGCCCAAGAAACATGGATAAAACTTGTGTACAGTTTTTTTTATCTCTAAATTAAAACTCTTTTACAGTTAGCCAATAATAACAAATTGAACATATGTAGATAGCTTTCTTGCTGTCTTCCAAGGGGGTGCGCTATAAAGTTACCTGCATTTTAAAAGATATATATGCATAGAATTTGTCATATAATTGTAATAATTCAGTTAATAAAATCAATATGAGTAAGACAAAAAATCAACTGCCGAATCATAAGTATAGAACCTGGGACCTAACATTACTCATCCACTTGTCAGAGAGCAACTAGATTCTAATAGAGCCATCTTATGCATTTTGATTGCTGAGCAGCGTATTCTGAAGATCACTCTCTTCATGTGTTAGTGGCCTTTCAAATCCTATACTTGTTATAAATGATGCATTGTCCTCAAATGACTTTATTAAAGTATCTTAACATATAACATATCGTCAGATAAATATCTACTGGGGGTAGGTTGAATACAGTTAATTGTATGGAACTTTATTATTCCATACCTAAATGCAACTAAAATCCTACATAGATACGGATTTCATATTTTATACACAGAAGATAGATATTGATAAAGAAGTATATATATATATATAAGTATATATATATATATATATATATATATATATATATATATCATGTTATTACAATTGGTAGATCCAACATCCTGAAGACGTTTAGTCTAACAAGAATCATGCAAACCAAAAGCTCTGCTGTGGCTACACAGAACAAGAGCAAAATAACCTGATGCATATAAGTAACATTTTAATGTATAAAACCACACATCTAGTTAAAATAATCTATACCTAAATAAAGAATCCATAAAGAGGATGGTTTCTGGAAACGAAACCATTTCTACCACAGACAAAGCAAGAAGTTGGTTCTCAAAGGTTCTCTTAGCATGGGCAAGGGGATCAAGTTAGGGCCCACTAGTGGAAAAGTCCATGGGAATGGGCAAGGGGAAATGGAGCATAAATCGGGAAAATACAAGTTTGTTTTCTTACAAAAGTGCTCCAAATCGTCTAACAGGCAAGTTTATCAGCAAGGGCAAAAAGCAAGGGGCATAAAGTAAGTCTGGCAGGCAGGTTGGAGGTAAGGTAAGTGAAACGAAGGCGTCTGAGCTTAGGCATAAGCTCTCCTCCTCCTAAACAATGAAGTTTTATAGTTCATATTTGTCATTATGACATCAATAGTCGTTCCACAATGGTCGGATCGTCATGTGATCATCCTTTCATCTTTCCAGGTACAAATTGTTACTCCTGCATATTTTCCCATGCACATCATGAAAAACTACTCTCCATTCCGTTCTCACAGGGTAGTTAACAAAGTACTTATTTACTTTGTTGCTTTCCACAGATATAGTGGAGCGGTAATATTCCCGCCATTCACACACAAAGGGGTAAAATAAAGATCTTTGTTGTCTAAAGGAATGTTGCATGAACCAAGAACAAATAAAACAACATTTGAGAAAAAATATAAAAGTCCAGTTTACAAGTCTATGAAATAATACAACCCAAAGAGAAAAGACCTCTCAATATGTTTTAAATTCAACATTACACAGACATGTTCAACTTCAAATATGGCCTACTACCACAATTTCAAAAAGTAGTAACTTGTAAATTAATTCTAAAAATCAATAAAACACAATTTTTCTTGTACACAAATGTTCTTTATCATGTTAAGCACTTATACTGAAAATTTCAGACATCTAACACATTCAGTTTAGGAATTGCACCAATCTCGAGTTTGTCATGATACTCTGCAATGAAGTCATAGAAAGGTTAAGTTTTCATTAGTTTTCATGACATCTTTGTTAAGAATATAATGTAATCAGTTACTGAACATCATAAAATTCACCTAATTGATCAATCTTACAGTTTCTACCTAGTCAAGCACTCATTTACAGTGCTGGTACATCAACTTTTCTCAGTTTCTGCGTCATTTTTCTAGACGTGTGCAAAGTGCACATTTATGGTTTCATTTTCGAGATAGGTTTTAAGTGTCGGGCAAGATCATCTTTTACACTGCATCACAAGGGAACACTGAAAAAATACCTGAGTAAGAGTGGGGTGGGGGTTGTGGGGATAAAGTTACGTACAGATTGGTCAGGTCAGAAATTCAGAATAATGGCTACTGATAGTGCAGTGCAAAACATTAGATTCCTTCTATAGGTAACGGGGCACTCAGAACAGCGACAGTCAATGAGGATTGCTTGCGAGAGTGACTTAAGTGATTTATAGGTAATCTCGGCAGGCCTTCTTCCACTTAATGAGTGAGAATGTACAGAGTGGTTTGTTGCTAAACATGTTATTTGTGAGAATGTGGGATACCAAATGGGAAATGCAGGATTGAGAGTAAATGACACGCAGGGGTTCGATATGAAGAAGTCTTACCCATGGTCGACTGGAACAAAAAATAAGCCTGGGCGCCAAAAGAAGAGTAGCCCTGATTAGCGCACCAGATAGTTTAAAAAAGGTTTGGAGCTTGTACAGGCACGCTGTATGGGTATTTTGCGAGGTCTGGGAGACTGCAAGCATTTGTCTTTGCTGCAGGCAATGTTTGTGGTAATGTCACGGACATCATCTGCAAAAACCGGCCACAATCTGGTCACAAACCGGCCCATACAATGATCTCCCAGAACAGCCCATCAGGCACTGCCTGATTGCCAAATTGGCCAGTCCGACCCTTGCCTTGCTTTTCCTATGACTTGGTTTGGTGAAATGGCCTTTCATTGCGAAGCAAGGTGGGCCAATGCTTATCAGAGGCGACAGGCGGCCATGGAGGTAATATGGGTGCGTAATGCAGAGTCCTGTTAACATTACAGAGCTCTCAGAAGTAGCTATAAAAGTAATTCCATATAACACTGACACATGCACCCACAACGCACACTCACAGACCAGATTGTCCTCATGACAAAGACATTTGTTTTCAACACCTCAATGCATCTGCTTGGACAGGCACCATGCTGGTGTGTAGAATGGTTGTTCGGGCTGGTTTTGTTTCTAGATCGAGCTCCATTTAAAATGAACTTCTGATTTGTTTACATGCAGTGAATGCAATGACAAGCAGAGCTCTGTGACAGCAACGTAGGTGTGACGTCAGAGGCTTGGGTGAGTCCCAGGGCTTTACATGGACCGATCCTTACCAGTACTGGTCACTGACTGATTCCCTTGAGTAGCAGAACTTATCGTCGGCCAAGGAGAGGTCCAGTAGTCTTAGGGACAGTCGATGAGACTGGTGGTATTTGAAGGTGTCTGTCAGCTGCTGAGACTGCCAGTGTTGCTCTGCATTGAGCCAGGCAAAATTATTCATCAGTGCGTCATTTGTAGTTTGCCAGGCCAGCTCGGGCTTTGGGAGGTCTCGTGTCGCGTTGTGATTGACAGTACAGGATCCAGTGGGGCCCTACGCTGTGAATCCCATTGTACTTGTCTTTTCATCCTCTGTGTCATGGGATTTCTAAGGCATTGCATGGAAATGCTGGGGCTGCCCTTCTACAGTGGGAGTCTAAATCAGGGCACCAGTGGCAGAGAAGGAGAAGTATTCAAAAAATCACTTGAATTCTGTGTACGCGTGTGTGAGTGCGTTTGTAAATGCATCTGTGTTTATCTGTTTACATATGTGTTTTGTGTGCTCATGTCTCTTTGAGTATTTTGTCCACTGCCCTCAACTTCCAACATAATGTCACTGGAATAATTATTGTATTTGCTGGTAACCTGTGGACACAGGGCACATATGAAAAACTCTAGCTCCTTTGGAACATAAAAAAGAAAAAGTGCACAGAAAAACAATAAAGTCCTGGTGTATTTGGAGGAAAAGGTATTATACCTTATAAAACTGTCCTTTATAGCATTGTTGTCCTATGCCCTTTCAGGAATCAAAGGCGGCAGTGTCTTCTATAAGTGTTTATTAGTATCTCCTCAGGACCTGGCACCATAAACCTCCATCCCTGCCAGCATCTAACTGCCCTGCATTCCTTCAAACTCCCACAAATATATAAATAACGTAGAATGTTCGGAATGCGGAGCAAAACAATGTTCACAGACCAAGTAGGTTAGCTACATACAAGACAGAATAAAATAATAATTACAATAAAATATTACCACGGACAGTACTCACCCCCTTCAGTAAATAGACTAAAAAAATAAAAGAGCAATTTGCAACAAAGAAAAATGTATAGGAAGAAATAAAAGCAAGACATTTCCACAAAACACTACCTTATATATATGTTAACTTATACAATTTTCACTGATATTTACACTATGAAAAAACAGAATTAACCAATGGAATAACTATGGCACTTTTCCATCACAGTGGAAATATCCATCCAGTCTCTACGTCTCCCTATCATTTTCCTTCCACGCGGCTCTCTTTTCCAACTTTCTGATTTATTCCAGGACTATTCAACTTGTCGTTAGTTTAATACTCTCAACATACAATCCATGGTACAGTTACGATCCTTACAACTGGTATTACGCTTCATTCCAAGCTACTTCCCTCAATGTAAGCACCATCACCCACTTTGTACTACATAATCTTCGCTTTCTCAACCGCATCATCTTCCTCATCTAACAATCCATCATCAAATCTTAACCTCCGACTTTTCCTCACTTCCACCTTATTCTTCACAGAGAGCAATCTTACTTAAATGACACACTTCCCATCAGAAACCGACCAGAATTACACATGAATTTCTCTATTTTGTGTCGTGATAGTATTTATTCTCACCTTTAGTTATTGTACCATGTTTCTTCACCCTGACCCATTGTTCCAACTAAAACTCCACCTTGTGGCTTTTGTTTCCCCCATATCTCTTACTTTTTGTAAGGACCATAGCCCCTTCTTAGACTTGAATAGCCAAGCTGCCCAACACTTACATTTTGGAAATCTTCTCTTCTTGATCTTGAATAGCATTACTCCAGTAGCTTCACAACTTGTAGTCTAATACGACCGATTTTTTAATTTGTAACTCCCAATCAGAATGACTATTTACTGCCAAGTGAAAGGCCTTTTTCAGGACTCAGCTGAAATGTTCCATCATCCTATTATCACTAGAATTGTAAAGGAAGTGGTTCTATGTTCACCTAATTTTCTCCGATACTCCCTATCTTTTATAATCATTGGCACTCACAGTACTCTCGTGCACTGAAAATACTCTCACCACACAATCCTCGTTCCAAATTACCATCCACACACCTGGTATTATACTTCAATCCATGCTACATCCTATCATTTCATTCCAGTAGAATATTCCATGCTCCATATGAGCACCATCACCCACTTTGTCTTCCATGATCTTGGTTTCCTCAACTGCATCACCTTACGCATCTAACAATCCCTCATCAACCTTAACCAGTAATCCAATTTATATGTGACACCATACAGAATTGCACACGATTTCCACTATTTTGTGTGGCTCTTTATTCTCACATTTTTTAACTGTAACAGGTTTCATCACCCTGACCCGTGGTCCCCATGTTAACCTCTACCTTGTAGCCTTTGTTTTCCCATCAAAAATTCTATTATATTCTTCATTAATCTTTGTAATCCTTTCCCTTACTTTGTGCTTACTTTTTTCTAAACACCACAGCGCTTTCTTCAACTTGAATAATCAACAGGGCCTAGATTTAGCATTGGGAAATCTTGTGGAATTTTCCCTTCATGATCTTAAATGAAGTTACTCCAGTAGCTTTGCAATTTGTAGTCCCATACGACCATATCATCTTTTGAATTTGAAATTCCCAAATATAATAACTCCTTATTGATTAGTGAAAGAGAGCTTTTAGAACAAGGGTGAATCCTTCCACCATCCCATCACCACTAGAATTGTATAGTAAGTGGTTCAATGTTCAACACCTACTTTTCTCAAATACTCCATATCTTTGTGTGTTGTAAAATATACACCATTATCACTTAACGAGGTAGTAGGTAGGGGTGTGCAAAATATTATGGAATTTACTTTTGTGTAATTACGCAGAGTTTCAGCAATATGACATGTAATTACAAATGCAAAAGTGACATTTGACACTTTGGATGCCAGGATGCATTTCACACAAAAAAATAGTGCATCACAAAAAGCTGCCGCACTCTGTTGTTTGCGTTGTTCCTGTGCATTCACTGTAAATGGTTGCTACTTGTGCTGTTATTTGAGTTATTCTGCATTTGCTGTAAATGTTTACCACGAATGGTGCATTTGTGTCAAATTTTTACTGTGAGCTACTCGTAACTTTGCAATGTGATGTAATAGAGCATCCATCCCAAAAAACATTATCAATCAACTCTAAAACTGTGTCAGTAACTGCTTTTTCAACTACACCCATAATAGGGCTTTTGGGGGGGGGCGGCCGACCAGCTGGAGGCCTGCCCCTCCCGGGGTTTTTTGGGCCGGGGGGCAGCCAGAGCCCAGTGGGCTGGTTGGGCTCCCTTGGGCTGTTTTGGGCTTCTTGGGCTAGGGTCAGGCTATTGTTGGGCTGGTTGAGTATATAGCCGGCCATCTAAGGTCACGGGCCACCATTTTGGTGGTTGTGACATGACAGCCGGCTGGGGAGGGTTTCTGGCATTAGCTTTGTCCCCCCCCCCCCCCTATAGGAATGTTTTGTTTTTTGGTTACTATTTTGGGGGGTTTGGTTTGCAGTCTATACCTTTTTTATGGTAGGTAGTTTTCTTGGGAGCAGGTGCATCGGGGGGAAGTTTGTATTGGGGTTGTCGCTGGAGCAGGTGCTGGTGTGGCTCACTATGGTTCTATGGGGGGCGTTTTTTCCTCGGTCATTTGTGGTATAACGATGTATAGTTACAGTTATGAAAGAACATAGGAAGTTTACGTAGTTAGGTAGGTGAAGAAAGGTTAGGAAATTGCAAGTTGTGGTTATAATTGTTGCAGGGGGAACATGTTTAGGGGAGGGGGTGGGGGGTAAAGTAGGAGGACAATATTTAGTGAGGTATAGTTTTGTACGGCACAGGCCAAGGGATTTTGTATGTAAGGTGCACCTCTTTCCAATAAAGCGGCCTTTTTCACACCAATAAGCTAGTCTGTGGTCTTTGCTGCCCCCCTTTTTGGCTCAACTGGCCACTTTGAAAACAAGTCTATCACAGCATTGATATGTTTTGCTACTTTCCGCAACAGGGCCGCTAATGTCAATCACCACACCCACCCACGGTTCTCTCGGACGCTGACACAAACACACACATTGATGGTTTTAATGTTCTTAAACTTTTATCCACCTCCATACAATTATTACTTTCTCTCACCAGCTGCTCAAGCGTGACATCTATACTGGCCACCAATACAAATTCTTCACACCTTCATCAGTCTTTACAATCCTTAAGTGGCCTTCATGTAATTGCCTAAACATTATATCACATAAACACATGGGAGGAACAACTTTATCATTTCTCACTGAAACCCTCCTCTGCAGTGAGTTTATTTTTACACTCCCCAGTAAGGCTTCATTTTCACATCTAAACTCTTTCTTTGGCCAACCATGCAGTGTACTCTCTAGTTTTACATAGCAGACTGTCTTTTCCACATTCAGAAAACAGATTTTCTTTCTTAATAGTCGGCAAGATGCTGTCATTTACAAAACCAATTTGACAGTAGTCCCACTCATCTTCAGCATTATCGAGAATTTGCCAAGGCATTCTAGAAAGAAAGTATGAAATTACATTCTTCTTTCCCAGCTCATATACAACTTTATACACAAAGTCACAAAATCTTGTAGATGCATCTTGGCTATTCCTTTTTGGGGAAACTATCTTTATATAGATTTATGTGGCAATAAACAATTATTAAGGGCGCAAGCCCACACACAAAATAAATGAAAATAAACAGAGGAGGCAAGCGTACACATTAAAGTGTACACACAAAAACAAACACCTGGTAACGAGGGTAAGTGTAAAGACAAATAACCCATACTATGAACTGTGAACAACATCACCTTGTACATCAAGAAGCAGCATCATTGCAATGGAGTTACGACGTCACACAGTGGGCATAGACTGTAGTGCTTAATCCACCCTCAGCAAACCTTGAAAAATGTAAGAGGGCATTGCCTACTTTTGTACGTGACTTTTTCAGCAGTCATATAGAGTTCCTTCCCCGATTTCTATTTGGCCATGGTAGGCACCTCCGGTGCACCCCAGTGGAGTGCCACATCTTGCTTAGCCGCCACCAGCCCCAGGTTGCAGAAAAGAAGCTTCACTCTTGGAACATCCACATCTCCTGGAACCCCCAGCAAGACATATTTCAGGTCAAGAGGGATGACCGTCCAAGTACCCGACTAAGCTCCTGCACGACCCGTGCCCAATATGCCTGATTCGCAGAGCAAACCTATATTGTGTATATAAAGGTACTCCTAGCATCCCCACAGCTCAAGCAGTCTGAGAAGGCTGCCTTTCCTATATGGTGTAGGCGGTCGCGGTCATAGTAGACCCAATGCAATATCTTGAACTGGATCAGGCGCTGCCGCAATTCTATATCCACTTCTCTGAGGTGCATCAGGGCTGCCTCCAAGTCAACAAGCTCGAACCTGCCCACGTCCATCTCCCACCTGGACCTCAACTGTCAGTCAGTGCATCCAGCGTATTGTTTTACGTCCTATTAGAGAGAGGGAGTAAACATCTTGACTATTCTTGAAGTTGTGTTTGCCATACCATCTGTGGTTAAAATTTGTATTAATGCTTTGTGACTGCAACGTATAATGAATAGCTTCCTGCACACAAAGGCTCACTCCAAAGTCCATACACACATTAACATAATGATCTATGACTGAACATCTTTTTTCAGTTGAAAAAAAGAATTTGAAGCAAAAGTGATAACACTTTCACTGCCATTACCATCACACTAAGTCAAAACAGCTCACAAACTTTTATTACTCGCATCTGTGGTTATAATACTCCCTGACTGGGGATTTAAACCTTTTGATGCAGGGGCATTGATTAGATAATTTTATTTACTAGAAAATCTCCTTGAAAATACCCGCTCCAATGAAATTTCACTTTGATTTTCAGAAACTGTCTCATGTTGAATGTTTTACTAGAAAAGGTTAAAACATTTTTGTGTAAAATTCAGCTAATCCGAAGAATGACCTAACATCATCCAGGTAAAGTGGAGCTGGGGCCACTGTAAGCACATCTACCAAACTAGCCTTTGGTTTACCCTATCGTGCTCTCCATGCCACTGGAGTCAAGCTATCCTGGCTGAAGAGGGGTGAAACCCCGAAACCGGTCCTAGGATGCTTGTTTCCAGTCCAGGGAGGACCTGGCTTGGCAGCTCGGGCTGGACTGTTCCCATGAGGCACAGGGTCAAGACTGATTTGCATATGGCTGGGTTCAAACTGGAATGGCATGATGAGCAAAACAAAAGAAGGATTTAGGCCCAGATCTCTGTATTGGGGTGTATGTATGACATTGTTCCGCATTCTGTCCATCAACCGTTGTTTTTGCTGATGGTAAGCAGGCATGACCGCTTGGTCTCTAATTAGATCATCATAAAGTGTTACATATTCGCATTCAATAACAATTTATTTCAGTGAATTTGCATAGTCAATTGTCTCATTTTTTAACATTGTTTCTTTTACAATGTGTAACCCCTATAGGGATATTATGAGCAAAATAAATATATGAATCAGTTAAGGCTCTGTCAAACACATTAATGGCGCCAACGCTCTCTTAGGAGCTTGTTTATAAATTCTTAATCATTCTGGACCTAGTGTGTGCAGAAGGATCCGCTTATTTCTCTCCGGGGACATTTTGTATTCCTCATTGATAATTGAAATATAGTTCAAACAAAAATCGTTCCATTCCACCCATTTTAAACTTGGTTCCATGGGAGCAGATACAAACTCCATAGATAGATTGATAGCGATGCTCTGCACACACATTATGAATAAAAACTAACAGTGGTTGCGGTCCTTGTCCAGGCTTCACCACGTAACAGGCCTAGTCCACAGTGTATTATTCACTATTTTCAATAGAGAATCAGGAAATGATATCACAACAATGCATTTTCTATTCCTTTGTATGTTAAACCTGACTTTAACTTTAAAGTCCTTCTTTTGCTTTTTTTTAATTAAATCACTATTTCCAAATTGCTGTCACCTACATTCAATCTAGATGCCCCACCAGCACTCCACAGTCATCAATGTAGAGGCTTCCAATTTCATGCTAAAGTGTTTTTACTTGGTGGTACTATAAACATGTTCACAAAATGGACGCCATGCTAAGGTCATGCCTTTAGCCTCACGTTGTTGCATGGGTTATCCATCAATGTCACATGATTGATACACGGAACGGTATTCCAAAGATGCTAACTCCGATGTCACAGTCATGGACTCAGGATTCTGTGCATCTGAATCTGTAGGTGCAGCTTGTCATGAGTGCACCTTCCAAGTTACCGCTAACGCTTACAGAAACTCTCAACTTTACAGGAATTTGAATCCTTATTTAGTAATTAACATTTAATTTCTGCTTAAGTTGCTCTGATATTCTCCTCTCTCAATACACAGCTGCCCATGCCTCATCAGCCAAGGTGTATGGCCACAGTTACTTCTGACATGGTTTGTAAAGATCCTGATTTAACACAGGGTTTTTGAAATCCAAGTAGGGGATCTTGTTACCAATTTACAAGAATTGTCCTACGCCCCTCCAAGGATCACAGGAGGCAAAGTCTTTTTATATGTGTGCATTAGTATCTCCGCACATTCTGGCACTGTACACCTCTATCTCTGCTAGCACCCAACTGCCCTGTGTTCCAAACTCTCACAAATATATAGACCATCAAATGTTGTGAATGATAAGCATATCAATGACACTGATGAGGGCAACACCTTCCAATAGTACATACAAAACACAATAAAATAATAACTTATACTAAATAAAGGAAAAACAACCCTACTTTTACCAGCTGGAAATTCTCCCCAGTATAATCAATTTGGGAGGTGGTGTTTCACCCATGCAATTAGGAACTCTGTGTAGAATACAGGCTGGAAAAACACAGTTCCACAAAGTTAGTTCCTATTCCATAGGGTCTAAGTACTTGCAGGACTTCCATGCAGATATTCTGTCCGCTAGCGGTAATTGTGACCACCTGAAATCTCTGCAGCAGTGTAATCGGGGAATAAATAGTGATTTGAAATATTTTTTATATGTTACAATGTAACATAATTGTTATACCACTGGTGATCTTACCGATCCTCCCTTCCGTTTTATTTCTTTTCTCCCTCTTCCATTCTCTTTGGTTCACTGTCCACTAACCCTTATCCACATTATCTCTCTCCTCTCACACCCTCCCTCATTGTTTCGGACTACCTATACCACTTCTCATCTGCTCCATTCATTAACCCCTCTCTCTTCATTTGTTTTCTCTCCATCTCTCCCTTTCTAGCTACCCATTTATCCAGACTTACTGTTTCCTCACATTATCTCCCTGCCCACTCCGCTATTCTCGCCCCGATAACACCCAGTTCCCAGAGAGAAGTGAGAGATCTCTCTCTCTCTTCTCTCTTTATAAACCTCATTTTTAACTCTCTGTCCTCTCAATGCTCGCTCTTATTTCCTCATTCTCACCACTCCCTGCCATGTCCTTCCCTCTAGCCATTCTAAATGTTTTCGCCTTCTCCTTCTCTTTCCCATTCTCAATATATAACTGTTTCCCCTGCCACTTGCCTTTCCTCCCCATTTCTACTTTTCTCTCCGTCTCTCATTCTTATTTCCCTCCATGTCTTCCCATTCGCACCTCTTTTCTCTTCTAGTTCCACTAATTTCACTTTCTCACTTTTTTTACCTATCTCTTCTTTCTCGTTCCACCGATTCTTGATTTCCAGACTCTCATCTCACCCCTCTCCGCTTATCTCTCCTCATTCTCCTCCCCCTCCCTTTTTCTGCCACCAACAACCATCTTTTATTATACCTCCACTGTCACCGTCCTTGGCTGCTGCATCTGATCCTAGTTATAATGAGCATTATAAAAAGCGCGTTTTCCGACAGAATGTACTATGCATGTCCCTGTTGCAGCCGCCTTAGCCACAGGGCTCTTTCAGCGCTTCTCTTAAGATGGCGCAGACTTTCCACCTATTCGAAAACTTGCAACCAGAGCTGTATAGTTGGAACTGTTCTGCTCTCGGTTTGTTTTACTATACAGATTGTTGTAGACCTCCTAGGTTTTATTCTACCTGTTTTAGTCTTCCACCCCTTGCTTTGTTGCACAAATGAAAGTACTGTGCTCTCTGTTTGTTTTACTGTTTAAATGATAGTATTCCACCTTCAGTATTGTTTATAATGCAGCTTGCAGACTCCAGCTCTCAGTTTGTTTTACTGCAAAAGGTGTGGTATTCCACCCTTATTATGTTTTATTGTACGCCCTGTAGTTCTGCTCCCTCTGTTTAATTTGCTGTAAAGGTTGTGGCATTCCACCCTCGTTTGTTTTACTGTACAGCATGTAATACTCCGACCACAATTATTGTAGTCTATACGTTGTTTTAAGCCACCTTACCTTTACTTCACCGTACATTTGCTGTGTGGTGCCTTGTTTCACTGCACAGGTTGTCGCATTCTTTGGTCGTTTATAGTATAACTTTTTTAGTCATGGATGTATGTAAATGATCAGTAATACATTTAGCAGTATTTTTCTTAAACCTATTCTTTCAAAGATGTATGCTGAAATGAAGAGTGTGTTTTGCAGGCAAATATATGGTGAATGGAAAAATAATATCAGATGAGGATCGTGAGAAGCAACGGCGGCCCCTCCCATTAGAGCAGCGGAGCGCCAGCCAAAGGCGAAAAATAAAATGTTAATAAAATACATTTCTTAACATTTTATTTTTTCCCTTTCCCCAGCCCGAGTTGGTGTTTGGGGGTGGGGCCACTGCTGCTGACTGGCTGCAAGGGAGTGGTGCTTACTCCACCTGTTTACACTGCACATGGCATTTTGGCCGGCTGTCTTGCACCGGCCAGCCTGACATGTGCGGTGTAAACCTCTCCACCCATCGCCTAAGAAGGAGAGCAGACACAGGCCCCCATTGCCTCGAAGAGCATTGAGGAAGCCTGCTCCAGCCAATCCCGGTGCTGCTCTCATGCTACTCATGAAAGTCAGTGCCCATCTCACAAACTTCCCGTAAACCAAATCAATGACAACCTGCAACTACTCAGAGAGGACATAGAATGGGTCAGGAAGAAAGTCATCACACTCCTGCTCACCCTAGGAATGATGAAGACACGCACTACCAAATGCACTGACTTCCCTTCCACCAGAAAACGTATCTACAATACCCAACGCACAACTCCCTGAGACAACAACCTTCCCCGTCCAAGAAGAACGAATAATCACCTATCCGAAGAAGAGATAAACACTCTGCTAATTCACTATCAGGGCACACAGAAAACCCTCCCCAGAAACAACAGCCAAAATTCCGATTGTCAAGATATCCAACTACATGAACTGGAGATACAACCCTCTACAAGTAAATCACAACAACCTGATCCAGAGAACAATGAATACAATATCCACCACAGTAACCACAAAACAATAAACCTGAAATGCATGCTACACAACTGCAGATAAGCTGCAAAACACACAACTGATATAGCATATGTGATCTTAGTGCATAATCCAGACATTCTCTTCCTAACTGAAACCTGACTTAACCCATTATCAGCTCCAATAATGGGCCTTCTCATTCCCCCGAATTTTGCCATCTTATGTCTAGACTGAACATTGAAGCGGGGTGGGCTAGCTATAATCACCGTAACCTTAAACTTACTCTCGCTAGAAGATCCATCATTGTTTGAAATCATGTGAGCTGAAATCAAGCTTGAAAAAAAACTGATAGTGAAAACACTCCTCATATACCATCCACTGGGCGACAGCATAACTTATGAAACAATCACAATCAATGCTACTTCACTCTCTAACACAATATAATCAGGGGATTTCAACCTGCATTGGAACAATGTCAAAGACCCCCCAGTGGCTGCATTCAGTAACCCGGACAACATGATTCAAGCATGCAGGGAACCAACCCAAAACAAAAGTGCAACACATGACCTCTTCATTGCTAACCCTGGATCAGTAAACCTGCTAGACATCACCCCAACACATTGGTTAGACCACCATCAAATTCCGTTTAAAATATCCACACAAGAAACTACAATCAAGGGTCAAAAGAGAAGGGAAAACATGTGGGTGAGGGCTTTCAGCAGCGTAAACAGATCATAACTGGTGGATCTGTGCCAAACCTCTTGGCACCCCGAAATTGCCCAAACAACGGTTCAAGATCTTTTGCATCTCTACAACAGCAGTATAGCTGACATAGTTCAGAAGGCTTCTCCATTACGACTAATCAGGCAAAAAATAATACGGCAGTACCATGGTTCAACTAAAATATAAACAATGAAAGAATACAACTGGAACGACTATGGAGGAAGGACCCAAACATTATGCACCTTGAACAGCTGAGAATACACACTTGCATATAAAAAGGCGCTTCTGATAGCCATAATAACAGCAATCATATCTCAATTTTACAAAGCGAAGAACCAGACCAGAAAACTCTCTGACATAATAAAGCAACAGTCAGGAAAACTTGTAGAACCCACAATTGCAAACAACTTGACGGACATCATCAACACCTTCTCAACTTTCTTTAAAGACAAAATTGCAACCATAAGCAACTCTATTCCCTGCTAACTGAGTCCCACCCTAGGGAATCCATCCACCAACCCTACCCTCACAACACACACCCAACTGTCCCAAGGAAAAATGGAACCTTCAGGAACAGTTTTAGGCCTCTGACTGAGGGGGAGATCCAGAGAACCATTCAGTCAATTAAACCTACCACACATTTAAACGATACCATTCTCTCCCACCTATTAAAAGAGATCCACCAATCCATTACTCCAATTTGGATGAAAATTGTGAATGCATATCTGCAACAAGGATCCCTCTAAGAATGCCTAAAGATGGGCGAAGTATCCCCCCTACTAAAAAAAACAGTCACTGACCGGAAAGAAATGAACAACTTCTGACTGGTATTCAGTCTGCCTTTCCTGGCTAAATTGATAGAAACATTTGCCCAGGATCAGCTATGTGATCACATAAAGAATTTAGATCTATTAGGCAAACACAAATTTGGTTTCAGACCTGGACACAATACTGAGGTCACCATGCTTAACATTCTAGATGATACATAAACATCACTAGACCAAAATGAATCCTGTCTCCTAATACTTCAGGATTTATCTGCGGCGTTCGACACAGTCAGCCACAAATGCCTCAGAGAAACTCTTGAAATCAGATTGGGCCTTCAGGAGCAGTGCTTAACTGGTTCATATCCTTCTTGCAGACATTGGCAGGGGCGTTCCCCGAGGATCTACAATTTCACCAATGCTCATCAATCTTTACATGGAACCACTCACTAAAATCCTGATAAAAACAAAAATCTCATACCATGTGTATGCGGATGATACTCAACTATACTTCAAACTCTCCTCTCAAGCAAATATCCAGAGACTTGATGATACCCTGAGGAAAATACAAGACTATCTGGCACACATCCATCTACAATTAAATCTGCAGAAACCAAATTCATTCTATTCTCCCCACACCACAGACCAAAATAACCTTAGCTATGGTCTCATAACCTCAGATCACTAAACTGCACCCCAACCATCTGCTACTCCGTGTAATCACTAGGCATCACACCAGACTCAAATCTAAACATGCAAGTTTACATACAAGTTGCATCCAGAACCTCCATCTTACATCTGTACATTCTGAGAAAACTAGAACCATTCATGCCACTAGGAGACCTCAAAATGGCGTTTCAATCTCTAGTGCTCTCAAGACAGGACTATGGGAATGCTATGCTCATAGGCATACAAAAGGCAAGCTTAGCCCCAATGAAAGCGACAATAAATGCAGAAGCACACAGGCACACGTCACCACGACCACCTCTCCTCATCACTCAAAGTCCTCAACTGGCTCCCAGTTGAAGCTAGGATTCAGCTGAAGGTTGCATGCATAAGACACAAAGCCCTAGATATTTCAGGTCCAAACTACATGGCTGTTAGAAGGTGGTTCTGAAACTATGGGCCGCCCGGATTTTTTGATTTTTGAGCACCTAATTGTTGAGCTTTTACTGTGGGGGAGCCTCATAAATTGGGACTCACCCACAGTGAACTCCGGATGTAAGGGACTGCATGGGGATTTTACCGGTGTTCCCCTGGCTTGACCAGGCCACTGCGCAGCAGCTGGAGTAAGGGACACCGGGCTGGTTACATGCAGACACATGTGTACATGCGTGTGCACACGTGTACGGGCTGCGCAGGGGAGATTCCTAGCGTGCGCAGTCCAGGAGCAGCTACAAAGTGAATGGTGTGGCAGGACTTATGCAGTATTGGTTGGTGATATGGAATAGGCTTTATACGCTGGAAAGAAACATGCCAGGGAAAGTCAGTGTGTTTTACTGTGTTTTCACTTCATTATTTCCCTAAGGGAATGTGGGGCCCATGGCTAAATTAACTTCCACAAGGCCTACAGTTTCCAGACATGTACTAAAGCCCATTGTATTGGAGGTGAAAAGACATATCCTGCAGATTCCAAAGTCATATTTGTACTGCTTTTGGGTCATCCAGAACTGTCATATTTCTGTGAGCCAGCCAGGACCAGACCCAGGCTGAGGGCTGACCTCAGCTGGATGGATTGATAACCTTTCTTCCACAAGCTAGGGCCTCCTCTCCACGAAGAGAAGATGGGAGGGGATACAGGCTCATCAATTAGCAGCTGTCAAGGGGTGCCAGGCACCAGGCTGCACAAGGAGGGAAGGCAGCATGGGGGATGAGGCTTCAGACATGTGGCCAGAAACCCTGGACGCCGCCATTATTGAACAAGCTCAGAGGCTGCACAAGAAGGAGGGAGCAGGGGCAGGGACGTGATGTGTTGCTGTTTGATAGGACCAACAGAGATTCCTGCCAGCCCCCTACTCAACTTTTAAAAAGTGCTTGCACAGGAAGAGAAGGGCTCTCTGGGGTGTGCTCGGCTGAGGCTGAAGGTGCTGGAGCCTGGCGCAATGGGCAGTTGGAAGGAGAGACCCCCTGACTGCCCCCAGGACCCTATCAGCAACAGAAGAAGATCCCAGGACCGGTGTGCAGGAGCAGAGGCCTCTGCGTAGGGAGAAGAAGTCCCAGAAGGAGAGCCTGGCGAGAGGCTGGCGCAGGGACCCAGTGAAGACAGCACCCTGCTGAGTCAGAGACCCTGAGGGCGGAGGAGAGTGTACCCAGTGGCGGGGGCTGGTGGAGAGGAGCATGAAGCGCCCCATGGTGCCTCGCCGGGCATTTGGAAAGCTGCTGTTTTGGTGCTTTGTGGCCCCCAGAGGAGAGGGGTCACCCTCACTTGTGAAAAGGTGCTGGGGGAGCCGCTGGAGAGGCCCAGTCTTCCCCCCCACAGCACGAAGAAGTCTGCCATTTTGGTGCCCAGAGGAGGGGGTCACCCTCACGTGTGAAAAGGGGTGCAGGGGGGCTGCAGGAGCCCCGCAGTCTCCCCCAGCATAAAGAAGAACAGTCCACCCCTAAGTTTCACGGGGATTCTGAAAGAATAACCCCTTCAGGACTCAGCCAGCCTTTAACACCTTCTAGGCTGGAACTTATGTTCTACAGCTGAGGGTGTACTATGAAGTGCATCACGGATTGAAGGGCTGAGTTGGGGGATGTCTGGAGAAGGGCATCCCCTGGAGGTGAAGTGGTGTAATTGCACCGAAATGCATTTACTATTGGTTATTTCTTTTTAGGTGGACTGAAAGTCACATGTGTAAAGTGAAGTACCTGTGTAAGGTGATGTCAAGCTAAATGGAGTTATGTTGCTGGACCCTCCTGCTAGGGGTCTGGCTGTATTTACGTAATCCCATGCTTTTGTGATTCCTTTTAAAGTTAAGAGGCGCACTGCAGGAGAAGTGTAGTTGCCAGGAGTACTTCTTTTGAAGGGACTGTAAGTCACATGTGTAAGGTGATGTTAAGCTAAATGGAGTTATGTTGCTGGACCTTCCTGCTAGGGGGTCGGGCTGTATTTACGTAATCTCATGCTTTTACCTGGGATTCCTTTTAAAGTGAAGAGGCACACTGCAGGAGAAGTGTAGTTGCCAGGAGTACTTCTTTTGAAGGGACTGTAAGTCAAATGTGTAAGGAGATGTCATAAACCAAGTGGGGTTATGTTGCCAGACAGTCCTGCTAGGGTGTCTGGCTGTATATGCGCAATTCTGTGATTTCATCTGTGATGCCCTTAGGGGCTGTAATTGCAATGCATTCAAATGATCAACCAAGGTGATGAGTACTGTCATTCTAAAGTGTGCGTAAACATGGATTCTTGCTGCTGCGCTTAGGTGAAGACCCCAGACTGCTAGCCCTTAAGATATCGAGGCGCATACTTTATGGTCAGTAGGAGATGCTCAGTCAGGGTCATGTGTCACCAAGGCAGGTTTACCCATTTTTAATGCTTGTTGAGGTAATGGGGTGGGTCGCCACTGGGATGGTGCCAGTGCGCAGGGCCCTCGCTCCAGGTTATGTTCAACTAACTGCATTGGGGGCAAGTTGATGTGCATACATGGGAGTGGTGGTACTAGACCCCACCCCCCCTGCGGGAGGGGTGGAGATGTTATGCAATGTCACAAAGTAATTCCAACAGCTTATGTATATTTGTAAATTGGTGCATAGTATTGAGTGGTGCGTGTGTTTAATAAATGTACTCTTACTTTTATAAAGCAAAGTACAGACTGGACAATCAATTATTGAGTGTTATTTTTGTGCACCTGCAAATGGCGATTACTAGCCCACACCACCTCCCTTGAGTAAGCCTCAGACTGCTCTGCAACGCTACCCTCTGAGAGTCAGGCGCTACAATTGGGTGTTTGGTTCCCAGTGAAGGACAAATGTAGTCATGTTATTTGTGCAGGCCTCACAGATGCTGCCTCGTTTTCCAACATTGGTGGCAGCGGTGGGATACATAGTATCCCATTCTGGTGTGCATTTATAGCATTTGATAAGTCCAGTTTTGCCACACATTACCTATGCAGCAATGAGCAAATGGAAGAGCGCAAGGCTCTGAGAAAGGTTCAACGTTTTGGTTATGTGAACTAAAGGTATGGGAAAGGAAAGCTTCGCGCCCATATGTGTCATGTGAAGTTATTATGGTTTAAATGTAGGCTGTATTGATATGACCGCGCTATGTTGATTATAATGTGCTAGCGGGATGGTGCTTTCCAGGAAATGATTGCATACAAATGTTCTGAGCCATATTGTACACCTTTGAACCCTAACACTACATACACTACACCTGCATGAGGAGGGTGTCTCCTCAAGAGATAGGGACAGCAACTGATACCTACATCCCAGGTGGGGGTGTAGGAGTGGATTGACCTTCAAGGGGGACAGGAGAAGTAGGGGTCCTGGGAGGTTCCCGCGCTTTTTAAGGGCAGGGAGGGTTTCCACAGGAGGGGCCCCAGATATCCTTCCCCCACTGGAAGTTTCTTGCTAATGGCGCAGGCCAAAACCACTGGAAGGGTGGGGCAGGAGGTTTCTTTACCCCAGGTAGTAGCGCCCCAGGGGTTCCCATGGTGGGGGCCCCCAAGAACCTTTTCCCACAGTGGGAGGAGGGTGTGGTAGAGTTGAGTGTCCGGCAGGTCCCCCCAGGTTAACTGGTGGGGAGGTGAGCAACCCAGGGGTGGCCCCTGGTAGTGGGTGGCCCCCAAGGAGGGTAGTTCTTGAGTGATGGTGTGTAGTGGTAGCCCCTAGGTACCCTAGGTGGGCTAAGTAACTGACCCAGTGGAGATCTGAGTGGGGCGATGTGCTCCCTAGTTCAACGTGGAGGGTTAGTGGTGGACCCTGAGGTGTCAGGGTCGGGTGGCTGGTGACCAGTCAGGTAGGCCCTGTGGGTCTTGAACCCCAGGAGCATGGGGGTGTTCCTTAGCTCGAGGCAGGAGGTGGACTTCTGCAAGGTAGTACCACCCTGGACACAGGTGGGACCCAGCTTAAGTGAAGGGACCCTGTGTTTCCCCAAAGGAGTGGTGCAGGCCTAGCCGGGATCTTTAGGGTCCCTGGCTGATGGAGGTAGTACCGCCCTGAAGCCAGGTGGGGCCTATCTTAAGTGAAGGGACCCTGTGTTTCGTGAAGGGGTGGTGCAGGCCTAGCCGGGATCTTTAGGGTCCCTGGCTGAGAGTGGTAGTACTACCCTGAAGGCAGGTGGGGCCTATCTTAAGTGAAGGGACCCTGCTCTTCATAAGGGGTGGTGCAGGCCATCCAGGGACCATGTAGGTCCCTGGGCGGCCTCCCAAGGCGCTGCAGGGAGACCAGGGAGAGCCATGAGAGGTGGGCCTGGGTCTAGCTAACTCGGGGCCCACAGGCTCTCTAAGGGTACTCCGGGAGGAGAGCGCACCTCTCGGAGGGAGGGGTACATAGGCCCTGTTCTCGCAGCGGAGAACAAGGAAGGGGTCTAGGTTCCCGGGGTAGTTTCCGGGTGGAGCTACTGACGGGGGGAATGAGCTGTAGGATGTCTGATGAGGCACCCTCAGTGTTCCTCCCTGGCACTGCCAGTGTGGTGGTGAGGCCAGTCTGAGGTCCTATCAGGGAGCCAGGCCAGTGGCCAAAGGGTGCTTTTCTGTGTGGGGAAGCACAAGTGGCTGTGCTTTCTTTAGGGAAGACAGTCATCCCGAAAGGGTGGTGGCAGCAGAATGACCTCAGCGGCAGGCTGAGGGTGAGGGTCCAGGGAGATTGCATCTTTGGGGTGCAAGGACCAAACGGAGAGAGGGTACTGGTTGGAACAAACTCTGGAAGGGAGACCAGCTAGTGACCCAGGGGATGGGATTTAGACCTATCCCAGAAGACCGCATCGGTGCTGAGGCACTGGACCTTTGTCCGGAGAAGTGTTAGGCATAGTGTTGCATGCCCAAGGGCAAAGGTGAGCATAGTTAGGCTGAGTCCATGTAGACCATGAGTGACCTAGAGGTATCTAACCTAGAGCCCGGAGGGTTCTTAGGGTAGTCTGGGATCCCTGTCATGGGTGGAGATTTCATGGATGGGAGGAGTAGGTGGTCTAAGCGGATAACTGGTCAGTAAGGGGGGTCTGGTCAGAACCCCTTATAACTAGTTATCGCTGACTACGGGAAGTGTACCCATGTAGAGTGGCTACTTCTTCCCTGTAGGAATCAGCTGGGCGCGGCGTGTGTTAGAAGGTGGTTCTGACACTATGGGCCGCCCGGATTTTTTGATTTTTGAGCACCTAATTGTTGAGCTTTTACTGTGGGGGAGCCTCATAAATTGGGACTCACCCACAGTGAGCTCCGGATGTAAGAGACTGCATGGGGATTTTACCGGTGTTCCCCTGGCTTGACCAGGCCACTGCGCAGCAGCTGGAGTAAGGGACACCGGGCTGGTTACATGCAGACACATGTGTACATGCGTGTGCACACGTGTACGGGCTGCGCAGGGGAGATTCCTAGCGTGCGCAGTCCAGGAGCAGCTACAAAGTGAATGGTGTGGCAGGACTTATGCAGTATTGGTTGGTGATATGGAATAGGCTTTATACGCTGGAAAGAAACATGCCAGGGTAAGTCAGTGTGTTTTACTGTGTTTTCACTTCATTATTTCCCTAAGGGAAAGTGGGGCCCATGGCTAAATTAACTTCCACAAGGCCTACAGTTTCCAGACATGTACTAAAGCCCATTGTATTGGAGGTGAAAAGACATATCCTGCAGAGTCCAAAGTCATATTTGTAC
The DNA here is from genome assembly GCF_964204655.1 of Triturus cristatus. Lineage (NCBI taxonomy): Eukaryota > Metazoa > Chordata > Amphibia > Caudata > Salamandridae > Triturus > Triturus cristatus. Next base: position 1,047,830,081 of record NC_140590.1, read on the forward strand.
TGCTTTTGGGTCATCCAGAACTGTCATATTTCTGTGAGCCAGCCAGGACCAGACCCAGGCTGAGGGCTGACCTCAGCTGGATGGATTGATAACCTTTCTTCCACAAGCTAGGGCCTCCTCTCCACGAAGAGAAGATGGGAGGGGATACAGGCTCATCAATTAGCAGCTGTCAAGGGGTGCCAGGCACCAGGCTGCACAAGGAGGGAAGGCAGCATGGGGGATGAGGCTTCAGACATGTGGCCAGAAACCCTGGACGCCGCCATTATTGAACAAGCTCAGAGGCTGGACAAGAAGGAGGGAGCAGGGGCAGGGACGTGATGTGTTGCTGTTTGATAGGACCAACAGAGATTCCTGCCAGCCCCCTACTCAACTTTTAAAAAGTGCTTGCACAGGAAGAGAAGGGCTCTCTGGGGTGTGCTCGGCTGAGGCTGAAGGTGCTGGAGCCTGGCGCAATGGGCAGTTGGAAGGAGAGACCCCCTGACTGCCCCCAGGACCCTATCAGCACCAGAAGAAGATCCCAGGACCGGTGTGCAGGAGCAGAGGCCTCTGCGTAGGGAGAAGAAGTCCCAGAAGGAGAGCCTGGCGAGAGGCTGGCGCAGGGACCCAGTGAAGACAGCACCCTGCTGAGTCAGAGACCCTGAGGGCGGAGGAGAGTGTACCCAGTGGCGGGGGCTGGTGGAGAGGAGCATGAAGCGCCCCATGGTGCCTCGCCGGGCATTTGGAAAGCTGCTGTTTTGGTGCTTTGTGGCCCCCAGAGGAGAGGGGTCACCCTCACTTGTGAAAAGGTGCTGGGGGAGCCGCTGGAGAGGCCCAGTCTTCCCCCCCACAGCACGAAGAAGTCTGCCATTTTGGTGCCCAGAGGAGGGGGTCACCCTCACGTGTGAAAAGGGGTGCAGGGGGGCTGCAGGAGCCCCGCAGTCTCCCCCAGCATAAAGAAGAACAGTCCACCCCTAAGTTTCACGGGGCATCTGAAAGAATAACCCCTTCAGGACTCAGCCAGCCTTTAACACCTTCTAGGCTGGAACTTATGTTCTACAGCTGAGGGTGTACTATGAAGTGCATCACGGATTGAAGGGCTGAGTTGGGGGATGTCTGGAGAAGGGCATCCCCTGGAGGTGAAGTGGTGTAATTGCACCGAAATGCATTTACTATTGGTTATTTCTTTTTAGGTGGACTGAAAGTCACATGTGTAAAGTGAAGTACCTGTGTAAGGTGATGTCAAGCTAAATGGAGTTATGTTGCTGGACCCTCCTGCTAGGGGTCTGGCTGTATTTACGTAATCCCATGCTTTTGTGATTCCTTTTAAAGTTAAGAGGCGCACTGCAGGAGAAGTGTAGTTGCCAGGAGTACTTCTTTTGAAGGGACTGTAAGTCACATGTGTAAGGTGATGTTAAGCTAAATGGAGTTATGTTGCTGGACCTTCCTGCTAGGGGGTCTGGCTGTATTTACGTAATCTCATGCTTTTACCTGGGATTCCTTTTAAAGTGAAGAGGCACACTGCAGGAGAAGTGTAGTTGCCAGGAGTACTTCTTTTGAAGGGACTGTAAGTCAAATGTGTAAGGAGATGTCATAAACCAAGTGGGGTTATGTTGCCAGACAGTCCTGCTAGGGTGTCTGGCTGTATATGCGCAATTCTGTGATTTCATCTGTGATGCCCTTAGGGGCTGTAATTGCAATGCATTCAAATGATCAACCAAGGTGATGAGTACTGTCATTCTAAAGTGTGCGTAAACATGGATTCTTGCTGCTGCGCTTAGGTGAAGACCCCAGACTGCTAGCCCTTAAGATATCGAGGCGCATACTTTATGGTCAGTAGGAGATGCTCAGTCAGGGTCATGTGTCACCAAGGCAGGTTTACCCATTTTTAATGCTTGTTGAGGTAATGGGGTGGGTCGCCACTGGGATGGTGCCAGTGCGCAGGGCCCTCGCTCCAGGTTATGTTCAACTAACTGCATTGGGGGCAAGTTGATGTGCATACATGGGAGTGGTGGTACTAGACCCCACCCCCCCTGCGGGAGGGGTGGAGATGTTATGCAATGTCACAAAGTAATTCCAACAGCTTATGTATATTTGTAAACTGGTGCATAGTATTGAGTGGTGCGTGTGTTTAATAAATGTACTCTTACTTTTATAAAGCAAAGTACAGACTGGACAATCAATTATTGAGTGTTATTTTTGTGCACCTGCAAATGGCGATTACTAGCCCACACCACCTCCCTTGAGTAAGCCTCAGACTGCTCTGCAACGCTACCCTCTGAGAGTCAGGCGCTACAATTGGGTGTTTGGTTCCCAGTGAAGGACAAATGTAGTCATGTTATTTGTGCAGGCCTCACAGATGCTGCCTCGTTTTCCAACAATGGCGAATAGGACCAAACTCTCTTCCACCCTCAACGAGATCAAGTACCTCATTCAGGCTTTTCAAAAAGGAAGTAAAAGCCTTACTACTAGGAAAAGCATGTGTCATAAGAGACCGCTTTTGCAACTGTCATTGATCCTATTCGATTTTGTACACTATTGTTTTATGCCTCACTCTTCGAACTTTATGTACATCGTATCTTGAGTAACAGGTATCTTTACTGTACTGCAAACCTCATCAGCTCTATTTGTACATTGCTCTGATACCGTGATGGTCATGTTTGAGCTTTATAAAACATTGTAAAGAAAATAAAGATAAATAAATAAACTATCCTCCAATGGACTGAGAACCATCTTGGCAAGAGCTGTTAATAAGGTTAGTTTCTGGTCTCCTACAGAAGCACATGGGGTTTGTTGGACAACAAGGAAGAAGCTCAGGTTTGACACCATGACTTTCATGCTGGATTCAGAAGTGCTGCTTGCTGAAAACCCCTCCATGTTATCACGGTTGAAGTAGGCCAGAATGATCCATCTTCAGACTGGGCGTGGTGTCTGACAATGTGCACTAAGACAGCACAAGTAACACTTCTAACTCTGAGCTCATGTTGTCTCTGACAAGCTATTGGTGCCACATTCATCACAGTTGTTGGTTTAGATGTAATTACCACACCAGGTTGTGACTGGCACTCACCTTTCGGCAAATGGTCATATTTTCCAAAAAGTCCACTACACTTTTCAAGTCCATACTTCTTAAGCTCAAGGATGTTGAATCTACACTATTTGCCTTGTTTATTTGTATGAGCTTTGCTCTCAAATCTCTCTGCATCCCACTTTTTCTCACACAATTCCATAAAGTACTTCCAGCTCTTTTAACCAGCCTCCAGGTGTTATGGGGAAATAAATGAAATTCAATATAGAGGATAAAATATTGGATTTGTTCTCTTGTTTTTCTGTACTTTTCGTAGGATTTAAAAGTGAAACCAGTTTTTGGGTGCATTCCTGATCCACATATGGTGCCTAAAATATGACTCTATGCCACAAAGGACTGCTCTCTGTTATACTGTGGTACAGCATGCTATGAGGCAGTGGTTAATTTGTAAAAAACATAAGTGCTGGAGTTCTCATCAGTAGTCAGCTTGCACCAGCCCCTTTCTCCTGTTAGCGCCACCTAAAACAGAACCAACTACTAACCATGAGAGTGGGGAGAGGATGTGGCGTAATGGTCAGAGCTGCCAAACTTCGAATCCGGGGAACCAGTTTCGAATCTCGGCGTTGACTCAACATCCTGTGATTCTGGGCAAATCACTTAATCTCCCCGGGCCTACCAAACATGAATATGTCCTTAACTGGTGCTCATGAAAAGCGCCGGTGTTGATGATTAAGTGCCAGTGCTGAGCACTGGAAAACAACTGGCTCAAATTAATCCGAGGCCATCCCGCCATAAATAGTGCCCATGTCACCAACCAAACATTTCTGTGTCTATTTACGGTGTACGTCAGTAACAAAATGCATAAAAGCCCTGATCATTTATCACCAGAGCCTTAATTCTCACACACATTTATTGTAATCTTGTTTTTGTTGGCTGTTTTTGGCCTAGCTTAGAAGTGGTATCTGATCTCTTCATGTGGGTAAAGGATACACTATGGATGCCAGTGATTATTGGGCGATAAACCTGCAGGACCCACTGTCTTCACCGTCTGGAGGAATACACTTTGGGTTTTGTGTCTGGGGCAGTCATGATCCAGTAAGATTGTATCACCCTAAGATGACTTCAGTCAAATGGTCACTGTCGGGGAACTGGCTTTTAAGGACACGGCTCCATAGGCCAAAGCAGTAAATATTAATTGGGTTAACCTCACAAATATTACAGGGAATGGGGTTACTCTGTACAATCCTTGTAAATTGCATCTGGGAGGCGTCAGCAACACAATTATGTTGCGGAGGAACCGAGTAACTATTGTGGTTCAATGTACATCGCATTTGGATTGAACTATCATTTTAATATTTTATGGAGGACGGAGTAACTCACTATGCCCTTGTAAATCGCATTTAGGTTTATGTCACAAATGTTATGGACAATAGAGTTACTATTTACACTCCTTTAATCCAGTTGAGTGTCAACCTCATAAATGTGTTCTTGGAAACTGGGTGCGTCTGTTAGATCACCGTGACTCGAGTGAAAGAAATTTCAAAGCCAAGCGGAGAGTTGTCCTTATTCCAGAAGAATTGCAAGACCATAGAAATGGTAGAAATATAATTTAACCACATGAAGTCTAATGTAGGATTGTGCTTTTGTCATTTAGCCTCTATGTCTCAGCAGATCATTTTGGTTTGCAACATTGCAATCAACACCTGACATCATTGTCATCGACACTTGTCATTTTTCACCGAAACACACTTTGAGATCCCTTTAATTTGACAATTGACAAATCTGCTCTGGGGAAAGGTAGGGTCCTTTGTAATTGCAAGGATATCATCTTTGTAAGAATAGAGTTGGGGAGCAGTGAAATGTCAGTAGGATCACACCTGCATCGTACTTTGTAGCTCGAATGGTCAGTGTGTTGAAGGACAGCTCTGTGCAGAGCTGATTTCGGCTGGTGCTGGCCGATGAGATATTTTGCATTTGCAGCTTCTTGCAAACTGCTGTACTGTGCTTCTGGATTTCAGTGGTTGGGTGGCCACACTTTTGCTACAGTTGAGGCTATCGCCACAGACCCCAAAAACGTGAATTACAATTTCTAACGTTGGCGGTAGCCAATTTTAAGAGAATACCTTAGCCTTACTCTAACCTGGTCTGAGACATCCCTGACTGGAGAGAGTCCATCTTGGCTTGTTCCTATATTTTGACAGCAAGGACTTTATGGTGAGTTTGGTGGAGACAGTAACCCTGGCTGAAATAGTGCCGTAAGCTAACATAGTTGAGTCTGGCTCGAGTGGGTGACAAAACCAACATGTATTTCAATTACCTCGATGGCTGCAAAGTATAAGCTGGAGACAGTGGACCACCTGAGACTTGGACCACTGAACTTGCGGCTTCCTTCAGGAGATCCTTAGTTATAGGACTTTATTAAAAACAAATACCCTGTTCTGGCCACTCCTGAATGGCCTGACTAGTATTTTGCCCTAGTGGCAACTACCACCCTATTGCTAAATTTCCAAATCAATCAATCAATCAGTGGTTTATAGAGCGCGCTACTCACCTGTGAGGGTCTCAAGGCGCTGGGGATAAAGAATCATTTTGGAAATAGTGTTCATTTCACACCTTGTGCGCTACCTCAAAGCAAAAGCCGTATTCGCCAAGTCCAGACTATCTGCATAGGAGACTGAATTTGAATGCGCTGGAACAGACTGCACCAGCCTGCCCCTTGAGTATGCCATATAGAGCTGGTCTGTTTCTAGCAGGCTGCGCGAGCTGTCACGGTATCTTTCTGTGTACTTCTATACAGTGATGTCAGACAGGAAGTTCTGTCTTCAACAACATGACAGCAAGAAGGGATTATAGAAGTCTCCTGCTCTCTGTGGTGGTGGCCCGCCCTTTTCTACGTGGCGGACAGGCTTGGATGTATGCTTTCTCCTGTGTGTCATACTGGTTAGCTGAACGATACGCACTATAATTATATGCGTTCCTTCTTCTAACAACGGCTATTTTGATCCTCACGCTGCCTGAATCGTTTGCTCACATTCAGATAATCGTCCCCCCATCTGTCCTGCTCCCTCAATGCTCTTCAGAATGTGGCTGACTGTCACTGCCTGTTTCAATCCCCCCAGGGCTTTAAGTGGGATGACAAAACTGGGGAGGTCTCCTGAAGGGGCGTGGCCAATGTAATTAAGGGTGTGGTTTAAAAACATGTAAGCTAAAAATCTGTGCTTAGCACAGTGTGTCGCCCGACTTGTATTTTGCTGTTTCTGTCATTGCATCCAGATATATGATACAAGTAATATCATGCCTACAACAAGTGAGGATTATTGGCTCTGTTGGTTGTGAGTTACATTAGATAAATAAGCAGCAACTATGGCTCGTATAATATAATATTGACAAAGCTTCCACTTGAAGCCCTGGTGACACCACGACGATGTTGCTGTTCCCGAGTTTCAAAAAGAGAAGGTAAATCCAGAGAGAAAATGACTCTCTTTAAAGGATTTCCGTCCCTTACAACGCTCACCTGGCATGACGTCATGCCGTAACTTCTCCACTAGTGAGAAGCGAGCTGAGTGAGCACGTGCACATCGACGTGCCTGAGGTCACTGGAGTCCGGGAAAAACAGACCGCCTGTGCCAGGGCACGAAACAGAGCCCGATAGAGACCCGTCCGTTTCGAGCCCCCCTTCAAAAAACTGCCGGTGCTCAGACCCGGTGAGGAACAAGCAGCAGCTGTGAACATACAGGTTTCCACAAAAGAACGCCCTTTCTAGCTTTAAAGTTTCGAACAAAATCTTTGAAAACACTTCATCTGAATGGAGTGTCATTTCAGTCACAACTTTTAAAGGCCAAACACAGACATTGCTCGCTCAAAGAGATGTTCAACAGTCACTGACAGGACAGGTCTGTTTGGGGCTCGTGGAAGACGTGCTTGGAAAAGGATAGATGCATTCTGAAATGAACACATTAGGTTCTTTCGGCACTAACCTTTCCATGGAGGGGCTCAATGAAGTATGCTTTAGAAGAAGTCACACAATACGAAACACATTAGCTCCTCTTCCAGGACAGTGCCTGTTTCTCGTGATGTTTTATTGATTCTGTTGACATCTATGTACAAAAATATCATCTGGTAGAATTCGAAACCCAGGGGGAGGTATAATTCCTCTACTATTATTAATATAAACGCTTTCCTGCTGCTTTCTTATTGCATTGTCCGTGAATTGTGCAGCACGCCATTTTGTTTCAGGATACGATTCACACTTTAAAATACGATATACAATAAATAAAACAACTAAACTTGAGAGCGAATGTCTAAAAACGAGGCGTGCCCCTGGACAAGCAGAAGTCCGGGCTTGCACAGGTGTATGCAAAACAACACAGATGATTACACAACTAGGTTACCAGTGGGAAGAGAGAACGCCTCATCAGGAACAGCATCCACCCTGCTCAGCCGTCCTATCTCCAGCGATCCAGGTATCACCCCGCCCGACATTCCATATTACATAAGACATACACTTATCGCTACAGATTAATAAATAATGTCACTAGTTCACTGGGCTCCTGTGAGGACCAACAAGGCTTGCCTGATCCCTCCATGTCACAGGGCTTTCCTGTGAGGAGTCGGTCCTATCAAGGAAGTTGGTCCCCTTGTGAAACACAGCAACTCTCTGAGCAGTTTCCTGCCACCATGATGACATGTACTATGCGCTCTCTACTGCTAGGCAGGGTTGTGATCAATTGGGGTGCATTTTTCCGCATGCATAGTCATTTGTCAACATACACAATAATATGTAACCATAACCACTGCATTGCCACTCACCCCTTCCATTGGGACCCTGGCAGTCTGGCTCCATCTGTACGATGCTGGTGGCCCACCTTGCAGCTCCCGGCTTCTTCTTGGAGAGGCCGTCGCTGCTGGGCCTGCCACCCTCCTAAGAGAGTTAGACCTGACAATGGCCTGTTCGCCCCGGATACTCTCCAACAGGCGCACCAGTAGCAGGTTGGCGGGCAGCTCTTCAATGCTGCAGTAGACCTGCGTCCGGCACTCGGGACACCGAAGCTCCTTCCTGGCGTTGACGGCCTTCTGTAGGCAAGGCTGGCAGAAGGTGTGTTGGCATGGCAGCACCCGGGCGCTGGCATCCAACTTCCCTCCACACACAGGACAGGCCAGCAGGTCCAAGACTGTCAATTCATCCATGTCTGCGCTCTTAGAACTGACTAGTGTGGCATGACCGCCCTAAAAGAGAAAAAGAGAAGGGTTGTTAAGCAGTGCAGTGGAGACGGGCTCTTGGGGGCTTCAATGTGGAATCTGCATGGTTTCCATAAACTTCACATGGTCCCAATTGTTCCCGCGCACAGGTTTACACCATTTTTGTCTCAAGATCTCAACCATGCCCGTCCCCAGAACCAATCATTCCTACCTGAGATTCAAATCCTCCCATGTGGGGATGAAGATGGCTGCTGTCCTGGGTGCCGACTGGGTTCAATCCTGAAGTAAGCGCTGGTCCTATTCTGGGATCAGGTTTGCTACAATTGTTGGATCCAAACTGCTCTCTCCAATGATTCAAATCATTCCTGGTGTGGTGACTCAAGTTACTGCTATCCTGGCACTGAGACCTTTCCTAACCTAGGATCTGCGTTCACTCTGCCCACGGGATCTGAACTGGACTTCTGGGGAGGCCAGTCAATTATTCCCCAGAGTCTGATGTGTTCCTACACCAGGCTCCCAGTCAATCCCATTCCGGCACTGGGATATTTTTCTCAGAGGAACCAGCTCACTCCCATCCTGGGATTCCGGTCGTTCTTTCCCCAGCGTGTGAATTAATCCTGCCGAGCACCTGATCCAGTTTTACTCCAATTTCCAAATAATTTCTGACCTTGAGTCAAATCATTTTTGCCCTTGAATAGGATTCGTTCCTATGTCAGGACCCAAAAGCTTCCTACTTCCTGATCCTTCCTATCAGGCAAGCTAAATCTTCCCTATCCGGGGAACCCAACACCCCTGCCCCTGGCTGGAATCTTTTGGAATCCACCTCTCCCAGGATCTGATCGTACCTACCCTGGGAGGTGAAGAACGCTCCTGTGCAGCCGAAGGGAAGCTGAGCCGCAGATGCCAGAGGCTGCCTCACACTCTGGTCGCCACCTACATGCGCGAGCGATGCCTCACCAGACAATGTGCAGATGTGCACTCACCTCGCACAGCCCAGTTTCACGTGAGTCACTCGTGATTCAGTACTGCGTGAAAACCCTGCCTCCCCCGGCAGCCTGCATGCGGGTTACTCAGCCAGGGGCTGGTACCAGCCACGACAAGGAGGTGGGGGAAGCTACCTCGCATGAAACAGACACGACCAGGCCTCTAGGGTCCGTGAGACGCCTCGCCTTCATGCCACAAACAAGGCAGGGCGACCTAGCGCGGCGGTGAGTGGGCTGATGTGATTTCACCCAGTGCCGCAGCTCACACGGTGCATCACTTACTGGTGTGGTCAGCGTGCAATAAGCTGAAAGAAATGTGGGCTCGTTAATTAGTGACAGCGGAACAGGAATCCCGAGTTCTAATCTATAACCGCAGTTCGACTCTATTATTAAACGTGTGGGATCCTGGGCAACTCACTTTAGCGCTCAGTTTCTCGGTGTCAATCGATTTAAACAATTATCTGGATAAAAACAATGCACAGGCGGCGCACAAGATTTCGAGCTGTTACTTGTTAGTACCGCGCGCCATACAGGGAAGTGTTTTTCTACACATTCTGGCGCTCTTGGTGTTGTTTTCATCACAACACAGCGAAAACCACAAGTTCCTGAGAACAAAGAAGAAACAGGACTGGACACGCTACTCACACACGACCTGCGCTGGCAACTTAAGACGTCTGGGTTCTGTCTACGGTGGCGTTTTATTTCTCCAGATTTGGGCAGTCTTCAAATTATATATATTTGAAAGTAGAAAATCTGCCTTCTGGACACATTTTGCTCGAGTTGGTTTGGGAACTGATGCCAAATTACAGCATAACTCCATTTCATAGGGCAGGTTTCCAGTGCTGGAGATTTCCTGTTAAGATCATTGTAATCGAGTGTGTTAGTTAAATCGCTTTTAGTCAAGCAAACAATGACTACAACTCCCAGAAGACATTGGGTTGACAAGCGAAAGATTATGACTGGAAAATATGTGCTCTGCTGACATGGAACATGGATGCAACATTCTCTACGGCAAGCTCATGTCCTGGGAGTCTCTTTCATAATTCTTGCCTGCCCTAGTTGTTCACGTACCACTAACCAGTTTTGTAGTTTGTATCAGGAGCCTGCGCATAATATGGAATTGTGACTTTGCTGTCAGCTGACTCCATAAAATGAGGGTGAGATGTAAGCCATATCAGTAAGCACACTTGGACTTTTAGTTTTACTTTTTTGCCTGTCGCTAAGAGCCTTAAAGTGTTAGTTCTGTTAAATTATAAATCAAACATGTCTGAAAGGCATCTATGTAGCCCGGGCCAATTTAAAGCTATGTGGTCAGGTGAAACTGTTTTCAGAAAGTGCAAACATGCAGTGACACTGACACACAATGAAATTGCTTGATGGTATACAGAGATTCCCGGCTGACCTCTGCTGGTAACTGCCCCGAGTACTGTTAACAACCAGTGATGATGGTGTGCGCCAGTGAAAGTACGGTGTCCAGTGCTCGATTTGAGCCGGTGGTTTCAGGTGGGGCCCACCAGACCCCAAAAATTAGCGCTTTGAGGTTAAGAGATGAGGGTGAGAGAAAAGTGTAGTAGGTGGGTGAGATGTGAAGAAGATGGAAAGGAAATATGGTGAGGTTAAATGGAACAGCAGTGAGGTGCAGCAAGAGAATGAGTCAGAGACAGATTTGTGAGGAAGAAGATAATGGCACAGTGTGGACAAAGAGAATGGAGGCAACTAGAGGTGGAGTAGAGAGGGCTATATTGAGCGAGAGTTGGACAAATGTGAGATAGAGTGAGTTGAGATAGAGAGGTGGTAGATACCCTAGGCCTGGGCGGAACTCCTTTGCATGAGCGGAGTGGAATTTCACACCCAATATATAGAAATAAGTGGAGAGAGGGAGCCAAAGAGAGAGGCATGAGGTAGAACAGGTGAGGTAAATTAAGGAGAGAGGCATGAAAAAGAAAGATTATCTTATGATTTAATTGACACCATCTGCCGAGAGTGTGAGGGTTACATTTGAACAGGCCAGGCAGGCACGTGTGGGCCATCATTCTGAGTGGCCCGGTAAAGTGCGGCCTGTGCACAAACACCTGTTTTCATAGGGGCCAAAATGACCAGTTTGTCACAGTTTACCACACTTGGAAATTACAAGGTGTGGCAAAGTCTGACCCTGGAAATACATTTTAAAGTCTGAAAACATCCAGAAATCTCTGGGACTTGTGGATTTTGGTTCAGAAAGCACCAAAATGCATTTTATTCCTATTTGGATGGGGAAAGCTCATAATAGGAGTTATTTATTTGCCCCAATAAATATCGAACTCTGAGGAATCAGCATTTCCTGGGACTGATAAAGAATGACCCCTACTGGGACCTCGATAATGAGGGCCTACTGTTTCTCTTATGCAGGTCTAGCTGTATAATATGAAACACTCATCTGGTTTTTATACAAATCATCATCCTCCTTGATCTTTCCTCCGCATACAACACGGTTAATCGCGACAACCTCCTTTCCACTCTGAAGAACAGGATGGGATTCTCGGGACTGGTTTTACAATGGATCGCCTCCTTCCTCCACCACAGAACACAAAGAGTTAAGGTAAACCACTCCCTCTCCCTGTCCTCTCCAGTACTCATGGGTGTCCCCCAAGGGTCCACCCTCTCTCCTATCCTCTTCAACCTGTTTTTGGAACCTCTTGCCAATTCTCTAAATGACATGAACATTCCCTTCCATATGTACGCGGACGACACACAACTTTACCTGAAAATCTCATCCCTGGATAACATCATCTCACTCAACTCTACCCTAACGTCGACTCAAAATTGGTTAACTGAGAACCACCTCCTGCTCAACACCTCCATAACTGAATTCCTCCTCTACTCTCCTCCGAACCACCCCCTCAAGCTTGACCTTTGGTTGACTCACCTCACAGCTTTCAATTGCACCCCTCTCATCATAGACTCGGCCAAATCTCTCGGAATCACCTTGGACAAGCATCTGCATATGAAAAGTCATATCAGCAACATATGTGAGGGAGCTAATCATTTGATGAGGACTCTTGGAAATATCAAGCCCTTCCTTCCTCAAAATGACTTCAAACATGCCGTCCAAGCACTGATCCTGAAACCACGTATCATAAACAAAAAGAGAACTTGTCGTCGAGCCTTCTCAGGGGCTGCCCCAAAGATCCGGAACTCTCTTCCTCCTGATTTGCGCAGAATCTCCTCAATAACTGCTGTCAAACTTGAAGCCAAAAGATTCCTAATGAACATATTCTTACCTTAATTTGGGTTAGGTGCATTTGCTCGTATCCACTGATCCCTCAAGTAGTGCACCAACATGAGTTGCATTGACCTTACCACCTTTATTTTTTTTCAAACTTGTGTTTTCCATTGTATGTTTTGCCGCAGTAGCATTCTGTTATTTGCCTGTTAATTCTATTACTCATTGTGTACCATTTATTTGTGATTTTTGGGCCTACAACTGTTTAGGACTGTCACTTGATATTGTTACTGGTTTATTATTTCCCCCTTTCACCCTTGTGTTAAGCGCTCTGATATCCCTCAGGATCTTGTTCGCGCTATATAAAACTTTATCAAATAAAATAAAAATAAAATCATTAGGACTGAACTTTTGATTGTCCTAATCACTTTATAAGAGTATTCCTTGGAATGTGGGGCTCTTGGGCAAATGTCCACTTGGCCCAAGCCTTAGCACGTCTCTGGTTTGACCCTCCATATTGTATTATGCTTAGACTAGTCTGATGAATATCAGAAGGGGGTAAATGTCGCCCTTATGACTTTGGGCAGATTTACAGTAGTCCAACACTGGTTATGTAAAACAAAAGACAAGGACTGAAAAACATGTTGGCAAGGGAAATATTAACTTGCTAATAAACCTTGCTGCATCAGTGTATATACATTTTCATAGCAAAATACTAATATAGTACAAATTTAACTGTCACACTATGATGAAGCCTTAATATTACACCAAAGTGTTGCTTTCGGCATTTCCGGGGTGTAAGCTCATGCTGCTGGGAAACGTGGACATCCACTCACCCCTGACACACTGGCCCAACTGTATGGGAGATCCACCTATCCCCAAACCAGCCAGAATAAACCTTGGAATTTGGCTAGAGGATACCCTCAAAGTGGATTGTCAATCCAAGAAGCTTTCAGGGACATGTTTTGTCCTTCTTAAAATGCTAAGGAAAATCATCGATGTAGTTCCTGAGCACCTGAAGAAAATTGTGATTCAATCCCTCCTCATCTCACGACTGGACTATGGCAACTCGCTGTATCTGGGTTCACCAAAGCATGTTATAAAGAGACTCCAAGTTGTACAGAACGCGGCAGCCAGGAAGCCAGACTCCTGTTAAATATCCCCGACCACGTTTCTGCAAAGGAACCACTCAAACAGATGCACTGGTTGCCTATTGAAGCAAGAGTTACCTTTAAAGCCCTCTGCATAGCTCGCAGAGACATTATTAACACTGGGCCTGAAAAGCTGAGGAATCTGATATCTAGGTATACCCTGACTAGACACCTCAGATCCTCCCAAAAACAGCTCCTTAAGACAGCCAGAATTAAAAGGGCTAGATGGGGAGGCAGATTCTTCGTCCATCTGGTACCCAAGGTGTGGAATGTCCTCCCACTTGAAATCTGAGCTGCATATAACAAAACCTCTTTCAGAAAAAAACTGAAAACCTAGCTATTTACCTGCTAATTTTGAGGTGCCTTAGCATTTCACTGGTAGAATTTCTCCTTTAGCGCTGGGAAGCCCTTGGGCAGCTATGCGCTCTACAAATCCCTTAAATAAATAAAATAAAATAAGCACAGAATGAAACCCATATCTACCTTCGGGGAGCAGGCTTATAAACACAGTTGACAATGTTGTATTTAAAGAGGCACTGGCGTGAATTGTGCTGCACTCCTAATTACAATGCCAAGTTTTTATTGATTAGACAACCATCCAGCAGTGATTCTCTACGCGTTTCGGTCCTCCTTGGACCTTGATCACGGGTGTATTCAAGACCTACTTTGCTTTTAATTACTCTATTTAAATGATGCTTCTAGAGTCTTTCAAATCAATGCATGTTGGTACACAAAGTTCTCATATCCTTTCTTCAGCCCCTCCAATGGGTAGTCCTTTGACATTTTAAGTCCATTGCATGCTAGCACTAATAGTTCTTATCTCCATGATGTATCCCCTCCAATGGGCAGTCCTTTGAAGTTTTACACTTGTACTGCATGCATAGCAAAGTGGTCGCAATCTATCTATCTATCTATCTATCTATCTATCTATCTATCTATCTATCTATCTATCTATCTATCTATCTATCTATCTAGATATGTTTGAATGTATATATGTATGTATGAATGTATGTATATGGCCAGCCTGTGTTGTTGGTACAGTAGCCACATGCTTTTCTTTTCCGCTGTGTGCTGTAGGAGAAGTGATTGGACACTCCACTTGCGTCTTGGCAACCCCTGTCTTCCACCAGTCGGCTAAAGGTTGCACAGTCTCCCTGGTGATGGCTACTGAAGAAGCTGTGCCCTGGGGTGTCCAGACTGTGCACTGCAGGAGAAGAGAGTTGCTACTTCACTGCTGGCTTTAAGAGGAATGTGTCTGCTGGAAGATTGGCCAACTAGGTGACTGGGCGGTGTTCTACGGGTGTGGCCTAATCTGAAAAGATGATAGGTGTTGAGTGAAAGAGCCTGCGGTTTCTGGTGCGCGGCTTTATGAAGTTGCCTGTAGCCTGGGTGGTTCAAGGGTGCTGTGCCACGGTGTGCTGGGAGGAGGGGGACGCGCTGAGGGGGATGGTGTGACTACTACAAGATAGCACTTAACTTTTAAAAGGGAATTGCTATTGGCACATTTCGTGTTATCTCTGGGACTGGTCAATTTTAAAATATTTAGAGCATGCTAAATAGAGCATAGGTGGATACCCTTCATCCAGCTAAACACACCTTTTATTAGCTCGCACTTCATGTATGTTGAAGGTGCAAATCGTCTGGCAAGAAGATTCTACCAGTGGGACGCGGGTGATTGCTTGTATTCCAGTCTCATGTCTCCCTCAGTCTCAACAATCATTTTAGAGTAGGTTAAGGTTAATTATGCTGTCTCTGTCAGGGTGGCATTTGATTCCACCTCTTTCCCCGCCCCCCAGACTGACATAATTCGAAGAGGTATTGACAGTGGAATACACCAATGTCCTGTGAAGGATTTGTTCTCAGGCCCTTTGTGAGAGGAGCATTCTCAGCTGAAGTTTGTCCACAGGATGGGTGAGATGAGGACAACAGAACTATTTTGTATGACGAATACAGAAGGAGGAGGTACTTGTATCCCTGTGTCTTGACTTGCGGACATTTTGTGGTCTGGAGCCAATCTGATCACAGGCCTGCGTAAGAGTAGTCACAGGATAACAGGATACAGGTTCTGTAGTTCTTAATCAGGTCTCACTGTGCTTTACTCTCTTGCTTTGCAACTCAGAGTCTACTTTGCATATTCTCGTGAAGTTAAAAGTGTAAAAGCTGAACTTTTAGCATCGGAAAGTAGAGGAAAAAAGGACAGAATGATCTACTCACACCCAACTTTCAACAATTTGACATCTCCCATGAACCTGTCAAATTAGCCAATTCCCAAATGTTCTACTGTATCACATGCAAACCAGTTGCAAAGATCCCTCCCTTTTCTAGTGGAAGGAGGGACTGAGTGAGGCGAGAGGAGCAACAGAACAGAAGGAGCCATGGCATTGTCAGGCTGGAACTGGACAAATTCCTACAGAGAGAAAAAAACTCTCCAACTATGAGCGCAAAGTCTGAAGCATCATTCTTCTGCACATCAGGCTGACCATCACTCCTGTAGCTCCAAGAAAAAGCTGCAGACCCATCTCTTCAAGGTACATCTCACCCATCATCAGTTAGGATTTTCCCACCTCCCATTGCACCCACCTGGACTCAACACGGAAAAGACCCACGTCCTTGGTTCTCTCGCTGCTTGCTATACATAATCTTCAGGCATCATCTTCCCTCAAAGTACATCATGTTTTTGCATCCGAGCTTGGTTTGTGCAATATAAATACAAATACATCAATGAATATCAGCATTATGTTGCTGTTTTGATCCCTCTCCATTTACTAATGCACATTTAACTTCTTTATGGTGCTTCCTTGTGCCCTGCAGGCTTTATCTAAACACGTACCATACAGTGGCATAGCACAAACTGATGCCACACTCAGCAGAATGTGATAAGGGGCCCCCTTGGTTTCCCATTTCTGAGGGATATTCATTGGTCTTATGCTGAATTGGGCCCTCTTGAAGGATTGGAGCCCCCTGATGTGTTGGGGGTCCCTCTCCGCCACAAGAGCTTGCGTTACACCCCTAGCACCATAACCAATAGTTTCAACCATTCTTTTTGGCTTGGGTAACTAAATAGATTTTAATTACATAAACCCCTGCCAAACAACACTGAAAGGGGACTCAAAGCAGACAAGGCCCTATTATCTGCTGATTGCATGGATCACTATTATCAGTTTATCTTGGCACAGAGGCCCTTGGTATCGTCTACACTCTAGGTTCTTCCTGCTCTTGCACAAAGTTGGACATTTTTCAATCTTGTTCTGGCACCTCAAAGATGAAATAAAACATTCAGGGTTTGGTACATTGAGCTTGTGGCAGAGTAGATTCCACAAACTCAGTGAGTAAGTGGCGGGGGCGTGAGTGTGGAACTGGAGGAGGGAGTGACTTGATGAAGGGGCGAGTAGGTGGGCGAGTGAGTGGGTCAGTAAATGTGCACATTTATTCTGTGCTCAAACTCCTTAATAAGCTGGCACGTTTCTATGATTGGGGGACTTTACCGTGGTACAGAATCTGGCAGTGACAAATGTACATAAGGTACTCTTCAAAGATGCTACCGATCCTGTGATTAATATTGTTTTCTGAGATGATTAGGTTAACTCTTCAGCATAGTTAAGGAAAATGTGCAGCGGATGGCAGGATCGGGGAAGCAGCCAACATAACCTCCGGCTCTCTTCATGTTTGGAAGATTGGGGTGGTTCCACAGAGAGCCAATCAATGAACTTGCAACTTTTTCTACTGAGAAAAATAGATTAAGAAACATTTTCAACGTTGTAGGCTGGATGTTTGCCACTGGCACCTGCCAGGACAAGCTCTGCATATTTATAGAGGGTTGCCAAACTAAGTAAGCAGTTTGCAACCGCTTCAAAGTAAAACATAGTTACCACTGGGCCCAAACAGGATGAGTATGGGTCTGATTGAGAGTTTGCCTGACAGGTTACTCGTTCCTAAACATGACAGATAACCCGTCTGCCATATTACCAGTACCATAGGGTATAATGCACTAGTAAATGGTCGATTGCCTATCCGTTGTATTTGAAATGGCGAAACCAATTCACCACTCTGGCCCTATGTCTTTTGTTTGCGACTACAGGTGACGTTTTTGATAAACGTAGGTGACATTGCTCCCAGGTGGTCTAATGTCGAGTGTGACTCAATTAGACAGCCTTGACTTTTCAAGATGTTTGGGCCAGTTTGTAAAAAGGGGAAAAGTGAAACAATATACATCAGAAATAAACTAGGGCATTTCATAAAAAGCTAAGACTGGCTGAAGGTGTCACTCATGATAAGTGATCATTTAGGCAGCCCTGAGATGTGTAAACACTTGCACATTCATTCTGGAATCGGAAGATCTTGAAACCTTCATATTGAGCGCTTGCGGGTTCTCTTGTGTAGTGTTCATTGCAAGTGACATCTCTTTGCTTGATATCTTTATATGCTCCTTCAAATCTACTCGAACTATACCACGTGAACTTCCAGACGCATGCAATGACAT
The DNA here is from genome assembly GCF_964204655.1 of Triturus cristatus. Lineage (NCBI taxonomy): Eukaryota > Metazoa > Chordata > Amphibia > Caudata > Salamandridae > Triturus > Triturus cristatus. The sequence continues at coordinate 1,047,848,100 of NC_140590.1, forward strand.
ACTGCAGACCAGATAACTCATCTCATATTTCCTTGTTCTTAGACCATGTGATCAACCGGATAAAGGAGCGTTTTCACTGCCTGGGAAGCACTTTATCCTTTAACTGGTCCACAGGCATTGGTGCCCTTTCATCAACCTGTTTTGAAGCTAGAAACAGGCCATCCACTCCACCTGTTCAGCGCTGAACTCTGGTTAACACCACAAGCCAATGCCATGGTCATGAATATCAATCTTCACCTTTCCCTGCTCTCCAATATCCCGCACTACTCCAAACTGACCAGCAGGTGTCGCTGACAAGCACCCCTGTCCTGGCGCACCTGAACTACTGCAATAACTACACTGATGTTCCTAAGAAACGTACTGCCGGGCTCCAAAATCCAAAGAAAATAGCAGCCAAAGTGCCCTTAAACTCCGCAAGCGAGATCACGTCAAACCCTCCTCTAAGCGCCTTGCTTCCATTTAAGACTGGGATCAAATTTAAGACTCTCTGCACCGCCCATAAAATCCAATGCAGAGGTAGGTTGTGAAATGCTTATCTCAGACTGACTCATGTCGGTGTGAATGCCTACCCACTCCTGTTTTCTTTCCATGTTGGTATCTGTAGGCGGGAATGTCCATAACAGAGGCAGCATAATATACTCCAGTGTTGGCACAGGATGACTAAAGACAGGTGTTGCTAGCCCGGTTTTTGCCTGACACCTGGTTCCCACGGCCGTCCGTGTAAACAATGAAACTAGAGGCAGTCTCCTACTCACCAAACTACCGGGGCACCGCGGTGTTCGGTGTGGCACGCGTGGAGGGGGCGCAGGTACCAGTTTAGTACCCGACCTGTGCCACAACCTCTCCGCACTGCAGCTGGCACCCCACTCCACTCCTTGCGCAAGTTAGGTTCCTATACAGGAGAGGATCAGAAAGGCAGCGACTATCTCTACCACCGTGCCAGCCACTGCCCGGCGCTGGCAGCAGCCGCACTACGCGCGCCTCGGGATGCGCACAGACTCCCACCCCGTCCCGCATGGAATGTCAGAATGTCAGGTGCAAGCCAATCGCAAGGGGGTGGGCGAGGTGAGCTGAGGGTCCGTAGCCCTTACTGAGACGCAATCCTACCAAGGGGTGAAGGGGTGGGGGGGGGGGGGGGGGGTCATTACGAAGAGCTTCCCAGAGCGAAGGGCCTGTGTGTTTGCGATTTGACTTTGACGTGTCTAAAGTTCCTGCGTAACTTGGATAAAAGTTAATGCTCGAAATGTACACAGCACACGCTGTAAATGGAGAGAGGCAATCCCCTGCTCACTGTCCCCGACTTGTGCGGTTCTTCCATTTCTTGCTTTCATTATGAGAAATTCCAAGTTATATTAATTAATTTAAGATATCTCGAAATCAAAAAGAGCACAGGTGATCGGCTCTGTACTGAGCCAGCGCAGCTCCCCAATGTAGACCCTTCAGCTCCCGGCTACCCTATTGACTACAACGATTTGGTCTTGGGCACGTTATTTACGTCCCGGATCCCGTTGCCCTAGCTCGCTCATCCGCTTAAGGTAAAACACAAGCTAAGGCGCGGAACGGACAGGTGTGTGAACCCATGGCGCGCGCGCCCCCTGCCCTGCGCACTAACCTCGTGTCCGCGGCTCTTTGGGTTCGCGGCGGGTTGCGTGGTGAAGCACGGCTCTGCGCTCCTCCTCGCGAGCTCCCGTCAGCGCTTCTGCATCCTTCTTGCCAACTTTCAGGGATCAGTTTACAGCTCTTGAGTAGCACTTTTAACGCTTGACTGCCCGGCCACGGAAGACTCAAGACGCTGTGAATGGCGCGCCTGCTTATGCTGGTGTTGCTGCGTCTGTGCACGCCCAGATTGGCAGGTACTCAGGGCTGGCTTTAGCACTGGGGGCGCCCGGTGCGACATCCTTTGTTGGCGCCCCCACACCCAATAACCTGCTTCTTCACTGATTCCCTCACTACTACCCTCCCTACGGTGCCCCACATCTCTCTATAGACTATATAGCCCCTCTCTCACATACATTTCATATGTTTTGTAGCGCTACCCAGGCCAGTGTTGGGTGTCAGAGCGCTTTACTTACATACACACATTATACTGAGATAAGGAATCATCCGTTTGTAAATCAGTGTATAGGAAATGTTACATGAAACTATGAGGATTACAAAGTGTAGAAGTCACGTGTCGTCCATGGCTGGGCATTTTATTCTAAGAGTGCCTAGTGTGGGAAGCACAAGCTCAGGATTTAGAAGAAACACACTGGTTGGGGTTGGCTTTAATAATAAGAATATACTTATTTTCAACAAACTCTTTTTACAACATTAGGATATTTAGATTTACATTCTCAATATACTAAAGGAAGAGCCCCACTCCAAAAAACATGGAACAGTGCTCAAAATGTATAATATAATATAAGGGATTCTTCAATCCCTGTATGAAAACCTGTCTATAATTTTTTAACAATTGGCTACTTCTGATGCACCAAGTCGCAGATTTTAAAGAAATGACATCAGAACTCAACTGTAATTAAGTTATTACTGTTGAGTTCTGCTGTCATTATGGCTGCTGACAGAGCGAGCAGCTAAGGAGAAAGGTTGGTCAGGTCACCGAGCATATTTAAAACAGCAGTTTCAAGAAGAGAACCAAAACATGGCTTTTCCCTCTTCTGCTCTGTTTTTCTTGCTGTACAGTGACAACCAGAAAGAGGATATTTACGCCAACATATTTATTTTTTGCGCTACTTAGGTAACAGAAAAGTTAGAAACTTTATGCATATTTCTACACATTCCGAGCTATTACGCCTTAAAAAAAAATGAATTGCATTAAACTGGTTCTAATATCTCCTTGCCACAAAAATCTCACAGATTTTTTGATGTGTTTACTTTTGCACTAGAGATTCTATTTGTAGTATTCATGCTTATAAACATGACCTCTCTTTTATATGAAAAAGCTACTATCAAGGATTTAAGGGTTTTTTGAGAGAGCTAATAGTTTGACCATGTATTATAAGGGCTAAAATACCTTCTGCACCTTGAGTTACATAACCCTTCAGAGGTACTCGGAATTCGGCCTTATTCCTCTATATATTCATGGAATTCCTCAGCATCTTGCAATATCATTATAATGTATTCAGAGGATATTTTATATCTAATCTAATCTCTTATATATCAATTTATAATGCAACACAGCTACATCTTTTTATTTATTAATTGGCCTTAGTACTCATTGCAAAGAAACCCATTTCCAACCTCGAAAGTTGAATTAAAGACTGTGCTTTGAGAACACAAACACACATGCAAACACACACACATAAGTAGGCACACACACACATACTCACACACACCAGGCAACTGAGGCAAAGGAAATCTGTCAACCAGTGCCTCATTTGTAAATGATCAGTTTTAGAGGTATAAACGTTTTTGTGTACATTAAATAACATAGTTGGTAAATATTGCGCTACACAGTCACAATGGGGGCGGATATCCTGATTTTCTAAAAGTCCTCTTGAATGTCAATCTATTTCCAAAGTAGAACGCAGTTATTGATTTTTATAGGTTTCTACTTATAGCATGTCAAACATGACGAACCAAGCCAATGTGCCATATGGAGCTTGCTTCGCAAGTGAGTGGGTGGGCACACTCCCACAGCTTCTGTAAAAATCAATTGCCTCAGTGAAATAATTATTTTGGAGATGTACGTAGCATACTGACATTGAGTGGGAAATAGCTTTAGCTAAAGAAACTTTGGGGGTAGAACTTAAAACAAGCATTGGCAAAGCGAATAGGTTTAGCCAATGCAAATTCTATTGGCTTTGTCAACTTTTTTCTACATGTTGTACAGCAGTTGAGCTGCTGTGCAAGATGACTTAAAGTAAAAAAAAAAGCACCATGACGCAGACAATGCTGGCCGCATCGTAGAGCTTTTTTTTTATTTTGCTGAATGCGGGCGTGAAGGAGAGAGACTACAGAAAAACATGTGCTTAAAGAGTGCATGTTAATAAGTAAAAAAGAGTGCCTGCACTGCAAGAGCTTGCAGTGTGAGGACACTGGCCACCAGAAGCAGTGCGTGGGCCAGGCCCCTCGGCAGGACGACGACTCGACTCGAAGCTCAGAAGGAAGACAGAGGCAAGGAGGTGGTGCTGACCAATATTAAGCAAGGAAATAAGAGTGAAGTCAGAGCCACGCGGGAGCCAGCCAATGGTAAATAAAAGTCACATGGAAGCACACCAGTAGTTAGTAAAAGTAAGTAACTGGCGGGTTCTAAGCCCTTTAAAATATTTTTTCTTTAAAATACAAGAGATTTTGCAAGCTCAGTGCAAGTGATGTGCAGACGAAAAATTAAAAGGTGCCTGAAACTGAATGTGATGATTCTGTCAATCGCCGTCCCGGTGTTTACTGATTCTCCACATGTGCAGATGTGTGCACTGTCATGGGCTGCGATTTGAGAGCACCTCCAGATACACTCTGATTCTGGGGTGACCATGTAAGTGTTGTACGCACATGGGTCACACACTGTACACTAGGTCTAATCTATATATAGGCTGGAGGGCGCCGGACATATGTTTCTTTTGCATATTGTAAGTCTTCAGCAGAGCAGTCAACACACTTTTCATGTGGTGTATGCAAAGCAATCCCAAGACCGTACAGCATTGCCTCCTCATGGTCCACCCTTCACTTCTACCAACCTCTCAGCAGCATCTTTATGATTAGAGATTGGCAAGCCAGGAAATTCATGGGAGGAGCCAAACCTAAGCCAGTGGCCTGGCTTAGCTCTAAGAGCCAAAACACAAGCCGAGCTATCAGATCCTTTGCATCTAATACATGGTACAGCAAAGTCCTGTAAATGTACAATAAAGGCATTTTCAGATTAAATATAGGTTTCATTCTAGTACACTAAATGATATCACTGCATTGGAATCTGCTAATGGTAACACTTAAACATTAACTTTTCGCAAACTCCTAAGTACTGACAACATTGCTATGAGTGAAGGAAGAGATGTCAGTATATCATGTGCACTTCATACATGGATGATATTTGTTAGAAATGGGGGTCTCTAGTTGGCAAAGGTTTGCACCTTTGTCCAAATAGGGACCCTTCTTCCTAGTCAGGATAAGGGAGTTACACTCCTAAAATAACCCCTGCTCACCCCCTTGGTAGCTTGGCACGAGCAATCAGGCTTATCTTAGAGGCAGCGTGTAAACCATTTGCACATAACCAACACTAATACAGTGTAAGCACTACAAAAGGACACCATACCAGTTTAGAAAAATATCCAATAATTTTATATACTTAAGACAAGACCAAAAACGATAAAAATCCACAATACAGTACTTAAAAATCTTCAGTTATCAAAATATGCCTGAAAAACAGTTCCTTGATGTTGATAGCTCCATCCGGGGCTATCACAGCGTCATGAGCAAACAAATCCAAACAGTTCTGGCTGACCGCGGCATCTTAGGCCAGCTACGGTGTCGGGAAGACCCGCAAATAGTACCTTTCAGAAATGCAGGGCGTTGGCGACCTCTCGTTGAGCTCTCGAAAGCACGGCGTCCGCATGCGTTGGTTCCGGAGGTCAGTGCAGGGGTCGTCAGGGCCCTCAAAGTCACACGTGTTGCAGATCGGACTCCTCTCTGTTGAAGTCAGGAGCGCTGGTGTCGGTAGGCGTCGGGTGCTGCAGGGCGAAGTGCAGCGGTGCAGCGTGCGGTGCCTTCAGGTCTTGGTGTGAGTAGCGGCTCGGTGGCAGCGTCAGATGGCATCGTCGGTGAGACCAGGGTGGCAATGCGAAGTGAATGCAGTGCTCGTCGCGGTGCTAGCAGGTCGTGGTGCAAGCAGTGTCGTCGTCGTTGCTGAAGCGCTGTCGTCGGTTGAGGAACTGGAGCTGTTGGCACTGGCGTTGGTAGGCCAAGGCCGCAGTGCGGGATGAGGGCGGTGCGTCGTGTAACTTTAGGAGCGGTGCCCTCGAACCACGGTGCAAGCACCGGCGTAGATTTCGATGTGGAAGGGCGTTGTCGGAGATGCCAAGGCGTCATCGTGACGAGAGGCAGTGCGGAGTGCAGTGCCCAAAGGTCGCGGTGTGAGCAGCGGCTCACTGGCGGCATCAGCAGGTGTCGTTGGTGAGACCAGGGTCCCGGTGCAGTGTTGCGGCAGTGCCCTCTGCAGTGCCGTCTGGACACAGACTCTTTAGCGGTGTCGTTGACGTTGTCGGGTTGCTTTTTCTTCTGTTGCAGCACAAAACACACAGTTCCCAGTGCTGAGGGCAGAAGAGCTCAACGTCTTTGCTGTTCCTGACACTTCTTGAACAGGGGGCAAGCTCTACCTCAAGCAATTGGAGAACTCACAAAAGTAGATTGCAAAAAGTTCAGTCCAGTCCATTCACTGCCCAAGACAGAAGCAGCCACTGCAGGCCAACACAGCAAAGCACACAGCAAAGTGGTAATTCCTCCTCACAGCTTCTCCGGCTTTTCTTCTTGGGAGTCTTCTTGGTCCAAAAGAGTTCTAAAGTTCAGGGGTCTGGGCCCCAATATTTATATCTCAAAATACTTTGATCTCTTAGGCAGAGAGTGTCTGTGCCCAGCCAGAACCAGTTCTGCCTTCTTTGGTGTGACTTCCTGGCAGGCGGTGGAAGGATATCTCCTCCCCCTTCCCCAATTGCAGCACAGGTCTATTCAGCCCTTTCCTGACCCAGCTAGACTATCTGGAACCACTCCTGCTCCCCAGCCTTCTGTCATCCATAACCCAGACAGGCAATCCACATTCCAGCAGAGGCCCCCGGGATGACTGGGCAAGAAAATACCTACCTTCTAAAAGTGGTATTTTTAAACACAGAATGTAAACATCACCTTCACTAAAAGATACATCTTTAGATTCTGAGTTCAGGCATACTAAACTTTGTTTTCCTACCGAATTCCCCGGGCCAGTTAGGTTTATAAGATGTTATAAACAAACTCCCCATTCTGTCCTATGGGGAACAGGTAGCCTTGCAATAGTGAAAAACGAAATTGGCCGTAATTCACTATCAGGACATGCCACACACAGGGCATGTTCTACCTTTCATATACACTGCACCCTGCCCACAGGGGTACCTTGGGCCTACCTTTGGGGTGACTGACATGTGAGAAAAGGGGAGGTTAGGGCCTGGCAAGTGTGTGCGCTTGCCAAGTCGACATGGCAGTACCAGACTGCACACCGGCTCTGCAATGGCAGGCCAGAGTTACATTTACGTGCTGCTGGGGTCGGTGGCACAATCCAGTGCTGCAGCCCACCAACAGCATTTGATTTACAGGTCCTGGCACACGCAGTGCACTTTACTAGGGACTGACACATAAATCAAACAGGCCAATCAGGGAAACACCAATCCATAACGCATTTTACCACAGGAGCACTTGCACTTTACCACTGATCAGCAGTGCGAAAAGTGCGCAGAAACACTAAGCCAGCACAAACAGAGTCAAAACCGGGAGGTCAGAAAGCAAAAACTCGGGGAAACACGCCAAAGGATGCCAATTCTAACACAATTATTGTGTGTAGAGCAACATTGATGTCTTTTAAGCAATACATAAGAGAATAACTTATGCATCAGACACCCTAAACTAGTCTACATGGCTTCAGTTCTGAAGCTTCATTAAAATAAGTCAAGTGATTTGTACAGATCGCACAATTTAGTCAAATGGGGAAGATGGGATTTGAACAGAGTTTCCAGTTATACTTTATAGTATTCAGTCATTGGCTGACTCTATCCTTCTCTGCCTCTTTCCCACCAAATGCCAATGCTTTGTGTTCAACTGACTAAATTCACCTAAATGAATACACTATTCAGTAAATACAAGTATTCTTTGTTAATTCAGTCTGACTCAATGTATGTATAAAATTTCAAAATATTTCTCTCAAATAGCTTTGAGTTTAGGGGTAGGCAGAAGATTATTTTTTATTAATATCAGTACCATCCCTGAACAAATAATAACCAGTGAGAGGGTCAGAGAACCGATGACAACACTTGCATTGGTGATTAAAACAAGAGGAAATCTGACTTTCGGACGGTCTTCAGTCGGACCCTGGGCTTTGGGGGGGCAGCTGACCAAAGGGAGGTGTGCCCCCCAGGGAGTTTGGGGCAATGGGACAGCCTGGGCTACATTTAGGCTTATTTGGGCTAGTCCTGGGCTAGGCTATGTTGGGCTTCATGCTCAATGTATATGTGGCCATTTTATATGGCCAGTCACCATTTTGGTAGGTGATACGGTTTTCATCAGCAACACCTAGTGATTTTTCTGATTGCAACAGTAAGCATTTAATTAGGGTTGTGGTTGTGAAGAGATGTAGTATTAAATAGGTTTGATGAGCATGGAAGACTTCAGGTTGCAAGAGGCCATGCGCCTGTTCGCTGAGGCAGGATGCATGGATCTGCTACCACCGGGCGCTGGTATTGTGGTGTGCCTTTCGAGGCATGAGGCAAACGGTGTGGGGGTGGCGATACTTGCCCGCTCACCTCAGCGATGCGGCCAGGGTTCTGAGGTGAGGCAGCAGGTAAGCTTAAGGCGCCACTCTGAAGGCAGGAGAGAGGCCCGAGAGTTACACTAGGGTTTTGAGTTGGGAGGGGCCCAGCGCAGTGGCCCGCATTACAATTTATGGGTGGGGTCAGGGTATGGCTGACAGACCTAGAGAAGGCTGCACTGGGTGAAGCTGCCACGGCAGCACAGGAGACAGCATCTGGTTCCTGCGAGGAGCAGTTGGAACTGGGTGGGGGAAACAGGGGTAAAAGGGGTATACCGGCATGAGGGACGCTTAAAAGGAGAAGAAAAAGCAACCTGAACTCTCTGCCAAAATGCCTGTATGTTTTATTATAATGCAAATAAAATATTTGGATCACAAAAAAACAAAAAACCTGACCCATGTCCTTCTTTCTAGGTTGGAAAAGAAATGTTTTCTGCTTGTTGATGGACGTGTACCCCTGCCCAAGCTTACTGATGTCTGGATCCCTACTGCTGATTTTTATTGTCATGGGTGAATATGGATCATGCATGTATGCCCTGACATAGGCCTGTCTCACAGATTGTAGTCTTTTTGGTCCGTATGGGGTGCCAAAAGCACTACCCTCATAGAGGTGAAAGGCTACTGCCTTTACCAGAAGTTGAGCAGCATGAGTTTTGTGGTGACAGCATACACTGTAGTGATCAGTAGAAGTGAACAGTGACCTTTGTCACTGGAGTGAGGCCTACCGGCTCACTCATTCAAAGTTCAGCTTAACTCAACCTTGGCCTACATTGGTTTGGTGTGTAGTGCTGCGCACTGCGTGCGTGGTATATATGTGCTGGGTGATTGTGTGACTGTGAATGGTACAATACAGGGGTAAATCAGTGAAGTGCAGTTTGTGTATATTATATACATGTGCTGGGTTTATGTGCTTGTGAATGGTACAATAAGTAAAGAATGTAGTGCTGCGCAGCACGTGTATGCAATATGCATGTGCTGGGTGTATGTGTGCCTGTGAATGGCACAATACATGGAAGACACTGGGTTCCATTTTGGGAGACCCAGTGCTGCCTGGCGGAACTTGAGGAGAGGAGGTAGAGGAATCCTCCCCATACATATTTGTGTATTGGTCCATTCCTGTAAGACACTGGAGAAAGGGGGAGCCAGATTCTTCTTTACACTTCAAACTGTGATCTTTGACTCAGAGAGAGGGTACTGGGAAGGGGCCTTGGTACATCTCAGGAAGGAGATGGAGCTGATAAGGAAATTATTGATAGTAGGGTTAAGGCTCTGGGATAACCTTTTAACACACATATCACTGTGTCTGACATCCAGGTGGGAACGTTCAGTCCTCCCATGGCCCATGTTGTGGGCTACCAGATTTGGTGTCCCTCCTGCTGTGACAGACTGTTTTCTGGAGGAAAGGAGATCAGAGGAGAGGGCACTTCAAAAGGAAGCAGACCCCCAACATACACTTTAAAGACTTAGGGGGAGATTTACAAAAAAATCATGGTGGGCATCCCCCCTGCGAGGCTGCGCTGCGTTGCATGACAGGGAGGGAGCAGGAGAGTGCCATAACTTCAGAGATATGGCTCTCTCCTCCCCTTTCCCTTGCGCTGGCACTGATTACAGCTGCCGTGCACCAAGCAAACACCTTAGCGCCAGGGTGTGTGCATTAGTCTAGCAAAGGTTTTGTACAGGAAGGGTAGATGCCCAGACACAATATACGTTTTTCTCAGTTTGTATGCATGCTACACAGTGCATCACGCATGCAAAGTCGGAAAAGGAAGGAGAAATGAAAGCATTTCTCCTTCTGTGCGCCTACATGAAAAGGGTTTTCTCACACTAAAGCTAATCTACTTTATTTAGTTAATAGGGCTTAGCGTGAGAAACCATGGGTGGTTGTATGGGAATGGCCATGCTCCAACCTTAATACACCCCCAAGGCTCAAAGTAATGCGAAGCAGCGCTATGCACTGCTTTGCGTTACTTTTCTGTTATTTCCAGAGCGCTGAAAAGTAAATAGGGAAAGAAAGATTTTGCACCGATTTGCATAACTTTTGTGATGCAAAAATGGCTCAAAATCTTAGTAAATCTCCCCCTTAGACTCTACTTTGTCTTTAGGGGCCCATTACGATGAGTGTTGGAAAGCCTCCGACTTCAGCTAGAAGTTTTTCCGACACTCATTGTCAGTTTCACTTCTGGCCGCCTAATTACAGTCTAGGCGTTCAGAATTGAAACCGGCCAGTCATTTGGCTGGATTTCCCACAGGGTCAAGGATCTCGTCGACCAGTTGGAGACCGTCCCGTAATCCCAATGGATGGCGTTTCTGCCGTTGGGATTACGATGCTCGGTTTCCGACAGGCTTTCCATGCCGGGCTTTACGACATGGAAAGCCTGTCGGAAAGTGAGTTTGGGGCCCCTAGCAGGGCCCTCTTCTCCTTGCGGCCTCCAGTTGGGGGCCAAGGGTGCACCTATGGTACCCCCCTGTTGATCCCTGCACTGTGTGGCAGGCACCTTGAGGTGAACACAATCTTGAGAACACAATTTCCCATTTCTCTATGGGAGCTTGAACTGAGGCCGGATTACGGTCATAGCACAAGCTCTCATAGAGAAATGGGAGTATGCAACCGCACCATGTGCGGTCGCATAGTAATTGCGGTGTTGGGACCGCCGACTGGAGGTCGGTCAGTCCTGAGACAGCGAATGTGTCAGTCGGCGGCAACTCCGACCGACATCGTAATAAGGCTCTTAGTATCTGGAAATGGTTATAAGAATGGGAGCTTGAGCCCCCCTAAATTGGCAACTGTCAAGCAACAGTCACGTTGTGCGAGGAGGAGAAGCTTTGTAAGACTTCTGCCTGTAATCAGGACTGGGCCCCAAGAACTGCTTGTTTTCCAGCTGGGTGAAGGGACATCACCAAGGGAATCCAAGACCACCTGCCCCTGGAGCCTGGACCACCAGCGCCTGCCTGCTTGTCAAGGCCAGTGTGTCCTGTGAGGAAGATGAGGAAGATGAGAGCATTGAAGGGAGAGAAGTCTAGGAGTCCAGTGGGGGGGATCCTGGTGATTGGACCCCGTAGGGAGGTGTGAGGAGACGGCTGCTGCACAGATCGGGTCATGGCTCGTGTGCAGTGAAAAGTTGGTGACCCCCATATGTCAAAAGAGGACCACTGTGAAGTGACCCGTAACTGTTGCTGCACAGAACAGGTCATCCACCTTGTGCAGTTCCAAGTCGGCAACCCCATATGTCAGGTGGGCCATCATGAAGATTTCTGCTGTGTCAATCAGGCTGTAGCCCTTGCGCAGAGGAGGAACAGTGACCGTGCATGTCTGTGGGCGTGAGGGAGGGGGGTGGCAGGAGTGTGGTCTGGTCGAGACCATCGACAGGGAAAGAAGGCCTCTGTGGTGACCTGAACTGGACCAATCTGTGACTGAGGACTAGCACCATGATTATCACACCTGGAGGATCCTGAGAAGCTTACCAAGGAGCATAGAGAACCCCCAACCGCAGCTTCTGCAGGACCATGTGTGAGGAACTCAAGGTCACCTGACCGCAGCCCTCCCAGGCCGCCTGTTAAAGAGCAAGACACCTGACCTCATGATCAGGAAACTGCTCCCCTCTCGCGCAGCTCTGACGAGAGTGCCTCTGCCCCCAGCGCTGCCTCTGACTGGTGTTCAAAGCCCCTGTGCCTTGCTCCGCACCCGACCTAGCATTATGCCTCTGCCTTCTCTGCCTCTCCTTGCATTTCTGCCGCTTCCTTTTTTTGCCTTTTATCCTTGTTTGACTTCTTCCTATGTTTTGCTCTTTTCCTTTTCTTTTAGCCTTGTTTTAATTTTCTTAGCCATTTTTCCTGCCGCTTGCTGCCCCCGCCGCCCCTCCCCCCGCGTGCTCCCGGTCCTGCCTCCCAGCTGTCCCTCCCTCCCCCGACCCCTATTTAATGCCAGCTGCTGTGTGACCCGACCGCGACCAGCGCCAGAGACCTGGTCCTCCGACCCACCAGCGCTACAACTCCTCAGCCCTCTACACACTCAACACTGGCCAGGAAAACAACTGCAAGCGCTCCTCTCCTGCTGACACCCACGGACCCTTCACCGGCCGTCACTGTCACCACTCCTTCGCTTTCACAGAAACCCAGCACCCGAAACCCTGCAATTCATTTTCCTCAACGTCCACTCCCTCCACAGACACGCAGCGGAAATCTGGGACCTACTGGACAGCACCACCCCGACGTTGCCTTCTTCACCGAAACCTGGACGAACGTCGCCTCGGGACCCGACATAGCGATCGCCACCCCTGAAGGCTACAAGATCACTCGGTTGGACTGCACCGCCCACCGCGGTGGAGGCATCGCCGTTGCTCACAAATCCAACCTCCGACTGAACACCCACACAGACAGGCCCACATACCTGATGGAACACCTTCATTTCAAGATACAAACCAACCTGACCACCACTCTCCGAGGCACCCTCATCTGCAGACTCCCCTGGACCCTGCACACCTTTCTCTGACTCCATCACCGACATCATCACCCCGCAAGCTATCACCTCCTCTGACTACGCCCTGCTGGTAGACCTCAATTTCCACGCACTCAGCAATACACACCCTCGACCCCATCTTCACTGCAGGAAACCCCATCACCTTCAGCCACACCTCCGAACTCCCATGGATGGACCATCACTGCGTCCACTTCACCTTCAAAATCGTTGCAAAACATCTTGGAGCTGCGCCCCCCCGCCCCCTCAGCATCTTGAGACCCTTTTCGGGTGAGTAGCTGCGCTTAACAAACCTGTGATTGATTGACTTATTGGAGGCAGCTGCTGCAACTTCAGCACCCATGAAGGAGGCACGCTCAGAGGTTCCCATTGCTTGAATCCTGTTGGTGCTTGTAAGTCTGATATACGGACCAGATGGCCGCCAGGAGAACTCGCCTGCCAGATAGCGCTTTGGTGATGGAACAGTTTTGACTTTAATAAAAAGATGGAGTGGGACTCCTGAGACTTGAAGTATTAGTGGCAAGAATTTGATTGGACAATCATTTAATGCTTCTGATGCGTGTATTTTGAGTTGGAAGCCTGAGTTCACCACCTGTGTTTACCCCGTTCCCCCCAGGAAGTCTTTGACTGCTCGACTGCACTACCACTGAGAGTCAAGTATTGAAGGGAAACTACTTGGCCCAGTTGCTCAGGATTCATAGTAGGCTGGGCCCCAGACATCAGGAGTAAAAGACCTCAAACCCCACGGTTGGGCCCAGTAGCTCCTGCTTGGACCGTGGCCCTCGAAATGGGGTTATGACAATTGGCGGCAAGTGGTGCGGCACCTAACATTTAGGAGCGTTGGATACAGGTATGGCATTGGTCATTTCCAGTGTGCACCAGCAGTGTGATAAGTCCAGTTCTTACACACAAAAAATCAGTTTAAGTAAATAAAAATTTAATTTGTAATGGTGTTTAGTACATTTGATATAAAAATGTTTTATAAATTGCTAAAAGCTCTGAAGTAAGCGGTCCGTTACCTACCTGACATACTTTTTATAAGGCTGACCTCTTGTACATTCAGTACTACCCCAAAACAAATATCTGCATCAAGAAGTCAGTCTCCCACTAGATATATCATCTATTACTAGGCCGAGCCTCCTCTACATGGAACTGTCTTCCTAGAGAATGCTTTGCATCAAGAGGCCACCCCCACTAAAAACATTACCTTTTACTAGCCGAGCCCCTTCTACATACAACTTTCTCCCTGAGCAAAGCTCAAGCCTGAAGACTACAGTCCCCCACCACACATATCACGTACTGGTAGAGCAATTCTCTTCTACATACCGGGGTCTCTCTAATCAAACTTCAGGATCAAGAAGCCAGTCCTACACCACATACACCACATTTAGGAGGAAGAAACTCATGTATTTGCAGCTGTCCCTCTAATCAAAGGTCTGAATCAGGAGACCAGACTCCCACTAGACACATCATCTATTACTAGGCTGAGCCTTTTCTACATACAAGTTTCTCCCTGAACAAAGCTTAGCCTGATTGCCCTGTTCCCCACCACACGTCATATACTGGTAGGCCAAGCTTCTTATACATTGAGTGGTCTCCCTAAGCAAAGCTCAGGGTCAAGAAGCCAGTGCCACACCACATACATCACATTTTAATATGCAGAGCCTCTTCTACATACAACTGTCCTTCGACAAAACTTCAGCATCATGAGAGCAGTCCCCAGTACATATGTGACCTTTTACCATACTCAGCCTCAGCCTACATGCATCTGCTTCCCCATATAAAGCCCTGCAACACATGGTCAGTTCCCTAAGAAACATCCATCACCTTTTAGGAGGCAGAGCCTCTTCTACAAACAGTTGTCCCCCTAAAAAATAGTCTGTATCAAGAGGCTAGTTCCCAACTAGACACATCACTTATTTCTAGGCCAAGCCTATTTTACATACAACTTTCTCCCTGAACAAAGGCCAGGTTGTAGACTCCTGTCAACCACTATACATACCATGTATAGTGAGGGACAGATGCACCTCTTACATACAGCTGTGCCCTTAAACAAATATTTACATCAACTAACTAGCCTTCCACTACACACATCAACTCTTACTAGGCTTAGCCTCTTATATATGCAATTTTGTCATTTAAGAAAGGTCAGTCGGAAGAGTCCAGTACCCCAGCACACATATCATGTACTGCAAGGGCAACCCTCTCATACACGGACCTTTCTCCATAAACAAAGCTCTGCAGAAAGTTGCCAGTCCACCAGCCCACACACCACCTTTGAGTAGGCCAAGCCACTTCTACATATTGTTGTCCCCCTAAACCAAACTCATCATGAACAAGTCAGTGCCGCTGCCGCGCCACAAACAACACCTTTTCATGCACAGAGCCTCTTTTATATAGAGCTGTCTCAGGAAACAAAGCTCTGCATCAAGAGACCAGTCCCCTCTCTCTCACTCTACAAACACACACACACACACACACACAAACACACACACACACACACACACACACACACACACACACACCCCTCCCCCCTCCCTCTTTTAGTAGGCTGAGCCTCTTCTACATACAGCTGTCCCCCTAATCAAAGCTCTGCATCAAGAGGCCAATTCCCCAGTTTGCACATCGCCGATTACTAGGCCAAGCCTCTTCTACATACAACTTTCTGCATGAACGAAGCTCCATTTGACGACTCCTGTCCTCCACCACATGTACCATGTACTGGTAGGCCAAGCTTCTTCTGCATGAAGCTGTCTCCGTAAACAAGCCTGAGGATCAAGAAGCCAGTCCCACATCACATATACCACCTTTTATTAAGCCCATCCTCATGCATATGCAGCTGTCCCTCTAAGCAAAGGCCTGAGGAGGAAGTTAGGCGCCATCTTGGGTGGGTGTGGGTTGTCGGGCTAGTTCTTGGCTACGCGTCCTTCAAATGCCGGCACTACTGCGGCCGCGCAGCCCCCTGACTCCTGAGGCTTGAGCCGGGAGGCAGTATTCGGCTGTGTGCTGCGAGACGCTACTGTTTTTCTTCGCCGCGCTGCTAACCCCTTAAATGTGTGTGTGGTAGTCTTTTTATTACGTGCACCAGACTGTTTTTAAAAATATTTAAATAAATCTTGTGATCCTACATTTTTAATCTGCTGCGCCGTGGTATTAGTGTGAGGAGTGAGGTGAGCTGACGGCGGTAGTAACGAAGGAGAAAGTTAGGCGCCATCTTGGGTGGGTGTGGGTTGTCGGGCTAGTTCTTGGCTACGCGTCCTTCAAATGCCGGCACTACTGCGGCCGCGCGCAGTGGGCGCGCTGCGGGCGCGCCGCGGGCGCACTGCGGGTGCGACTAAGGCAAGCCCATCTGTGCCCGTCCGCGCTTGGTAGTCGCCGGTCGCCAGACACCCTGCCCGAGCTCCCTCCGATGCCATTTGTTATTCACGTGGTGAGCTGTTGGGGCTGGAGGTGAAGTGCTCATCGCCACACTGGGTGCCCCAGGTTGCTCCCTATAAGTGTAAGTCCTGTGTATTCCAGCTATCAGGGATTGATAGGGCGCCTTGTGCACCTGATGCCACTGATTTTAAGTTTGTTAGCTTGAACTGTCGGTCCCTCATAAAACTTCATGCGAAGGTGTTCGACTTACTTTCTGATGAGGCCCCTGATGCCGTATTCTTAACTGAGACCTGGCATACGCAGGACGCAGTGGCTGTACCCTGGCTTGCCCTTCCTCAGGGCTATGTGCTGAAGACAGTTAATAGAGAGGTGAGGCGTGGTGGCGGTATCGCACTAATCATTAAAGATGTCTATAACTGCAGTTTTATAAAAGAAACAATTACGGATTGTGAAAGTGCTGTGTTTAAAGTTATGCTGACCCCCAATTTCACTATGTCAGGCCTTTTGGTCTATCGCCCCCCGGGTCCCGCTTCAGGCTTTAGGGAGGACTTTCTGAATAGAATTGCACTTTTCGCGGGCAGGGCATCGAATTTCACTATTTTAGGGGACCTTAATCTTCACTTTGAGTTGCATGAGAAAGCGGAGATTTTGAACTTTCTGGCTGATATGGAGGCCTTTCAGCTGGTACAATGCGTCTCTGCGAGTACTCATGAGGCAGGGCACCTGTTAGACCCTATTTTCTCGAATCTTCACTTTATACAGGTCTCCTCCCCTGTTTCCCTGGCCTGGAGGGATCATTATCTAGTCTCTTTTGCCTTGCGTTTGCAGGGGAGAGTTGTTCCCCCACGCTCTGTCCCCGTGCTGAAGCGTCCTTGGCACAAACTAGATCTTGGCCAACTTTCGGCTTGTCTGGCTGATAGCAGGCCGCTTATACCCTGTGATTTGGAGGCAGCAACTTTCTGCTTCCATGAATGGGTTGTCCTTAGCCTGGATACTTGTATCCCGGCCCGCCTGGGAGTAAAAAGCAGAGGATTCTCCAATCCTTGGTTTGATGCATCACTTGTCTCAGCCAAAAAGGGTTGTAAGCAGTTGGAACGTGTCTGGAGACGTTCTTATGACGTCTCGGCTAAACGGGAATATCGGGCCGCCATTAAACAATATCACCGCCTTATTCGGAAGGTGCGTGGTGAGTATGTGGCCAAAGAAATCTTGGCAAGCACTAACCCTGCCAAGTCAGTATTTGCCCTACTCAATAGTATGAAAAGTGCTGGTTCTGTGGTATCCTCCCCGATTGTCTCCAACCAACAGTGTAGTGAGCTGGCTCGTCACTTCCTGGATAAGGTTGAGCAGATTTATTCCAACCTGCCACTGGTAGATCTATGCGCTGCGAGTGAGTCTTTTTTCACTTCTGGCCCTTTGGCGGGTCGCAGTTTGGTATCTTTCCCATCTTTATCTCCCAACGAGTTTGATGTACTCTGTTTGAAGATTAAGTCTGGATCCCCAGCTGATCCCCTGACTCCTGCCTTATTTCGCCAACTCCACCCTGTGATCTCCCCGTGGGCTGTGGGTCTGGTGAATTTATCCCTGTCTTCTGCAGTGGTTCCCAGGGTCTGGAAACATGCCAAAGTTATGCCTCTACTTAAGAAACCCTCCCTGGACCCTGGGGAACCGGCCAATTATCAGCCTATCTCCCTGCTCCCGTTCCTGGCCAAGGTGACAGAATCCCATGTCAACTCTGTCCTTTCGGAGTATATAGATCAAAATGCCATCCTTGACTCCTCGCAACACGGTTTCCATATGTGTCATGGGACCGAGTCTGCACTGTTGGCAGTATCGGAAGCTATCAGGGATAGTCTGGATAGGGGTGACTCCGTAGGTTTGGTCCTGTTGGATCTAAGCGCCACCTTCGACACCATATCACATGCAATTTTACTATCTCGTTTGCAGGAAATTGGTGTTGAGGGCGAGGCCTTGGACTGGTTTCGCTCCTTCTTGAAGGAAAGGTCTTTTCAAGTCTCTTTGCCTCCGTTCCATTCCCAGGAGTTTGCCCTGCATCAGGGAGTGCCCCAGGGCTCAGTCTTGAGCCCGCTTTTGTTTAATCTTTATGTCCGCCCTCTGGCTGCGGTAGCCAAAAGCCGGGGGCTCGCACTGGTGTCATATGCTGATGACACCCAGCTGCTGATCTCCTTTTCTAAGAACTGTGATGTTAACCTGGAGAAGTTCAAGGAGGATCTCTTAGCAGTGGCGGACTGGATGGCGGGTAATTTTCTGCAGCTCAACGCCAGCAAATCCAAGATTTTACTGTTTGGGAAGGATCGGGAACTATGGTCCGAGCAGTGTTGGCCTGAGCGTCTTAAACCTGCGCCCTCTCCCAAAAATGTGGCAAAGAACCTTGGGATATGGTTCGATCAAGGTCTGACGTTTGAAGCGCAATCCAAGACTGTGGCTGGGGTGTGTTTTGGGCTTCTTCGTGGCCTAAGACCCGTGATTGGTTTTTTCCCCCCCAAAGTGCGTCAATCCATAGTCCAGGCCCTAATTTTGTCTAGGCTGGTCTATGGGAACGTACTTTATTTGGGCGCTAATATGGCCAGCATTAAGCGTCTTCAGCGGGTCCAGAATGCCGCTGCGCGACTGCTGGTAGGTCTTCCCAGGTCAAGCTCAGTGACTGCTCTGCTTCCTAAATTGCACTGGCTCCCCGTGGAAAAACGCGTCCAGTTTAAGGCTTTATGTGTGGCGCATAACATTTTATTGGGTCAGGCCCCTCTGGGCCTGGCCAATTTACTTATGCCTTATACCCCATGACGCCTACTAAGATCGGCTGGCTGTGCTCTGGTTTGTACCCCCCGCGTCCTCAAAGCCAGAGCAGGTGGCCGCTCCTTTCGGAATCTAGCCGCCAAACTCTGGAACTCATTACCGGTCTCCATCAGAACTATTCAGAAGCACTTGGCCTTCCGCAAAGCTATAAAAACCTGGCTCTTTTCTGGTCCCGCTAAATCTTCATTTATTTAGCGGCCCTCTTGCGTCTGTCTCCTATGTGTTGGCCCCGGTCAGGGCCGCGCTGGGACGCCCCGTTGCTGGGGCAGCCATGCGCGCTATAAATCGATCTAATAATAATAATAATAATCAAGAGACCAGACCCCCACTAGACACATCACTTTTTATTAGGCTGACCCACTTCTACATACAAGTTTCTCCATGAACAAAGCTGAGCCTGAAGAGTCCAGCTCCCCACCACGCATGTCACGTGTTGCTAGGCAAAGCCCCTTCTATGCACAACTTTCTCCCTGAACAAAGCTGAGCCTGAAGACTCCAATCCCCCACCACACATCATGTACTGGTAGTCCAAGCCTCTTCGACGTGGTATATCTTCATGATATAGTTAAGTAGCTAATATATTTATCCTGTAATCTGCTTAAACCACTTCATAAAAAATGTCAGTTACTCAGGGGACAGAAAGCCAATTAAACGAGGATGGCTCTACTCTGCTCAGAGCTTGTTCTTGTATATCAAATAATTGTATTATAATTTTCTGGTTCTCACATTATTTTACATGTCTTTCACATGAACTACGGAAGATAGAGGCCTGCTCTGAATTATTTTAACTTTATACTTTTGGTAGATAAGAAAATTAAAAATAAAGTTTACAGTAATTTAATTTTTTTTATATGGTTTAACCATTGGCAAAAAGAGGAGAAAAGTTTCAAGAAGAAGAAAAAGTCACGACTCTCCGTTTGTGGCTGATAACGAAACTTTGTAAACTGTGCTTCTTTGAAATTATTTGTGACTACGACTCCTTACAATAGGCTCCATTTGTTGTGTGTTGTGTCTTTAATTATTTTATTGATTATTTTAAGTTTATGGTCTTAATATGTATTTTGAGTTATATTGTATTTGTTTTGAATTTTGTGGAGTATTTTGTTTTATTTTAATTTTTTCATCAATAAAAAAGATTTTTTTTTAAAAAGAAGAAAACAAAGAATGGAGTTTAAAAGTGGTTGCAGAGCTAGCGTTAGAATAATTAAATACTGTAATTGTTTCATCTTTATCAATAATATTTTTATTACAATGTTTTTATCATAAGCTTTTTTCTGTATGTACTGAAATTTGAGGTATTGGCAAGTACATAATAATAACATTATGGATCATTTTTAAACTACTCGCAGAGATATTCTGCAATAGAGAGACACTAACACATTAATATATATGCACATATATAATCACATACAGAACTGCAGGCACGTACATTCACATGTAATCACACATGTATAGAGTTAGTCTTAAAAGTAGTAGCAGAACCATATATACCCAGACATATATATGTGTAACTGAAAAAAACTCATGCAAAACATGGGCACAGAGAAACACAGTCACACTTACACACAAATATATAGACACAAACCTCCACACACCCACTAATATATTTTCACACATGTACAGGCATGCATTGTGTCACACACACAGACACACACAAACTCCCACTTCGAGACATCCCCTTGCACTGACACCCACACACACACACCCGCACATTTGCATCCACACACACATACGTGGAAGCTTACAAAGGAGGCAATGAACTATAAATACATCAATATTGTAGTAGGCATTTAGTATGAATCAAAGTGTAAATAATATTGAATAAGTAAATGGTACATTAACCACCATTTTATATGGGGAAAGGGAAGATGATGGAAGCCATTAGGTGTCCCATGTTGGTCTTGTTCTAGATTGAAAAGCCTCCGCATATAATCCTCCTGATGTGAGTCTGCATTGTTCCAGGAAATGTCTCAGGGGTGGCTCCATCGCTAAGGAGGAGGAGCATCGCCCCACTGCTTAAAAGGAAAAATGAAATGGTATAACTTATTGGTAATATAATTGTATTTTTTCTATTGCAGTCAGTGGTAGTGCGGGGCTGGCCAGCGCAGGGATAGGAGTGGTTTGCACTCCCTAAGTGCACATTACTGTTTGGCTGGCACTCTTAGGCCGGCCAAACATTCATGCGCACTTTGACTGTTCCTCACCAGGCTGCATTACAAAACCTGGTGAAGAACATGCACAGGCTCCCTGTCCCCGTCTAAGCGCACTCAGCACTCAGACCAATCACAACGCTGCAGTGCAGCATTGTGTTTGGATCAGGGGAGCCTGTGTGCCCAGGTGCTTCCTGCTGCCAGCCTGGACTGGAGACAAGAAGAAGGAAGATGAAATAGACAGAGGAGAGGTGGAGGCCAGCCATTCCAGGTAAGTTCTTTTGTTTTCCTTGTTATTATTCCCTTCCGTCCCTCCCGCCCCACCACACACGTCCGGTAGCAGGCGCTACTGAAATGTCTGACCTTCGAAAGAATGAGTAATGATTCCTGGTGTCTTCCTTTCCTTAGAAAAGAGTGTGTCAGGGATGTGGCTTCAGCGCCAAAGCAACATGGCGGACCTTCCGTGAGCTCCGTGCGGACGCGGAGCTTTAGGCTGTGTTTCTTGCCTCTCCAGAGCAGCTTTGGATGTCCCCGGCTGCGGTTCTTTTTAATTGGCAGCTGCGGTAAGTTTTCATGCCGCTTCTGTGCCTAAAGGTACATTTACGGTCCCAGGAGCCTCGGCGATGATTTTTCCTCATTAAAACGCGAGCAGACGCCATTTTGAGTCACGTCGCTCGCGCTGCGTGTTTTTGCCTGCTGTGATAAAGTGATGCTACATTGGTGTAATTTGAAGCTTATCTAGCCTCTATAGGCTTTGGCTATGAGTTTCCTGATAGACTTTTTGTTGGGGCACTTTTTTGTTCCTGGAAGCTGCTGTGGCGATTTTCTGTCATTCTGTCATCTTCATCAGCCATTTTAGGATGTGGAATGCCTTACTTCATCATTTAATCTTCTTGGTGTGCTTTTTTAGCCTTGACTGACCTTTATTTCATGGATATGCGATAGTTGTGATATGTTTTTAGTCAAAACCTGTTGGTGAACTGGTCTCCATTTTCTGCATGCAACTGATGGTTCTTTACAGTGACAATCCTTCTCTTCATCTGGGTTGCCCTTAAATGACATTCTGTATTTACAGCACAGACTAACCTATTCCGCCTCTGCCTTTGTGAATGTTTCAAGGCTCTCAAGATCACCTGCATTTCGACGGCCATTGTAACTGAATATTTCCTTTTTATTGTATGGGCCAGATTCATCCTTCTTGATTGTCTGCTTGTCATTCTACTCATAACAACACGATGGCCAGTGACTCACACGCATCTTCTAAACCAATGTTTTCAGGTATGAAACCAAAAAGAGCGAAGAATGACCCGCCTTCCCCCATTTTATCTTCTCAAAGTCCTGTGTTAGACTCCATTTTGGATGAAGTACGCGGTCTTCAACCATTTATGAGCGCTACCAATGAGAAGCTGCAACAAATAGAAGATCGCTGGATTGTCATGGAGGGAAAGGTATCGGAGCTAGAACATTGTGTGGGAGATCTTCAAGATATTTCTACAAAAATACCTTTGTTAGAGCAAGAGATTCACAAACTCAAACTCCACACCGAAGTCCTTGAAAATCGAAGCCAAAGAAATTATCTTCGTCTTTATGGTCTTCCAGAGAATATTGAGGGCTCTGATATGTTATACTTCTTGAAAAAGTTTCTCCTGTATCTTCAATCCTCACCGTCTCTCAACATACAATATGCTCATCGGTTGGTTCATCTTCAACCTAACTCAAATAAGCCACGTGGCATTATAATGCTCTTTTTGGAATTTACTGATCTTATGCATGTCCTAAAGGCTGTTAAACTTAAACGTCGTCTTATTTGGTCTGGTCACAACCTTTTTATTTCACAGGATGTCTCTAGTGCAACAAATGCTCATCGCAAAGAATTCTTAGCTCTTCGCAACCAGATGAGACACTTGAACATTCAATACGGCATTCTTCATCCTTGTCTATGCAAGATTGCACATGAAGGAAACTCACATTCTTTCGCCGATCCTGCTAAACTGAAACTCTTTCTAAGTAGTATTTCTTCTTGCAACATGGAGACTGACGATTAAACTCTTTTT
Organism: Triturus cristatus; assembly: GCF_964204655.1. Lineage (NCBI taxonomy): Eukaryota > Metazoa > Chordata > Amphibia > Caudata > Salamandridae > Triturus > Triturus cristatus. Next base: position 1,047,871,446 of record NC_140590.1, read on the forward strand.
TTTTAGTTTGTTGATGTTTCTTATATAATGTATACCTCTTTTTGTCTCCATTAATCTTTTTTCTTTTCTATTAAGTTATCTTTGCTTCTTTTTCTTTTTTATATTGTTAACTAATTATTCTTATTCCTCAGTATTCTTCATTCATCCTTTCGCTTTTATTATTCGTTATGTCTCCATTCTTCAAGAGGCTCGATATGTTCATCTATTAGTTCATTCTTGTCGCCGTCTTTGTTTTCGGTGTTAACATGTTCTTCGTATACCTATTGATCGTTTCACTTCAGATCTGGATTTTTCTCCTTGATCTGACTACTTTTTCTCTCCTCTTTTCCTTCCCTCTTTTTCTTTCTTTCTTGTTTTTGACTTTCTTTTTTTAAAATTCTTTTACCTTTTCTCTTGTTCTAATATGAGTGTATTTCTAAATTGCTCATCTAGCCAATTTATTGTTTTTGTCTTATATTATGTTATAATTTTTGTTAAATGGTGTCCTTTTGTCTCCTTTATTGTTTCTGCAGCTCATTATACCTATCTCCATATTCCCTTCCTCAACCCGCAACATGTTTAATGTTGTTTCGTGGAATGTCCATGGCCTCGGTCACCCCGGAAAGCGTCAAAAGGTACTTTCCCATTTATCTAAACTTAATTCCCATGAAGCTTTTTTTACAGGAAATGCATTGTAATGACATTGAATCTCTCAAACTCAAACGTCAATGGGTTAATCAAGTTGTTTTCTCTCCTGCTACTAATCGTAAAGGTGGTGTTGCCATTTTGTTTCACAAATCTCTTAATACTCAGATTGTATCCACTGAATGTGATATGAATGGACAATGGGTTTTGGTTGATGCTATTATATTCCAAAAACAAGTAAATTTTAAAATACTTATGGACCTGTTAAAGCTGACCTGGAATTTTGGCATAGTATCAAAGTGAAACTTTCTTCAATCTCCAACCCTAATATAATTGTTGGCTGTGACTTTAATGAATTGTTAGATCCTTTTACTGATAAAAAAATCCAAGTGCAAATTCAAACCTGATAATTCCCATAGAGCCTTTCAGGCTGCCATTTCCTCTCATCCATTCTTTGATGTGTGGAAGACTTGCAATCCCGACTTATGTGAATTCACATTTTTTTCAAATGTACATCACACTATGCCTCGTATTGATTATGTTTTGGTTTCCAAATCCCTACTTCCCTCTATTCAGTCATCAGAGATTGGTTCTATTTTTATTTCTGACCATGCTCCTGTCTTATTTTCCCTGGATATGTCCTTCCTTTCCCCCAAACAGGGCAGATGGCACTTTAATAATACTTTATTATTAGATCAAACCTTTACTGCTGAAGCGACCTCATTTATTAATGAATTTTTTCAATTTAATCATTCTAAAGATACCTCATTCCTAACAACTGGGATGCTTTTAAAGCTTCCTTCAAGGCATTTACTATTGCTTACTCGGCCAAAAAAAAAAAACATTAAATGCTCAATATCTCTCTATCCTCAAACATATAAAAGATCTTGAACATGCTTACTTTACCTCCAAATCTTCTTCATGCTTAAATGATTTGATTAAGGCTCAATCAACTCTGAACAACATTTTCACGACTAATGCTTGTAATGTCCTTCTTAAAATCAAGTCTAAGTATCATGTTGGCCAAAATAAAGCTGGTAAATTTGTAGCCAATTATTTAAAAATTAAATCAGAAGAGAAAACTTTTGGTCCCATTCAATGTGAACATAGTAATGTGATGCTGCATTCAGATCCCATTACCAATGCCTTTCAATCTTATTATGAACAATTATATACTGAAGATACAGACCTCTCTGAAGATAATATTGCATCGTTTTTTCATGGACTCGCCAACCCTCCTTCCATCCCTGAATCCCCTTCATCTGTAAAAAAAGATATTTTCCTTTCAGAAATTACTGATGCCCTTAAATCCCTAAAAAAAGCCAAAGCTCCTGGCCCTGACAGCTTCCCTATTGAGCTTCTCTTAATTTTTTCCTCCATTTTTGCTCCCAAATTACTTGAGCTTTACACCTCATCTTTGTTTAATTCTAAGGCCAGTGGATCTTTTTTAGAAGCCCTTATTATTATTATTCCTTATTCTGATAAAGACCCTACCTTATGTAAAATTTATCGACCCATTTTACTATATAACTATGATTGTAAGGTGTTTGCAAAAATGTTAGATTCCCGTCTGAATTATATTTTCCCCCTTCTTATTAAACCTGACCAGTCGGGTTTTATTAAGGGCAGATTTGCATCTGACAACTCCAGAATGTTTTCTAATATTCTTGCCCTTGGGAAAAAGTATCCTTCTCCCTTAGCAGCTCTGTCACTGGATGCTGAAAAAGCATTTGATCGTATAAATTGGGATGTTATGTTTTTTACCTTTCGCTGGTTTGGTTTTGGTCATAATTTGATTTCTCTAATCAAATTGTTATATACTGACCTACGTGCATGTGTGTTTGTTAATGGACATTTTTCCCCCTTTTATAAACTCCACATAGGTACAAGACAAGGTTGCCCTTTATCTCCATTACTCTTTCTCCTATGCTTGGAACCTTTTCTGGAGCGAATCAGATGCAACCCTGATATAGCCGGATTTAAGATCAATTCTCAAGAAGTAAAACTATCTGCTTATGCAGATGATGTCTTAATTTATATGTCTCATCCCTCTATGTCCTTTGACCCAGTTTTGCAAGAGATTACTCATTTCTCCAAGGGTTCTGGTTATAAATGACATTTTTCTAAAACTGAAATTCTTCCACTAAATGCCTCTTGTTACCATTATATGTTTCACAAGACAAATTTTACATGGTGTCCCCAAAGGATTAAATATTTAGGAGTCTGGTTCTCATCCAGGATACAATTGCTTATAATTTCACCGTCCTAAAATCCAAAAGCCAAAAGTTATTATCTTCCTGGTCTCCACTTTTCTTATCTTGGTGGGGTAGATTAGATACTATCAAAATGATGATTGTCCCTCATGTCTTTTTTTTACTTTCTATGCTACCTTTTAAAATTCCTAATTATTATTTTACCCAAATCAACTCCATATGTATTAAGTTCCTTTGGAATAACAAACGTGCTAGTTTTGCCCTATCAAAGCTAATCAGACCGAAAACTGAAGGGGGTGTAAGATTTCCTGATTTTAAGATATATCATACTGCCTTTTTAATCCATCAATTGTTTGCTATTTCTAAAGATTATTATGATTCTCCTATACCTAAATGGATTTTTTTTAACGTTCTTTGTTAAGTGAATTTTCCTTTAAAAATGTTGTTTCTATGTCTAATTGTACCTTCAAAAAACCCTATTCTCAAGTATGCTCACTATTTATTATGCAACCTTTTTAACCAAGGATCTGATTCTCATCAATCCTTTCTTGCATCCTCTATTTGGTACAACACATTCCTTAAATGTCGCCATATATCTCTCTACTTCAAACATTGGAAGGAAAAGGGTATTTTCTTTGTTCATCAGTTGACCTCCCATAATTCTATTTTATCCTTCCAACAATTACAGGAGAAGTATGGCCTACCTGTTTCCTGTCTCCAACAATACAATCACTTAATTCCTATACTCCGTACCTATTTATTAAACAATAACTTTACACCTGATGTTTCACCATTTATTCCTCTGACACCTCTATATGATCTTTCTACGGATTCCACACCTAAAGCCTCCTTTATTTATAAGTCTCTTTCTTCCCCTCTTACTATAAGAAATAAATCACCTACTGAACTATTATGGGAAAGTGATTTATCTCAATCTTTATCTATTCACCAATGGGACTTATTATGGAGTAAATTATTTAAAACCTCGGAGGCTGCCAATATAACTCAATTGTTATTTTTTATCCCTTCTTTTCTGCTTAATATGGACTCATCTGTTTCCACCTTCTGTTGGTCATATCTTTAAATCTGATGTTACTTTGTGTCACCTTCTCTATCATTGCTCTAAAGTTAATATATTTTGGAAAACTATTTGGGAAACATGTTTATTTATTTTCTCATGTAATATTCCACTTTCTATCCAGAATGTTTTTCTTGGTACCTTGTCTGCTGACTTTGATATAACTTATCTCCAAAACCTATTTTATTTGATCTATTTATTGCTCTTGCTTTTAAAATTATTGTATCGTGTTGGAAAGACAACTCTAAGTTATCTACTATGGCTTGGTGGAACCTTATCTGTGATGAACATAGAATATCTACTATTTCTTCTTCTTCTTTATCTCGGAAAATCAAATCTGACCTACTATGGCTCCCCTTCACTACCTTCCTATCTTCACACTCTTCAAGTCCCTAATAACTCATTATCGTTCCTTTTCTTTTCTTTCCTTTGTTCCCTCTTTTTTTGTTCCCTTCTTCTTTACCTTTGTTTCTTTCTTTTCCTCCATTTCTTTTTGTAAAAAAAAAAACGTTTTATAAAGTGTGTAGCTTTGATTCTTCTCTGTTCTTATTTTTATTACTATACCTAGATTTAATATTCCTATGTTGTTAAGAATTTTCTGGTTCAATAGTTTCCACTATGATATGCATTGTTAATGAGGTATATTTTCCTTATATTGTTTGTAATACTCACTATTCTTTATCTTCAATAAAAATGACTAAACAAAAAAAAGAAAAGAGTGTCTCATTGGGAATCCTCCAGGAATTAAATAAAAATCATTTAAAGGATTACTGTGAAACTCTTGGATGGACTGAGGTAGGGAATTGAGGGGGATGAAATATGTGAACATCTGAGGAAAATAAAAGAAGGGGTATTCACTGATTCATTGCTTGAAGCGATGTACGTCCCATCCTTTTAAGGAGAGGAATATGTCAGTGGCAAAATATAAGATAATGTTTTTGTACTCATTCTTATTAATGAGGCACTGATGTGCGCAAGGCAAAATCAATAATTGGGTGATTTTATTTTTGAATTGCGGATTGCAAAAAAAAAATCTTTAAAGATGCTTTATTGGAAAATTGTCTCAGATTTTGGTACACTAGACATCAAGATCAAGGTGCTGAAATACACAAATTGTAAATTTAGCAAACAAATTGATCATAGGGGTGTGTGGAAATTACATAATTTGCCTCCACATTATTACACCAACGTTTGGCAAAACTGCAGAAAAAACAATGTGTAATTATGTAAAATGCAAATCCTTCTTTAATGCTATATTTTGAACTGCATACTCGTCACTTTTTTTAACACAAGGAAGAATTTGGGGGGGGGGGGGGGGGGAAAGCAACATTTTGCTGTGGACCGCAACATAATTATGTAACATGGCATAATGGAGTCATTTTGGTAATTTCACGTCACAAGCATCACACAAAATTATGTGAATTACCCCGCCCTTAGTTTACATTTCACCAGGGCCTAATTGATTACATCGGAAGCTCATTTATTACAGCACTGACAGGTTCACTACAGTGTGTGATGCCCCCTATTCTTTGATTCGGTGGCTATTGGGCCTCTAATGGCAAACTTTAGTGACTAGGAAGAATAAAATGTAATAGATTGAAATCTTGAATTACTCTTAGCCACCTGTAGTTACCCTTGATCACTTTTGAGATATGTTTTTGCATTTTGTGCCTTCTTAGTGAGATGCAGCTTGGATTCTATGACAGAGAAATATCTAGGACCCACTTCTGGGAATACCCGCCCTACTTATTAACTCATTTAGAAGAACAAAAACTGATGGGAATAACAACTGAATTAATCTGGGCCACTGGCAATTATTCTGGGCCACATTCCGGTCCATCATTCCTTTGCTCAATATGGCACAAAGCGGGAGCTAACAACATGCAAATCATTCAAGGTCCATTGACCAAATAAATATGAACTTAAATAAGCACAGCCCCTTCAGTTAAGGCACAACTATTTTAACTCTTTGCATGCTTTGAATTAGATCAGTGAATCTCAGTTGACTTTGTTTCCCCTGCTTGCAATGGCCCAACTATGTATTACCAATTCAGTGACCAGTAAGTCCAAATGCTCCTTCTGAGACATGGCACGTTTTATGGTTTGTTTAGGTGTATTAAGTAACACCAACATGCGACCTAAGGTCACTACAGATTTCTGAGCCACTGTGGACATCTGAATAAACAAATACATATACATCCAATTTCAGGAAAAAGAGTGGGCTCAGTTAAAGTCAGAGAGAACTGTGCATAAATGGGTGTAGGAGGAATTAGATCCTGCATCCTGGGGTGCTCTTGTGGAATCTTGAGTTGACAAGATTCTTATGACTACAGTAAATTCCAGGGGACACAACAGACATCTGCACCTGCCTTCTGTGCTCGCAGACCACCTTGGTATTACAGAAGGGACCAAGGTACTTGTGAGGCCCCTTCTGTAGTACAGATCAGGTTGGTGTACTTGTGGTATTTCATCATTGGCTTGCAAGTGACGGAAGACTTATCCTGGTCTCCATCTTACAGATACAGGTGCAGAGGCAAATCAGCTGTCAGGATGTGCACTGACTATGTGCCACAAAGAGGTGGTTCACAGTCAGTGTGCCCCCAATAAGAGGGTGGGAGGGGTACTCTCGTGAACCCCACAGATCCCCTTGCTGGTGGGGCTATTCCCTCATTGCACGCCCCCGCAGGAGGATTTCCGTCCCCATTGTAGTCCAGGCCATGTTTATGCCTGCACTGTGAAAGGGAGACTGATGGCTTCAAACAGCCGGTCCACCTCTCACTAATGCGCTGCCAGGGCAGGCACAAGTTTGTGGCTGCGCTGGGTGTACCATCTTAACTGTAATAGAGCACAGTGTCACAGTCCGAGCCTGATGGACCTATTTAATGATGCCAAAGGACACAAACTGACACAATTATATACATGTGCTGTGGACCCAGCAGACAATGGAAATAGGGTTCGAAGTTTCTTTAGTACCGCAAAATGTGGGGAATGGAATGCGCCTTGTGCCATTATTAGGTATTAAAGGTTGTGTGATGCCCCTTTTAACAAACCTGGCATTTGGTGAATTGAAGGAAAATCACACAAGGAGTTTAAAGTTCTGTGTTTGCTCCTTTTCCTTTATGTTGCTTGGCACTGATACTCTCCTCAGCTCTGTGATTTGCTTTCACTATCCTAGTGTTTTCTCTGTTAGCAGCAGACTTTTCGGATTTCCTCTTCTTTGCAGCACACCATTGTAACACGCTTTGCTTCTCCATATTGAACATCTGGATTTCGCTTTCGGCCAGGGTGGGGACAATTGCGAGCAAGGCTTACGCATTATGCTTCCATAAGTGGGTGTGCTCTGCATGGCGTCATACCCAGATGGGTAGGCCTTCAGGGGAGGGTGCACATTTGAGAGAACAGGGAGGCACAGGGCCTCATCAAGGTCCTCCAGCCCGAGGGTTCCAAGATGCCGATGCTGCCAGCTATGTAACAACAAGAGGAGGGACAATATGGCTTTTTTCAGGTCCAGCATACGTGCCCAGGGCAATATGTATAAAGATGGGTATGCAGTTCCTAAGGGTGAGGAGACATATAAGGTCAGCGGGTACTAGGTTCGATATGTAGATTCAATAAGTGAATCCTATTATTCAAAGTGAGAGGGGGAGACCCCTCTTTGGAACTGGAGCCCTCACACACTCAGCAAGCTAGGTGTCATGCTTCATCATCTGGGCTTGCTCCTCGTCGGGCCGGCGCTGCAATGCCTGACGGGCTCCCATAAATGGGGCTCTTTGTCGGAGATCTTTTGTCCCTGCCATTTGGTGCAGTGGGGGTGAGGGGCCCAGTAGTGTAGATGTAGTGTAAGTGAGTTAAAACAGGTCAATTATTCCTTGAGTTGTATTTATTCTGGTAGGTCAATTGTCTGATTAAAAGTCAATAGAGTGGCGTAAAGCTAGGGGTTAAGTGCCTAGATGCCTGCGTCCTACTCTCATTCGGTCGACATGTTTCTTGCCTCTGTTGTCAGTAAGATCATGGGCAATTCATCAGGACCAGGGTATCAAATGCTATCTATACAAAATGAGAGGGGAAAACCTACCTCCCACATCGTAATACAGTGGGCAATGTCCCACTCATGTCACGGAACCTAGATCAGAAAAAGGACAGATATTATAATAGCTGTATGTTAACTCGACATTCATAATGTGCCTTATATGCCTTAGTGACAATAGCACACAACATATTAGAAGGTGTGCATATACAAGTGATGTCTCACGCAGTTATAGTGTCTAGGTGCTGTATATAGTGGAAGGAGCAAGCACTAAGTGTTTTAAAACCAATTACAACATAAAAACATGAGCAAAGCAGCAGTGGAGTATATTGTTGTGGAAATGCTCACCTAAGGGCCTAAATAGTATGGCCTCATCAATTTCCGGCGGAATAAAAGGGACACTAACAGTTCGTGTCCTGTTGAAAGTAAATAAAAATATAAAGAAAGATAAATGGGGATCGGTAAGTGAATGAATCAGTATCCATACATAGGTGCTCACATGGGAACAGTGTTATAACATGAAGGAGGAGAGGAGATAACAAGGTGGATTGTCAACAATACCCCCTCAGTGTGTCCCGCACATAGGCAAGCTCACAAGGGGCACAAAACCAACAAGGCGCTCGTGAGTAGTCAAACCTCGGGTGCTGCCTAAAGTGCCAGCGCACCAACGGTCATGGATAGCACCTAGAAATCTCAGCCCCCGAGGCCAATGTAAAATAGCACCAAACACTGTGGGCTGGCGGACGAGTCCCGTTGCCACTTACCGGAAATCCAGAGATTGTGTGCAGGCTCACCTACCCTCGCCGCCGGAATCGGGTGGAATGGGCTGTCAAAACTAGTCCCAAGTTATACCACGCCAGGTCCGATGGGGTGGGTGGGGCTATGCATCACATGTTATACATGGCAGTAATTCAAAGAAGGACAACCTTTGTGAATAACGGTGGCCATCTTGGCCTAGTCTTCGTTATGGTGCCGAATGGATTGATAGTAGCCATCTAAAACTGTTGATCGAATCAAGTGTAAACTTATACATTCTCAATTTGATTGGCCTAGTCTATGTTCTAGTGTGAAATGGATGGAAAGATTGTTGGTTGAGTCAAGTGTAAACTCATATATTCCCAATGTAATTAGTAATACAGTCCTGTGAAAATATGGCGTTCATATTTGTCACTGAGTGTCCTTGTCTGATGTCATGTAGTCAGTGTGCACGTGTGATTCGTGATGGTAATACAAAGAAGGACCACCGAGTCCAAAAATAGGCGGCTATCTTAGCTCAGTCTCAGTCATTGTGAATACTATAGGTAAATGGTCGCCATCTTGGACTAAAGTTGAGTTAACTAACACACTATCCAAAACCACTCAGGGTGAGATGGTGATCAGAAATGCCCACTCGAGTACAAAAAGGTATGTGTGCGAGATAACAGCGGGAATCCTGGACCATTCTCGGGTCATCACGAGTTGGCTAAACTGGCCCAGGGAATGTCATCATTGAGTCCCCTGCTGTCAGTGGATAGTCTGTGGACCCATCTCTGTTCAATCTTGAATAGAGGTTTTTGCGTGATCTGTGGGTGTGCTTCCAATATCAGCCATTTGATGGAATCAGGGGAATGGTTATGGTCCTTGAAATGTGTGTACATCTTGGTCGCAACCCTCTGGCGTCGGATGTTACTCCTGTGATCTGTGATGCAAATTTTTGCCATCCATAGTGTCATGCCTACATATTGCAGACCACAAGGGCAGGTGATCATGTATATACAGTGCGTAGTATTGCAATTGGTGTGTCTATTCATTTTCCATTGAAAGGTTTCTCATAAGGACACTTCTTTTGTGGTAATGGTAAAGCGACACACTGTACATGAACCATACGGGTAGTGGCCGGTGACTGGAGGCAAATCCCAAAGTTGTCTTTGGTCTGTGTGGTGTGTGGTGTGTGTGCTTTGGGCGGGTGTTGATCAAGATGTCCTTTAGATTTTTAGTGCGTCTAAATGCAAATCTAGGGGCAGGGATCTGTAGGTCACCCGTGTTAAGTATGTTCCAATGTTTTTTAACAATGCGTTTTATTCTGTTTGATTCAGGGGTGAATGATGTCACACAGGTCAGGGTGTCGGCAAGGGGCTTGGTGTTGACCTCAAGGAGGGCTTCACGTGGGTTATTCCTTTCTCTTTTCGTGGAAGTACTAATCTGACATTCTGGGTAGCCACGCTCTCTCAGGTTAGTGGCCAAGGTCTGTGCTTCTGATTTATAGTCTGTAATGGAGCTACAGTTCCGTCTAATACGGAGGAACTGGCCCACAGATAAATTTTCCCTGAGTGATTTAGGATGATAGCTACTGTACAGTAATAAGCTATTCCGGTCTGTAGGTTTTTTATACAGTGTGGTATTTAATGAACCATTGTCTAGTCTGATGTTAAGATCGAGGAACAGTATGTCAGTGGCTGAGACAGTGTGGGTAAACCTCAGGTATTCATTTTGATTACTCACCCATAGTACGAAGTTCTCACAAGTAGACAGGTCCCCTTTCCAAAAGATGAGGATATCATCAATGAATCGTTTCCATAGTAACAGATTATTCATATATGGATTGTCGGGGTTCCTGATGACCTCATCCTCAAAGTGTGACATGTACAAACAGGCCACACTAGGGGCGAAGGTACTCCCCATTGAAGTACCTTGTGATTGGTGATACAATTGATCTTTAAACTCAAAAAAGTTTTCTGTTAATGCTACCGTAGCGCATTCCACTATGAAAGTGATCGGGGTTGGAAATGTCCATTCTATTTTACCCAAAGCGGTGTCAATGACTGCTGGCGTTGCTTGTTGGGGAATGTTCGTATATAGAGCCTCCACATCAAGTGTCATGAGGTAATCTATATCATTGCTGTTGGGTACTTCCTCTATGATGCGGAGAATGTCGGTGGTGTCTCTCACGTAGGATGGCGTCTGTTTCACTAGAGGTTGAAGAAAGTGATCACAGAATTTAGACAACGGCTCAAGTAGTGAGCCAATGCCTGACACAATAGGGCGTCCTGGGGTGGGCGGGATGCCTGTGTGTATTTTCGGGAGTGTGTAAAAGTATGGTATTCTAGGTTCTTTTGCAATCAGGAAATCAGCCTCTTTTTTTTATTGATCCATTCATTAGTGACTGCTTCATGGACCATGCTGGTAATCTTAGATGTCAATCTATTGGTGGGGTTGTCTGTTATTGCAGTGTAGTACTTTGTGTTGTGTAGTTGTTTTAGACATTCTGTGTCATATTCAGTAGTTGACTGGATGACAGTGGCACCGCCTTTGTCGGCCTGCTTTATGGTGATAGTCATGTCCTCAGCCAGAGATCTGGCAGCCGCCAGTTCTGTTTTAGACAGATTGTGAAATGGTTTGTTGTTATAGGGGTTAGCCAATTCATTGAGTGAGGCTTTTTCAAACGCTAACACTTCTACAGGAATCATACTGTTACCAGGTGTAAATGTAGAAGGGTTACGTAACCCTGTGTCAACCTGATCGTCAGTAAGTCTGTCTTGAAAAAAGGCTTTTAGGCGAACCTTTCTGAAGAAGTTCTGTAGTTCACATTGATCTCTGAATTTGTCAATCTTGGGGGTGGGGACAAAACCTAGGCCTTTCTTAAGGACCATTGTTTCGGTCTCAGTAAGTGATCTGTGTGATAGATGTACTATCAATTCTTCTGACCTCTTGTCTTGCTCCTCATTTCTATGTTGTTTGGAGGTTGTTCCTGCCACTGCACTTGCTGCCAGCTACCATAAAAAATAATTATTCAGGTTACAAAAGGATACAGGTGGGGCAGTATGTACACACCCCAGAAGCATTACCTTGCTTACCTACTTTATCAGCTGACCCACTTGGTCGCTCACCCTACAAAACAGCATTTACATCATGTATTCTGTGCTTGAGCAGGGATACCCATGGGACCACGCAAAGTCCTTTCACAGCCACACATGATGTTACACACCTATACCAGGACGCAACACAGTATAAGGCAATACAACAGTGAGCCCAGACTGGCCAAAGGTTACCTGAGGGCCTCAAAACTGTTATGTGATTTTTCTAAATTAAGGAGCTTTTTCTGCAAAATATTTTAAGCTACAAGCGGTCAAGGGCTGGTTTTCAACTTTAAAAATCTGTTTGGTAACCCTCGAATGGTTGTTTCTTCTTCTGCGACTGGTTGTAATGTAACAATGTAGCGTTCCCTGCCAGTGATGTCACAAGCAGAATCTGCAATGCAAACCAAATCCTTGGTTATTTCAACCAGTGTTCGAAGTGGGGGAAAAAAAGTAGGGGAACTGTGGGCGGAGAATCAGAGGGCGGGAATAACCCACGGATTGGATCAGTGGGCGGAGTCAGAGGTGTGGCCAGAATGCGCAAACATCCCAATTGTTTGTATTTGTTTGACATTTCACTGCCCAGTTTAATCAACCAAGGGATACACATGATTATTTAAGGTTATAATGAGTTATTGATCTTAAAATATACTCACAAAGTGGGATATGCTTCTAATCACAGAATGTCCCAAATACGATAAAATGTGGAAGCACAAGCCATTTGTCTCCGAGCCATGGAGTTTCTGTCATCAGCATTTCTCCCTTTTTCCACAACAGCAGTTCAAACATGAATGGCAAAATATCCTAGTTTGCAAATGTTTTTTTATATAATTATGGCTCTGCCATATTTGCCTCATAATGCAAGATCTGTTGCATGATCTGACCATTTAAACTAATAAATTGTTTGTAGCTCAAACGCATCAAAAGTTAATAAAAAGTTGACTTGTGTTGCTGCAGAGTGGATGGCCTATTGCAAAGGTTGACTGATCACCTTTCTCACTGCTGCATTTGTATGTTACACTGGTACTAAGGCAAAATCTTTCCAGAGACTGATAGCGTGTACACATATCAAAATATTAAAATAACAGAAAATATACTGCATTACGCTGCAGCCTTTTTAAAATAAATGCATAATTTAGTCAACACAGCAGCATAATTTTGTCCTCCTTTGCTGCATAATTAATCCAGTGGCCCCACAGCAGGCACGACATGTTAAAAGTGCTTGTGAATGAAGCAGAGAGACTGTAAAGTTTGCGAACTTAGTTTGGTGTGCGTGCAAATCCTGCATTGCCAATCCCTGGTAAGTTGCAGCTACTACTGCTGAAACAAGGCCAATAGAGGTACCTATCAGTGAGGCAGACTGGTCTCAAGGGCAGGGCCGGCCTTAGCACTGGAGGTGCACTGTGCATTAATGTTTGTTAGTACCCCCAAATGACCACCTCTGCCATGGATTCCCTCACTACCACCCTTTAACAGTGCCCCTCAAGTCTCCATAACCACACTCTCTCTCAGATGCATTTAATTTGATTTACAGCGCCTCTCATACCATTGTAGGGGTGTCAAAGCACTTTACATCACACACATTACACAGGGATAATCAATATGTGTGTAAATCACTGTATAGAAAATGTTACATATGACTAAGGACTACAAGGTGTAGGAGTCACATGACAACCATACTAGTCGGCCGTATAGTTTAATAGTGATTGGTCTGGAGAAACACAAGATCAGATTTTAAAACGTAATACCATGGTTGGGGTTCTCTTTAATAATCAGAATTGATTTCTGTCCAAAAGAACACTTTTTGCAACATTAGGATAATCAAAGACTGGGGAAAAAAACAAAATGCTCTGATTTATACCTTGCACAGTTTGTATGCAGCTCTTAGATGACAGTTTATAGCTCACTGTTCTATGTTAGGATTTTAACTTATAAACTGCAAGTAACAAAAGGATCTCTCTGACAAAAGCAGTAGCCCACTGACCTAGTTACATTATGTGCACTTTGTGATCTGCATGGTACATGTTCTTTGCAGCAGGTACATTAACCCTCTGAGCTACCTTTCCATGAGTCAAAACTTCTACTAGACAAAATTCTGATCTCTCTCTAGGAAGAACATTAATCACCAGAGTCATCATGACATTTTTATTGTTGCCGAAAATTGCTGGAGGCCAGTAAGACGGCAGCAAGCGCTTTTAAAACTATAATATACTTGCAAACATGATGCCTCAATCTAAAGTCAGCACCCGGTGCGGTCACACCGGTTGAATCGCCCTAGAGCTGGCCCTTCTCAAGGGTCCTCTGACCTCAGTGACTCAGGGTCACTGTTGTTTTAGGCTGTGCTGCTTCATAGGCATGCCCGCAAGACTGGAGGTGAACTTCAGTATGGATAGTGGTGGACAAGCTTTGAAGGTTAACCTACACTTGCGATGCTAGGGTCCACCTGCTGGTGCTACGACACCAGGGCTTCTAGGGTCTTGCGAAGCCTTCTAGGGTCTAGCATGGGATTGTGCTCGCTCAGGAGAGTGGTCTGGTGGACTGGTTATTAAGGCTGAGACTGGTTACCCAGTTCCAAATTCAACAGCTCTGGCCAAAGTGCCACATCATCTCCCCCACTGAACACCATACTGCCTCACTGAGAAAAAGTCACACTGCCTCCAACTACAACCCAAGTTTTGCTGGCTATAAACACCTGGTTGCGTCTCAATTTAAATTAAGCACTAGATAAGAGCAATATGCGGCCTACAAAGAAAAAGTAACATCATCTTGGAAAAAGCAAACACTCATAGGGAATGCAAAATTTAGCAAACCGTGTGAAATGTAAGCAGGAACAAAATGGTTACCTTAACGCTTTTACACTTACTATTCAGAAATCAGTGAGTGCTTTTGCCTGAAAAGTAAAGGACATGACTACAGGGCCCTGAATGGACCCATTTCAATGTCCATTGCTTATATCCTTAAAAAACGTAAGCAGTATGGTAAAAAGACCACTTTCCTGGACACAGAGCCGCAGTACACATTTTGTTTTCCTATCCACATATTGCAGTACCTCCAGGATTGGTGCACTAGTTCCAAGTGCAGGAAAAACCAAGACAAGAAAACAAAAGTAGAGCTTCACTGGCAAACTCTGTATAAGTGGTGCTAATGTGTTTGGGTGTGAATAAAATCAATCTGGCCAGTTTGCTATCACTGTGTCTTATTTTATTTAGTTATTTTTCATATTTTTAAACTTTTATTCCCTATGCTGCACTTTGGAATTAAAATGTCAGAAAAATACGACATTTCCAGCAAAAGTTTTGTTTTCTTTTGAATAACTTTATTTATTGGTTTTAAGCAGGCAAATTGACATTCGAACAAACCCATCTTTGCCCATTCGTAGCCCAACAGACCCCACAACTTGGGGATGTATGTATCATGATACAACGCATGCTATTACAACACATGCTTTTACAACGCATTTTTTACAACGCATAGTCTGTTTCAACGAATGTTTTTACAACGATAACCTTTACAACGCAAAATGTATTAAATACATTAAAAGAGCCATAACTTAGCAAGACAATACAACGCATACCATTACAACGCAAAAATATATTTTTTTAAATTTGTAAAATACAACCTGGCACGGGATGCAGGGAAAATAGGGGTTTTGGGTGGGTAAGTGTATTAAAATGTGGAGCGAAAATGTACACATATTTTGGTGTAAAAACTATTTTTAAAATTTTTTTAATAAATATTTAAATAAACATCGCAGTCTCGCATTTATTGAATTAATTTTAATCTATTTCTTTTTAATAAACTACTACTTTTTTAACATTACATTATCCATAAAAAATGTACTTACCGTTTCTCTATTCATTCTTGCTTTTATTCTGTCCCGCAATCCTCTTCAAATGAACTTCAATTTCATTGATGCGGCAGTCTCAATGTAAACTAGTGAAATAAAAGAAGGACAATTCTTCCCATTCTCTTCAATGGCAAAGCGTGGGAATGTTTCTCTAAATTAAATTTTTTTTTTTTTTAATTTTTCCAATAATTTCAAAATAAATATAAAACATTGTTTATAATAAGAAATTTATTTAAAAAAATTTAAATGATTTTATAATGTTTTGTTTAAATAAATTTTAAAAATATTAAAAAAAGGATTAATTTCTAATTTAACTCCAGTAGTGTACATTAGTATGGTTAGTGCTGTATACTCAAGGGGTAATAATTGCTAATCTTACTCCAGGGGGTGTGCATCAGTAGGGTAAGTTTTGGATAGTGTAGGGGTACTAATTACTATTCTTACTCCAGGGTGGGTGCTTCTTTACGGTAAGGGCTGGATAGTGTAGGGGTAATAATTACTATTCTTACTCCAGGGTGTGTGCATCAGTAGGGTAAGTGCTTGTTAGTGTAGGGGTAATAATTACTATTCTTACTCCAGGGGGTGTGCATCAGTAGGGTAAGTTTTGGATAGTGTAGGGGTACTAATTACTATTGTTACTCCAGGGTGGGTGCTTCAATAGAGTAAGGGCTGGATAGTGTAGGGGTAATAATTACTATTCTTACTCCAGGGTGGGTGCTTCTTTAGGGTAAGGGCTGGATAGTGTAGGGGTAATAATTACTATTCTTACTCCAGGGGGTGTGCTTCAGTAGGGTAAGTGCTGGATAGTGTAGGGGTACTAATTACTATTCTTACTCCATGGGGTGTGCATCAGTAGGGTAATTATTGGATAGTGTAGGGGTAATAATTACTTTTCTTACTCCAGGGTGGGTGCTACATTAGGGTAAGTGCTGGATAGTGTAGGGGTAACACTTTCTATTCTTACTCCAGGGGGGTGCTTCTTTAGGGTAAGGGCTGGATAGTGTAGGGGTACTAATTACTATTCTTACTCCAGGGGGTGTGCATCAGTAGGGTAAGTATTGGATAGTGTAGGGGTAATAATTACTATTCTTACTCCAGGGTGGGTGCTTCATTAGGGTAAGTGCTGGATAGTGTAGGGGTACTAATTTCTATTCTTACTCCAGGGGGGTGCTTCTTTAGGGTAAGGGAGGGATATTGTAGGGGTACTTATTACTATTGTTACTCCATGGTGGGTGCTTCATTAGGGTAAGTATTGGATAGTGTAGGGGTAATAATTACTATTCTTACTCCAGGGGGTATGCATCAGTAGTGTAAGTGCTTGTTAGTATAGGGGTAATAATTACTATTGTTACTCTTGGGTGGGTGCTTGTGTAGGGTAAGTATTGGATAGTGTAGGGGTACTAATTAGTGTTGGGGTACTAATTACTATTGTTACTCCTGGGTGGGTGCATCAATAGGGTAAGTGCTGGATAGTGTAGGGATAATAATTTTATGGTTAAAACATATTTTTTTAATTTAAAACTTACCCATACTTACGTTGTATTGGCATGCGTTGTAATAGCATCTGCGTTGTAATAGCATGCGTTGTAATAGCATGCGTTGTAATAGATCTTGTGTTGTGAAAGTTGCGTTGTAATGGTTGTGCGTTGTTATGCCTGCGTTGTGATGGCTGTTTCCCCAACTTGGTGTAGGCGACTTATCCCTAGCGTACATAGCCAAAGTTGGTGACTACTGTCCATATGAAAAAGGGGAAATGTCCAGCATTAGGCCCAAAAATCATAACAAACTTTGAAAGGGCCGTACCTAGGTCTGCGCCCTGGTGAAACCCACCCCTTACGTACCCCCTCCCTCCCTCCCTAGCTCAACTCCCCCAAACTCCCCCCCTCCCACCCCATTACTGGTGTGCTACCTCTCCATGTGAGCAAGAAGGTGAAGTGTCCCCTATTCTGTGCCCTTAGAACGTGAGGCGTCAGTAAGTCGGAGTAAGCGGAGGTATTTGGGGTATGTGACTTCATTAAATTCATGCGCCAGCAATGCCAGGATGGGATGCCAGATAGTACAGAAGGAATCTGATGACTGGGTCGGGTTAGCGTGTATGCGTTCCATCCCGATAATATACCACAGTTTGTGGAACCACCCAGTGTGCGTCGGGTGCGTTTGCGTGCCCCATAGCGATAAGATATGATGTACTGCTGCGCCCATTGCTAGCCCCATTTGTTTCCCCCGAATGGATTTCAATGGGAAGGTGAGTGCATTAGGCAACCCTAGGAGAGTATAGACAGGGAAGCGGGGTATTTCTGTGTCAAAGTAAGTGTCTATATCAGCAAGGAATGCCGCCCAGTAACCTGTCACTTTCCTACAGTCCCAGAGGATATGCGTCAATGTGCCCTCATCACAGCCCCTCCAACAGGTGGGGCTTCTATCTGGATTAATTTTATTAAGGCGGGCCGGAGTCAGGTGCCAGTAAAGGGCAACCTTAACTGCAGCTTCCCTGCTTGCTGTGTTCCTGGCAGTATGGTTTGCTCTGTTGTAAATCTGTTGCCACTCCTTTAATGAAAGGCTCCTGCCTAACTCTGTCTCCCACCGTCGCTGCCCCGCCGAACGCTCCAGGGAGGCCGGGGGTCGCAACATCAGATATAGTTCAGAAATCAAATGGCGGTCAGAGTGCTTCGATAAAAGCCACTTCTCATAGGTCGTAAGGTATCTACTCACTAAAGGTCGCGTGTCAGGATGAAGTAACGAATGGCGAAGTTGGAAATATTGAAATTTTTTGGGGTGTTTAATGCTGTGCCAGTCAGTCAACTCAGCGTATGGGAGGAACCCATCGATATCGAATAGGTGTCCTGCAGATTTACAGGCTGAGACTCGCCATTCCGGAAACGCCCTCGTGTCAAGTCCCGGAGGGAAGGCCGGGTTGTCAAATAAGGGCGTAAGTGGCGAGGGGAAGGGTGTAAGATGTTGCTGGGTTGCCACCGCATCCCACACCCGTACTACTGAGCGCGTGATGGGAGATCTATTGAGATACCTTGGTCTATCCATAGGTTTCAGGAATGATATCTTCCACAGGGAGAGACCTGCCATCACTCTGTCCTTGAACAGCCATCTTTTCTCCGACTCAGGTCTACTCCATTCCACGAGATAGCGAACTTGCGCCGCTCTATAGTAGGTCAGTAGGTGAGGACTCCCCAAACCCCCTTCGTTCGGGGGGCGGTAGGCAATGTCTCTACGGACCCTCGGCGCTTCTCTGCCCAGATAAAATGGAGTAGCTCTTGTTGCAATGAGTGGTTGTGCCTCATGGGGGGTCCCACCGGGATTGTCTGAAATATATAGAGTATTTTCGGCAAAATTGACATTTTGACCGCTGCCACGCGGCCGAGTAGCGATAGGGGGTGAGTCTGCCATTTGCGAAGATCACAAGTGATTTGGGAGTGAAGGACGGAGTAATTTCGGGCAATTGTTTAGTCGGTGGACGGGGTCAGAATTAACCCCAAGTAGGGGATTTCAGATTGGGGACGCAATTCCCCGGATCCTACAACCGTGCTCTCTGAAGCATTCTCATTGAGGCCCAGCGGCAGCAGCATGGATTTCCCCACGTTAACTTTAAAACCCGAGACTTTACCAAAGTCAGTCAGCTCCTGTAAGAACGCTGGGACCGAGCGGCTGGGAGTATCAAGAGTCGCCAAGATGTCGTCCGCATATAAATTAACAGTGTGTCGTTCCCCCCCGAAGGAGATACCAGAGATGTTGGGGTTGTCTCTTATCCGTTACGCTAGGGGTCCAATGTATAGCGCAAAGAGTAGAGGTGAAAGAGGATACCCCTGTCTTGTGCCACGCCGGATGTCCAACGGCCGGGAACTGACCCCATTGACCCGGATCGTTGCTGTAGGTTGATCATAGCAGCTCGCGACCCAAGCCCTGAAACGAGTCCACATGCTAAAGTGGGCCAGCGTCTTATCCAAAAAAAAACAGTCCTCCCTGTCGAACGCTTTCTCAGCGTCGACTGAAAGCAAGATGGCATCCAGATCCATAAAGTGTGCCTTGTCTATTAAGTGCATTAACCGTTTGGTATTGTCACTGCTTTGCCTGTTGGGGATGAAACCCGATTGGTCAGGTTCGATAATACCCAGCAAGCGGGGGCCCAGTCTGGCAGCCAAGACACCAGTAAAGAGTTTTAGGTCAAGATTAAGAAGGGAGATTGGATGGTATGCTGCGCACTGAGTGGGATCCTTCCCAGGTTTGGGAATGACCACTATATCGGCTTCCAGCATATCTGCCGGGATAGAGCCCGGTCCCTCGAAGGAGTTGAACAGGCGGGTTAAAATCGGGACAAGGGGCTGTCAAACGTCTTTGTAAAAACCCGCCGAGAACCCATCCGGCCCCGGGGATTTCAGAGGTTTGAGGCGGGATATCGCGCTCACAACCTCCTCCACTCTAATTGGAGCGTCCAACGCTGTAGCACCAGACGCATTTAGAGCAGTAACCGCTGCCTGGCTAAGATAGGCCTCCCCCGAGCCGATGACCGTAGGGTCCTTACTATACAAAGTATCGTAGAACTCACAGAGGGCTTCTGCAATCCACTTATCGTCTTCGACCCGCTCACCGGCAGAGGTGCTGAGGGCCGCGATTTTGGATCATTGAGCCCTGGCTCGAAGTTTACTCTCAGGAGCTTCCCCGTCTTATTGCCCCCGATATAGTAGGAGTGTTTAAGTCGTAAGGCGGCATACTCCGCCTTGTCAAGGTCCAGGCTAGCCAGCTGGGCCCTGGCCGATTTCAGCTGTAGCCACATTCTCGGGACTCCGGTACGACTGTGAACTCTTTCGAGTTCTGCCACTTTGACCGTCGGCTCCTCTCTCTTCTCTCTGCAAATCTTGTTATCTGCCAAGGAATTAGCTATTAGTTCCCCTCTCACTACTGCTTTAAGGGCCCCCAACAATGCAGTCAAGGGTACGTCAGGGGAATCGTTAGCAGCCAAATAGTCAGTGATGCATTTATGCACTTGTTGTAAAACGTCGGGACGTTGCAGTAGGGATTTCCCGAAGGCGCCACCTCCCCTTTGGACAGTGCAGAGGGCGAGGGTCAAGCGTGACAGTCACGGCATCATGATTGGAAAGAGCCATCGGGACAATTTCAATGGACTGGACCAGTGCATTGAGGTCGGACGACCCTATAAAGTGATCCAGCCAAGCATACGTTTGATGTACATGGGAATAAAAGGAATTTTGCGTGCTGTGGGGATGAGCCGCTCGCCAAAGATCTATCAGCCCCCTACTCCGTAGCCAGTCCCATCCCACACTCGAGATCACCCCTGACCCCCCCCGGCGCTGACCCGATCGGTCTTTACCAGAGTCCATGACTAGGTTGAGGTCGCCGCCAATTAAAATTTGCCGGTCATGGTGACAAAGGATTTCGGACAGGGAATCTGTGAGAAACGGCTCTTGTCCAGCGTTGGGAGCGTAAAGGGAGCCCACAATAACGGGGGTACCCCCCACCCAGAACCTGTAAGCCAGTAGCGTCCCCTTTACCTCTGCTATTTTGTCCCCAATGTCGCCATGAAAGTGTCGCGCCAACAGTATGGCCACCCCCCCTTTCTTATCTGGCATAGAAGAGTAGAACTGATGAGGAAACGCTTGTGATCGCATTCTATGCCAATCTTTGGGTAGTAAATGTGTTTCCTGCAACAGACAAATCGAGGCCCCAGAGTTCTCTAGATAACTCAGAATCGCCCGTCTCTTTATGGGGCTATTCAACCCCTTCACATTGAGAGTGAGGACTTGGGTGGCCATGGGAGACACCGTAGCTCTCTAAATGTGTGTAGGCTGGGCACCGACAATTTGTGCTTATGAGAAATCGACTCCGTTACACCGCCACAATCTGGCTCACATTCCAGGATGCCCTCCGCCTCTATAGCCTCCCCTTGGCCGCACACCGGTACCCCCCATCCCCCCTCCGCAACTCCCACCCCATCCCATCCCATCCCCCTCCCCGCCAACCCCCCACGAAACAGTCCCAAAGTCCAAACATTGTCCAATATCCTCAGCACGAGCCAAGGACAAACGGGAGTAGAATAGCAGGGTGAACATGGTGTCCGGACGACCCGGGCTCCCCGCCCGCCACCCCCCCCCCGTGGTTGTGAAAGTGTGATGCTTAGATTAGCCCGTCATAGTGAGATTACGGAGAGTCCGGCCTAGAAGTGTCTCTTGTTACTGCTGGGAGGGCCGAGGCCCATTCAGTGGTTATCGTGGCGCGATCCGGCTTCACGGTTTTCACAGGTGATCGACGACGTCCCATCTGCTGCCAGCCATCCCTGGAAGAGCATTGCGATGCTTTAGGAGAAGAGTCGGGGCTGCGTTGAGTAAGGCCGAGTAAGTCGGAAACCTCCTGGAACGAGCGGAGTTGGTGCAGCCTGCCATTCCACCTGAAGATTAAGCGGAAAGGATGGTCCCACGAGTAGGGCACTCCATTGGCTTTCAGGAAGGTGGTCGCGTCCTTAAAAGCTTTCCACTTCTGAAGGGTGATGGAGGCCAAATCCTGGTAGAGAGCTATGGCATGCCCCTGATACGTGAGTGGTTGTTTTAGGCAAGCTTCCTTTAAAATACGCTCCTTCAGGGGAAAGTCCGACAAGAAGGCCAAGATGTCTGGTGGGGGAGCCGGTGCCTTTTGCCCAAGGCCCACCCTGTGGGCACGATCAATGCGGATCTCAAAGTCCTGGCTAACCCCTAGAATGTCCCGAAAGAGGCCCTGGAGGTATTCGGTCACGTTTGCCCCTTCCGCTTGTAATGGGACACCCCTCACGCGGATGTTGTTGCGGCGGGATCTATTTTCAAGGTCCTCTGCGTGAGCCTGCAGGTCAACCTGCTGATCCCTAAGTCGAAGGACTTCCTGTGGTAGCTGCTCGACTTCTTCAGATTTAGAGTGCTCACCGTTCTCTATGGCTGTCACACGCTCTCCCAGCTCATCCACATCGCAGCGGATTTCTCGCACCTCCCCCGCCACCTCCTGTTTAAGTGCTTGAAAGTCTTCACAAAGGGTGTTAAAAAAAGATTCAAGAAATGCCCGGGTGATGGGCACCTCGCCTTCATCCTGTCGAGTGGACTGCGTCGAGGATGGGGGGGTAGAGCTCCCTCTATCTGCAGCTGCTGACCCCTTTGTGAGCATATCTTTGAAGGAGCGATCACACTTTTTCCTCATGTTGGCCATGGTGGTGCCACTAATGGGGCGACTGAGTTGCTGCCCGTCGGGCGTAGCGATAAATCCGCTTGTGAGGTCCGCCCGCAGTCTCCTGAAAAGGTGATGTATCCCAGGCCGCCGTCCCCAGGCCGCGGTCAATCCTCACAAAAGCGGTCCCAGGCGGCGTCAGGAAGAGGGATGGCTCGAGTTGGGCGCACTCTAGGCCGTGATCCCAGGCCCGGTCGGTGGGAGAGGTGCACCTCAGAGAAAGCTAGAACATACAGCGCTGTGAGGACCTCCCCCGCTAGACTGCATATATCTCAGAGGAGTCTGTGGCTGGTCTGTAAAGACCTTTGGCTACCCCACTAAACCGGGGAGCAAGCCCAGATCCCACAGACCTCAAGAGCTGTCAGACCCAGGACCCCAGTCCAGGAATAACGATCCTGAGGCTGCAGTAGCCGCTATGGCGATGCAAGCACCCAGGTTTGGACCAGTTCTGAAGCGGCTGACCAGAGTCCCACAAAGGCCAAATCCAGAGGACGCCAATCGAACTAGCCCTGTGCGCCCCGTTAGGTATGGCTCTGGGCGCGGAAAGTCATAGGCAGGCAGGCCTCTGGCACCACTCTCTGAGAAGGGCGGTGCGCCCCGCACTACCCTTATGGGGATCGCCCCCTGTGACACCGGACCTGTTGGGCACCGTTGCCGCCTCTCCCCCACTCTGCACTCGTCCCAACACTCCTGGGTCCGGGAAGCGTACATGAGTCTCAAAGCTGTATTGGGCCGACCTCACACCACTTCAGGCGTGCCAACTCCCACAGCACAGAAGTCATCCACCGGTCGCAGCGGAACTATGAGGGGGAGCGGCCTATGGGTCTGAAGCTCTGGGCCGCCCCTCTGGTTCAAGGAAGGCGCACCGTGATCCACCACCTTCACAGCGTCGAGGCGCCAACTCCTGGGAACGGTGCCGCGCCGCAGGACCGCCACCAGTAAGGAAGGTAAGTGAAGGCCACTCCCGGCCACCCAAACACACACCAAAGATGAGGGCTGGGGGAACCCCCGCCGGGAGAGCTGCAGGAGCGGCGGCCTCCAAGGTTTAGAACACAGCTTTCCAAGCTTTTGATGTTGGTGACACACTTTTTGGAGACACATCATTTTGGGACACAGTAAGGCAGTGTAACGAGCGTGCGTAGTGAGCGAGCCCGAACAATCCTAAGGGGGAGGTTCGGGGGGTTCTCCCCCTGGAAGAAAATTTTGAAATAAAAGTGGGCAAATGGTGCATTTTCAAGCAAATTTTGAGAAAGTAGGAGGGTTACTAAAGCAATTGTGAATCTGTTCTAACAAAGACAGTGACTGGCAAAACTGGGTGTAAGGTTAGGTTTGTGCCTGAAGCAAGAATATAATCATGCACACATAGACACATGCCCCACTGATTTAATCGCACAAAGAGAGCTGGTTCACACACTGCCAACCCTTTCAACCATGCACAAAGTTCGCCTGCTGGCGAGCGAGCCCAAACCACCCAAGAGGGGTTCTGGGGGGTTCTCAGATGGAACCGCGATCCGTTTCTAAGTGCTGTAATATACAGGCAATATAGTTACCAATGTTTTGGAAGTATGGAAGGGTGAGTCAATCTTGCTGTAATTCTGACTGATGTTTTCAGTCACAGAAAGACACTGCACCAAGAATGTCCTGAAAGCCTGACTTCACCCCATTTCCTAGGTAGATTTCTCAGTGAAGCAGGATAAAGTGCTATGAATTTTCCTGATTAACCATGGACCATTCTCTTGTGGCAAACCTGTAACAATGTCCAGTGAGTGACAGAGTAACACGACTAAACAGCATTATGTACAGTTGAATACCACATTCTTCATAAGTCATAGCGCTTCTTTCCAATAAAAAGTCTTATTATAGTTATATTAGTTCCTTCCAGCACACAATACCAGCAAGGGCCTACAATAGAAGATACATTGAAAGGTTCATTGCATGAGAAAAAGAGAAATGTACGAACAATCTACTAATATCTCCTTAATAAAGGTCTGTACAAGTTTTCTTATTTTAAAATGGGAGGAACAATGTTAAACTATTAATGGCTCACAAGGAACTATCACATCTGAAATCATAAAAACTGAATTCCATCCCCTGGTGATGCTCGCAGACAAAACAAACTCACCCTAGTGACCTGGCTGTCAACCGAAGCTGTCACTTAAGAATACTCCAGAAAGCATAGATACCAAACAGAGGGGTATTACAAGACAGCCCCACAAGCTCTACCCCTGACATCCTCATCCAAATCCAAGAGGAAAAATGCTTCTTTGCTACACAGCTTAAGACCAAAGAATTAACATCACCCAAGCAGGCAAATAACATAAAATGCTTTCTGAAAAATGATATGGGCGAAAGCAATAAAACTGATGGCAACATTCAGAACATGAACATACGCTAGTAATGCACTTACAGGAGAATGAAAGTACTCTATGAACCCAAGATGTTAAGCGTTATTCCTTCTAAAAGCACCAACACGTCTAAAGTTACAAAAAAGGCCACACATTTGTGGGGGAGGGGGAGGGGCAAGAGCAAACAAAACGGTGCCCTCTCTATCTCTCTCCCTCTGTCTGTCTCCCTCTGTCTCACTCACTCTGTCCGTCTCCCTCTCTCTCTCTCTGTCTCCCTCTCTCCTCCCTCTCCCTCTCCCTCCCTCTCTCGCTCTCTGTCTCCCTTTGTCTGTCTACCTCCCTCTGTCTCCCTCTTTCTGTCTCGCTCCCTCTGTCTCCCTCCCTCTGTCGCCCTCCTCCCTCTGTCTCCCTCCCTCTGTCGCCCTCCTCTCTCTGTCATTCTCCCTCTGTCTGTCGCCATCTGTCTCTCGCTCTCTGTCTCCCTCCCTCTCACTCTCTCTCTCCCTCTGTCTCCCTCTGTCTGTCTCCCTCTGCCTGTCTACCTCGGTCTCCATCTGTCTCCTGTCTCCGTCTCTCTCCCTCTGTCTCTCTCCCTCTGTCTCCCTCTCTGTCTCCCCCTCTATGTCTCTCTCTCTCTGTCTCCCTCTCTCTGGCTCCCTCTCTCTGGCTCCCTCTCTCTTTCTCTCCCTCCGTCTCCCTCTCTGTCTCTCTCTCTCTGACTCCCTCTCTTTCTGTCTCCCTCCCTCTCCTTCCCTCTGTCTTACCTGACTCCCTCCCTTTGTGTCCCTCTGCCTCCCTCTGTCTCCCTCTCTATCTCCCTCTGTCTCCCTCTCTCTCTGTCTCAATTCCTTTCTCTCCCTCTGTCACCCTCTGTCTCCCTCTCTCCCTCTGTCTCCCTCAGTCTCCCTCTCCCTCTCTGTCTCTCTGTCTCTGTCTGTCTTAGTCTCTGCCTCTATCCGCCTGTCCCTGTCCCTGTCTCTGCCTCTATCTGTCTGTCTGTCCCTGTCTCCCTCCCTCTGTCTCCCTCTCCGTCTCTCTGTCTCTGCCTCAAACTGTCTGCCCCTGTCCCTGTCTCTGTCTGTCTCTGTCTCTATTTCTGTCTGTCTCTGTCTCCCTCCCTCTCTTTGTCTCCCTCCCTCTCTCTCTCTGTCTCCCTCCCTCCCTCTCTCTATCTCTCTCTGTCTCCCTCTGTCTCACTCACTCTGTCTGTCTCCCTCTCTCTGTCTCCCTCTGTCTCCCTCCCTCTGTCTCCCTCTTATCTGTCTCCCTCTGTCTGTCTCCCTCCATCTGTCTCCCTCCTGTCTGTCTCCCTCCTGTCTGTCTCCCTCTTGTCTGTCTCCCTCTTGTCTGTCTCCCTCCATCTGTCTCCCTCTAACTGTCTCCCTCCCTCTGTCTCCATCCCTCTGTCGCCCTCCTCCCTCTGTCTCCCTCCCTCTGTCTCCCTCTCCTTCTCTCTGTCTCTGCCTCTATCTGTCTCTGTCTGTCACTGTCTCTGTCTGTCTCTATCTCCGTCTGTTTCTGTCTCCTTCCCTCTCTCGTCTCTGTCTCCCTCCCTCTCTGTGTCTCCCTCCCTCTCTCTCTCTGTCTCCCTCCCTCCCTTTCTCTCTCTGTCTCCCTCCCTCTCTCTATCTTTCTCTCTCTCCCTCTCTGTCTCTCTCTCCCTCTGTCTCCCTCTCTCTGTCTCCCTCTGTCTCCCTCCCTCTCTCTCCCTCTTGCTCCCTCCCTCTGTCTGTCTCCATCTTGTCTGTCTCCCTCCATCTGTCTACCTCTATCTGTCTCCCTCCCTTTGTCTCCATCCCTCTGTCGCCCTCCTCCCTCTATATGTCTGTCTCCCTCCCTCTGTCTCCCTCCCTCTGTCTGTCACCCTCTGTCTCCCTCTCTCTGTCTCCGTCCCTCTGTTTCCTTCCCTCTGTCTCCATCCCTCTGTCTCCCTCCCTCTGTCTCCCTCCCTCTCTCTCTCTCCCTCTGTCTCCCTTCGTCTATATCCCTCTGGCTCCCTCACTCTGGCTCCCTCTCTCTGTCTCCTTCTCTCTCTGTCTCCCTCTCTCTCTTTCTCCCTCCCTGTCTCCCTCCCTCTGTCTCCCTTTATCTGTCTCCCTCTCCCTCGCTCTGTCTACCCCGACTCCATCCCTCTGTCTCCCTCCCTCTGTTTCCCTTTCTCTCTGTCTCCCACGGTTTCCCTCTCTCTCTGTCTCCCTTCCTCCGTCTGTCTCCCTCTGTCTGTCTCCCTCCCTCTGTCTCCCTCCCTCCGTCTGTCTCCCTCCACCCTCTGTATGTCTCCCTCTGTCTGTCGCCCTCTGCCTCCCTCTCTGTCTCCCTCTGTCTCCGTCCCTCTGTCTCCCTCCCTCTCTGTATCCCTCTCTCTGTCTCCCTCTGTCTGTCTCTGTTTGCTCCCTCTGTTTCCCTCCCTCTGTCTCCCTCCCTCTGTCACCCTCCTCCCTCTCTCTGTCTCCCTCCCTCTGTCGCCCTCCTCCCTCTGCCTGTCTCCCTCTGTCTGTCGGCCTCTGCCTCTCTCTCTGCCTCCCTCCCTCTGTCTCCGTCCCTCTGTCTCCCTCCCTCTGTCTCCCTTCCTCTGTCTCCCTCCCTCTTTCTTCCTCCCTCCATCTCCCTCTGTCTGTCACCCTCTGTCACCTCACCCAAGCTTCCGGGGCACACACATAGCCGCACCCGAGCACTTCTCAGCTCTTTAAAAGACCATTTACTTGTTAATGAGGCTTTGTTGTGAATTGCCCGGCCCCCATAGAGCAGAGTGTCTAGGAATGCCTCTTAATTAGCAGCAGTTATGTACTAAGTGCCTGCGACACACCCACCATTTGCAGGCGACACACTACTGTGTCGGGACACACAGTTTGGAAAGCTCTGGTCTAGAAAATCAAGGGTCGCTCCAGTCACCACACGGCCCGGGGCAGCTGCACTGTGTAATGGATGTCCATCGACCTCTGTGGTGACTTGCACTGTGGCACGCTGCTGTCGCCAGGCTCCTTCTTCCCGGTTCTCTAGGCTGGCGTGTGCTCGGACAGTCGGCTCTGTCGGGCTAGGCATGGCGCCGCGACCTCAATTTTCACGCCGGCCACCCAGCACACCTCCAGCCAGGCGCAGGTCAATAAGGGGGATCGCGCTCACCTCTCCTCAGCACCGGAGCCGCTCCCCGCATGTATCGCGCTCCGGTGCGCGACCTGCCACACAGGAACTGTGCCTGAGACAGAACACCGAGCTAACGAGGACGTCCGCCATCTCCCCCCCGCAGGCACTGCAGTCACTGAGCGGGCGCCATTTTGCTGAAGAACGACGGGCCCTCCACAGGTGAATTCTTAGGATTCCGCCGCTCCAAAGGCACAGCTGACCCCACGACGTAGGATCGCTATGCCCCTTTGTATTGGTACAGGTTTTGCTGCCGAAGTTGGGGGACTGCAGGCACAGAGTAACCCGGGGTGAAGGGCCGCGGCGGGGAGCCTTAGAGCTTCATGTCCCTTCAGGTCGCCATCTTGGCCACGCCCCCCAAAAGTGTTTTTTTGAGTCCATTTCACAAATAAAAGAAAGGAGAGGAAAGAGAGTGAGAACCCCATCTTGAAGTGACGGTTTTCAGTAAGAGAAGAACTGATAGACAGAAAGAGAGGGAAGAAGGAAAGAGTGGGGGGCAGCTGAAGCGGCAGAGAAGAAGTGGACACTGTCCTTGTCTTCTCTGGGCAAGAAGGAACAGACAGAGTCCTGTTACTTCTCTGCTGCCCCGCCCATCACGAACGCCAGGAACGCCGAGCTTTATCTATAGGCCATGGATATTTCTTGCCTCCTGGGACGCATTTTCAAAATAAACAAGCATTTGCAATGCAATAGGTCTCGCATTTGCGAGAGTTTAAGCTATAGGCATTGTTAAATGCCTTTTATTTATGTTTTAAAAATCAACACATAAATAAAAGGCATTGTCATTTACAATGCCAATAGCCCAAACTCTCGTAAATGCGAGACCTATTGCATTGCAAATGTTTGTTATTGTGTTTCTCTTACATATGCCCTGGCAGTGCAAACAATAGTCATAATACTTGTTATGTAGAGCTTTAGATCGCAATTTAGCCATTTCTAGGAGCTGCAACTATCATCTCTTACTGTAACTTATTTATTTATTTGAGAGTTATATATGGCGCTAGCTAGACCGAAGGTATCAGAGCGCTTTATAACAGTAAATGTTCACATCAATGATAACAAATCTTTACCCAAGGCCTCCTTTTCCCTCCCTAGTTGCTGTTGTCACTAAGCAGCGCACTCTGGACGAATAATATAAAATAAAATTAATTTCAGGTACTATTTCTAGGTGAGAAGCCCCCTCAGCCGGGCTCGGTTTCGAAGCCAGTTCCTTGGGTTGACAATTTGGATGGGCAGTGGACGGGGCATGGTATCAGCTATGCGGCCGCCGTACATTAGAATGTGATTAAACAGCCCCAATTGTGATAAGTGCAAGGGTTGGATCGCCGTGCAAAGCTGTTATTATTCTCTTTAATATTAATAGCATTAAAGGGAGCGTGCGGCGGGGGTTGGACGGGAGTCAGACATCTGGTTGAGATTTCTGCCTGCAGGAATGGTAGTGATGCAGATACGGAGATCTAAAACACATTACGCCCATTAACCTAATAACGGAGATAAACAAGGCAATTTACGTGGACGGAGCAGGAAGCCACGGCTACGCTCATGAAAAGAAAGGGCACTCTCAGTTTAACGAGGTGCGTGTCTCTGGTAACCTGTGGAGTTCACCCTCCTCGGGGGATAACATCACACCGCGGGCAGCCATCTTCCTGCTTTGTCCTCTGTGATGATGTGATGTGTGTCAGAGAGCACGGCCGGCAGCGCAACACTGAAACTAACTAGGAGGGAGGGAAAGTGAAAGTGCGCCATGCGCGCACTGTGTTCACGTGGGGACAGGAGATGTGCACGTGTACGGAGTGCACATCTCCTGTCCGCGAGTGCACATCTCCCGTCCGCGCGTGCCACCTGCTGTCTCCCTTCGGCAGAGAAACCGGCGACAATAGGTCTCGCCAAGTCGTGCAGCACATGCGCTGCGTCGCTAGGCGAGACCTAAAAAGTAGGGGAACGGAATCTTTAGAATGAAAGAAGTAGGGGCACGCCGTGCCCTGCAGATCCCGGCCACTACGACCACTGATTTCAACACAGATCTGCATAGCTGTAAAACTCTCCACACACAGTTCTTTCATTTTTATGTGGTGTATTTTGAACACAAACATTCCTTGTCATGGAATTCAGATTTTATGCCAACAGTAGCACACAGACACTTAAACTTCATCAGACTACGCTCGCATTATCGCATCCTGGTCGGGTTTTTTCCCCTATTCTGAACCGCAGGTCTAGGAATGATGTGGTAATACCGCATCCTCTGCTATTGATATTGAATGGGTAATGATTACATGCACACCTATGGTAAGCTGGTATTTTCCGATGCCATCTGATCCTCCCCTGGGGTTCATATATGGGTATCGTTTATGGCCTCATTACGAGTTTTGTTTGGCCACCTGCGAGGTTTCCCCTGCAAAACTTGCAATCTACATCCGGGCACAAATGAGAGTGCCCAGATTCCGGAAGAAACAGGAGGGGGCACTAAGGGGAAGATTTATTTATTCTTAACACAATGAGTGCCGTTACAAGGTTTGCAGTGCTGCTGCTTAACGCAAGTGGGGAAAGGCTGCACACAGCCATATCTACTAAGGCTTGCATGCTGCTGCTGTCCTACCCGGTACTGCACGCTAAGGCTGCCTTGTGCCATATGCAGCCTTACACCACGGTGCAGAGGTGAGTGAGCGATGTCTAGCATAGGATTTGTACTGGAAGCCTACTCTTCATAGAAGGATCCCATGCATTGTATGTGTGCTGTACACTGCACCACAAATGCAACAGATCTATCTTTTAGAGAAATTTAAAATTTTCCCATGTTAACACCTGTGTCCGATTTTTTATGCAAACCCCGATCTGGCTGTCTTGTTGGAAACCTATGGCTGTGTGCCCTGGTTCATCCAACCAATACCCCAGTAACGCTCCCTTGATACAAACCTACGCAAAGCGGCACAACACACTTTTTGCACTGAGAAAAGGGTGGCTTTCCAGCAGAAAATACCTTTTGTGTTGGTGAGCAAATACCAATGTGTTGCTTTGCATCACTTTTTGGAGGTGCAAAGCCTTAGTAAATCTGGGCCACGGAATACCCGGTCCATATACAAGTAACCTCTTCTCCTCAAAGTCGGTCTTCAGCACTCAGAAATCACACTCTCGGGGCTATTTTCTTCTGTATTGCAATATGACAGGTTATTGTTATTTTGCATTCACAGATGGAAAAACCTAACCTTAGTGTGGCATCCTGGCTCTTCTTGCGCACCTCGCTTCATAGTATTAGTCACCCCAAGGTGCTCAAATGGTTGGTGTTGATATAATCCAAAAGTACTCATTTGATAACTCTGCATGTTTGGGTTTTCAATCTATGCCCCGCTCATTGTATGTAGACAGATCTATTCAGTGCACAACCCACAGGGCTAATTTACTATCTGGTAATTAAGGACTACCAAAGAATTCTGCAAATATAAGGTTCTACCATTTTAAAGAAAAAAATTGTTTTTGTTTAATTATACACAATTCTCTCAAATGGTGGAACAAACTAGCTGGCCGTGACACAATCAACTCATATCCATCAAATAGAACATGATCTAAAAAGAAAATATGGCACATCCCGCAGAATTACAGAGGGATGCAGCTAGTCTGTCATTAAGGTGGCAACCTACGTCTCCCATTTCTCTCTTGCTCACTCTTTCTGTCGAATTTCCCAACCCACCTGCCCCCGCGAGCAGAAAGTAGAATTAATGCCAGTGGAATGAATGAAATGAACCCGTGATTATCCCGTTCGTCTTTAGTGAAATGGTTCCAAAAATAACTCTCAAATTATCTATTCACTTAGCCTTTTTAGCCTGTGCCGTTCGGGAGCTATCTGACCTAATTAGGTATGCAGCTAAATAGAGGGACCCATTTCTGTGAGTAACACCAGAGACTCAGCTCCTGTTTGCCGGTAAGGCAGCTCAGCGGGCTAATACGTCTGCTGCAGTGACCTGTTTATAATCTGGTAGGGTAGCTCGGTTAGAGCGGGGGGGGAGGGGGGGGGGGGGCTTCGGCAGCCATGAGGACTGGCCATCTTATCCTACCCAGCTGGACAAAGTGGTCGGAAGAGTCTCAGAAAGACCGACTTCAGTCACTGTGGAGCTTCAACTTCAACGCAGCCGCCAGTCCCAGGTCCTGCAGCTGCAGATGGACACTTCCCGGATAGTCAGAATATTGAGCTTTCCTGCCTGGTTGGATCCATGGTTTCTTTGTCAGCAAGAGTAGGACTGTAGCCAGAGACATTGGCCGTTTCTTTCTTGCTAAACTCTCCAAGGAGTTTGCGAACAGGTAGAATTCCACCAGCCTCACAGAAACTAAATTGCCGTCAGATGAGAAATGGCTTCAAGTTACTCTAAGGGGCCCATCAAAGACCCTCAATAGGTCACAAGGGCATTAAGACCTCCAATGTGAGATATAAAGCGTCTGTTTTTTAGATGTGTAATCTGCACATCATTGGGCACTCAAACACCTTGTACTGATCCCATATTAGTACATCAGGGTAATTATCATCCAGCCCTGAAGAATTGAAGCAGACCCATAACGGGCTAGTATGGCACGAAACATGTAGACCACTATCTGGAAACACAGGCTCCTCATTCCACCCAGCTTGCTCACACTATGTGTTAACCTTGGCATGGACACTCACTTAAAATAAAATACATTTCTAAGGTTACCCAGAGATAATCTTATCTCAATCTACCACACTCTCTTCACAGCTCCAGAAAAGTGGCTAATACCAGGCTCTGAGATCAAAAGATCTCCACTAAAGAGGTCCCTTGTGGGGCCCGCTTGGTATAGCAGCACCCACCACGCGAGGAGCACAGTCCGATGATGAAGCATTTCGCTTTGGTGGAATAGGACTCATGCATCCTAAATAGGATGCCTCCAATGACCATATAATTTCCACTCTAATTGAGATTCAGGCAATCATTAGAACGGTACACCAATTTTGATTTGATTTAATTTCTTTCTTGCCCCCCAAGGTGGAACTGGCGCCTCAAGCTCTAAGGATATTTTCTAAGTAGGAAGGCTGACTTTAAATAATCATTTTCCAGGATACTGTGCACAAAGACACAATGCACATCTGGAGACATCAGAGAGGTTTGTTTTAGGAGGGGGGGGCTGTACCGTGAGTTCATTGTAGCATGTACTTTTGGGTTTCATTCCATAGCACTTTCCTCTAAGTCAAGTCCCTTTCCTCTTTGAAGAATGGAGTTTTAACTGGATCTTGAGCTTATCAAATATATTCTGATCTGTCTACAGCCTCCTGGCTTAAGTCTCAAAAGCTCGTTATTGTTAACCTTGGAGAGTACAGTGAACAAAGAGAATAACTTAGTTGTCCAGTAGGAATCATTCAGTATTTTAGGCTCTAGGATGCTAATAGTAAACAAGATTATCCTTAAAGGAAACAGAGCTTTAAAAAAAGGCAGTATCCTGTTTGGGAAGACGTGGGGGGTAGAGCCAGGGCCAGCTCCAGGGCGGTGCACCAGGTGCTGACTTGGGGTGGGGGGCACCCTTTTTGCAAGCATATTTTCGTTTTCAAAGCACCTGCTGCCACCTTCCTTGTTTCCAGTAATATTCAGCCATCAATAAAAACGTCAAGATCACTCCAGTGATTAATGTTCACGCTGGAGCGAGATGTAGGTTTGTCTAGTGGAAGTTTCAACTCATCCTAAGGTAGCACAGTGGGTTAGTGTGCCTACTGCAAATAATGTGTACCATTCAGATCACAAAGTACATATAACGTGAATAGGTCAGTGGGTTACTGCTTGGTTCCCAGGGTTCCTTTGGTACTTTTGTTACAGTTTATAAGTAAAAATTCTAACATAGCATAGTGAGCTATTAACTGTCATCAACGCGCTGCATGCAAACTATGTATTTCATTAAACTAAACTTGCAAAAAGGGTTCATTTGGTTAGAAGTAATCAATTTTTATTATTAAAAAATACCCCTAACAATGATGTTATGTTTTCAAATCTGAATTTGTACTTTTCCAGACCAAGGACTCAAACTATCCTGCCTATCAGTATAGATGACATATGACTCCTTCACTTATGTAACATTTCCTATACGCTGATTTACACTTGTATGATTGTCTCTGTGTCAATGTGTTTGTGATTTAAAGTGCTCTAACAACCTACATTAGTATGAGTGGCGCTATAAAACTAAATCAGTCTGAGAGAGAGGGGTTATAGAGACTTGAGGAGCACTAGTAAATTGTGGTAGAGCGGGAATGTGTGGTAGATGTGATCATTGGGAGGGGCAACAAACATTGTCACACAGAGCGTCACTGGTGCTAAAGCCGGCCCTGGGTAGAGCATACCGTGGACTCATGACCCACTGTCTGCTCCCTTAAGTTGCCTGACACGATTCTGAAAGGGGAAGAAGGCTTCGGGGCACCTCCTTCTTTGTGAATCAGTTACCACCTCCTTTGAAGCGTGTGTAACTGGTGAAGGGATTAACACATACCGTACGGATTATGAATCTGAAAGAAATCCCCTTTACTGCCTCATTCTAA
Organism: Triturus cristatus; assembly: GCF_964204655.1. Lineage (NCBI taxonomy): Eukaryota > Metazoa > Chordata > Amphibia > Caudata > Salamandridae > Triturus > Triturus cristatus. Next base: position 1,047,906,292 of record NC_140590.1, read on the forward strand.
TTGCGATCTGGTATTGGTCACTAAACCCATTTGCAGTCGGAAATGCATTTCTGACTCGCGCAAATCACAGGGCTTGCATCCAGAAAATGATTATTGTCTATCTATCCCAATGTCCTACATTTGTTTCCTTAAAAGTCAATGTTTAGAGTAGTTCGAAAGAGGCTCAATTCCTAGTTGTGTGAGTATAATATAACGTGGAATAATATCTCAAAAAATGTGGGCATCTCACTAGGATGAGCAGACACCACCCCCACCCTCACTCCCAACACAAGGCATGGTCCACTGGGTAAGTTTTAGCCTTGGAAAATATGTTGAAATAAACACTGTATTAAAAATCTGGGCATCTTCCATAATTCAATTGTGTTTTTGTCTTGAGCACCTCAGCTTTTTTAGAAATGCCTCCGCCCGTGGTGGTCTAGTGGGCAATTTGGAAACAGTGAAACCACTAGACATGTTTTTTTTATCTTAGCCTCAACATCTGATCAAAGTGTGTGATTTGGGGAATTATTTTTCAAAAATTTGGAAAAAACTGCTAGCTAGTGTGCAATAAGAAAACTGGAATGCAACCCAACACACCTTGGATATTAATCCGGGATACAACAAAAAGTCTCGCGTTCTATTTACCAAAATTTGATACAGCTGGAAAATGATGGGCTTTGCAGCAACTAGTTTTGCATTGGAATCTTGATTCTCCTACGTGAACAAATTAATTGGTCCTGGGTAAATATTGTTCACCTGATTCCTCTGACTTCTTACCTCTCATAATATGAGCACTTAAACACAGTCTCAATACATGAAATGCCATTATCACAAGAACATATTCCCTGGGATGGTCCAGTGTGACTTTCACTCATAGCAGATTATAATTTTATCATACAATCAAAGCAAAATGCATAGTTGACAGATGTTGACAACATGGCCTACTACTTTCACTAACTGATTAAATACCTTATCACACTGTTTAATCTCAAGCTCTCTCTTTGTGCCCACTCTACAATAAAGACATGAAAATTATCCCACTTCAAACATATTCAAGAGAGCTGAAAACATTCTCCAAGATTCCTGCAGTCACAAAGTTATATTTTCCTTTTTCATATACAGTAGAATTGACCACACTCTTAGCTTCCTTAACAAGTGGTCTCAGGCTATTGGCCACTAAGTAATTTGGATTTCTGGTGGTTTTGCTTTAAGGTTTATGGCCCGTATCCTGCTGGTTTAGGCTGCCATCTTAAGTAGCTAACATTTCTCCTAATTATCATCTCAAAATTAAAAACATGTTTCTTAAGCTGTGTTGCTTAGGACACCTACTATGCCGTAGCTCCTCCCATCTTTTAGTAAATCGATGAAATGACTAACTCTAACCCTTAAATCAACCTTACACATCTTATGACCACAGTGTGCAGGTCTGCACTAGGGACTGAGAGAAAACCTCTATACTGACCTACCTACTTACAATATTGGCCAAAAGCTCATACATAAGACATATCCCCATAAACAAAATCTTATCACATGTGTTTAATTCATGAATTATTATTTTATTATTTATCAAAAATATGTTTTTCCATTTTTATATACAGTTGTTCTTATTTTGTGCTCATAAAGTCATCATACAAAAACATACATATGTTTGCAAATTCATATAAGTTATGCAAAAGTACATACCACAAAATCATAAATAACCCCACAAGCAACCATCATACATGCATTCTCACCTATCAGTCTATTCAACCACATTATCATACATACATACAACACAGACGTGACAATGAGATACAAAGCATATATGGGATCCTATATGGCTTTTACTTCTACAGATGCACTGCATTAGGAACACCATCTTGGACCGGTCTATGATGGCCAACTTTTGCTGGTGGTCTCACAGCCACCTCTGTCAAGAGCGCTTCTTAGCATATCAATCTGGTCTGAGCTCCATTACCTGATCTCCCCCGCTGCACCCAGAAAGAGAGGGACTATTGGCATCCCGCACAACCCCTCAAAAGCAGGATAAACCCAAAGAAAGTGAGATTGTTGGTCTGTTTGTAGGGCACAAATCCTAAAAAGTAACAGGGCAGCTAATTGGTTTATCCAATACACAATCGTGATAACTCTGTCATATGTTGGAGTTTATTGGATCTATTTTTGAGGTTTTGGTGCTCTACTGCCAATTAATTTACCTAATGAATATTGTATCTTGTCAGCTGGGTAGGAATGCGTTTGTATATCTTACATAGAGTATTTTTCCTTACAACTTATGTGAAGAAAGTTGTCTATTATATGGTGTAGTTCTGCAAACTCACTGAGTAATAAAGGCACAAGTCCATATTGGGTCCATTTAGGTTAATTTGAAAAACCGTAGCTCAACCCTGGGTAGCTGTGGCTTTCAGTCATGCTTTATCAAAGTAAAAAGTGTAAAGCATTAAGCAGTACCAAAATAGTTGAATAAAAAGAGAACGTGACACAATACAAATCTGACACTAATTTATAAAAATAGGTTGTATTTTTATCTTTAACTTGAGACCTCAATGACAAAAATCCATTAGAAGGTTCTCGAGATATGCTCTAGTCTCAAGTCCATTTCCAGGCTCTATGGGCGAACCTTCATAGACTTTAATGTAGTGGTCCTGATACATGGGATACAGGATACTGAAGATGCTGAGGATGCAGAGCCAGTGCCGGAGTGTTCCTCTGGCCACCCATTGGTCCACAAGCATTGTGCAGCGACTTAGGCCACAAGGGTTGATGTCCCTTGAAGTCCGGGTGAAGCCAAAAACAAGAAGCCACTGGTCTCCAGTTACATGTATGTAAGTGTATGACTTTATATTATAGGCTTCAATCAGCATGCACCACCAGTACACATACATCTTAAAAGGAACCTACAAACATAATGTTTCTAATAGAATTTATGCTTTCCAGGTGTTTTTAGCAATGATATGCTTAACAATTATAATATCGATTAACAGTTTAAATCATACAAACATTAGGTCAGAGTCTTTGATGAGGCTTTAGACAGCTTTGCTAATAGGCATAGTTAGTAGAGACCGGATTCGTTAGCTTAATCATTTTGTTCAGACAGTTTCTCAATTAAGATAACTTGACCATTTTTTGTTGTTATGCCTAACATGTTCTAGCTAGGACAAATATGTCTTGCTGGAAACAAAAGTCTGTTCTCACCTGGCAGGATCATTTTTACAACTCAGGCCGTGTGACAGAAGACATACCATCCTTACCCGTGTTCCTGCAGGCAGGGAACGCATGTCAGCTACCACCTGATAGAAGCTTTAAAAATTCTCCCACTGAGAGGGAGCAGACATGTTTCCCTGTCGGCGCTTAATTGGGCAGGAAAACTACTGTGCACCGTGGATGTGCTCCCCGGGACACACTAATAGAGCCAGCCCTGGGGTATGGGTTTCCTGGGACCTTTACATGCTTAGGGAGGGTGCCACCCAGCCTCCTCCTCTTTTTTAAAAAAACCTCCTTTGGCCTATTAAGGCTTGAGGAGGGGGGATGCATTAGGCCCTGGGTGCGGAGTCCCTGGGATGCTTTGGAAAGGGGGGCCGCATCTCCCCTCCCCTTATTACAGACATTTGGCCATGGGGGATGGGGTCTCCAGGGCATATGAAGGCTTTGGGATTGGGGTTGCAAGGCCCCGGGGATCAGCTTGCCAGGTTCACTGAGGCCTTCCAGAGGCTTCGGGAGGGGTACACATGTCTTCTCCCTAAAAGGAATGTTTTGTGCTGCCCCCGGGCTCTGGCCCACCTGGAGACTTTTTTCTGAAAAGCACAATAGAACTTGTAAAAAATATTTTTGGCTCAGATTTGCAGATCATCTGTCAATATGCAGCAAATTTTTAATAATTAATAATTTTTTACCCTAGGAGGGTCCCCTCTGGGACTTCACCACCAGGCCTAGGAGGTCAGGGTATCTCTACCCTGCCCCCTTATGTCTTTTTTAACCATTTTTTTGGACTCCAGCCTGAGTGCCGAGTCTTAAGATGACTGTGATTGTTGATGTGGTGGCAGCCAATCTCACCATGAGATCTGTCGGCCGGCGGATCCTCCACAGCATGAAATATACAAGTTGTTTAGCTTTAATTGCTTAACCCTTTCGCTGCCAGGCCTTTTCCCCCTCCTGTGCCTGGCGCTTCCCCCGTGGGTGGGTGTCATGATGAGATGGTCTCGTCATGGGCACAGCGCGACTGTGCTCCATGACGAGACCATCTCGTCATGGGCACAGACGAGGTTAACCACTACTGAGTGGATTTACACCAAATCATTGCTTGTGGACCAAGTTCTAGCTATCTGCAAGATTTGGTGTAAAATAGTACAGCAATTTGGGCTGTAGCTATGTCTAAAGTTCTTAAGAAAAAATGAAAGGGGAAAACATGTTTTGGAAACCACCCCCAGATTTTCTTGGCCCCTGCCTGATTGATTTCCCCAAAACTTTCCAGGATGGAACTGAGGTGGAAAAAAATGGGGGGACGACAAATTTTTGTCAAACCCAAAACTGAATTTCCTATGGAAACAATCCTAACTATAATTATCCAGTGGCAAGTACCACCAGTAGGTAGATATAGTTAGGAGCAAATTTCCATAGGAGAAGCGTTTTTTGACTTCCCCACATCTTTGGTGCTGGTTGCCGAATCTTCACAAAATGTTCCCCAAAAACATTTCAAGTTGGGTCTTGTTGTGCATGGAAAGTTTCGGGGTGATCGGTCGAGCGGGAAAAAAGGAGGTGGGGTCAAATAATTTGCGTTTCCCATATTTTCCATAAGAATTTTAGGCACGACTACAGCCCGAACCGCTGAACCGAATTACACCAAATTTGGCAGAAAGCTAGAAGATTTTCCAGAAAGCATGCCTTTTGTTATTTGGTGTAAATCGATTGAGTAGTTTTAGAATTATTAAAAGAAAACCACATTTGTATACCTTGCAATGCAACTCCTAAGCGAATCCTCCCGATCTCGTGTAGAGATCTGATTGGCTGCAACACTTCAACCAGGAAGTGTTGGCAGCCATCGTGGGACTTGAACTCAGCCAAGACCCCAACAAAAACCTAAAAAAAGAGAAGGAGGCAGGGTAGGAATACCCTAACCCCCTAACACTGGTCCAGGGACACAGCCATGGCCGAAAAGCATTTTTAAAAACATTTTGCAGTGAAAATCATGACTGATTTGTGAATTTGCGGTCTCCTGTGCTTGTTTTTACTTTAGTCCCTGGGTGAGCTAGGTCCTGGGGGCATGAGGGTATTCAAACTTAAAAAGGAGGGCTCACCATCCTAGGGATCTGTTTAGTCCCGGGGGCTTTAAGTGAATAGTGGAGGAGGGCTGTGTGGACCCCCCTCCTGGGGTTTTAATAAGCCCCGGGGACCACAACCTCCCCAGGGCTCAATAAAAAGTTATGCTGGGGACGCGGATCCTTTAAGCCCTGGGGCCCACCACATGCCCCCCATGGCTAAATACTTATTTAAAACTGGGAGGAGGAGCCATGGGATATCCCTCCTGGGCCATATAGGGCCCCGGGGACCACCACCTCCCAGAGACCGGTTCATGCAAAGAAACGGAAGGGGGCTGCACAGCACGCCTCCCTAATCTAATTATGGGCCTGGGAACCGGCAACCCCCCCAGTGTCGGCTCCTGCTATCTCCCGGGGTGCCCATCCTTGGGAGACAGCTGTTTGCTTTCACTTGGCAAGAGATATACCCATTCACAGACCCTTAAAAGTACTCACACACCCACTCATTCTGCCTAGGAGCCACTCACATACCCACTCACTATTCATACAGCCTCTCACACAACCATTTACTCATCCATACATCCACTCATAAACTAGTCAGCCATCCACACAGCCACTCACACAGCCATACACTCACCCATACAGCTACTCACACATAGACTTATTCACCTACACAGCCATTCACATACCCACTCACACACTCATACAGCCTCTCAATATACCCACTCACTCACTATTTTAGGCACTCACTCACACACCCAGACAGTCACTTACATACCCATTCAAACAACCATATAAGCATTCCCGTATCTTCTCACTCACCCATCCCCAGAGCCAAATACCTATTTAAAACTGAGAGGAGGGGCCGTGTGGCCTCCCTCCCGGGCCATATCCGGACCCAGGGACCACTAACTCCCAGGGCCGGCTTGTGCAAAGAAAAGGATGGGGGCCAGTAAGCCACACTCCTGGAGCCAATTATGGCCCTGGGGACCACTACCCCCCAGTGCCGGCAACTGCTATCTCCCGAGGTGCCCAGCATCGGGAGACAGCTGTTTGTTTTCTCTTGGCAGGAGATGTGACATCTCCCGCCAAGCATGAGCAAACACTAACTCCACTCCCAGCAAGCATGAGCTGTCAAACTGCTCCCACTTGCTGTGAGCGGAGTTTTCAGCTGTTTCTGTGTCTGCTGTCATGCAGGCAGGGAAACAGATGAAGAATTGCTCCCACACACGGGGAGCAGCATTTTTGGCTGCTTCCTATGTGGGAGAAATGCCAGCTCCTGCTGGAGGCGGCGAGCCAGCAGGGACTGTGGGGACATTGAGGCTTCCCTAAGGTCCCCAACAGTGGTCATACAAAACAAAAGGAGGGGGCACACAGGGCCCCCCTCCTGTGGTTCTTTTGAGCCCTGGAGACCACCACCTCCCAAAGACTTAAATTATGAAGGCCACCACTCTGCAAATGTACTTCCTGGCACACAACTCATTGGGTGACAAAGTCCCCTTGGATGCTGAGGGTCCTTGGGGGCCAAGAACCCCTCCTGTTACAATCAGTAAGTCCCACAAAAGGGGATTGATGAGAGCTGATCGGAGGCCCCTGCAATACAATGACTATGACCTTGCATATTACATCACTGATGACATGGTCAGTGACATCACTGATTATATCATCCACAGAACTACTCACACACCCACTCACATCCCCATGCAACCTCTTGTATGCCCACTTGCACTCCCACACGACCACTCATATACCCATTCACAGACCCATACAAGTACTCAAACAACCACTCACTCCTTCTTAGAGCCACTCACAAACCCACTCAATCATTCATACAGCCACTCACACAACCATTCACTCATCCATACAGACACTCATTCAACCAGTCAGTTGGCCACACAGCCAGTCACATCGCCACACACTCACCCATACAGCTACGCACACACCCGCTTATTTACCTACACATTCACTCACCCATACAGCCTCCCACACAGCCACTCACTCACCCATACAAGCACTTGCACACTCTCACACACCCACACAACCACTTACATACCCAATTCACATGTCCATACAAGCACTCACACATCTGCTCCCTCACCCATACAGCCATTCACACACACACACCCACTCTCCAATACAGCCACACACATACCAACTCACAACCAAACACCCACTCAAACAGCCACTTACCCACCCATACAGCCACTTACATACCCAGTTACGCACTCATACAGCCATTCGGACACCCATTCACTCACCCATATAGTCACAACACATCCGCTTAGCCATCCATAGAGCCACTCACACAGCTAGTCACTCACTCCCACATCAACTCACACAGCCACTCAAACACCCATACACACAAGGATAGTCAAATAGCCACTCACATGATATATGTTAGAAGTAGTATCACTCAGTAGTAGTGCACCTAGTATACTAGTTTAGCTTTTGTAGTAGGTTAGTATATATGTTTAACAAACATAAATTCTTGGAAAATACTTACACTCAATAGATTATGTCATCAGTGATGTCACTGACCATGTCATGAGTAATGTAATACATGAAGTCATAAGCAGTGCATTGCGAGGGAGTAAGTAATAGCTCTGGTAACTGTGATTGCTAAATTTCTATGGTTTCTACTAGTGAATCCGAGCCTAACTATACATTCCTGTAACCTTTGTTTTTTCAGTGAATTTTTAAGGTTTTTTTATATTCTATTTCCTAACTATAACATCCCTGTAACCTTTATTTTTTAAAGTGAATATATATATATATATATATATATATATATATATATATATATGATGCAAAACTGTCTTGATCTCCTGATAGTGTATGTATATCAAAGGTGATTATTGATATTGACTGTAATTCTGTACAAAGTCTGTCACTGCTTCCTGTGCCTACATATTGAAAAAACTATTCTGAAAAAAGTACTACTTTAGGAACAAGCATTTAGTATTATAAAAGATTGAGTAAGTATCTTTGCCAATGTTCCAGTCAGTATGTTTTTTGTTTCCTCAAAGCACAACAGTTCATCTGTCAGCTCATTAGAGAGACATTGATACCTTGTTTCGGGACAGAATGCAGCCATCAAAGGGTCCATTGTGGGTACTTCTCTCTTCAGACAATGAAGCATTCTAAGGTTACCCCACAGCACACATTCTCAGAAATAAAGTAGATGCTGCCATGGGGGTTAAAGGCACCATATAAACTCACACTGGACATGAATGCATGAGAATGCACCGAGTATACAGGCTAGCAGACACATGCTGACAAACTGTGCAATTCACATTAAGGAGGTACTTTCCTCTCCTCCCTCTGCATTGAGGTAAGGAGATAGCTTGCTCTCTTCATGTAGAGATGACATCTACTAACGTCCAGCTTTCACTAATGCCTTAACATTTTGTAAGTCCTGGCTCCTGTGCCCTAGTGCCAGTCTGCCTGTGGCTCTGACTCAAGGCTAGAACATGTCACGGGTTAAGCAGACCAGCTTAAGATGGAAAGCCTCCATGATTTTCTGAAGCTTGCTCCAGCTGGGCTCCATTACACAAAGGCAGGTGATACCAACATTTCAAGTTTCAAGCCATGCCGTCCTGGAGCACCTACACAACCACCAAAGGAAAAAAAGATTCAGTTGACTAGTTGGTGGGTACCACATAGCTAATGCTCTTTCTTCCATATAAGTGAGCTAGTCAAGGCAAGTGTCTGGTTCAGGACTGACCCTTCAATGACACGTCACTTTGGAGCGATGTCACTGAGGCTTTTCTGACATAATCACACTCCAGCATAGATTTAATATTAATTAATTCAAAACAATGCAGCAACAAAAAAGTATGAGCAGGAGAACACGGAATGGCTCCCGGGTCGCAACTAGACCTGAGCTTTGGTGAGGGGCTAACAGAGCAATGAAAGGAGGAGGGGCTAACACTTCAAAAAGTGGGGGGAGCTATTTTTAGAGTTTCTGCATAGACACCATTCCAGAGAAAAACCATGCAAGGCATATGTTAAAGCAAAGTCTACATCTGTTTTGCAATGCACTCTGAGAAACTAATTATAGAGGTGTTTGCATTAGGTGGCAGAGATATGCCTCTGGTTAGACATAAAGAAAAAAGGAAGAGAGGGACACTGTTAACCACACTATCCCAGGGCTATTATCATACAACTGGAGCATGAGGATAAATCAAAATTAATCACTTCTACAGCAAAGCAGAACAAATTTGTTTGCAACACAATTTCCAAAGCCCAAATCACAAATCACCACACATCTTTGTTTGTCCATTTGTATGTATTCTCAAGATGATATAGTGAATTAAAGAATGCGTTGTGAAACATCCTTTGTAAACTTTACATAATTTGCAAAAAGACAAAGAACAATACATTACCACATTACTAAAATTCAAAGACTGAATCATCGCTTCAAAAAATCACCACATCAGAAAATGTACATAGTACATGGTCATTCCATGCCTACCCTAACAACAATAATGTCGACAACAGATGATGTATACATATCGGTGTTTGAATATATTTATAAGTATATCATCCACGGGGCATGGCCTAACAACATGGCGGAGTAGACGCATCTATCATCGCTCCTGCCAATCATTTCTCTGTCCAACATAATCCTGGGCCCCTGGATGCAGTCAACTGCCAGGACACACATATAAAACCCGACTAACCTTCAGTAACTCTGCATTGATCCAGACGGTGGGGGCCAGCAGTGGGGGATCAAGGCCGTGGAGTGCCGGGTGCCGGCCACCATCTTTCCTCCTCCCTGGCTGGGACGGTCTCGGCAGATGAATGCTGGATTTAAAGCCTAGCCCAACTGCGGCCTGACTAGAGCGGAAACCTCCCCGCGCACACCTCCTCCGCAAGTAAGTGCGCCACGGGAAAGGTATGAGAGGCTGACGATAAGTGGACGGCCGGGGGATTGGTGCAGGCTGGAGCTGCGCATCAGAAGCCTGTCGGCTGAGATGACGGGCTCGTTGGTGCCGTAACCATTGGCTGGGAAGGACCAGGAGGGCTGGCGGAGAAATACAAAACCGGCAGCTGAAGCCAACCGTCCCTAAGAACGGATGCGTCTGGAGGGGAAAACGAACTGTGCCGGCCTGACCCGCCCCACCCCCTTGAGGTGTTGGACCTTAGGTGAAAGACTGGCCTAGGATTTGCATGAAACATGGAGCAGATCTGATAAGTGCCTGTTAACAGAAAAGTCAAGTATAAACCCTACGCCCAGAGGAAAGTAGGCAAGCATGCCCCAAGTTTACCGGGAAGGTATGCTGGAAAGGTGCGGCTTGAGGAAGTGGAAGAAGGCACCAACAAGAGCACAGGAATCCTGCCTCATATAAGACTCTGGCAGCAAATAACAGGTCAAGAGAGAAAGGGCAATCACCATAGGCGGTAAACGGCAGTGGGTGACGGGGAGGCTTACGGATGCACAAAGCTGGGCAGCAGTGGTGAAGGGAAATTGGCGCAATAAGAGAAGCGATAACAAGAAGGCCGGAACGAGAGGAAGCACGACGAGTATCTCATATAGACCCAGGTGATAACAGACTATATTGGGGACATAACGGAGAACAACATCCTCCGCTATACTACCTAGAATCATGGTGAAAGACAAAGGAAACCGGGTAACCCAGACTAATAAAATCTCGAATTATGCACACCCCCTTCCTGCTGAGAATGATGTACAGACAATACCTCAGACAGACCATGCGTATACGGCGGAAACGTTGCAAACGGCAGTGGAACCGGCTCCATCTATAGCTGATGTACTGACAGCCATCCACACAAAGCGCAATTAAATGTTGCAGAAAATTGATACAGTTGCCGTCGAGGTCAATCTATTATGCTGCCATCTCCGCAAAGGGTCTGAAAGAGTGACCACGACGGAGCAAAGGGTACACACACTACAAGAGGAGGTTCAAACTCTTCGGGGCATGGTGACAGAACTGAAGCATAAAATAATACGACTGGATGAGCGCGCTGAAGACATGTGAGGGAGATCGCGCAGGAATAATTTACAATTTATTGGATCTCCTGAGAAAGCGGAGGGCCCGTCTGCTGAACTTTTTTAGAAGACTTGCTCACAGCCATGATGGCTCCCACAAAGCTGTACAAGTTCTTCACCATTGAAAGAGCTCATAGAGCACTGGTGCCTCTGCCTAAACCAGGAGCCCCGCCAAGGGCAATGATAGCCAAGCTCTTTAATTTCTGGGACCAGGAGGCAATTCTGCAAATCACCCGTACTCGAGGCTCACTTATGTTTGAACGACACCAGATCTCCGTATACCGGATTATACGTAACGAGTCCAGGACAAAAGAAAATCCTTTTTAGCGGTGAAGCAATGCCTCAGTGACCTAAACTTTAAGTACAGCCTCCTTTTTCCTGCCAAGCTGAGGGTCGAAAACAACAGAAGGGTGCTGTTCTTTTTTTCAGCTGCGGAGCCAATGACTGGCTGGACATGCGGGGCCCTGCCTGGGGACAACGGGCCTTCTCCACGGACACCACAAAGGGTAGTGGCACACTCTGGCCACCACGGAATGCAGGGGCGCAGACTGCGAGAAATTATGACAGCCACACGCGCAGCACTGGCAGAATCCGGGTGTGCCCTGATGGCACATTACAGGCGTCGGACACAATACCTGAATCGGGAGACTCCGAACTGGCCCAATTGCTGGTCACTAATACAAGTGAAGAAGACGACAACTAAGGGGACCTCTACCTCCAGCAGAAATGAAAAGAGTAGACTGGAGTAGATAAGTACTTCTATGCTAGAGGGGAAGGGGGTGGGGAGGGTAGGCTTTTCTGTTTGCAACAATTTAGTAGAGTCACATATATGACTATACAGTGTGGGGCTCCAGAAGCTAAGACATCTCCAATCGGCGGGGAGCACGCTCCCACATAGAAATATGAAGTGGGTCGCACACCGCTCGTCATACTAGCAAATAGCCCCATAGGATTCTGGAGAATGTAGTGACAGCGGCGAGTACACCTATGCCACGAGTATATAGTTATAATGCCATCCCTGGACACGTGTTTCGAGGTAATTGCCTCTCGTCAGCAGGGAGCAGGTATGTATGCGGGGTGCCAAGTAGACTGCCAAAATATATAAGGTATAGTACCTCTCACGGCGCGCGGGTGCGGGATCCAGGCTCGTCAGCCCATAGCTCGAGGGAGCTTTAAATACAAATATGAAGTGGGTCGCACACCGCTCGTCATACTAGCAAATAGCCCCATAGGATTCTGGAGAATGTAGTGACAGCGGCGAGTACACCTATGCCACGAGTATATAGTTATAATGCCATCCCTGGACACGTGTTTCGAGGTAATTGCCTCTCGTCAGCAGGGAGCAGGTATGTATGCGGGGTGCCAAGTAGACTGCCAAAATATATAAGGTATAGTACCTCTCACGGCACGCGGGTGCGGGATCCAGGCTCGTCAGCCCATAGCTCGAGGGAGCTTTAAATACAAATATGAAGTGGGTCGCACACCGCTCGTCATACTAGCAAATAGCCCCATAGGATTCTGGAGAATGTAGTGACAGCGGCGAGTACACCTATGCCACGAGTATATAGTTATAATGCCATCCCTGGACACGTGTTTCGAGGTACTTGCCTCTCGTCAGCAGGGAGCAGGTATGTATGCGGGGTGCCAAGTAGACTGCCAAAATATATAAGGTATAGTACCTCTCACGGCGCGCGGGTGCGGGATCCAGGCTCGTCAGCCCATAGCTCGAGGGAGCTTTAAATACAAATATGAAGTGGGTCGCACACCGCTCGTCATACTAGCAAATAGCCCCATAGGATTACGCTCCCACATAGAGCTGGACACGCAGATGGCAGCTGGAGGCAAGTCCTCGCACCCCTCAGGGGGGTCCACCACTTGCATAGCAAGAGATTGTTACGCTGTTAAATTGAACAGCAATAGACAGTACACAACTGGGACTTTGAAGTGATGTTGGAACACTGTTGTTGTATTGCTGTTTTATAATTGATGTTAGGGGGGAGTGGGGCTGCACGAGCAGGCCCTTGCCTTATCTGTACCAGTGTTGGGGAAGGGTCTCGAACAGCCCAAGGGGAAGGGGGGCATTTCGTTTCAAACGGGGTTGGGGAGAGGTTGTTTCTCCCACTTGTTACAGATACCACAGACACAGACTGATGCTTCAGGCTTTCATGCATCAAAACTGGAGAAGGGATGATTAGACATATGGAATGAAAGATATCGGATTGTATATGGTATGTCGCCCCCCTCCGTAAAAAAGCTGATCACATGGAAGGACTGTGGTCTTGCAGCTCTGGATAAGCGTAGAAGAGTGTATGATTATTTGAAACGATATGGAGTCGCTATAACGTATTTACAAGATACGCACGTCTTGGGGGATTCACTACCCTGTCTCAAAAAACGATAGAGAGGGCAACTGTATGCCACCTCATACTCTGGGTTTGCTAGGGCGGTACTCATATGGGTGGCACCGGAGGTCCCTTTCCAGCACCTACACCATGTGGTTGAACCATGAGGGTCGGTATGTTATCTTCCATGGGAGGCTGGATCGGAAGGAGTTATGTATCATTAATGTGTATGCCCCAGATGCTGATTCTTCCACCTTTTCCCTAATGTGATAAACGCGGCGGCCCGTATGTGGGGAATTATACGTTGTTGACCGGGGATGTTAATTGTGTCCTTGATGGTAACTTGGATCGAGAGCCCCCGAAACCCCATACTAAGCCATGAATGATGGATACCCTACATGACTGTATGGTGGGAGTACAGCTGCTGGATATATATGGTGACAGCGATATCCAACAACATGACAATTCTCCTGCTATACCCCTGCCACTGGTACATTTAGTAGGTTAGATTATTGGCTCCTTTCAGCTGAGATGGGGTCCAATGTACGGGATATAACCTACCCCTGCCACCATTCACTTGTATTGCTTCGTCTAAACGGTTCACAAACCGAGTCAGCCATTCCCCTCTGGAGACTTGGCACTGAGGCGCTGTTGGATCCTCCATTTGCGGCGGTGATATCGAAAGCATTAACAGATTATTTTAGGGAAAATTGAGGATCGGCATCGAACAGGGCAAATGAATGGGAAGCCATGAAGGTGGTAATAAGAGGAGTATGAAATAAAATATCGTACGGGGTGAAACAACAATTAGAAAAAGATATAGCCAAACTGGAAAAAGTACTGGGGGAATTAAAGAGAGCTCTCCCAGAAGCCCTACACAAATTGAAAGAGTGGCAGAAAGCACAAGAAGCAATGCTACTAGATTTGGGCAGACTAGAAAAGCACATACATACTGCACGTAGACGGAGGCTGTACATGGAGGGGGATAAAACCGGGGCACCGCTGGCATACTTGAGGTAAATGAAAACCCTATTGTACAGATTCAGGACAGACAGGGTGAAGTGGTATTCTCACAGACAGTAATTGTTGAGGCCCTCGCAGATTACCTAGAGCAAGTGAATTTTTAGATGCAGTTGAGCTTACCCGGTTAGCGACAGAGGAGATGGAGACACTAAATGCCCCGATTGAGAAAGAAGAACTTCTGGCAGCCATCCAGCATCTTAAAATGGCTAAGAGCCCTGGAGCAGATGGACTGGCCACAGAGTTCTATCGAAGGTTTGCCGCTCTGTTGCCAATTACCTGCTAGAAGTTTACAACAAAGGCAATGAAACAGGTGTGCTTCCTCCGTCCATGAGGCAGGCCCTGGTGGCCATGATACCAAAACCAGACAGGGACTCTCTATTACCTAATTCATATAGGCCAATCTCCTTATTAAATATCGATGTAAAAAAATTAAGTTATATCATGGCAGCACACCCTCTTCCGTGAATACACCACATAGTTCAAACGGATGATGCAGGAGTCATACCTAAGCGGACCACAATGCACAACCTGAGGAGACTGGCACATATTTGGCATGCTCCCTGCTTAATGGGAGATGATTATGCATTAGCCCTCTTAGACATAGAACAAGCTTTTGATTCTGTGGAATGGACATATTTATGGCAGGTTCTACAGAGGATAGGGTGGGAGAGGTCTTTCCTAAATGGAGTAGGCTACTCTATACATCCTCTATGGCAAGGATAAAAGTGAAAAATGTAGCCAGTAGCACTTGGCAGAATCACCCTACAAGGGTGTCTGCTCTCCCCAGTCTTGTTCACGCTGAGCATGGAACCATTGGTGGCTGCCCTAAGGGACAGATTGGGGGGATGGGGTGTTTGGCTAGGGATGCTCGAACACGTGTTCTCGCTATATGCTGAGGACACCTAAGTTTATATACATCAACCATCAACCTCGCTGACACGCTTGTTGACAACCCTACAAGAATTCGGCAAGGTATCTGGTGTTAAGCTCAATGAAGGGAAATCTAAGCTAATTCCCATTGTTAGACTAGCAGGGATACCCCAAGCAGAGCTACACTGAAGTGAGTTACAATGGGCAGGTGAAGGAACAAGATTTCTGGGAATGTGATTGGCGAATACAGCGGCCGTCTATCACGCCCTAAACATAGGGAGGGTAATAGAAGGGTAGCGGGGTTCCATACGTTTTTGGCGGGGCCTGCCACTCTACCTTATGGGTAAAATAGCAATAATTAAAAATGATTATCTTACCAAGATATCTGTATGTGGTGCAACATACACTATTTATCATCCCACGCCACTAATTGTGGACCCTAGATCAGCTCCTGACAGACCTTTTATGGGGCAATAAACGTAAAAGAGTGAGCCTGACAACTCTACAAAGAACTTGGGGATGGGGACGACTTGAGGTTCCTGTTTGGAGCTCTACTATATGGCGTCTCAAAAGCAACATGCAGTACATTGGTTGGATACTGAAAACAACTGGGAGACAGATCTGTTGGCAGGTACATACGGTGTCCACACCCTGCCGTAAATCTTAATGTGTGGAAAGCAGCCCCCACCCTCGACTCCATACGTTGTCTTACATGTCACTTTTGTGTGGGATACGGTAGTCTGGAGAGTAGTACAGCGCGCCCCATATGCCCCTGATATGCCGATTTGGGCAATACGCGCTTTGCCCGAATTGCGGACTCTATATCCGTATGACAATGGAAGGAAGGAGGGTGTCAAAAGCTGGGAGACCTGTTTGTGGATGGCAGATTTATTACCCGAGATGAGGCATTCAACACCTTCGGTCTAGGACCGGGACAATTTTTACAATACGAAATAATATCAAGCGTGACACGTGAAATATGGCAGGGGTTTCCAGCAGAACCACCCAACACCAATATACTTTTGGTAATGCTCTATATGGCGCAAGGCAAGCGATTAATATCACACTTATATATAGCTTTACGATACGACTTGTTGAACACAACATAACAAGTATAGAGAAAATGGTGTGCCGTGACGGAGGAACCATTATCGGATAAGGAATGGGAAAAAGTTCAGAAAGGGGTGCGTACAGTCAGCTCTGACATGCGTTTTAAGCTTCTACAATATAACATGGTGCACCAAGTCTACCTTACGCCGACCACCCTACATATAGATTACCCGGTGCATAGCAACAAATGCCCGAGATGTAAAGCACAAGCGGCAGATTTCCTGCATATGGTTTGGACGTGTTTACAGTTGAGCTCTTACTGGGACACTATAATGACACATTTACAAAGGACAACTGGGTGAACGATCCCCAAAAATATCCGGCAGGTATTGATGGGCTTACTCCCCACCCCCAAAAATAAAACATTAAGCAGACAATTTATAACACTGGGTTTAGTGATAGCGAATAGGCACATAGCTATCAGCTGGCTCAGACCCCGACCACCACAGGTAGATCCCTAGGAGACATTCCTTGGCGCGAAATAAAGCACAACATGCTATTTAAGATACTTTTACAATTGCCAGCACAAAAATGTTTTACACTGAATAGTAAATAGCTTATCTAGACTTTGAATCAGTGATAAAACTGCCCTTATTTTTACCTAACCTTTTTCTAGAAATGTTTCCAGCATAGTGTTGGGTTAATTTATCATGTGACCTGTATATCTGTTATAGTTGATCTTTATTTGTGTGTTGTGGAAACCCAACTTCAAATCCTAGCCCCTCCATTTTAGCCAAGTTGTATGATGCTCAGTAAAACAATGTATTACAATGTGCTTCAGTTTCCAAAAGTTTAACACAAGAGATAACTGAAGAGAGCCAGTTAATCAAGTGTGTGGTTAAAAACAAATTTAATAATTGAAAAATATACCATACACAAGATTATTTTACTGATACACATTGATGCTATTACTAACTACTGACAGCAAAATAAATTGAATTGCTTCTGGGTCACTCACAGTACTGTCACTGGAGCATTACTTCCAATATATTTCTGGGGCTGATTTGCAAATCCTTCCATGTCAGTGGACATGACTTTTACATGTATGTATGTATGGATTTAAAGTGCAAAATATGGACCAGAAAGTAACTGAGAATTGAACAAAAATGAGCTCATCACC
This sequence comes from Triturus cristatus, assembly GCF_964204655.1. Classification (NCBI taxonomy): domain Eukaryota; kingdom Metazoa; phylum Chordata; class Amphibia; order Caudata; family Salamandridae; genus Triturus; species Triturus cristatus. The sequence goes on from NC_140590.1 coordinate 1,047,924,001, forward strand.
ACTGGTACAAATTGTTCTTGGTAAACATTTTCCAGTCTTTTGGGGAGCTAGAATCTTGCTCTCCAATTTCATGTAAGGGAAATCAGAGATAATAAGACTGGACTCTCTGGGCTGGCTAGACAAATCCTAGGAGGCACGTGGAGCAATAGCAGACAACGCAGAAGAGCCTCTGCAGGGCATTAGGATTAGGCCTTACCTGAAGGAAATGGGTATCACACAGCTCCACATTAATGAAACCATCAGGAGAGGGCCCACTCAGGTAAGGCCAAGATCATCCAAGTGTTGAATTCAGGCTCCATCCTCTATTTGCAGTCAAGAGCGATTGGGCAGCGACTTGCAGATAATCAAAAGTTGCGGTTCTTTACAACTTTAATTTCCACCTCTTTGTTTGGACTTGGCTTTCCTGCTCTTGAAGAATGACATATCCTGTGGACAGTGGCAGGCTTGTCTTGCTTCTGTCATGCACTACCATTGCAGAAACTGGCAGGAACATGCTTCTACACAAATGGTCCTGAGAGGGTAATATGATAGGAAACTTCAGATATATTACAGCAAGGCAGTCCTGGGGCAAAAGAAGTGGAGTTGTATTTCCCACATTTTTTCTGTTTGAAGCATCCCGTCTCCCATCTTGCACTTAGCAGAACGTCTAACTTTTAGCGATTTTGTGGATCAATAATTTGGTGCAACATTACAAAAGGCATGAAAAAACAGCAAATGTCTTTTCTTTGTGTTTGTTTTCTGGCTTCTCCTCAAAGATACTACTTTTTAGTTCTCACCTAAGAGAATTCATGTGCTGTCTCTAGTGAGACCTTTGTTACCTTACCATGGGTTTAGAGGCCGTTCGTTGCTTACCATTGGTTGGCTTCATTGTCACTGTCATTTGCTTGTTTCTTATCTATCAGCTTCTGTAGGCTTTTGCTGTAGCGGGAATGAATTTAAATAAAAACGATTTGACTTCTCTATCTCACACCAACAGGCTTGATTCCTGCTTGTGTGTTTGCTGCTACTCCTCTGCGGCAGACCTTTGCCGTCATGTATGAGAAGATCAGGAGCTAAGCATCTCAAAAATTGTAATCACAAATCCAATTGTAATTCAGTCAATAAAGAGTGTTTAGATTAGTTTTTAAGGGCTTTTTTTCATTAAACTTTTAGTAATTTCTTTTTCTTTATTCAGTTAGTAAAATGTATCAATCAAATAACAGAAATGATAATAAAAATATGGTTAGATCAAATGACATCAATAAGTGCGTTCCACAAAGGAAAGAATCCCTATTCGAAAGAATGGGGTGAAAAATGGTGTTAGCAGGAACCCATGAAGAGTTCAAGTTCTACAGGCAAGAGCGAGATAGAGCATGAAGCTGATGTTCAATCAGTGAAAAACAGCTGAACTTCTTTAAAGAGAGGTTCAAGAAACTCAGTGGAGTCTCAGCAAAATAAGAGAAAATTAATCATGCAGTAACAGAAGCAAATTGCATTGAGCACTAAATTCAGAAAACTGATAGCAAATCAGTGTTCAGCCTTTAGCATAAAGCCATTATCATTCAGCTTTAGAATGGATATGCCATATGGGTAAAGGAAATTACTTATGGGGTAAGAGTGTGCTAACTTACTATAGGGACACGCACTAATATAAACATTCAAAAATAATGTTGCCGTCCACCTTGTATCTTCTCCTCTCATCCAATCAGCTTTCGGTATTCTTCAGAGAACAGACTCCCCTCTTTCTTTCTCACAATTCAGCACAATAAACTGCAGAGAATTATCACGAAGTATGAAATATTAAAACTATGTCTACATATGAGGTCTTCTGATTCTTAGACTTCCTTTCCCATGGGCAAGACCCCATGGCTAACCTTCTAATAACATTACTTGTATGTTAGATAAACAATAGGCTATGTGAAATAGAAGCATCAGGTGCAACAAATATTATTCAGCATCAGCATTCACATCCGTCCATTATAAAATGAGTAAAATATGTTAAAAGATCAACATTTTCTTTTCATGCACATTCGAAATAAGAATTAATTTTATTCAACGATAAAGTGTTTCTAGCAAACATTTTAAAACGTTATTATTAATCAGGAAAATTCCGCAGTTTTATGTGACGCTTTCATTTAAGACACGTCTTTTAAGCATTTTGTGCACGTCTCAGCACATTTGACTAATTTGCTTGTAAAACGAAACTTGCTTTAAACATATTGTGGCCTTGTACTAATAAGTATAACAACATGTGTACATTTTAAATATTGTATCAGTTTCAATATAAGTTTACACTTTACCATTTCACATAACTATTATTTTGCTTTTTAATAAAACTCTATTTCACGTTCCTTCCTCTTCGTGTGTTTGTCACTCCCCTGGAGCAGGGACTCATTACGGTGGCCAGTCACTGCTTGCTTTTTGAGGCATTACTTATTTCTTTTTGTTTAATCACTCTACAAAACTATGTTTTCCATCTGTCTCCCTTGTACTTCTTCACCCTCCCTATTTATCCCTCGTTCACCACTCACCCAACCTTCATTGTCCATGTACTGCCCTAGCCCCTCCCTCCCGCCTTCTGTTGACCATGTTGTTCCCTAACCCCTACCAGCCATCCTCTGTTGTTCGTGAGCTTCCCCAATCACCTCCTGCCCACCCTCTGTTGTCTGTTTGCTTTGCCTGCGCCTCCCATCAATCCTCTGTTGTCTGTTTCCCCAGCCCCTCCTGTTCACACTAAGTTGTCCTTGTGTCTGCTGCAGCCCCTCCTGCTCATTCTCCATTGTTTGTGTGTTTGTCCCAGACCTTCCTGCCCACCCTCCTTTGTCAGTGTGCTCCCCCATCACCTCTCGCCTGCCCTCTACCCCACCCGCATAAAGTAGTAAACTATGAGCAACCAGTCAGGTCATTGTAAAAAACAACATGTGAACACCACTAGGGAAATGGAGATTTTCCAAAATCTTGGGCCCTTGGAAGCAGGGCTGGGGCGGGTCTCACGCTTGCCCATTTGTGATCTGTACATGAACTGTATGCTACTACAATCTTTTGGATTGAAACCCTGTAGTGAATATGTATGTGGTTCTCACCGCTCACTTAATTTCACAGTGATAATTAAACAAGAGGTGGAGATCGATAACTGAAGACTGTATGACGGAACGAGTTCCTCAACCCCGCATACCTAAACAACGCGGTCTGTATAACGACTGCGTCTTAGCCATGCATTGCTTTACCACGCATGCCTTTACCATGATTTTTCGTGGTACTGGAATGCATGGTAAAGGAGTATGCATGGCTATGGTTACCACCCCCTTCCCCATCCCCCTGAGCCCTAAAAACTACGCTGCCCTCCCCTACTCCCTAAAAACTACCCCATCCCCCTCCCTGGGCCCTAAAAACAACACCTTAAAAAAATACCCCAAACCACCCACCCCTAAAAACCACCACGAACCCCCACCCCTAAAAACTACCCTTAACCCCCACCACCCCGGAAAACTACTCCAAACCCCCACCCCTGAAAACAACCCTGCACCACCTCACCCCTGAAAACTACTCCAAACCCCCACAACCGCTGAAAACTATCCCAAACCCCCACCACCCCTGAAAACTACCTCAAACCCCCACCCCATAAAACTACCCCAAACCCCCACCCTTAAAAACGACCCCAAACCTCCCCACCCCTGAAAACAACCCTGGACCCCCACCATCCCTTAAATCTACACGAACTCCCACCACCCCATAAAACTACCCTGAACCCCCATCCCTAAAAACTACCTGAACTCCCCCACTCCTGAAAACAACCCTGAAACCCCACCAACACTTAAAAGTACCCCGAGCCCCCAACACCCCATAAAACGACCCTGAACCCCCACCCACCCCTAAAAACTACCCCGAAAAGCCCCACCCCTAAAAACGCCCCCAAACCCCCCCACCTCTGGAAACAACCCAAACACCCACCATCCCTTAAAACTACCCCAAACCCCCACCACCCCATAAACCTACCAGAACCTCCACTAACCTTAAAACTATCTCGAACCCCTACCACCCCATAACACTACCACAAACCCCCCAGACCCATCTCCTGCCCCACTTACCTGTCCTGTCCACTTCCCGACGCTCCTCTTTTCCTTCCCATTCCGAACACTAGAGCGCATTTGTGCGTGGTTAAGGCAAAGTCGTTGTTCAGGCAAGCGTGGTTACGCTTGCGGGCTTCCGGAACTCGTGGCACCGGCTTCGTTGTTCCGGATCTTTCCCATTACTGAACCAAGCTGAATCTGTGACTAACAGAGAGAGAGGTGTTTGCAGCAAGCGCTCAACCCACTGATGTATTTTATTTACCACATGAGCTGTGCCAGAGGATGGATAAAAAGGGAGCAGTTCGCGCTGCAGTACACGTTTGTGTTTACAATTCCGGAGAACGCTGTTATTGTTCTGGTGAAGTGAAGCGATTTAACTGAGTCCTTCCTGGCATGGACACATGCACTGTTAATGATTTTCAAAGCCTTGCCCTGCTGTTCCCTCTTCTTGGTATCAGATGACGTGTCATACCAGTGCATGAAACAGGACTTTAGAAGTACTGGTACCCACTGTCCTAGGGCATCTTTTTGCTCCTGAGAAGTGCTAGTACTCTGCCATTGAAAGTATTACACACCTGCTGAGAGGTGCCTGTACTTTCCGTTTCAAATGACAGTGACGGTACCTTCCCATTGAAGGTGTCGCATCAGATCTTTGGTGCATGTCCCTGCAGGCTGCTGCTATGCAGTATTTAGCTGGACTAGGCCTCCTACAGATGACGCTGGCATCACCCGGCTCCTGAAACAACCTTCAAGTCCAGCTAAATGAGCTGAGTGAGATGTGAGGTGAGGTGAGTTGCAGGGCCTGTTTTAAGTGCTTGCATTACTGCCACTCTTGCCCCAGTGCGCAGTGAAATTATAGGACAAATATAGTTTGATGACGTTCAAACACTAATTGATTCAACTGAAGAAGGTATACAGTTAGGGTGGCCGCATTTCAGACAACAAAGTTTTATATAGCCATTAATATGCACAAGATGTTTGCTGGTACACCAGTGTGGCGCGTGTGATCGGAGAAACTCTGGAACAGATGTGGCTGGTAGCAGTGGTCCTGAAGGATGGAGTGGCCCACACATAGCATTACAATTCGTACAGGATTCAGTACATGAGGCTGAAAGCTCGAAGTATGTCATGGTACTGAATGTAGTCTCATATAACTACAATTGCAAAGGTGTAGCATTACACTACTCAAAACTAAGCAGGCCCATATAAAAGTGGATAGCCACCTCCCCTATTAATGTGGACCAATCATAAACATTTCCTTAATCTGATTTTCAAATTTCTGATTTTGAAATCTATGCAGCAGTCAAGGTTGTGGAGAAGTGAGAGAACCTGTTAAAGTGTGAGTATATTTATGTTTTGTTGCAAGACTTGAGATGTCTTGGTGGACAGGTAGCCCCAAAAAGCAGTCTTCAAAGTCAAAATGTCCTCACAAGGAAGAGATTTCAGAAGCATGGACCAAAATGTAAAATGTTACTAAAATATGACTTCCACCTTCCAAGTATTGACTCACTGAAATCAAAAGGAGACACTAAGACAAGGAAAACTCTGTGGTAGGATGGGTGTGTCACTATCACTCAATGGGTAAGGCTGAGGCTGGCACTCCAGATTGTGACAATCTACTTTCCGGTGGACAGGGAAAGAGCATCCGCCGCAAAGGCTTCCTAAGCAAAGAAGCAGGTTAGAGAGAGGAACCAGTGTCCTGAGCATTCTGGGCCAGATGTACGACCATTGGATTTTGCGACTTGCAATTTGCGACAAATTGCGAGTCACAATTTGCAAGTCGCAAAAATCTAATCTACAACAGTGTCTCAGACACTGTTTGCGATTCCCATTGGGGGTCGCAAATTGCATGCCTCATGAATATTAATGAGGCTGTCGCATTTTGCGACCTCATTGGGAATGGCTGGCACACCCAGGGATGGTAGCCTGCTGGGGTCAGCAGGCCACCATGTCTGGGACTGCTTTGTCAATAAAGCTGTTTTTAAAAAAACAATTCAGCCCGTTTTCCTTAAAGGAAAACAGGCTGCATTAAAAAAATGTAAATTAAACTTTTCAGTTTCATTTTTTAAGGGCAGGCAGTGGTCCCTGGGACACTCTTAAAAAATATTTGTGCATGCATTCCCCCCTTTCAGTTTGCGAGGGCCTTACACCCTTCTGAGAAGCGTGGTAAAGTGTGACTATTTTGCGACCACAATTGAGGTCGCAAAACATTCATACATAGACTTTTGAGTCGCTATTAGGAAGGGACGCCTTTGGCCCGTCCCTTCCTAATAGCTAGTGGCTAACACTATTTTGCAAGTCGCTAATTGATTACCGACTCGCAAAATAGAGTTGGTACATTGGGCTGACCGATTTTTTGGTTGCAAAGGGGCTGAAATCCCCTTTTGAGACCACAAAAAACGGTCTTACATCTGGCCCTCTGTTCCTAACCACAGCCTCATTTTCTTGTTATACATAAATATGCATGTGCTAGATTGCAACAGGTTGTAAAGCAGTAATCGAGCAACCACTGATCATCTCACATCTGACAATTTCAGTGCTCTGCATTCTTTCTCATTCAGTCTTTCATTCACTCTCCTCGGTCTCTATCCCTCTTTCTGTTTCCCAGCTCTGCGGTGTCTATCTTTACAGACCCTATGTTCAAAATATTTTACTGAGTTTTATAAATACATGAACAAGAAAAGATACAAAAAATATCAGCAAAAATGTAGTGAACAGTCACAGTAGATATGATATCTCACTAAGAAATGTATTGGAAGTAATAACAACCTTAAAAAGTAAAATAAATTGTACAGACAAAATTGAGTTGGAATGCAAACAAACTTAGTTTTTGCGATGCCTCGCCACTGAAGGTTGCCATTGTTTGTGAGAAAACTAAAAGCAGCCAGGGTTTGAGGTATCTGCCACTCCCATCCCAGTACGGATGCCAACTGTAACATGAGACCAGGACTATCTGTTCTTTTTGAAGCGTGTGATTTAATTTGCATTTTTTGTTTACGTGGCTGATTTGTCAAAATGTCACTCAGACACAAAGAGAAAATATTGTACAGCAGCAACTGCGACATCGCATCTCCTACTCAATGAGGGAGAGAAAATAGTTTAGCTGCAGGGGCCAGAAACAAACACAAAAGGATCTTTTAAGTTCTCTTTACTACGCTTAAACTTAGATCACATGCCAGAACTATTCAATGTTATGTTATGAATATTTGTATAGCACGCTAATCACCAGTGAGGGTACCCAGGCGTTTTGCAGCTATGTGGTGAGGTTATTCAAAAAGCAAGGTCTTCAGCTGCCTGCGGAATATAAGAAGCGATGAGGAAGCTCTGGTGTGGGGTTGTCACTCATTTTATGTTTTTGGGGACATGTAGGAGAAGGTGGGACCTCCTGATGTGGCTTTGTGGATGTCGGGTACATGTGCTAGTGAGAGTTCAGCTGAGCGGGGGTGCCTGGCAGTTAGGTGGAAATATATGTGGCTGTTGAGGTAGGCAAGGCAGTGCTGTATAACGCTTTGTATGTATGTGTGAGCAGTTGGAACTGGGTGCGTTTGTGTACTCTTCCAAAAGTATGAAGGTTAATAGAATGACATGTAGCAAAAAAGTAGCAAAAAATTGAAATGTATGCTGCAAATTTTCCATTTTGGTGCCACACCAAGCTGGTGCAGCAAAATCCAACACAAAGGCGTTCAAGATAATCTAAGAGTAACTATAGAGAGGTGTAGCAGACATGAACGTGATACCATTTTTCTCTTTCTCATTCCAATGATTAAAATAGTTACACATTATAAAAATTATAATGATTGTAAACATTGTCATTCATATAAAATATAAAGGCCACTATACTTAATTTACATGGGGGTAAGTAGAAAGCACCCCAAGGGTAGTTAAGGCACCTCAAAACTCTAGAGGCCTCATTTACAAGCCCCTTCGCTGCCGTTGCATCACTTTTTGTTTTACACAGCAGCGGCTCAATCAGTGTACCACACTGCTCATTAGCTACAAACTTGCGCATTGGGCCCAATGCGCCAGTTTGTAGAGCCCTGCGTCACATTATACCTGCACCAGGTATAATATATGCAGGGAGGCGTTCCCACACTAAAAGCCATGCATTTCACTACGTCACTCAATGGCATGACTGTGTCCAAATCTTTTTTTGAAACATCATTTTTATTGAGTTTTTTATTTTTTAACAACTTCTAGAGCGCACAAATACCCTTGGGTGTGTCGGCGCTACGGACTGTAAGGATTAGCGGAGGACTGGTCACTTATTGTTCAAAGAGCCAAGTTTTTACTTGTTTCCTGAATGATAACAAGGTGGGACTTGTCTTAATTTGTATGGGGAGCAAATTTCATAGTTTAGCCATGGCCACTATAAATCTTCTATCACCCCAGTTGACTTTTTTGGTTCTGGGGATGATCAGAAGGTTGGCATTTGCTGAGCGCAAGGTTCTGCTGGGCGCAAATGCCAGAAGAGCTTTTTTCAGGTATTCAGGTCCTGTGTCGTGAACTGCCTTGTAGGCAATACATGGCGCCTTAAATTTAGTTCTACTTTTTATGAGCAGCCAGTGAAGCTGGCGCACCACATTAGTAATTGACTTAAACTTTGGAGTGCCTGTCAGTATCTTGGCGGCTGCATTCTGTATCAGTTGCAGCCTGCTCAGAAATTTTTCTTGGGTTTTAACTAGAAGTCCATTTCATTAGTTGACCTTTGACATAACCAGAGCACTGATGAGTGTTTTTCAAGTACTAAGTGGGATGAAAGGTAACAGTTTCTTTATCATCCTTAAGACATAAAAGGATGAAGAGACCACTGAGTTAACATGATGTTTAAAAGATAAGCTCTCACCAAATATAATACCTAGGTTTCTAGCCTTCTTAACAGGGGTGGGGGGTAATCCTAACTCAGCTGGCCACCAGGTCGGAGACCATCCTGGGGCAAGGTTACCAAAGACCATTACCTCGGTTTTATCTGAGTTTAGTTTAAGGCAGTTACTTGCCATCCATGAGCTAATGGCCAACATGCCATCATGAAAAGTAGCCGCTACTGCCTTTCCATCTTTGTGCACCACAAGCACCAGTTGCGTGTCATCAGCATATGAAGTGAGACTCATCCCAAAGGATTTCATTACTCGTGCCAAGTCCGTCACATATATGTTAAACAAAGTCAGACTTAGCGACAGAGCAATAAATCATACCTGATTCGTATACAATACAATTGGCATAGAGAATACAGAGGTAGTAATCACGAAACGCTTGAGTTTTGCCAATGTGTTAACAACAATATAAATACCCATACATGTATAGACTGTGTCAAAATCTTTATGCCGTCTCAGATCAGGCATAAGGATTGACATAGTGCTTTTACAATGGGACTTGCCTATGTGTTCTGACTCATTGCTGGAGTTGCGTCAGTTTTACGACCAACTCCAGCAATGCGTCACTTTTGCGCCAACGGATCCGTCTGAATTTCTGACGCATCTGTTAATCCTTGTGCCATGGATTATAAATACAGCGTATCCATGGTGCTGCAAGGGCATTTGACGCAGGCACAAGGAAACTGATGCATCAATGCTGATGTGTCGGTTTCTTGTAAACGAGGCCTTAGTTATTTTGCCACAAGGAGTTAAAGTCAGACATTGAAGGCCCTGTGCCCTCAAGACATAAGTGTTTGGAGGCCAGTTAAGAGTGTCTGCTGTCAGAGATCACCAATGGTGGCTCTACAGTGCCTACATTTGTATTTTGGGTGTCGCTTTGATTAGGAAACCCTCAAACGAATGCTGTCCCAAACAATTATGTATAACAACTTTTCAATGTCTGAGCAATCACAAAGCATACTGTTTGTTTCTGAACACATTTTACTATCAGAGGCAGCAACTAGTGGAATGCATCTGGTGTTCTCAATCTTTTTCTTTGATTTAGGCCAGGATAACCCCAAACTCATGGTCGTGTGTGCCATCATGAAAAAATTTAAACTTGGGAGAACTCCACTACCTTCAAGATTTGTGCTCACAGAGAACTTTCTTGATATTATGAAAGGCCCTCTGACACTCGTTAGTCCAATCAACCTTCTTCTGGACTTTGTGGGAGATCAGCACCTCTTCAGGTGACAATGTGGAAACACAGCACTCCACAATATTCAAATATTGTTTGTGAGGATAAAGGATGGCCCACACGAGGGGTAGTGGTATCAGGGTAGCCATTATCAACCTTTAGTATTCCCAGACAAAGGTTAGTCTTACAGATCATGTAAAACATATCCATCATGCATCCACATTTCCAAACGTTTGAACTGTATGGCTATGTCTCCAGAGGGAAGTTGGTATGTGGAACCTGGATAAGCATATTCTGCTCAGAGATCAAAATCACTAGGGGTAGAGTTCCTTATAATGGAAACTCCTCTTACTTCCCTGCCTCATAATCTTTGTATCCATAGAGTGTTAATATTGTTGATATGTCAATTCGTTCATTTTAGTAGTTTAGTCTGGAAACTGTATTTCACAGGCTGTACAGTTATTACATTTTGTCAACTACCACTGAAGTAACAGCTAATAATACTTTTTCATATTATTAAATTTAATCCACAAAGTTCTTAAAATGTACCATTTATGCAATCACATTTCAGGGTTTGTGTCTGCTGACTATTAGTTTTGTGCAACTAACCTTCTTCCAGCTATCTGGAATTCTCTAATAAATTCTTCAGATTCAGTAATCAGTGGACTTCGCATTGTAAGATCAATGAAGCACAACGTAACACATCTTCAATCATTTTTTAAAGAACAGGTTTTAATTTTGCTCATCATTTGTGAAAAGATTTGAAGAGTACAGGAAACTTAGATGAAACTAGGCCTGAAATATATTAAACTTGTAAGTTTGTCATGAAAACGAAAAAATGTTTTAGTAATAGCATGGGATAATGTAGCACATTGACTGGAGGAGACTTCACCTGGTAAAATAATCTATTTTGGGACCAATTGTTATATTTAAACTTGATTAAGTTGGGGACTCCCTGTAGGAAATTATTTTACCAGGTGAAGTCTCCTCCAGAGTATGAGGGCTTGAATAGCAGTTCTGAAGTCGCTTTCTAGATTAAATGGTTTCACTTTTACCAGGCTATTTTTGTGTTTTCTGACAATGTGCTTCTTGAAAGTGAGGTTTGTGTCCTGAGTGAATCCAAGTGTCTTGGCATCCCGTGAAAGGTAGGGACTTGAAGCCCTCATAATGTATGTAATTGAGCAACATTAGTACTGTTTCTTGTTTGTTGTTCATGGTAAATAACAGGAATTCTGTCTTGGCTGGGTTGAGCTTCAGATAGACTCTTGACATGAAGGTCTGGATGAAGTGGAGGGACTGTTTGACGCGGTGGATGCCTGAAGCAGAGGAGACTTTTAAGGAGATTTGTATATCATTGGCATAGTGGTAAATCTTGATGCTGTTATCTGTGAGTAGAGCACAAAGCAGCTTCTTATAGAAGTTGAAGATGACAGTAGGGAACTCTGGGAGGATCTGCAGGTGACAGGAATCTTGTGGGAACTAGAGGTGCCCATGTGAACAACCTCGTGTTGGTTGATCAACGTACACTCTGCTGCCTGGGTGAAAAGCAAATTAAGAGCAATTCAGCTGTTTCCAATTTGTGTCTTGCTGTCAGCTTTTGTTTTGTGTTATACTGTGATGTCAAATCTGCAGTCTCCTACTCCACTCCAGAGATCTCCCTTTTGATGGCCCATCTGTCTATCAGCTCGCCTCGCCTAATAACCTTGGCTGCTGCCTATAGCACCAGTGTCAAGTCCACTGGTTCCACATTCAAATATATGTATTCCCGAAAGGGCGACCTGGTTGTATCCTTCTCTCCTGAAGTCCTATGTATAGTCATTCTCACAACCAGGAGGCATGGGTAGGAGTGACAATCCCAAGATCTAGGTCTAAAAGTAGCAGTAAATGGTCTAAAAGCCCTCTACCCAGGTTCTCACAGCACAGAACATGCATCAATAAGGAGCCCCATGCTAGAATGGTCAAATCTAGATGATAAACCATGTGTGTAAGATAGGAAAATGTAGTCTTTCTCCATTGTGTATAGTAGATTCCATTAACCTAGCTGGTTATGGTCAGTCATTAAGTCGTGTATTATGACCCTATCATTATCATTTGGCATATCATGGGGGCCCGATTTGTCTCGGACGTTATTGAGGACAATAGTACATTTCCATCAATCACAATTTTGGTGGATCCAAATTTGTGAACCAGTCTGGACAAGTGGGAAAAGAATGTCTGTACACATTAGTGGTATTTATCAAGCTAATGATCAGAGTTAAGTCCATAGTGCAGAGTTTCACAAAGGCATAATGGTCCACCAAGTCTATGTCCTATGGATCCTTTGTAGTATTGAGCACCTAATAAGAACGGTTATGCCGCGTCACTAAGAATATGCTCTGGAGATCAATGGTGCACCTTGTGAGTCAACCTTATAGCTGCTGCTGATTACCGATCCTTCCCAGACTCTCTAGAGTATAACATTTTTAGAATCTGTTAAGTGTGTGTGTCCTGTGAGAGATCAACATCTGTACTTTTTGTTTTTAAATAGTGTAAAACTTTCTTTCTTTTGAGGTAGTTGAAAGTAGAAAACAAAAGTTTGAAACATACTTTTGCATATGGTTTGGGAGAGTTGGGAAATTGTCTAGATGTCCACTCCTTCCTTCTGACTCTCTAGAGTGAGTTACAATGGGGACCTCAAATGGCCTTTTTTGGAATTAGTTTCCTGGAAAATCTGGATCAAGCTGTTAAATCAATGGTGCACTGCACCGGACACCGTCTGGTGGTCTTGGTGAGTGTCACTGTGACGCTTGTAAGATGCATCGATATCTTCTGTCTGGGATAAGAATACAGAAGACTGAGCCACCTCTACTGTCAAGGCTTCAAGAGAATCCAAGACGTTTTCCAGCCCCCGTTGCCACATATTCTATTTACTTTCCATCCACGGTGATAAGCATGATGGCAGGATCTGGATTCGATAGGCTGAATTTGCTACAGAAACAATGAAGATGTGGTGTCAAAGGAGTAATTAGGAGCTATGGTGACAAAGTGACTGTCCATAGTGAAGGGCTCCTTTTTCTGTATAGCAGCAAGGAGTGTTTTCTTGGAAAGGTGGTGTAACAAAACGAATGCTATGATTGGTTAAATACGGTCAGCAAATGTTAAACAGTGAGATCAGATACGAAAAGCGCTCTGAAATTCCAGTGGTTCAGAGAATATAATGATGAGGAGACAAGGAGTGAAGGTGGCCAGAAACCCCATGATGCAACTTTCTTCACCTTTTCCGGACACAATAGAACCTCGAATGGTCTCCATGATAGGTTACCTTCTTCTTAAGGTGTATATGTCCTGACCCCATTTTGGTCATTCCACTACAGCAACAAGCCTTTTCTCTGTTTTGTCCGGACAGTTACTGAGGGCATGTATTTCACTGCGCATAGAGCGTACTTCAGCAGACATTTTAGGCACTGAGAGTCTAACTTGGTAATTGTCTGGCCAATAGTTGGGAGTTTCTTCATAATGGAATCAAGAGTCACTTCCAGCATCAAACAGGATAAAGGCACATATGTCTTCTGGAACCAGTAAGAATTTCCGTAAAAACAGGAGATGCTTGACAGTGTGTGAAGACATATCTTGTAGACGCTCAAAAGATGATTCAGTTTAGCTACTTTGTACAGCAGTTGTGGGTCAGTGCACTGGCAACCTCATGTGAATATGAAATCCCAGGAGTGCATTTGTGGCGCTTTGTCAGTGTCAAGCGAGGGTGAATGGAAAGTCAAACTGTGGTCTAAATAGTATCAGGGTGAATGGAGTAAACTCATAAATTTAAAGTCATTTGAGGGCCCTCTGCCCTAATGCATGAAAAATGAAGGGGCAGTTAGGAGGAGCTCAGTAATTTTTATTTGCAGGCCTCACCCCTGTACTGTTAGTGAAGATTCAGCTTGCTTTCAACGTAGGATCATGGAAGACCCAGTGACAGCCTGGCCCTCCTTGCAGATGATAGCTTCTGGGGTGCCACACTGCCACAGGAGGTGGTGTCATGTTAGGTCTCCTTAGTAATAGCCAGCATTCCTTGTGCAGTGGGGTAAACAGGGACAGGGAGTCCTAGCAGAGGGTTATCACTTGTCAATCATGAGCGCTGGGGATGAGTGACGTCAATGTTAGGGCCTGGTGCAGCTGTCAACACGTGAGGGACTCATTCTGTCAGCACAATCCAGCCAGGAAAGTCTAAGGTGGATGACGTGGTGATCACCTCCAGGGCTCACTGCCGTTCCACCACTCCCCTCAGGATCTCCTAGCAGGGTAATTTCAGGGGGTGGCCATTTCGGGTGACACTGTAGTCTTGGAACACTGTTTCAGGCCGATGCGGACACGACCGCGAAGCTCACTGAGGTATTCTTCGCGCTCAGCCAGCGCATTAAAGCGCATTACTTACTTGCACATTTCTGGGGGGTTTTAAACTCAGCCAGAGGGCTTTTCGTTTCTCGTCAGCCATTTTGGGTGATGCTCTATTCTTCACTCTTGGAAGACTATTTGAGGCCGATGCTGGTGCAACCAAGCAGCTTCACTGCTATTTTAAAACTGCACTTAAACCGGAACATTATTTACTCGCCCAATTCTGGGGAGACTTTAAACTCAGCCAAATGGGTTTTATTGTGTTTTAGCACAGTGTATTTTTATGTTGTCTGTGCTTTTATGCTCGTCCACGCCTGTCAGAGTGGGACATTTCTCATCAGCAATTTGGGGTGACGCACTATTCTTCGCTCTTAGAAGACAATTTCAGGCTGATGCTGGTGCGACCACCCAGCGGGCATATCGAAGGCAACGCACTGACCCCGCATAGAGCCAGCCATGCTGCCGGTTTCCCCCCAGATGTACGGGGGACCTCTCATGCCAGCATAGGACCCAGGATTTGTTATACAAGAGATCAACTGCTACATATTGATAAGCAGTGCAATGACCGCCTCCCCCAAGGTCTACTATTAATGGGGTACAGCCTGGACAGCCTCCAATGATTAACAGTAAGAAGCCTGTGCTCTTGAGGTGTGGCCTAATGAATACAAGGTTACTAATGAAACATGCTACGGTAATCCACCGGCTGCTAGAGCCTGGTGACTGGGATGCACTGTTTATAACAGAGACCTGGACTACTCCCAACTCAGCAGCAAGCCTAGGTTTAACTTGCCCACCAGGGTTCAAAGCTTTTCATAAACCACGAATTAACAAAAAGGGGGGAGGAGTAGAAGTCATCTATAATAAAAAATAGAATATCTACACACTGTCACTTGATGAGCTAGGAGGTCCTGAAATCCTGGGTTTTACCCTGTTAACATAAAAAGGATGTGCCTTTTCAGATGTACTATGAGATAGGCGTCCAGGACTTCCACATTCAAACCTGTATCCTCTGATCGAAGTTATTTCCAACATGGTGCTTGCACATTCAAATTAGTTTTTTTTATCTTGGGGGACTTCAGCCTATGGGCAAAGTGGGACCTCTTGCCCCCTTTTAAAGAACTGTTGGAATCTTGTTAGTTTTTGGGTCTACTACAATAAGTACATGGCCCCACTCATCGGGCTGGACATATGCTGGATTTCCTCTTCGCCTCAGATGGGCTGATTTCTGTGAAAGATATAATAATTCTCGTCGTCATCCATCCATCTGCACCATGGTATAATGAATCATTAAAAACGCTTAAATCAGCGTGTAAAAAACTAGAAAGAAAATGGCAGCGTGTAGCTGCACCGAAGCAGATAAAAAATGCTTAAAAGTCTTGTTATGCGATTATAAAAGAGAGGTCGGCAAAGCTAAGGCTAAATATTATGCTAATACGATCCCCGCAGCTACAAATGGTGCGAAAAAGGTTTTTGATATCTTTTGGGAATTATCAAATCCATACTGCATAAAGCAGGTAGTTACACCATCAATTTGGTTCCCAATCTGGACATGGCACTGAATCAGCTCTACTTGTTGCCATGTATGAGTTACAGGGGAGGGTAGACAGTGGCAAGTCGACAGATTTGGTTATGCTTGACTTGTCAGCTGCCTTTGACATGGTCAACCACAGAATCCTCCTGGCCAGTATAGCCTCAACTGGAGTGGGTATACAGTACTGAAGTGGATGGAATCCTACTTGATTGGTGTCAGGCTGTTGCCCTGCCCCCGTACTGCTCAAAATTCAAAAGACTGCAACAGAGAGTCCCACAGGGCTCGGCACTTAGCCCTGTCCTATTCAACATCTATATGACACCACTCATTACCCTCATAAAGTAACATGACGTCAGTCTGGTCAATTAAACAGATGACACCCAACTGATCCTATCTGTTACTAACTACCAGGAGGAGGTGGCTTTTCAATTCAATTCAATTCAAAATAACTTTATTCGGTTACTGTACAAAGTAAACCATAAAAGCACAATTCATAAAAAATCTAATTAAAACAGTCCCTGGGCATCTTTTGTACATAATATTATATCACAATTGATTTGCGTGGTGTAAAAACATTTTTTTTTAAAACAGTAATAGAGGCAATGGTAAATTAATTGTCAAGATATTGTAGTGCCAGAAATGCTGGACGACATTGTCTCAGTCCCTGTCATTTTAACACTGGCATTATCCATCTTTTTCTAGGAATAAGGTAAAATTTACAAAAAAACAGGATATGTAAGGAGGATTGTGAGGAAACGTCGTCACACGGGCATTTACATAAGATTCTAGACCAATCATTACGTTCAGGAAACCTTAGCGCTCTATAAATTATGTTCAATCTAAAGCGCGTTGACAGAAATCTCTCGTAATCGCTGGTGTCTAATAAAACATATGGTTGAATGTTTTCAAAGGCCAGAGTAAGTTGATGTGAATGGACCGTTGATTTCTTCATTTCAGACATAGATCTCATTTCGCTCAAGTACCTCATACAGCTAGCCTTAAGATCGTTTCTATTCAAATTACACATGGTGAATGGGTCCTTATAATATTCTTGATATCCCAGACAGCCTAAAAAATGTTTAACATATTCCAGCCATCTGATATGTTTTACACCCTCCAGCCCCAAAATATCTTTTAAAATTTGACGATTAAAAGCAGTCTCTTCTGTGGTCCACACCCTATGCCAGAGAAGGACTGGCTGGTTCTTAATCACATCCTCCAAATAGGGCAGACCAAGTTCAGCATGAAAATTAAAGTTAGATATACTGTCGGGTAATGATAAAAGGAATTTAAGGAATGTGTTTTCTACCGTCTGTAGTAATTTTACATTTGCGAAGCCCCATATACCCGCTCCGTAAGTGGCAATCGCAACACATTTCGCTTTATAAATGTGAAGTAATTTCCCTGGTGATCGTTTTCCTAATTTACGGCTAAAATTGGATAACGCCATCACTGATTTGCTGAACAAAAGCCTTCTTAATCTAACTGCCATAGTCCAAGTACCTGCTTGATCAAATAAAATCCCTAAATAAGAAAAAGTTTTGGTACACTCTATAGCTTTGCTATAGATAAAAATAATATTACTCTTTGGTGGCTTTTCAGAAAGGCATGTCAGACAGTGTTAACTGGATGAATGTAAATTACCTAAAGCTAAACAGGGATAAAACTGAATTCTTATGCTGTTCGAAAAGCAGAATCCTCATGACACTTCCCCATAACTTTTGGGCCCTTTGAACCGGAGAGGCGCTACAGATGTCAGACACAATCTGCAACCTTTGGGTTGTATTTGATGACAAGCTATCTCTGGAGAGCTATGTTACAAAAGTTGCAGGCACTTGCTTCGCACTTCTTCACAGTCTAAGGAAGGTGCTACCACTACTGCCCATCCAAGCCAAATTCCTTATTAGGCATAGTGTCATACTCAGCAGATTAGACTACTGCGATGCCCTACTATTTGAAGCTCCTGAATATTTGGTTAAGAGATTAAATAGAGTACAAGTGACAGAGACAAAGCTGCTGTTGAACAGATCTCGTAGTTCCTCTGCATCCAATGCCCTAAATAATTTGCGCTGGCTTCCTCTTAAGTAGAGGATCATCTTCAAAGGCATGTGCATTGTGTTCAAGGCACTACAGGGAAAAGGCCCTGTGCCTTTACAACCTCAGACTGAAGGGAGATACTCCTGGGAGATATTTTCATTCTAGCTCTGCCAATTTGGTCTGCATAAACAAATTCTGGAAGTCAAGACAAGGCGGTCGGGCCTTGACAGTCAAAGCAGCTCAGCTGTGGAATGAGCTACTACCCTTACTTAGGTCTTCAACGGAACTGTTGCATTTTAGGAAAGCCTTGACAAACTCGTTATTTCCTAAGTAACCAGACCCCGCTCAGGTGCATGTGCATATTATTGGCAGAATAGTACCTATATGTAAGCTTGGTGCCAGGATACTAGTTTGGTAACAGTTGCGCTTTACAAATGCAAGAAATAAATAAAATAATAAACTTGGTTGAGGCCAAGTCCAAGCTCCACCCCAGATGTTCTCTTCTAAAACTAAGGAGCACCTACCGGGCGATCCAACAGAAGCTTCTTATGTTAATGATGTGTCCCATGCAGGTGATGACTTAAAATAGCATCTTCACGAGGTAAACTTAATAATAACCACTCGATTGGTAGCCGGCAAAAAATGAATTCCAGAATAACCATATACCATTCCCAAATATAAATTTGTTGGCATATGAACTGTCTGGTGAAGGTAAAGGAGTAGAACAAGAGTTCCTGTAAAATTGTGCTATATCAAAAGTTTTAAACACACACTCCTCCAAATCCAGTGCCTGCCACATAGTGAAGTAAAATGCACAACATGCTCGTTTTCACAATGCAGCGGTGCTGCTGCCAGCACCGCCCGCCACAATGTTAAAGC
The DNA here is from genome assembly GCF_964204655.1 of Triturus cristatus. Classification (NCBI taxonomy): domain Eukaryota; kingdom Metazoa; phylum Chordata; class Amphibia; order Caudata; family Salamandridae; genus Triturus; species Triturus cristatus. Next base: position 1,047,942,916 of record NC_140590.1, read on the forward strand.
TGCGGAATCTGACCGCTGCGGTGGCTGGCCCATCATAATACAACGGGCGGGACCGCTGGAAGATCGGCGCACAGACCCAATCACCGCCATGCGTGCGGCGGTCACATCATAATACCATGGGCGGGACCGCCGCACGCATGGCGGTCTGACCAAATCTCCGCTACGGTGGCGGCCAGAAAAAATCTGACTGCCATCCTAATAGGTCCCATAGTCTGTAAAACTGTGCAGGGGCAACTTGAAGGCTCCAAATGTAAGCCTTTGTGGCGACAACCAAAATATAAGGTGATTTCTCTACATAAATAGCGCAAATAAAGGCATTTATACCACCTAGGAAAAATGCAACTTGAAATACTACAGCAAAATGGTGAAAAGAATTCAAAGAAAGGCAGATTAAGGCCAACGGTCTATCATAAAATTTGGCCAAGTTTCTAAACAATCTACTTCCAAGGTATGTGCAACAGACTGTATTACATCATAGTTAGCACTGCACTATAAAAGATACAACCCAGCTCATTCCGCCACGCAGATGGTGCTAACAAAAGGACCTGACTAAACATTGTGCTATCCCTGGCATCTTTCTGGCAGACTGCAGGCTAGTGGCCTACTTTCAAAGCAAGATGGACTGTCACACCCCAACTTTTCACCAATGCACCCTTTCCAGCCATAGTCTCCTGCAGCGTGGGTCTGATCTGAAAATGTTTAACCATTTTGCAGGACTGATTTTCGTTTCAAGTCCGCTCTTATGTAAGAGCCTGCAAAAGATCAGCCATATCTAGGTCACAAATAAAAATAGACCCACACAGAGCAATAGCGATACAGACAGCTTCAAAAGCATGCATTCAACCTAAACCTTTCTCAGTCAAGTATAACTGTATTCAGTGGGCTGTGAGCAAACCTATTGTGTCGGTCTCTTTAATAGGCGACTGATACATTTCAAATGAAACTGAAAGGGGGGATTTTATTTAAGCAAAACTAGCCTCTGCTCTCACTGGGGAAGCTACGACTTTAACACTGCTTCAGTTTGTGCCACCGATGCGAAAGCAGACAAACAGTTTGTCAATTAATGCAACTTTATTCTCTCCTGAGACCTAGGTCTCACCCTCTCGCTAAGGCTTCCAAACGTTTTGAGAAAGTGTGTTTCGCCCAGAACTCTCTCTCTATCAACCAGAGAAGTCCAGTTTGGTTGCTGTAAAGTCCTGTTCAAGATTCTTGATGGTTGCTGTTGATAAGTGTTCAAGATTATTGTCGGTTTGACTGCAACAGTATGTGATGCATGCATGCAGTATGTGGAGAAGTGTGGCTCAATGATTAGAGCGGCAGACCCTGATGCAGAGGTCTGACCAGGGTTCAATTCCCCGTCTTGGGCTCAAAAATTCCACGGACCTGATAATTCTCGCCTCGGTGCCTATTCCAATTATGGAGTCCCACTCTGCAACTCTGGGCAATAGCTTGCTTAATCTCCACGACAGCCCCCACAACGCTAAGGATGCCTGGCCTCCACCTTGGGGGTGCCCAGGAGTGGACGCCTCACAGGGAAAGCCAGGATGGGTTCCACAGCGGTATTTGTACAAGCGCCTTGAGACCCTTGCGGGTGAGTAGTGCGCTATACAAGTATCAATTTACAGTCTGCATGCTTCACTCAGACAATGGCACTGCTTTTGTTTCAACAGCTTTTGCTGATGATGTGACTGCTTGGGGAGGGCAATTGTGATGGACCCATCTCTTACAGTCAGAGCTGCACAAAATTGTTAAGAGGGCAAGAAGGATTTTAAGACAAGACTTGAAGGAGTCATCGTGTGGATAAAAAACATGTGTGTCCTCTCATTAACCTTACTTCATCAGTAACTACGAATAATAAGGATTCCGGAATGTTCATTTGTCTGATGATGTCTGGTTGGCTTCTAAAACCGATTATGACTTCATTTACTCTATTACCACTTTGAATTGCCGGTGTTTCATTGTATCATAGTCTTTATAATGCTCATTTTACCCTTAATTATCAGGAGAGAAATATGCTACAGGATAAAACTCCATACTTAATACGTTTTTGGGTTCCTGTGCCCAGATCTTCCATGGGTGAGGAGAAGCAGTGTCTCTACAACAGCCATGTCTTGATCTGCTTTAGGATCCGAAGATGCCAGAATACACGTGTCCGTGATTCACAACTCTCGACAAGCCGCCCCAGAGCTGCTCAGAGTACGGATTGGAAACCTAAGTGAGGTACTCTCATCAAGAAAAGTAGCCGATGATAGGATTAGAAGGGGCATGCACTCCGATTCTGCTAACACCACCAGGATGACAGAAGAGTCGCCAAGCTTCTATGGCCTCTTTTGCCTCATTTTGTCGCGAGTTTTGCTCAATTGGCCTCCCACAACAAACAGGCTCTCATTACGAGTTGGTCACCAGTTATTGATATGTATGGTAGTTTCTGTTATCTCACATATTGGAATAATGAGATTTACATTTTTTATTGCACCCAGTATATACCAAGTGTGATAACAGATGGATCCACATTATATTTCAACAGATTAAATGTACCAGAATACCCAGTAATACCCAATAAAAATACTCAGTAATTACTAGGAACTGCAGATGCTTGTGCTTTTTGAAGCCAAAATCTCCAGGGTGGAGTACGTGGAGCTCCGCAAGCGTTGGAGTGCATTAGATAAATGCCGTTCACAGTGATTTTCAGTGCCGGGTGTTTGTCCACACTGTGCAATCACCTCGAACGGCACCATGCACAGCGCAAGCGGGCGCTGCTTCCTTTCTGCCGCTCGAGTAGATTTATTACTCGAGCGGCAGCGTTCGCAATGCGAATGGACGGTTTCTCAATGCGAGCATTCGTGTGCACCTGCGACTACTTGCAATGAGAGATCCGACTGCCCGAGTTGAGAAATCTCACCGGGAGGTTGATTTTCCACGCTCGCACTTAACAACTTGACATTGATGATCGCGAACAAGGCAAAATCTCACCGGGAGGTAGATTTTCCTCGCTCGCACTCGCCAACTTGATGTTGACGAGTGCAAGCTAGGAAAAAAACTCGGCTCCACGCGGAGCGGAGTTTTTGGGAACTTTGTGAGCTCCGCCTAACGTGGAGTGCGGAAAACTCTGCAAACTCCGTGAGCGGAGGGGTGTTCACCGCCCAGGATTATTCATGGCCCATTTTCGGAAACAAGGTGCTATTTATAGTACCTTATAAATAACTTATCCCAGAATATTGTTATATATCAGTGCGATAAATATTCCACCTAACACTGGGCTGCTTGTAATGAGGGTTCTAGTCTCCTGCTTTATACTGTCTCACCTGAATTTTTTTAATTTGAGATAATTCAGCAGCCTCTGTCCCACATGTATCGTATCCTGTCCCAGCGAAACCAAAGCTTAGGAACAACAGGATTACCACCCTCAAGAAGCGTTTCAATAAATATTTACATCTGTCTTGGGTGGATAGATGGATGGCCAATTCAGGTCAGCTTTCATTTTGAAGACCATTACAGTGGTGATTGCTTCTCAAATGGTACATGGATATCACTTGTAGAATCACAGAACTGCAGTTCCAATGAATGTGGAGCTACATTCACATTTGTCCTCTCAGTGCATTGAAACAAGCACATCTGCATTCCTTCTAAAAGATCCTCTTCTTCCTCAGGAACAGTGTAAAGTTCAATGGGGCACATCCTCAGGCAATTCAGACTCTGACTGCTGTTATAGTACAGAGTATGCATACAGCCAGATGAGGGGAAGAATAAAGATAAGGGGACCCCCAGGATGGAGAACTGAAATGACCACAGGAGAGAATCTGTACCCAGATGTGGGCTTTTTGAGACCCTTTTTTGATGATAAGCTACAGAATTGAGTAGCTGTTGCATCATATTGATTTGCCATTTGGTGATATACAAATTTAACCTGCTTACAAATTGATGAAAACAGGTTCTTCAGATGTCTTCTATCATTATCTCAGAGCTGATCATCATATATTTACATGAAGAGTTGGGCCAGCTGCAACTCACGCTGTGTGCGTTGTCTGTAACCCGATGGTATCCCTGCTGGCACCCAACCTAGTCCATCCATGGTTCGACTCCCACTCTTACCCTCCGCATCTTCCATCCTCATGGCCTGACCCCTGGAAATGGAGAATAAGTGTGAGAGTTTATGTTGCATCTCTGATATCGTGTCCTCCTCAGTGGAGATCCCAGCCTCCGCTTCCGTGCTCCTGTCGACTGCCTTACACAGATCCTGTCGCAGCAACATCACGTAGGAGCCCACTGTGCCTATCTTTGCCTTCAGGAGTTCTGTTGGATGCACCCACGTGAGAGCACCCACAAACCCTTCAAGAGCACCCTGGTACCCCGTTGCCTGCTACCAGGCACCAAATGTGGCTAAAGGAGTGGGTTGAGAGCCTGACAAAGAAGGCATCGGCTTATCTAAGGAAAACCTACAGATTCAGGGACCAAAGATTTTCTACGGCACTTGAATTATATTGTCTTTCCAAAACCCACACAATGCTGTGGGATACTGGTACCTTTAAGCAAAAGCAGATCAATTCACTAAGGCCTTTACTGCCATAAAAGGGTTCATTTACGCCACACTATAATGGTTTTAATACTGTGTAATGTTTCACCAGTTCTGTGTACAATTAGCAATTGCGAGCACCATACAAAGGGAGGGGAGTGGGAGGATAAAGAAGTGGTTTGCCTTGAACGTTTGTCAAGACCAATAAACTATTGAGTTTGTTTGTATGCAATCCTTTCTTACCCTGGATATGGTTAGAGATTTACTCCAGCAAGGTGATTGAATTACTTCCATTTCAGGATGGAAAAGGACAAAGAAAATCCTGAAATTTTGGGGGTGTAGGAGAATGTTTCTTCAAGGAGAACATTTTCCCGTTCCATGGAAAACATGTACATTTGCACACTGGATTGCATTTCCCTACTGCAGAGTTAGACGCTGCATGCAACTCCACATAGGGGAAACAGCAGATTTCCATTGACATTCCTAGCAGTACACCTGGAAAGCTGTGACTGCTGCAGCTTTCAATGGATACTACTAGGTCGTTTTGTAAATTCCCCAAAGTTGTACATGAATGCCCTTGTGTAGGGTTATGCGTATGATTGTAAATGTATGAATTTTCTTTAATAATTTGGACAAAAATGTTCATAATGAAGAAGGCCTGTGATGTTTGAAGATGCTAATCCCTGCCTCGCTTATTAAATATTATACAGTTACATATTCAACTTTATTTATTGATTGTTATGTGACATCTGAGTAGACATTTTTGAAGAGCGCTGTTTTATTAGTACACAAGGAACAACATTTTGGCGAGTACAAATGACAGAAACACTATTTCCTCAATGTTTTGCACACATGTGATTTTATGTTCCCAAATTACACAATTCAACAGCCTACATGTTAGACTCCTCAGATATCCACACTTCTTTGAGGCTCCAAAACGACTCTTCAACCTTCCATAATTGGCACTTGGATGTGGACTCTTCAGACAGAGAAGCTAAGGAGCTAGTGGATAATGGAACTTTTTAAAATTCTGCTTCAAACTGCGCATGCCTTTACTGCACTAAATAAAATGATTGCATACAGTGCTTTCAAGAGATACTTCCTGGACCTTTTTCTAATTGACCAGATAATAGATAACTCCATGTTATATCTGTAAGACTCATAACACCACTGAACTGTAAATCCGAATGTTCCTATACGAACGATGTGGAACCCACCATGTCTTTTTTCTCATTGACAGTGCTGAATAGGTCCACGACATCACTCGGTGCTCACAGAAAAGATGGTGTAACGTGTATAGGGATATGGGGAAAGGCACACAAAGGCATTGTCAGTTTGTGGTCACACAACGTGCCTCATCATATTTTCTGCAGTCTCTCATGAGTGATGGCTGTTTTATACTAAACAGAACACAAGACTACTGTTACTCTGTTCTTGAAACAACTTCAAATATAGTTTTTTTCGATCACATTAATTTGGCACACAGGGTAACTGTGGGACCGGAAAAATCCCCTGCATGGTGATGGACATGCACCCCTACGGTGAGTGCCCTAGCTGCATGGATATCTGGATCCCTTGTTCTGATTTTTGGCCATGGGCAAACACGGATCATGCATGTGCGCCATGACCTGAGCCTGTCTCATAGTTTTGTGGTCTTATTAGACTAGAAGGGGACCGCCAAGTACTGCCCTGGTTAAGGTAGAGAGCTACTACCCCTACCTGGAGTTAAGTGATACGAGCAGGATGGTGGCAGTATATCTGTTTTGTATTCAGTAGAATCAATAATATGAACAGGCCTTTTTACCTGTGTCATTGGAGTGGGGCATGCTGAAACACTTGTATAACGTTCTGTGGCTGCCTACTTAACTCATCATCGGCCTACATAGATTGTGTGTAGTGCAGGACAGCAGCTGATACTTGAGAGTTTGTGCTGGGTTGTATGTATATGCCTGCGTTTGGTACATATCATGGGGGTCCATGGGTTCAAATTTGGACGCCCAAAGCCTGGAGAGGCTGGAGAGGTGAGCACTGCATCCCCCAGACAGGAGATTGTGCATTCCTAACATTCCTGACGGCTGGGGTGGGAAACACACCGTGAAAGGAAGCATTCTTTGTGCACATTAATGCACTCTTTGATTCCAGGAAGAGTTACAGGTCACTGGGGCCTGCGCTTGTTGTCAGGAAGATGGTGGGACTGGTAAGGTTGGTACTACCAGGGAATCTTCATAGAGAAGAAGACTTAGTCCTTTGAACCTTTATGGGGCATATTTCAGTGAAGGCTGACAGTAAGGTGTGAACTTGGCTTATGTTGCGGATCACTCAGAATGTGTGTCATTCCCCCTGTGGCAGAATTTCCCTTTGATGAAGGACAGTGCAGAGGAGAGACACCTTCAACACGAATTTCAAAGTCTAAATCTGAAATAGGACTATAAAGGTGGGAGCTTGAGCCCTGTCCTTTGTTGAACAGCACTGTGTCATCAGCAGAGGGAAGATTTCTAAGACTTCTTGCTCCTGGAAGCAGGGCTGGGGACCAAAGTATGTCAGTCTCCCGGCTGGGTGAGGTGCCATCACCCAGGAAGTCAAGACCACTTGCACTGAGTCTGTCCACCACTTTTCTGCCTGCCAGCCTGTCAAGACCACAGCCTCCTGTGAGGAGGAGAAGCGCCTATGGTCTCCCTCTCTATCAAGGCCAGAGTACCCTGTAAGGAGGAGAGAGCCTAGACTCTGTCTGCCTGCGTCCCAAGGCCAGACAGCCCCGTGGGGAGGAGAGTGCCTTGAAGGAGCAAGGCCCAGTGGGAATCCCGAAGAGTGCAGTCTTAGACTCTCGGTCCAGTCAGAACCCTCGAAGGAGTGTGCAGTATCAACCTGATGATGCGGAAGCTAGCGGGGTCGCCCTGTCATGCGAATGATGTAGTTAGTGACCCTGTCTGCCAGGATCGGGCGACAGTGAAGTGTGGGCTGTTGCCGGTGGGAGCTCGATAGTTAATGACCCTTTGTGCCTGGAGGGTCCACCATGAAGTGGGAGCCTCAGTCCATGGGAGCGCTGTAGTTCGTGACACCATATGCCAGGGAGGAGCCACTGTGAAGTGTAGGCCATAGCCCATGGGAGCGCTGTAGTCGGTGACCCTGTATGCCAGGAGGGGGCGACAGTGAAGTGCATACCGTCACCCATGTGAGAGCTGTAGATGGTGACTCCATGTGCCAGGAGTGGACCACCATGAGGAGCAGGCCATTGCCCATGGCAGCACTGCAGTCAGTGACCCTGCATGACAGAAGCGGGCCACCGTGAAGACGAGCTCGTTACCCTATAGAGAGCCAGAGTTGGTGACTCCCTGTCACTGGAGGGGGCCACCGTGGAAACAGGGCCATTGCCCTGGTTCGTTGTGCCATGGATGCAGTAGAGAATTGCTGCTGGAGCTCCTGAAGGATGTTTGACACCAACGTGGACCATCGCAGGACTGAGGAGGCCCAACGCCTTGTTTAGGAATGATGCAAGAAGTTGCAGACCCTCAGAAAAGGGAGTCTAGAGCTTGTGAAGTAGCGTCTTGGTTCTTCTGGAGTCACTAGTTGCCAACATGTTGTGTAAGACCTTTCCAGGCCATTAGGGCCACTGAGGAATTGCACAAATTCTGCATCCAGGTGCTGGTGAACTCTTAAGGCAAATTATAGATTTTGAGTTCCATGGGGCTAGCATGGGCTGCATCTGGGAGTCAACTCCAGAATTTGAATGGGGAATAACCACCTCCACTGGAAAGGACATCGAGACTCAGGGATCCTGCTCCTGATAGCGCTAGCACACTAACCTTAAAAGTGCTGTGTAGATTATTGACTGTATCGCACATGCTTTGTGTGCTTACATTTAGATTTTTACTGGACTATCATCTTATTGCTGCTATTGTTCACATGTTTATTTATGAGCCTGTGTAATCCTAGCACTTGTCACCCCCTTAACTGCTCAACCCGCGCTATCACTGAGAGTCTAGAGCTAGATGGGGTAGCACTTGGCCCAGTTACTCAGGACCCATTACAGGTGGGAGACCAGAGCTTTGCCGAAAGCTGCAACTGTTAAGTGTGTTAAACAGGACAAAATGTTTTTAGGTTGAGGTTATATTGGGTGTCCTTGGTGGACATTTAGGTTCCCCTAGCCATTCACCCATTGTTATCAGGGAGTGTGGCCTTGGCTTGGAAACATCAGCGTTTCTTTTTTGAGACCACGATGTGGTAGCTGATTGTTTTTGATGCAGCGTTTTGGAAAAACCCTCTTACCACTCGTCCTCCGGTGGACCTTTTTTTCCCGACTGAGAGGTGAGGAGAGTTAAACTTACATCAATCAATTTAAATGATCAGTGTGATCCATTTGGCTGCACAATAAGGGCCATCAATATGTAACTAGAGTTAAGAAGGTTTATTACCAATTAGCAATCAAGTTAAGGTACACAAATCTCAACACCATACTATAAAGATACAGATTGACAACTGGGAAACCCAACTTCCTAAAGAAGTTTAGGCATGCCAGTATCAAGCAAACAAGAAATTCTGTCACAGCAATATGAAAGATTAGCATCAAGATCTGGTGTTCAGACAAAAACGTCCGGTCCTCTCTCTTCTACTTGAGTAAACCTAGGATCGTCTAAGTTAAAGTCCAAACTAAGAGGATGGTTCATTAGTCTAAGGAATCTCAATATTCAGGGAAATGCAGAAAAAATAAGAAAATGTGGAGAGGAACAGAATGTGAGAAAGGTGCCAGCATTGCAGAAACACGGTCAAGAGGCTTTTTAGGTCAGGATAATTGTTGAGTGACTAGCCTTAGCCACACTCAGGAAAAATCTAAAGGAATAATCATAGAGGTCTAAACCTCTTAACCCCTTGTGTGCCCATGACGAGCTGGACTCATCATGGGCCGCGGTTGCGCTGTGCCCATGACGAGTCCAGCTCGTCATAAACCCCGCCCGCTAATGTAACGGCCGGCACAGGGCGGGGAAAGGGCGTGGCACACAAGGGGTTAAAGTCCAAGGGTAAGTGCCCTAGCCTCAGACAATGTAGTCTCCAGTCAGTCACACTAAATCATCCAGGTACCAGCGGTACCAGCGTCATCAGGGGTTCCATTGTACTTTTCCTTTCTCACGTTGTAAGCTGAAACTTTGCAAAATATCCCACACTAAACATGGGAACATTGCTGAGTAGGACTCTTCAGTTAACACTCTGGCTCTCCATGTTTTTTCGTCAAGGTCTTCTTTTCAGACTCTCTATCAATCGCTAATACAGAGTAGTATCTATTCTCAAAATAACAATATGTGTGAATACCTGCAAGGGAAAAGTCATGTCAGCAGAAATGAAAAACAGTATTTCATGTAGACTGAAAAATAGGCCTTGTAAAGGCAAGTTCAAAATATCAAATCAATGGTGCACATTTTAAATGAGGGTGCATGTTTAAACACAAATGAATATAACTTGTCAGTACATTAGAATAATATTGCATGTGGCATACAGTAAAGCTTTAATATGCCTGTGTGTGTATAGCAATGAACTACATTTTATATGAAATATTCGTGTAACATTAATGCAAACCATACCCAAATCCATTATCATTTCTAGAGTAGACTCATTATATCTATATATACACGTGGGGATGGTTCCTTCATCAAGTCTTCAAAGAAAATCTAAATTAATATGGTTAAGGCACACAGTGTTATGTATGAATTCTCTAATTCTACAGGGAATGCACATCAATAATGATGTCAAGTAGAACGTGTCATTTTATTGCATTTAGGTTACACAGGAAACATGTGCTAACATTTAGGTTATGCATTTGTGGCATGTACAGGTGGGGTCAAATTTATGCTGTACCAGTTTATATGTTGGTACTCAGCAAGTAGCCTAGAAAAGCAAATCGAGACACGCGGTCTGAATGAGATGAAATAGAAACCCTGATAAAGATAGGAAGATTAACAGTGAACATGGTAATACTGCAACATAATCCAGAACACATTGTAGGCACACCTGAAATGATCTCCTGGAATAAAAGGGGACGTAATACCTGTGGCAGGAAACATAGAGTATGGTTGTCCTTGAAGTGCAGGGGATAGGGATAACACCAGGGCAGGACATGCCCTTTAGGCCACTGGACTTTTTCTTGGTGGGCTGGAGCCCTTGGAGGCCAGGTTTGAAAGCCCAGGACCACTCCTGGTGCCTCTTTCACTTTTCCCAGCTCCTTGAGGTTACCTGCAGCAGGCACAGGAAGGCTTCGAGAGAGAGAAGTAGAGGGAGGGGGAGGTTTGAAGAAAGTGATCAGAGAGGAAGACGAAGCAGAAGAGAGAGATAATGGATGCATGGAAATAGAGAGATTGATCGAGGAGATGATGGGAGAGGGGCTGGCTTGAGCATTTTTGCCAGGGCTGCTTTTGGTTACCCTGTCTGACCCTGGATAACAGACGTCACAAGTTAGTTTGGTGAAGAAGTGTAAAGGAAGTTTATTTTCATCCTCACACCCCTTGGGGACTTGATGAACGTTTATGTGCCCTATGGTACAGACTTATCATTCTTACCCAGGCTGGTAACTGTAGCTGAGCTGTAGATGAGGACACTCATCGTATGAGCTGGAACCTTTAACCTTATGATGCCAAGTGACACCCTCCTACATCTAGACCGGAACATAAACTCAAACTTACAAATACCATAAACATTGTAGTTGGTTGGAAGGAACAGCACAGGAAAGAACGCAGATTCTCCTACTCGCCACCACACCACTCTTATAGCAGAATAGACTAGTTATTCATACCTGCTGAAATGTGTGAGAGATGTGCAGAAGTAAGATACCTAGGCAGGACATTATCAGATATACATGCTGCACACACAATGTTGCATCAGGCCCTGCAGTTCAACATGGAAACTCAGAGCTGGGGTCCTACAAGACAAGGACATCAATTCACAGTGAGTACAGAACTATTGCAATACTTTGAGAATAATTGGACTACTGCTTCCTTCAGAGCAACTGAATGGGACACTGTGAAGGTGGTGATACGGGTATATATCTGAGGAGGATGTATGCCCTCACTGTGCAGCATAGAGCAGACTTCAAAAACCCCTAGGGATTGAGATTGCATTAAACTGGGAGTACGCCATAATAAATTAGACAAGTACTTGTGCACATTATTGAGACAAAATTTACATAGGAATGGGAACAAGATAGTGTTGGACAAGGCCCTTCTTAGAGGGATTACCCCAAAACATTTAGCTTTTTACTCCTAGTCTTTGCTGACTGTCTCTGCATGACCATAGGAATCTGGGCATCTTCCCCCTGTACTGCAGAGGGAAGGTGCACGAGCCCACCACACCTGCATTAGTCCAGGGGTGACTACATGATTGGTTTAGGTTCCAAACCTATGTGTGCCCCGTAAACTGGTATACCACATACCCAGGACAGGTACAACACTAGCTAGTAGTGGAATGTAGCACTTTGTGTGCCACCCACTGGATAGCTTGTTAATCCTGTAATAAACCTGTCATTGCAGGCCGATGGGGCACCATTGCGTTCATGCCTAGGTTGGCATCACTTACGCCTCAGCCAACTCTGAGTGGGTTGTCCCATACCATAAGGGCAACCCCCCAGAGAAGCTCTGATGGGCGCCGGGGGGTGGTAGGCTGAAGGTCAGATGGGTTCATGTTGATGTTCCATGCCCAGATAGCAAGGAACCCCCCCACCCCCCCCCCCACGTGGGGATTCTCCTGCCTTGGAGTTCAGCTCTTCCCATGGGATACTCCTGGGGTGTTGCCAAGTCTCTTATGCGACCTCAGGGCCCTGAGCACATCCTCACAATCAAGGCAGTGAGTAAGTGCATGCGCTTTCCAACACAGGCTAGGAAGAGGCACTGTCAAGGTGTTCAGAAACATGGGCTGGCCTGCCAATGCAGACCAGGGAGTGCGCACTTGTATCTTGGGGGTGATAACTAAGTACCCAGACTGCCATTCCTGACTAGGGTGTGTGCGTCAGCCCTTATGCTCTTTCGAGTACGTGTTCAGTCTGCTGTGGCAGGCTGGAGGATACACACCCTAGCACCTGAGTGCATCCCCACTTTCCCAGGTGTTTTAACACCCAGGTCAGCCCTGTTGTGGTAGGCCTGTGTACGAGCGCTTGCAACCATGGTGCTAGTGGCATGGTGCCCGGGCCACCGTTGCAGGCCGTGTGTGCGCAATCGCACTCGTAAGGGAGTTAACCCGAGTCTGGCTGGTCCGGGCAGATTGGTGAGCGTGCACTAGCACCTAAGGTACTAGGGCCAGGTAAGTTCATGGCCCGGTCTGCCATCGCAGAACAGTGTTTGCGTATTGGCAGCTATCGTGATTAAACACATGAGCCGCCTGTAAGGGCAGGCCACTGTATGTGCGTACCCGCACCTATGGTGCCCGTGATTGGGTGTGCCACCTGCCATCGCAGGCTTGTACGTGAGCACTGATACACATATTAATTAAACCCCTGATCAGTCTGCTGGTGCAGATTCAGGCAGGTGCACTTGCACCCCTGGTGCGGGGGACTGTGTGTCCAACCTGCCATAGCAGGTTGGTGTGCGCATTAGTGCACATGCGCCCCAGTAGTGAGGAATACCTGTATGTGTTTTCACCACCTATGAGGCTTGCTCTTCCTGTAGGTTAACATGGGGAAGTGGTTGACATCACTTAGGGCTGCAATAGTGGATTGCAGTGGAGCAGCATTATGATGCTTCCCATCAATGGATTCACTATGATAAACCCTTTACAGTGATAAAGGGGTTTTTGGCAAAAACCGCTTAGAAATGCCACTTATAGAATATAGAGTCTAGAGTGATAAAACCATGGTATACTGGCCACATCAAAACAAGGGGCAGAAGAGAATCATTAGAATCACTCCATCAAAGAACGCCCAGATCATATCTGAGAGAAGCCTATAAAAAGGATACATCTGACTATTGCTGAGACTGGGCCCATGCACAACACTCACTCCCCCCCCATTGGCAGGAGCAAAATATTATACAGAGGACCCCTCTCTAGGGGAAAGCCGAAAGGCCGAGTGGGACTGCACCCACGGTTAGGTGGCGGTCATTCCCCGGGGAACAGTGGAGCACCTGTTGAAAAGGAGAGATTTCCCTGGTAACGCACAAGGTCTGGAACTAAGAAACAGAAGGTGGCCCATCAAACTAAACTGGACAAATATGCAATGCAAAAGATCCATGAAGCGGAAACAGTTACCCACACCCAAGCAAATGCCGCTGCCTCACCATCGGCGGAGAGTGGAGACCTCACGCTGAAAGATGAAATGACAGCAAAAAGTGGGATTCCTATGTCAATGGAAAGTCGTACGGATGCCTTTACTTCCGAAGTATCACCAATTAGAGTAGACCGCTGGAAAGTAGGAGACAAGGTCTAGAGTAGACGTAGAATCGGCGACAACAGAACTTCAAATAGAAGCAAAAGTTATGAAACAACAGTCAGTGGAACTACACGCCACAAATGGAGTGCTGTAAACAAAACTGTGTGAATATTAAGGTAGGTCGAGACATAACAACGTCTGAATACTAGGAGTCCCGGAACGGGCAGAGGGGCCATCTGCAGACTTCTTTGTAGAGGATCTAGTAACGAAGTACTGGCAATCACGAGGCCACTCTAAAAATAATTCTGTGGAAAGGATGTATCGAGTTCTGGGAGGCAGACCAAAGCCTGGGACTCCACCTAGACCACTTCAAAAACAGCACCATAACCTTTTTCCAGACTTTGCTATCAAAATTCAGAAGCAAAGATGATCCTTCATGGAAGTTAAGAATGTGCTTCGAAACAAAGGTCTGAAATATTCCATGTGCTTTCCTGTAAAACTGCGAATCGAGGCTGAAGGCAAGCTCTGGTACTTTGAAAACCCAGAGATGGCCTGAGAGTGGCTGGAGGAATGGAGAACGGTGGAGGGACGCAGCCCCAGGCCTCAAAGGGATGAACACTAGAAGAAAACTGTGGAACACATGGAACAGAACAGTGCAAAAGAAACTACAGGCAATACTGAACATTGAACTGAAAAAGCCTCACCATGTGGCAGATAAGTTGAATGCAACATGAATGTTTGTGGGGAGGGGGCCCCAAAGACTGCACTGCAGGGTAAATTAAAACAATGGCAATGAGTGAATAAACTCATTAAATATCTAGACTGGAAATACTGGCGCCCTGACAAAATAAGAGGGGAAGCGGTGGATTGTGGGGAGGAGCCACAGTCCCCCATGTTACAGTTTGGGTGAGGACGACAGGCACTCTGCATAGTTGTGGGGGGAGGTAGTTCTACATCCGGATTGCAGGGAGGCAGGGAGGAGGGTATATTGTTATGGTTCAAAACGTTAATAATGTTTATTTTTCAGATGAAGCACATATACTGATGGGTAAAAGGACTGAAATGTACACCCTGTAAATGGACTTAGTTTACATCAAGAAGTCATAAGTATCCAAAACATACACAGCATCTTATTAAATTTGAGAACAGAAATGCCACAAAACATGAGAATCCCGCCACGGAATATAAGCAATGGGGGTGACTGCTTTGAGGAAGCGGTCGAAGGAGTCTGGCAGGAGGCACAGCTAATCTGGGATTGAGACTCAATATACTGGAATGTGAATGGGCTGGGAAATAAAATCAAATGTGGAATAGTGCTCCAGTATATAAAACAACACTCACCTGACGTAGTTTTATTACAGGAAACACATATGATTGGTAACTCCTGTAAGGCCGTGAACCATGGGGGACACAAACTAGTGGCTCACTCTGGCTTCACATTGGGGTCTAGAAGGGTGGGAATACTCACTAAGGAAACCTTCCCCCTTGCAGTTACTCGCACCTAGGTGGATACACAGGGCAGACATGCGGCAGTAGTGGGGACATGGGACGGTCAAATGTCATGTTCTTGGCGATGTGCGTTTCCCTGACATTACACACCAAGGTTCCACAAGTCCTGGGAGAGATCATTCTAAGCTTCCTGGAATGGAGACTCCTGATAGGAGGGGACTTCAATGCTACAGTGTCAGACAGGCTTGACCAATACCCCCCAAGGGGACAGATACACACAACCTCAAGATTCCGTGGATTTTTAAGTGCAATGGGACTAGTGGATGTATGGCAGATCCACAACCCGGAGGCACAACAATTCACATTTTAGTCAGGAGCACATAACAGTCTCTCCAGAATAGACTACATACTCACTTTAGCCGACCAAGATATAAGATTCAAAGACATACAACAATTAGCAAGGGGAATTTCGGATAATTCCCTTATGTGGGCAATACATACGGTAAATAGATCCAAACCCAGGAAAATTAATTGGTCAAAATCTATTATATACACGCTTGGTGGAGAGCTCCCCCAGCTACCTAAGGAGTGTGAAGAGGCGATGGCGATGGAAGGTTTCTGTTACCGGGGAATATACATCACCATAAATCTCACTCTCTTTTATGATTGGAATCTCCTCCCCCATTGCAGCGTCTGAAAGGAGATGTGCGTCATTGGCGGTCCCTTTCTCTCTCTTTGCTAGGAAGATCAGCATTGTTTAAGATGATGGCACCCCGCGTTTTTATATATATTACAGAATACACCATTTCTCCTCTCTTAGGCATATTTTACAGCAATAGTGAGCAAACACAGAACTTTATCATGGGTTGGTAAGCCCCCACGCATCGCCACACAGAAGCTAGTAAGAGGATGGTATGAGGGTTGGGTGGGACTACCCGACAAACAAAGGTACTATTGGGAGGCACAATTGATAGCTATTAATCACAGTATGCATGAACCCCCGGACGAACCAGCCTTCAGGATGGACAAATTTGTCATGCAAGGCCGAAGCTATACAAGAGCACTTTAAATAACACCTACACATCTCCATCTCATGGGATCCATAAAACACACCATACAACTCTGGTATGAGGCTAATAAAAGTCTAGGATGGGCTAATAAGTTAACGCTAGCCACCCCGATGTGGGATGCAGAGCAGCTGGGTACCTTGAGGAGGATCCCAGGCTTCGCCAAATGGGAACTCACGGGCATTGAACATGTAGGTAACCTGTGGAAACGGGGTGGTGTAATCCCCTTCACAACACGGCAACAGGAATATGGCTTGGCCGACACAGAAACATTTAAATATTTAAAAATCAGAGATGCTCTCCAATCAGCCATCCCAATAGGAGAGGATCTTCCAGAAGCTTACCCTCTGGAAGACAGACTCCTTGCTGAATATATGGACCACAAAGCAATTTTCTTAACTCACCAGAAGTATATCAGCAAATCCTCTGGCCCCCTCCTCGGACTCAGAGAGCAGTGGACACAAGACATAGGAGAAATAGAGGATGAAGACTGGCAAGATGAACTTTCTGCCCCTCGGGAAGTGACTATCTCATCGAGATTCAAATTATTTTAACTAGAAATATTGCACAGAATGTATTACTCGTGTCAAACCCTAGCTAAAATGGGAAGAGGATCGGACCCTAAGTGTAAGAGGCGATGCGGCCAAGAGGGCACATTTTATTATATAGTGTGGGAATGTCCATATATACAAAAATATTGGGAGGCAGTAGTGCCTTGCGTAAGCGAAGTACTAGAGGTGGAACTGGAGCCATTGCCTAGGTGGTGCCTCCTTGGAATGTGGAATGCCACTGAGCAGACCTGGGCAACATTGGGTATGATAATTGCCGAAAGGAGCATGGCAAGATTATAGGGTGCACCTGAAGCCCCAACACTAGTACACTGGGTGAAAGACTTAGATTGGTGTATGATTGAGGAGAAAACGATATATGAGAGTCGTGGATGTCCGAGGAAATGGGTGAAAATTTGGGGCGGGTGAAACACATACAGGGGAGAGATATGTACGACCCCATTGTCAAGAACCAAATATACAGGAGTAAACATAGAATCCATAAAAGGTGAGAATCGGAAGAATTGATAAAATGACAAATTACTGAAGTAAAGTGGTGTATATTGTTTTAAGTGTTTAAACGTGGAAAAGTGATGTAACAATCACAGAGGAATAATATGCTAAGTCATCAATAAAAAGAGTTTATAAAAAAAAACAATGCTTCTCTCTCATCTCGGTCCTCTCCTTGGCTCCGCTCTCCTTGTTTACCACCTCTTGGTCCACCTATCCCCTTGTGGTTGTTTTATCATCATTTCCTTCTTTCTTTCCCTCCGTTTTTCCTCTCCTTTTTATTGTTCATTTCCCTTTCTTTCTTCTCTTCTCCCTTTCTTGCTTATTCAATTCTTCCTTTTTCTATCTCACTTCCTTTTCTCATCCTTTCCATACATGCCTCCTTTTCTCTCTACACTCAAATATCCCTTCTCCCTCACATTCCTAAATCATCTTTCTTCTCCATCTTTCTATTATCTCTGTCCTTCCTACTTTCCTCCTTTCCTATCATGTAACTTTTCTTACTTTCTAATCCCCATTCTTATCTTTTCTTCTTTTCTCCACTCTATAATATTTCTATAGACATTTCTATTTTCTAAGACTCTTCTGTGTTGTGGTGCCTGGTTCCAGTGGACACTAGGGTTGGGGGGAGCACATCTGTGCATTCCCCAAGTGACAGCCATACACCATGGGCATTCTCCTGAGAACCGCAGACCTCTGCCATGTGAGGGCCGAATGGGATAGATTGGAGAGAGAGGTTCTGACACTTAACCTCTAGGGGCTGGATCAAGGCTCCACTAAAGATTAAAATCTGCATTCCATGGCTCCATGGGAGACACACCTACAATTTAGGGGAGACATCTGTGGTTCAATGGGAAACCCCTTAAACCACACCTAACTTCAAAGACACATGACAGTATAACTACTGATGCCATCCTTCAGCAAATGCTGAGATATGCTTTTGGGGACGCAGGACCAGAGAACCCGGACTGTGTGGTGCACATTGCCAGAGGAGTCTGTTGTGGCCATGAAGGATAACTGCCCATGAAGCGGACTGCGTGCCCTCTCTGAATAGTGGCTGGCCTGGGCCGAAGACCTGTTGAAATGGGGTGCCCTGAAGTGTGCCCTCCAAGGGCCCATCTGCTGGCCTCCTGTTCCCCCGGAGATCCCAGGGACATAGGTTCTCCCGCGAAGTACCTACACTACCTACCCGTGACATCTGGAGAGCGGTGTCCTCTCAAGTGCCCTCATCGGCTACTGAATCCTAACTGGTAGTGCGGTGTAAGTGTGTAACTAAGATTTGAGTCTGGAGAGCGGATTGTCTAGTGCGGAGCCCCAGAAATCTTGCCCCATCTAAGGCGTGTGTTTCCTGCACTGCAGGGATCTTGACACTCATAAGCGTCTAGTTCGTGGTGAGTGGATTCACCAGTTGCATGCCTGTTTGGTCGATCGTACCGCATCTCTCTTGTGCGACATGCCGATAGTGTGTGGTGCGCAATTCACAGAGTGTGACCCTCAGTGGTAGGGGTGTACTGTAGTGGTGCCTCATTCTACCTCATGTGGCTTTGATGAACTTGTGTCTATGTGTGTGACCGGACTGGTGTGGTGCAACCTGTATCATCATGCACAGGGCATTGTGCCTCATTTCCAGGAAGGTATGGAATTTGCAACTCTTCGTGTTGGAGACCTGAAGTGTTTGGTGCGGCCTATACCAACATGCTCCAGATGCTGTGCCCGGATTGCCTGGGCACGACCCTAATCATCATGTACCATTTGGGGTGCCTCCTCCCATTGAGAGGCTTCCCTGTGTAACTCGCCATTCATCCGTTGTTCCCTTTTGATCCTCATCATGGCAGACCACCTGCTCTCTCCACACCCAGCCCCTCCTGAAGACATCTGGGCACCAGGTAGTAGCAAGAGAGAGATTGAATGGTTTGAAGGAACACTTCCGAGACAGATCAGAAGTGGGTCAAGAAACTGCATGACTTCATTGTGTTGTGAGACCTGTGGGTGAACTTCCTGAGTGGCTGATAAACTCCCCTTGTTTACGTCTACCTCCTAATCAAAACTTGCTAAATAGCTCCACCTGCTTCTCAAGGACCCAGACTCAGTATGTGACTTTGGCCGCGTGCAGCCTAGTATCCGGGAGATGAGGCCTGATTATTTTCCATCTGGGGTTATAGGACAAACGGAGTGAACTAGATGTGGAGGGAGGCTGGGGTCACTGAGAATCCAGAGTGTTATCCATTGACCTGCTGGGTACCAGTGGCACAGCGTTAGGATGCCGAGTGTGTATGTGTGCAAGAGTGTTCCATATGGACTGGATGATACTGTGTAGCGGTGCAGAGTGAGGGTGTGTGAGTGAGAATGATAGTCTGCAGACTGCCTTTGATTCATGACACTGGCCGGCAGTGCCGCATATGTTTATTTCATGCCAAAAGCATAATACATTTGACATTGTGATTCATGATTAAATAAATGTGACTTTATGCACAATATAAAATACAATGTTTTGAAATCTGTATTCATAATTGTTTACATAGACAAAACTATATCAATAAGGATACTGAATAGGTTGATTTCCTATGTAAACCATTGAATAAACATGTATTCATAATAGAAGGATAAGTGTTGAAGCGTGACTGAATATATAGGCTTGTTCTATCATAATTTAGATGGAAGAATGAATTGTCTTTTAAAATTATTTAAAATCATAAAAATACTCCTTTGACTCATGTATTTATTTAATGTATATTGCTTACGTTTTTTGAGATTAATAAATTGTTTTCAAATATAGATTTTGATCTGGGTTTCTGTATCTACATGTGTTTGCTCATTTTCTCATTAGTTGCCTAAGTAGTTTTACATTCAATTATTCGGAGGAACTGTGTCATTCGAAGTGACTAGTACAGGTCTACTGACCGTGTTTCCGACTGAGCAACTACGATGTCGGTTTCAGACAGCCTTTCCGAATCGGTTTGTTCATCACGGTACAGCTGTCGTAATCTGACTTTGGGGGCCTCCCTTCACCCAGAGCCCTTTGAATGGGGCCTGTGGGGGTACCCAAGTGACCCCCCTTTCAGACCATGCACAGTGCGGCAGGCATGAAGAGGTGCCCGCCACAGGGTGCACCATTTTCCCCACTCATCCCTTACTTCAATGGGAGCTTGTGTATTCGGTCAGAAAATAGGCTCTCATTGAAGTCAATGGGAATCTGACCAAATGGTATCTGAAACCATCGTAATCGGTTGGTCGGTCTCCCCGAATCCAATTCGGTCAGAAACCATTCCGAGACCGATTCAGTTGACATTGCAATCGGCCCCATAGTATTAATTTCTCAAGTAATGGCCCTGACCATGCAATCTTTTACCTATTGTGAGGCTTGGAAATACTGGATCTAACTTCACTTCTGAAAATGTGCTGCAGTTTGTTTCTCAAAACTGTTTATTTTATTTCTTTAGTTTCATTTGTCCCTGTACAGGAAAAAGAAAGACATTGCACAATATGACTAACACTTTAATCCCAATGCACTGTACTGACTGGTGAAATTTCAATTATCTTGGTCAACATTTGCAAACTTCTCTGAATTTCACACTATGCAACTTTACATAACTTTTTCTTTCAAGTGATAATGCACCATATGAAAAACGTCTTGTGAAGATCAGTGGTAAAGTACTTTGCAGAGAAAATGCCTCACTTTAACAAGTTATTCACGGCAGAAACATGTAAAAATGTATGCTGAAAGCATAACTTTATCTAATTGTGTTACATTTTCATGAACTTTCATGTACCTTCATAAAACATTATGCAATTTGGCACACTCTTTATACAAATGCATACCAACCATTCACAGATCTCACGGGTTTAATGAAGTTGGCTGCCGCGCAAAAACTGGTCCACATTGCTGATCCTTTGAACTGAAATGGGTTGATAAAATTCTTTGGGAGACTGCAACATGAAAGTGATCTCTAATTTGGAGTAAAACTTTTTAATGTGAGTCAGATCTGCCAGGTGAGGTTTACTAAAGAGCTGTAACCAAATGCTGTAGAAGACTTAGACACCTTTTATAAGTGATATTATTTTGTTAAGGTCTTTGGACCTGATTCACAAAAGTAACTTACTTTCTTGATTAACAAGAGTAATTGAACTAAAGCTATATCTGTCTCTACATCTGATGCAGTGAGTGCTTAACTTTGTAAAAGTCGTCTTTTAAAACATGTAGGGCCTAATTCACAAAGTTAACTTACATTTTTGGGTAGGTTTACTACTTATGTATTTATTCACAAAATCCAAGTGTGAGTTACTGCTAAAAAAAAGGGTAGTTAGTCCAACACCACACATGGCCACTGAGATTGCAACAACTTTCTATAGAAAATAATGGAGTTAGGGAATTAAATAAAACCCCCTTAGGAAATAATGTTAAATTAAATTGAGGTATTTCAAATAGTGTTATACCTGCTGCTCCCACCATCCCATAAAAAGACTGGCATAACTCAGAGCAAACACCAACTCCATTAAAGTCCCCTGTTTCTGGCGGAAGAACATTTTTTCAAATATGACGAAATTATTTTCTAGGCAGAAAATCTTGCATTTTATAGAGATACTTCGCTATTACTTGGATCCACCACCCTGGGAAGCAACCTCAGCCCTCTTGGGCTTAATTGATATACTTCAGAATCCTTTGCACAAGCTTCAAAATAATGCAACTATTAAGTGGTGCATTTTGATTAGACTGGACAATTACACTTTGTACGCATTTATTGCAGAGAACGAGGGTACATTAGTGCGTGTCAATATGTTGTTATGTGTTTGA
The DNA here is from genome assembly GCF_964204655.1 of Triturus cristatus. Taxonomy (NCBI): domain Eukaryota; kingdom Metazoa; phylum Chordata; class Amphibia; order Caudata; family Salamandridae; genus Triturus; species Triturus cristatus. The sequence continues at coordinate 1,047,965,135 of NC_140590.1, forward strand.
CAACATCTTGATGAAATATTTGGTGATCCACCAAACATAACACTCATGATAAATTTTGAATGTGTGATCCGACACTCTCCTATCTAATTCTGTGAGTACAGCATTGAAGGAACTATGAGATATTCTGGATTTAATATTCCAAGTTTTTTTACACTCTTGTGATTGTAATGTACATATATGACTCTTGTTTGACACACTCTGTTATAATTTGGTTATGATTACATGTGAGTTGTACTCTTTTGCAATTCGACATAATCATCTTAAGATGGCCCCATGCAAGCATTATGTGTTATGGACTTAGCAGTCCATTGTCTCTGTGACCAAGGTATCTATGAACGCCGAAACGCTTTGAGTGTGTTCCTGTTACCGCTGGACTGTGGATTTATGAAGCAATAAATCTACATTACACCAAACGCTGCTGGAGTGCACTTATTTTTGCCCAAGGAGAGTGTGGATTGAACCTGGGAAAGTGCTTGTGTGTGTGTGTATATAGCGGCATTAGCAACACCTCACAAGTGGCCCAAAAGCGGGTGATTGAGATCCGTGTTTGTAACATCATCAGCGCTGAGTGCAATATATTCACAACGTCAAACAAGCGCAGGAGTGCAGATACTTTTTGCCACACACAGCAACACTAAAATTATAAAATGGCTACATCAGCAGACGCGCTGCGAGCCAGAGAAGCTATAGCAGACGCTCTATTTGCGAGTCTTCCTATTACCGACATAACCCATAAAGGAAACAAGGATGGTTCAGATGTCGATCATGACGTTAAAACGATGTTAATAAATTTAGAAAAACTATTAAAGACTGAATTGACCAAATGGTGGGAGAAAAAACCTGGAGAAATATAGAGAAGTGGGCCGTGTCCCACGAGGTCTCAGAATACTAACTGCACCCTCATTTGAAAACCCTAATCCCTCAATGCTGAAAGAATGGGCTAATAATAATCTGGAAGCATCCATTAATATGGTATCAATCTTAATAAAGTACGCAGAGATTGATAGAAATGAGATCCTAAAGAAAATTGAATCTTTAAATAGCACATTGGATGCACATGAGCAGAAGGACTTCATTAAAAAATATCGTGAGGACATAAAAACGAGACTAACCAAACACGAAGAAACAATCAAAGCAAGAAAAATATGGAAATTTTCAAGGGACAAAACTGACTATGAAACCGGAAGGGTATTCACTTTCTCAAGAAAATTCGACAATGCCAAAAGACAAGCGTTGACTGCTAAAAATACTACTGTTAACAATGAAGTCCAAGAAAGGAACAACACACCAAGTACTGATACCAGCCCTGTAAGCAGTAATTGTGATTCCGATGATAGTGCCTCAAACAGCCATCTAACAAGACTCCCAACAGATTATACTCCTTCGGAGGAATTGGGGTTTCTCATAGACGATCGCCGCCACACATTGCGCTCACACGATCCCGAGAGAACAAATGCCGGGAAAACAACATCAGGAGAAAACAAAGGAGAAAAGCCCAGAGGCTGAGGAAGAGGCAGAGGGAGCAGGGGGAGAAAATGGTAATGACAGAACCAAACCAATCAGCCCCAGATAACACCGTTATAAATCTATCCAACATTGAACTAACGGTAGCAGAACTACAACTACTTTCACTGGGTCTATCTTTTTGTCCAGGCGAACGTTTCAAATACCCACAAACAAGAGTTGATGTCTTTAAATTTATAAGAAAATTGAAACTGAAAAAACATTTCAAACAAAACAAGGTGTTGGAAAAAATCACCACCACTGAAACTACCAACTCCATTGATGCACTCTTTCAAGTGTGTGATATCCCATTACTCCGCTCCGTACACGCCCTAGCACAAGGAGAACTTAACACCACTCAAACAACACAAGAAGATATGTTGGCAATGGGCATACAAGACAATTCAATTATCCCAACACCTTTCAGACCACCTTCATCATTTATCTCGATGATGCCCCGGGATGCGATTGATATTTTCAATGACTGCGTTACAGAAGATCTAAAAAAATTAAATCTAAAAACTTTACGCACGAACAAACAAAGAAAGTATAAGGAAGTACAATACTCCAAATTGATGCGAAAACTTCAATCACATGAAGACCTAATCATTAACAAATCGGACAAAGGTGGTAACATTGTCTTATGGCCACGGCAAATGTATATGGCGGAAGCACACAGACATTTGGGAGATAATGAATGCTATGTCAAAGCAACTTTCAATGACTTGAAAAAAACCAAAGAAAAAGTATTCAAAGACCTATCCAATTGGAAAAGAATGGGACTGCTAACTAAAAATGAATTTGATTTTTAAAAAAATGATCATCCTATTACCCCGGTAATTTATTTTATCCCAAAGGTACATAAAATGATCAATCCAGTCCCAGGGAGACCTATAATATCAGCTCAAAAGGGACTCCTAGAGAATATGTCCAAATATGTGGATTTCTTTCTACACGAACACGTGGAAAAATTGGATTCATATATTCGAGACACCAACCATTTCTTATCCAAACTACAAATCATTGAATGGCATCAAGAATATATCTTTTTGGTTATGGACATTAGTTCCTTATATACAAGCATTGGACATGTCGATGGCATAGCTGCCAATCAATATTATTTATCTAAGCGCCCCAGTATGTTTTATCAACATAATGTTATGTTACTTGACATGATCAACATATGTTTAACAAACAACTTCTTTATTTTCAACAAGGAAGTGTTCCAGCAACTACGCGGGGTGGCGATGGGGGCATGTTTTTCCCCCAGCTACGCTTGTCTCCACGTAGGCTGGTGGGAGGAGCGTGTCCTCAGAGCCACCCACAAGGAGCTGTTTGACACTCATGTCATTAGATGGTGGCGTTTTATAGATGATGTGTTTGTCATATGGAGGGGTAACAAAGAATCAGCTCTCAAATTTGTTGAAACTATAAACGTCAATGATCTAAACCTGAATTTCACGGCAGATATAAACGACAAGTCCACACAGTTTTTAGACACAGAAATTTACATCAGGAACAACTCTATTCATACTAAACTACATAGAAAAAGCACTGCGGGCAATGCCATATTACATGCTACGAGCTTTCACCCCTATCATCTGATTAAAAGCATCCCTTATGGAGAATTCTTGAGGATCAAACGAATATGTAATACTGATGAGGACCTCAAGATATGCCAGAGTGAGGCATTCAATAGATTCATCCATCGAGTGTATAATAAAAAGGAACTCCTCATAGCTATGAACAAAGCAAACACATGCAGTGCTAATGTAGAAGAAAAAGAAAATGAAGCAGTTTCCACTACTAAAAAGACAGAATCTGAAAATGCCATTAGACTTATTACACCCTACAGCCAACAAAATAAACAAATCAAAAGGATTATTTATAAAAATTGGCCTATTGTTAAAACAGATCTCACTATGTCCCAATTAGTGCCCGAATTGCCTAATATTACTTTCAGGCGAGCTCCCTCCATGAGAGATGCATTAGTAAGATCAAGCCCAGAAGTTACCAAAGCCACTAGCAATTGGCTAACTACTACCAAAAAAGGCTTCTTTAAATGCAGCTCATGTAGAGCCTGCAAATTCGGCATCAATACTCAGGAAGTTACAGGAATGGTGACATCTAATCCTATCACAATTTCAAAAATGCTCACATGCCGTACTGAGTTTGCAGTTTATGTCTTACAATGTACTTGTAAACTCAGATATGTAGGAAGTACTAAACTTCAAGTTTTCAATCGGATCCTACAGCATTTGCGAGCAATAGTTAATTCAGACCCCAGTTACCCGGTAGCACGTCATTTCAAACATGTGCATAACAATAATCTCAATGACCTTAGCTACTTCGTCATAGATATGATACCCAAATCCATCAGAGGGGGCAATAGGGAGAAAAAACTGCGGCAACTAGAGTCATATTACATCTTGACTCTAGATTCCAAAATGCCTAATGGTCTGAATAACAGTGAAGAATTGCACCATTTCCTATAGCTTATTCCTGTATTTTTTATCTGGGACTTAAATACTGTCTTACTACCTTGATGTATATCTGCCATCCATGTTTTAAACCTTTATATTGTGCTATGTTATCAGGCTTTTATCGAATTTTTAGATGTGTTTTTTATCAAAAGTTTTACTGGGGCTCCGGTTTTACTTAAGATTTTAAACAATCTATTAATGACATGATCGCCGATACAGGCAGAAATATTTGGCTCTATACTTATTCAGCACCTGCTTTCATCTGTGCGTATTAATTACTTGTAAACTCTCTATAGGCATACTATACTATCAACTTCAAAACATATCTCTCTAGCACTAGCACTTTATATGAGATATACAGTTGGATGTGAAGTATATATCACAACCTCACAGGAGGTTGATAGAATATGAGTAACGTTCAGTCTCATTCATTTGTTTACTTCATTTCCAGTTTTGCCATTGTATGAGTTTCCTATATAATACATACATGCACAGCATAGGCATTTAGCTTCTCTACATTGATTAATTTTCATATGATTTTAAATATGGATATTTTATCAACATGTATTTTGATCATTGTTATCGGTGTTTGAATTTAATCTTTTATAAACTAAATTTTTAGCACTTGCACTTTCACTATGTTTACATATTTATTCTTTTATTGTAAACTGTGATCCTTGCACATTTGTCCGCATACAAATACGTATTTGTAAAATCTCCAATAATATGATAAATAATATTTTGTACTATGGTTACATTTGAGATTTCAAAAATTGGCGGCAACTAATGTCTGTTTTCACTGTTTGGTCACCGATATAAAAGCTCTGATTGGCTGCAAGCATGTCATGTGATCAAGACAGTTGTTTACTGTCGAAACGCGTAATGCTGCTACTTAGCCAAAATTGCTGACAACTTTGAGCAATAAACTGCACTGAAATCTTCAACACGCTGTGGTCTGTACCTGTTTTTTCTGGAATTTCGAGAACAGACGGGACGGTGATACTTTATATATATATATATATAAATATATATATATATATATATATATATATATATATATATATATATATATATAGTTAAAATACATTAAACTTCCATATTTATTATTTATAGCATATTTTAAAACCCTATTTTGAATGTAAAAAGTAATGTAACAAATATTTTTATTATAATATACCAACATTAATTTCTTTGCATCACTTTTAATAATTATTAATGCATAATAAAACTCTTTAGGTGGCAATTAATTTTTTTATTTAAAAAAGAATTGTAAAATACTTTAATATATTTTCATTATTTAAAGATTTATTAACAAATGAAGTTAATAGTGCTGTAACATGTTTTAATTTGCCCTACACTTAAAATAAACATATACAATTAATTTACATTAATAGTAACTGTAAAAATATTTTTCATATTTATTTTTGAGTTAAATACTTTTTTGAAGATTTCCCTATGCTTTACATTGCAGCCCAAAAAAATATTAACTTAATTTTTAAATAAATCTTGGTGAATCAGACCGTTGATAGGTAGGTTCCAGGTGCATTTAACATGCAGTAATATAAAGACAGAAAATATAAAAACCTTTCCTCTTCTCTACCTCTTTCCACTTTCCAGTTCTCTTTCTTTCCCTGCCACTTTTCCCTACCACTCTCATTACTCTTCTGCACCTTTCTGTCTTTAGCCCTTTCCAGCTTTCTCAGTCTATCACACTGGCTGCCTATCTTCAGCATGCCAGTTTTACTTTCCTCTTCTACTTTCCTCTTCTCCTTCTATCTCTGACTCTTTCTATCCCTCTCTCATCCACTCTAGCCATGTGTTTGTTCTCACCCTGTACTTTCGCCTCAATCTCTTAGTAACATTGTCAAAGATTTTTCCCCATTGGTCGTATGGACCTTTGTTGGTTCATGTGAAGCACTGTAAGCGAGAAGACATCAACAATAAATTTCTAGCTTATGAAGCCAATGTGTCTCCACAATAAGGACCATGAATCACTAAATATGGGTTAAGAGATTTTATTTTGGATTACCAATTATCCTGGTATATAAGCAAACTAAAAGTAAGTTCGATAGGTACAGCAATACAGAAGACAAGCTGAAATATCTCAGTATATTGAGTCGTAATAAAATAAGATACAAAAATATAATAGCCACAACAATAAAGAAACAGATTACTGCAAACAGGTCTTCCATAAAGAAACATCTCTTCTCTCTTTTGAACATAGATCAAATATAGGACTATCTACCAAGGGTCTCTTTTTAGGGAGCAAAGAAGGTGGCAGCATGATCAGACTTTAGTAGAAGTCTTGCAAAAAAAAAAAAAATGTTTAGCATAAAGCTTCACACTTGCAAGAATAAGCCAAGCAAAAAGGTCTGTACCTGTCGCGATCACGCTAACAACGAGAAAAACAGCAAGGAACTACAGTACCCAGAAAGCCCTGGGACAGGCCGGAAGGACTCGCGTCATCCAAGTACGCGTCCACCGATCCCATAAAGGACTGCCTCCGCTAAGAGGAGGCGCTTGACAATTTTGCCCCAGTTCCGTTTTTTTGAATCAGCGAAGAAGCATCCACAAGTGCCGTGTGTGTACTCACCCCCGGCTTTACCCGTTTTCCAAACACCGGACCCCGCCATATCTATTGACGACCTCGGAGGTACTATCTACGTGGGAGGTCAGCGCGTAGACTGCAGAAGCCGCGCTGAACGACTACGGAGCATCGAGGCAGACCGACAAGAATCAGGTAATCAGCACTGGTGCCCGCAGTCCCCTTCTGGTCCTGGTTGCTCACGCTGTGAGGAAACAGTGGAGGAGCACCGGGGTACTCAAACGCTCACGCTGTGAAAGGAACAGCGGATGAGCGCGTTTGCAGGGAACGCCATTCATCCTAACCTCTTTGGGGGCTCCCGCGGTGAAGGAACCGTGGAACAGCCCTTAGATAATTGACCCACACTTCCTGGGGCCCATAGGCGTAAGGAGGACAAGACGCCGGATTGTAGGGGGCCGGAGAGCCCTCCCTTGTCCTCCGTTCACGTTCCCTAAACAACGTAACTTGCAGCACAATTACAATCCCTGAGAATTATTCCTTTGAGGCAAGGGCTACGCCTGGGGAGTCTATTGAGAAGGATTTGGACTCTAGCCCCCTGGCAGATGCCCTCTGATGACAGGCTGGAAGAACAACCTACCAAGTTTACAGTGAGTAAGCGATAGTTGGGGGAAGGGTGTGAGAGACTTCCTTTCCTATAGGGCCGTGTACTCATTGTCTGTTTTCTTGTCCCTAGTACCTGTGCCACACCCCGCCTAGAACTCGTCACTTGCCTACCTGCATCCAGGACGAGGACCTGCTCTTACGCCTGGTTATTTTCCCTTCTCCCCCCCTTGTCTCCCAATCGCTTTCCCGCACTACTCTGGTTTTCTTCCGTTGGTGTGTGTCAGCGGAGGGGAGAGGAAGGGGGATATTCACCTCAAGCATCGTTCCTGCTGGCTGGCTAAGGTTAGTGGGTTGTATACTACTGACGCTCTGACGCATGTACGACAGATTGTCAAGCCCAAGATTGCATCCCAGCCCGAACGATGGATACCGGCGTTGTTCTGGCGTCTCTTCTAGAGAGCCTCACGGCTCTACAGGCAGAGGTACATGCCTCCCGCGCTGAGAACCGAGACCTAAAAGTTGAGTTAGGTACCCTACATAGAGAAGTAGCGGGATTATCCCGCCAAGGCAAATCCGAACCCAGAGGAGCGGGTGGTTACATAAAGGACTGGACCCTCCCTCCTCCTGGTATGGGACAGAGACCAGACCACCCTAAAGGGGTTGGGGTCTTTTCCACTCAGGGCCCTACTTCCGTTACAGAGAATGTTCCCACGGTACATGTATTACAGAACACTGGCATACCGTTGGCACCCCCTGAAAGGTTCTACGGAGATCCCAAAAAGTTTGAGACATTCCTCAATCAATGCAGGTTGCATTTCCTCTGTAAACCTGCGGTGTTCCAGGATGAGGCCGCAAAAACAGCGTTCACGATGTCCTACATGGGAGGCAACGCAGCCAGTTGGACAATACCCTTGCTGGAAAGGAACGACCCTGTGTTGCATCACTTCTCCGACTTCTGCATTGAAATGAGGAAGTTGTTTGATAGAAAATCTCATATGCTTACCTTGGACAGAGAGCTGATGACCCTGAAGCAGGGATCTCAGGATCTCCTTACATACATCACCACCTTTAATCGCTTGGTGGTGGAGACAGATTGGCCACAGGAAAAGCGCACCTCCCTTTTTTATCAAGGGTTGAGAGGAGATTTGAAAGACGTTCTTTCCCAGGTTGTACAACTCCCTCCCACCTGTGAGGAATTCATTACGCTCACGGTTCAATTGGAACATCGCCTTCAAGAAAGAAAAGGAGACAAAAGTAGGGGTGATCAACGTGTTCCCTGTGTCCGACCTAGAATATCCTCAGATGACACACCAAAACCTGCAGATCCTTCCGAACCAATGCAGATTGGAGGAATCAAGGGACCGTTAACAACCGATGAAAGGGAAAGAAGGCGAAAGATGAGACTGTGCCTCTACTGCGGTAAGAGCGGGCATTTTATACGTGAATGCCGAACAAGAACGCGACTCCCAGAGAAAACAAGCAGCCCAAGAATGCAAGTGTCATCGGTGCATCAAGAAGAGACATCGGAAAACTAGCACACCCGAGTCAGGAGGAGATCCCTGGACCGGGTGGGAAGCAAGCAGCGATCTCCCCCTCCGTAGCTAACACCATCCAGCCTGCGGTGGCGCATCTCAATGTAGGGATTACCCTCTGGATTTGCCCCGATACCCCGTTGGACATACCTGCGATGTTGGACTCAGGTGCTACAGGGAATTACATGGATCTAAAATATGCCAACACTATTGGAGTTCCACAAGAGAAGAAGAAACACCCAGTAGATGTTAAAGCCGTGGACGGTACTGCCCTATCCTCTGGACCTGTCTTATTTCATACAACCCCGCTCCTAATGAAATTTGAGAAGGACCACTACGAAAATATTAGTTTCGATCTCATTGACGCACCACACTTCAGACTCATATTGGGTATGCCCTGGCTAACCTTGCATGATCCCGTCATTCATTGGGCCGCACGTACCGTCTCCTTGACGTCCGCCTACTGCATTGAACATTGCACTCACCAAGTCATGTGCCAGAAGGGGGAGGTGGAGACACAAGCAAGCCTCCTGGCTTCCGGTTGCGGGGAGCCTGGGTTTTGCTGTACCATAGCCTTACCTGACGTCTATCAAGACTACCTCCAAGTGTTTGACAAACAGAGAGCCACACGCCTCCCTCCACATCGCTCCTATGACTGTCGGATTGACTTGGTGCCAGGAGCTGCAATACCATGCAGTAGAGTATACGCTCTCACGGAGCCTGAAACAAAATATTTACAACAATACCTCACTGACAACCTGGCCTCTGGATTTATAAGGCACTCTTCTTCACCTGCGTCATCCCCACTTTTTTTTATACCTAAAAAGGATTGCGATGAGCTACGTCCGTGCATCAACTTCAGAGCCATAAACCGAGTCACCATCAAAAATCGATATCCCCTGCCCCTAATACCCGTGCTATTGGATCAACTCAAGGGAGCACGATGGTACACTAAACTCGATTTACGAGGGGCGTATCACCTGGTCCGCGTAAAAAAGGGGGATGAGTGGAAGACAGCTTTTAGAACCAAGTTCGGTTTATATGAATACATGGTGATGCCTTTTGGACTGTGTAACGCCCCAGCAGCATTTCAGTATTTTATGGACGAGGTGCTTCGAGGATTCCTGGAAACCTTTTTGCGTGGTATATATAGACGATATCTTGGTCTATTCCAACACTCTAGAAGACCACGTGCAACACGTGACAGCGGTATTGAACAGATTGCAACAACATTCCTTATTTGCAAAGTTGGAGAAATGCTTGTTTCACGCAGAAGAGGTCACCTTTCTGGGTTATATCATCAACTCCCAGGGGTTTCAGATGGCTCAAGGCAAGGTACAGGCAATCACGGACTGGAACACCTCACACACCGCTAAGGCGGTGCAGAGATTTTTAGGTTTCGCCAATTATTACCGGCGATTCATAAAAGACTTCTCGAGAATAATCACCCCCATATCAACACTACTGAGAAAAAACACTCCGTTTCGATGGGGAACCGAAGCGGAACAAGCCTTCCAAGCCCTGAAGGAGAAGTTTACACAAGCTCCCATCTTAAGGCACCCTGATACACAACTCCCTTTTATTGTTGAAACGGATGCCTCGCAATACGCCGTTGGAGGAGTACTCTCCCAACGACATCCTGAAACGGGACAGCTCCATCCCGTGGCCTATTACTCAAAAAAGCTATCCCCTTGTGAGATCAATTATTCCGTCACGGACAAGGAATTGTTAGCGATTAAACGAGCTTGTGAGGGATGGAGACATTACCTTTTAGGAGCCCAACACACAGTCAAGATTTTCACGGACCATCGCAATCTTTTATTTCTTAAAACAGCGAAGGCTCTGACACCCAGACAACTGCGATGGACTCTTTTTTTTTGCTGACTTCGATTTTGTTATCAAGTACCGCCCAGGGCCTCAAAATGGGAAGGCAGATGCGTTGTCCAGGGTAAAAGAACCTGAAGGTCTTATGGAAACGGATGAGAAGAACACACCTTTTATCCTACCAGATAAGACGGTACCTGACACAACAATCGCACTCATCACCTCACATGAGTTTTTGGAAGATCTGAGAATAGCCGTGGCAGAAGTGGACACACAAAACTGGATAGCCGAAGACCCTGACAGACGACATGAAAAAGACAGTCTTCTGTACCACTCCATCGCTTTGTATATTCCGGACCCTCTTTTACAAAACAGGGTACTTACATGGACGCACGATACACCTTTAGGGGGTCATCTGGGGGTGTATAAAACCATCTCATGCCTAGAGAGATCCTATTGGTGGCCTACATTGCGAAAGGACACGCATGAGTACGTGAGAACTTGTTCAGTGTGTGCGCAAAGCAAGGCAAGTCATAGAAGACCTACGGGATACCTAAGGACCCTTCCTATTCCACCTCGACCATGGCACACCATCTCAATGGATTTCATCGTTGAAATGCCCCCCTGCGAGGGGTATACAGTGATCCTGGTACTCATTGATCATCTGACAAAGATGGGGCATTTCGTCCCGTTAACGTAACTCCCCTCATCAACAGAGCTAGCTCTTGTCTTTCTGCAACACATTGTCAGGGCCCATGGAATTCCCAGTGTTATCATCACGGACAGGGGATCCCAGTTCACGTCCCGGTTCTGGAAGGCTCTCTGTACCTCACTCGCTATCGATGCACGAACATCTACGAGCTTCCATCCACAAACCGATGGAAAAACTGAACGTTTGAACCAGACCCTTGAGCAATACTTGCGATGTTTCACATTACAGAATCCCATACAGTGGTTCCCCTTACTATGGATGGCAGAATTCGCGTATAATAACGCTGAGCATTCCACGTTGGGCTGTTCACCATTCTTTTGCCTGCATGGACATCATCCCAACATGCTCCCCTTTGAATGGCCAGTACATTCTAAACTACCTAGCATTCAAGAACATCATGCTCACCTCCGAGCAGTAGTAATAGATGCCAAACATAATTTGGCAGCAGCACAGGCAGCGCACAGAAAATGGGCCGACAGAAGAGAAGAAGAACCACAGTATACAGAGGGCGATAAAGTATGGCTATCCACACGCAATCTCCAGCTAAAAGGGGTAAATAAATTGAAACCCAGATACATAGGTCCCTATAGCATAGAAAAAGTCGTAAATCCTGTGGCCATGAGATTGTCCCTCCCCCTCGCTTGGCACATACATCCAGTATTCCATGTGTCGTTGTTACGACCCTGCCATGTCAACATGAGACTTCCAGACAGACCTCAGTCCATAGACATAGACGGTCAGGAAGAGTATGAAGTACAAGAACTGCTGGACTCTAGATTAGTGAGAGGGCGGGTCCAGTATTTAGTACATTGGAAAGGATTCGGGGTGGAGGACAGAACCTGGGAACCGGCACACAATCTCCATTGCCCTGACTTGGTGGACGCCTTTCACAGAGAGCATCCTGGAAAGCCGGGACGACCACCGGGACGGCGGTCCTTGAGAGGGGGTTCTGTCGCGATCACGCTAACAACGAGAAAAACAGCAAGGAACTACAGTACCCAGAAAGCCCTGGGACAGGCCGGAAGGACTCGCGTCATCCAAGTACGCGTCCACCGATCCCATAAAGGACCGCCTCCGCTAAGAGGAGGCGCTTGACAATTTTGCCCCAGTTCCGTTTTTTTGAATCAGCGAAGAAGCATCCACGAGTGCCGTGTGTGTACTCACCCCCGGCTTTACCCGTTTTCCAAACACCGGACCCCGCCATATCTATTGACGACCTCGGCGGTACTATCTACGTGAGAGGTCAGCGCGTAGACTGCAGAAGCCGCGCTGAATGACTACGGAGCATCGAGGCAGACCGACAAGAATCAGGTAATCAGCACTGGTGCCCACAGTCCCCTCTTGGTCCTGGTTGCTCACGCTGTGAGGAAACAGTGGAGGAGCACCGGGGTACTCAAACGCTCACGCTGTGAAAGGAACAGCGGATGAGCGCGTTTGCAGGGAACGCCATTCATCCTAACCTCTTTGGGGGCTCCCGCGGTGAAGGAACCGTGGAACAGCCCTTAGATAATTGACCCACACTTCCTGGGGCCCATAGGCGTGAGGAGGACAAGACGCCGGATTGTAGGGGGGCGGAGAGCCCTCCCTTGTCCTCCGTTCACGTTCCCTAAACAACGTAACTTGCAGCACAATTACAATCCCTGAGAATTATTCCTTTGAGGCAAGGGCTACGCCTGGGGAGTCTATTGAGAAGGATTTGGACTCTAGCCCCCTGGCAGATGCCCTCTGATGACAGGCTGGAAGAACAACCTACCAAGTTTACAGTGAGTAAGCGATAGTTGGGGGAAGGGTGTGAGAGACTTCCTTTCCTATAGGGCCGTGTACTCATTGTCTGTTTTCTTGTCCCTAGTACCTGTGCCACACCCCGCCTAGAACTCGTCACTTGCCTACCTGCATCCAGGACGAGGACCTGCTCTTACGCCTGGTTATTTTCCCTTCTCCCCCCCTTGTCTCCCAATCGCTTTCCCGCACTACTCTGGTTTTCTTCCGTTGGTGTGTGTCAGCGGAGGGGAGAGGAAGGGGGATATTCACCTCAAGCATCGTTCCTGCTGGCTGGCTAAGGTTAGTGGGTTGTATACTACTGACACTCTGACGCATGTACGACAGTACCTCTCTCAGTCTAAAGGGAATCCGCCTTCTCTAACTGTGAGAACACCAATTAAAAGTAACCAGAGATTCAGAAACACCCTTACCGCCTTTTACACCACCAGTAACTAACCATATCGTTACTCGAGAGTGCATCTGTAACATCCCGTCAGTTTCCCATTGCATTAAACTTGGACTGTAGTCCCCAACCTTGAACATCTCTCAGTCCTGGTACATGATGAACAGAAGGTCTCTTCGACCATTATGTCATAGTCTAACCCGGACCTTTCCACTGGAACCAAAGGAGACCGCGAGGCTGAATCCCAACCTCTTGATTAGCTGAGTTGACCCAACGAAGGTCAAAGTCAGACCCAACCAAAGGGGAAGAGGGGAAGGGACGAGAAAGAAACACTAGAAGACGTCCTCTAATGCCGGTACTCTGGATGGGAAATCACGTAGGGCCCTTCTTTTCGCTCCTTATGTGCATCCCTTTTTCTCTAAATGGGTGAGTATTGAAGCCAAAGGTAATGTCACACAACTCAAGAGTTAGTAGATCTTCACCAACAAGCTTTTATGGTTCAGCTAAAGAACATAGAAAAGGAACATAGTTCATCGTATGCATACAAAAATTTCTTCGAGCTGTAACTTTAAGGATGGCAACACATAATCCACAAAGCAACAACTAAATAAACAACACAAAAGCAACAGGTGAGCCTTGCAAAATATTCATAATACACTTAAATATAATCACTGAGGTTTCAATTCAAATGAGTCTTTGTGTTTTTCCCTTTAGTTTCTGTGCAAATATGAACAGAAAAGTCCAGGCGAAGTCATAACCAGCTTCAAAATCAGATAAGTATTAAATCAGGGAATCATGCGTTGCAGCGCATTAGCGGGTTACCAGTCTGATCAATCCTTGATACTTTGAGTGTTCTTTCTTTTTTCAATGTTACGGAAGTGAGGGAGTCTGAGGAAATCAGAGACTAAGCAAGAGCACGGCGCCGGCACAGAAGAGGACGCGAGGAAACACCCTACGCCGAGGAGTCAGGCCTGAGAAGAATGCTGCTGAAAATGCCTGAGAAACCTGAAGTCCAACAGGAAGGTTCCGAGATGGCAGGAGGTTGCTGTTCACAACAACTACAATGCTAAGTGTTGCAGTCAGCGCTCTAGCGGCAAACGCTAGAGCGCCCATGTCACCAAAGACGTGCGTACGCCACGACGTTGGCGTACGCGCGAAGCATAAATAAAGGGGGCGTGCCCCATTTGGGCATTAGCGTACAGACACAGCGAGCTGGTGTGGTCTGAGTTATTTAGCGCTGCTGCTGCCAGGCCCGCGCTGCACGACCGTGTAACACTGGCGACGAGGCGGCCGGACCCGCCGCGTGACCCGGTGACAGCACCACCTCCCGCTGAGCGCATCGCGGCAGCCCCGCGATCACGCACCTGATTCGTCTGGACCCCCCCTCGAGCCTGCCCTGCGGCCGCACCAGCTGTTCCAGCACTGCCAAGGCCTGCTCCTCGAGGTGAGCACGTGTGCACCAATCACAGCTTGCAGTGAATAGCGGATGAAGATTCCCGCCCTCCAGCCCTGCCTCAGGCCTGCATCCTCACGCCACTACTTCTAACCAGGCTCCCGTGCCAGCCATTGCCTGGGGCCCCGGCTGTGCTGCCCGTTGTCCGGCCTTGGTACACCCGCTCCACCGCCCGGAGCCACCCTCCACTGCAGTGCCATGGGGGATGACAACCCCCCACCGCCTAGCCACCCATTCCACCCGCCTACAGGCGTCCTGCCACCTTTCAGTGAGACTGCTGACCCTGCGACAGCCGCAGCGCGCTGGCAGACATGGATTGGGCGACTAAACAACTATTTCATCGGCTCCAGGGAGACGGATGGCGCGGTGAAGCGGTCACTCCTTCTTCACTACGCGGGGGAGGAGGTCTACCTGGTATTCAAGCACCTCCCTAACACTGGCGGCGCAGACGACTACGACGCGGCCGTGACGGCCCTCAACACGCACTTTGACCCCCAGATGAATCCGGATTTCGAAGTCTTCAAGATGCGTCAGGCGAAGCAAAAAGAAGGGGAGTCGGTGGACGCATTTCATGCACGGCTGAGGGTGCTTGCAGACACCCACCTGGTCGGCGACCGCGCGAAGGAGGAAATCAGAGCGCAGCTCATCTACGGCATCCGTAGTAAGAAGTTGCGGAGCCTCATCCTCCGCCAACCGAACATTCCAATGGCCGACATCCTGGTGCTAGCCCGCTCCCACGATCTATCCGACGCGCGGGCGGAAGAGATGGAACAAGCACTCACGCGAGGCGCGGGGCCAAGCGTGACCGTCAAAACGGAGCGCGCAGACGCAGTGCGGACGCACGAGAAGAAACGCAGACCAGCAGCTAGACAGTCGCCCCCGACGCAGTGCGACTACTGCGGGTATGAAGAACATCAAGGAAAAACCTGCCCAGGGAAAGGGAAGACGTGCACCAACTGTGGCACACTGAACCATTTCTCCTCCGTCTGCAGGAAGCGCGCCACACGGAAGGATGCTCGAGGGAAGAGGCCCACAAGAGGCATGGTGAGGCAACTATCCCAACTATCCCTCTCCTCCAGAACCGACACAGGGCCTCGACACACGCAAGCCCTACAAGAGGACGACTCGGAGTCCGACGACGAAGAAGAGACATACGTGGTCTTGTTCACCAGGGCCTTAAAAAGCACGAGACGTCCTCAGCCTCGGTGCGACATCATGGTCGCCGGATCAAAGGTGAACGCCGTGATCGACACGGGAGCATCTGTCACTGTTATGGGAGTGCAGCAGTACAACCGCCTCCGACCAAAGCCAGAACTCAAAACCTCGAAGGCCCGGATCTATGCCTACGGCAGCGATGTCCCTTTGCCCCTCCTAGGGAAAATGACAGGGCCGGTGGGAACGGAGGATGCCGAAATCACCATTGAGGTGCATATCATCAATCAAGAAGTAGACACCCTCCTGAGCGGGCATGCCGCTGAAGACCTGGGGCTCCTGATGTTCCTCCGGAAAGTTCAAGACACGCAAACGGCTGACCTTCTGGATCAGTTCCCCGAACTATTCACCGGCCTAGGGAACATCAAACGCCCACCGGTCAAGCTCCACATCGACCGCTCCGTCACGCCCACAGCCCTGAAGCACAGGCGAATTCTGATCTGTCTACGACCTCTGGTAGAGGAAGAACTCAAGAAACTGGAAGAGCAAGGGATCATAGAGACAGTCACCGGCCCCACTCCGTGGGTGTCCCCGATGGTAATCGCGGAAAAACCTCGTCAACCAGGCAAGATCCGGGTGTGTATCGATATGAGGCTCCCCAACAAAGCCATCAAGAGGGAGAGGCACATCACGCCTACCATGGATGACATCATCGCAGACCTTAACGGCGCGCGATGGTTCTCCAAATTGGACCTAAACGCAGGCTACCAACAGCTAACATTGGCCAAGGAGAGTAGGTACATCACCACTTTCAGCACACACCTAGGACTGAGACGATACCGGCGACTTAACTTCGGGATATCGTCAGCGGCGGAGATCTTCCAGAACACTATCAGAGACATCTTACAAGGCCTGCCTGGAGTCATGAATGTGAGTGACGACATCCTGATTCACTCTACAACCGCAGACGAACACTATCGGCGGGTCAGAGCCACACTGACACGCCTCAGAGAGTACGGAGTCACCCTTCACAAAGACAAGTGCCAGCTGTTTCAGCAGCGGATAGAGTTCTTCGGGTACACGTTTACAAACGACGGCATCCAAGTGGATCCCCGAAAATCCCAAGCCATCAAGGACGCTCCTGCACCCACATCCGCCGCAGAGGTACGCAGCTTTCTGGGGATGGCCACGTACTGGGGAAGGTTCATTCCGAACCTAGCAACGATTGCTGAGCCACTCCGACAACTCACGAAAAAAGGACGCCCCATGGCAATGGGGGCCCCAAGAGGACTCGGCGTTCCAATCCGTCAAAACAGCGCTCCTCGACCAGGCCACCTTAGTATATTTCGACCCGGCACGGAAGACAGAGCTGATAGTTGACGCCAGCCCAGTAGGACTTGGGGCAGTCCTCACCCAAGAGCAAGAACCAGGCCGGTGGGCCACGTTGGCCTACGCAAGCAAGGCCCTCACAGCGACCGAACGGAGATATTCCCAGATTGAGCGGGAGGCACTAGCCATAAGATGGGGCTGTCGACATTTCCACCTGTACGTCTGTGGACATCCGTTCACAGTCGTGACGGACCATCAACCGCTGGTACCCCTGTTCAGAGGAACAGCTCCACACCCCCCGCCGCGAATAGAACGGTGGCCCATCGGACTGCAACAGTACCACATGGACATAACGTACCGGCCTGGCGCCAAGAACCCGGCCGACTTCCTGTCCAGACACCCGGGCCATCGCGAACACATCCCGGCGGGGACAACGGAGGAAGACGATGCCGAAGCACACCTCGATTTCATCGCGGCACTAACATGCCCACAAGTACTGACGCTACAGGAGATTATGCAAGCCGCGGAACAAGACCCCGTGATGACCAAGACCAAGGAAGCCCTACAGCGAGGGTCGTGGGCCAACTTCCTACAGTCTGCCAACACGTGGACACAGGAAGAAAGGGCGGACCTGCAGCAGATCTGGCGAGTACGGAACGAGCTCAGCACCACCAGACGGGATAGTCCTGAGGGGAGCCAGGATCGTCGTGCCAACAGCGCTGCGCCGTCAAGCCACCCTTCTTGCCCACAAGGGACATCAAGGGATGGAGAAAATGAAGGCCAGGATGCGAGAAAAAGTGTGGTTCCCGGGACTGGACGCCCTGGTGGGTGATATCGTAAGGAGCTGTCCAGCGTGTCAGATGACTAGCGGACCGGAACATCCAGCCCCCATCGCAACTGAAGAGCCAGGAAGACACCCCTGGGACAAAATCAGCGTTGACTTTGGGACCCTCCCCGATGGGAGAGTAACGCTAGTAGTGATGGACAATTTCTCCAAGTACCCCCTGGTGGAGGCGCTGCCGTCCACTGCGTTCATGTTTGTAGGACCAGCACTGGAAAAGATATTCCGTCGGAACTAAAAAGTGAAAATGGGCCGCCGTTTCAAGGCCACGAGTTTAAGGAGTTCCTCGCCCTCCAAGGAATACGACACCGGCGGATCACCCCGCAGTGGCCTCAGGCAAACGGCGAGGTCGAACGCTTTATGAGGACACTAAACAAGATCCTCCGCATTGCCAGTGCCGAGCGGCTGGACCCTGAGCGAGAAGTTCAGCGTTTTCTCGGAGAGTATCGGAGCACACCCCACTGCTCCACCAAGCAAGCCCCCTGGGCCCTCATGCTGAAGGGGACCCGCCGGGATGGTCTACCCACAGTCCCAGGATGGGCTCCCCCACCATTTGAGGCGGAACAAGCGCTGCGACGACGATCACGCCGAAACCAGCAAGTGAGCCGGGCGAGAGGGTGTCGGGAGCACGCCCTTGGGCCGGGGGACAATGTCCTCATCAGGGACCGACGACCGGGGGGTAAGTTCAAGCCACGATACGAGCCAGGAAGTAAGACGGTAGAACGCCGCCGGGGGACAATGGTCACGGCTCGCCGGGGAAACGAATCAGCCACCCGAAACATCTCATGGTTCAAACGCATCCCCACAGCCACAAGACACCGACTAGAGTCCGGGGGAGAGGAAGAGGAGGACGTCCGGGCCCCCGTGAGAGAACAGTCACCACCGCCCGACCAGCCCGAAGGGATGGCAGCCCGGGACGGGCCCAGCTCCGAAGCTGAGGAGGCGGAACGTGACGGCCCGGCGACTACCAACACCCGAGCGACGGCCAGGTACGAGCTGCGACGGAACCCTCCGCCAAGCAGCCGTCTCAAAGACTTTGCCTGCCAAGTAAGTGACTGAAAAGAGGGACTCCTGGTCCAAGTTTCATTATCTAAGTTGGATAGGGATGTTGCAGTCTGCGCTCTAGCGGCAAACGCTAGAGCGCCCATGTCACCAACGACGTGCGTACGCCACGACGGTGGCGTACGCGCGAAGCATAAATAAAGGGGGCGTGCCCCGTTTGGGCATTAGCGTACCGACACAGCGAGCTGGTGTGGTCTGAGTTATTTAGCGCTGCTGCTGCCAGGCCCGCGCTGCACGACCGCGTAACACTAAGCAGCCTCCTGACCGCCGGCACCACAGATAAAGGGAAAGGCCCCGCCCCCCAACCCCGCTGACTAAGTAGGAAGCGAGCGGCAAGCTTGATATATTATAATACTCAATGTTCACTGCTAAGTTCTTCCCGCCAAGCTTCACTATCAGCAGTCTAATACAGACAATAATCGTTTCTCTAACTAATGAAAATCATTATAATGCACCTGCAAAGTAAGAAAAAACATGCTAGCACGACTAAATGCATTTTAATTGAGGCCTGTAGTAAGGCTAAGTTAAGTTAGCAATTAACATGAATTTGAATTCAAGATTATACATGTGTACGTATAGCCTTAAGAATAGGTGTAAAACGTGAGTAAAAGAGTACATAGCTACGTTTCAACTGAACATTAGCACATGCACGTATAAATCTCTAGTCTCTACAATAATTACATTTCATCAATACATTCAAATGCTTCACACACGTTAATGAAATAAAAGAACACAGTGAATATATTATCAAATACAAGTATATAATTGCGACGTATGAGAGTGGAGCCTAACTAGCACTGCTCCAACCCTTTTTTTCTGTATAGACACCTGCCACTATCTTCCTTCAACTTCTTTTGTACGTTTCTCTTTCTGTTTTCTCTCTCATTCTCTTATTTACCCTGCTATTCCCTTGCATTCCTCCTTTCATTCTCCTCTCCTCTTCCCTTTCTTTTTCTTCTTTCTCGTCATTTTCCTCTGTTTCCATGCCTCTTTTTCCACCCTGCCGGTATCTCTTGTTTACATGGCTTTCTCTTCTGCTTTGTTTACCTTAACCCCTTATTTTTCTATCTCTCGCTCCTTATTCTATTACCTCTTTCCTATGGCTCATTCTTGTTTTTTCTTTTACTATTCACCACGTCCTGTAATATGGGGCTTTATTACTTTCTCAAGTGCAGAACTGTTTCTTCTCGATTTTTTAAAGGCAGTAGGACTTCTGTGGTGTATGTAAACATACTAGAAATTGAGAGATGGCAGAGGTAATAACATGATGTTAGCACATCCACTGACAAATTTTAGTGAGTACATACAACACAGTAATAGCGTGTGCTAAAATGGATAAACACTGCGCCACCCAAGTAGTGTACATAAATATAGAGCAGAGGCACTACAATACATTAACAAATTTAAACACAAAATCCAGAGCACTCAACAAAAGTTATATTTTTTGGTCTGGCAATGTAGCAGATCCAACATTTAATTTTGAGCATAAATCACAGCTTTTGTTGACACGCAGGTCAGTATCAGATGACAGCAATCAGCCGACACGTGTTTCGTCGAGAAGATGACTTTTTCAAGGTTGATGATTTAAGAACGCTTGTTACACATAAGTCTAAATTAGATTGAAAATTATTATCATATTTACACTAGTGTAAAATGCAAGCTTAAACCCGAAAAAGAGACAGGAGAGACATATTGTACCTTGTGTTAGGAAGCTAACTTAAACATCAAAAAATACAAAAATATACTTTTTTCAATCAAACTTTTTTTTACCAAATCAATTGTATATTAAGGTACATCGTAGAAATCACCGAAAAGAAGTGTAAAAAAGAGGAGAATAGCCAAAGACAAGTCAAGCGGAGAAACAGTACCATTATTCCAACAAATTCATGAGATCATGAGATTATCCTGAGTAAGATCACTGAATTATTTGTCAGCAGATACAAAGGACAAACGAGAAAAATTACAAGTGATCAAACACCTATCTGTGAAGTTAATTGTGTAAAAAATATAAATGTGACTACCTCGTAACTATTTTGTGGTCAAAATCAGTAGTTTTGAAGACCAACTTATAGTAGTACTTCGGAGTCAAGAATCCTTGAATCCTCAATAACTTCAGCTGTTAAAAACGACTAGGTCTCCAATATACATGACCTATAAATCAATAATGCTGCAATGTCAGAAGTGAGTATACGTATTAAACACAAAGTTAATGTGTCACATATATGCCAAAAAACAGAAAGTGCGGCCAAGCTCGATTATATAAAGAGCTTTAAATAGCGCCCAAAATCAGCATAATCTCATGGGTGCATAACAATATCCTTATAACCATACCACATCCAAGCATCTCGGAAGAATCTATCAGTAATCTGATTAAAGCACCAATATTTGATTAGAAAACGTGAGCATGTGTGCCATGCTACTAAGGTTATAGTTATTGGATAAAGCCATTACACAATGACCGAAAACCTAGTCAATCACTAGCCAAACAAATTGGTAGTTTAGTGATAGAGGTGGAATGTATAAGCATGTCATTGCGAAGATTAAATAAAAAATACAATTACAAATAGTTCCACACGTACCTCTAAGAATAGCCGCGGATTTTCCAAAATTGAAGTAAACATCAAATAGTATCCAAGGCTAAAGTTGGCCCAATACGGCAGCGTATTTCCCAACAATTAAGAGAATATGCAAATATTATCCAGGGCTAAAGTCAGCCCATTGCGGCGGTACGTGCCTGTAAAGCGTAAGTCAAAACTTAAGAATTAAGGGGCATATTATCAAGAAACGGCGTTAAAATTATCGCCGCTTTAGAGGCAGAAAACTGCTGCTAAAGCGGCGATAATGGGCTTGAAAATATGCCCTTGAGAATTCTCATAGAAGCCCATGTTCTGGTGTCAACATGGGCTTCTATTGGAATTCTCTGCGGCATATTATCAAGCCCATTGTCGCCGCTTTAGCGGCAGTTTTCTGCCGCTAAAGCGGCGATAATTTTAACGCCGTTCCTTGATAATATGCCCCTAAATCACAATAGCTAGTACTATGTCCAAAGCCGCAGTTCAAACTGAACTAGGAGCCAGGTAACTCCCCTGTAACGGCCAATGTACGCTCTCAAAGTGTGCGCTGTTCTCATGAATCGCACGACTTTCAACCATTTCAGAACAAGTAGCGCGTGAGTAGGCCGACATGGAAAGCAGTCTGCATTAGACGTAGCAATCAAACATTGCCAGACCAAAAAACATAACTTTTTTTTAGTGCTCTGGATTTTGTGTTTGTAAGTGTATGTAAACGTGTTCACAATACAAGCAACAGTCTCTTCTCTGTACGGGCACACTCTTTTGATAAAATATGTTTTTTTCTGTGCGTGCTACTTCCTCATAAAGATTTTGATTGTAACTATGGCAATCTTTTCCCTTCTCGGAAATTTGGCACTTGTTGGCTGGAACTTGGCAAAGTTTTGCATTGAGCAGCAAGCACCCCGCCTAGTGTTTTGGCAAAGGCCAGCGACACACCTTTGAAGCTTGTCACCCGAAGCACTTTGTATTCTATGATTCAATTACACACAGAGATTTTTATGCTTACTCTCCAGAAGGCTTGCAATTGGATCCGGTGCCCTTCACAAAGATATGAAGTGCCCTATGGTCTACAAAGAATATTGACTTGTCAAATTATTTAATTCCACCTTGCTCTTCTGCTTTTAGTATTGAGTCAGCAGCACTGATATAAAATGACTAATTCGGGCTTTCCACTAGCACCACATTTATAGGTTTGGCTTGACTGTGCAGCTGTCTGCAAGAGGCATTGTTACAAATTCTTAAAAATATACACTTAGAGTGCTTCTTGTGTGCGCCCAGAGGAGTTTATCTCTCTCACCTCATGCTAGTGGGTATGAAGTGTATCATTCAGCATTCTACAATGTTCCTCTTTTGGTAGGCATAAGAGACTCTTTTAAATTTGAAAAGTACACACTATCATCATGCTGTTTGTCACATTCAATACTTTATCTCATATATTCATTCAATAGAGTAAACGGTAATTTTTGCAACTTTTTCTGCCAACATTTGTAAAGCTATAAACAGGCCTTAATGTGATAAACAGCATTTGGGCGTGCAATAGATGTAAAAAGCGTTTATGACTGAATGGAAAGGCACACCCAGATCTATTGGTTTTGCCAGTGCTTGTTATGTAAGGCTCTACACAAGAACATTTGCCAGGTTTTCATTGGCTAATGTCACGGTCACTGGCCTGTTGAGTGTGGTGAATGGTGAGGTCTGTCTTGGCAGATCATGCGGTGTCCAATCAAGAATTTGGTCATTTGGAGCACCCAACACTGCAGGCCTGTGGCTGCTCTGGGATGCTTCCATGTCTGTAACTGCTGGCAACTCCCCGGTGCAATACACAAGATAATGACCCCTAAGTGCAGCAGTTCCCAGTCCAAGATGCTATCCCAGTCACATCACTATGGTGTAGGGCCACACTTCCTGTCACAGTAATACTGTACTGTAACTGACTGACATTTGTACATGTTTTTCATGGGAGAGGACAGCACAGAGATGTATGTGAATATATAGTCAAAGCTTTTCTCTGCGTGTGCCTTATAACTCCTAGAAATACTGTTAATCGGTAAACACATGCAAGGTGCTGCCATGCTGTATTTAACATGTAGCGCAGTATCTTTAGTCAGGCTTTGGGTATTAAAATGTCCAAACTAGACCCATGGAATTTATGTAAAGTATACTTGAAATCCTGTTTTCGGCAAATGGCGTGAAGCTAGACACAAATTGGATTCCGTGAAATGGAAGTTGTTAATCAGAATCCAAATGACTATTGTTATGATTATTGATCTACTGCTAAGACCAGAAGAAGGAAATTAAAGATGGCCTACTGGAGAAGCATGTGAGATGGCACTGCACTGCTTGCCTTCACTGTGTAATGCCTACCTCAAACTCTGGCCAGAAAACCAGAGTTAGCTCTTCTTCATAATCTACTTTGTCCTTCAAGAAAGATGCGGGTTGAATGTAGTGGCGTAACAAGGGGGGATGTCGGGTACGAGTTTTGGGTCACCGCCCCCCAACCCCACTCTTCACTTCTGGACCTGCGGAAGGACTCTCAGAGGACTACCCTACTACCATGGCCATCTGTGTACCAAGAAGGCTGCCCTGTTGCCTAAAAGCTATTCTGAGCTCTCAGAGGACTGCCCTGCTGCCTGAGACCTGAACTTCTGCTTGAACCCAAGACTTCCACAATGACTCTAGGAACTAGTTGGCAGGCCTCCTGATCAGAGCCACGGGGATAGAAAGGAATCCAACCATCTTAAACCTGCACCTTAACCCACCCTGAGTGAGTCCTGACCCTTCAAATGATGCCCCTTGAGTCCTGGACCCTTGGAAGTTTTGCTAAATGTGGCCAAATAGCCCAAATCCAAATCTTGGGAATTTTTTAGCACCAAAGTGCTCTGAGACAGAGACGAGACCTATCTCCTCACTGATCTGCCGAAGGTTCATCTCCGGTCGGCCTGACTTAGCGGTAGCTCCTGACACATTATCCTCAGACACCGTTGGCTGCCTTGCCCCCACTAAAGTTTACCTTCTCAGACATTTTTTCACTAAATGTCTTTTAAATCTCAAAGTAAGAGGCGAACGGGCTCAATCCACTTTGTGAATTCAAACCGCTGTCCATCGCAGTCGGCCATAACTTTCGACTTTGCCCTGGTCTCGCTCAACTAGATGTCTGTGGTTGGGGCTTTTATCTTTTAGGTGCTATTTTTTTCTTCAAAATTTAAAAATTCATACCTCTGGATTTACTGATTGAGTTCTGTCCTTTTGGTGTCAAATAATGAACGAAAATGTACTTTATTTTTCTAACTTGCTGTGGAATGTTTCTTGTGTTGTGTTTTCACTTTATTGTTAAGTGCTGTATAGATACTTTACTAATTGTCTCTATGTTAAGCATGACTGCTTTTGTGCCAAGCAACTGGAGGGTTAAGTACAGATTAATTTAGTGACTTTTTTGGTTCACCTGACAAGGATTGTGGCTTTTGCTTGTCATGGGCTCACAACTCCTCAACCAACAACCCAATTCCTCACAGGGCAGTACTAATAATATTTCATTCATGCAGGCCAATAGTAAACCAAGAAAATGTGATGTAACAAATAAGAACCATTTAGGAACACCTGCTCTTATGTATATTTATAAATAGCAAATGATGAAAATAACATATTTATGCAAGTGGTAGCATTACACAGTACAGCAGCTTAGAACAGACGTGAGCCATGGACCTTAAATACAAGAACATTAAAAACATGGTTTATTTCTTACAGAACACACAAAAAAGAAAAAGACAAAAGAAAAACTTGCAATTCATTCGCTTCATTTTAAAAGCCACATTTTGTTCTGTTGCTGCAAAACCAATATCAATGCAGGCTGATTTCAATCTTGCCTCTGAGTGAGGCCTAGTTATGCTAAGTAAAATACATTCGAGTCAAGCATTATTTTCTATTTATTAAAAATGCTATGACATAATTTGTGGTGGATTGTGATATAAGTTTAATTTTGGTGTAGTGTGGAATGAAATGGTACTAAACACTGTAATGTATGCAGACTTGCCAACTTATGAATATATTTCACTTTATGAGCAGGGGGTTGGTCTTTGGCAGGGAAGGGGCCTCCTGCTGAGAGCTACCTAAGAGGCAATCTGCCCTCCAACAACACTCTTCCCTCTAAAAAAAAATAAGGAGTAATTGAGGCTGTCACCGATGTCCTGAGGTGTTTTCACACCCCTTAATTGAATTCGTTTTTACATACAGCCAAGCTGGAAAAGTCCCTTTGTGCAGTGGTTGCCAGCTCACCTTCCCTGTCACTGTGTGATTTTTGGCTTCTCAGGTCAGTGTGTGTGAAGAGAGCCAACATCGTGTGACACACAGTGACAGCATGTGAGTTAGCAGGTCTGTGTATGGGAAGATGTTTCTAAGGTTATGAAGTGGTGTTGTATGGTGTGGTGCAGTGTGGTGAGTGGCTAGGGGGTGTGCAGTGCAAAGCGATAAATAGGTTGTTGTAGTCTGTAGTTGTGTGATTTTGTACTTCTGATAAAGTGTAGAACGTTGTAATGTTGTATGGTGAAGTACCTTGTGTTTAAGTTCAGCCGGTGTTTGCCTGTGCTCAGCACCCGGATTTACTTTTTAGAGGGTATTGATTTTGCAAAGATTACACACCGACATAAGCAGGGGGTATGCGGGGTGTGTGTGGGGTGTGTGTTTGTCTCCATCACCCCAGAGGAAGCTCACATATACATTTTGTAGACTTTTTTTTTAGAACATTGTACCTATTTGAGCCCTGTGCCAAAGCTCCAAGTGTATGCTCTGAACCAGCCATGTCTGTTTCATTGCATTTTGCGATGCAGCGCGCGCAAAGGAATTTGTTTTATTTATTTAAAAGTGTACTTACCTCCGTTCATCCATATTCTGGTGTTTACATTTCCCCACCCTGCCCCTCCCCCGCCCCGCCTCACTGCCCCACCGAACTCCCTCCACGGGCCGTTCCTGACTAGAAGACTACAGACCATCTAGAACCCGTCAGCCAGATTCATCCTCAACCTCCCGCACAGAACTCACCAAACCATGACCAGGGCAACAGGCCTATACCTGGGGCTGAGCAGGGACACCCGCACAAAACTCCAGAATTCTTAATCAGAACACTTTCAGTGTCAATATTTGCTACCTTGTTTTTATTGCCTTGTGAGTTATCTTGATTGTCTGCTCAGAGTTATTGTTTTATGTCTTTTTACTAATAGGGTTTGATTTATTTGACGTTTGTTTTTGGAGCAGATTGCATTTTAGCTTTGTTTTAAACTTTTATAGTTCTTTTTATATATTTTAATCGTATGTGTGAAAGGCAGCTATATTTTGTACTGTGGGCAGAAAGCAATTTAATAAGTTCAAATTCACAACACCTCAGGGAGCTCCACTGGCTCCCAATACACAAATGCACTCATTTCAAACTCCTTACACACACATACAAGGGACCACACACCTTAGGCTCCACCTACTTGGACAGTACACCAACCACCTAGACACCTCTGCTCCACAGGACACCTACTTGCACACATCCCATGCATACACAGAATCAGATCAGGTGGACTTTGTTGTCTTACATCGCTCCTAAAGTGTGGAACGGTCTCCCACTCCACAACAGAGCCGCCTCCTCTCTTCCTAAATTCTACAAAAAGCTGACCAACGCTCTAAAGGCAGGGCTAGGCACACACTCCTGCTCAGCACCAGGATACCCTCACAGATGACAGTTCACTTGAGAAATGCATATAAGATAACTTACAATAAAAAGGACAAGGCAAAGTAGGGCTTAGTACAGCTCTCGCTGGGAGTGACAGGAAGGACTTAGAAACAAGGCAGTCTGACACAGTACTAAATTCAACCCAACCTTGCCTACATTTCAGAGGGCTTCAGATTTTCTTGTAGGTCCTTCTTCTTGTAGTCTTAGGAAAACCTCATGCTGATTTTCATGAGATTAGAGCATCTGAATCTAGCCATATTAAATTTCCTGTAAATGGTTATGCAGGCATGACCATAGCATCATTCCCTGTGTAGTAAAGATCACATTCATGCAAGTGGAATGTCGAGCATCTGTTGCTACGTCCGCCCTAGCAGCCAACTCATAATACTTAATTCAAAGATATGTATGCCAGGTAAAGTGGCCACAAGTTCTAAGAAAGGATGAGAAGTCAGAGGAACTAGAAATCAAGATAGGAGTTTCCCAAACAGTGTTGCGCTAGCAAATAGTCAGAAACCATATGATTAAGACTTGCATTCTGACTAAGTTCAGTACCAGGCAAAATGCTTTCACAACCTTTATGTATTTTTATATCACATGTTTAATTTGGGGAAGTTAGCATGAAAAAGGATTTTTTTCTGAACAAGGAAATATTTATTGAAAATGGTAAAGTACTAGTTGTCTGCAGTACTTTATTTGTAAAATAATTAGTGCCAGTGCCCAAAGCGCTATAAAATACCAGCGGGCCGAATACCAAAGGTGCATAGTCTTGAATCTACCTCCGGCTTCTTTAATTTGCCTCTAGACACTTCCTTCCCACTTATCCCACCCATACAGGTTTTCTACTTTCTACCTGGGTGACAAATTTCCTGACTTTCATTTCCTCTGTCTTTCCGTTTTGTGTGGTTTTTCTCTGTTGCTCGGGGAAAGGACTGATGAGGAGCAATTAGTGCCAATCCCCAAACATAAGTGCTAGTGGCCCCCACTAACAACCATCAGCTCAAATTAAGCACTGGTTGGCTGTAGTTAAAAAAGAAGAGAACAATATTTAATTATGCAGTTAAGAATGGTTTACCTTTCCTGAACAGATATTAATTAAACAGCCAATAGTAAAGTTACATTTTTTTTAGGGGTATCATTAGCTAAATGCACTATCCTGAGTAGAGTTTCAGGGCTGGAGTCACAAAAGTAACTTGCAGTTTTTGAGTAATTGACACATTTGAGTAAGTTTTCTACTTTTGCCAATTCACAAAATCTGAGTGTAAGATGCTACAAAAAAACAGTAGTAAGTATAGCACCAAACATGGCTAGTCACTGGTACTGCAACATTTTTCCATTGAAAATAATATAAGTAGGAAATTGTAATAAAACCCCTTAGGAGATAATGTTAAATTACATTAAATTAGTTAAAATAGTTAACAACATAGATAAATATAAGAAAACGTTAAAAATATGAAAATAGTACATAATATTGAACTATACAATATTTTAATTGTCAGGAATCACACTGTATAGCGCCTGCCAAGAAGTCAGTACTACAACTCCCAGGAGGCCATGGTAGAGGAGCACGCTTTTACAAATGGATGCGCTGCGCACCGAGCGTGCGTAATTCTTTTCTGTTTGAGGACCGAAGTTCCAGGAAGCGGCTGGAAGCGAGTCGCGGCTTTTCTGTGAATTGGAGCATGGGTGAGTGCACTGATCTACTTCTAAGGCGGCGGTATTGAAATAACAGCGGACGCCTTTTTACTTGGTATTGTTTCCAGTGCATCATTCAAATTCCCAAGGCGGCGGTGCTACAGAACCGCGGACGCCTTCTTTTGTTTTTTCCTGCTTTTGCCTTCGCTTTGTTTTGGAACGTAAAACATTTCCGGGAGGCGGTGACGTTTAACCGCGGAAGCCCTGTTTGCTTCATTAACTTTTTGAGGAGTGTACTCGGGCGGCGGTATATAAACCGTGGAAGCCCTACACTTGTTTCTTGTTTGTGTTCTCACGATGCATAATGGTACCGGCAGCAATCATGGACACACCTGAATACTTCTTTGAGTCATTATCGACTTCTGAGCTGCTGCAAGCATTGACATCTCAGATCTTTATTAGGAACAGCCGGATATTTTCTTCATTATGATGTTTCTTTAATTCTCTAGTTCAAGACTTTTACCTACTTCCTGAGTGATTCCCACAGAGAACCGGTGAGCAAGGCGAGCCTGTACCAAGGGGTGTTGAAAGCATGGGGATTGTAAAAAAGTGAAGTCTGCATGTGTGGTCTTTTTTAATGTATGTTCATTGTGTTTATTAGGAATTATCCATAGGAGCGCTCTGTTATGACTGAAGTTCTTACAAGAGTAAGCTGGTCCTTTGGTGGATAAGGTATGCTGATTCCTTTAGTGAGATCATATGAGAGTAGACTTGCATGTAGCATATTTTTTGCTGAATTTTGTTGCTTTCTATTTCCAGGTTCTCATCCCTGCTGTTCCTACCCTTTCCTATCCCTCGCTTGATCGCCCTAAGACTCAGTAACTTTTAGTTGGAGTTTGGGGATGTCAGGTGGTGGACCCTTTTTTGCATCGCCCAAATTCTGAGGAGCACCAAAATCCTGACATTAATGCCCTATTGTGAATATAAAACAGTTTGAAACTTAAATTTCAACTAAAGTATAGCTAAATGATTTATATTTAATCCTATACATTCCATTAAATATTTATTTATGATTATTTATGATGATAAAAAAAATTCTTTAGGTTGGAATTAATTTTTGTATTTATACTTCAGAAACAATTTAAATTTCATTTACTATGTTGCTATTCATTGAAGAATCATTTCAAAATTAGGTTAATAGAAACCTAGCATTTGTTCTTATTTTTTCTATATTTAAAATAAATATATAAGTTACATTTACAATAGTTTTTAATATAAAAATATGAATACATTTTATTTTCAAGTCAAATAAAGTGTTTTATTTTTCCCTATACTTTACGATGTGGAAATCTGCCCCCTGAATGCAGATATAGGGAAATATAAAAATGTTTATTTAAGTAAAAAGTAATACTTAAAACAATTTGATGTTAAATATTAATGCAAATTAATTATATCAATGTATTTTAAATGTAGAACAAAAGACAACAATGGTACAGCAATTCTACCTTTATTTTGGATTATTTAATTTGTAAATTAATTTATATATATTAAATTAAATTACATTTATTTTTCTGAAGTTTAAATTACATATTATATTGCCCATTAAAACATTCATATGTTAATATAACTAATAAAAGTGAAGGAGTCAGAATTAAATATAGGTATCTTAATTAGGTTTTCAAAAAAGTTTCATTAATGTTTGCGTTGGCACGTGGTTGTTAAAATAATTTTAAATTAAATAATGTACTATTTATATTGATATATAGTGTGTTAATACAACAAAGTTGTGGCACTCAAGGAGTTTGGCTTACATTATTTATTTACAAATTGAAGAGCAAGATAAATGTTGACTTGTTGCAACCTCAAAGCCTTTGTCACGGCTATTGTCCCTTTTCAGTGTTCACACTTTTATACCACCTCATATCTGCCCATAATGATGGATTCTGGGTTTGGTACTGTGCATTACTTAAACACAAAGTTACATTGTCACATCAAACATTTTGAATATTTGCAGTTCAAGAGACTCTCCTTGGTCTTTTGCAAGGCACTATTATATCCCAGTAGATTATATTTTACATTTTGTGATATATTTGCTATAAAAGTTTGCCGGGCTAGGAGCCTACTTTTCACTTTGAACTTGTCCATGGTATCATCATTATATCACTGTAAATTCAAATCAATAACTACTGACATCATTATCTGGAGTGGTTAAGAAATGGAATTCAATAATTACTTGAACATCCTGAATGATAATATGGTTAGTCTCAAATTCACCTGCACAACAAGGAAAGAACAAATACATTTTCTGGCGATATCGATCTACTTAAGAGATGAAAAAAATTAAAAACACTTTGTATAGAAAAGAAAAGCCTACTATTAATATCTTACATGGCTCAAGTTTTCATCCAAAACGATTATTGAGAAGTATTCCATATAGTGAATTCTTAAGGGTGAATCAAATCTTGGGATATGGCACGAAAAAATTATAAAAGGAAACTACCATTTTTCAAAAGAGAATATATTGAAAATGTAAAGTTAAAAGGGAACTGAAAAGATCTACAGCAAAACATCAACAAAAACTTTAGTAACAATAAAGGAAAAAAAAAAGATGACAAAATAAGATAAATCCTGACCTACGGTATGGAATCGGGAGCCATCAGACAAGTATTTCAAAAATATTTTAATCTAAAAGAGAAAGATCCGGATATTGGATACAATGTAGGAAAAACACCAACTATACCCTTTAGAAAGACACCATCACTCACAAATAAACTGATGAAAAGTCATTTTACTTGTATAAAAACAAAGAATTGTCTAGAAACTTCAAGAAATGGATTTACGAAATGTAGATCATGCAAGGCATGTAAGATTGGTAGAAATGTGAACGAATTCAAGGATAAAGATAATAGAGTAACCACTAAGAGAATGAAATGCGAGTCACAATATGGGGTTTTTATTTATCTCTGTTTTGCA
Organism: Triturus cristatus; assembly: GCF_964204655.1. NCBI lineage: Eukaryota > Metazoa > Chordata > Amphibia > Caudata > Salamandridae > Triturus > Triturus cristatus. The sequence continues at coordinate 1,047,997,226 of NC_140590.1, forward strand.
GATCTCTCCAATGACTTTGATCTAGTCAGTCACGCAACTCTTTGGAAACCTTTGACTGATATGGGTGCTCCCATGGATACTGTCACTTATCTTTCTCAGATGTACTCTTCAATGACCTCACGTGCAAAATTTGAGCTCGAGGTAGAACGTACATCGAGATTTATTGTTAGAAAAGGGATTAAGACAAGGGTGCATTATGGCTCCCACTCTCTTCTCCCTCTATGTGAATTGGATCGACAAAGAGCTACGGAAGTTAGACGCTGATGCAGCCAAAATTGGACCTTGTTGTACCCCGATGCTCCTATATGCCAATGACGTGGTGTTAACCTCCAGTACGGCAAATGGTTTACAAAACATAATTTATATTTTCGTTGGTTATATGGAGCACAAAGATCTTAAATTAAATCTGGCTAAGACCTACACCATGGTGTGCGGAAGAGGTAGGCCTAAAAAGAAATCACTCTTTGTTAGAGAACACAAATTATCAGAAGTAAAGAATTTCTCTTATTTGGGTGTACTGTTTTCAAGCTCTGGTTCTTGGACTCTCCACTTAGAACTAGCAAAGTCATGAGTTGTTAGATCGACTGAGGCCTTGTTTAGGTTCCCAAAGAAAGTTGGCAATAAATCCATTCGAGAGATATTGCATCTTTATAGGAGCAAATGTATACCTTCAGCCATCTATGGAGCAATCCTCAGGGGGTGAGGGAGCAAAATATTTTGCAAATACAGGAGAACTTATTTTTGGCCTTTTCCTTGCTGTACTACGTACAACTCCTACCCTTATTACTCACAGGGAACTAGGTGTAATGTATGCAGAAGATAAAATTCACTGACTGTGATCACTGGTTGGCATAACATCTGGAGTAAATGAGGAATGACATATGCCAGAGATGTAATCAATGACTGCCTTGCCCTCGAGGACTGGAATAAAGTTCCTTGGCTGATGCATGTCAATAGGTTAATTAAGGCAATTGACGTAGATTTTCAAATTAAGAACACAGCGAACATTCTACAGCATAGCAAGAAAGCATTAAATGCCATTTTTATCCAAAAACGATCAGGCGAGAGGGAACTCAAAGAAAGGCAGAACACTTCAGTAATTAACTACTTGTAAGGGCAGCTACAATGTGGATTGCAGGGCTACCTTGTGATGGTCACAGACACTCAGAAAAGATTTTATCTTACTAGGTTTCATTTAGATATTGCCCATCGCCTTGTAGCAATCCCAAACAAGCATTGGCATAGCCAATAGGTCTCGCTTTTGGGACCTTATAAGTGTTTAGCCATGCAACAGTTGCATAACTAAATACTTATAAGGTCCCAAAAGCAAGACCTATTGGCTATGCCAATGCTTGTTTCTGTTTATTACTGCTCTGTAGTAATGGCGGCGCACGGTTGCCACCATTACTACATAGAAGTAATAAACAGGAAAAAAAACTGGCTCACGGAGAACATCAAAGCGGCCGTGCGGCCGCGAAAGTGAAAGTGATCGCGATCAAACATCAAAGCGGCGAAAGTGAGGCGCGCGCCCGCGTACATGCACTGTAGCTCTAGGCTACAGTGGTAGCACTTTTTTGAGCCCTCACAAAAAGTCTCGCCAGACCAGCGCATGCGCTGGGTCAGGCGAGACCTAAAAGAGACACATGGTCTAATAAACCTCCTAGATGTCCTTGCGATGGCGTGTCAGTACAATCTTCAATGCACTTTACGTTATTCTGTATTTTTTATTGTGAAATCATGAAACGTGTTTTACGCCCTGTCCTATTATCGAGGAATTTTATAAAGCACCAGGAAGCCTATAAGCTTTTATATAGCCTTGAGACTGATTACATCTGTCAAGCTTTTTCTCTTTTTATAAGTGGTGCTATAAAAGTAAGGAATCAGTGGCAGCGGCACCAGAGTTTGCCGCCCCGCGGCCCCATGTAAGAAAGGGGGTAGTGCTGGCGATTCCTTTCCTTGCCGCCCCACGACGGCTGAGGTAAGAGCGGGGGGCCACCGCCCCCAAGTCTCAATTCGCCCGGGGCGACCGCCAACCCCGACTCCCACTTGCTATGCCACTGTATGATCAATTGGTGTAGGAGTACGACTAGTTATGCTGTTATATGATGTATTTATTCACATTTTCTGATACTTTGATATTATGGGTATCTTACTTTTTTTAAAACCTCTTGTTTGTACGTGTTTTTAAATTGTGTTTTTTAATGATATAATGAAATTATTGATAGATGTATTTAATTATATGTGCTTTTATTATTGTATAATCGAATAAAGCTGACTTTGACTTGACTTGAGTCACAATATGTGGTGTACGTTCTGGAGTGCAAATGTGGATTAAAATATGTTGAAAGCATGATAGTTTCATAAAAAAATGAATTGTAGGTTATATCAGAGCAATACAGAATAAGCACCCAACGTACTCAATGTCAAAACAAGTGGAGACTCCCAGCATCACCCCTGCCTGAAGAATGGAAAATGTTCACCTTTTGAACTCCCTCCCCAGCAGGATGCACGATACTTCCCAAACAAAAACTTAGCCACTATCACAATTTCGAAAGGTTTCTCACATATTTGTCAAATTGTGTCAAAGTAATAAACAAAGGAACAAAGGGCTGGATGTACTAAGAAAAGATCGCAAAATACAGGTTTCAATTTTTTGTCAACATTCACAAAAGGGAAGGGATAACTTGGGGTAAAAGATTAAAGGTTTTCCAAATTTGATTGTGTTAGAAATTGGGTTACTGGTTGACTGGGGTATTCTAGTCAGGGAAAGCACAAGCAAAACCAAAATTAACCTGTGCTTCACTCCCATGTTGCTTGGCACAGAGCAGCCAGGCTTAACTTGGAGGCAATGTGTTAAATATTTGTGCAACCATTCAAACTGTAAAACAGTTAAAACACCATAAAAAAGTTGCCACACCAGGTTAGAAAATATATAACTTAATTTAATGAATAAAACCAGACCAAAATGACAGAAATTCAATCAATAGAATCAGGGTTATGAATTTTTAAAGAATAAACTGTAAAATAGCTCCAAAAAGCAGATAGTGCCAACTGAACCAGGTCAAGTTCAAAAGTTCACAGTCACCATGATGGAGCGTAGGTTGGATATAGTCTGAGACTAGTCCCACTGAAGTTTTACCTTCTCAAGTTCTCAAGTTTTTTGGAAAGTTTGCCATTCGTGCTGGAGGGGATCGCAGGGAGCAAGGCAAGCTTTGTGGGCGGTAGTCAGTGTGGTGCGATGAGCAGGCTGGTCGCTTTGTGTTGGTGGTCTCTGTGGGAAATCGATGCTTGCTGTGCGATAGGCTGGTGGCTGCTTGCCCCGAATTCCAGTGCAAGCGGCATAGTTCCAGTGCGAACAGGCCCATATGATGTCGCAAAGAACCAACTGGCACATGCATCAATATTGGCTGTTGCGATTCCTTAATTGTGATTTTTAAGGAATCGCAATTAAGGAATCGCAAAAGCCTATGCATATAGAAATCGCTTGAAAAATAGCGATTTCTAAACATTCCTTAATTGCGACTCACAAATTGCGAGTCGCAATTAAGGAATACCTCCCCATTCATTCCTATGGGCCAAGAGGCCCATAGGAATCAATGGGAAGACATTCTCAATTTGCGATTCTCAATTAGAGAATCGCAAATTGAGAATGCAATTTCAAGGGTGCAAGGGTGTCAAGACGACACCCCGTTGCACCCCTGAAATCGATCTGTGCACAAATGTTGCGCACACACATGTCAAAGGACATGTGTGTGTGTAACCTACGACTTTGAAAAATGCACTTTGTGCATTTTTCAAAGTTTCCGCAATTTACCATGTGGTATGATTCCACAGTAAATAGCGGGCCCAAATAGCGAAATCGCAATTTTGAAAGGCATCTTGCATTGCAGTTAAGGAATCGCAATTTGCGATTCCTTAAATGCAATCGCAATTTAAGAAATCACAAAAATGTGCGATTTCTGAAATTGCGAGTGGCAAGTTGTTTAATGCATCGCAAAAGTTACTTTCGCGATCGCAAACGGCCGATTTTTGCGAATCACTCCGTTTGCGATCGCAAAAAGCTTTGATGCATGTGCCTGCAAAAGCTTGTTTTTAATCACACCCCTTGGAGGTCGGGAACTTGCTGCAGCTAGGTCCAGGAGCTGGTTAGGGAGTCTTTTATGTCCCTGAGGCTCAGATCAGGAGGCCTGCAGACTAGCTCTTTGAGTCTCCCTGGGGTCCTGAGTTCAAGATGAAGTTGCAGGCCCAGTTCTTCTTCCCCAGGCAAGAGGGCAGCAGGCAGCAGCTCATCATAGCAGGTCTGCAGTTCTTTTAGAGCAGCAGTCCAGCAGAGTGGTAGTCCTTGCAGCAGCTCTGTGGTCCTTCTTCCTGGCAGAGGATCTACAGATCCAGGAGTGTGATGCCTGAGGTTCTTCTTTTATACACAGTTGTGCCTTTGAAGTGGGAAGAGATTCTAGAGGCATGCCTTTGGAGTGCACAGATGCCCTGCCTTTTCCGGCCCTGGCTCCAGACTAACTACAGGGGGTTTGGTGCCCTTTGTGTGGAGACAGGACACATCCTATTCAAGAGTAAGTGGGGCTGTGCCCATCTCCTCCCTCCTATCCTACCAGATATGGCCCATTCCAGTTACACCTAAGAGCCAATTGTGTGTGGCTGTCTAGGAGGAAGACACAAAGCTCAACTGCCAGCTACACCCGTTAATGTGACCCAGAGCCAGGGTGCAGGCAGCAAATGGCTAAGGTAAGAAAGTACCAAATTTCTAAAAGTGGCATTTTAAGAATTTCAATTTAAAATCCGACTTCCCCATAAATTAGGATTATAAATTATGATTCCAGAGACACCAAACATGAACTGGTTATCTCTTCCCACTTGGAAATTACATTTATAAAATGTAATAAGGCAACTTCAACATTATACTATAGGAGAGGTAGGCCTTAAATTAGGGAAAAACACTACCAGAACATGTACACCTTTAAAGTACATGTCCTACCATTTAAATACATTGCACCTTGCACTCTGGACCTACCAGGGCCTACCCTAGGGGTAACATATATATTAAAAAGGAAGGTTTGGACCTGGCAAAGATGTATTTTGCCTGTTTGAAATGGCAGTTTAAACTGCAACCACAGGCTCAGAAATGGCAGGCCTGCTACATGATTAAAGTGCTACTTAAGTGGGTGGCACAACCAGTGTTGCAGGTCCACTAGTACCATTTAATTTACAGACCCTGGGCACATGTAGTGAAACTTTACTAGGGAGTTACATGTAAATTAAACGTGCCAATTGGGTATACGTCAATGTTACCATGTTTTAGGGAAAGGCAGAAGCACTAGTTAGCAGTAGTAAAGGGTGCAGAGTCCCAGGTAAAACGAAGTCAGCAAAACAGGAGGTCTGAATGCAAAATGTTAGGGGGAAACCACACCAAAGATGCAAGGTCTGACAGGTTTCAAAACATAAATTCATACCAATAAGATTAGGTATTGGAAAGTGATGCCCTAAACAAGTCCCTTCCAAATACCGAATTGGTATTGAGCCGCAAACTCAAATTGCGATTTGGTAACTTGTTACTGAATCACAGTATGTGGTTTGTACATAAGAAAATGCATCGCAAACAACTGTATTTCGCTTCCCCTATTTTACATGAAGTTCAGTTTTAACGTTTCTAGTTGATTGCTATCTAAATGTAATTTGGTTAAGCCATTCCATATACTGGGACCCCGGACTTCCAAGCATCTTCTTGCATTCAGCCATTTGACTATTGAGTTCTATTGCACCTTGATGCGTGCACCGCCATTTGATGGGGCTTCCTGTTGGGGACATTAATATGCTTCAAAGACTGTGTTGTCACTATCCTATCAGATATGCTTAGATAAAGAACCTACGGAGTATTGGAGATGGTGTTAACCTTGAGAAAATATGAGGCAATATGTACCAGCAGAAAACAGTTTTGTCAGCAAATACATCATCATAGTCAATTAAGTAAGTCTAGAAACAAGAAAGGACATGCGCCTTCTACAAGTTCAAAATCATTAAGGTTTATAAAATAATTAAAGTGCAGTACAGAAGGCAAAAAGGTAATAGTTGGTCAAAATGCATGATTAGTATTTATACAGAATTAGCATAAGGCTCAATAAGATGCAGTAAAGAATCTGAGATGAAGTCAAGTCTCAGTGCAAAAAAAGAATATTCTAAGTCCAAATCAAGAAACAGACCAACTTAGTTCTGTTCTCAAAGATTTGGAGCAAACCAGACTGGCTCACCTTCAATTATAATACAATTCACAGTGAAAATTGCATTTTGCCATCATGAGGTGATCATACATCATTACGGATCTGACAAATCAGAACACAAAATGTAATACAGGGTCATCTATCTAGCACTATCCCAATTCCAGTTCCTATTATGAATATTAAACCCCTGCCCCATTGACCTAATGTCATTGAATGTGTCAGTACAAATCTAGTTACACTCAAAACAATGAATGTATAGGCCTGCAGTTACACAGACAGGAAACGCATGGCTTCCTCCAAAGTTGTTTGAGAATAGCATGTAAACACAGAGCATTATACTAGTGCACATTTTGTTATGTTCGATGATAGAAGAAGTGAAAACACACATATTGGCTGCACTAGGATTCAAGATGCCATTTAGTCCTTGTCCGGACCTAGATGAGAAAACACAATTGATTTGTTAAGGTGTAGTGTTCTTATTTTAGTGCAAAAAATTTCATGACATAAGCCACACAATTTTAATTAATAAAAATCAGCTCCCTCAAATACAGTAGCCCTGTTTTTAGACTGGTGGCATTCTCCACCATTCCAAACACGTTTCCGTGATGCAGAAGGTCCTACGCAAACAGCTAATACATTTTAAGGCATTCCGCATGGTGCACCAGGGTTTCTATCGTAGCTACCCTCTCTTTCCAGCAAACATGAGAAACCCATACTTTCCTGGGAGAGCTCTCAGATCATAACATCTATGCTGATGCAAATGTTCTTCACTTATTATATGAAGTGTGGTCAAAGATTTGTGAGAGTTTGTGGCCCTCAGCTTTGAAATGGAACTCTATGGCCTCTCTAACTCTGGGGCGATTTGTTAATCCTCTGTCCCAGAAGTTGCTTCAAATATTAACTATTGTCAAGATGACTTCGGGAAATAAATAAATACATCTGGCATTAGAGCTTAGACAGGGTTGTATTAGTGCATTGGCTGATAATGGAGTATACGCCACCAAATTATCTATTGTTCCTCACATCTTCATGTAAATGTTCACACCATAGCTGTTGCTATTAAAATCCCACAATTTAGGAAGAGTTTAAGCAACATATTTGCACTATTAAATCCAAGCATTCTCTGTACAGTATCTTCCCCAATGGTCTCCAGGCCACACCCAACGGGTGAAGTATAATTCCTAATTTCTACCCTGTTTCTTTGTTTTTATTTTGAAAACTGATTTATAGATTTACTCAAAACGAAACTCAGATGGCACCAAGATGGAGCAAAATCTATTTTCTGGTCCAAGTTTGTTGCTGACCCAATCAGCTATATGTGCCTCTGATACAAAGCTTCCTAAGTTAATAGGGACAGAAAGTGCTACTCTTGATCCCATTCCTATAGTTGTTCACAACCTTCCCAATTTGCATTAAACTATTCAAAACCAAACTAATGTGGATGCATATTTTTGTGGTGTGTGTTGAGCAGATTATCACCACTTCTGGGTGAAGTGCACAGATGCACTGCTGTGGCATCTCTGGTTATACATTGGTGGCACCATCAACATACCAGATGGATCCCAAATAACCATTTTGGAGGTGTCTGTGGTTAAGCTACGTTGTGTCATTTTTGTGATAAGTGAACCCCATAGATTGTGGGGGAGCATAATTTTAATGCTCATTAATTTTACTAATCATCTGGCACATGCATCAACGTAGGCTTTTGCGATTCCTTAATTGCGATTATTAAGGAATCGCAATTAAGGAATTGCAAAGGCCTATGCATGTAGGAATCGCTATAAAAATAGCGATTCCTACACATTCCTTAATTGCAACTCGCAAATTGCGAGTTACAATTAAGGAATGCCGTCCCATTCATTCCTATGGGCCTCCAGGCCCATTGGAATGAATTGGAGATTGCATGAGCAATTTGCGAGTACCAGTAGGTAGTCGCAAATTGCTCATGCAATTTCAAGGGTGTCAAAAGGACACCCTTTTGCACCCCCTGAAATTGATCTGTGCACATATGTTGCACACACACATGCCCTAAGGGCATGTGTGTGCGCAACATGAAACTTTGAAAAATGCACAAAAGTGCATTTTTCAAAGTTTTTGCAAATTACCATGAAGTTCAACTTCATGGTAATTTGCTCCCCCTATTAGCGAAATCGCTAATTTTTTTACTTTAATGCATTGCATTTAAGGAATCTCAATTTGGGATTCCTTAAATGCAATCGCAATTTAAGTAATCGCATTTTAGAGATTCCTTAAATTGCGATTTTTGCATTTGGGATGATGCATCCCAAATGCAAAAATTACCGGTCGCAAAGGGGCAGATTCTGAGAATCTGCCCGTTTGCGACCGGTTTTTCCTTTGATGCATGTGCCTGCATATGTTATCCCATGTGCTAATATGTTAAATTGGGATGTTAAAAGTGGCAGCATATCGTTGTCACCGAGCCACAAGTATATAACTGTATTAGAAATCAATGGGTTGCTTATGATAATTGTGCAGCCATTTAAATGTTGTTTCTTGACATTGGCTTGACACTGAGTAGGCCTGAGTCACTTGAAATATTCCTTTGAGACATCTATTGTAGATTTCTATGTGGGTTGATGTCTCTCTTTCTATTGCAGTTGGCTAATCATCTTTGTTAGTTAGAAAAATGAGTCAGAGTTTTAGCTTTGGGAAAATGTTAGATTAGAAAGTTGATTGGAGATGTGCTGTGCTTTTTGCTGTGCGTCGGGGTGGGAGGCAGCCTCCTGCATCAGGCGGACCGGACTGCCAAGACTCTGAAGGCCATGCAGATGTGTGCTCCTTTGTTCGGTGATGGGAGCTTAAGAAGTCTACCTGCTCTCAGAAGATAGTGTATCCTGATTGGCCCATTCGGGGGGAATTGGGGAATTCTGTGTGATGTCTTTGTGTGTCTCTTAGAATAATTTAGCCGATCCTGTCCTGACTTGAGCTGCTTCTGGAGACCCCCTATTTTCTAAGTTCTGAGTTAGACTCTTGAACGTTCCTGCCTCTTGCCCTGAACCTTAATTTGGTACATCTGACGCTGTCACCTTCTGCTTAGAATTTCCCCTTGCCACTTTCAATGCCCATTTTAGCTTAGGTGAGTTCCCTAATGGAACCAATATATTATCTGTTTCGCATTTTAAATTTGATTATGATTTTGCATTTTCATCTGTACGATATGCAATTTCCGATTGTATAACCGAATGGATCAGTGGTGGCCGACACGGTAAACAAAGTTTACCACAAAACTTTTTCCCCGCAGGAAATTACAACGCGGTCGTTACAACGACCGCGTTTTAATTCCACATACCATTACTCCACAAGTTGGAACAACGACTTGTGGAGGGGGGAGAAGGTGTTGGATTTAAAATCCAACACCTTCCCTAATGTCCGCACAGACTGACGTTGGAATAGTAAATAAGACTATTCCAACATCCAGTGCCCCCCCTCTGCAAGTCGTTACGACCGAGTTGTAATTCCCTGCGGGGAAAAAGACTGCGGGATAACGAGGCATATTCGGTTGGCACGGATCGGAAGTGGCGGGCCAAAGGCTGGGGGTGAAGCGGTTTAAAATAAAACAAGAAAAAAACCTTATCTTCATGCCGCTTCCTCATTGCGTTTCTCCTCCTTAGTCCCTCGCTCCGGCCGGAACAAGAAGCACACCCAGGCTCCCAAAAGCCAACCACAACGCTACAATGCAGCATTGTGATTGGTCTGAGTGCCATGGTTCGATGCTCAGACAGGCAGTGGATGCCTGGAAATGTTCCCCACCCAGGCTGTAATACAGCCTGGGTGGAGAACATACAAAGTCTGCATGAATGTTTGGCCGGCTCGTGACGGTCGGCCAAACATTCATGTGCACTTACAAAATGTGCTTATCACCCCCCTGCTCCTGTCACAAGACCAGCCCCGCCTGCCCTGCAAAGCTGCCACAGGAGGAGCAAGTAAAATGATAATGCCATTAAGTTAGTATCATTTTATTTTTCCTTTATTTCACTGCAAAAAAGCAGTGGGGCAACGCTACTCTGCCTGAGCGGAGGAGCCGCCACTGGAATGGATACATACATGTTTATTTGATAACCGATTTACAGCTTGATTCAAGCATGTAACTTTCAATAATCTGCTAATAAACCTCCAGGGTTTTAAACCACCCTCTCTGTCATTCTTGTGGAGCCAAAATGGTTTCACTGTAATTCGATTTGTGTTGCTGATGTTAACTCCTTTCATATGATGTCAGTCGATAATCAAAGGTCCATACGAGAAGTGACACCACTTGTTTGACAACTACACCAGAACCTACTGGTATACGAAATTGGCTTGATCAATCGCTACAGTTCTTCTGGGATTGTTCTTGAGTAGAGCCTATTCTGCTTCTAGATGGACTCATTCCTCTTTTCATATCTAATTAAATAGTCACCAGAATATGGTAGATTCGATACATTTGATAAAAATGTGACCCATCCCTGCTCTCATACCTGCTTGCACTCACCAAAAGATAGTAAATTTGATAAAGTGACCAAAATAGGTTTATGCAAATGAAACTCTATCCCTTACACATCTCTTTGCTAAACACCAGCTTAAACTGCAAGCCTGGAGGACAAGCCTGGAACACTGCTTTGTTATAGCTCCCATTATCTTGGCTAGCTCCCTTTCTTTCAAGGGCGGCAGACCTTCCAACTCAAACTGTGCCACAGTGTGTCACGCGATATCAGCTCCCTTCATGCGGTCACACAGTGAAAAGCCGATTTCACATGGTGTGCACACAATTAGCTGGAAACCACTGCTGAGAGCGGGTTTCCAGCTCACTGTGATGGTCATCCCGAGGTGTAAAACATTTCCAGGACATTAGTCCCTTTTTTTATGTTGGAGGATGTGAGTAAAAGTGCCTCACGCTTTGCTCAGCACAAAGCTCTGCCCACATTTCAGAAGTAGGCAGGAATGGGGTGGTGTAAAAACACTTGGCTAGCACACCCTTTCTTTCATGGGTGGTGCACATACAGATATAATTGTAGTAATTTGAGGATTGCCAACAGCCGCACGGTACCAGCCTGGACTGTGCTCAAAATATTCTTCCTATTTACTCCGTCCCTCTTTGAGGTTTCTCTGGCTTGGCACCACGCAGTCAGTCCTGGTAGGTATAGCGCCCCGCAACCGGCCCCTCTTGGCTTAGTTACATGACCTGTGACAAAGTCCAATACTTTTCTCACATAGGCCACCCTAAAGGCATTTTATCTCACCATTCATAAAATATATAAATGGAGTACCTGCTTACTCAATCATCCAAAAACTGCTTTGGACCTTGAAGAGTTAGGGAAAGTGCCGCACAAAAACAACACAATACAGATCTGTTTAAATGGACCAAGTCTATAAATGGTTTAAACGTTCTGGCAATAGAAATTGAAAATAAATCATCATCACTTTCTCTTTAATAAGGTAACCAGATAAGTATGTCACCTTCATAGTTTTTTTTACAGTCCTAGGCCTTTCTTCTGCAAATTATTGCAGTCTCCCTTTTTTAACCAGAAAATCCAAACTGCGGCAGGATAGCTCCATGCGTTGAACACATCGGGACTGATTTATTTATTGGTGGACGGGGTTAAATTGGTCAGGGCAATGGAGTATCTTACTCGGTTGCCCTGATGGAGTCCCTGACTGCCAAATTTAGAAATGACCAACAAGTCGCTGGTCATTTCTAAAGCATTGACAGGAGCTGTCGTCACAGGGTTCCTGTCAATGGTTTTCTAACTTTGACACATGGCTCAGTCAAAATGACAGCCGTCCATTAAACGTATTCTTGTTTCTTTTCAAAAAGAAATTCCCTTGGTACGGGACGCATTTTTAGTTTTTCACTGCCCTCTATCACGAGGGTTAGCCCAGTGGTGATGAGCAGTCCGTCTATCTAAATTGGGTGAGCAGACATGCAGCCAGTTCTCTGACAGCTTTTACTCCGTCGGGCCCTTGGTGAAGTTTGGCCACGGCAGAGACAGAGGAGTCTCAGCCGTGGCCAAACTATGGTCTGCCTGCATTTAGATCAGGCAGGGGGACTATCATGTTGCTGTAGTGACGGAGTTTCCTTACTGCCAACATACAACTCAGGCCCTTAATACTGAAACATCTACAAATCACAGTCCCAGCAAGGCTGACTCTGCCTTTCTTAGTGCCGGTCAGTGCTTGAAATGGAAAAATAGAAGTGTGGGTACTCTGTACCAGAGTACCTGCTTGTTTCTGAGAAGTGCCGGTACTCGCCAATTGAAATTATTACATGTTTCCTGAGAAGTACATGTACACTCCCTATCAAAATAAAAAAGTGCTGGTACTCAGTACCGGACAGTACCGGCCCATTTAAAGCACTGGGGTTGGTACTAAAATACCTGTTATTTACAGAGCTGAGAAATATAAACGGTGCAATACAAAGTGCTATCTAAAAGAGGTTATTATAGTTACAGAGCACACAACAAAGTGGCTTTGTGTGCTCATAGTTTCCAAAGGTAACTAATTGTCAGGGTGAGGGCTTTTGGGAGAGAATACCATGGTTCTGATCCGCTGCAATCTTAAAATCCCAAGGCCATTAAAAATCAGTACGGCGACCCAACACCTGAGTGTAATTACTGAAACCACACTTAACTGTTGTTGTTCTCACACATGCATAGTGTACAGCATCAAGGATGACCTGAGGGCTGGGCTTTGGGTGGATCACCTTCTCCACAAAAGAGTTGTTTACAATCAATATTAATCAATATAGTCTTTATTTCGATTTGTTTCAATCATAAAAGACAATATACATCTATAAAAATAATTTAAAATGATCGTAATACAATAATCGGCGACCATCAAGGCTTCAATCCATTAACATCATATAATGTTCACAAATTTAAAAACATTATCACAATAAAATCACAACAAAATAAAACATATGATAAAATAATTTGATTGAATTTAAAAAAAGCTAAAAACAAGAAGAAAATTACAACCACGTACAACTTATCTGGTACAAAAACTGCTCAGCCCAGAATTCTACAGAAAGCAGACCAGTAGTAACAACCTGTGGGAACTTGCCAGCCAATACAAGGAATAAAACTACCACACCGGAGCATAATTCTCATGACCTCCTATGAACGATCTGACAGGGCTAAAGTGCAATTAGTTTATTAGCTTGAATAACCCACATCCAACTCTAAAATTTGGCCACTGCAATCACAATGGGTTCCTCAGTGTTGGTCTTTAAGATCCTAAGTGCCACCAAAGCACATCTAGTGCCCAAATTCATACAAATTGGTTTAAGCCATTTATTCCTGGGTGACTTATAGGCTGGACATACAAACAGGATATGGGCAAGTGACTCAATTTGGGCTGGACAGAAGGAACATTTATCATCCGTCGGGGGCTGCCATCTACTGGTGAGAGCTTTAATTGGAAGCGAGCCCACTCTGAACTGATGGTATAACTTCCTATCGTTCGGTCTGGTGATAAGATCCCAATAGCACTCAAGCTTGGACTCGTCTTTGTGCTCCAAGAATTCTCTCGCCATAGTTGGCATCGCGACTGATCGAAGACGCTTGGTTTTAACCATATTCCAAAATGCTGCCTTACGGACTCTTTTAGATGGAAATAGGCTGTCCTCGGGGGCCACCCATAGAGAACTCATCCCCATATTGGTCAAGGTGGTGATTAGGTTGGTTAACCAAGATATCTTGCATGAACAGCCCAACGCCCTAACTTCAGTGAAAGCCTTAGCATATAATGACAGCTCTGGAGTTGTCCAAAGCCTTCTCCAATATGCAGTAGGTCTAAAGTGGGCTAGGTCCTCTATACTATGACAACCCAGATCTAGATATAAAGGTGTGAGTTGGGTGGATTGTGGGAGGCCTATTAAAGATCTGACAATTTTGTTCTGTGCTAGGGCCAGGGATGATAATTTCTCGTGAGCCCAAAGTTCAGCGCCATATAATATGGAGGAACTGATTTTGGAACTGTAGATCTTCAGAGCTGGGGCGATAGGTTTGGACTGTGAAAGCCTCTGTTCTTTTATTAAAACACCAGCCAGTTGATCATGTTTAAGGGACAGCATATCAATCTGCGGCTGCCAGTTCAGTCTCCTACCTAGCGTTATCCCCAGGTATCTGAATACATCTGTCTGTTCCAAGGGGATGTTGTTCCTGTACACTCTCCCTTTTATAACTTTATGTTTGTGAAGCCCCATAAACTTTGTTTTCTCCACATTTAGCACTAACTCATGATCTTGGCAGAACACCTCAAAGCGAGTAGGGCTGCTTGGAGACCCTTTTGGGTCTTGGATATCATTAGGGTGTCGTCCGCGAACATGAGTAGGGGTATCTTCATACCCGCTAACGTTGGAGCATCTGTGGGATAGTTGGTATAATATTGAACAACTCTGTTTACAAATAGAGATAACAAGGTTGGTGCTAGGATGCACCCTTGACTAACCCCCTTGTTGACAGCAAACCTCTCAGTGACTTTCCCCTGTGTTCCCCAGTGAACCTGCGCGTAGTTTGATTCGTGCAGTTTTACTAGGAAGGACAATAGTTCCAACGGCATCCCCATATCCATAAAAGATCTCCACATTTTGGTACGAGGGACTAGAGAAAATGCGGATTTGAGATCAACAAATGCCGCGTAGATTGAGCCCCCTCCAATAATAACTACCTTCCAGTAAATAAGCACAAACCTAAAAACCTGGTCTATAGTACTTGTGTGGGCTCGAAACCCCGCCTGCAATGGTGTTAAAATATCCATCTCTTCCATCCAGGCCTGGATTCTACCTAAAACCAACCTGGCCACTACCTTCTGAATTGAATCTATAAGGCTTATTGGCCTATAGTTGCCTGTTAGTGAGCGATCGCCCTTTTTATATATAGGTAGGATCTCTTCACCTGCCCAAGTGTCGGGAATAGGAGCACCACTGGCTATAGCGTTGGCAAGTAACTTTATATAGATAACTCAGTGTTCCCTGTCAAGTATGAACAGGTCCACAGGTATACAATCGAGACCTGGGGCCCTACCTCCCGGGATCGAACGAAGTACAGATTCTACCTCGGCACTGGTAAAGCATAAAGTGATACTTGGGATAGCCCATTGGAGTGGTTCATCGCTATAGTGAATGGTAGTGAATTGTCCCTCAAAGTGAGAAACCCACAGTTCGGGTGAGACATGATTGATAGGAGTTTGGTTTAGTTCGCCTTTGACAAGTTGCCAAAATTTGACCATATTTTTCCCTTTGCTGGCATGAAGCAAATCTTGCCAAGGTGTCTCATGCCAATCCTTCTTGGCTTGCAATTGGGTTGTCTTGTACCTGGCCCTGGCCATTTTAATATCGCCCATAGCTTTAGATTTGATGGCCCTTGATAATAACTTATAGGCCTCTCTGCAGGATTTATTATACCAGGAAGCTGCCTCAGCACAGAGATTTTTCCTAGGTTTATTAGTTTTTATAAAAATATTGTTTTAATTGGAAAAACAATTCATTGTGGGTCTGAACAATAGTCTGGTTGATGCCCTCCTGAGAGTCGCAACTATAAAGAATGTGTATAGAGCGAACTACCAATGCCTTCATCTGTTCCAATTCCCTAACATTATCGGAAATCCTAGCCCATCTAACTCTCCTCATGTCATTTGTGAGCCTGGTATCAGCTGTTACATACTCCACAGCATTATAATTACAACCACTTAGACCTGGCACCAATAAGTGAAGAACCAGCGGGTTATGATCGCTTTCTGTCCGCTCCTGCACCACCATATCTATGAGTGAGGACCAGAATTCGACGTTTAAAAATATATAATTTATACGGCTACTTCTCAGACCATTGTTAAAGGTATGTACGCCCTTTCTATCAGACTGTGACCTCTCATTCATTGATTTACATGATGTAATGTTATATTATGATGTTATGTTATCAGAGCAACAGGCATATTTACTGTAGGTTAGGTGAAATTAAGTCAAATTAGGTTAGGCTATGCAAGGTTAAGAGATTTGGATCAGTTAGATTAGGAGATAAAGGACTAAATTAGGTTCAGTCAATTGGTTGGATTAGGTAAGGTTAGTTGAGGCCAGGTTAGGTTATACAATTGGGCTAGGTTAAAATAGGCTAGGATAGCTTGGTTTTGGTTATGTCAGGCCAGAGTAGGTTAGGTAAATAATATTAGTAGGTTAGATTAGGGGAGATTAGGATAGGCTAGGTAACATTAATTAGTTAGATTGGGTTTGATTAGGTTGAATTAGGTTCATGCATTAGGATAGGTTAGTTTAGGTTATGTCAGTTTACATTAAATTTGGCTATGTTAGGTTAGTAGGCTGGATTCGGTCAGATTAGGTTAGCCTAGGTTAGTAAATTAGGACAGGGTTTGTTAGATTATGATAGGCTAGGTTAAGTTAATTGGTTAGATTAAGTCAAATAAGAATCAGATAGGTTAGGATATAGTAGCTTCAACTAGGTTAGTTTAGTTTAAAAGGCTATATTTGTTATGCCACATTAGGTTAGGATGGCTTATAATAGATGGGTAATCTAGACTCATTGCTCAGGTGGATACATTTCTATGTGAAATATAACTTTGTCTTTTCAGTACATACAATACAAAGAAAGATGCATTAGTCGCAGTTGGGAAGAAGGGGAAATAGCAATTGAAAACATGTGTAAATGGGGGCAATAGAGTAGCAGGATTATGGATAAAGGGTGGGAGGAGGATGTATCAGGGGAAGCACACGTGAGAAAGGATACTTCATTAGGTGTTTGTCAAAAGGTGACTGAAGTGCGGAGCATTACAGACAGGAAATGTGGCAGATGGCAGAGTTCATGTTGTGGCTGATGTGCTTGAGGACAGCATTTCCTCGTAGTTTGGTGACTTTTAAATTAGGCTATGTTGTGGTAAATTAGCCTATTGTGTTGCCTTAATTAAGGGTAACGTAAGTATTTACACTGTGTCAAAACCCAGATGTATCCAGGCCCTCATATTGTACAGTCACCACGGGTCGGTGTTCAGAAGCAAGAACTTAAGGAAGACTTCCGGGTCAAGGCACGTACTGACACTAGAATCACAGACGTGCTTTACCACATGTCATTTCTATGCTTCAGAACCACAATCCATATAGTAGTTGTGCAGCATACAATGGAATTGTCCGTTTAGTCGAAGATTAGAAAGGGGCAGACTGTCCGCACTAAAGCGCAACTGCCATCTTTTAATCTACAATTCAGACGGGCATACATGCGAGAGCAAGTTTTCAAGACAGGCGTGTTCAGTGCTTAATCTGTTAAAAATACATGCCAGGGCCAAGCGATTTACTCAGAAGCCCACGGCCGGCGCTGCTGTGTGTCGGAGTTGCCGAATACCAAGGCTGATTCCCCCTCATGCCTCTTTAATCCACCACCAGACACTCCCTGCCCCTTTACCTCACTCTTATAGTTTCTTTTTCACCGGTGTTCTTTCTTCGTCACTGTTTTTCCGTCTTTCACTTCCTCCTTCTTTTTCATATTTTCCTCTCTTGCTCTGCGGTCAATAGCTGATGAAGAAAAACAAGTGCTGGTCTCCAAAAATGACTGTGGGAGGGCTCCATCTGCAAACACCGACTCAAATTAAGTACTCAGTGTATTCCTGGTTACCTGTGAAAGAACAAAAAAGGGAAAATCACATTTTAGCACAAAAAAAAACCATATCTCCACCCATTAAATTCCACCTAGGCCAGTTTCATTCACTTTATTGTCCGTACTGTAAACTGACGCCTCTCCCTGTAATGGGAACAGGTTGCAGAGTTCTTTGCAGTGGGCCACTGTGGTGATAGTTCTTTTATTGGCGGCTATCAATATTTCATAAGTCGGTGTTGAATACCCGGCTGCCCAGGTGACTGGATGCTAGGCCTGAATTATGCATCACCCAGCGAAACAAACGAAGAGACAGACTCTTACTAGTTTCATTCAGCAAGAGAGTCTTTGGGGAGACACTGAACCTGGAATAGATGGATGAACTACCAAGGATGTTGAGTCAGAGATACGAGGCTAGACCTCGCAAAGTCCGATTTAAGGTGTCCTCGGCCTACAGCGGGCGAGTGCTGAAGCAGGTCTACGAAGACGGCCAAGAGCTGGAGTCTCCAGAAGAAGACTACCCACACAGCTTCATCCACAAGTGCTTTGAGCCAGGCGACCAATTCTTCAGCAGCAGAGACATCTCAGACCCCAGCTTCTACCCCTCAGTCAGCCTCACGGCCAAGAGGATCAGCGTCTTCAGGCAAGGAAGCTCCTATAGCCTGGCCGGTGGGGCGTCACTCTTCAACGACTACCAAGGGAATGACCAGAAGGTATGTTAGCTCTGCCTCTCCTTGCACATATTTTGTGGCCATTTCTTTGAGTGATTGGACATGCTGGGACCATTAACCTGAAGAATGCCCTGTGCACTCAATAAAATAGGTATTTTTTAACCATGTAGTAATGAACCTGCGTCAGCGAACCAGTTCTAAATTTAAATGCGAATCACATGAACTTCCTTACCAGCAAAGCATCAGTGCAGTGTATGGTGTCTGTGTCAGATAAGGGTTATGGAGGCTATCCGGAACATTATGGAGGCTATCCGGAACAGCTCAGAACCAATTGTGTGCTTAAAACCTCGCGAGAATGTCTGCAGTTTGGGAACAAATCTGTACAGTTTGTCTTGAACACAAAATGACATTATGTTCCATGTCATTTATTTAGGAGACAAACAATTTCGTTAGTATTTAGATCCCTTTACATGCAAGGCTCAACTCTCCTATACTCCCTCCACCTTCACTTGAGATGCAAAGAAGTGGTTTGTGAGAGGGATGAACAGTGCTCTCAGTGGCATGAAAAGGATTGGGTGGGAGGTTGTCTTTAATGACAGGGGCCTAAGAACTAGGGCCCGTTTATAAGTGTTGATGTCTATCAAACAAAGGGAGTGGCATTGTACATGTGGTTTGCAGTTCAACACCTCACACATTCATAAATAAACTCTTCTTTACAAGGACAATAACTAGGATCAGTAGCACCGCCCTATTCTCGGCCAATAGGCGCAGAGCATTTGGGACTTTTGACAAATGCACTCAAATGATAACATTCTGTATTCGGGTACCGCCTTTGAAATCAGGCCTCCAGCACCGCCCATGTGAAAGCAGGACACGCCCATGTTAATGGGCACAGTAAATGACAGGTGTTGCTTTTACCCACCTCATTATCACTCATTTTTATCAAACTGAGACGAATGAAAGGCTGTGTTGTCCTCAATACCATTTAAAACTCTGCCCTTCACTTTGCCTACTAATGCCCACAGCAGGGACGTTAATGATCATGTCTGCTACCCACACCTATTAGCTGGTAATAAAGTTCAGCACCTTATGTCACCAGCTGAAGGGATGGCTAGGCAGCAAGTGTCAGCTTCTACCAGTGCTGCAGTGCACTGGGGGTGATCAGTAGTTGCAGGCTGGAATGCTGTAATGTTGCTCAGTGGGTTGTTTTTGAGACTCAGGTGTAACAATCAGATACCAAGTTCCAGTGATGGTAAGATAGCTCAGTTAGTTATGAACATGATGCAAAGATTTACATGTGAAGATACATGTCCAAAACCCTCCCGCACTAACTCAAGCTTTCGTTCTCCTGAGCATTGAGTTTGGTGTTAGTTAATTCCTCTTGTGAAGGGAAAAGAAACAAAGGTTTCTGTTGTGAGCTATGTGCATGGTCATTATTAGAATGGCTATTCACCTAGACCTACAGCAATCTCATATAGGGCCAGATGTATCATAAGAAAACTTGCTGCATTGTGTAAAAGGGTTAGGAGAGGAATGTGCCATATTTGCTAATATATGGCACATTCCTGCTCTCTGCCTGTGCTGGTGCTACCTAGCGCCAACTCAGGCACCCTTGCACCACGGTGCAAGGGTGCCCGCATTGCAGGCAGGATTGTTTTTGTGCAGGAAGAGACACCTTCCTATGCTAAAACAATCCTTAGAGGCGTTTTCCTCTTTCCTTGTTGCGCCTTCCCTGGGACGGCACAACAAGGAGAAATATAAATATTTCTCCTCATTACACCGCCGCTGGGAAGGTGTAGCATTTTGACACATTCCCAGGTTTACCAGTCATGGGTAAACATTCCCAGGTTTACCAGTCATGGTAAATCTGGGAATGCGCTAATATCCAAGGGTGGATGAGTGGGAACACCGACACTCCACCCAAGGAGCACCAGAGTATTGTACAGCAGCGACTTGCACTGCCTTGCGTTACGCCAGATTTACCAAGCATGGAGGGCCATGCCATGTAAGGTGGATTTGCATTGCTTGATAAATCTGACTTAAGACCATACGTGACGCAAAGGCACTGCAACACAATAATAAATCTGGCCCTTATTGTCGCTTCATGAAACAACCTGTCTTTCCTCCTGCCTTGAAGGTCAGCACAACCCTGGACGCGCCACCAAGATGAAGTTCTAAAGATTGAGAGGCAGGGTGATGCATAGGACATCTGTGCCACAATCCCCACCCTCCTCCTTATACTGCAGAACGACAAGATATCTAGATATCCAAAATACAATTTAGAAAGGGCTTAGAGTGATTGTCAGTAGGTGAGCGATTACACAGAGTGCTCCTGGCCACCTTCCTTTGCCGCACATGATAGGGAAACTCCTCATCTTCACTCTTCGGCCACTCTGAATTGTTTTTTGTTTTGGTCTTGGGCAGAAATGGAGGGCCTGATCGGGACCGGTTTCAAGGCTTGCTTATTTTTACTGCCATGGAAGAAACCAGCCCAAATGAAGCCCAGCGATTTAAACCCCAGCTCTTGAGCTAAGCTTGGAGACATAATGCATTATTTTAACAATGAACTCAAGACTCTCCTAAATCCAGTCTTGGATCACACCTCTCTAACCACTATCTGTAATACTCTAAAGCCATTGGATTTAAGAGTGAACAGCATACAATATACTCTTTGCAATCAGTAATGTCCTTCACAAGTTCAGTTTTCTGTCCTTGTGTAATTGTTATTGTTATTGTTATTTGGGTATTTATAAAGCGCAACATTCGCTCCGGAAGGAGCATCTTGGCGCTGAGCATGCGTATAGGGGATAAGCGGTGAAAAGATCTAGATGGCTGCTAGCACATAGGTATCTGATTGCTGATAGACCCAGGTCTTCAGTTGTTTCCTAAAGAGACATTCGGACTCAATCAGTCTAAGATTTACAGGTAAATTATTCCAAGCTCTTGCTGCTAGGACTGTGAACGTTTTTCCGCCCCTAGTTTTGTATTTATGCCTCGGGACCTTAGCAAGATTGGCCCCTGAGGATCGTAGACAACGTACAGGATCATAGCGGATAAAACGTTTAACAAGGTATTTGGGACCTATATTTTTCAAGGATTTAAAAACTGTGAGCAGGAGTTTGAAAAGAATTCTCTTATGCAGTGGCAACCAGTGTAGAGAATTTAATGCAGTTGAGGCTGAAGATTTCCTAGGGAGTTTTAACACTAACCGTGCCGCCGCGTGCTGTACACTTTGCAATTTCTTCAAAGTGGACTAATCTAAAGGCCTTCTACTAGACTTGTCAGTCACACACCTGGCAATGGAGGGCAACAATGTGTCTATAATGACATCACTGTCTGTGGTTTGTCCTTGTTTCCTCTGCAGCTTGATGTTCAAAATGGATAGTTCAGTGGGCCCAAGCAACTGCAGCTGGGTTGTAGCCAAGACCCAACAGCCATCCATCCAAAAGCGACCTGGAAGCCAAAACCACAAAAATAGTGTGCTACGGTCTGGCAAATGGAAAAATGAAGGAGTCCGATTTAGAGTTTGGTGGGGTGGCCCATCTGTCTGCCATATTTAAAGATCACCACTGGTGATGGCTGTTCCTCTGAAGGCACTGCAAGCTTGATGCATGCCGCGCACTAAGTTTTGTTTTTCAAAAACAAACTCAAAGTTTGCTAATGAAAATCAAAAACTAATGACCCCCACAACCTGAGTGGAGGTCATTTTTCTTTTTGTCTTTATGCTACAGCTGTTGATGGACATATAAAAGCTTAAACCATCTGCTCTAAATATGGTGGGCAGTGTGATATTCTGGCTATTACAGTCCCTACTCCGTCGGAGTAAGCTGTCTGACAGCAGAGTGGTCGGGGGCACTACTCTCAGAAACTTGATGGCCCACCCGGCTCACAATAGAGTATCTCAATGAACCAGTGGCATAACGCAGGCCCCACAGCCCCCGCAGTGCGAGGTGCCCCACAAGTTCCAGGGGGCTCCCTCAGCACAAAACTCTGCCGATAGAGCTCCTTAATGAGTCTGGAGGAGGCCCCTCCAGCAGCCGCGGTCTGTGCAGGTAACAACAGTGGGGTGGTGGGGCCGGCTGTGGGGGGGGGGGGGGTTCGAGGAACGATGCAGAGGGAAAGTTAGATAATTAATAAATTTTCCCTCTACATCATCCCTCGAAATCCCCCCCACCCGGCCCCTCCACCCCACCACTGTTACCTGCACGGACCGCGGCTGCCCTCCACGTGTCTTGCAGGGGGGCCCCCTCAAGTTTCGTTACACCGGTGCAATTAGCTTGATTATCATGAATACTGAGTCCTCCAAACTCAGGTATATCTAACAGTGGTCGCAATCGCAATTCAGGGAACTAGTGGTAATTCTAAACGATTCCACACCTTGCACATTGTGCTTATGTTCAACGGGAGACAGATATGTTCATTGCGATTAGAACAGAACTGGTGCCAGAAGGTACAGGAATATGAATCTTGAAACTCTTGCTCGCATTTTTCTGGTGTGGGAGTCAGAATATGGCCATGGTCACCAAATGGACTGTCTGATATTGTGGATAATGAGGCTCTTGGTTTAGGCTGGGTACAAATTGATTCCCCAACCACAATATCGTAAGAACAGCATGATATAGAACTTTGCTTCTCACAATTCTAAGTTATGGACAGCTGGGTCAATCCAATGGAACATGGCGCTAGGACAAAAGGGGATGAAACTTAAGGTTCCTCTAATGCTCAGTGATTGGTCAATAGAGGCCCACACAAGGTCAAGGGGGGGGTTCAGTGACCATATGTAGGTACCACTGCTATCAAACACATACGGTTATCCCAGATTCTCACATCCACCCAGTTAATCAGGTGCCCACAACATGAACTAAATGTGCAAGTGCAGACTCACCAGTAGGCCAAGCCATTGAGTGTCTCCCACACACAGTAAACCCTCCCACGATGCAGAAGTTGCAGAGATGTTTCAGATTCAATTCAGGCAACTGGAATTGCAGGCCCTTGGGCTCCTCCAGAGCAGGATCACTGCAAGAGGCTTCCTCCATTCAGACCGTAGTCCTCTGGAAATTGGTATGGGCCCTGAGGTCAGGGCCTGGTCTACATTAAATAGTACAGTGCCTCTTCTTCCAAGCCGGGCACAATGGCAGGAACTTTGCCTCTTGATCTATGATTGTTTGTATCCATTGTGGGGATCACCAACCCAAAGTTCTGGTGCAGATCCATCTTCCTCCTCTCAGCTGATGGCTTAGATATGCCAATACCAAACAATAATTCACCTCAAACCAGTTTCCACTACAGTAAATGACAAAAATACTGAGACATAATAAGAAGTCCTATTGTTAGATGCTCTTCTTTGCATAGGATATCTTGGATACAGATGCATTTGGGAGCTTGTTCTAGGATCAGAATGGAAGTCAGAATTGTTGCCTCTTGATGCCTAGAAATTCCACATATTATTTACGAATCTGAATGCCCTTCTTTATTTTTTCTTGGTCTTTCTCTTCATTGAATATTTTTAAGGAATAATAACAAAAGGACTATAAATGCAGCCTTAAATTGTATGTTTGTGCTATCTACACTAAATAGTTCATGTTTTAATTCCTTCCTAGAGACGCATTAAATAACCATATTTTAGTGTTTATTATATAGGCTTTGTAAAAAAATGATTGTAATTTTGTGAGCTGTGATGAGAATAAAATAAATCTGAATTTTGCTCCGCTCAGTAGTTGCTGTAAAACGGTTCAAAGTCAAGGTGAATTTAACGACAAGCTAGGAAGGAAACCGGCTCACTCACAGAAAGATAGGCTCAACAAAAAGGACTACCACCTTCAACTTTTCTGCGCTGGTTGGAAGAAAATGGACTGCTAAGTCTTTTTTTGCTGGACATATCAGAGGGCTAGGCTGCCCAGGCAGCCTAACCTGTTTCAATCACTGATGGTTTCAGATAGATCTTCAAGCATAGCAGGCTGTGGGTGTTTCTGCCCCAACCACACTCCCTTGAGCCCAAAGACCAGCAATAGGAATTCCAAAGAACAGTTTTATGCATATTGTCAATTCCTTAGACCAAAGCCATCATGAGGTGTTTAGTTCTATTCACCTACACCATCTACTCAACCAGCACAATGACTCCCAACACATACACTCAAGCACAGCCGCAGTGCTGAAACTCAGGGGGCGACCAGCACAATGACTCCCAACACATACACTCAAGCACAGCCGCAGTGCTGAAACTCAGGGGGCGACCAGCACAATGACTTCCAACACATACACTCAAGCACAGCCGCAGTGCTGAAACTCAGGGGGCGACCAGCACAATGACTCCCAACACATACACTCAAGCACAGCCGCAGTGCTGAAACTCAGGGCGCTCTAGTTATTGGAGACAAAGGATGTCCATTGTATACCACCAGACCCTTTCCAATGTGCCCTGTGAATAAAGACCTGTCCGATTGCAGCACAAATTAACCTCTGCCACCCGTCCTTTGCATGGTGAGGCATCTTCCTTTATAGGTTGCTGAATATGCAGCTTGCATGCACTCCCTGTCCAGCAAAGTCTTGTGCTTGTACATCTGTTCACATAGTGTGGGACTTTTGTTCCTGCACAGATCCATGCTATGATCATGCAGTGCTGGATTTAGATTACACTAGGGGGCATTCCCTGGGATTTGTCAGGCTAGTTGATTAGCATATGGGAGTCAAGTGAAGATAATTGTTATTCATTCAAATATTGCACAGCACTACTTACCCTACACATTTCTGTACAGACTTACTAATCAAATGGGAACGTGCCCCTCATGGTAACCAGATGTGCACTGCTGCCCGCAAGTACGCAAGATGCATGTAAAACTGGTATTTTGTTTGCCTCCAGAACACACAAAACCCTATGTGCAAGCTGAGGCCGGCCTGGCTCTAAGATGATGGGGCACCAAAAACGTAGTCTTTAGTGGACATTAGACTACCGTCTGTGTCAATTGGGACATGCACTGTGAGCAGTGGTGGCAGTATACCATTTTTTACTCCATAATGTTGGACAGGGCTTTTTACCTCCTCAAAGTTAGCATGAAAGGCCTCCAGATGTGTTCATGTAAAGATCCACTTGCACTTTATGTCCAGACCATGATCTGACATCCATGTATGTATGTCAAGTGCTTGTCTATGCATGCTGAATGACAGCAGGACTCAAAGGAAAACAATCAGGGCTGGGTGGACCTGGTTGGGTCGTACGATATCCTCTGTTTGCAGGAAACGTGGTGTACCAGTAAACCTAGTGTTGATGGCTTTGCCTGTTATAGCTTGGAAGCCATAGAATCGAGACATGGTAGAGCAAAGGGCGGTTTGCTTTTTCTGTTGTCCGTGGATTTATCACTCACAGTTGTTAAACATATAACTGTAGGAACACACTCACAAATTCTGTGGGTTAGAGAAAAGGACGGACACGAGGTGGTGTTATACATTTTTACAATAACATTTTTAATAATACCCGACATCTAGTTATTGAGGAACTAGAAAGGGCACTCATGAAGCTTGTTACCGAAGCAAAATGTTCTTTTAACTTCATCTGGTTAGGTGATTTTAATCTTACCATTTGTCCTTTGTCATTTTTTAGGGCTTGTGGAGTGTTAGACAATAGTGATAATTATATTTCACATTTTCCCCATAATGCATATGGTGACGCAATTAACAATCTCATGGCAACTTATGATTTAGAGCTACTGCAACCTGGGAAGGATGCAGATGGCCAACCTATTCCCACTTATACGAGAAGGAACTTTAATTCCCTCATTGATCATGTTATGGTGTCATCATTTATTGTGCCCAATTTTCAGACATCAGTAATACAGGACCCTACACTTAGTGATCATAATCGTATTGTAATGGTAACTGAGATATGGAAGTGTAGCAGACAACAGGTGACCAAAAGCCTGTGTAACGTTGAGCCGCATAGGCGAAATGGAACCCGGTTAAGATGGAAGGGGGAAAAATCGGCAGTTGTCATGGGCATGATCGTATCTAAATCCTTGGTTGAAATTGAAGGCATTCTGAATATGTATAGTACATCTACTGTCATCATGAATAACTTTATCAAAATCAATAAAACTATTGAGGGTGTCTTCACCACTAGTAGGATGGCCAAGTCCCATCAGGGAAAGGGTTGGTTCGATCATACATGTACCTCTATCTCAGCCCGACTGAAACAGGCCCTAGGAGCTAGGCCTAGGGATAAAACCCTAGTTGCCTATCTAAGATCTGAATATAAATTGGCATTGTTTAGAAGGAAGAAGGATTTACAACAAGAAGCGTGGGATAACCTATCGCAGGCGGCTGAAACTTCAGATAACTGCCTGTTCTGGTCCACGGTAAATTCTCCTTTTCTCAGGGATGATAAAGTACCATACCTTGTATCTAATGTTGGTAGCGAGGCCTGGATTTCAAGGAACAGGCCCTATTGATGTTGAACCAAGAATTTGGCCCATAGTCCCTCTAGACATTACTCTGTCAGAAGTTGAGAATAGTATTAAGTCTAGTAAGGGGGGGAAGGCGCAGGGCCCAGATGGAGTACCCATTGATGTTTATAAGACAGTACCACTGATGTGGGGACCCATACTCACCCTGGCACTGAATGCTGCCGTAACAACCCTGATTCCACCTACATGGGGAGATTCGATCATTGTCCCTATTTATAAGAAAGGGGACAAGGCGGTAGCTAGTAATTATCGTCCGATCAGTCTGCTTGACTCCTCAGTAAAAATTATGAGCAGAGTATTGTTATTTAGGCTGGAAGAGTGGGCGGAAGCAAATGAGATCCTGGCAAGCTCGCCATATGGGTTTAGAAAGGGACGTGGAACACTAGATCAATGCCTGAACTTAGACTTAATTATCGGAAAGTATACCAGGGCCAAGCCAGGCACATTATATCTTTGCTTTGCCGATCTAAGCAGCGCGTTTGACCTATTGGACCATTCCATCTTATGGCCAGTCCTGTTGGAACTTGGCGCACCAGAGGCTATCATTTTTTTCTTAGCAAGATTATATGATAGAATGCAAACATGTGTGCGTTTCGGGGTAGGAGGGGAGTGTACCCCAAATTTTGACGTAAAACGTGGGATAAGACAGGGCTGTGTCCTAGCCCCCTTTCTGTTTACTCTATTTATTAATGCGGTCGATTCGGTCCTGAAAACAGTTAAAGCAGATGCTCCCCAGATTGGTGGAACAGGCGTCCCAGTTCTGCTTTATGCGGACGATGCTGTGCTCCTGTCCTGGACCCCGATAGGTCTGCAGCGACTAATGGACCAGTTTTCAGACTTTATCAGTAAACGGAGGCTAGTCATTAATAAGAGTAAAACTCACACTATGGTTTGTGGTACTAGAGGTAAAAAAAATCATGCCTTTTTTATCGATGGGGTGAAAGTTCAGGACGTGGATAAATTCTGTTATTAGGGTGTTATCTTTTCTCATGATGGTAGTTGGTCCCATGATTTAATGAATGTTAGGTTCAAAATGAAGAAAAGTGCCTATGGTATTTTTAAATTTGCCACTAAGATCGGCGACAGAAGAATCAGTGACATGATCCAAATATATAATGCCAGAAGTGTTTCCATCGCATTATATGGGGCTGGGTTGTGGGGCCATACTAATGTTGACTCCTTGCAAAGGGAAGAAAACTGTTTTGTCAAAAAATTGCTTTGTGTCCCCACCTCAGCCTCCACTGATTTAATCCATAGAGAAGTTGGGGTCACCCACTTAAGTGACCTGATTTTGTTAAGGCCACTAATGGTATGGCGTGCAATCTGGACTAAGGAGGAGAGAGTTTTTAACCAGTCTGTCATTGAGGACTGCCTTAAACTGGGCTATTTTTCGAATATACCATGGCTCAACTATATTGTGGATAGCTTTGATACTATATTTGGACTCGATATAGCGGCAGATCCTGGTTCTACTGGCAACCTTTCAAAGTTAGATATGAAAATTATTTTCATGACGTATCGAGCCCAAAAACGTGCAGTTTTAAGCGGACGCCTCACTTCAGTTATTCTGTACAATAAATATATGCATAGTGATGGCTTCCAACTGTATTTGAGCCTGGTAACCAAACCTGCTCATAGGTTTGTTCTGACTAGACTCAGACTTGGGATGGCCCACGGGTTGGTGGCTTTTCCACAACTAAAGAAACAGCCAGTTGGACCGTGCCCATGTGATGGTCACTTGAAACAGAGCACCCTGCACTTTATGCTAATTTGCACTCTTTTCTTGAACATGAGGATTGTTTATCTAAAACCAATTTTTTAAAAATATGCGTTTTCTAATGTGGAGGATGCTATGAAATTGATTTATGAACTGAATTCTCCGGACAAATGTTTCTTTATTGCTACGTTTTTATGTAAGTCTATTCAGCTCAGGAAAAGCATGATTTTTTAATCTTTTATGTGTTTTGCTTATGTGCTTTTATGGTCATTGTTTCTTTGAATGCACCGAATAAAGCTTCATGAAATGAAATGAAAATGACAGCAGGACTCGATGTTGTTTGCAAATTTGGGAAGGCTGAAGCCAGCGGGGGGACCCAGTGAGATCCATTTTAGATCTCCCCTGGTTTGACATGCACAAAACGAAGGCTGTAATACAGCCTCCCAGGACAACGGACGTGTATTGCCTGCATTCCTAAGCTCGAGACTATAATCCTAGGCACTGATGTTTGGAGAGACTCAAGGCTACCTTTAGAAATTCTATGGTAACCTCTTTAGTAGGGGATTGTTTATTAGTCCTTCCAGAGCATTGCCGTTTGGTTATTGTTGGGGAATAGGGGTGAGCCAGTAGGTTCCGTTGTTAGAGAGATAGTAGTTTCTAGGCATGATTTGGTCCATTTGCCTTCGCTATCAGTGGCCCATGCAGGGAGGCTGATGACAGCCAGCTATCCGCAGAGCTTTACCATTATTGTGCTCATAATGTGGGTGCTCATGCTTGGATCCTGCCTCATCAGTACTTTCTGGGAGATCCATCACATACAGGGAATCTATAAGAACACAAAGTATGTGTCTGCACTGAACTCAGAAACTAAAGTATTAAAGGCACCCACACCTAACCTGTTCCTGTACTTTAGAGAGTGGATCCACATCCCCTGTCGGCAAATTGTGTTTAAAATTGGGACTCAAATGTTCCCACTTCAGTCCAGTTCCAGGCTCCTTCACTCAGTAATATCAGGGGTACTCTGCAGAGGTGCTGTGGTCCGGCACTCGTATCGCTGATAGTTAGTCTCAGTCTCACAGAGATGAGGGGACATCACCTCAAGATTATGCATCGCACTGGAGCCTGATACCTGGGAGCTTGCGCCTAGTGAGAGGCGAGATTCAGTGACTTGTCACTCCGGAGTTGTCTGCTCGAGAAGCAGAAGGCCAGCCACTGAGTCCAGAGAGGGGAGTGGCCAAGGTGTAGTTAACTGACATGGGATTGTGCCCGAAGTTGACCTAAGTGTGCCTCGGGGGTTGCCAGCCTCCCTAGGAGCCCAAGAACCTGCCATTCCCCAATGTGCCCACTTCAGCAACCGCCGCAAGAAAGACCAGGGGACACAGGCGGACTCTGCCTTTGCTGCCCGGAGGACCACAGCCCGGTGTCACAGACAAGAGGAAGGATCTCCTACCCAGGAGTGGCGGATCTGCCCGCTCGGTGTGCCTTCACCCATGCCGCTGCAGCTTCCCTTGGACCAGGAAGAAGGAAAACTGAACAGTGATGTCTTGTGTCCTAAAAAAAGTTCCCCTTTGGCAGCAGGTCCATCACCACTCCCTCCCACACATACACTGCACATGCGAAATCAGGGCAACATTGAAAGTGACCAGTACCTTCTATTTACTAATGGTTTGCATAACCTGCTCTGCATTCCTGCTGGTAGACTCTGGAGTGATATTGCAGCACAGAAGTCTCTTGCCATCTTCCTCCTCCCTTCCTTTCTGCTGGTGGAGATCCGCCTGAAATGCCCAATGGAGGAGATGTCACTGTATGGAATATGATTGCAATTATGAAGGAATGGATCCCACATTCCAACTGCAGCATTCACAGCAACACACACTGAATGGAGAAGCGACAGGATCTCGACCTCCCAGCTGGAGGGTGTGCAGTCGCAGTTGTCCTGCTGCAGTTTGAGAGGCCCTGTGCCCTCAAGTTGCCTATCGAGATTCTGGATTGGCAATATGCTGTTGGCCACAGGCCTTCATAGAGCTACACCGGTACACATCTTCCACTCTGAATGGACCCCGCAAAAGGTTTACTGGCTCCTGGTTGCAAACTCTTATTGCTTTCTCCTCCTCAAGGTGACTGCCAGCAGTGAAATCCGATTCCCAAGGGAGACAAGCCTCTAAATAGATCGAGGTACAGGTTCCCATTGTCAGAGTCTTCTGGAGAAACACAGTGATGTCAGGAGATCACCTGATTTCCGGATCAGTTGCCTTGCCCCATTTCCTTCTCCAGTAGTTTCTTGAGGAGGCCTATCCTAGCTCTGTTTCTCTGCCACTGCAAAGGCTCATGTATGTGTTTCTTCAGCCTGTGGAGTGGGAAGAGGACGGCTTCCTTTGAGGACAGTGACCAAAGCTGCACCAGCTCACTCCGATATGTGGGTTGTCCTCTGGGCTACTCCATGCCTTTCCATTTTGAGAAGGAGGGTAGATCTGGCCTCCCATCCAGATCTTTGAATGGTGTGTCTGGCATAATGAGCCGGACATCAACCAGCCCTGTCCTCCTGACTCAGCAATGGTCGATGGTCAAAACCCCACTGTGCTTTGTGTGCAGCCTACAAGTGGAATATTTACTTGAGCAGGAAGGAATCAGAGGTTCAAAGAGTGAGGCAAGGAGATAGAGCTGGGAAGCTAGAGACCCTTGCTCCACTGGAAAGGTAAGGTACAAATGATCCTAAGTTACTCTGGGCAGGGGCTCACCCTGGCACCACTCATCAGATCAGGGCCGGCTCTAGGGCAGTGCGACTGGTGCGACCGCACCGGGCTCCTGCTTCGGTGGGATGTCGTATTTGGAAGTATTCTTGGGTTTTAAAAGCAACTGCTGCCGCATTCCTGTCCTCCAGAAATGTACAGGTACAAATATAAATGTCAAGATAACTCTGGTGATTAATGTGCTTCTTAGAGAGAGATCGGAAGTTTGTCTTTTGGAAGTTTTGACTTGTGGTAAGGTAGCGCAGAGGGTTAATGTGCCTGCTGCAAAGAACGTGCACCATTCAGATCACAAAGCGTATATAATACAAATAGGTCAGTGGGTTACTGTTTTTATCCGGAGAGATCCTTTTGTGATTTGCAGTTTATAAATTATTATCCTACCATAAAACAATGAGCTATTAACTGTTACCAAAGAGCTGCATAAAAACTGCAAAGCATAGATTAGAACGTCATGATCTTATCCCGTCTTTCATTATCCTAATGTTGGAAAAACAGGTTCATTTGGATAGAAATCAATTCTGATTATTAAAAAGAACCCCCCAACCATGGTGTTAAGTTTTAAATTAAGAGTTTGAGCTTCTCCAGGTCAAGGTCTGTTAAACTATACTGTCTACCAGAATGGATGACCTGACACCTTTACCATGTAGTATTTCCTATACACTAATCTACACACCTATGATTGATTGTCTCTGTGTAGTGTGTGTGATGTAAAGTGCTCTGAAACCCTACACTAGTATAAGTGGCAACGGCGCTATAAAATGAATTAAACACATCTGAGAGAGAGTGGTTATGGAGACTTGAGGGGCACTGTTGAAGGGTGGCAGTGACGGAATCCGGAATGGAGGTGGTTATTGGGGGGCACCAACAAACATTGTTGCACAGGGCACCACCAACACTAAAGCCGGCCCTGCATCAGATGAAGTGCTCACGGACAGATGCCATTAAGAGAAATTTGAAACAGGTTGAAGGTTCACCATGTACAGAGTCCCAGTGGTCTTTGTACCACATAGAACACAGAGACCCAAAGTTGACCCTCGGGAAGTAAAAGAAGCTTCTCAACTCTACCTTTTATCCTTTTTCTTTGCATTCTGCAGTTTGAAAATCCGCTTTTTTCCATGGGTAGACTGGGATGCCACCTGCATCGCAGGTTACCTGAGGCTGCAGTCCACTTTTATAACTCATAATATACAGCTCTCCATAGGTGCCCCTGTGAACACTACTGTGCCCGCATGGTATGTCAACAAAGCTAGAGAATTTCAGTCCAAATGATCCATGATTTATTTCTGAAGTCATAGTTGACTTTTCCTAGCTGACTGTCCTTTAAACGATCGCCAGTAACTTAGTTGTGTCCACTGGCAGTCCACTGAAGAAGCAGGCATGGACTATGGACTGTATTGTACGAATGAGTAGCGCAGAAGATCCATTGTTCACCTAGAAATATTATCCACAAGTTTGCTTTGGCAAAGCTTGAAATCTTTACTCCTGCTCATAATGTATTACCTCACTTCTGCACTTCTGAGGACGTTGGTCATTAGCTTGATGGGGCGATGAGGGTGGGTGGTGACCACATGCAATGATGCAGCTTGGAATCAGCAGATGACCAGCCCTGGAGGCTCTGATGCAGCTACTGCTGCATGGTGCAGTACAAAATCCCTCCCTCCGTCACAGACCAAAGATCTCACAAACATACACTTATCCATACATTCGCTGGTGGGGCCCATAACACCCTCATTCACTCACCATCAATCTGTGTTTCTCGAGAGGCGATTATCTTCCAAACGCTGACATGAAAGGAATTACCTCTTAACCCTAATGAGCAACAAATCTACACAACCTTCTGATACTCATTAGGCCCTGAACTTCACACTTAGTATTCCTCTCATAAATCGGGATGGATCAGTTAGTTGCAGGTTTAGGTTGACTTCCAATTCTCTAATTTACCTTTAAATTAATACAATTTCAATGAATAAACAACCCAACTCATACTGTAGTTAATCAAATCAATTCAATCTTTATCTAATTAATGCAAATTAAATCATTCATTTATTCAAGTCGCCAATCGTCATATTTACCTATTCTGGCTAATTGTCGTCCTCGAAGTCAAATCCGGTAGTCTCGCAAATCTATGCCCATCAAATTTAGTAATTTCAGTTCATCAGGAGTTTGGGCATTAATTTAGTCCATCAAAGATTCAGGGAAACAGCTGTCCTGCAGCGTCACCCTCCTCTCCGTCAGCATAACGTCAGGAAATCGAGAAAGCCAAAAACAAACCAGCACCAACCTCTCTATTCTACCATAATTTATAGTAAAATCATTGACAAAATGTAACAAATAATGGTTTCCAGCTCCTCTGATTGGACAATCGAAGATCGTCTGACAGGGTTCTCACGAAATAATGTCTCTTAGATCATCAGTCTTGCTTGTTCCGGTTTTAAGAGGCGTCTTATTGTTCTTTTTGAAAAGCTGGCTTGCTTCCCAGGGCGACCTTGGTGGGTACAGTCTGGTTAGGGTCATGACGAGGCCACTGTAGCTGGCGTTAGCGCAGGCGCACTTCACCCAAAACCTCGTGTAGCGTCGACAGTCAAGTTAGGTACCGGAGGCAGCCATTTTGTGGCAGGCCCAAATGGTCAACTGAAGCAAAAGAAACACAAAACGCAATTAATACATAGAAATAACTAATAAAATGTTATTCCCTCGCTAATACCCATATGTGTATGTATTTATCTAGCAATAAGCAACACTCAAGCGGTTTATACTTACTGAATAAAGCACAAATACATCACAAAAGCGACATATATCATGCAATATTCTAATTGTCTATCATTAGTATGCGTACATAATTTAGTTTACAAATTAATAAAGTCATGCAAAGCAATCCCACGTGTATTTCAGTTATTAATAAGATTGATTATTAATTTCCACTTCAATCCATTAGTTCGATTATAATTGAGTAATTAATTTAATTAGCATAAACATGCAAAAATGGGGAGGGTATACAACATTTTTGCATTACCCGCTCCAGCAATCCCCCCTTTGGTGATTTTATCACCATACCAACCAAAAATTTTGTTCTGTCTTTTACGGAATCTTAAATGTTTTCTTGCTCTTAATCATAATTCAGTCTCACCCACATCTCCTTTTTTTGCTGATTCATACATACTTTCCTTCCACTCCTCCAATTCTATCTCCTCAAATTCTCTTTCTTGTTTCTTGTCTTTTCTTCTTAATTTTTCGCTTTTTACTCTTTTCTTATTTTTATTATTTTCACAGCAAATACAACCTAATCTTATCACTAATATTATAAAAATCACACATGTTAATGGAAACAATATTTTACCTATAAATGTACTACCAAGCTTTACTAGTAAATCTTTAATAGCAGCAATTATCTTTCCGATCTTTTCCCAAACACCTTCAACCTCCACTGGTACAATTTCATCATGCAATTCAGTAATATTCCTAATATAAATTTTCAGATCTTTACTTTCGTCAGGAATGTAAGTACAACAATGTTGAACTTTCAGCATTCCACAGACTCCACCCTCTTTTGCCAATAATATATCAGGGGCAAGTCGATTTTGCATTACCATAGCACGCATGGCAACCATTTCAGTGTCTACCAATAAAAATCCTCCAGCGGTGCTTGTTGACAAGTGATCCACTACTGTTGAAAGTCTTCTAATTTTTTTTGCATTCAGAGATAGTCCCACTGCTGGTATCAATGCTCCAAAAATGTCACCTACAATTTCTGTCCAAGATTCTCTCTTACTACGTACTAAATGATTACTTAAACTATTTACACCATCTTCTCCTCTATCCATATGAAAACTTTTCGGAAGAACCAGGCCTACGTAACATGTGCCATACCAATGGTCTGGCAAACGATAATATGTCCTGTTTCCACAAATAAAATATAATCCAGGAAAGACTGGATCTTTTCCGCCTTTAAATCCCCATCCACCCATGATTTGATATGTATCATGGCACTCACTATTACCTAGAAAGTAATTATCATACACAGTTTGATTCCTTTGAATACAAAATTTCCCTTTCTGAGGCCAATCTAAAGCTATAGTTGGACTAGCTTCTCCTTTCAAGTGTTTTTCTCTTTCTACATCCCAGACTGTTTTCTCCACTTTCCCTTCTGCTGCCTTTCTTTGCATTTTCAGTCTGCTTTCTTCAACCATGTCTAAGAATGTCCTTTCCTCTTTCTTCAAACTGCTCGTTAAATTGTTTCTAAAAATATATTCTAATGTTAGTTCTTCAGTTTCTAAGAAAAATACCCTAGCAGGTTTTACCTTGTTTAGTTTGTTAAAGGCAGGCACTTGCGCAAAAATGTTATCTACATCTGAAAAATAATATTCTAATTTTCCTGTTTGATAAAATAAACTAGCTATTACTCTACATGTTATTCCATACATTGCTGGGAGGTGATGATAAGTCACTCCTTCAGAAACAGAGGCAGGTAACTGCATGCATACGTAGCAGTCCCTTACATCCATTGTCTTTACATATTCATACAATAATTTTGAAAACACATTATTAGAAAAATCTGTTATTGACCTGTCTTTATGTAAATAATTGTTATCTATTCTAGTTGGAACTACCTTTTGAATCTTCCCTATATTAGTTTTGTTCTCACTATGTCCTTCTAATGTATCTATAGTGACTTTAAAAGAAATAAGAAGAGCAAGGATGCTCCATAAAAGCATTAATAATCCTGTACAACAACAACACATTTTACACCATCTTTTCATGAATGTACATCTACCTTTGCTACTATCTATGTTAGCCATCTTTGTTAAAAATGGACCGTGTCTTTTGACTTAGCCTCTTTCACTTCACAACTAATTTTCTAACCTAAGGCTCAAACACCTCTTTGGTTCTACCAGTATCTATCTTTTGACTTAATTTCTTATTTTCTTCATCAACAGCTTCCTTGATCTATTCAGTTTGGCATCTCATCGTTCTTCACTTTCCTCTCGTCATCCAAATACAAAATTTCCTGAACGTCCGTTTCTTCTTCTCCAATGTTGGACAAGAGAACTCTCAGGATTTCCGATTCTTCCTCTTCTTCAACCACTTTCAGTACAGCCTCCTCTGGATTTCCTTGACTATCTGCCTCTTCTCCCTTTTCAGGCAGAGCCACGTACGTCCATTCCGGTGACTTATACTTCTGGTTAGGTTTCCTTGTTCTTTTACTTTCTTTATTCTCAGTTGTTTCGTCTTCTTTTGATTTTTCTTGACTTGTTACTTCATTCACCTGTTCAGTTCTTGGTGAATTCACTCGTGTCAGTCGATATCTCAATTTCTTTATTTTATTGGGCCAAATGTCATCCTTTGCAACTCTTTTTACTTTACTTCCTTTGTCGTTCTTTTCATTCCTCCAAGCTCTCTTTCTTAGAACTCGACCTTCAGGTATTTCATTTTCACTCTCTTCAGACTCTGTCTCAACTTGCTTTGTCTTTTCAACAATTTCCTCTTCCACCACTTGTTTTGTTTTCCATACTTCTGTCCCTCCTCAGGTCTCCCACATGCAATCTTCCTGCTGGCTACTTGTCCCTTCACCTAACTGGATGTTGCAGTTCCCTACACCTCCTCGGGGGTCTTCCGCAGAAATCTGTCCCTCTCTCTCTGTACCTGTCCCTTGTTCACTTTAATTTGTTATTTCCGGTGGAATTTCTCTCAGTCTCTCATCTGGTACTTCCTTTTCATGAATTTCTTTTATTGTTTCTTCAGTATTTTTCCCTCTTTTCTTTCTGTGTTCTTTTCTAGAACGTTGCGTTTCTTGTTCGTTTCCAGAATCACTGGATTCAGAAATCTGCAATCTTCTTCTCAGAGAGCTACTTCTGGGAACTAAAGTTAGACTTGGTTCTGTTTCCCCCCTTTCAGAGTTTTCTCGTGTTTTTACTCTTCATCATCTGACTCAGTAATTGATTCTGATTCATCAAAATATTATTTTTCTGTGATATCCACTGGATTTGGAATTCTCAATGTGTGACTTGCATGGATCCAGTTTTTCAGACCAGCACACTTCACAGCTGTTGTCGTGGTCGGAATGACTTGTCTTGGCTTTCCCCACCTTGGAACTAAACAATTTCTTCTTCTGTGGACCTTTATCCTTACCCAGTCACCTGGGCTCAGATCATGGGCTTGCTTCTTTTCAAGGGTGGTGGCATCCGCTCCAACCTGATGAAACACAGAATGAACTGCGCCAGCCAGGCTTTTACAGTATTCCAACACCATGTCATCAGTTATAGTCATCCGCTTGTTGACTGGTATAAATACGTGTCTCATGGCTCGTCCCATGATTATTTCATGAGGACTTAATCCTGTAGTTCTGTCTGGAATTGATCTAATAGTCATGAGTACCAGAGACAAGACATCAGGCCATTTCACACCTGTGGGTAAACACATTTTCCCTATTCTATTTTTGATAGTACCATTCATCTGTTCAACCACACCAGAAGCCTCTGGTCGGTAGGCACAATGTAGTTTCTGTTGTACATTCAATGCTTCACAAATTAATTTTACAATCTCATTATGAAAATGTCCTCCTCGGTCTGATTCAATTGTCACTGGGAACCAAAACCTAGGGATGAACTCTCTCTGCAGTAGCTTGGCTACTGTCATCCCATCGTTTCTCCTTGTTGGGAATGCTTCCACCCACCTAGAGAAAAGGCAGACCACAACCAAAACATACCTCAGTCTGTTACAGGGAGGCATCTCAATGAAATCTACTTGCATTCTGGTGAAAGGCACTCCTTCTCGACCTATTGTTCCTAGACTCACTACTGTCTTTCTCCCAGGATTGTATTGCTGACATATTAGGCATCTTTAACAAAGACTTTCTGCTACAAGTCTAAATTTTGCATTGTACCAGGTCTGCTTAAATGACCTGATCATGGCGTCTCTCCCTATGTGTCCCTGGCAATGATACATCCGTGCCATGGTAGACATCATGCTATCAGGCATAACTGGTCTTCCATCTCGATAGACCCACACATGATCCTTCTCTCTTGGGGCACATCCTGCTTTTACCCACCGTTTCATTTCCTTCTTGCAACTGTCTTACCTCTTCCCAAGTTCCTACAATGTTAGTAAACATCAATGAGCAAGAAGACATTTCTCTTTCCTTAGCCCGATTGACCGAATTCTGATTACGTAAACAATACTGTGCCATGTCATTGGCATATCTGTTTCCTGTGGCAATATAATCACCACCTTGACTATGAGCAGCACATTTTACAACAGCCAATTGTCTAGGCAGCTGTATCGCCTCAAGCAATTTTCCAACCACTTCAGCATTCTTAATAGGAGTTCCACTCGAGGTTAGGAAACCTCTTTGTAGCCATAGTTGGCCAAAGTCGTGGACAACTCTAAAGCCATACTGGCT
This sequence comes from Triturus cristatus, assembly GCF_964204655.1. Lineage (NCBI taxonomy): Eukaryota > Metazoa > Chordata > Amphibia > Caudata > Salamandridae > Triturus > Triturus cristatus. The sequence goes on from NC_140590.1 coordinate 1,048,036,037, forward strand.
GTCAGTTATAACAGTCACTCTCACACTTTTCCCAATCTTGCATGCTCTAGTCAAAGCCACAAGCTCTGCTACTTGAGCCGATTTTACTCCTTTCAGACAGGATGCTTCTATGACTGCTGCGACTGTGCACACTGCATACACTGCACTCAGCACTCCTTCATCTGTTCTCAAACATGACCCATCAACAAACATCACAAAATCACTTTCTGGCAAAGGTACATCTTTTATATCTGGTCGTGGTTTTGTACAAAAATCATGTACATCCAAACAATCATGATCTGCTTCATCTCTTACTTCCAAATTCTCAGCATCAGGCAACAATGTTGCGGGATTTACATTCAAACATCTTGCAAGACTCACATTAGTTGCGCCTAATATGACCTTTTCATAATTAGTCAGCCGACTGTGTGTCATGTACTGAGTATGACTCCTTGTTAACAGGATCGCTACATCATGAGGTACAAACACTTTCAATGGATATCCCATCACAATTCATTCACTCTGCTCCAAACTTCGGCAAGTTGCAGCTATCGCTTTCAAACATCCAGGTAAAGCTACAGCTACTGGATCAAGCATTGATGAAAAATATGCAATTGGTCTCCTCAATTTTCCATGCTTCTGTATTAACACAGAAAGTGCACATCCATTTCTCTCACTGCAATTCAACTCAAATTCTTTCTCATATGCAGGTGCTTCACACAAACCATCTCTCAATTTTCTAAATGCTGCCAATTCCTCCTTGTTCAACTCAATGGGATCTCTCACATCACTTCTCGTCAGTCGTACCAAAGGTTTTGCAATCAAAGAAAAATTGCTGATCCACTGACAACAGTATCCAACCATTCCCAAGAACATTCTCACCTCTCTTTCAGTCATGGGAGCTCTCATTCCTTTTATAATTCTGATTCTGTCTATTGTTATTTTTCTTAGTCCTTTCTCAATGTTATGTCCTAAGTACTGTACTTCCTTTTTGCAAAACTGTAACTTTGATGGTGACACTTTAAGTCCTCCAATGATTTAGCAAGGCTATCGTGTCTACCTCACAAGCTTCACGTGTTTTTGACGCCACCAAAAGGTCGTTAATGTATTGAACTAACACTGAATTCTCAGGCATTTCTAGACTCTCCAAAGACTTCTTCAATAACTGATTAAATATTGAGGGGCTTTCTGTATACCCCTGTGGGATTCAACACCATGCCAAAATACGCTCTCGCCAAAACGAAATGCAAAAATGGACTGACTGTCGTGGTGCAATGGAATGGAAAAGAAAGCATGACACAGATCACTCACTGTATACCATTCTGCATCATGGGGAATCTGATATAGGATCACTGATGGATTCGGTACAATGGGGCAACATGATACCACAATTTTATTCACCTTTCTCAGATCTTGCACTATCCTGAATTTCCCATTAGGCTTTTTCAGTCCCATTAATGGTGAATTACATGGACTACTCATTATTACTTCAAAATTCCTTGCCTGATCATTTTCTCTGTTACAGGAGTTACTACTTCAATTATCTCAGGTGTCAATTTATATTGCGGGACATTTGGGTATGTTACTCCTTCCTTTACTGTTATTTTTATTGGATCTACATTTCTCATTAGTCCTACATCTTCTCCAGTGAAATCCCAAACTTCCGCTTTTAATTCTTTAGGTAATTCATAAGGGTTGAATACAGCATATGTTTCAGTAACCTCATTTTCTCTGTTAGCTATGGTCATCTTATACAGTACATCATCATCCGGTGTTTCAAAAGCTATTCCATCCGGAGTACAGAATATAGTGCAATTCATTTTGCACAACAGGTCCCTACCTAATAAATTCACAGGACTGGTGTCACACACCACAAAGCGGTGCATTTCTGAAAATTTCCCTATGCTAACTTTCACTGGTTCTGTAAGGTACGTTTTAATCTGTCTGTTGGACACACCAACTACTTGGATCGTTTCATCCGAGAGAGGAAGATTCTTAATATCAGCTGATCTAACAGTTGATCGAGTACCACCAGTATCCACTAGGAATGTATATTTTCATCATTAACCTTCCCATCTACAAATGATCCTGTCTGGTCTACTTCTAGAGTTGCACCAAGTACGCACTCTCCTTCCTCCCTTCGGCATCGTCAATAGCTTTCTTCTGAGTCACTTTCATCGCGTTGCAGCCAATACTGCGAAACAGCGCTAGCGCGTGGCAGCTTATTTACCTGTTCTTCATTGTAGAATCCCGATTCACTACTATACTTCTGTGAGTTTCTGCTCTGTGGAAAAGGCGGTTTTGGCACCTGATTCTGTGGGGTAACAACTTGCTGCTGTTGCTGCAGTTGACCACTCACCTCATGCTGCACCTGTGGGTTCAATGATGGATTTTCATTATTAGTACTTGGGGGAAATTTACACTCGGATTTCCAATGCCCTATCCTACCGCAATTATGACACGGAAATTTCTTTTTAGCTTCCTCAATATTCCCTTTATTTTTACCAGGATTAAATTTCGGCTTTGACCCTGCTTGTTCGACTAATTGTGCTTCTTGTCTCTCGGCTACTTTTACCTGCGCCCACATTGCCTTCTCTTATAACTTTCGCTGTTTTGCTTCAATTTCATCACTGAAATAATTAGCATGTCTCAATACTTCGTCTATTTTCTTGTTTTGCCAATCTACCGTATGCTGTTTAATCATTTCACCAATTTCTGGACGTAAACCATATACAAATCTGTATACAAAATGACTCAAATCCTTTTCACTCAGATTCTCATCTCCACTAAACTGCTTAAAAGCTAGTATTAGCCTCTCATAATATGCATGTACTGACTCTTTACTTTATTGATGTGTTCGATCAATTTTTACCCAATCTGTCTCTTTAGGGGGCACTTGGTTTTTCAAAAATACCATAACCTGTTCATATTTCTTCATTACCTCGGGGTCTGGAGCTCCTGTTTTAGGATCCCTAGGATATTCCTGAGTTGGCCAATTTATCATGAGCTTGCACTCTGTCCATCAATCTGCTGGTACAATTATGTCAAATAGACTATTCAAATAAATCCATAGCACTTTAGTCAATTTTACAAATCTGTCTACCTGCCTGTACCACTCGACGGGCTTCTCGCGCAGTCGAGGGAAATCATTCGTAAAAGACAAAATATCCTGCCTCGTCCATGGGACATGTACATATCCTCCTCCTGGAATCTCTCTCATAGGGCATTCTGTCACTACCTTTTCCTTTTCTCTTACAGGAAATGCTGAAAATGTCTTATCTGAGGCATCATCACGTTTTCTATACCACCTGCTTCTCCATTTATCCACATCTCCCCATTTTCTCAATAAAATAATTATGTCCTTAATCTGACCTATTCGTCCTGTGGTGTTCATGTTTTCAATATCTTTTTCAGTGAAATCTACTCAATATGGTTTCTGCAAGGCTTTTACCTTTTCAATATCAATACCCATCTCATTTGCCACTTCTTCTAACCTTTCATGTAAGTTTTTCGCTCTCCAGGTCACACTTTTGCACAAAAATAGTAATTCTTCATCCTGATAAGTTTTCAATTTTTCTGTTGGGATAGTCCCTACTATTAATTATTCCAATACCATTCATAACTTAGCCACATCAATTGATTGGGATTCTTTGTCTTTTCTCTCCAAGCTTCTTAACCATTCACTTAACTCATCTGTTGATGGTCCTACTGGCTTCTCTACATTTCCTTGTCCAAAATCTTTTTGTGTTTCTGACATTGTCTCTATCATTGTCATACGTCTCTCTGCACAGTTCTGACCTACAAACGGGTTATTTAAAAAATTCGGTTCAACTATACTCATAGTCTGTCTCCATGGATTCTCATTCTGACTCACTCTTGGTTGTTCAACCGGTTTATTACTTTTATAAGGGACTGTTAAACAATGCTCACTGTCTTTTTGTTTGTCAAAAATAGGCATTACTGGACCTATCGTTACTGGAACAGTTACTGCTTCTAGATTCTTAGTCAATTCTCTTATTTTCTCTGTTAATTCTAGGGTCGTTTTTGCTAATTCTTCAGAATTCTCTCCATCTGTTTTCTCTTCCGACCTCTTTTCTATCTCTCTAATGGCATTGTTTTTACGCAAACTTTGGAACTCTGGTTCCGATTTTATAATTCGTACTGTTTCTTTCATTGGGGCACTTGAAGTTAATATTTCTGGTTCTGGTCGATACGGTGGTGGATTCTTATAGAACATAGCATCAAGAACATCATCCCCAGACTCATTCACTCCATACCCTCTCGATTCCACATTATGTCTCTTTTCTACACACTTTCGTCCTTCATTCTCTCCAACAGTTCTTACAGGGAATACACCCTCAGTCATACTCGCATCCCGCCATCTTCTCATTCGATCATTATGCGTTTCATGTCCGTATGGTTTACCAAACAGGTACCTATATCCTCTACCATTTCTTTGTCTCTCTCGTTCATGCATTTCGTCTTCCCATTCCGTCAAAGCCTCAAACTGTGTCGGTCTAGGTCTTGGTTCCAAATTCATCATTTTCTCTCTCAAATTTCTCAAAACTGCCAAATTAAATGAACCATGTTCTGGAAAAGCGAATGCTCCGTCCTCTTTTGTATATCTCACCCAATTGTCTAACCAAATACAAGTATGATACCCATATTTCGCAATCATAAAGGATGCGGGGGTTTTCGGTGGATGAAGTAACCGTCCTTCCCTAGTTTTGACCGGTTTGTCCTTCTTAAACCGCTTCTTGATTCTTCCAAACCATGACTTTTTGTCCTTTTCTGGTGGATCGTAATACATTTTCTTGTCTTTCGTGTATCACTAATCTCTCTTTACAACTGTCCCGTTATTCTATCCAAACACAACGCACCAATTCAGAGCGTCTACGTCACTGTCACAATCCTCAAATCCCAGCGCGACTCATGCTAACGCACCAATAAGGAGCGTCTACGTCACCCTGTATTTCTCCACTCCTAGCGCGGCGTACACTAACGCACCAATCCGGAGCGTTTCACAGTTCTGACCGAATGTCCAATCCCAGCGCGGTCGTTCTGCCATCAGCAGCCGCTGCGGCAGCTCTTGCTCCTGTCTACCCCTCCTTTACAAATCTGCTCAGTACGTTTTTTGTTTCAATTTCTACACTTCTGTTAGTAACAACATAGAAACGTCTCCATTGTCCGCTTCGCTAACCAAAGAACAGCAAAAGACCTTTCTCACGAGAATTCCGTCTTTCCCGAGAGCAGCGCTTACCTCTGGCCTACCACGGAATCGTTACTTCCGTTGATAAAGTAGCACATCCCTCTACTTCACCCTTCTAACAAGCATTAGCTAATTGTTTCTCTAGTATTTAAGACACATAGTTGGAGACCCAATGCTCCTGAGAAATAAACCCAGAGTTTCGCAATTAACCCAAATGCTATTTCATTCACGCACTTTCACACTAGAAAATGTAGTACATTCATACAGAATCCTGTCTTTCCCGAGAACAGCGAACAGTCTGTCCTACTACAGAATTATGACATACGTTAACAAAGCAGCGCTTCTCTCTACTTTGTCCTTCTAACAAGCTTAGAGAGTACCTATTACCTTTCCAGTGATAAGCGTTATCGGAATGCCAGTTGGATCCCTGGTACTTAAGACCAGAACTTCACAGGTAACATTCGCTATCATACACTCTTCTCTCACACTATAAATGTCTCTAATGGCAACACACTACGATGCTACCGTATCGAACCCAGACAATGCGTCATGCAACTTCAATCGTTACACGTTTTCCCTGTGTACCTACAGGGCAAGAACAATTCCGTCTTTCCCGAGAGCAGCGCTTACCTCTGCTCTACTGCGGAACTGTTACAAACTTCCGACTTCCTACATCCCAGAAGCCGTGCTAACGACATAGAACTCGACGCAACTTAACATAGAATGTTAGTACATAAATCAACACCAATCAATAATCAATAATCAATAAGCAATGTACAAGCAAGAATCACCAAACCAAAACAATAACAACCATCATTCTGCTACCAGAAAAACTGCTGCAGCATGGAGTACAAAATCCCTCCCTCCGTCACAGACCAAAGATCTCACAAACATACACTATCCATACATTCGCTGGTGAGGCCCATAACACCAACATTCACTCACCATCAATCTGTGTTTCTCGGGAGGCGATTATCTTCCAAACGCTGACATGAAAGGAATTACCTCTTAACCCTAATGAGCAACAAATCTACACAACCTTCTGATACTCATTAGGCCCTGAACTTCACACTTAGTATTCCTCTCATAAATCGGGATGGATCAGTTAGTTGCAGGTTTAGGTTGACTTCCAATTCTCTAATTTACCTTTAAATTAATACAATTTCAATGAATAAACAACCCAACTTATACTGTAGTTAATCAAATCAATTCAATCTTTATCTAATTAATGCAAATTAAATCATTCATTTATTCAAGTCGCCAATCGTCATATTTACCTATTCTGGCTAATTGTCGTCCTCGAAGTCAAATCCGGTAGTCTCGCAAATCTATGCCCATCAAATTTAGTAATTTCAGTTCATCAGGAGTTTGGGCATTAATTTAGTCCATCAAAGATTCAGGGAAACAGCTGTCCTGCAGCGTCACCCTCCTCTCCGTCAGCATAACGTCAGGAAATCGAGAAAGCCAAAAACGAACCAGCACCAACCTCTCTATTCTACCATAATTTATAGTAAAATCATTGACAAAATGTAACAAATAATGGTTTCCAGCTCCTCTGATTGGACAATCGAAGATCGTCTGACAGGGTTCTCACGAAATAATGTCTCTTAGATCATCAGTCTTGCTTGTTACCTATCATGGATCCTCAGGTGATCATGCCATGGCTTAGCCCAATTGTTGTTCTGCTTTCATGCAGCATGACAGACATATTTTTCTTAAATTGTACACTTGTACATATTATGTTACAGATGGGTGAGGAATATTGTGTTTTAATAAAGGACTAAAAATGCGTAAAGTAAGCTGTGACTAACCTGTTCCTGAAGGGCCAGTCTTAGAGCAAGATATTGTCTCCTCACTTAGCTGAAATGTGATGTAAAACAGAGGGTTTCCCTTCTGAAAACTTTTGTGGAACATCTTCTTTATGCAAGACCAATACAATGCTGTTCACTGCCGCCATTTTAAAATTTTACAAAGTTGCCCACTTGATTTGAAAAAATGCTTGTTTCACTCTCCTCACATATCTTGTGAGGGTTCACGCTTCTACTCGCATCATGAATTAAAACAAGCATTGGCAAAGTGGATAATTTTTTCCTTTTGTGGAGTGGAAAGTGTTATACCAAGCTTCACAATAAAGGTACAACATGGGACACTGGAGCTCAACCTTCCCCAATGTGAATAAGTTAAGGACAGGTGGCAGCAGCAGAAGTAACATCACACGATTTCCTCACACATGTAGGACAGGTAGCTAATACACTAAAGAGTGAGTGAGAGGCATTAAAGGATTTTTGTATAATTAACCGATATAAACATACAAGAAGTACAAAACTCCTGCATGAGGGGGCATGGCCAAGCAGCGAAGCGCGATGGCCGCTTGATCCATCAGCTCCGCCGACTCTCTCTCCTAATCGGCTATCCGACACACTGATCCGGCTCCCAGAAGGGGTTCAATGCTCCAGAACGCAAGCGGCGCTGACTCCAGAAACCCCCGAGGCTGCGGACCGCGCATGATGGAAGTTAAGAGCCCCGTTCTCCTGCGGTCTGTGTGTGCGTTGCAGCCGGGGACTAAAGTGCTGACCTGACCCACCGAGGCGGCCGGGAGATGCGGCCTCGCCCAGCGAAAGATCTGAGGTCTCATCTGTGAAATAGACTGCTGGCATCGCTTGTCCCCATAGCGACTGCGGGATGTTCAACGAGAGGGGACAGGCTGCTGCCATGTGCAGACGGCGCTGTGGGTGGCGGCAGAGTGCGTCCTGATTACTGCGAGATACACGAGGATTCTGGCCTACCAGAGAAGGTAATCAACTGACTTTGTGCTGGGAACTACAGTGCTGCTCCCCCCCCCCCTGACCTCGCAGTTCTACTGGGGAACAACGCACTGGTGGCAGCGAGTGGGTGGTGAGTGCCCCACTCCCTTGTGGGCGGGACCCCACAGTCTATACCAAGGCCCCTGGTGGATTGATGGTGACAACGGGGACATCTGGCCTATTTAATGCTGAACATTGGAGAGTGCACACGTGGTGAAACTACCTGCGTCACAGGGCCTGGCAGCGCAGAGGGTTGTGGAGCACTGCGACTATCGTCTCAAATTGCCTATCAAACAAGGAACTATGTATTTGAAGCTGTGGTGGAGATACCCTCCTCCCATACCGCGTCTACAGCTCACTGTTCCGTCAGGACTGGGCTTTAAGTTAACGCCACACTATGTGGCAATTCACCGTGCACTACGAAGGGTAGCAGTTTGGGTGCGGCGATCTAGACCCTCACAGGAACATAATGGACAAGCCTAAATCTGCAGGGGCGAAAGGGATCAAGACAATCCAATCGAATAAATTGGATCGCTACACCCTTTCCGGGGATGCTCTACGGGACCTCCATATTTAAAACAAATCTGCAGCTGACCCCGGTGGGGAGAGCCAGGAACTGACTTTAAAGGACATCATGGATGCAATATATGGTATTAAAACTACAATGGAGTGCCCCCCCATGTCCGATGTTGGTGAGAGTCCTAAACTTCCGAGATAGGGACGTGATCCTCCGAAACGCACGGAAAGGTCCCCTGCTTCGCAGAAGCGGAGATGGACATTCCTAGAGGTCAAGAAGAAACTCCGGGAAGGCGGCTTCAAATATGCAATGCTGTTCCCGGCAAAACTTCGTGTGGAGGCTGATGGCAGGGCCTGGTTTTTCCAGCAACCGGAGTGACTGGCTGGAGAGCCGGCTAGTTCAGCATCTCAACGACCGGGACAGTGGCGAGGATTCATCCCCCCGAAACAGGAAGTGAGCAGCCCTAACGGTACGAAGGGACTCCAACAGATTTGGGCAGATCTACAGCTACATTGGGACAGGTACCCGGGGCACCCCTGGAGAAACAGCCGGGTGGGGGTACTCATTCAATTGTGTTAAATTGACCATGGAGCGAGACTCTACCTGGGGAACACACTGCTGCTATTGAAGGGGACTGGGCGGTGGAGTGGAACACCCCACATGGTTCTTTTTTTAGTGACATTTAGGGCAACAGGCACTCTGCTAGTTATTCATGGGCAGTTCGAAGCCCAGAGGGCAGGGAGGAGGTTTGTTGGATTGGGGGGTTAGATTTGTTTTCCGTTGAAGTTTTTTCATCGACCAGCTATGTAGAAGGCGTGACTGAGGCTATGAAGATTTTAATCAGTTCTAATGCATACACAGTGGGATAAGAGTGCTAGAATATTGAGTTGGAATGTTCACGGGCTTGGAGATAAAATCAAACGCAGTATAGTCCTCCAGTATATTAAGAAACAGGCCCCTGATAGTGTCCTTCTCCAGGAGACGCACTTGGTAGGAAACTCATGTAAAGCAATGTGCAGATGGGGATACAAACTGGTGGCGCATGCAGGGTTCACAACTAGTTCGAGGGGGGGATTGTGCTGAAAAACATGTTCCCCCTTAGTGTGACATCCACTTGGGCTGATGACAAGGGCCGCTACATAGGTATCACGGGTTCCTGGGAGGGGCGTACTATAACACTTCTGTCTACTTATGTGCCACCTGGCCACCAAGCTACTACATTCCAGGACTTAAGCACTATTCTCCTTTTACTGTCGGATAGTCTCTTGTTACTGGGGGATGATTTCAATTCAGTGGTCTCGGGTAAACTGGACCGCCATCCCCCACGTGAAATGGGGCATCCTCTAGATGGCTGCCAGACTTCCTTGAAGCCCTGGGGCTGGCAGACGGCTGGCGTACGTACAGCCCTGACAAAATACAACACATTTCCACTCTGGGGCCCACCACAGCCTTTCCCGACTAGACTATATTTTGGTCCCCAGCCCGCAAATATCACATATTCATGAAATCAGACACCTAGCTAGGGGCATTTCCGATCACTCATCGGTATGGGTATGTATACTCCTTGATCAGGTAAAAGTGGGAAGAATTGTCCCAATCAATCCCTGGTATCTCTGGGAACCCAAAATCCGTAGGGATCTCATCAAAATGATGGATAACTATTTTTGGGAAAACGAAGGCACAGTAGACTCATTCCAGACACTCTGGGAAGCCTTTAAGTCAGTAATCAGGGGGGAGGCTTTATCCCTCATATCTGGACAGAAGAAAGAACAACAAAAGGAGATATCTGACGTAGAAGACGAGATCTATCGCCTAGAAAGGGAAATGGAAACAGTGACCATACCAGAATCGCTCCACTTGCTGCGTCTTAAACAGGATAAATATAGGACACTGGTGATGGAAAAGGCTAAACGCTAGAGGATAGGGTACTGGATGGCCACCTCCCCGAGAAAACCATCTCACTAATATATAAAAAATGAATACATAATATGGATGACCCTCTTCAAGTTTTATGGAATAAATGGGTGGCAGATGGTATAGAAATGGACGATGAGGAATGGCAGTAGGCGGTCTCCTCTCCCAGAGTGGTAGCAATCCCGGCACGACTTAGGCTGGTGAAGCTCAAAATCCTACATAGAGTTTATGTCCCGGGACCCCGATTGGTACAGATGGGAAGGGCGAGCGAAGGGGAATGTCGGAGAAGATGCGGACAACAAGGCACCTTTATGCCCATCATATGGGAATGAGAACATATCCAATCATACTGGACAGAAATAAGTGAGGTAATAGGGGCCGTACTTGCAGTTGTTATTCGCCCGGAAGCACTTACATGTCTCCTGAACATATGGGAACTTACTGATTTGAGCACACACCAAACACAATGGGCCACTCTGGGGTTTATGCTAGCCAAAAGAAACATTGCTCAGGTCTGGAGAGCAGCGTCACGGCCCACAGTAGAGACATGGGAGGCAAATCTTGATTGGTGCATGTACAGGGAAAAGACAGTGTATGTGGCCCGAGGTTGCCCTAAAAAGTGGTCTCGTATATGGAGCCCGTGGAACTCGTATCGAGGAGACATATGTCTTCCCCCACGTAGTATTGACCTAGATGACCTGCTCACTCCATGATCTGTCCTTACTGTGTACAACTGTGAATGATGATTGTTTTATCCCGTCATGCCCCTAATGATGTTGATTTCTTTGTATGACTTGCTCTAAGTCGATGACTGTTAATAAAAAGATTTATAATAAAAAAAAACTCCTGCATGAAATAGCCAGACCTTTTACAGAGTTATCATTCCTTCATGTACTCATATAGGATGAACTCTCACCTATTTCGTGTAGTATGCTTTATCAGAGAGTTCCATGTCTTGAACTGGGATGCATTCGAGTACTAGGGTTCCCTGATCGTACAGTCTGCTAGTTATTAAGTCCCATAGTTTAGGTGAGGTGATGTTACTTATGTCAAAAACCAAAAGAAATGATGGACGGAGTGTTGAACATTGCAAGCACTCACCCCCAGTCAACTGAGCTGGGTTTAATCCATCACCGTTCTTTAGCCCACTTCACAGGGTCAGACTGATTTGCATATGGCCATGTCTGAACTGGGGTGGCAGAGTGGGCTAAAGAACGGTGATGGATTAAACCCAGATCAGTTGACTGGGGGTGAGTGCTTGCAATCTTCAACACTCCGTCCATCATTTCCTTTGGTTTTTGCTATGTTACTTATATCACCATTTATTTTTTTCATTTGTTAAACTATTACATCTATACTAAAATTCTAGCTGGATAAGCATAAAATGTTTTTTACAAGTGTCTCCGTACCACGAGATTAACAACAGGAGGCCAAGCAACAAACACTTCTGTTTTCCATTGACTTGTTTTGATGTTTGAATATTGGCCCTGTGGGGCCATGTGTCTTTCCCAGAAATATAGGTCTATCACATCAAATATTGTGAAACCACCCTGGCTTTATAGGGCATGTTCACCAACGGCAAAAGAGGGAGGAGTGATGGGGCAGGCTTCACAACAGGCTATTTGTGAGGTTGTCACTATGCAGCTCGTTTCCCAGGAGTAGTCATTGTAATCGCAGCCTGCACTCTGAAACAGATCGTGGCCAAATTGTCAAGCCTCACTCACAACAAACTGGGTGTGGGCAGCAGGAGTGCATAAGGCTTGAGACCGCACACTATATGCCGCATACCAAAGCATCTCTTGCCTCTCTGCTGCTGAGTCTCATAATTCTCTGCAGCCCTATCTGTGCCGCATCCGATCTGAAAAAGCAGTGCTACGGAGGATTAAAGGAACAGCTCTTATGGACCTGAACCTCCTGCTCTTCTGCAAATGTCAGTGAATGCCACTTTATAGGTGAGGTCGTAACGTTTGCATTAAAAGAGTGTATTGGATTGTTTCCCTTTAGAGCCTTCCTTAGATTATATCTCCACTCTGAGAGGCCTTTATTTAAATTAGTGGACCACACTCTTTCTGCTGTGACAATTTTAACAATAACTCAAAAGGCAAACCTGTTGTCTTGTTTCTTCAATATCATCCTTTTATTTTTAGGGATGAAACAACGTTATGGTCTATTCAACCATACACAAGAGAGGTTGTTGTACAGTGTGCATGCTGAAATATTTGAAGGTGCTCTCAAATGTGGCGCTCAAGGAAAGAGAGGGTCACTAGAGAAAAGTAATTGCTAGGGTCACAATCAGGGCCGGACTGGGAACAGCCCTGGCAGATTGCTGCTCGACTGGCCCTGGAGGGGAGGGGGCGCTAGTAAGATGCACTGCTCCTCCTGTTGTACAGGGGGCCGATATTGCAGCATTGCCCCCAAGTTACAAAACCAGCCCCACTGCCACACATTGTCCCCCACCCCTCCGGCCCCCCAGGGAAACGCCCAGTGCCCTCTACGGCCAGTCCGGCACTGGTCACAATATTTGGTCAAGCTTAGAAGCTGGGATGGAAACCAGATTTCCTGATTAGATATTGTGTAATTCAGATCCTGGATGGATATTGCATTTGTTCCCCCTTCTCCAATGATGAATATTGTATCAATGACCCAAGAGGCAAGTTAGTTGTCTAATGACTCCTGTACAAAGTCCTTAATTTCGCAACATTATGGTCTACTAAACCATATTCAAGAGAGGTTTTTATGCAGTGCAAATCCTAAACTGAATTACTTCAAGTTGCTCTCAAATTTTATGATCACTGACAGGCAGAGTGAAGAAAAGGAATTGCCCCGTGGCACACAGTCTGGCCAAGCTGGAAAGTTGTGATTGAAACCATGGTCTCTGGGTCAGGACCCAGGACCTAGTGTTGCCCTGGCTCCAATAACAATTTCTAACTGGCCAGGGCATGTTATGCAAGTGCAGTCAATAGTGTTGGTTTTTTCATAAGACATCAGCACTGGAAGAACCCCACTTCGTATAACAGCTCACCTTGGGCAGAAACAGGGAAGCATCTATTCTGCAGAGGACAGGTGCAGCTACGGTAGCATTAGCATAAGCAGTTACAAAATGGGTTACAGCAGTGCAAGCTTTAGTTCCTCACAGAAACAGCACGGCAAGCTTCTCTGTCTCACAGAAGGCAATAAGTGCAATCTTTAATTTCCTTAGAACGGCATTGCAGAGTTGGACATGCTTTCTTCACTCACAGAACATGAACGGTTAAGGCGTGAGTGATATGTAAGTTACAGACAGATGTCTGGAACAGCTGCTTAACTCACTGAGAGGAATGTATAGGCAGATGACTTAGTGAATATGCAAGCTCTGACTCCATTCTCACTTAAATGATAACCCATGTGAGCACCGTGAAAGTCCTGCTGCTGTCACTCTGAAACCTGTTTTTATTGACTCCATTTTTTCTCACCTATTGAGAAATTGCAGTAACCTAGTAGGTCGTTGCTTTTTTCGGAACAGGCTCAGCACATACTAAATAACTATGCTATAAACAGGCACACAGATGGCAATGGCAACCTCTTCTGAAATGTTTTAAATGCACGTGCATCAGGCTGTGAGCAATCCCGCCTCGGTGCTGCACCTGTTAAAATGCTGAAGGCCGCCAGTGCTTTCCCTACATTTATTTTCGTTCCTGAAACGTTTTGTGTTGAGACAGCCACAGACAGGTTTCATATGTTGTAGGACGGAGCAGGCTCCTGGTCTACAAACACGTGCAGTTTAGTAGCCTGCAGCAGCAGCACAATGTTACTTTAGACTTGTCAACAGTGCCCTCCTCAGGGCTTTGGTGGAATTTCAAGGAAGCAAATAAAAGAGGTCAATGAATTAATTGCTCTACTTCACGCAAGCTCTACATAAAGCCTTTGGCTACTCCAGGGATCATCGCGACACTGTGTCACACAGAACTGCAAAAACAAAAGCCCATTGTTATAAGTCACGGCAAGCAGAGTGCGTGGTTCGTCATGCGCATTGTTCATAGAGTACTCGGACATTACCTGCTTTTCATAGGACAGATCATACAGTTTATAAGTGGCGTAAAAAACAGGAGTTAGTATTACCCAATTTAATGGCACAGTGTAAGAAACTAAAGCTCTTCCAAAGTTTAACATTTGCTATTTTATAGTTTTATATTCTTTGGAACGTTTCCTTCTATTGTAATCATGTGTGTGGAAGGATTTGAACCACATGAACGTTAAGAACGATATATCAATGTAGCGTCTAATGTTTCCAACACTTGTTCTCAACTAAATTACTGACGGGGGCCAGTGTATCCATAATGGTGGGACTTAACTACCTCTCTTTGGTTTCCTGTATGCCCTGTTCCCATACGACAACTCACCAGACAACATATATACAACAGATTTTATAATGACACTAATCCACTTAACCCCAGTCATTGAGAGTTCCCTGAACCTATACATGACCCTACACCAACAGTACACAATAAACACACCCCTGGAATTCAAAGGAGTATCAAGGCCCAACCCCACATAGATGGGCAGGCCTCTGTCACCTTAACAACAAACCCATATCAAGTTATACTTCTGCCTTGCACCACAGATGTGGTACACGTTAGCTACACCGCATGCACCAGCAAGAGCACACCTTGGTTCCAATACATACTGTTGGCAAAGTGTTGCTGACACCTCATTAAGCACAATTATGTCAAGATATACCTATAGTTCCTCCTCCAACAACAATACATAGGTAAAGCCCTCCCACCATCATATGTACAATATATCTCACAACACGGCTTCAAGCCTAATAGCTGGCCCAGCGTTTGCCCACAGCACATCCATATTAAGTTATGCTCATACATCATTCTAGATCCACAACACACATTAGACACAACCTCCGACACCACCACACACAGACAACACGATTCTAATCCACATAATTAGCTAAGTGTGTGCCACCTCATCAGCACATCCATCAAAACTATATTCCTTCTTCACTTCACACCAAGAGTACTCACGAGAGACCACTCCAGCACCATGACCCACACAACAAAGCTACCAACCGTATAGTGGGTTAAGCATTTGCCACAACAACGCATCAGTGTCTACTGACCAATCTACACATCAACCAATTATAGAAGAAGATAACATAAATTTACCTCACCTGCAAGCACATTGCATGTCAAAAGCATAATTGTCAAAGATGGCTCACACACAGCAGACACCATAACCCAGTAACAGGCAATGGTAAACTCCAACAGAACAGAACAAACAGCAATGTTCTTCAGCATGCATACTGATGCACTGCATGTTCCACAAAGATCCATTACAGAAGATACCAATGACTATCCAGTCCATCAGAACATAAAAAATGAGTTCTGTTTTAACCTCACTGGCCACTACCCAAAATGACTCGCCGCTAGGCAATACGAAACCCAGCCAAACACAGCATCAGTGGTCTACTTTAAGCCCAAACCAAAACAGAAAGTCCCTAAATAGTATCTAAGTCACGTAGGTTATAAATAATGTTGTACACAGTGCTAGTAGTAAGGTATAATCAAAACAGGTCCATATAATTATACAATTTTAAATAATAACAAATCAGAGCAACACAGAGAAATAATACCAGACTTAATAAAAATGAGGATCTATAAAATGTATTCATTAAT
Source organism: Triturus cristatus (assembly GCF_964204655.1). Taxonomy (NCBI): domain Eukaryota; kingdom Metazoa; phylum Chordata; class Amphibia; order Caudata; family Salamandridae; genus Triturus; species Triturus cristatus. The sequence goes on from NC_140590.1 coordinate 1,048,052,126, forward strand.
AATACACAATCAAAGTTTAAAAAGAGCATTTCATATTAAAATACATAAATCACAATATCATTAGAAAACAAAGAGTCGACGCTGTGTTTTGGGGAGTCGATAAATGATCACCTTCTTCAGGACAGTTTTCTAAACATTTAAGAAGTTGCTTGAATACGGTTTGTAGAAATAATATTCTTAAAGTAAGGGACTGAGATTATCCCATCTATTAAAAACCTCTTTAAATAAGGAATCTGATAATGGAGGTTGTGTTTGTTGTGGCCACCATAATGTATATTGTTCTTCAGGAGGTCCAAAGGCTCTAAAATTAATTGATATGGCAGTACCAATAGCTGATTAGCCACGATAGGAGGCACTGTATCTACAGTCCAAGTCTTTATCGTTGTTTTAAAACATTCTGGTGAGTAGATTATTCCGATTATTATGATGAGATGGTCATGTAATCGAAGAAAAAATTAAAAACCTGATAAAACCAATATGGCCTCCTTGCCAGCAAACAAACATTCAGCCATTGATTATTCCAGAATTGTAAAGGGAGTCAAGATTCCCACATCCCTACAGGACCATCCAAATGGGAGCAACAGTATATACAGGTGGCAATAAGCTTGTAGGCCAAATTCAGATCATAGGTCTTTTATGCGGATCTCATTATGATGAAATAACATCTTATACCTTCCTTCAAAGCTTTTTCAGTTGTTGTGGCCTTCAAAAAGCTGCTAAGCATTTAAAAGCCTGAGAGCAAACCAAATGTTGGCAGAAGAGGCTGATAGTTTATTGTAAGTAACTTAACATTTAAATCCGTTAAGTCGACATAGAAAACTACTGAGTACAATTCTTTTAAATAGAGCAATGCTCGTATGTATATCAAAAGCACAAGGAGGCTGAAGAGTCATTGAATATACGTTGCTTAAAAGGAACCGGATAGGACGGCCACCCATAGTGGGTCCTTGATCACCATGGTAATGCAAGGATGCAAAAAAACAAAAAAAAGACTTAAAAAAATAGTATTTTGGTGATATGTGTTGATATAAGCCAGTTCTACCTCGCAGGCCAATTACACTATTTTTTCTCAAGATTTTAAACTTACATGCAATCTCTCCTGACCAAGAGATATGTGTGCATTTATCAGGTCTCACCTTTCAAGATTGGCAAATTAGTTCAGGTGGTGAATGTCAGTGTTGATGTGCAATCCAGAGTTAAAGTGCAGGTCCTAGATTCCGTTCCTGATAAGATAGTTCATGGACTATGCACCTGCTGCAAAGATCTTCATGTATTGCACATGGCATCTATTTGAATCTCTGCTGGGCTGACTGAGACTTTCATTCTTCTGAGTGATATGCTGAGTACTACTAAATTGAGTTAAAAAAGCATCCATGATTAAGGAGCAGGACACAATTTTCTTTTGTGTACTATATAATGGCCATTGTTGTATATTTCGTCACTGCAATACATTGTTGTATTGTTATGTTCCTTGCTTACCCGCACAACAGGATGCAGTTTATTTTCAGCAATTTTTGCTCTGTTGTTGTTATATCCACACTTTGTTAAATATCATGTGGAAGATCAGTGGTCTTTTCAGAAAGCTTGAACATGTTTATGTCGCTATCACTTCAACTTTCTGATGTGTGAATTGATGCTCATTTTTTTCTCTGCTTATAGCGGCATCCCCTCTGTCCTGTCCCTTTGACCTCTCACATTTTTAACGATCCAAAGTAAAGTTGACAACGGATGTGATCTGCTCAGCGATTACAGAGAGGGCGGGGCGCCATTTTTTAGGTCGAAGCTTACCAGACAATGTCAAGCTTTTATAAATGAAATGCTTATACTTTAGGACTACACCGCCTCTGATATGTGACATGTCTCCCACTGGAGACAAAAGCCCCCCCCCCCCCCGCCCCAGGCACTCATGTTTGCTAGCGGGCTGGAAATTAGGCATTCAGGAGGCGTACACCCATCAAAGGCTAGCCATACCTCTAGGGTGGGCTAGGGGGTCTGTAAGGCCGAGGATGGTCCATGACATCTTGAAAACTCCTAAACCTAGTGGGTTCTGGGTAGTTTGGTGACAGACACCCCCCAGATGTGGTCACCTCAGGGGCAAGATTAGCCACAGGATTAGTAGCCTATTGACTTCTAGCCCTCAAACCCCTAAACACCCCTTAAATCCAGGATTAAAGGGACACCCCTGACACCAGAACTCCAGATCTGCTCTGAAGAAGAAGAAGACAAAGAGAAGCTGTGTCAGCACACGGCAGGACTCCATGAAGAAGAGGCATAAAGTACTGCACCTGTGGCAGCCCCCTGCACCTGCCAGACTACGACTTGTTTAGGACCAGAGACTGGTTCCAAAAGGAAGGTGTACCCCTCTGCAAGCCAAATACTTCATCAGGACTCCCCAGGGCTGGAGGGACAAGGCCCCTGCAGTCGGCAGGCACAAACCGCACTTCCACATTCTGAAGAAGCACTGACCCCCGGGCTCTGTTGTGTACTAGCCCAGAACTAACTGATCAGGTACCTTCTGGGAAGCGTAGTCCTGATCCTCACTGAGTGTCAGCCATCTACAGTGTTCTCAGGACCTCTGGTAGAAGATTGACACAGTCATGACCTTTGCCAGGACCAAGGCTTGTTGGTGGTCAAGCTGACTACCAACTGCTTCACTCGTTGCCCCATGCGGAGGGAACCTTCTCAATTGTCCCCACTCCACTTCTGTGGCACAGTTGTCGAGTTCTTGCATCCCAAAGAGAGCTTCGTTGGCACGCCTGGTAAAGTCAACATTCGAAGTTCCATTCAGCACCATGGATGACAGGTACACCTTAGCACCCGAGACTCCTGAGCTAGGCAGAGCTGTTCTGCCTGGTTATCCTGGTCCAGGGCCCCCTCCAAGCTTCACCGCATAAGGGGCTCTTCTGCAGTCGCGGCTGGCATGACTCGTGGGTGAGGGGGCGGGGGGTCACGCGGGGAGGAGGGATAATTTAATTTTAAAAAACACAAAATTAACATACCATCTCCTCCGGTCCTGTGTTTCCTCTCTCCTCTCCATACAGGAAGCAGGCAGTCTCTCTCCCCTCCCCTAAGCCAATCACAACGCTGCAATGGTAGCGTTGTGATTGGCTAGTACGCCGACCCCATAGGCGTCTCTGGGGAGGCCATTTTCTCTATATGGGCTGCATGCAGGAGGAGCCGCCCCCTGCTCTTCTGAACTCAACCAGCAAGCATCGCTTTGTCAACTGTTGTTTTTGACAGCTTCTACAGGTCCCGTTCAGCACCAAGGACAGCCAAGTTACCTCTGCACCTGGACTCCGTGGGCAAGGTAAGATTGTTCTGACTGTTGCAGCTTGGTCTGTGAACCAACAAGACCTGAACTCTTAGGGGGTTCTGCTGAACACACCCTGCAAGTGACCGAGTGCCATCTCGGATTTTCCCCATTGACCGCAATGGTAAAGTTTGACAGCTCTGCAAAGTACTGATTTCTGGAACACTTTAAAATTGATAACTCTGTTATCTGCCTTGTATTGACTTCATTTATGGTGTCTTAATGTATATAAAAATAAGCTCTATTTTTATATAAATTTAGGCAGGTCGCTCCCCACGCCGCACAGCACCACCTGTGTGCCCGTGCCCTTAGCCCAGCTGCCGCTGCTGCTGACGGTGTTCGAGGCCCTCCTCCACCCGCAGGCTACCACCTGCGCCTCATCCCTGGTGGCCAGTGGTAGGCCGAAGGTTTGCTCTTGCTCGTGTTCTCTGTATTTTGTTTTTATTTGTTTTATTGTCTTATTTTGTTTTTCCTTCTTCCCTCTTGTGCCATTACAGTGCCTTTTTGCCTTCTGTACCTCTCGCTGTTCCTCACTCTCGTTTTCCCGCCGCTGCGTCCCCTGCGGCCCTGCCCCCCCGCTCTCCCATTCGTCTGCTCCCACCTCCCAGTTGCTCCTCCCTCCCACCTCCCCTTCTTAAGGCGGCCGCGCGCTCTAAGGCACGCCCGTCTGCACCCGTCCGTGCCTCGACCGTGCCCAGCACCAGAACCCCTGGCCCTCGTGACCGCCACGACCCCGGTCTCAACTACGACGCCAACACCCTCCACGCACTCAACACCGGACGAGCACACACCTGTTTTCTGGCTGCCCCAAAGTGCACCAAAGGACCCTTCTCCTGCCGGAGCTGCAGCTTTACCAGTCTCCGAGCCGCCAACCCACCCTCCAGGACAGGATGCAACCACCTCAGATGCATACTACTGAACACCCGCTCCTCACGCAAACACGCCGTCGAACTCTGGGACCTGCTCGACACATCCTCCCCAGACGTCGCCTTCCTGACAGACACCTGGATGAACGATTCCTCGGCACTGGACATCGCCATAGCCATCCCGGATGGCTACAAGATCACCCACAGAGAACGCACCAACGGAATAGGAGGGGGAATCGCCATCATCCACAAGTCCACTCTCAAGGTCTCGACCAACTCCGACGACACCCTCAGCACAGCCGAACACCTGCACTTCCAGATCCACACTGATCCCAGCACCACCCTCAGAGGAACTCGGATCTACAGACCCTTCGGACCCCGGCCTCAGTTCAGCGACTCCATCGCCGACTTTGTCAGCACACACACCATGACCGCCACAGACTACATCCTCCTTGGAGACCTGAACTTCCACCTCGAGAACAACAACGACACCAACTCCACCACCCTGATCGCCAACCTCGCCAACCTCGGACTCCGACAGCTCTTCACAACATCCACCCACTCTGCCGGCCACACGCTTGACCCCATCTTCTCCGCAAGCTCCCACGTCTCCTTCAGCCACACCACCGAACTCCACTGGACCGACCATCGCTGCTGCCACTTCACCTTCCAGAAACCCACCACGCACCACCGCACCCAACAGATCCCCTGCCGCTGCTGGAGCAAAATCACCGAAGACCAGCTAAACACCGCCCTCGCCCGAAGCCCACCCGCCGACCCCACAGACCCCGACGCGGCCGCCAGCTACCTCAGACGCTGGATCGACAACTGCACCAACACCCTCGCTCTGATCAAGAAACCCTCCAACAGATACACCAACAAGAATGCCAGCTGTTTCTACGCGGACCTGCAGACCTCCAAACAAACCTGCCAAAGAATAGAGAAGAAATGGCACCGCGAACAGACACCGGAAACCCACATAGCCCTCAAGAACGCCATGCGCCAACACCCTCACCTCATCAGATCCGCCAAAAGGACCTCCTTCAAGTACCGCCTCGACAACAATGCACACAACAGCAAAGAGCTCTTCAACGTTGTGAAGGAACTCTCCAACCCCAGCTGCAACACCAACAACATCCCACCATCGCAAGACCTGTGCAACTCCCTGGCCACCTTCTTCCATCGCAAGATCACAGACATCCACAACAGCTTCGACAACCAGACCATCACGACAGCCAACGGCACCTCAGACCCCACGACCACCACCCACAACGACCACCTGCTCACCTGGACTAACATCAACGACGACGACACCATCAAAATCATGAACACCATCCACTCCGGCTCCCCGTCAGACCCGTGCCCACACCACATCTTCAACAAAGCCAGCGCCACCATCGCACCCCATCTCCGTAAGGCCATCAACATCTCCTTTGAGACCGCGACCTTACCGGAGAGCTGGAAGCACGCTGAGATCAACGCCTTGCTCAAGAAACCCAAGGCAGATCCGAGGGACCTTAAGAACTTCCGGACCATCTCCCTGCTCTCGTTCCCAGCAAAGGTCATCGAGAAAACCGTCACAAGCAGCTGACCCGCTACCTCGAGGAGAACAACATCCTGGACCCGTCCCAGTCCGGGTTCCGCAGCAACCACAGCACCGAAACTGCCCTTATCGCCGCCACGGATGACATCAGGGCCCTGCTGGACAACGGCGAAACCGCAGTCCTCATCCTCCTGGACCTATCAGACACCTTCGACACGGTCTGCCACCGCCCCCTAGGCACACGCCTCCACAATGCAGGGATCCGAGACAAGGCTCTGGAATGGACCACCTCCTTCCTCTCCGGCAGAACCCAGAGCGTCCGACTCCCCCCTATCCGTTCCAAATCCTCCAAGATCATCTGCGGCATACCCCAAGGACCATCCCTCAGCCTGACATTGTTCAACATCTACATGGCCCCGCTCGCCCACGTCGCCAGACCGCACGACCTCAACATCATCTCCTACGCCGACGACACACAGCTGATCCTCTCTCTCACCAAGGACCCCCTCACTGCCAAGACCAACCTCCACGAAGGAATGAAAGCCGTCGCAGACTGGATAAAGCTGAAGTCAGACAAGACGGAGGTCCTCATCCTCTGCTCCACCCCCTCAGCCTAGGATGACTCCTGGTGGCCGACCGCCCTGGGAGCAGCACCAATGCCCACCGACCACGCACGCAACCTGGGGTTCGTCATCAACTCAACACTCTCCATGAACAAGCAAGTCAACGCCGTCTCATCCTCCTGCTTCAACACCCTCTGCATGCTCCTCAAGATCCACAGGTGGATCCCCACCGACACAAGAAAAACGGGCACCCAGGCCCTCATCAGCAGCAGGCAGGACTACGGATACGCCCTCGGGAGCCCCGGCCAAACTGCTGAAACGACTACAACGCATACAGAACGCCTCGGCCCGCCTGATCCTCGACATCCCTCGACACAGCCACATCACACCCCACCTGAGAGACCTGTACTGGCTGCCCGTCAACAAGATGATCACCTTCAAGCTCCTCACCCATGCACACAAGGCACTCCACGACACCAGACCAGCATACCTCAACAGACGACTCACCTTCTACACCCCGAACCGCCAGCTCCGCTCCGCCGACCGCACCCTTGCCACCATCCCCCGCATCCAAAGAGCGACATCCGGCCGCAGATCGTTCTCCTACCTCACCACCAAGACCTGGAACACCCTCCCGATTCTCCTACGGCAGACCCAAAACCTACTAACTTTCAGGAGGCTACTCAAGACCTGGCTGTTAGAGCAGTAGCAACCCCCCCCAGCGCCTTGAGACCCTCACGGGTGAGTAGTGCGCACAAATTCCTTGATTGATTGGATTTCTTTCGAGTCGTGCCAATTACTTATCGTCACTGATGGCACTGTAAAATGCCTTGCACATGTTCCTCTAAGCCTGTCTGCTCTTTGCCACTCTACCAGGCTTGAGAGAAGAATTACTAGTGTGACTCCGAGGTCCACTTTTGGATATCATGTCAATATTACATGGAAAGGCCTCCCAGCCATACCACATAATATTATCACCTTGCTACAACTGTACTTCTATTAATTATTCACAAACTGCATTTTTCTAGTAACTTAAACTTCTGTAGTATCTTACACTTTTGTAGTAAGCCCATTGTTACACATGGCCAACCACTGATTGCACCCTTCCATACAAAATAATTAATGTAGGGACTTAAAGTAAAAACTCATAGGACATGATGATAAATTAAAGTACTTAAAATAGTTAAACATATATTTAAATTAAAGTTACAAAATATATAAAATTAGTAAATATTTATGTAATGTTAAATTAAAATAGTTAAACTATAAATAAGTATAAATTAATGTAAAACAATATACACAATTAGTACATATTGGCTATTTAATTATAACATATTTATCCCTATTTCGAAACTGAAAAATTATGTAAGATTATTGTTACATTCTTTTTTAAATTCGAAATAGATTAATATTCATATATTAAATGAAAATGTATTAATAATATGGAATAATCTAACAGTGATGCTATATTATGTTTTAAGTTCAAAATAGGTTAAAAACCGTTTTCTAATTGAGTAATAAATATGTACTCATTTTATTTATTTTTTAACATTAATGTACATTCATTTTAATTTTATTGATCCTGCACGCTCCAACTAACCACTTTGGCTTCTTGTGTTAAGAGACCCAGGGGGCTGCCTGTGTACCAGGGGCCTATGCAGCCATTTGGGCACTATACTGTGCCTCTCTACCTGTGTGGCAGAAAGGAGAAACATGAGATATGGCAGGGTGTATCTGGAGTGGACCCTATGTCCCAGAATTCATCACTTAATGCTGACGTGTTGTGTCACTTCCACCCTGAAAAGAAAACCTGGAAGAGGCCGTGGTCATTCTATTTCTCCTCACAAAAGAATTCAACCCCCGAGAACACTGCTATTCAATAGTATTCAATAGTATTCCTTGAGCGTGGCTCCTGATTCGATTCACTTTCCTGCTGGTCGATTCCTTGGTGTTTCCTGCACTTTCAGGTTTCAGGTTATCATGCAGGATCCTGATTAGGAGCTAGAATTTTACTACTGGTGTGCAGCTACATTATTTGCTGCTGGCTTCACTTTTAGACCTTGCCTACCTACCCGTGAGGATCTCAAGGCGCTGGGGTGGAGGATGGGGGGGGGGGGGGGGGGTGTGCAGTTCCGGGTCAGTTGAAGAGCCAGGTCTTGAGGCTCTTCCTGAAGGTGCTGAGTGGGGGGGCTTCTGATGTTAACTGGGAGATCGTTCCAGGTCTTCTGCCTGCTCTCGTTCTGTGGATGCGTGGGGTCTCCGCCATTATGTATGTAGAACACAAATATTTACAGAGGGCTTTGGATAAGGTAAGCTGATTGCTTATCATTGGTTGGCCTTCTTGTCAATTTCATTTGCTTGCTTCTTATGCAATGGGTTGTATTCCTCTTCTTGTGTTTGACCCTCCTCTTAAGCATAGATTCTTAAGAATCCTTTTGATTGGATCACTTACAATAACTGCTTACATTCAGGGTCCTACTTTTTTCTTTTTGTTCCTCCATTGCTTCCCCACATCTCCCTCTAAATACTTCCTCGAGCCATGCTGCTCAGCAGTAATCTGTTGCTCCCCCTCCGTTGCTCCCCGACGTCTCCTGTTCCATTTAATATTTCACTTTTTTTGAAGGGCAAGCAAGCTGCAATTTACTACCGGTCTACTTCTTTCTGAATAATGCAATCGTACTTACTTTTTATATTTTTTTTAATCCATGAACTAATGTGGAATATTAAATTAAAAAGAAAAAGAAATAGCTGCTGCAGTGTCAAGATACCTGTGGGCGTCCACAACTTAATGCATGTACGCGTATACGGCATCACACTAAGGCCCACCATAGCATTATGATGCACACATGTAAATGCATGATGACATGTTCAAGTACACATCATCATTGTAGGGCTTCTTTATTTTTTTGCTGCTACTCTTCTGCAATGTCAATTACCATTTGTTTTTATTTTGCTGATGCTAAACAGCAGCAGCAAAAAGCTTTTGCAAAGCAAAAAATGCAAGACTTATTGGCTTTGGCAATGCATGTTGAACCTTCTTTTTAGTGCTCCTTGGGACATCTTGGGTATTTCTTGTTTGGTTTTATCTCCATTCCATCCCTCTGCCAATTGCTACTAACTTTTTAGGTAGACATATTTACTTTTGCTAAGTAGTTTCGATTGTTTTTGTATCCTTAGTTATGGAGAAATGTAGTTGCACTTAGTGACGTAACCAGATTAGCTCTCTATTGAAGTGTGGTACCCTGCTTGTACCTGCTCCTTGGCCAATTTTCCATACCAGGAAAATGCAATGGTTCTTTTCCTTACATACGTGGTTTTACATGACATTACTTCTCCCTCTTATTGTACTCCGCCTCTTCTACTTCCAGACACTGACTGGAAGCAGAGGATTCTTGTTTATGTCCATGGCCCACTCTCCCCCTAGCAATGTCACCAACATGCTGCATGGTTACAATATTTATAGGGATTGTGGATCCATGAGTCTATGGGTAGAAGTCTTTCACTGATAAAGAACCAACATTTACACCAAGTACAGTCGTCGGCCCCTAACCCTGGCAGGCTGCCCTGAAGCCCTTGCGCATGAAAGGCGAATCAATCATTAGTCACAGGGTTGGTACCAGCAGCTTGGAAGAAAGCATTAGTCACACCATTACCATTATCCAATCTCTCAGCTCCCATATCTGGTCAAGATCGCTAAAAAAACATGCCAATAAAATACTGGCAAATTCATTATAATCTAACAAAAAATTTGAACCAGAACAGATGGGCTTTATCCCATGGCATGGAATCAGCCTTCATCAAGGCAACAGACGAGTTGAGGATGAGGGTTGACGGTGGACAGACTGCAGTCCTGATTTTGCTAGATCTGTCAGCAGCGATTAACACCGTCAGCCACCAGATCCTACTCAACATATTAAAGGAGATAGAGGAATAAGGCACTTTCTTAAAGTGGATTGAATCCTGCCTAACAGAGAGATGTCAAGCAATTTATCTTCCCCTTTTAGATCAGAATATAAAGACATCTAGCATGGAGTGCCACAGGGCTCTGCCCTAAGCCCAATTCTGTTCAATGTATACCTAAGCCCCCTGCTGACACAAATCAAATCATTTTGGCTGTCCTTCATAAACTATGCAGATCACACCCAACTAATAATATCTCTGGATAATGATGACCCTAGCCACCTGGATGAATTCCCCGATTGCATAACAGAGATGGCAATTTGGCTCAGCAATAATACAACAAAATTTAAAGGAAGTAAAACAGAGTTCTTCCTGTGCTGTTCCCCCAGCAAAGTACCATGCCAACTTCCAAATAACTTCTGACCATGGACAAATGTTACAGACTTAATTACAGCTCAGTTAGTGGGAAGTCTAGGAGTCCAGATAGATATAAAAACTCTCCATGGAAGTTTAGGTCAATAGGACAGTAGCCACATGCCATGGACTTATGGGGACTTTGAGAAAAACTGTTCCCTTACTTTCACAGCCAGCAATAAAGATGGTTGTACCGAGTACAATATAGTAAGTAGGATTCTCTACTGTAATGCCCTCTTACTGAGAATTCCAGATTTTCTGCTTAAAAATCTTCATAGCATACAAGTAACAGCGACCAAACTAGCACTTAATAAATCAAGGTTTGATTCCGCAAAAATATCCTAAAAGAACTCCACTGGCTACCAGTGAAAGAGAGAGGATTTTCAAAGCCTTGTGCATAGTCCACAAAGCCTTAAATGGCTCAGGGCCAAGACTCCTACAGGATAAATTTACCTATTACAAACCTGTGAGGAGGTTAAGATCATCTACAGATAACCTAGTTTGTGTACCCAGATTTAAGAAAACTAGGGTAGGAGGTGGTCTTTCCAGTCAAGGCAGCACAACTCTGGAATAATCTATCTATCTCCTTCAGAATACATAGAAATGTAGTAAGTTTTAGGAAGAGCCTAAAAATCTGGATCTTTCCTAAATAAGTTAGGGTGGTGCCTGCCTCCTTTAAAAAAATAATATTGGTCTCCCCCACTTAATCTTACTATTAATCGCTGATAGCGCTAACATGCCACCAGCATAACATGTAGGTAAAATGTAAATCATACTAAATACATTACTCCACTAAAGTACTATGACCCACTATTTCACTCTAAATGATGATATACATCTGTATTCTACCCAAATCTTGCATTAAAATAAATTTGACAAGTGGCCCTTACAAGAGCTTGAAGTAATGAAATACTGTTAAGAAAATAACTTTACAACATTCTTTCAATGGGTGTATCCAGGAAGGCCTTCTCTCGCTAGACTTTTTAAAAGAACAGAAAAGTTTTCTAGCATGTTCTGGTTACCTAATATTGATTGAATCATAAAGTCATCTGCGTAGGGTTTTTTCACTATATTAATTATCTTAAATATACACCTATGGATATGTGCACATGCTTTAGATTACAAGCTTGCCACCTGGTTTATGGTATTTATTTAAACATTCTGTGTTTTTAGCCATATTTATTTTTGGGCCATCTAATCAGCATTCATTCATATTTAGCTAGTATTTTTGGCTTAACTCGCGTATTTGCACATCTAGCTGATACATATGCACGCATACCGTGATGCCTGTTGAGTTTTACCACTTAAAGTAGCCAAATATAATTTTTAAAAAGCCCACACGAAAATTTTAGCAATATAGCAAATATTTTGAGATATGCAATTATTTAAGGAAATCTTAAACTTTTTTAGGTCTTACCTGCGTGAGCATGCGCTGCGAGACTCTTGTATTCTATAATGGGCTTTGAACCACACCATTACTTACCATTCGCTTGCAACGCTCTCACTCTTCTTTGCTGCCTTTTAATTGGGCAGCACTTGCCATGCGTCACTTCCTTTTCTTTCGGTGGTGCATGGACTTAGCACAGATTAAATAAACGTAATTAGTGTCCTTCTGCTGGCCATCTGCTGCTCGCACTGTGATTCAGCTAATATATCTTTTTTTTTAATGAAGACGCTATGACACTGTCAACTCTGGCTGCATCATAGTGCTTTTTTTTAACCTTCCACCACCTGCCCCTTTCCTGGTTCTTCTCCCATCCAGCCCCTGATTCTACTGTTCTCTAACAATCTCCCTCCCGTCTGTGTTTCTTTCCTCCTGCGCAGAAGTAAAAGAAATGCTATGTCATGGCAAACGCTGGCTGCTTCATAGCGCTTTTTTTAACTGTCCTGTTACCCACCTGTGCCCCCTATTACCCACCCCACCAGATTGCCAAAGCCAATAGGTAACCCATAGGCAAGAACTATTAGCTTTGCTAATGCTTGTTTAACTTCCCATGCTGTCAATCTGAAAACCTATTGTCCTGGAATTCATAAATGCCAGCTTGGAGAGTCACTCAAAAGAAGTCCAATTTTCTGTATTTTTTTCCCTTTTAGAACTAAAGACTGACACAAATTGCATTGTTTTCTCTCTATATCCTTGAAAATCTGTATAAACTGTAAACTAGAAACCTTCATTATAAGGCATTCAAAAAGCTCAATGAGTTAATCCATCTCTCGTAAAAATCTTTGGGCATCCTGAAGTATTTTGGTGGGAATTCTAGAAGTAGTTAATAATAACATGTGTTAATTACAGTGCTACAAAACTGCCTCTACCTGCATTTTACGTTTGTTGCCAAAAGACTACTGCATTACATGTAATAGTCTTTTGATAACAAAGGGGGAGATTTACGAAATTTCCATGCAACGCAACGCACCCTCCCGCGAGCTTTGAATTGCGCGACAGGAAAGGAGCAGGATAGCGCCATATTTTCAAAGATATGGCTCTCTCCTCCCCTTTCCCTTGCGCCGGCACTGATTACAGCTGCCGTGCACCACGCACCTCCTTAGCGCCCTAGCTCTAGGGTGTGTGTGTGAGTCTAGCATAGGTTTTGTACAGGAAGGGTATCCTTCCTGTACAAAATACTATGCCTAGACACGAGGGAACGCTTTTCCCACTTTGTATGCGTGCTGCACAGTGCAGTATGAATGCAAAGTCGGAAATGGAGGGAAAAATGAAAGCATTTATCCTTCCTTGTGCCTAGTTTAAAAGGGCGCAGGTTTCTCACGCTAAACCCAATCGACTGTATTTAGTAAATTGGGTTTAGCATGAGAAACCTTGGGTGGTTGCATGGGAACGCCCATGCACCACCCTTGACATGCCCCCATGGCGCAAAGTAATGCGAAGCAGCGCTATGCTTGTTTAGCGCTGGACAGTAAATTCGAAAAACCCGATTTTGCGCCATTTTGCGCCACTTTTGTGATACAAACATGGCGCAAAATCTTAGTAAATCTCCCCCTGAAAATGCAGCTTTCCCATTGTAATGTTTCCCAGGTTCTTCGCCAACTATTAGTGGCTTCACACTATGCTTGAGAGGCTGTGATTTATGGTGCGAGATGGCCACATCACTCAGTTCACGCAGTGATTCATACCCTGCAGTATGAACTGCTTGGTCTCTCTCTGCCAATCAGAGGCTTGTTTCTTACTGCAATCACAAATAAATATCAAATCAATCGTGACAAGAGAGTTATTTTTTAGGTCTCGCCTGACCCAGCGCATGCGCTGGTCTGGCGAGACTTATTGAGAGGGCTCCAAAAAGTGCTACCAGACCAGCCTACAGTGCATGTGCATGGCTAAACACTTATAAGGTCCCAAAGGCGGGACCTATTGGCTATGCCAATGCTTGTTAAATTCCTGACATCAGGCTCAGCAATGTTTAGGCTCAGCAATGCTAATCTTTAGACCTGGCCTTCTAGGATGTCACTTTCAAAGTGAGCAGAATCTGTTGGGACATTGGTGGTAATAAGGGGGTATTTAAAGTGATGATAAATAGGATCAGAGTATAGAATAAGAGGAGAAAAAGCAGAACACATGAACACCGACTGGATAAGACTTTTCTATTCAAATTCAGACTTTACTATTTTTGGGGGTGCTTCGCCAATTCAAGTGTATGCATACGTCTGTCTTTCTGTGGGTTTAGGAGTATTCAATATAAATCTAACATATATTCTAAGTGACATAAAAACTGAGAGTTTGCCAATTCGAACATGCCATCCAGTGAGTAAAAGTTGAGCCATGTAAATAATTCCAATTCAAGAAATGCGCCACCTACGTATAAGTGGCTGTGGCAGCCCCATGTATGCATAGACCGAGTAAGTGAGCTATTGGGAAGGACACTCTGATTATTTCCCACTTGTCATTTTGATGAGTCTGCTGGCTCCCTCAAGATGTAGGAGATGGGGCTTCCCCTCAGAACTCTACACAATGCTGTTTTTCACTCTGAATCAAAGGCTGCAGTCATGGAGCAGTTGCAGATCGATGCCATTCAGGGGGCCTTTAAAGACTATACGGGGGATCTGTATCTCAGAACACTTTGGAGTACTGGAGTCATTAAGACGTTGTCCCTGAGGCCACTACCTGCTCCTTAGAGAAGCAATAAGCAAACTCCCAGGAGAGTACAGAACTCCATGATATTACCATTCTGCTCCTTCTATTTAGGGAAATAGCAAACCGCGAGATTAAATGTCTTGGCAAATATGGGGCAGCTAGAGTATATGTGAAGAAGGGCATCCGAGTGTGACTCTGGGCAGACTAATGCGACCACCATAAGGTCCTGGTGACATATTAGGTATGAGGAGTGAGGAAGATGCATGGTCCTATGATCCAAAGTGTAACCGTGCAGCCCATATATACCAAATCTGTACTCATTGAGACCAGCGGGCTCTGACAGCGCAATAGCAGAATGCTTGAAATGGATTACTTTGGCATGGCTATAAGACAGTGATAGTGAGCCACTTATGGACCCCATAACTGTTGTTATGAGTTGCAACTCTATTGTCAAGCATGCTTGGTTCATGCGCTGGGTACGACGGGCTCAATGACTTCAATAAACAATACATTAATATACTCACTTCTCACCAGCTTTCTTTATATGAAGAGGCAAAGATTAATTACTCTGTACCCTCTACTTGTTACATCACTGAAGCTTGATGAGTCTTACAGGCCTCTGATTTTATTTAACACCAGAAACAAAATATTAGCAAAGATCCTTGCTGATAAGCTCCTCTCAGTCATGCCCTGTGTTATTCATGCAGACAAAGTGGATTTTGTTCTTGACTGCTCCACATCACATGCTCTTTGTGCCATAATCGCATTATTGCACCTTCTGCATTAGCAAGTGCCAGCATGGCTGTGTTCCTGGATGTGAAAAACACCTTTGACTCCCTGGAGTGAGCCATTATGTTTGCCACTTTACAGAGGATTGAGCTGGGTCTGAACTCATAATCTGAAATAAGGTGTTCAATGATAACCCTGTGGTCCACAGCAGTGTCAACCAGTTACTATTGAGTCAGAATTAGATATCGCGGAGAGCTCACAAATTTCCCTCTTATTCCAGTTTGCATTCCTATAGCCGTGGGTACTGCAGTCTCTATATATATTGATGAGATTTTGTTATAAGTATGCGACTCTGCTCTAAATTTGTCCCTGATAATATGTAAAGAAATTCTCTTTTGCGGCATCTCATATCTGTCCATTAATTTGATTAGTTCCATTGTTTCCCACTTATGTCGGCCAAACACGGTATCAATTCTCTCCTTAAGAGCAAGATTGACTTCTTCGATGGCAGGAGTCCTCTGTTTGTTATAGGGACTTGCAAATATATAGGGATCTGGTTATAGTGCTTAGTGGCAACCATAACATATACATCAGCAAGAATATGAGCCTGGTGGATTGTTGGACCTCGCTTACACTTTACTTGGAAGACAACATCATTCTCATGAAAATGATGGTTCTCATCTTTACTACCATTCCAATTCTACTGCTGAATACTTTCTTTACAGTCCTACAGGCATTGATGATAGTGTGGCGTGGTTCGACAAACAATCCTGCCAGGGTAGGAAAATTCTGACTATACCTTAGTGCAAAAGGGGTTTCTCTCTCTTTGATTTTGAACCAATTTTTAGCTCACCAGGCATATTTTAGCACATTTGTGCTCCATCCACAGCCACATCTTCCTCATCTGATAATAGAGAAGCATGTTGTATTGCCAGACCCTCTCGCACCTGTACTGGTGAAACCATTACGCAAACATCAAGTAGGTTGCCTGAACTGCATGGGGTTGGCTTGGCGTCATCTGGTCTAATACATGGCTACTAAAACACTTTGTTCCACAAATCTTCACTGGGGTAATAACCCTCTGCTTTCACTTGCTTTGGAACTTAAGGCACATATCGTGTATAAAAGACATTTTTCCAGATAGCCATTTTTAGACCACTCTCCAGTTCAGAGCTAAAGAGGGTGTCACCATCTGGATATATGTTTCTATTTCAGGTTGAATTGTGAAAACAAGCTTACAGCTGGTTCTCCTAGAATTACAGTAGCTTCAGGCTCTTTCCTAGGTGACCCTTCACCTGGACCCCTGACATTTAGTGTCTGGCACTTACAATGGCACTATCCTAGCCTGAAACTCCATTGGGTGAGGGGACAGTGAAGTAGAGATCGAAGATCACCGCTGCCATGAGCAATGGACATATTGCTGTGTGCAGACAAAGGCTATCTCTCTGGACGGTAGACAAAAGTGACTACAGTGTAAGTTTCAGCAAAGAATATACTATGCACCAATGGGCATTAAGGCCTTCAGACTGGAGGTTGATGCTAGCAGTAGGAGACCAGAGGCAGACTTCCTGTATCTGGCTTGGTCCTGTCAGGTGACTTCTTACGACAGGATGTATGTGCTAATATAAGTGCAATAATAGGTTACAAAGTCCAACCAACCCCACTTACTCTGCTCCTGGATTGTGTTTTTGATCTCAAGCTCATTCCATGAATACACAAATCTGCTGCTGCTGTGGGGTCTAGAGACCAATGATATGGGCAAAAGCCCTGCCCTAATGACCGCGGATGACGGACACTGTTTCCTGTAATGACATGGTGCTACCTCCTATCGGTAAACTCAGGGATATATGGTGTCCAGGCGTGCAGCAGAGAGAGTAAGCCTCACCCAATCTCCATTACATACAGAAAGACTATCGCTGAGGCCATGACAATTAGAATGGTTAGTGATTGTTGTATGACCAGTGGTATCGCAGGGATTAAGGCCTCTGGGAAATGTGCCCCCCTTATGTACCGCCAAAGGTTCTCTGACACATAATCCTCTACATTTCTGCCCTTTTATTTCCTACAGTGTGACTGTTCAGAAATGATTTGTGCTGTCTGCACCTGCTGAAGCTATATGCTGTGTTTTTGCTATAGTTGTTCTAACTATACTTTACAAAAGTGAATAAGGTTGAAAAAAGTGTGGCAGGTCAAAACCGTATCAGGAGTTCGGTTGACCCATCTATGTCTTGAGCCTAGTACGTATCAAGAGGTCTTATTAGAAACAATGCAGGTTTTTGTCACAGTGTCATGCATCCCATTAACAAGGTGCAGAAAAAGTAAAAATAAAAAGTGCAAACAATAACTGCCACTAAATGATTCCCCTCAAAGTTTCTCTTTACACATATTATCTCTCCATTGTGTAGACAATTTAGTCATTCTAGTTTATAAACCCACTCTGATTCCGAGTGAATGCGCAAGATCAGTACTGCTAGAGTAATAGATTTCAAATTAATACAGAGAAAATCAAAATTAAGATATTTGGGAGAAGGCCTGATAAATCTTTAAGGTGGCTGGATGGAAAAAACTGGAAAAAGTAGATAATTAAACAAGCATTGGCATAGCCAATAGGTCTTGCCTTTGAGACCTTATAAGTGTTTTGCCAGACTTATTGGCTTTGCTAATGTGTTTAGGCTATGTTGAAAAGCATTGTACCTGCTGTGCAGCATGTTGAGAAGTCATAATAAAGTAATAATAATTGTTGCCTTTTATGGCTATCCTGTGAATGATGTCACAATAGGTCTCAGACCCATGACAGACATAATCAGACATTGTTGGCGATTGCTGGATATGTAGTGCCAGTACTAGGTAAAGAGAACTGTTTTTCCCTTCCCTGGATGACCCCTTTTAAGTGCTAATGAGGCTAATCTTTTCCCAGGCAGTAGTTATTGTCAGAGATATTGTTTTTAGTAAAGCACTTTCACTCACCCCCTGGGCCTTTTGTGTGCATTTAAAGAAACCTCTTAAATATAAACATAGATGCACAGATAGACACACACAAACGTGCAAGCACAGAAACATAGAAACATCCATGCACAGACAGACATGTTACGAAATCAAAGCAGCATGTATCATGTTTGAGAACAAGTGTTTTGCTAAAGGGGAAGTAGCAGCAGCAGATGGAAGTAAATAGGACAAATATTGTTCAAGTGAGGCTACAAAGAGCTGTGCTACCTTATGAAATATTTACGCCCACTATTAGCAACTGGGATTTTACCCATGAGTAATATCTCCACGACAGGCTTGGAGAAGGTCCGCTATTTAGTCACTACAACAAAATTACCAAACACACAAAGCTCGTTTAAAGGATATTCCGAGGCGCTAAAGAGCCAATTATAAATTGCGTTGCTACACACCATATACACAGTATTAAGAATGTGCCAATTTTGGAGCTGGCCTCAAATGTCTAGTCTAGGTGAAGGAGCTAGCGAGATTGAAGAGCTAAACACTGCCCCCTTATTTAAACTATGTGTAAAACCTAGGGATGGGGTTCAATTTAATAAACCAAGCTTGTGTGGCTGCTGCAGATCCGGGATGAACAGTTTAACTGCGCTGGTACCATTAAGCAACTACTTTAAATTAGGCTCAGTTCACCTTCGGAAAACTACAACTCCCCATAATGTAATGGGGTTCAATTTCACACTTTTCCATGAATTATTAACTTTGGAGGTTTGCCAATGCTATTCACATTTAGGTCAATACAGGGCACAGTGACTCAGGGCTGGCTTTAGGGCTGGATTTAGGGCGGTGCGACCAGTGCCACTGCACCGGGCGTCAAGCTAGGGGAGGCGCAATGTGTGCTCATAAATCCACACCATTCGCATCGCCCAAAAGCTTGCAGTGCGCACCATTATCGCTCTTTCATTTCCGCAACGTGAGTCCTCGTAGAAATAAAAGAAAGACAACTGTGTTCATGCGTGCCATCATATATTAAGTCAATTTACCACCAGACCCCGCCGTTACTGCTCTGTATTCTCAGAACAAATGCTTGGAGCCGTCCGGGAGACAAAGAAAGCTGCGTTCCTTTTCGTGGATTAGCACTAGCTTTGTTCTTGGTATTGCATTAAAGGTCAGTTTCCTCACATTAATTGTTCCACCAAAGTGTTTTACGTGACGTTCACCTGTTTCGTTTTAAAAATTTGCAATTGGAATTCAGCTAGAAAAAAGCCATATAGTAAGTAACATTTTACATGGTACGGTGTTTAAAAGCTATACAGAAAGCAACATTCAGCTTGGTGCAGTGTTTCAGATTTGCTGCATGCTGTAAAAGGTTAGACCAGTGAATTAAAGTCACACAGAACGCGAAGATTGCAATTACATAATTGAATTAAAAACATTAGCTTTTCTGTCTTGATAAATGGTATGGCGACATCAAGTTTTGCATTCCTTACTTTCAAAAACATTTCACTAAATATGAACTACCAAACACCAATGAAAGTTTGCTTCCTAAAGTTTATATTTGCTAGCCACAAGACAGGAAAATATGCCTGCTGCAAAGAACCATACAATGCAGATTCCCAAATTGTATTTAAGGTATATCGCTCAGTGTGTTACTGCTTTTGTCACAGAGATCATTTTGTTACTTGCAGTTCATAGGTTACAATCCTAATAAAGCACAGTGACCAATGAACTGTCGTCTAGAGCTGCGTGGTATAGGTTAGAACATTGTTTTTTCCACCAGTCTTTTATTATTCTAATGTTGCTGAAAAGGGTTCGTTTTGGTAGAAATATATTCTTATTAGTGAAGCCAACCCCAACCACTGTGTTATGTTTTAAATCTCTAGACCAAATGATCTTAAAATATGCTGCTTACTGGTATGGATCACATGTGATTCCTACATCTTGTAATCCTCATTGTGTTATGCAACGTTTCCTATAGTCTGAATTCCTCACATATGATTCATTGTCTCTATATAATGTGTGTGTGTGATCTAAAGTGCTGTGACACCCTACACTGGTATGAGGAGTGCTATAAAAATAAATGTATGTAAAAGAGGGGCTATGGAGAGAAGAGGGTAAATGTTGAAGGGTGGTAGGGCGAGAATCTGTAAAGCAGGTGGTTGGGGGGGCACCAAAAAAGGCTGTCGCACCAGGCGCCACCAGCGCTAAAGCCAGCCCTGCAGTGACTGGTGTAGCCAGAGAAGACTATATTCATCAGAAGTATGAAATACCGACAGCGCCAAGTTTATGAACCACTGAGGCAAGCACCAGAGAGGTCCATGGTACTCTCCATAAGACATCAGTTTGCCCCCGCCCCCACACTAAATTCTTCACTCAGAATGCATTGCTCACGTGAAATGCCCTAGAAATACCTAATTCACCACCACTCATACTTACGACATGCTCGGTATGATGGGTTGCCTGGAAAAAGGGGGGAGGCCCAAAGTGAACAGCGTTCCATTTTATCATCATTTGGTTGTCAGTCCCGAAAGATGTTAAAGCCATCATTTCACTTTGCCCTGCCTTCACGTGTTGTACCACCCTGTAGTTCAGTTTGCCGTAAACGTTCCCATTTCAAGTTTTATTGTGTGGTATGTAATTAAACTACCACGTGTCACAGGCCATGCGACATGTAGAGACACTACAGCTGTGCTCAATACCACTTTTATTTATACTTTCTGGGTCAGGTCCATTTGACATATTTTGGCATCAGTGGACAAGCTTTGCATCAGGGCTGGCAATCCTCCCACCTCCCCTATGAAGAGTTAGGAAATACCTGAATTTTCAGCTTTCACTGATGTGCCGCTTTGCCCAAAAATCTAACCTTGCAGGAGAAAAAAATCCGCCATTAAACCCGGGTTTTAACAAAGACACGAGCAACGCAAGTCCGTTTTAAGTGATCACCGTGAGGTTTTATCATCAATTGGTTACTGTCCCGAAAGATGTTAAAGACATTATTTCACTTCACCCTCCTGGCGGAACGCAGCATTTCTCGAGTCACCGCATAATAGAAGGCGCGTGAATAAACTTAATTCAGACTGCCAAAAATGCGTATTTACCAGAGACCAATGTTGAGGGCTGTTCTATGCTCCATACAAGTTAACCCTCGACACTTCCTTCAAAAAACAACAAGAAAAAGCGAAAGCACGTGACCAAGGGGGAATGCAGCTGCCAGCCTGCTCGCTCCCGAGAGCAAAACGCCATGGGAGTGAACATTTTAAGAAGAGTAGGGACATGCACCCGCCTTTGGCCAATTGCGTGCTTTCATTTTTTGAAAGCCACAAGCAAAGGCCAATAGAATGTGACAACCACACGCGAAAGCTTTCTGAATGTCTGGAGTGATTCCAAGAGACCCTCTCCTAAGGAAGCGCATGCGCGCTGCGCTAGGCTCGACCTAAAAAATATCTGGGGATGATATGTTCCAATAATTTATCCTGGAAACTATAATGGTAACATACCATTTCCTGTACCTCATCTGGGATTCACCAAAATATATGTTGACTTTTCTATCAATCCGTTGTTTAAATAATTGGCAAAATAATTCCAATGGTCTTGCTTAGAAATTAAGCTGTGTTAAGTGACGTGAAGTAAAACTTTGAGTTATTAGAAGACAAATGTTTAAAATTTAGTCTTAAGCCTTCCAAAAACTCTATGATTGATCTAGGACTTTTTCCCCTGAAACTATTAGCAACTATTAGCTAGTAGTTCCTGATATTAGAGTTGAAATTTGAGAGTTATGATTTACATACAAGTTCCAATGCTACTTGCCAAGACTTAAAAGATGATCTATAAACTCAAGCTCAGCGATACTTTGAAGAAACTGGACGAATGTGTGCCAGCGTTTAAATCATGCTATGGTAAAGTCTGAAGAAAGTTATTTGAAGGGCTGTTTTGAAGTCAATGAGTAGTTTGTTAGTACTTTAAAAGATCTTCACTTCTTTGATAGGTTTAATTAGTAAAAATGACTATTCCACCTCTTGGGCAGAAAAATTCTTGTCATTGCCTACAGAACCTGCCAAATTCCTCTGAATTAAATTAGTTGAATGAAGTGCTGAAGTGAAGAATTGGTATTGATCCCGAATGGAAGACAGCAGGCTACATTTGGATACACATGCATGCAATCTGAATGTAAGCTATAAAATAGACCACCTGCTACCCCTAGAGAATGATTTTAGATCCAATATTCATCTGGCATTTCATTTTAACAAGACAGAGTGCCATTTTCCTAAAGATAGAGTTGTCTTAGGTAGTAATGGCTGAGGGTCTTTTATTAAAAACCCCAAAGATTTTTTTAATGAATTATGTATTTTTAAAAACTGTTAAGATCTCTTTGTAATTGTTCTGCTTATGTTTTTGTAAACCTGACTTTATGTGCTATGTTGTAAGTGTTTAATAACATAAGTCTTTATATTCATAGACAAAAAACCGTTCACTTCTATTTAGCTCTTTATGTGTCACAATACAATTCAAATAACACAATTTTATGTAAACTATTTTTGACAGAGGTCATAATCATGAAATTGAGTTGTTAATTGTGGAAAACTACTATAAACGGGTGCTGTGAATACATACCTTTCTAAATTCTTGGTATACCCCCCCCCACCCCCCACCCCATCCAAATCGCCCCCAGGGAGGAGACATACTCTAAGGCAGGCTGCAGTGATGTGTGTTTGGGCATGATTTAAATCCAAATGGTAACAAAATAAAAATGTTTTTCCATTTTTGAGACGGACATGTTAAACCCAGGGACGTTAGGGTAAAAGGTATTATTGCATCTGACACTACCACAAATTCGTCATTTTCTCACCAAATCAGAGGATTCATTTGTTACCACCACATCGAACATAAGGCACCTAGTTTAAATATCCGCTGATCCTCAGCAGGGAAGGCTCTATACCACAACCTGCAGATGTTCTTCATTGAGAATTGCCAGATACCTGTGCAATGGATTCTCCTAAATAGGATTGTCCTCTCCAGTGCTGAACATAAGCACCAGTAGGTCAAGTGGAGTTGCAAAATAAATAAATACATTTTTGTGCCATTTAAATCTGAAGTAAAGATGCATTGTACTGTGAATGATGCTCACAGCCTTTATATTTATAACCTTAATTGTATTCTAAACACCATCTTCTTTTTTTATTACAAAGCATTCCGACATTTTAGATTTTGGCAAAATTATCATATACACCCGAAATCTGAAGATTGTTCGCACACCGACAGAAAAGAAAGACAGGCAGAATTCAAAAAATCACGAAGACACAAAAGACGGGGAGCTTCTGTATGGAGCTGAAAGCAATGGAGATGGGGTTGAAGGTCACAGGCCATTGGAGGAAGCTCAAAGTCAATATGAGCAAAACCGATACATGACAGTAAGTGAACAATCCCCCCTCCTGTGCCCAACTGCTTTCTGTCTATGGTTTTAAGTGTCAATAAAGAATAGGGCACAGTACTAACAACCAATGATGAGTCCACCAACATCCCATTAAGTGTAACGTGTGAGTACACAGATTTTTCATTTCAACCTTTTCCTAGAAGATGTACCCTTGCAGATTATTCCCATTCATAGTGCCTTCACTATTGCATGGAACTAGAGAAACCCATAACACATGTTGTCTATAAATCCATCCTTATTTTAGCTGACACTATATAATAGCGTATCTTTCATCTATCTATCTTTTTATCTATCTATCTATCTATCTATCTATCTATCTATCTATCTATCTATCTATCTATCTATCTATCTATCTATCTATCTATCTATCTATCTATCTATCTATCTATCTATCTATCTATCTATCTATCTATCTATCTATCTATCTATCTATCTATCTAAATATTGTATTGTATTGTATTGTATTGCTGCATTTATGTACCACTTCATACCACTGATGAGGCAGCAAAGTGCTTCGACTGCAACTGGAATTTCTGAGCGCCCTTTTAAGTGTGTTGTTGGAAAAGGGTTGGATGTGTATAACATCATGTGTGGCAAATGTTGGGTGCAGTGCATAAGGTTCAAAGACATGCTTCAAACACAGATCAGAATATGTTGCATTAGCATGAAGTGTTGCAGTGTGACCTTAGACATATTCATGCATACCTACTTACCAACTGCATATAGATCATCATCTGTATCTCATCCTTATACAGAAGGGAAGATTCATGTTTTAGTGCTTTCAAGAACTCAAAGTATTTGTCCGCTTTTATTTGCCAGGCATACAGTTCCAAGGTTTTGCTGTCTGATTGGAGAAAGAGCTTGCATCAGTTAGATACTTTTAGAAGTGCAGCACAATCCATAGGAGTGCAGAGGTCTTGTTTGCCAATAGGTGAGATAATTTTATTGACGGAATTGTGGTGGAGTCCAGTGGCTTGCTCGATGAGCAATGTACATTGCTTTAAAGGTGATCCGTCAAGCTACTGCCATCTAGTGTAGGGATATGTTACTCAGGTAGATATGGATCCACATAGGTAGAGACAGACACTGTCCGGCCACTGCATTCTCGATTCTCTTTAATGTCCGTAGTATTAATTCAGGCACTTCAATCTGTAGTCCATCAGCAAAGCTAAGATAGAAGAATACTTAGGTAATGGAAGCATGAACTTTTGTGGGGAGGCTGGGGATAAGAAAATCTGTCAAAGACATCTCATAATGTGGAAGCTGTGTTTGCCCACTTGATTTGACGGAGGTCTATGTGATAAATTGGAGTCCATAATTAGCACCCGGTTCCACAATTCGGTGTCATTGATACTGGGGCTCCCAGTTTCTGAGGTCAAATGGTTGAAGGGTGATAGTTTGTCTATTTACCACATGCTAGTGTTTCAATTTTACTTAAAGTGGTTGGCTAATGCTTTGTGGTCAATTTCTTGTATTTACTATCCAACGGAGCAGGAGTCAAGGTCCGCAGAATTTTCAAGCTATAGGGTTATTTGCCTGTCACTGGCATAGTGATGGAAGCTGAGGCTGAATGAGGTGATAACATTAGATAGTGTACTTATGAAGACATTGAACAGGAGTGGGGCATTGGTTGAGATTTGTAGAGCATCATATGTGTAGTTGAACGGTTCAGAGGAAAAGGGATGAGGTGGAATGATGAGTGATCTTGCATATAGAATTAGTACCTAAATATATTGTCTGCTGCAGTACATCCCCTGTGGCTTCCTCCACATCTAAGTAGCCGCTAATTAATTTCCTTGAGCCACTATTGTGTTACTAAAGCCACAGCTGTGTCACTGCTGCACCATTAATTCACTCTTCCTTGTTCCTAGCACTTTAATCACTGTGACCCGTGACAGCTCACTCAATAGTCCGTCTGCATTTCGTACTAAAGAATACATGTTTAAACAGCCACATGCTAAGCCTTCAAGATAGAGTCTCCCAGCATATCCTTCCTGGCAATATGGTTCCGAATACCTTGAATTCAGGGGTGGTGCTCAGTAGCTGCTTTTTCACACCACCACACATGGCCACAGGATGGCAGCAAAGGGCATTCAGATTTTCTTTTTGCTAGTGGAGAGGGAGCACTCAAGTGGCAAAAAGCCATTCTACTTAGGATTTCCCAAATTCACGCAGCACAGCTGCCTGAACTAATACACCCTATCCTTTTATGCCCTTTTCTTCATTGTTAATGGGTACACTATGTCCTATTTGGAGCTAATTCCCTCTAGAACCTCTATGGGAATTAGACTAACGATATGACACATACAACAACCTTTTGCCACCCATCCCACAACAATGATTTGGTGTTTGCATCTTGTAGGGCAATTTAATAAACTCTCTTGGTAGTACTCTTGGAATCCACCTTAAATTTCCTCTTCAAAGAACCATTGCTTATTAAAAATCTGATTATCTTACACACACATTTGCTCTAAAGATTACGGCCATCCATGTTTCTTTCTGACACTTTCTCACAACTCTAGGACGTCTACTTTTTAAGTAAGGCTCTCTGTTTTCCGTTTTAACTGATTTTTACAGATAAATACAGAGATAAAACCATTTATTTTCTTGTCTGTATTTATTTTTAAATGTAGATAATAACGGAAATTGGATGCTTTTTGAGCGATTCTAAATACACTTTGCCATGACTGCCAGGCCAATAACTGTGTGGACTGATAGGTAACAGGGTTAAAAAAAGAAAGGCATTTTAGTAAAGAGGCTTGAACTGCAGTAGATATGCGTAAGGCTGAAACAGAAATGTGCATATTTTCATATAAGTGCATTGATTTATCTTCTGGGGGTGTTCATATTACTGAAACCTGGCAGACATTCAAGTCAAGACTCCATATTTATTGCTTAAATAAATGTGAAAATATACCCGTTTCAGCTTTATTTTTTCACATAACCCATTATAAATATGGATAAATACAGATAAAGATGACATAAAATAAATATGGATAAATACAGACAGAAATGTCAAAAAAATAAATACCATAAAACCGGGAGCCCTATTTTTAAATCTCTGGCAATCGCTACCATACACCCAGATACCAAGTTCCTAGCAATACCGCCAATTACCTTTTCTAAGCTATCATCCTGAAGTGTAGGCCATCATCCCAATTGTTACATGCACACCTTAATACCACCCAAACCAGTTATGTGGCACATAGATGTTGTTCCTCACAGCCACGGGCTCACAATTTAGTTATAGGAATGGTGTCTTCCACTTGGCAAAACCTTGGTCAAATTTCCAAGTCTTCTTCTTCAAGACGAGGGGGGTCTGAGTGGCAAAAAATACAAAGCATCTCATTCAGAAGTACTTCACTTTTCTTATTTTTATGGAATGAATCTCGTTAGTTTCCACACAAAGAGAACATGAAGGGCAGCTCCATCACAAGCTCTACAAACACCCTCTCTCAATCGTACCTCACATCCACTCTTGTGACACACCTTCTCCCACGGATCCAACAGAGGTCACTATGTGTCCCGCTTACTACACTTTCTTGCACGTTGGTAAATGACACTGTCTTTGGCACCACAGGTGTTAAGGATCCTTCACAAATCAATTGCTTTATTTTCTGTAGTTTAACCTTTTTGCCCTTCATCGAGACCCTCACCAGCAAATAGGAGTCTGTTGCTGGTGTAAGGTTGGGCAATGCTAGTGGTCAAAGTGTCCTAATGCCACTTCCGGCACCCGTGGCATTTTTATGAATTTATACTCTTGCCTCTTATTCCATTGGCCTACTGCCTGTAACATTCTCTGCACCTGGCCTTCTTCCTGTACAAAGGGCACCCTGGTCAAACCAGTTTTATCCAGCTAAAACCAACTCTTAGACACAAATGACCTTCCTACCAGAGGCACAACTCAGCCAGTCTTCAAACTCTACTAAGGCCACACTGCAGATTAAACACTTCCACTACAACATGTATTCTACAATATAGCTAATGGGTATGGCCTGGGACTACCGAACTTCCTCCTCCCCCGCCTTGTGTATAAACCACATCTATTAATGATGGACATGAGAGGGGAGTTTCTTTGGAGGCGGGGGTCGAACAACCCCTGGCCGTATTTCTTAAAACATGAAAACAAAACAAAATTGGATTAAACAATATTTACACAATTTACGCAGAAACGTAGCATGGCATTTGATTACAATTCATATGCACAGATATCAGATGGCTAACCTTAACATATTTCTAATACAGAGTATTTCCTATCCGAATCTAACATCTGGATCATAATCATACATTAATTACTTTCTGCGTATCCTATTTGGGCCTACGGCAAGGTCGCTAACCGGTGTCAGATCCTTATCAATTAGCCAAGCCCTCCCATAGGAGTGCGCCTGCGCAGAGGGTCCGTTTATCGAGAGGGTACTTCCCCCCCGGTTACCCCCATACGCTCCCTGAACTCCATTAAAAATGGGGGCTCTTGCACTCTGTGCCATTTTAGTGACGTCATCATGCCAGTGCAGGGTGGCCAACCAGCCTAAAGAAAGCGTGACTCCCCCCTTCCTCGCACCCATCCAGCCAACCGGATGTTCCACCCCTGGAGTTATAGGAGAGACCCCTTGTCCCTCCCCCTGGGCGACCCCATCCAAGAATGGCGCCGCCCCCTAAGGACCTTAAATTTACTGCTCACCAGTCATGACCTTACCGCCACAGGCCAGCGTAGTTGCCCGACTATCTGGCCCCCCCCTCCTCCTGCCCTGAAAGGTCATGCCCCGCCCTTACACTCCTTAGCCAAGCTATGATATTTTCCAGCATCATTTCATTACCTATCCTAGTCAGGTGGACTCCGTCTTTTAAGAAGCACGATTCTCCTCTGACACACCCATGTGCAATGTTTTGTAACTGAGGGGACCTGAACAATTTTCTAATTTTATTGTTGATCCTCCTTACCGAGTGATTCAACGCTTTCCCCGAATTTCCCCCCCTCCATTTGGATCTGGGAATCATCTGCGACCAAACTATGGTGCAGCCCTGGCACGCCTTAGCTAACCAGCCTACATTGGAAATTATGTCCTCCATCAATACCCTTCTCCCCAGTTTTACCAGGTCATTCCCACCTAAATGCAAGATAACTATTGTGAGTGGGGGGCTGTGTCTATTCAAAAGATCTGTCAGATAACCCCTAAGCTGATTGAGGCAGAGACCCCCTTTACCATGGAAAGAAACTTTAAAACCATCCTGCTCAGCTCTTTGTCTGTAATTACCTGAAAGGAAAACAGATTTCATACGCCGTACATAAGAATGACCAATGACCCATACATCCTGTGCTCCTTTGTCCCGTGATTGTGGCCGCCGTTGTGAAGAATCCTGGTGTTGTGCCGACGGCAGTTTCCCCCCTGCGTGACAGGTTCGAGAAACTGAAAGCAAACAAACAAAACAGGACAGGCATCAGTCTACCATTGTATGGCACCCTCACAACATGTGCAGCCGCACATAGCGCTTGTAACTATTAGAAGCCCATCGTCCAATCTTCTTTACACTGTTGCTATGCAATCCCCTAGCTGTTGCCTCTATGGCAGCCCCTATTCTGAATTAATGCGTCCCAAAGTCCTTTGGGTTCAAACCTGTCCTGCCGATCGCCATGGCCAATACCCTTTTAAATTGGAACATGGTAAGTGGGGTACCGTCCGCATGCAGTAACAATGTCCCGCCTACCACACTATTCCTCTGACGGAGGTAAGCTTCTAGGTGCATCACTGGGCAGCATGGATTGCTTTGTGCCCGGTGAAGTACCACCCCTTCGCCCCGTGCTTCCTGATCGGTTTGAGATTTTTTAATGGTTATTAGCAAAGCGTCTCCCTGTATCTTCACATGCTCCAGCAGTAGCCCACCTTGTACATCCTGTTTGTTGCGGGCCACAAGTTCCCCCACCCTAAATGCCCCATAAAAAGCTAGTGCAACGGCAGCCCTGAAAAGTAATGTCTCCCCTATTGAACTGCACATGGCACCCAAGGTTGTTAGCAGTGTAGTCAGCCGCTCCCAACC
Organism: Triturus cristatus; assembly: GCF_964204655.1. Lineage (NCBI taxonomy): Eukaryota > Metazoa > Chordata > Amphibia > Caudata > Salamandridae > Triturus > Triturus cristatus. The sequence goes on from NC_140590.1 coordinate 1,048,081,942, forward strand.
AATCGGCTGCCTGGTATCAGAAGCAGCCCCCTGAAGGCGCCGCCACCCCTTCAATGCCTTTCTTACAATGAAACTATTCGTGGGGCCTTCTGTGTCCCTGATCTGTGCAAAGAAAGAAACCGCTGCAACATGTCGCCGCGGAGAGCCCCTCCCTATTCAAAGTGTCTAAATACAAGATGAATGCCCCTGACTTATGCCAGCTATCCGCCCACTCACGCCCCAAATAAGTGCAGTAAGACCAAAACGCCCCTTCGTAAGCTTTCCTTGTCCTGGGTGTTAGGCTAGCTGCCACGAGGTTATGTAGCTGGGGGCACAAATCGGCCAGAGTACCTCCAGGAAGTGTGTTGGTGTTGCCTCTGCAGATGGTAAGTGTTCCCTGAAAACCTGCATCTTGAAGCGAGAGAGTGCGTCAGCAGCATTATTCAGCACCCCCGGGAAATGTTTAGCCTTAAACTGTATGTTCAGTTTCATACACAACAGCACTATCTCTTTCAACAGGCGGAGAATCATTTTGCACCGTGCAGCCTGTTGGTTGATGCATTCCACCACTGTCATGTTGTCTGACCAAAAAATCACGATTGATTTCGCAGATGATGCGGCCAAACAGTCAATGCCACCCAAATGGGAAAAAGTTCCAGGAAACCTATGTTGGCTGTCAGACCACTCCCCACCCACCAAGCCGGCCAATGTTGCGCCACCCACTCGTTCCCGAGTATGGCACCAAATCCCACACTGCCCGCAGCGTCAGTCCATAAACCTAACTCCGCGGAAGTAGTGGGGGGACCGGGCCACACTACCCTGCCGTTGAAACCCTCCAGAAATGCGATCCAAATCCGCATGTCCTGGCGAACCTCAGACGACAGTCTCGTGTGATGATGCTTTTCCTGCAGGACTGTCATGGCCTGTGAGATGGAACGGGAGAATGGTCGGGCCATAGGTATTACCCGTACTGCACAGTTCAACTGGCCCACCACCTGTTGTAGCTGGTGTAAGGTCACTTTATCTTTTGATAAACATTTTTGGAGTACTGCTCTAAATTTCATTACTTTTTCTTCCGGTAACCTAAAGCATCCCTGTACAGAGTCCAATTCAATGCCTAAAAATTCAATTGTGGATGCTGGACCCACTGCCTTCCCTGGTGCGAGAGGAACCCCAAAAGTACGCATGAGTACGCAAAATTCCTGCAATGCCACTGCGCATTCCTGGGAGCCCGCCGACCCCAGGAAGCGAAAGTCATCAAGATAATGCCCAAATACCCATTCCAAAAATGAACTGAATTTTTCAAAGTAACCGCAAGAAACAGAACAACCCATGGGCATGCACATATCCATGTAGAATTTCCCTTGAAATAAAAAACCTAACAGGTGGTGATCTAAAGGATGAACCGGCAGCAGCCGGAAGGCGGATTGAACATCTGATTTGGCTAGCAAGGCCCCTGGTCCCAAAACCCTTAGCATATCCACTGCCTGATCAAAAGAGGCATATTTTATGCTACAGAGTTCCTCACTGATGGCGTCATTTAATGAGTTGCCTCTAGGGGCTGATAGATTATGAATCAACCTGAACTCCCCCTCATCTTTCTTTTGGGACCACCCCCAGGGGCGAGCAGACAAAGTTGGGCACAGGGATGTGGTGAAATGGACCCGCTATTCTACCAAGGTGCAATTCTTTAGTAATTTTTTCTGTTGCTACCCCTGGGTTGGACCTTACCGACAGCTGATTTTTACACTCAGGTGTCCCTGTATAGTCGACAACTGGAATCCTAAAACCATACAAAAACCCCTCCTGCAACATCCTAGCCGTGGCATGGTCTGGGTACCTATTTAACCAGGGAGTCATAGCCAGTACGTCGATGGGTGAATGCGTTACCATTTTTTCCTTTTCGTTATTCTTGTTTCTTCCTCCCTCTATTACCTGAGAATGCATTCCCTTTCTTGAGGCATTTTGATTCTGGGTGAGAGGGGTGATTACATATGGAGCATGCATGTCTAAATTTACAAGTGCCTTGGGCTCTGGTGCATGTCTTTCTATTAAAATCCCAGCATACTCCTCTTCGACCCCCCCCCCCCATTCCCTGCACCCAGGGCCGTGCCCCCAGTTTGTGGTGGCCGAAAGGGCTGAGGTGCTTGAGAAGTGTGATTCTTTTGCCCTGCATTGCCCGGCTGCCCTGGGCCAAACTGATCAAAACCATGAGATTGAATCAACCCGGTCCCATGTAATTGATGGGTCAAATTCCTTCGCCTTCCTGAAATTCATGTCATATTCTCTCCAACCTACACCCCCATATTTATCATGCGTCATAGGAATCCTGCTCTGGTAAAACGCCTTTTCCGCTTGCAGATTAGGTGACCGCTCAGCTATTATGGACATAAACACTGAGAAAGCCCTTATCCAATTGGTCAGGGTCTCTTCCACCCTGAATCTCGACATTTCAACCCGCCATTCACTGGGAAGCATCCAATCCTTTTGCCTCTTGGCATACTCCATTTCCCTGTTGTCCACAAGTAAAGAAAAAATATTGACATACGCACCGGACCATATCAATTCCCTCACCTCCTGTGTTACATGCCTTGCTAAATGTTCCTTCCTAGAGGGTAGCACCCCCGCGCCCAGCAATGGCAGTGGAACCTCCTTACTTATTTGCCCAACTCCAGCTAGCTCCGCCATCTTGTCTTTTTCAATGTCGCTCTCTTGTTGCCAGGGCCGTTTCTAGGTGCTTTGACGCCCTAGGTGAGAATGGAAAAATTCCACTCACTCCCTTTTACTACCATCACTCTCTCCCCCTGTCATCCAGGCTTGAAGAATTAATGCATTAGATATTCCCAAACTCATGTTTTTTGCCGCCCTCCCCCTTTTGCTGCCCTAGGCGGCCGCCTAGCCTTGCCTAATGGTAGAAACGGCCCTGCTTGTTGCGCTGTTTGGGGTTGATTAGTATTACTCGGGCCTGGGCTCGGCAACCCGCTTGGGGCTGCCATAATCTTCGCACCATCCTTCGCGCCTCTGCTAACGGGTCCTCCCCTACTTCTTTGGCGCCCACAGAGGGTGGTAACATACCCCCTTTCCTAACCAAGGAAGGACTGCCGCTATCTGCGCTGCCAACTCCGGCGGGACCTGACTAACCTCTGCTGGCGCAAAAACCGGGATGGGGGCCACTGGAGTCAGGACCGGAACCCTTGGGGATGGCGTGGGCACTACTGGGATTATCATTGGTACCACCGGGGTAGCTGGGGGGACCGAACTTGGTGCAGGCACAGGCGCGAAAGGCACTGGGGTCAACGGGGCACTTGGCGCTAAATCTGGTATAGCTATAGGGCTCTCTGGTGTGACAGGAAAGCCTGAGGGACCCTTCCCCGAAGGAATTTCCCCTAAAGGTTGCCTTAGTGTGGGATCTTGGTTCTTCCCCTTCCTGTTTCTAACTCGCTTGGGGAGTGATTCTAATTCCCCTTTGGGTTCTGGGGGCACTATTGTTCGTGTAGGCCTGCCCGATGGGCCACCCTGGTTCTCAACCTTCTGTCTGAGCTCCGCTAGGCTATGCCCCATTTGCTCTACCTTTCCCCATCTCCTATCCATTGTCGCCATCCTGCGCATCATAGATTCCAACATGTGTTCCATGCGGAAACGCTTTGCACCCCGTTTACTAGCCATTTTTTGAGAGCCAACAATTGCCCGGTGACCCACACACTGATCAGCAATTACACCTCCGAGTACAATGCTATTTGTCACCTAAATGGGACCTCTCCAGGTCCTTACCTGTACGTTGGGGGTACACAAACTGGCCGTAAGCACCATGCAACTGGGACCGCGCCACACCAGCTAGTCTGGGCGGTAGGCGAGCGAACTCTAGCCCGGCGGCCCACAGAAACAGTGAAGTGCAGGCCTGTCTGTGTCCCCTTACAGGGATACCCTCTGTCTTGCCTCCTTTTGAGCTATATGGAGAGCAACCACTCCTATGATGAAAAAACAGGTTAGCATCAGCAACCGGTACTACAATAAATTTGTTACTTTTAAAAAATGACCACTGCACACAGTTGCTATAGATTTTGGCCATGAGAGATGACCTTGCCACCACTGCTGAGGAGTCAACCCCTTCTTTTTAAGGCCCTTGCCTTTTATGTACTTAAAACCCCAAAAACCGACGATGTGTCTCTAACTGATCAGTAACAATATAGATCAACTGTTAAGGCCCTTGCAAAGAATCAATGAATTGAACCTGCAACCTTGAGAGTAAGACTTTCAGACCTCAGCAGACACACGACAGTGCCTTTATTTCACTTGTAACAAAACGATCTATTTGACTGAATCAAATGTTAAAAAAAACCAAAAAAACCTTTTCCCAACCTTATTGAAGGAAGTACCGCTGCCTACGCTTTAAACTGAACAGACAGTGACTTTGCAATACCAGGGATTGAACGTCTAACCTTCACCTTAAGAATCTAGAACCTTAATCATTAGGCCAGAGAGATTCTGTCAGGCCACGCACAATGCTCCCCCCACTCCTCGAATGACCGACGTTCACAATTCCTTCTAGCCGGCTTCGAACCTGAGGGGGCCTGAACGTACCTAGGAGGCGCGTGCGCGCGCCTTACTCAAACCCCCGGTGACCGCTCGACCCTTTGCCCGGGAACCTGCTTCGACCCGGTAACTGCCGCTCCGTCGTTGCTCCCGCTCCGTGAGCCAACAATCCGCCGCAATCCTCCCAACAACGATCCGCTGCGATCTTCCGGGCGACAACGATCCGCTGCAATCTTCCGGGCGACCACGATCCGTCGCAGAAACGAAAGGGCAGGAACCGCCGGCAACACCTTCGAGCAAAAGACCTGAAAAACAAAAAGACAAAAAGGTTGACAGCCTCCTAGAGGCTGGGTGTGGCAGACCTGGGAGCGCGGGACAAAGAGACCGACTGCCGCGCTCCCCGGCCTTTTAACATGGATTACTGGGCAGGCCGGTTCTAACCGGCCTGCCCCCTGCTCCCCCTTGCCCCGGAAGCACCTCAATCGCTTCCGGGTCAAGGTGGAGCCCCCTCAAGCCAATCCCTGCTGCGACGCGTCCACCGTGTCATAATGACGCGGTGGAGCGCGCCGCACCAGGGAGAGCAGGCGAGGGGGGAGGGGGTCGGTGCCCCGCCATACTTGCGGCAGGGCCGATTCCGGCCCCGCCTTTTTCAGAGCTCCCTGGGCTTAATGCTTTCCGATGGCAAATGTGGTGATCTGAAGGTCACAAGTTTGAAACCCGGGAGTACGAACTCAGCTTAACACCCTCAGAGAGCAGTGTTTTAGGAACCATTAATTTGCTTTATTCACACATCGTACTTACTAAAGCTAGAAACAACAGTATATTGGAATGAAACACTAGATGGAAATGAGTTATCATAATTAATCTATAACCAAAAGCATCCTCGTGCGATAAATATTCATAATACCTGGCTACGCACTTTATTATGCCAGCATTATGTTCGAAACTTTTCAGATGTATGAAATCTTCATGGATGGTGTGGCTCTGTGGGGACGCAGGGCCCTATGAAATCTGGATTCGAGTGGCATGTCCAAATATTGGTGGATTGGGGACGGTTTTAACCGCAAAGTCTTTGAGGTTATGTGTCCCTTGAGATAAGTTTCAAAATAACATTTCAAAACAGTCCGTAAGAAAGGACTGAATCCAAAAAGGAAAATCAAGATTAAAATTTAGTAAAAACCATGGAGATGTATTACAAAATTTAAAGTACAATGCAGTAAATAGTATTTTCAGATGAAGCAATAAACTCCTTGAATTCCACAGAACTCATTTGCCATGAAGGCTATTAAATTCAGAATAATACAAGAATGGGCTAAATTCCGATAAGTGCTAAGTCTCAAATGTGCAGCAAAATCAGTAAGAAATCGGACAGCGTCCCTAGAGGCTCATGAAAGGTCTCTGTCTTACCCACAAACTGAAGGGTTTAAATGCAGTTTTCATGTATTGAAATTACTTACTAAATACTGCAAAATCAGCATGGTAAGATAATGGGTCCAACAAATCACATTTTCACAATTTAAACGTCACATAACCCTATCACCTTAGCAGTAACCCACTACATGAATATTGATTTGCCCCTTCTGACCTAATGGCATCCGCGGTGTTAGAACAAACTGGGTACATAAACAGTGAATCATTGTGAATGAACGAAATACAGCATGCAAGCGGAAAAACCTTGGATAATGTTGCAAAGGGTTTTCTTCTAGCAGGCTCTTCAAGAACAAACAGAAACAAACAGTGTTCGTCTTCCTTCACGTAGTGTCATGCAAGACATATAAAACACAGACTGAACATCGTAGTATGGCATCCATTTTGAACAACTGTGGCTACATAGCCCATGCCAACAAGACACACTTTAACACATCGTAATGATTTTGTTTCAATTGCATTAACTCCATGTCAGTATACAGCGGAATTGAAGTGCAGAATGACTAATATTAATGCACATTTTAGCTTAAACGTCCAAAGCTCCCTCAGTTCTCAAACAAAAATGTTAATATGCCACTACTAAAGCACTAAATTTAGATTGTAACTCTTTGGCGAACGTTGAATGAAGAATGCATCTGTAGTAAAATCTATAAATGATTAACAACACTTTTTTCTCTTTTGGTTGTTTCAGGGAGATGAATCGAGCCAGAGGTGTGTCCACTGCCTGGGATCAGGCTGTGCTCCCTGTTCTTTGTGTCACGGTAGCAAGTTTTCCATGTTGGCCAACAGATTTAAGGAGTCATACCGGGCCTTGAGATGTCCGGCCTGCAACGAAAATGGCCTGCAGCCCTGCCAGACATGCACTGTGTAATAGTGGACTTGATTCCTAAATGTCACGTTCAACAACCTTTCCAGCTGGCATTACATTCTTTTGATTACAAGCTCTTCAGCTTTGGTTGGTCTTTGTAATACTGCAGAAAAAAATAAAAATTAGGGAATGAAATGTGCCTAGAGTAGTTAGCATTGGTTCATTTGCATCCATCCCATTTTTGCTATCGCCACGCTTGTCCTTAGTGGAATGGGTACGGCGCACTGTTGGTCCCAAAATGAAGGTTTCATAGGGATTCAAGCAGCAACTCACTCATGACGCACAAAAAATCAAAAACATCTCATGGGTTACTTCAGAGGACACATAGAATGCCAGTTCGATTCAACTGCTCCTTTTAGAAATGGGAAAAACTAATTTTCATCTCAGTGGCTCCTCTCATTAATGGCATAAAATGAGCTAAAAACGATGCAACGAAATGGAACCACTGAGTTAGAACGATTCCCAGACACCATAAATAAATATGGATAACCATGGATAAAATAAGCAAAATATATTTGGCTACATAAAGATGCAAATGTAAAAAAAATAAAAAAATACAGAAAAAACCTACAGCACTAATTAAGAAAAAGGTGCATTTTCTATTCAATTAATGAATTGTTTGGTCTAATTTTATTCACCATGACATAGAAGCTGTTGAATCAATGAAGGGCAATGCAATGCTATTCCAACTATTTTCTGGCACCACTAAATTTTACACACCCAATGAAGCATATCCAAGAGAAAATTGGTTGCGGAACACATATTGATTCCCTCAAGTTCTTTTATTAGCTTGTTGTGTTTTTGATAGCAAAACCAATTGCTATCTTTATATTCTGAGCTCACTTCTCCAATTAACCTGTGTGAAACAATAAAGCCTTCTGTTTATAGTTGGCGTTTTAAGTATCTACGGAGTGTAAATTCCTGATGAATTGCTGGTCTCCTATGCAGAATAGTTCCTAATATCGGAAGATTGTTACTGGTGCACAAAAGCAGGCTGAATTAAGGAACCCACAAAATATGTCTCGTTTAAGAAAATGCAGTCTCAGTGAAATGTAATGTTTATTTCTAGATGTTTAAGTAACAGAATAATATTTAGTGACGACATTTTTAATAAAGTTTGGACAATCGTCGAATCCTATATTTACTGAATTGAACATTGGGAAGCCATACGCTTTTCCTGGAACAACTGCACTGTGGACAGCTAGATCTGGACCACTGACGCGGTGGGGCTGAATCTACGTGGTTTAAGTTATTATTTTCTTTTGAGTGACTATGCAAATAGCTTAAGCTTTTATTTAGTGACAACATTCTTAGGAATCTTTGTTGCTATATAACACAGGCACAGGACCAGTGGCAAGAGTAGTGCAAACTTCCACAACATAAAGAAAAGGTACAGGCCTGGTACCAATGTAAACCGCAGCAGTGCCTGGTTCTCTCTGTCTGACACAGAGCAGATACCATACATTTAGTAGCAGTGTGTGCATACATGTGCGCGTGCAAACATACACCAACATAAGAGGTTAAGCACATGCCTCAGCCTTGCATGCTTCCCCAATACACAACAAATTTGGGGCACAGACTTGCAAAGTACATTTTCTCTCTTTCTCTCTCTCTCTCTCTCACACACGCACACAAACACATACACACACAACATCGCAGAAAGTGTTGCAACAATTCAAGCTTCTCTTCCAAACACAGAACAGACAGCAGTGCACGTCTGTTAACATACACTGAAGGCTTAAATCATGCCCGTCAGTAGTGCAAGTTTCAGTGTGTTTGTGTGATGGTGCAGGAGTGTATGTGAGAAATTGTAAATTAAAATTGATACTTGTATAGCACACTACTCACCCGCAAGGGTCTCAAGGTGCTTGTATGAATACCGCTGTGGAACCCATCCTGGCTTTCCCTGTGAGGCGTCCACTCCTGGGCACCCCCAAGGTGGAGGCCAGGCATCCTTAGCGTTGTGGGGGCCGTTGTGGAGATTAAGCAAGCTATTGCCCAGAGTTGCAGAGTGGGACTCCATTATTGGAATGGCAGCGAGGCGAGAATTATCAGGTCCGTGGAATTTTTGAGCCCAAGACCCGCCGAGGCGGGGAATTGAACCCTAGTCCCGGGCTAGACCTCTGCATCAGGGTCTGCCGCTCTAATCATTGAGCCACACTTCTCCTGTGAGAGGGTGCTTGCGTGTGATGTGTCAGTTAAGCAACTAATAGTGTATCAGCTTTTGAGTGATAATGTGTTGTCCACCACAGGCCTTGTATATCGAGCGTGCCATGAAGCATCAACTTTTTCAGGCTATGATAAAAATGTTATTAACTGACTATAGAGAGCAAACACATCACCTCGGTTGCCTATTCTATATGTCAGACACATCTCATAATGTCAGGTAAGTTAATGTTGCAAAGAACAAATGATTCATGTGCAGAGTCATGGAAGTTCTACGCACGTGGGTGGGTTTTAAATCCGCATTGCAGTTCATTTGCACATTGATGAAGGATATTTTTTCAGATTCCAGGATGCGTCTTCACTGCTCTTCGATGGCATTAGTTGGATGAGGGCTTGGTTGGTGTCACCAACTACATTCACGACGTTGGCTAAGGGATTAAAGGAGCCTTTCAGAACTGTTACAGAAGGCCTGTACATGTGAAATGTGACATGATGTGACATGACGTGCTGCTTGATTCAAGGAGAATCCATAACCTGCAGCAATACATTGAAATGCTAGGTGTGAGAACCATGTGCTAGGGCAAGCATATGTTAATTAGGCCCGGGCATCTTTTAATTATGCTGACGTAATCTAAGTAATTCTGGAAATTCCCAGTTAATCTTGGATGTGTAATTACAGATAAAAATGTGATTACGCCTGCTCAAGTAATTAAGAATAATTAGGTGGTAAACAATTCTACCACAAGAGAACATTTAGCGACCGCAAACAGCCGCTCGCTATTTGTATTCTGCTGTATTTATCGTTATTTCTTAACGTCCCCATGTCCATTTTGGACGCCAGGGTGCATTTTGCACTGAGAAAATGCTTCTAGATGCCAGGAGTAAATTAGGGGAAAATTCTACCCCAACAGCACACTTAGCGCAATTTCTTAGCGCTAAAATGCCTTCTCTCGCCCATTTTGGACATGAGGGGGCATTTTGCGATAAGAATATAGCACGAAATGCGAGGAGTAAATTGGGTGAAAATCCTACCCCAAGAGCGCATTTTGCAAGCGCGAGCAGATGCTTGTGCTTGCCATTCTTGTTCTATTACATTTAGCACTATTTCTTAGCGCAAAATGCATTTTCGTCCCCATTTTGGACGCAAGGAGCATTTTTGCACTAAGAAATAGCTCTATACGCAGAATTAATCATCTTGTATAATTATGCATAACCTCGCAGAATCTTTGGGTACTTGCAGATGATTACGCTACACTGAATTAGGCGAGTTATGCCCACCCCTAATGTTAATAAGCATCATTGGAAAAGTAACATAAAACTGCAATCAGCTTCACAACTGGTGACATGGGCGACCTAATACCTATAATAGGTGCAAAGTCTTGGTCAAAGAGGGCCAATATCAACATGATGTTGTTAGTTTTGAATGTGTGTGCCATGATGATGTGCGCTGCACTCATGCTGTTGCTCTCTAAACTTTCCGCCCATCTCCTCCTCTTTATCTTTTGCAGTATCCTCTGCTTCTCAAAACCCTTCTGTGATGCAAAGAATACGGTAGAGTATTCACATATGCCGATTCTGTCGGACAAGCTTTTTATTACATTGACACCCTTTAAAGAGAAGTACTTCAAGATGTGGATTGCGACTACTTAGTGCAGGCAAATAACCACATCGTTTTTGGTTGCCTTTTACCAGCGACACAGGGGCTATCTGTTGAAGCCTTTTTGTATTGTAAGAAGATCAGAGAGGAAAAGGAATCCTTTTCTTGTTCAGCAGAAAAATCGGGGTGCCTTCCACACACTGTCCTGAGGAAGACCCACACAGATATTATAATAGCACACTATAATTAACAGGTCAAAACGTCAATGGATCATAAGCGAAACCTTGCACCACATTATAACATTGGAATAGTAACTAAGGAATATGGGGGCACATGCATCAAACCATTTTGCGATCGGAAATAGTGTGAATCGCAAAATTCAGCCATTTGCGATCACTAATTGGCCTTTTGAAATGCATGTACCTTTTTTGCAATCCGCAATTAAGGAAATCGCAATTTTTTGCGATTACCTTAATTGCGAATGCAGTTAGGGAATCGCAAATTGTGATCCCCTAAATGCAATGCATTATGCAGTCGCAAATTACGTTTTCGCAATTTAGAATAGCAAATTACCATTAACTTCAAGTTGATGGTAATTTGCAATTCCTTTGGAAATGCAAATAAATGCATTTTTCAATTCGCATTTTGGTGCACACACATGCCCTTAGGGGGCATACTTACCTTTTTTGGGACCCTTGCGTCCTTCAAATTGCATGCGCAATTTGCGAGTACCTATTTGGTACTAGCAAATTGCACATGCAATCTTATTCATTCCTATGGGCCTCTAGGCCCATAGGAATGAATGGGAAGCCATTCCTTCATTGCAAATCGCAATTTGCAAATCGCAATTAAGAAATGTGTAGGAATCATTAATATTATAGCGAAACCTACATGCACAGGCAATTGCGATTCCTAAATTGCGATTCCTTACAAATCGCAATTTAGCATTCGCAATTCCTTACTTTGATGCATGTGGCCCATGGTTACCTGTCCAACTGAATGAACTGAAACATTCTGTAGCTTAGCCACAACTTCAATCGTTTTCGATTCCTAGTTGATAGTTTTTTACCTCTGTATACTGTCACATGCTGCACAAGCACTATTGTCACTGCACACGAAGCTCAATGTGAGAAATTTATTTTTAGCATCAATTAAGCTAACTATTGTAAGAAATATATTCCATGAAACTGAGCAGCATTTGAGACTTATATTTTGAATTTGGAATGTTTTATTAATTCAACTAGTGAGGATTGCTGGATAACCTCTCCATAAAAGGCATAAATGTCATAAATAGCAAATCTGACAGAAACATTATATGTGAACAATGTAACAGACCCGCGCTCTGAGGAACACAGGGTAACCCCATTGATTATTATGGCTTGTAGAAAATAGCAGCGTGGACACATACCTCTACCCAGTAGAAAATAACTCAAACAAACCCATGTAATTCAAGCCACCCTTCGTCCAATGTTCGTCAGGTACTTCCATAGGTTTCTAAGGAGCTGTTTTCACCCCTCTGGACTTGTCATTAGTCACACACTGGATACAATCCCTGACAAAAACTTCCATGTATTTATCTACTGTAACCCATCAGTATTGTTCCATTACTCTAGTTTTGGCTAGATTGCTTCCTAAATGCCCTTGTGGCCAAAGTTTAGGATCTTTTCGCTAAGCTCTACTGCTGGTACTAACTGGTCACCACTGAATAGTCCTTCCACAGCAATTCTCTGCTCATTTTTCATATCTTCTCAAGATCAGACAAGTCGGCAAAGTTTGCCATCCTTCCTCTACATACCACATAACTTGTTGGCACACCTCATACTGGTCTGCCTCATGATCCTATTCTTTCAGACAGAGAGCCATTTTGTTGACCCACCTTCTTATTAGTTCTTCATCCAATATCACAGATGCATTCATGGGCATTCTAGACAGATAATCTGTGACTGCTTTCTTAGTACACAGGAGGTTATCTATATGAAAATTGAATTCCAATCCATTAAATCATCCATCCGCTTCTTAATTAGACTGAAAGGGTCATTTTCTTGCCCACCCTTGCAAGTAAAAAAAAGTAAAATCTAGACCAGAGGCCTATGATCACATCTCACCACAAATGTGGCCCCAGGGGAAGATTTTAAAATAGTGAACTGCTCATGCACAGGCAAGGGATTCTCAGTCAATTCCAGAATACCACTCTTCTGCTCCCTTGAATGAATGTGAGGCAAATGCAATCACCTTCTCTTCCCTGGCCACCAACTGGGGTCAAAACGACCCTATGCCCTTCATGCTGGCATCGTTGGTCAATATAGTATTCCTCGTAACATCAAAATTCCCAAAGGTTGTTAGGCATTTTGCTATTTCAAAATGTAGTCCCCTTTTTCAACGACCATCTCTGTGGTTGCGCTACACTAGCACAATTGCATATGAACTTGGAGTAGTACTCCAATAGGCCTAGAAAAGACCTGACACGATCTTAGTCTCTGGGAGTGAGTACCTTCACAATGGAGTCTGCCAAGACCAACTTCGCACTAAACCCTTCACCTGACACAGTATGGTCTAAATAAGACACCACCCCCACCCTGAATTTGTACTTCTCCGTAAGGCCTCTTTCCTTCAGTCTGTTCAAATCCTGCCATGCGATCTGATCATGGCTTGCCCTATCACTGCCATACATAAGAATATCGTCCTTAAAGAACATCACACAATTAATTCCTGCCTGGATCTTCTTCATCATACTCTGCACGTATATACTTGTGAAGGTCGAAACAAATGGTATCCTAACAAATCTATAGGGTTCTAGTTGTGTGACAAACAATGTTAATCCTCATGCAGGAATAGCTGGTGGTACGCAGCAGCAAGAGTAATCACTCATCCTAGCCTGGTTGCTCAGTGGACTAATGTGTCCACTGCAGGGGCCTGTGTTCAACCTCATGGTCACAGCAGTGGAGTAACAAAACTTGCCCCCCCCCGCACAGTACGTGGAGGGGCCCCCTCCGGGCTCAATCAGGAGCTCTTCGGCTGGAGTACTGTGCTGAGGGGTCCCCCTGAAGCTTGGGACCCCTCCACACTGTGGGGGCTGCGGGGGCCTTGTGATAAAGTAGAATCGGTGCACACCGGATGATGTTGACAGGAAGGTTATTTATTCAAGGTTGAGCATCTACAAGGAGAAACGTTCTACCCACGCAGCGCCAGCAGCAATCGAATCAGGAGTGTTCTAGAGCAACTCAAACTAGATGGAAACTCTAGAATGAGGAACTCTTAGACTCACAATGTAGTACATGGAAGAGCATGCCACGCAGGTCATTACACACCTTTCCCCTTTACATAAAACAAAGGAAAGAAAAAGACAGTGATATAAGAGTGTAAAAGTGCATTAATGCAAAACAAAATTACATAACATTGCTGGAAACGTTCCAGTGGGAGAACTCCTATGCAGTGTTGGCACGCTTTCGGAAGGTTTATTTTTGACTACTAACTTGGTTTGAGGATTAGTGTGCATGGGAGCAATCCTATTTAAGTTCCAAATACGACCATCATTTAATGTCACAGCATTTTGAAAGAGTTTTTTTTTACAACAAAAGGTGCGGAGAAGCTTGACACCCCACCGGACATCTGGGGAAGGCTTACTCTCACTCTGTCACCCACTCATACACGTGTGTGGGAGACAGCGTGCCTGGCATCGAAATACTCCTTCCTTTTGGCTATCTTCAAGTTCTGACTTTCTTGCCAGGACACCACACCAGAGTCTGCATTAGAGGGCATCACACTCGGATCTGCATTTAAACCCACACTTGCACCTTTGTCTCTCATCCATGCTTGGAACATGTGGGTGTTAGGACACAGTCCACGAAACAGGTCAAAGGGAACCTTACTCGTGGTGGAGTGAGGCGTGAGATGGTAAACCATCACACGTCCCACTATTTCTGACTTCCAGTCCTTGTTCTGGGCATTTGTCAGTTGAATGGACTCCTTCAAGACACGGTTAAACGTCTCCACCATTCCGTTGGTTTCGGGATGGTAGAGGGCGCAACGCTTGTGTCTAATCCCCCTTTTTGCCAGGTACTCCTCCATCTCGCTCGAGACGAATTGGACCCCATTGTCAGTCAGGAGACAGTCCAGGAGTCCTTCTCTTGAGAAGACTTTGTCAAGGAATTTGACAACATCTTTAGTTTCAGTGTTGTGTGTGATCTTAATTTCTGGCCACCTAGAGAACTTGTCTATTAGTACCAAGACATAGGACTGGTCAGAACTGCTCGTAATGGCACCCAGAAGGTCTAAAGCTACCTCTTGCCAACAGCGAGTAGGGACGTCACCCACAACCATGGGTTGGACTCTGGTATTACAGACCTTGTCACATGCACTACATTCTATGCAATCTCTCACCATGTGCTCGACAAGGAGATCAATGCCAGGTCACCAGAAGTGCAAGTGAATTCTCTCTTTGGTTTTTGAGATCCCTTGATGTCCCTGTTGAGCTTGGTGAACAATTCTTGACCTGACGGACAGCGGAGGAACCAGCTTTGTGCCCCTCCAAAGTAAACCAGAGCAGACAGACAGACAACTCATGATGCACTTTCCACAACTTGCGTGTTTCCTCATGCAGACCCCTTATGCCTCCCCACCCTCTAGTCACCAGTTTGCTGACTTCAAGGATCGTGGGGTCACCTTCTATGGATAACTTCCACTCTTCCTCACTCAGGGCCTCTGTCATGACCTTACACACTTTGTAATTGTCATCCTCCCACGAGTGGCTTGAGCCATTAGGCTCGGCATTTGGATTGGTCAGGACAAGGCGGGAAAGGCAATCTGAAACTTTATTCTGAGCACCAGGTATATAGCTTCGCACAAAGACATAGTCTTGGAATGCAACTTTCCACCTAGAGATATTTGAAGAAACAGCTTCTAAACTTTTTTTTTGTGAATAGGTCTTTCAATGGTTTGAAGTCGGAATGTACTACAAATGAACTTCCCCAAAGGAACTTTTGAGTTTCTTAATTGCCCAAAAGATACACAGGGTTTCCTTCTTTATGACAGAATATTGTGCTTCCGGCCCTACCAGCGCCCTCGAGAGGAACATAATGGTTATCTCTTTTCCATCCTTCACCTGCTTAAGGACTGCACCCAGGCCTTTGGAGCTAGCATCGGGGATGAGGATGGAATGAGCAGCAGTGTCGAAACTCTGGAGGGAAGGTGCCCCACTCAATGCATTTTTAATGTCATTAAATTCTAGTTGGCACTGGGGCGACCAGGTAAATCTCGCACCTTTCTTTAGCAGCGACCTTAGGTTGAAAGTGCGAGAAGCAAATTGTGGGACAAATTTATTGTAATATTCGGCCATACCCAGAAAGGTAACTAAATCATCTCTGGATTGTGGCATGGGAAGATTGTCAACGGTCTTAACTAGATGGTCCCTTGGTTTAACACCCTCCTTCGACAACTTGTGCCCCAAATAATCAATTTCAGAGAGGTTAAACTTACACTTATTTTCACGTAAAGTCAAACCACGTGGCCTAGACCTCTATAAAACAGCTGTTAGCCTCTCATCATGCAGCTTTTGGGAAGAGCCATGTACAAGCACGTAGTCTTGGTATATTTTAACCCCAGATAACCCACGTAGGACGTTCTCCATAGCTCGCTGGAAGATGGAAGCTGCAGAATTCAAGCCAAAGGGAAGCCTTGTATACTTATATGTCCCAAATGGCGTATAAACGCAGTCAGGTTCATGGAATCGGCATCAATCCTGATTTGGTGGAATGCGGCCCTAAGGTCTAATGTTGAGACGACCTTAGCGCCGTCCAGTTGCGTCAGCATCTCTGTAATATTGGGAAGGGGGTACTTGTCGGCAATGACGGCACGGTTGAGGAAACGCAATTCCACACATAGTCTCATCTCGCCAGAAGCCTTGCGGGCGAGAACCACGGGAGCCAGCCAATCGCTTGCCTCAGTCTCGACAATAATCCCTTCATTCTCCAACTTTTGTAGCTCATTGCGCATGGACTCCCTTAGCGCTAAGGGCACGCTATGCACCTTGCATGTGACAGGGGTGGCACCAGGCCTCAGGGTGATTCTATGTGTGTAGTCAGACAAGCAACCATATTTCTCACTTAAGACCTGTTCGAACTCAGTGCGCAAATCATTCACCTGATCAACATTGGCAGTCTCAGGCCCAGCAGTGCTGTTAGGGAATGATGATGGGAGGTCATCCTTTAGGACAATACATGGATCCCCACCAGGAATTAGCATTACTCCGAGATCAGCCTGATGGATACAGCTTACAATACTTACACCTCTTGAAGAGATGTAGATCTTTGCAGCGGTGAGTCTACCTCTGTATTCTGTGTCACCCTCAAAATAGCCAAATAACTTAATGGGTCGGCCTCCGTAAGCAAGAGGTCTGATATCTGGTTTGAAAACCTTGACTTTGCGCAATAAAGAAGTGTTGTAAAAGCTTTTTGGGATCAAAGTGATTTTTGCTCAAGAATCAAAAATCATTTTAACAGAGCGGCCATTTACTTGAACATTGTCAACGTGACTCCTACATTTACCCTGACAGACCCGAGCTAAGACCTCACCACAATGCAACTCATCAGAATCAGAATTGGACTTGTTTTATATCCAAACTTCTTTCACACGCTTGTTCTATTTGCATTTCAATGCTCTACACGCTTTCGCCTCATGGCCAACTTTCCCACACTTAAGACATTTTGAGTTCAAAGCAGGACATGACTTATCATTGGCCAGGTGACCAAGCATGTCACAGCGGAAACATTTCCTGAATAGGTGTTTTTAGTCTTCGAAGGATGAGGTTCAATTTGTGTGAATACTTTGGTCTTCGTTACAGTTTGTACCTTATCACTAGTAGTGCCATTATCTTTTTTCATGACCTTAACACAAGCAAGGGAGGGCTCGATGCGCTTGGCAATTAAGATGACCTCATCTAATTTGGGGTCATGCTTTTGCCATAGTTCATCCTTGACCTTCTCTATGTTACAACCCAACGTAAACTGGTCGCTAATGCATTCCTCAAGTGCGCCCTCAAATTTACAGGTGGAAGCCAGTTTGCGCAAGTGACTCACATATACCTCGACAGACTCTTCAGTTTGTTGTACACGCTTCCCAAAGTGATAACATTCTAAGATGGTACTGACTTTAGGGAGATAATACTTATCTAGTTCCTTCAAACAAATCTCAAATTTGTTGAGGCTATCAGATTCTGTGTCGTTAAGGTCCAGTAAGTGTTCAAAAACTTCTTGCCCCTCTGAGCCTAGCAGTGTAAAAGTAAAGTGGACTTCCTCTCAGCACTCAGTGATACTCCGCACACCCTTGCATAATTGATGAAGACCTTTTTCCACTTTGACCAGTGAATGGAAGGCTCACCTGGATTGGGTAGGAAAAAAGGGGGTGATGTGACGTTTTGCATTCTAGAAACAGAAGATGTCAGATAGTAACGTGATTTGCCTGTCACCGTAGAAAGGTTAAAATGGTCAAAACACTTATAGAAGTAGAGTGCTTATCACTGTAGCAGATCAAGTGAAGGCACATGAGAAAGTGACAAATATGGTGTGCCTGTCAACGTAGACAAGTAAGGGTGGTGAAAGCACTTTAAGTAGAAGTGTGCTTATCACTGTAGTAGGAACATGAGAAGATGTTAAACGTGGTGTGTCTGTCACCGTAGAAAACCAAAGAGAAACTTCCAAAAGAGTTTATGGGGTGTCTGTTGACAGACAGAATAGGCAGACACAGTGGAAGTACTCAAGTAACAGTGTGCTTGTCGCCGTTGAAAGTATAAGGACAGATCCGATGAGATGGCTTCCAAGTGGTTGTGCATATCAGTAAAGAAGGCAGAAGAGGAGATGAGAAGTTCTTAAACGCTGACAACAGTTGTGCCTATCAGCGAAGAAATGATGAGAAAGAGTTACTGTCTGTGTGAGGCACGGCAGAGGGCAATGCTTCGCTGATTGCGCGAGTGACACTTGTTCTCCATTGCTAGGAAAAGTAACGCGCTGTCTGTAGCCCGTATCTTTATTGAAGGAACAAAGGGGAGCGTCCTCTGTTGTCTGGTAACGTGACGCGCAGGAGCGTATAACCCGTATCTGTGTTAGAATACCAATGCGTCTTTGGTTGCCAGGCTAAGTGCCGTTGCCTGGGAGACACAGCAGGAGTGCGTCGGCAAGGAGGCAGAGCAGTAGCGAGGAATGGTTGTTGGGATGACAACAGGTTTACGCGAGGTAGTTGATGCGCGAGGGGTGCGCAAGGAGCAACGGTAATTCTTGAAGAAATTAAACTTTAAAAAAGCGAGTTTTGACAGAAAGTTAAACGAGGGGCTGGCGCAGTGCGCAAACAGTACCTTTAGTGCTTAGATGAGATGAGATTTTGTCATCGTGCAGATCGTTGTATTTGTCATCGTGTAGATCGTTGTGTTAGGACGTTTGTCGTGAAGGAAGTAGATGTGTGTGGGTCCCTTTTAAGCTTGTCGCCAGTGTGATAAAGTAGAGTCGGTGCACAGCATATGATGTTGACAGGAAGGTTATTTATTCAAGGTTGAGCATCTACAAGGAGAAACGTCCTACCCACGCAGCGCCAGCAGCAACTGAATCAGGAGGGTTCTAGAGCAACTCAAACTAGATGGAAACTCTAGAATGAGGAACTCTTAGACTCACAATGTAGTACATGGAAGACCATGACATGCAGTTCATTACAGGCTTGTGTTATGCCCCTGGGTCACAGGTTCAAATCCTGGTGGGTCCACTCAGCCTTTCATCCATCTGAGGTCTATAAAATGAGTACGATTGAGCTGGGTAACAATAAACATCTGTTAATCAGTGCCAAGATACCTACAGGTGAACCTGTTATGTTATACTGAACAGATTTACACCACCTAGTGTGGAGAGTGCCACCAAGATATTGGGTAAAGGCTGTCAATCATTCTAAATGCATAGATTTCGATCATGGAAGTTCATGCACATCCTTATCTGGGTGTCTCTATCTTTAGTCAAGACAAAACAATTTGTTCAAGTCCTAGCTCAATGGTTGCATGAGGTGAGGAAGTGTAAGGACGGATATCTAGTGGGAGTCAATTTTCGCTTCACCAAATATATTTACCAAATTCTTGTCATCCATGAAAGTAAATGGCTCAGCAAAGTTAGCCAATGCTATCGCAGTTTTACTTCCAACTTTAATTTCACATTCTGGTCTGGACAGGCACCCATCAGGTTTATTGGTTCCATCATCAAGCTGCAAGCACAGCAGTACCTGACTTTAACTCGCTAGAACCCCTAGCATACAGTAACTTATGGTTATGAATGACATAACCATTCCATGTTCCCTCACTTCCAGAAATTCTGATTAGCAAAGACGACCGTCATACTTCTTGAGTTCTCTCTGCGGTGGTAAAAAAACAGAACATTTAGCAAATAGCCTAAATTGCCCATGGTGTAAAAAATGTTGCAGTAATGTAGTTACTGCTGGTTTGTCCATGTACCAGCCAATCTAAGACCTACATTTAGCAGTGGTGACTAAACCTGTATAAATACTGCCAAAGTTGTAATCACTATGAGCGTGCAGTATAATTTCGGAGTTAGAATGTTTGGGTATGAATGCGAAAGAACCTGCAGAATTACCATTTGCCACGTTTAAAAACATTTACTTGTGCAGAATACCCAAAGCAATAAGCTGGTGGACCACTTGAATTTTTTTTTTCAAGCTGTCAAGTTCTCAAGTTTCCCAAATTATTGCAAAATAAAGTCATCTAGTTTATGCTTTTTGTGCATTTTTATTTCAGTCCTCGTAATTCCATTCTATATTAAGAATTGGGAGTACCAGAGTGCCAAGATAAAGAATGTACTTGAGAATAGAACCGGGAAACCTGAGAACTGAGAATTTCACGTAGTGTGTTGCGTTTCTGCTCGTGTTATTCTGTGTACATTTCTTATGTGTGTATGTCACAGTACTTGGTTTTAAAACGAACATTGAAGATTTGGCCAGCTGGAGTTGGACCAAGCTGGGTGTAGACGAGTGGTTTTAGAGCTTCGAGTGCTCCATTAAATGTTGTGTACTTATCTTTGATGGACTGTTGTTCTACCCAGGGAACACCACAGCCTATTGCATATGTGAATGTACACGATATGGGTTAACTAAGTAACTAAGCTTTTCTTTACTTTGCCCCCACGAAACAACTGGTAAGTCGGGTTTAACACACAACATAATAAATTACGCTTAGTGTTTTCTAAAATTACGTTAGACTTAGTAAACGCAGGCGCCACTAAAACTGTAGAAATTATTTAGTTGTTTGGAATTCTTGCTCTGCAGCCTACATTTTGTGTCAATAATATGAGAGTTCTACCGTTTGAAACAACAAGGACTATTTTTAGAGGAAGGCGGTTTTTGCGAACGATGCCCAAATTCTTTAAATATAACTTTACAATAGATTTAAACTACGTTTTACATTTGGTTTTCTTTTAAAGCAAGATTTGCCTCCGTACTAGCGCCACCGAGTGGGTTCCTTTCGTTTGTAAATATGGTGAGTCGAAATAGAAATAGACGAAGGAAAAGATTAGCAACTCTCCTCGGTGCGCCCGCTGAAGGACAGCTTCAATAAGGTCGCCATCTTGAAAAGGATTCAGTTCCTGGTTGAAAGTGGAAATATTCCCACTATAACACAGGAAAACTAATACTTTGAATCGGAAAACCACAAATTGTCAATTTTTTTAATATAAAGAGAACATATGTGAGAAATTAGAAGGATAAAACACAAAAAATATCATTTACTTGATGCGTTTTTTTCACATCTTTAATAGACTACAAAACGTTCTGCATAATTATGTAACGCATTTAAAAACATTACATTTACTTGGCTGCTCTGTAACTGGCTGTAATGTCCCTGTTGGAAATTCAGGCCCTATTGACACAATTCGGTCTTTGCACTCGTTTGTCTTCCATGTCTATGATCGCCCTGCGAGGTGGTCTCTCAGTTGGCAGCGAGAGGTGTGGAGGAGGCAGTACAGTAGCTGGACTTCTTCTGACTACTGCTGGACTAACAGCGTACACCAGGCCAAGTGGACAGCGGGAGCTCACTGTGCTCACCCGCAGCAATGGGCATTACAGTGGACTTGAAAACGATTTATCCATATCCGTTCGAACACGTGGTGAACAGCTACCTGAACAAGGTACAGAATAAAAGGGGCGTGCCAGTGTCTGAGACACAGCGGAAGAGACAGGGTGGTACAAGCTAGTGTGGGTTATAAGAGAGCAGCTGGAGAACGAAAGAATAGCACTGTAGGGAAAGAAGGGAACACCCAGTATGGTAACTTTTGAAGGAACAAGCACAGAAATTAAAACGAATGGCGTGATCGTGGAAATGAGTGTTAAATCAAGGGACCCGCAGGGACAGATTAGAACGAGTTTAATTGAACAACAACCACACCAGAAGGAAGTCTGAGGGGCTATGCTGGAAATGGGGGGAATAGTATTCTGGGAACCCTAAAATATGGGGCTCAAGGTGTGGCAGTGGAAAGGGTATGGAGTTACGAGAGGCAGATTCTCAATTTATACTTTATCTTTTTTTTAAAAAAACTCCTGCAAAGAAATGTGACGATCTGTTCTGGTTTACTTAATTTGTCACGAAGAGGTTGAATTTTAAGATATCTTACTGGGTTAAGGCACTTACTGCCGAGATGTTTGTGTGACAGCAATTTTCAAGGAATAATTCTGCTAAGCTAACCCTGGTGGTTAATGCCCATGCTGCAGAGCTTTGTGTCACAGTTCTGACTCTTAAAGTAGCCTAGACGATTACTGTGCCTGCTGCGAAGCACATTGTGTAACATGCAGATCACAGATGTGGATAAGTAAGTGGGTTATAACTTTTGACAAGGAGGGCCTATTGTTTCTTGCAGTTCACATGTTTCAGTCCTTCTAACTTAGCCCAATGAACTGTGGTCCAGCACCAAGGAGCTGCATGAAAGCTGCAAGGCATGGTTTAGAACCTTATTCTTTTTTTATCCCCTTAATATGTCATTATTTTAAGGTTGCTAAAATGGTTCCTTTGGGTAGTAATACATTCTTATTGGCACAGACAATCCCAACTACTGGGTTATGTTTTTAATCTTAAAAGTGATAGAAACAGTATGTAAACTGAGGGGAGCACTAAGAACGGAATGGTAATAATAAAACCCTGTTTTATTTTTCATTACTTTATTCTTCCCACTGATTTTACATTTTAAAAGAGTTGTATTTACTGGATGTTCATGCCAGCCGATTTTGTTATATTTATCGACCTGGTAGGATAAAAGGTATGAGATGGCAAATACTAGGCCATACCCATTGTCGGTAGCAAGTGCTTAAGTCACTGAGTCCAAATGTGAGGTGTTGAACTCAGCACAAACTAACGGATGCACCGAGGTCACAGGAAGGGGCAGCTGTGGAAGCCGAGGTAACCAACATACAAGCTGAATGGTACAGTAGGGTAGAGAACAGCAGGGAAACCAGATGGAAATGGAATGGAAAGTCAGGAAAACTGAAAGGAACGGCAGTGAGAATAAGAATATTTTTACTTCCTTTTATTGATGTCAGAAACTAACCCCCATGTGGCGATTCTCCACTCCCTCAAATTTAGGACTTCAATTGTGTTTTAAAAAAAATCCTAGTTCTATAGTATGATCTCGCATGATCATGTAACAACACATTGTTTTTATATCAATTTATATTACCTCCGTTCTGTTGCTTGGACATTAGAACACCAGAGAAACACTAAAGTTTAATATTTTACTACTCTTCATAACTATACAACCTTGCATTCAAACAAATAAGCATAAACTGGCCTCTTAAAACTCAGGGTTAAACAGAGTGGATTGCATTCTTTAAAGAGAGGTTGCGTGTTAGGAATACAAAACAAAAGTCACATTTGATTTGTCAAGGAAACGCAACAATGGATTGATTCCAGTGACACAATGAAATATAAGGGGTACATTATATAAGTGTACTATTAAACGGTTACATGCTTGGACTGAGTTTAAATTCGTTTTAAAAATAACCACTTATAAAAATTAAAAAAGTATCTTTTTGGTTTACATAAGGCTTCCCGCTAATATGATCTTCAAGTTTAAAAAAACACTCGGCTGTGCTTCAGAAACACTGGCCACATTTCTGCTGCATTATGTGGCTTGGCTTCTGCTTTTTAAGCCAAGGGTCAATTTCAGGCCCTGTGCACGTGACTTGATGCTTACGGTTGTTCTTCTGTTACTGCCTTTCGCAACTTCCTTCAAAATTGATGTGTTTAGGGTGAGGGTCTGTGCGCCCTCTTGGTTATTTCGTGGAACAATTAACTTTTGCATCTATGTGAGTGAGACACACTAAAGGAAATACTGCATGTATTTGAAAACCTACCACATTAGTCCGGAATGTTGTCTAGACTTGGCATAAGGCCTTTGGGGGGGGTATTCTTCAGTTCCCTTTTGTTCCCTTGTTCAAAAACATTAGACAATACATTATGGGTTGATTATATTAACTCATCTCTCGATGATTTTGTCCTCTGAAGTGCTGGATAGTGTTTTAGACATAACACTAAAAGATTCAGTCTGAGATACACTGTATGCACTGACTTGCATAGGACAAACATTGCTACAAAGTAATACAGCACAACACATTCAAAGTAATGTTGCAATAAGTCAAGGGTGTGCTTGTTGCCAAGAACCAGCAGGCCAAGTAAGTGCTCAGAGGAGACACTTTGTTGCATCCAGTAACTGAATTTACTCAGCGATGTTGTGTGGTTTGAAGAATGGGGTCTTGGGCTCTCTGGTGAAATAGAGGGAGGAAGGTGTCGTTGAGACTCAACTGATATGGAGGTCTTATCAGCCGAGATCAATCCCGAAAGGCATGTTGCCTTGTGCTATTATTTCCGCACATACTGATTTCCTAATCTGGCAAAGAGGCTGCACCTGTGAGTTTTACAGCACCTTCTGGATGTCTGGTGGGAGGAATTCTAATGCAGCATTTAACAAGTTGATACAGGAAAGGACAGGGAGCCAATATAGTTATTGGTGTTCCACCCCCTGCAGCACAAACCCTTTGGCTGCCAGTTTACAGCAGCAGCACAGTCATGATCTGTCAAAGAAATGGATGTATGAAAAGGATTGTGTCCAGCGGTGTCACTAGGGTTGGTGTCACCCAGTGCGGTAACTCATGGTGACGTGCGGTCCGCACCCCCCTAGTGATGCCACTGCCCCCCCCCAAGGGTTTGGCTCGTTCAGTGCATGGGTGTGTGTTTCATTGCGCCCCTGTTCTCCACGCACACAGACGTGTCTACCTGAACGTAGTGGGGAGGGAGGTATATTTTATTTACATGCTGTCTTTGTGCAAACACAGTCTGTTTTTTACTGTCGTTATAAAGCAGGCCAGCTGCAAATCTGAAGGTGGAATTAGTTTGTGCGTCCCAAAAAGCCTACGATGTAACAGGATTCTGGCTGTCTCCCCGAATTTACCTCAAATGGCTCTGCTTCCGGGGTGAGGGCAGGCATGTGCGGTCTGTGTCATGTCATTTTCTGCCCATTGGGATATGTTCGCCGGGTGTCGTTCTGTGTAGGGGTTGTTTGTCTGCCTGTGGCTGCACCTGGTTGCCTGCTGGGTGTCTGCCTGTCATTCACCCTGTCTGGGGGCTCCGCAGCCAGAGTCTCCGCCTGACTGCTTTTCTGTCACCCCGTCTTTCTGGGAAGCAGATTGTATGTGACCCTGTCTGCATCTCTGTGACCCTTCCACTGCCTGTCTGTGTGTCTGTCTGCGAGTGTCTCCTAGTGTGGGCCTGTGGAACTGTCACTGTGTCTGCTTGCTTTGGTGTTACGGTGTCACCCCATGTGATGGTGTCACCCGATGCGGTCGGCACCCCCCGCACCCGCCTAGTGACACCACTGATTGTGTCTCATTAAGGCAAGACTTGTAGCAATAGGATTACATTGTTCAAACGTGTGTTTGTGAATATTTTGTGTCAGGTCTTTACTATAAGGACGAGTGGGCTAATGAAGTGCTGTGAGCTCAGTTGACATTACTGACAGTGGTTCCAGTAGTAAAATGTGTTCACGTTTGCTAGATTTAACAATTTGAGTCTACTTATAATGCTCCCAAATTGCTCCATGATTATATGCGAATACACACAGAAGCCCGAAGTAAGATTGTTGATCATTTGCCATCATAATAATAAGTATATATAAAAAGTTGGCAGCTTTGAAAAAGAGTAATGTTAAATTGCTGTGTAGCTTGAGATATAGTTTCTCCCATGACATTGTTTAGTAAGCATTATTTTCATTATAAGCAATGTGAAAATAAATTAGGGCCCCAATTTTTAAAGAAAGGTACAAAAGTACACTTGCCAAGTCCTTGTACTGGTGCTGAATTACGAATTTCAGGAATTCACAAGAGTTTACATCCTGGAGACCATACTCCTAGCAAACATTTATTAAGAAGTGATTCTAATGGAAGTACTGGGTAGAATCCTGTGGATAATGCTGCTCAATATTGGCCTAATATTTTAACATACTGCTGTGCTTGATGTAGTGGGCAA
This sequence comes from Triturus cristatus, assembly GCF_964204655.1. NCBI lineage: Eukaryota > Metazoa > Chordata > Amphibia > Caudata > Salamandridae > Triturus > Triturus cristatus. Next base: position 1,048,108,057 of record NC_140590.1, read on the forward strand.
TGCCCATACACCCACAATGACAGATTCAGTTAAAGGAAGAGTTGAGCAGACAGTGGATTAGGTAAGTAGAATCGTTTAAAAAAAGGTACGTCTATGATACTCCGTGATACAGTAAGGCTTATATTTTACATTGTGAACATTCTGGAAGGCAAGAAGTCACTGGTCTGGCAGGAGGCATGCATTAATGATGATCAGACATGGCGTTAATGCAGCCTTGGCAATCTCCATCCCAGCTGATGACAGAATGATGCCTTTCTTCATGCAATACAGCCTTCAGGGATTACAGTTGAATCATCTGGTCAGAAGACGGGTATAGAAGGTAGACTATTTTGATGCTTTGGGTTGTGTGATCATTCCGAGGATGCTAGGCGTGGGTATGGTTTTCAGATCATATCTTCCTTGCCTCGAAAGTTTTTGAAGTTATTGATGGTTAAACCTTTCTTCTTGAAGAGAGTGGATGGGCGACGCAATGCGTTATTGATGCAGTTAATGCAGCACTTGATGGCTGTGAAGAGTTTGCTCTGTGTGTTGGAGGTCTTGGTCATGAAATGTTTTGTAGCAGTTTTGCCGTTGATGAGTTCCTGGGTTTATAATGGTGCAGATGGTTTGGGTTTTGCTTAGCAGTGGCTCAATGGGGTGTTATCTACTGTAGTAAGAAGAGGGTTGTCAACGTTTTGTAGCAGGGTCTTGATGTGCGTGCTAGGACTGAAGAAGCTAACATAGCTGTCGGGTCTTCATGGAGAAGATCTTGAAGGATTTTCCTGATTGATCAGCTAACTATCTTTTTGGCTGTGGGTTAGTTTCAATATATTGTGGTAGTGTTGGGAATATTTAGTTCTAGTGCGTTGCATGTTTTTGGGGTGTGTCATGTTATGGCTAGCTCCTGTTGCTCCAATTGATTTGCTGACATGACCATCACTAAACAACAAAATGATAGATGGAATGCGTGTATTAATCTCTGACACTGGTGGTCGCTTGGGACCACATTCCATTGACTTGAATCACACAAGGTGTTGGGCACTTTTTGTAACAGTCACTGTCCATTGAGATGTAGGATGGCTTTACATGTGTGGGCATTAAATAATTTGCATATAATTGTAGCGCCCATATGTGAGATTGGCGACAGTGTTGTCCTCGAGTAGATTAGGCAATGTGTCCCTAAAGGCAAGATTCAAAACTGCATTTTAAAATACAATCAGTAAGTTAAAATTGACTCAAAAAAGGGAATTTGAGATCAGTCATTAAAAAATGAAGGTTTCATGAAGTATTAAAGTTCAATACAGTAAGGTAAAAAATATCAATCTCAATAGCTTCAATCAAAGGACACAGAATCCAATTGCCATGAAGGCTGTCAGAGTATAAATCTGCAAAATAGCCTGAGTCAAAAATGTGTAGCAAATTGACAGAGAGTCTGGCAGCATCCTTAGTAAAGACCTAAATAGATGTGGCTCACCCCCTAATCAAGGGTCTTTTATAGTACATTTAAGCATGGTGTGAGCAAAAGTATCAGCATGACAACAAATCATTTTTCAGCATCAAAACGTGATTTAATCCCACTATCCTAGCACTATCCCAGCGCTATCTCACTACATGAACATTGATTTCCCCTCTTCATCACGTCTCATAACAAACTAGTTAAGTAAACATTGAAAAGACTCCTAAATAAACACAAAGCATATACGAATAGAAAGAGCCTTAAAAAGAATCTAAATTCTTTTTCCAGTTTTCTTCAAGAACAACATGTCATTAGAAAATACTCCATTCACGTTTAGGTGTGTGCGGTGTCCAATGAGAAATATAAACACATGAGGATTATTGGGAAACCTCAGACATTACATTTTAAAATGGAGTTGAGGCATAGTTGACCTATGCCAGGAAAATATAGTTCTTTATGCCTTAGCTTTATCATTTAAATTGCAAATGTCTACTGTTGATAAGCACATATAATTCTAGACAGAAAACAATTGCCACACATCTCTAAGTGAACGGGTACCCTTTCTGTGAGTAGTATCATTGCATGTTGTGACTGTTTGCCAAACATGTTCTTCCAATGTAGTTACATCAGAGATTTATCACAGAAGTCTTTTCTACTTGGGTAGTTTAATATGATGTGTGATTTGTAATGACTGTCAGTGTAGATTTGAGAGATGCTGGCAAATGTTATATTACATGTTGCACAGATTCAGTCTGTTTAATGTTTAGGGGTAAATTGCATATTTGCATCATGTGACTGATTTCTGTTGAGAGCTGCTCTAGGGGCTAGTTTTTCGGTGGGGGAACCTGAGATCCACCTTCTGATCTCGGCTACCCCACTTGATCAAGACCCACAAATAAACCCTTTTTATCGCCCTTGGCTTCTGATACTGTATCTACCATAGGCAAACTACCAGCATTAAGCGCTACTTAAAAAAAAAAAAAAAAAACACTGGCAATGTGTTATGGGATCACAGGAAAGTCCATAATCAAACCTTAAGTGGCCCTGAAACAGTGTTTGTAATTCTATTTAGACTTTAATCCTCTTACTTCGGTTACATTCCGCTCAGTACCCCTGGAGCCACTACTCTAAGTGGAATAAAAGCTGAGCTTCTTTGATTGTTGGTTACTGTTTTCACTCCAGTCCCAGACATTTCTTTATGTGAACTGATGAAGATCAGGCATGCCTTGGCTTAGACAGTTGCCAAGGAGAAATGTACTGAGTGCCAATTAGGAGCAAGGAGACTTTGACAGCCGTAGTCCTGCTGCTGTCTCACTGAAACCTCATCCTCTGCCCTTGGTTCATCTGAGTATATGTGACAAATAGCGCCCATTCATGTTACCGGTTTTAGTTGTTGCCTGTTAAATAATGACACATTTGCTTTTATCTGTATGTCCATTAAGGATACAAACCTATCTAGTTTGCTCCTTTCTCTGTCTGCTGTAAAAGTGTTGTGGCTCCCGGCTCTGTCTTTGGTCTTGCAATAGGTAGGTTTGTGTTCTTCTGTGACCAGACAAAAAAATGTACATCGTCCATGCTGTCATCTCTTGCAAGTGTCACCTCCCAAATGAGTAAGGTGGATATTATATATCACAGTGTCAGCTGCCACTGGGTAGTTAAAGTTAGGTCACTGTTTCTATAGGAAATGCATTTTTTGTGTTGCTTATAACATTGGCACCGTTTGACAAATCTGCACAAAATCTTCCCAAAAAGTGTTCTTTTTTGCCTAGTTTGTGCTTGGAAAGTTTCATTGTGCTCTGTCTAGCAATGGCCGAGAAAAATGTTGGTACCAAAATACAAAATCCCCATGCATTTTCTGTAGACGCTATGGCAAAAACTGCTGAACTGAATTACATCAGATATGTCATCAGTGATGTCATTTGAAATGTCATCAGTGATGTAATAAATGATGTCATTGAGAGTGTCATGAGTGATGTAATATGTGAGGTCATAAGCAGTGTGTGGTGGGGGCGCCAGTTATAGTTAGATCTTATAACTATAACTGGTGTTTTTTAATATTTCAAAAAGTTAATATTATTATCAACATATTCACCTAACTATAAGAAAAATCCTGCGATTACTGCAGAAAAGACGAGCCACTCCGGTTTGCAGTTGTGAATTTTGCGGGTTTAATCAGCAGACAAACGACGTGCTTCGATCTCAACCGAGATCTTGGTCACATGACCTCAAGTGAGTTCCACACATACTTAAAGGTGCAGTGTAGAGGCACGGCGCAGCTTGCACAACAGCATAAAAGAAATACTTTAAATGTGGCATCAAGTGTTGTTCAATTGAAATTATAAATAAAGTTCAAAACAAATGTTATTTTCACAATTGTTGCTCTTAGTTAACTAGTGCACTGTACAAATTAAAAAATGAATTTAGGAATGATTCTGTTGCAGGGGAAGAAATCAATGTATAGTACATTTTCCCTGCTGCCTTTATACAGTAGGGGCTTATGTGTCTATGGGTTGCTAGGTACTGTATCCAAACAAAAGGGGGGGGACCAGGAGCTGGTTAATGGTCCAGTGCCTGTGCTCCGGGAAGTCAATAGGGTAATTACTAGAAGGCACTGTTCCAGGGTCGGTATGGTTGAAAGTCAACCAAAACCGTACCTCAACAAAGGGAAAGTAAAGAGAAGGGTCTATGTGTTAGAGGTCTAGGATGGGGTACTCAGGATAGGGGGGAGACAGCATAAGTGTCTCTTGTTGCCCTCACACACCCCGAGGGATGTCATGCTTCATCATCGGGCGGTGCTCCTCGTCGGGCCGGCGGTGCACAGCCCTACGGGTCCCCCGAAGGGTCTCTTTAGCGGAGATCTTTTAAGAGAGCTGCCGATTGGTGCATGCGGGTATGTGGAGGGGGAGTACCAGGGTCGGTGGTGGCTGTAGTGTGTGCAGGAATAAAAATACCTAAGGGTTACCTGGGAAACAAATTTAATAAGAAGGCACCCTTGGTACACTAAAATACGTGGAAAAAATGTTACTAATCAAAACGTGATGTGTTTAGTAGTAACTGAAAGTACAGGTCAAATGGTCGACATGTTTCGCGCCTATTAGTGGTCAAAACGATCCATGGCGCTTCATCAGGACCAGCAGAGGTGAAGAGTGTGGGGAAAGATGCCCAGACTATGTGTGGTGGGAGGGGTAAAATATCACCCTCTCACTCGGCAAATAAAGGGGGGGGGGGGGAGAGTAAAGTGTCTCCTAAATAGGTAGTGTGTGCAGAGAGGAGTCTGTTGTGCCCCCTTTATGTTAGACCTAGACCAAAAGAAAGATAAAACAAAGAAAATACAGACGTTAAAATACATATGCGGACATGCCTTGTCGATCCGCACAAGTACACAGTGATCCGAGAAATCACATTTATACAATGAGACAGTCATAATGTAATGCACCCGGAGGTGCAGGTCACTCTCAAAGTTCTGAAAGAGCGGGCAGGTGTGGGTGTGGTCCCGTGCCAGTCAAAAGGTGGTAGGTCCCGGGTCCCGGTGGCGGTCACAGAACCCAGCTAGAGACTCGCTAGGTAAACTGCTGTACCCCGCGGGGCCCGGACAACTCCACTAGGCTGTGCAGCGGGCTCACCAGGCGTGTCGTCTACTGGGACAGTCAAATAGACACGTGTATTGTGTATCTAACTCGATTCGTAGGTTCAACACGCATGAAGTGCACTTAGAGTCGTCTTACCTAAGATCAGAGCTGGAATTGCTCCTTGAGTTAAAAAGCGGCGTAGGAGGCCCACACCATCTAGGGCTGTAAATCGGAAATAGTGCGTAACAGCAGGGAATACCCACAGGGTAAAGAGAGCAAAACAAAACAAAACAAAAGTGGAGCGTTAGATTTACTTACATCATTGCCAGATGTACAGCAGGAGAATGCTTACGTAGTGATCTGGGTAGCTGGATCGCCTCAAATCATACTCACGGGTTGCTCAGGTGACGGCACTGGAAACCTGCCCTGTCCAGACGCCTGCTCGAAGGTAATTGACTTTGCCTCGCCCATGATATTTAAAGACCGAGCCCCGTGATTGAAGGAGGTACCTGTTTCCGGTTTCGTGGCAAACTCGGTCGTAGGAGACCGGAGCTGCGCATGCGCGGTGAAACAGAATGTTTCAGTGTTCTCTTGTGCATGCGTGACAAGGTGTTTATAGCGCATGCGTGGTGTCTGTGAGGTGTGTTTCTATGCGCGTGCGTTGAGTGCTTGCGATGTGTTACTACAGGAATAATAGACTAGACCACATAAGTGGGTGTGTCATTGTCAGCCAATGGCCTGTTTATCCCGCATGTTTGACAAGTTTGATGGTGTGGCGGTGTAAGGGCGGGGCCATGTGGGAACTAGCTAATGTATGCTGGAGATGTAGAAAACACCAACTATTGCTGGATAATGTTTTTGATATAGCAGTATCTCCGTATAGTTGGAGTGGCCCAAAAAGGGGGCCCGGGAGGAATACTACAGAGCTGTCGAGACGAGCGCTGGTCTAATTATTCAGTTGTTTTGCTCCTAGCCGGAGGGACGATGTCCGAAGGATTACACATTATACACGCACCCAAAGGTGTCAGTTTTAGAGCTCTGTCCATGGGATATCATCGTTGAGCCCCTGGGTGTCTGTGTGCAGGCGGTGCACCCAGCGTTGTTCACGCCTAAAGAGCGACTCGCTAGTCCAGTTAGTATTGGATTCCAGGATGGTCCATTGGATCGCTTCACAGGCGTGCCCTTTTTCCAGAAAATGGTTCGTCAATTTAGTGGCTGCGCGGGCTCGCCTGATGGTGCTTTTGTGTTCGCTGATCCTAGTTTTGATGGGTCTGGTGGTCATGCCTACGTAGTAGAGATCGCATGGGCACGAGATCAAGTATACACAATTTGTGGTGTTGCAGTTCGTGTGCTTCCTTTGTTCCCATTTCAGTTCACCAATTTCCAAGACTTTCGTGTGTCGAGTCGTGGTGCAAGCACTACATGAGCCACACGGGTAATGTCCCTTCACTGCTGGCAGATCCCAGAGAGTGTTCTCTCTTCTCGCTTGTTTCTGGCGTGGCCGTGTATTGATCAGTTGGTCTCTTAGGTTACTGGTTCTTTTAAAGGCAAAGCGAGGTGCTGGGATGTTTAGTGCATCACTGTTGATGATCTTCCAGTTACGGTTAATAATTCTTTTGATTTTGTTGGAGAGGGGGGTAAAGGTTGTGACGCAGGTGATCACGTTATTGGTCTCGGGCTCTCTCGTTTCCAGGAGGCCTTCACGAGTGTTGTTCCTGGCCCGTTTTTTAGCTTGGTTAATCACTTTCACTGGATAGTGCCTCTTCGCCAGGTTCTCAGATAGGGTGTTGGCTTGTCTGTCAAAATCCTGTAGTTTGCTGCAATTGCGCCTGATCCTGAGAAATTGGCCATAGGGTAAGTTTTCCCGTAGAGCCTTTGGGTGATGGCTCTTAAAACTCAGGAGGCTGTTGCAGTCAGTCTCTTTTTTGTACGTGCTGGTGTGAAGTATCCCATTTTCTAGTTGGATTAATAAATCCAGGAAAGGGATTTTCTCGTCACTGGAGGTCATGGTAAAGCGTAAGTGGGGGTCCCGATTGTTGATCCACTCGAAGAATTCCAGTGTCTTAGATGCCTGTCCTCTCCATAGGATCAGCACATCGTCTATGTACCGTTTCCAGGTGACCAGATGTTGATGAAATGGGTTGGCGTCTGTGAAGATGTGGTTGGCCTCAAAATGTGACATGTATAGTCCAGCCAAGCTCGGCGCAAAGGTGCTCCCCATGCTGGTGCCTTGTACCTGGTGGTAGATGGAGGTTTTGTACATAAAATAGTTGTTGGTGAGAGCAAGGGCAATGAGGGCCGAGATGAAGCTTGCCGGTGTAGACGTTGGAAGTTCCGAGTTTTGTAACAAGTTGCTAACCACTTCAATGGTTGCCTCCTGCGGGATATTCGTGTAGAGTGCTTCCACGTCCAGTGTGAGCAGTAAGTTGATTTCCTCGGTGTTTTCATCATTGATGGTTCGGATGAAGTTGAGCACATCTCTGGTGTCTTTGAGGTAGGCTGGAGTAGCCTGGACCAGAGGGCGCAAAAAGAAATCACTGAACTGGCTCAAAGGTTCCAGAAGGGAGCCTATCCCAGAGACGATCGGACGGCCAGGGCACGGGGTAACCCCCTTGTGGATCTTGGGTAGAAGATAGAAGTAGGGCATCCTAGGAGATGGATTCACCAGAAAGGCTGCTTCTTTAGATGTAATCCATCCCTCTGTTGCTGCTTCGTTGACCAAGGTTCTGATCTGGTTCAGTAGCCTTGAGGTTGGATCGGTCTCTAGAATCTCATAGTACTCAGTGTTGTTTAGTTGGCGCAGGCACTCCTTCTCATAATCCTGTATGTCGAGGATCACAGTGGCACCCCCTTTGTCCGCCGGTTTTATTACGATGGAGTCATCATTCTGAAGGGTGGTAACCGCCCTCCGTAGTTTTTGGGGAAAGTTGTTGTAGGCGTTGGGAGGTACTAATCGGTTAACCTCCTTGAGGACAGCTTTTTCGAAACTACGGAGGGCGGTTACCACCCTTCAGAATGATGACTCCATCGTAATAAAACCGGCGGACAAAGGGGGTGCCACTGTGATCCTCGACATACAGGATTATGAGAAGGAGTGCCTGCGCCAACTAAACAACACTGAGTACTATGAGATTCTAGAGACCGATCCAACCTCAAGGCTACTGAACCAGATCAGAACCTTGGTCAACGAAGCAGCAACAGAGGGATGGATTACATCTAAAGAAGCAGCCTTTCTGGTGAATCCATCTCCTAGGATGCCCTACTTCTATCTTCTACCTAAGATCCACAAGGGGGTTACCCCGTGCCCTGGCCGTCCGATCGTCTCTGGGATAGGCTCCCTTCTGGAACCTTTGAGCCAGTTCAGTGATTTCTTTTTGCGCCCTCTGGTCCAGGCTACTCCAGCCTACCTCAAAGACACCAGAGATGTGCTCAACTTCATCCGAACCATCAATGATGAAAACACCGAGGAAATCAACTTACTGCTCACACTGGACGTGGAAGCACTCTACACGAATATCCCGCAGGAGGCAACCATTGAAGTGGTTAGCAACTTGTTACAAAACTCGGAACTTCCAATGTCTACACCGGCAAGCTTCATCTCGGCCCTCATTGCCCTTGCTCTCACCAACAACTATTTTATGTACAAAACCTCCATCTACCACCAGGTACAAGGCACCAGCATGGGGAGCACCTTTGCGCCGAGCTTGGCTGGACTATACATGTCACATTTTGAGGCCAACCACATCTTCACAGACGCCAACCCATTTCATCAACATCTGGTCACCTGGAAACGGTACATAGACGATGTGCTGATCCTATGGAGAGGACAGGCATCTAAGACACTGGAATTCTTCGAGTGGATCAACAATCGGGACCCCCACTTACGCTTTACCATGACCTCCAGTGACGAGAAAATCCCTTTCCTGGATTTATTAATCCAACTAGAAAATGGGATACTTCACACCAGCACGTACAAAAAAGAGACTGACTGCAACAGCCTCCTGAGTTTTAAGAGCCATCACCCAAAGGCTCTACGGGAAAACTTACCCTATGGCCAATTTCTCAGGATCAGGCGCAATTGCAGCAAACTACAGGATTTTGACAGACAAGCCAACACCCTATCTGAGAACCTGGCGAAGAGGCACTATCCAGTGAAAGTGATTAACCAAGCTAAAAAACGGGCCAGGAACAACACTCGTGAAGGCCTCCTGGAAACGAGAGAGCCCGAGACCAATAACGTGATCACCTGCGTCACAACCTTTACCCCCCTCTCCAACAAAATCAAAAGAATTATTAACCGTAACTGGAAGATCATCAACAGTGATGCACTAAACATCCCAGCACCTCGCTTTGCCTTTAAAAGAACCAGTAACCTAAGAGACCAACTGATCAATACACGGCCACGCCAGAAACAAGCGAGAAGAGAGAACACTCTCTGGGATCTGCCAGCAGTGAAGGGACATTACCCGTGTGGCTCATGTAGTGCTTGCACCACGACTCGACACACGAAAGTCTTGGAAATTGGTGAACTGAAATGGGAACAAAGGAAGCACACGAACTGCAACACCACAAATTGTGTATACTTGATCTCGTGCCCATGCGATCTCTACTACGTAGGCATGACCACCAGACCCATCAAAACTAGGATCAGCGAACACAAAAGCACCATCAGGCGAGCCCGCGCAGCCACTAAATTGACGAACCATTTTCTGGAAAAAGGGCACGCCTGTGAAGCGATCCAATGGACCATCCTGGAATCCAATACTAACTGGACTAGCGAGTCGCTCTTTAGGCGTGAACAACGCTGGGTGCACCGCCTGCACACAGACACCCAGGGGCTCAACGATGATATCCCATGGACAGAGCTCTAAAACTGACACCTTTGGGTGCGTGTATAATGTGTAATCCTTCGGACATCGTCCCTCCGGCTAGGAGCAAAACAACTGAATAATTAGACCAGCGCTCGTCTCGACAGCTCTGTAGTATTCCTCCCGGGCCCCCTTTTTGGGCCACTCCAACTATACGGAGATACTGCTATATCAAAAACATTATCCAGCAATAGTTGGTGTTTTCTACATCTCCAGCATACATTAGCTAGTTCCCACATGGCCCCGCCCTTACACCGCCACACCATCAAACTTGTCAAACATGCGGGATAAACAGGCCATTGGCTGACAATGACACACCCACTTATGTGGTCTAGTCTATTATTCCTGTAGTAACACATCGCAAGCACTCAACGCACGCGCATAGAAACACACCTCACAGACACCACGCATGCGCTATAAACACCTTGTCACGCATGCACAAGAGAACACTGAAACATTCTGTTTCACCGCGCATGCGCAGCTCCGGTCTCCTACGACCGAGTTTGCCACGAAACCGGAAACAGGTACCTCCTTCAATCACGGGGCTCGGTCTTTAAATATCATGGGCGAGGCAAAGTCAATTACCTTCGAGCAGGCGTCTGGACAGGGCAGGTTTCCAGTGCCGTCACCTGAGCAACCCGTGAGTATGATTTGAGGCGATCCAGCTACCCAGATCACTACGTAAGCATTCTCCTGCTGTACATCTGGCAATGATGTAAGTAAATCTAACGCTCCACTTTTGTTTTGTTTTGTTTTGCTCTCTTTACCCTGTGGGTATTCCCTGCTGTTACGCACTATTTCCGATTTACAGCCCTAGATGGTGTGGGCCTCCTACGCCGCTTTTTAACTCAAGGAGCAATTCCAGCTCTGATCTTAGGTAAGACGACTCTAAGTGCACTTCATGCGTGTTGAACCTACGAATCGAGTTAGATACACAATACACGTGTCTATTTGACTGTCCCAGTAGACGACACGCCTGGTGAGCCCGCTGCACAGCCTAGTGGAGTTGTCCGGGCCCCGCGGGGTACAGCAGTTTACCTAGCGAGTCTCTAGCTGGGTTCTGTGACCGCCACCGGGACCCGGGACCTACCACCTTTTGACTGGCACGGGACCACACCCACACCTGCCCGCTCTTTCAGAACTTTGAGAGTGACCTGCACCTCCGGGTGCATTACATTATGACTGTCTCATTGTATAAATGTGATTTCTCGGATCACTGTGTACTTGTGCGGATCGACAAGGCATGTCCGCATATGTATTTTAACGTCTGTATTTTCTTTGTTTTATCTTTCTTTTGGTCTAGGTCTAACATAAAGGGGGCACAACAGACTCCTCTCTGCACACACTACCTATTTAGGAGACACTTTACTCTCCCCCCCCCCCTTTATTTGCCGAGTGAGAGGGTGATATTTTACCCCTCCCACCACACATAGTCTGGGCATCTTTCCCCACACTCTTCACCTCTGCTGGTCCTGATGAAGCGCCATGGATCGTTTTGACCACTAATAGGCGCGAAACATGTCGACCATTTGACCTGTACTTTCAGTTACTACTAAACACATCACGTTTTGATTAGTAACATTTTTTCCACGTATTTTAGTGTACCAAGGGTGCCTTCTTATTAAATTTGTTTCCCAGGTAACCCTTAGGTATTTTTATTCCTGCACACACTACAGCCACCACCGACCCTGGTACTCCCCCTCCACATACCCGCATGCACCAATCGGCAGCTCTCTTAAAAGATCTCCGCTAAAGAGACCCTTCGGGGGACCCGTAGGGCATTGCACCGCCGGCCCGACGAGGAGCACCGCCCGATGATGAAGCATGACATCCCTCGGGGTGTGTGAGGGCAACAAGAGACACTTATGCTGTCTCCCCCCTATCCTGAGTACCCCATCCTAGACCTCTAACACATAGACCCTTCTCTTTACTTTCCCTTTGTTGAGGTACGGTTTTGGTTGACTTTCAACCATACCGACCCTGGAACAGTGCCTTCTAGTAATTACCCTATGGGTTGCTAGGTGCCATGTGACTAAAGAGATGATGGAGAATTAGGGGTGTAGTACCCTGTGATCCGTCCCATTCTGATGCTTCATGGGTTGGTTAAGGATCTAAAGTGCAAGTGAGGTGATGTCACTAGTGGTATTAATCAAAGTAGGGGGACTGTAACGCTCAAAGTACAAAAAAGGGGAGTGCTGTAGAGACGACAGTTCATATGAACATGCTGGATCTCATGTGCTCTTAACCATAATTCAGTGGCTATTCTTCTCTCGTATTGCGTTACCAATCTGTCAAAAAATAAAGTTACAAATCATTAAAAACTTTGTCAATAATTGGTACCTTACCTATATACATATCAACTTCCATCGACATTAATCACGAGGCAATTCAGTATAAAGCATTTAGACATTCAGAAATGTTTCCTGTGTTATATCACAACAGTGCACTACTGTTACATTAGTCAATTGGCAATATCAAGTGTATTGAGTATCCACAAAAAAAGCTGAACAACACAAAATAAAACCAAAATTAATAAGACAAGTGAGTTTAAAAGTTATTTTGAAGCTCAAATAGTTATCAAAAAAAGCTGGGAACTCGTGAATTGGTTGGCAGGAAGCATCTAGATGTTTATAAATGCACATATAATTCTTCATCATTATTCATGCCTGTAGGGGACATGCTACCGGCCAGCAAAATCAGTCTTGACTCGAGTCGGCGTAGGGCCTGAACTGTTTCCTCCTCTGGGATGTCTGGGGATAGTTGCTAGACCAAAGTACTTGCCCTTGGTCCAGTCACCCTCATGTGCCTCATTGAAGTGTCTCGATGTACTGTAACTGAAGTCGCGGTTGGTGACCGCCCTCCAGTGTTCCAGAATTCTTTTTTTTCCTGGAAATGTGATTGACCCCACATACCACTTGTCACACGGACAGGTGATTGCATAGACTACGAAGTCAATCCCACATGTAATGGGTTTACTGATCCTCCATTTCCTTTTTGACCTCCGCAGCGTAACTTCCCCTTACATTTACACTGTGGCTGCAGGCTTTGCATTTATAGAAGCCTCCCCTTTGTTCCAGCCAAGTTTTTTTGTTGGTCTGCGGGTGACTATTCACTAGTATGTCCTTAAGCGATGAGGTCTTTCTATATGTTACTGCCGGTGACTGCCCTAGCTTTGCCTCAAAGAGAGGATCTTGTGTGAGGATATGCCATCTTTTTTTCAGGATATGTCTGAGCTCATCTGCCTGTGTGCTGTAGGTGGTAATAAATCTGACTGGTGTGTCGGTGTCATCTGTTCTGTTGAGTGTGTTGGGAGGAGAGAAGAGGGCATCATTATGGCTGATAGTCCGCTTTAGTGGCGCCTCTCCGTAGCATCTTCGTAGGGTATCCCCTATTCTTAAATCTCACAACCATGTCTTGTTTGTTTCTCTCGTATGATGCTTCTGTGCTGCAGTTCCTTTTAGCTCTCAAGAACTCACCGTTGGAACACTCCATCTAAAATTGGGCGGGTGGCAGCTAGCTGAATTGAGGATGGAATTTCCTGTTGTTTTTTTTCCTGTATAGGTCTGTGGTCAATTTGCCCTCTTCTATTGTCAGCCTGATGTCAAGGAAGTCAATGCTCTGTTGGTTATGTTGCATCTTGAATTTCAAATTCATAGTATTACAATTCAAATAGTCCACAAATTCAAGAAGATCACATTCATTGCCTTCCCACACATAGAATACATAGTCTATAAAACTTGGCTCAACTAACTATAACGGGCAAATTTCTCTGGTTTTAAATGTGCAATAAACTATAACGTCCCTGAAACCTACGGTCTTTTTCAGTGAATTTGTAAGGTTTTTTAAATGCTAATTTCTAACTATAACATTCTTAAAACCTATGGTTTTTTCAGTGGGAAAAAAATAAAATATATATATATACGCACTGTTCCAGCCCCGCTGAATGCAGTCACAAGACTGGGATTTGTCTGGCGAGGACCTCTTAGCGAACATCCACGACATAATCGAGTGCAGGTGCATATTTATTCGGCAATGTAAAATCCAGGAAATTAATCGGACATAGTGCCCGCCATTGACGCGTTTCGCTCGCTTGATCACATGACACGCTTAGGGACGGGAAGTGCTAAATAACAAAAAATGCACTCTTTCCTGTAGAGAAGTGACTACTTCATGCACAACCATGGAAAACAGACTTAAAATGCGGTAAAATGCAGAGAAACTACCAACAGTTCAGATATTCATTGTAAGCGGTTTCAAAGGTATATAAAAATCATATTAATGTCACTTGATCAACATGGATGATGTAACAGCAAGCACTAAACATTTTTTAAGAACAAAGTGCATATTGTCCAAAATCATATGTTCATGATGGAGGTACCCAATTCGAATCCTTATTGTTCAAATAAAACAACCATTATTTAGCTCATCGTTAATGTCAATAAAGAGAACACTCACATATACAAATATATGTGGATCCTGTGACAATGCAAGTTACACATAAATACATTAATTGTAATGACCAAAGTCACACATTTATAACAGATGAGCATAAAGATGGCTAATGTGCAAGTGCAAGAACAGTTATTGAAATACTCAATGTCCAATAAGAACCATTGAAAAAAAAGGCAAGTGCCTTAATAATGCTCAAGAGAAAACTAACAACTACCGTTGAATAAAGTGCACGTGCAATTTGAAGGGGACGCCACTAACTCTTGCCTCCGGTGGGGACTACCTGTTCCAGCAGCAACCTGTGTATCCAGCCCCTCCTCCAGGAGGGCGGAGCTTCCTGACTGCAGCACTAAATAGCGCGAGCCCACAACGCGGCGCGGGACGCCACTAACTCTTGCCTCCGGTGGGGACTACCTGTTCCAGCAGCAACCTGTGTATCCAGCACCTCCTCCAGGAGGGTGGAGCTTCCTGACTGCAGCGCTAAATAGCACAAACCCATAACGCGGCATGGGACGCCACTAACTCTTGACTCCGGTGGGGACTACCTGTTCAAGCAGCAACCTGTGTATCCAGTGCCTCCTCCAGGAGGGCGGAGTTTCCTGACTGCAGTGCTAAATAGCGCGAGCCCACAAGGCGGCGCGGGACGCGCGCGGGCGAAGCCTGGGCCAAGGGCGGGCCCGTCCTTGCCCATCACCACCCGGAAGAGGCTGGGCTGGGCCAGGGCTCTTGGTTGGTATCTAGCGGCACCTGAGGTGAGCCTTTGATCAGTCGACTAGTCACTATAGCTTTGTGGCTAGTTGCTGCTTTAGGGGTGATTTCCTCATATGGTTGGATTAGTCCTCTTTATATGTTGACTTCAGCTGACAATTGCGCTTGTTGCTACAGACCCGATTGGTGTATCAAGAGACTTGTGGACGGAGTACAGCTCTATCGACACAGCGAGGTGTGACCCTTTTACCGCTGCTGTAAAACATTGGTGGGTTGAGGTCCCAGGGGTTAAAGGCCGGCAGCAATTTATTGTCATTTTTTCCGACACCCTGGGATAGGATTTAAACCCCCTGAGTATCCCCCGACTATTTCAGCTGACGTAAGTGAGAGGGAGGTGTGCCTCTTTCGTCGCGGCGTAGGTTGCTGCTCGGCGGTAGCTCGGAAGAGACTGAGCTAGGTATCTTACTAGGTGGGGCAGTTTAGCTTCATTCCCGGGTCATCATGCCCCCAGTCGGGGTTAGTCTCTTGGGGAAACGAAAATCGGGTGTAGGGGGCGGAGTGGTTGGAACCCTTGATGCGTTTCTAACTAGGGTTGAATCCGCGCTCATGCACGAGATCCAACTTACGGAGCGTAGGCTATCGTTGGAACCCCAGCCACCAATAAGTCAAGGTAACTCTGCCCCTTCGATCCTGCCAACCCAAACCAACGCCCCTATAGATGCTCCTATAGGCTTGCCGAGACAGGTCACTCCCGTCCCATCGGTGCCACCTGATTCCACCCCAGTTAGTCCAGATATTTCTCACATAGTCTCTCCTGTTACTACTAGGGGTCGTAAAGCTAAACAATCTAAGCTGGGGATGGTGGGAGTAGGGGGAGAACCTCTACCAAAGAAAAAGAAAGCTCGTGCCCTAGTGAAACACAATCTTACCAGACTGGAGGTATAACTCGGAAGGCTCCCACTAAGGGGGCTGGGGTGTGCCAGCAACCCCCTAGTTGTGGTAAATTTTAATTACCTAGACTTAATTTATGCGGTAAAATACAATACGAATAACTCAGTAAAAATAAGAGGCAGAATCCGTGGTATTCGAGGGTATAATAGGGTATTTATTCCTTACAAAGGAATGATGATGATGATGGTTCGAACCAGGCAATCGAGTTCCGTCACCACGAAGGTTCAGGAAGGGATCAGCAATACATTATTGACAAGTTGTCATATTTATATTGAAGTGCATTACAGTAAAGACAGATACAGGAGGCGTAACAGTTGATAAGAATACACATACGTAATGAAAAGGCGTTTACAATAGGCGTGCATAGAGGCGTATACTAAAAACGTCATTATGATGATGACACAAGTGGGTGGATCCATAAGAGAATCCTGCAAAGTCAGCGGAAATACATGGCAGAGATGCGCGCGCAGCCGCATGACGTGTGATTGACGTGTAACTAGAGGGTGAAGGGAACTTGACATTTAGCCCTACATGAGGAGACAGAAGTCTGGGGTGTCAGGACAACCTAGTCCTAAATCATATCTAATATCTTGTGTTTAAGGAACTATATTATCTGGAAGGAAATGTCTTCTCGGACAGATCCTATTCTATACTGACTGCTAGTGCGTGTACAAGCGTCTAAGTGTCTACATGAGATGCGAGGGGGCATGGGCCTACCATGGTAACGAGAGTCATGAATTACTTGCACGGAGACAGTAAGGCCGGGCCCTTTGCTCTGCAGCTAGAGGGATGTTTACCTAAGCTACTTAGACAGGAATGCATTTCTTGAGGAGCGGAACAGATAACTTGAAGGCTGAATACAGTTTTGGCAGGCAACAGGCCGGGCTAGGCACCGTTAGCCGCGCAGGAAGTAAGACAAAGTTCATGGATACAGATGCAGGTCCAGGCTGGAGCATTCAGAGGCAGAAGCAGGAAAAGGCTCGATGGCAGTATTCAGGGCCTACCTTGCCAGAGCTGGAAAACGTGAAAAGTATACCATATAAAGACGGTGGCAAGGCATACTTAGGAACGGAATATCTGACCCATTCATGGCAGATATGAAAGAGTACATATTAACGTTGGACACAATTGTATTTGCGTCTTCATAGCTTGAAGTGGAGGGAACATACATGTACTTGTAGCATGTACATGGAGCCATTGGGGTCTAGATAGGGGACACAATTGACCATAAAAATTCATATTTCCTCATTCCCTCCTTGTCCCCTACGGACCCTCATGAAATATCGATCTTCAGGAATCCATCAATCTGTTCATTTAACATCATTTGCTCTTCTTTCTTCTTCCGGGATCTTGAATGAAAACTTGAACGTGGAATACACGATGTGGCACACAGGCCGCAAATCGCTGGTCCACATTGTAGACATAGGCAACAACTGAATACTATGAGAAAGCCAATACCTAGGAAGGATAGGACTTTCCATCCCCAGGCTGACAATACACTCCAGAACCAACCGGACCATGTCCAGGTGGCTGCATTCTGATGTATTTGGTTAGCAATCTTGTGAAGACGAGTTATGGCTTTATATACGGATGGCGCGTTTTCTGGGATGAAAACACAGCAACTTGATCCGATGACCCTACAAGCTCCGCCCCTATCTGCTAGGATGACGTCAAGGACAAGACGATTTTGGAGAACAACAATCCGCATCGCAGACTGCTCCTCCGTTAAGTTGCCTAGGGCAGAGGTAGTTTCATTCACTACTGCTTCAAGGGTTCTGGTTAATCTACGTATCAGTTTACTGTTTGAGACAACACCTATGTAAGGAAAGAAACCTTTATTGAAGTCTGTATATTGTTCCCATGCGGTTTCAGTGTAGTCAACAATCGGGATATCTCTCTGGGGTCTATGGTGTACTAGATTGGTATTTCTATGATAATCAGGAGGGGCTAGGAAAACAGGTGGCAGAAGGAATGCAATGTAACAGGTACCATCCCAGTCTGGAGGTAGACGTATATATGCGGTATGACCACATATGAAGTAGGAATGACGGGAAGCTCTAAATGTAGACTTGCCTTTATCACTGAATTCGATCACAGTAGTACATTTACTATGACCCAGGGGTACTGAACCGTTCTTTCTTACACAGAATTCACCTTTGACTAGTAATACGGACATAGCAGGCAAGACTAGTGTAGCTTCAGATTCAACATTTAGAATCATGAGGTTAAGTGTAAAATTACCTAATCCATACACTTCATTTTCTAGGTCCGTTCCTGTTCTTTTGGGTAGTCCCTCCTTGTTAGGATGACAGGCTTTAAGCAAAACTAAGTTCAGGTTGCTCTGGTATACTACAGTGTTTGAGTCTAAAGAGTTAATCAAACTAAACCATGCTCCACAGGAACCATTGTGTGTAAATGGGTACGGAAAGAGAGGCAGAACTCCTTTGTATTTCTGATAGGGAGGGAGTCGGCCACATATCCAACAATTTGTAGCATTGCTAGTTTGATGGGAATGATGTAACATACTAATGAATGTGTTGTTGCGCAGCGCAAATCTGTAGGACAACTCATGTGGAGGTAGTTCACTAAAAGAATGTTCGGCAGTGACATTGTAAGCACGCTTGAAAATAGGATAGTACATATGTAACAGTATGCTTGCAGCAATAATAAAAAGACTTGGAAAAAACATAATCAACAATGTCACTATACAGTGACTATGAAGTGATTTACAGTATGCATGTTTCTTGAGCTGTTTCTGTCTATTTTTCTCTCTAATTCGGTCTAGAGGATACATGTCAAAGACTTAATTCAACCGCTTCACCTTGGAGAGGACTTAAACAATCGAATTGTCTGACTTGCTAGACCTTAGTTTCAGTTTGTATTCCTGTGTTTCGGTCTGTTCGACCAGGGGGAGTTTTGAATCAGTCTCTGGAAGGGGGCAGGGCTGAGAGTTCAGTTCAGATGGTAGTCCATGAAATTTCTTGATATGACTCGAGTGTAACCAACCCTTGCGACCCTCGACCTTCACTGCTGTCCTCGTCGTTAGAAGAACGAGCTTTGGTTGTTGCCAACGAGGCTCCAGCGGGCTCCTCCTGTCGAAGTTTCTCACGAGAACTAGATCTCCAGGAACCACTTCATGGGGCTTTACCTCGGTGTTGTCGGGAAAGGCTGCAGCTACCTGTGAACGGCAAGATTGTAGTGCAGACATCAAGGAAGCAAGGTAATCTGTCAGCATATTACAATCAACATCAGTTATTTTACGAGGTATAGGCGTCCCCCACATATTTGGCGGCCTACCGAAGACCACCTCGTACGGGGATAGCCCTGTGCGAGAATGTGCTACCATTCTCATGTAGAATAGTGCAACTGGTAAGGCTACTATCCAGTCGACGCCTTTCTCTCTACATATTTTAGAGAGTCGTATTTTCAGGGTCTGATTATGACGTTCCACGAGACCTGCTGCCTCGGGATGTCGGACACAGTGGAATTTCCATTGATAGCCTAACAAGAGTGAAATGTGTTTCATTAGCTCGGATGAGAACGGCTGGCCATTATCTGAATACACGATACGGGGCAAACCGTACCGTGGGAAGAATTCACAAACTAATTGTTTGGCAGTAGTCGGGGCAGTGTAATCTGAGACGGGATATGCCTCTGTCCAACGGGAAAGAGTGCATACAACTACGAGGACGTATTTGAATCCTCGACATCGTTCCATCTGGATATAATCCATCTGGAGGACTTCAAAAGGGTGATCGGGAGGTTGAAATCCACCCTGTTCTACAGGTACGCCTTTACCTGGATTGAACTGACAACATATCATACAAGTTCGGACTTTCTGTTTGGCTGCAGCTCGTAAGTGTTTGTTGAACCAAATGTGTTGAATACTGTCTAACATAGCTTTTTCTCCTAGATGTGCTGGACTATGTATTGTGTTAATGATAACTTGAACCATTGAGTCGGGGAGAAACCATATAGATTTTCCCTTCGTCATCCATCCCTGATCTGTTTGGATCCCCCCTAATTCAGTCCATTTCTTTATTTCCTCTGGTGTAGCATGTGTCTGTATGTCAATTACATCAAGAGCGGGATCCTTAACTGCCATGCAGTGTGTCGGCGTCGGAACTATTGTTTTTGTCAAGTCAGTTGCATGAGTCTGATTCTGTGCTGTTTGCTTAGCCGTTCGGTGTGCTAGGTCGTTACCCTGGGAAATAATATCGATGATCTTTGTATGAGCTTTACACTTCATGATGGATATTGAAGTAGGTAGATGTATTGCATCTAATAGAGCTTGAATGAGGAGACCGTGTTGAATGTTGGCACCGTGAGAAGTCAAATAACCTCTCTCTCGCCAAAGGACTCCGAAGTCGTGTACAACTCCGAAAGCATAACGTGAATCTGTGTATATGTTAACTTTTCTATTCTTGGCTTGAATACAGGCTTGTGTCAGAGCAATAAGCTCTGCTGCTTGAGCTGATAATGTGTCGATACAATTTGTTTCAATGACTTCGGTGTCCGTCGTGACTGCATAGGCGGCCACTAACTTTCCTGTACTTGTTCTCATACATGAACCATCTACATAAAGCGTCAGGTCCGGATCTGGTAATGGGACATCTGTCAAATCTTGTCTGGGTTTCGTCGTAATAGTAATGACTTCAATACAATCATGTGCCAGTGGGTCTGTTCCACTTAATGGCAAAAGTGTGGCAGGATTTAATGTACTACAACGTCTGATTTCTATATGTGGCTGGAACAATGTGAGTTCGTAACCTGTCAGTCGTGCTATAGTCAAGTGTTGTGTCTGTGTCCGGTTCAAGAGAACCTCTACTGCGTGTGGTACTTGTACTGTCAATTGATGTCCTAATACTATGGAATCGCTTTGTCTGATCGCTAAAGCTGTCGCTGCAACTGATTTCAGACACGCAGAAAGAGCCTGAGCTACGGGATCTAATGTGCTAGAAAAGTAAGCACATGGCTTGTGTGATCCTGCTTGTTCCTGCGTGAGTACTGACAAAGCAGTACCTTCACGTTCTGTAACAAAGAGTGTAAAAGGCTTACTGTAACATGGTGTCGCTAAGACAGGTGCTTGGCATAAAGCTTTCTTTAAGCTTTCAAAAGCTTGTGTATGTTCTGGAGTCCAAGGGAGGACAGTCGATGTCGCTGTCTCCTGGGTTGTCAACTTAATGAGTGGTTTAGCTAAAAATGCATATTGGGGAATCCACTGCCTGCAGTACGAAGTGAGGCCTATGAAGGCCCGTACCTCCTTTTGTGTCTTGGGTGGTGGCATGTTTACAATTAACTGGATGCGGTCAGGTGTGAGCTGTCTTCCCCCTTTGGACAGCAAGTGCCCTAGGTACACAACTTGTTGGGCACAAAATTGCAGCTTTGAAGGGGACACCTTGTGCCCCTTGTCGGCTAAGAAATGTAAAACCGTCAGTGATGCTTTTTCACATTCGGGT
The DNA here is from genome assembly GCF_964204655.1 of Triturus cristatus. Classification (NCBI taxonomy): domain Eukaryota; kingdom Metazoa; phylum Chordata; class Amphibia; order Caudata; family Salamandridae; genus Triturus; species Triturus cristatus. The sequence continues at coordinate 1,048,129,496 of NC_140590.1, forward strand.
TCGCTTCGGGCGGTGATCAGCAGATCATCGACATACTGAAGCAGTGCAGTGTTAACAGGCATGTGGATACTGTCAAGTTGTCTTTTCAGTGCTTGACTGTAGATGCTAGGACTTTCTGTAAATCCTTGAGGTGCACGTGTGAATTTAAAACTTCGTCCATTTAAACTGAATCCGAACAAATATTGGCTTTCCGGATCGATTGGGACGCTGAAGAAGGCGTTCTTGAGGTCAATTACAGTAAAGAACGTTGCCTCTGAATCAATAGCTGTCAGTAATGAAGAAATATCCGGGACCACGGGATATTGTGGTACAATGCATTTATTTAATTCGCGCAGATCAATAACTAATCGATATACTGGGGGTGCTTTTGGGTCGGTTCGTTTAAGAATCGGAATAATCGGAGAATTACATATATTGGAGTCGGTTTCTACAACCACTCCTTGTGCAATGAGCTCGTCAATGATTTGCAGTAAAGCCACTACAGCATCTGGCGGTAACTTGTATTGTCGCATTCGTGGTAATACCACTCCTGCTTTGAGTGTAACTCGATATGGGGTAATGTGCATACAACCTACATCAGTGGGGCCTTTTGCCCATAAATGTGCAGGTAGATTCTGTAACCGGTGATCCATGTCTCTCGACACGTAGTGACCTTTAAAGTCGCGCAAAAATAGTCGTACTCCGTCCGGAGAACAACATATTATAGCTCCTAGAGCTTTCAATGTTTTAATACCTAACAAGTTTTCTGGACATGATTTCGTAAGCAATAGATCTGTAGTCCGTGTTAATGGACCGACTGTGAATGCAAGTGGTTGCGATACTTCGTTAATAGTGGGCTTTCCTGAAAAACCAAGGGAAATATTTTGTGAGCCTGAGAGGGGTGCCCCTGGAACTTCATCGTGACTTATAGTTGTTCTGCTTGCCCCTGTATCGAGTAGAAACTTTCTGTCTTTCCCTTATACTTGACTCTGTACATAAGGACCCTCTTGATCTACAGGAACCTCAATAAGGGGTAAGCCAACTTCCCTCTCTAGGCTATTTCATGTGTATCGCTGATACTCTGGATAGTCATTTTGTGCGTACTGGTACATCTGTTGTGTCGTGTTCTGTGTTGCGGCAAGAGGCTGTGGCTGTGGTACCGCTATGGTCTGTTGTGCAGCTTGCATAGGCTGTACATTCTGAGGTACTTGTTGTTGGATCTGATCCTGTCTAGGCAGACGTGGTCTCTCCTTGGTTTTACCCGTAGAGATATTATGTTTCAGAACTGCACAATCGTTTATATAATGACCTGGCTGTTTACAATAGTTGCATGTCCCTTTAACGGGAACTGCTGAATTACTGGACTGTGTCGCACCCTTTTTATGACCGTCAGCTGGAACTGACTGAGCGACGAGCATTTTCATTTTCGTGTCTTTCATACGTCTTTGTTAGTGTTCTTGTTCTTCTCTAATTCTATTCTGGTGATACTGTAACATTTGTAACATTTGTGAAGGGGTGTTAGCTTGCCAAGTGCTCTCAACTTTCATTACTCTGTTTTTAACCTGTGGCAGGGAATTCTTGACTAGTTTTGTTACAAAAAGGTGTGGATATGACTCACTATTTGCTTTCAGGCCGCTATTAATACCAAAACATTTTTCAAAACGGGAATAAAAATCAATAGTGTCTTCATCGGGTTTCTGTTTACAAGCTGAGATTGCTCCCCAATCTTCCTTTTTCGTAGTTAATAAACGTGGCAATACTTGTACTAATAGACCTGGCAATGCTTTTGTTTTGTCCCCAAGCCCTACGCCTGCAGTTCGGTTATTTTCTTCAGTTTCTAATGTGGTCCAATCAATCTTTTGGTCTCCCACCTCCCATTCTTTTTCCTTGAGTTTCTCATAAATACCGGCAGGCAATAATACTTTCAATATTTTCATAATGTCAGGATAGGTATAATCACCCATGAGTAACATGTCCTTTAGTTCACGGTGGAAACCTGCTGGATCTTTGTCATGGCTGGGCACTAATTTTTTCATTTCCAATAGTTCTATTTTAGTTATGGGCGTGTACACGAATACGCGTCTAAACGTATTATCATCATTCCTGACTGGGTGTACTTCGCGTAAGGGATTCTGTCTGTCTATGTAATACGGGTTTCTTTCCATGGAAGGAGCTGGATCATGTTCTGGGCACAAAAAGGCACTATATCTATGTCTGTATTCTAGAATTACTTTAATTAGATTGGTACCTAAACCTCTCCATTTATTCATGAGTAGTTCTATCAATATATCAGGTAGGGGACCAGGATCGGAGTGTTGGCCTTTATATAATATAAGGAGATATTGTATCATGTATATACTAGCTAAACGCTGTTCGTCTGGGGCGAGATTCAGAAACGTGTGTGCTAGCGCATCATCACTGTATTTCTCAGAGCTGTCAGCCCATTGTACTGCTGACCTGGCTAATTCTTGTTCATCCATAGAATCGAGCACATGGTACCCCCTTCGTTCTCGAAGTAATTTATCAGTAGCCTGGAATAAGTGTTCAGGGGTCCTTGGATTTGAGATAACTGTTTGAAAAATTTTGTTACATTCTGGACGTATCGGACGTATTGTTTTATTAAAGGATCTTCCTTTTCCAACATAAGCTATCGTTTGTCTAGCTGGTAATTCTAATTGTCCTGTGCTCATTTCTGACTGTTCCTCCTCCTCTTCCTCTGATTCAGTTTTGTCTGCTTCTACTCTGGTTTCATGTATTCGTTCTACTTCTTTTCTGATCCTTCGGCACATGGCTGCTATACACTTCTGTTTATCATGTCTCCCGTCTGTTATATTCTGACCCCATTTGGTAAGTGCTTGCATTTCCTCCGAATCTACCTCAGGCCTGTCTCTATTTCTGATCAAACAATTTATAAAAAAGCGTAACAGTAATTTTTGTATGTCCACTTTCTGGTATTCCATGGCTTCGGCAATACTTTCAGGACCTTGCCCTGATTGGATAAAGCGATATATTTTGTCTAGATGTTCAACCATTCCTGGTAACGTCATTAAATAGTTCGCAGCTCGTCGCAAACGTACTGAAGACAGCAACATTCTGTCGTGTCTTCCTGGCACTGGATCATATCTACAATCGGAAAGAGGCTCATTTAATATATTGTCATTAGCTCTTTGAGGTGTGCGTTGGTATGCTAAATCCCTATAAGTCAATCTAGTTGCTGGCGGTGGCGTGGAAAAACCTCCTGTCGCACCTCCCGAGGTGCCAAGTCCAAAAGGGTTTGTTGGGGGTAGGGTAGAGAGTGTGGGTGCAGGAAGGACTGTGGAAACAGATGGAATGGTTAGGACTTGAGTAGGAGTTTGTTGCTGCGGAGGTGGGTGCAGCTGTTCTTGGAGTTGTGCGTCGTCAACAGGTGGTGTGCGTGGCTGCGCACCATTAGTATATTCGGGGGCTGCATCATCTAAATAGGAAGAGAGGAAAATGTCCTTTGCGGTCTTGGGATGTACTTTAATCGGGAGTAATGGAGGTGGCAGATCCTTTGGTACCTCCAAAGTGGCCTTAGGCAAACCCTCGGCCAGAAGAGGATACATACCATTCATAAGAGTGTTCCGTTGTCTGTCTACTTGTTCTGTTTTTGCTCGGATACCTTCGCCAATTAATATGTTTTCTCGGGCCTTTTCTGAATCTTCCCTACTTTTCTCTTCCTTTCTGAGCGCTTTCTCTGTGCGCCTATGCGATTCTTTACGCCATAGTTCAATGGCATCTTTCTGTGACTGTCTGGCTTTCTTTTTCCATAACGCTTCTTCTATTCTCATGATGCAATCTGCATCCCATGTTCCAGCAGCGGGCCATCTCTGACTCTCTGCCAAATCCTTGGTGTAGTCCACCCATAGATCAAGATATAATACGGCATCTAGGCCATGTTTATGGTACATAAAGTACCCTGGAGTGTCCCTAGGTGGGATAGGAACAGCTTCCTCGAGTATCCCTTTTCTAGTTTTTATCTGTCTTAATTTTGAAAATAACGGCATCTTGAACCTTGTTACTTAATTCTTACTCGGTTTTGAACACAATAATTACAATAAACACAATAATGAAGGTCGAACAATCACTCACACCACGACATTTAAAACATATCAAAATATTTTAGAACGAACAATAATAATTAGAATAAAACAAGTTAACTGCATAATACTAAATATACTGTATATACTGCTAAACAGTACAGATACACTGCTAAAACAGTGCAGACCAGGTCTGTGTACCCAGACCCGTCTTGACCGGCACAAACTAATGTGCACGTCTAGATGCGTCCTCAGCAACGGTACTCACCGGGAAGCACGGAACGGAAGGCCTCGGAAGTCTGGACTGGACTAGACCAAACTGGACTCGACTCGTGACTTAGATACTTCGGAACTTCGGAATCTGGTGGGCCTCTGTATACCTCGGATCTTGCTCTCTCAGCTAGGCTCTGGTCGGGATTCTCCGCACTCCTCACCGCCTCGTCTGGGTGTTGATCGCAGCCTCAGTCGCCCCCGTTGGCCTGAGGGAGATACAGGAAATCCTGCAGGTACGCGTAATTGTCCGTACGGCTGTGGCAGGAGACCGGGTCTGCAACGCACCTCCGGCGCGTGGGGTGTGAGAGGAGTCCCTGTTCGGGCGCCAATTATGTGGTAAATTTTAATTACCTAGACTTAATTTATGCGGTAAAATACAATACGAATAACTCAGTAAAAATAAGAGGCAGAATCCGTGGTATTCGAGGGTATAATAGGGTATTTATTCCTTACAAAGGAATGATGATGATGATGGTTCGAACCAGGCAATCGAGTTCCGTCACCACGAAGGTTCAGGACGGGATCAGCAATACATTATTGACAAGTTGTCATATTTATATTGAAGTGCATTACAGTAAAGACAGATACAGGAGGCGTAACAGTTGATAAGAATACACATACGTAATGAAAAGGCATTTACAATAGGCGTGCATAGAGGCGTATACTAAAAACGTCATTATGATGATGACACAAGTGGGTGGATCCATAAGAGAATCCTGCAAAGTCAGCGGAAATACATGGCAGAGATGCGCGCGCAGCCGCATGACGTGTGATTGACGTGTAACTAGAGGGTGAAGGGAACTTGACATTTAGCCCTACATGAGGAGACAGAAGTCTGGGGTGTCAGGACAACCTAGTCCTAAATCATATCTAATATCTTGTGTTTAAGGAACTATATTATCTGGAAGGAAAGGTCTTCTCGGACAGATCCTATTCTATACTGACTGCTAGTGCGTGTACAAGCGTCTAAGTGTCTACATGAGATGCGAGGGGGCATGGGCCTACCATGGTAACGAGAGTCATGAATTACTTGCACGGAGACAGTAAGGCCGGGCCCTTTGCTCTGCAGCTAGAGGGATGTTTACCTAAGCTACTTAGACAGGAATGCATTTCTTGAGGAGCGGAACAGATAACTTGAAGGCTGAATACAGTTTTGGCAGGCAACAGGCCGGGCTAGGCACCGTTAGCCGCGCAGGAAGTAAGACAAAGTTCATGGATACAGATGCAGGTCCAGGCTGGAGCATTCAGAGGCAGAAGCAGGAAAAGGCTCGATGGCAGTATTCAGGGCCTACCTTGCCAGAGCTGGAAAACGTGAAAAGTATACCATATAAAGACGGTGGCAAGGCATACTTAGGAACGGAATATCTGACCCATTCATGGCAGATATGAAAGAGTACATATTAACGTTGGACACAATTGTATTTGCGTCTTCATAGCTTGAAGTGGAGGGAACATACATGTACTTGTAGCATGTACATGGAGCCATTGGGGTCTAGATAGGGGACACAATTGACCATAAAAATTCATATTTCCTCATAGTGATTGTTCCATTGCTGACGCTACTTCCGACCCAGAATACTGTAGTAAGGAAGATTTTAGCAAATTACTATTGCAGAAAATGTCTTTTCTAATTGATCCTGTGTTGATGAAATTGGCTTTAATTGAAGACAGACTCACTAAAATAGAGCAAGGGTTCCTTAGAAATCCCCCATCAAACCACATTACACTACCAAGCCATAATGTCCAACCAGGTGATGGGCGGGTGGACTATAATCGACTGGGGGGGTGCAAGCAAAGAGAGTGGCTTGCAAATACTTTAACTAATTCTTCCACTGAATCCTTCGCTAATAACCATTCAAACCCCCCAATTGTAGGTGGTCCTGACCCACATGGTGTCCCCCTAGCCCCACCGGCTCAGAGATTGGGTAGATTGCAATCATTCCACCTTTCGCCAACAGAGACACTCTACCCACCAACTTCTCTACACCTACCACCGGAGGCCACCCCTCATACTCTTGTTTTGGGGAATGTCCTGGAGCTCGTACCACAGGCAAGGGAAAACTGGTCCACCCTACGCAACAAGGCCCTACACTTTCTTAGCTTAAGAACTGGGCTAACAACAGATTTGTTTACCGAATTTAAAATGGTGCGCAGGGTTCCTTGGGTGGGGAAATCTCAGAAAATGTTTAGGGGGAATTGTGTGGTCTTGAGTTTTAGATCACCAAGCCTGGTACAATACATCTTGTCGAGGGCAGGGCATCGCGTTGTAAGGGATTCCATTTCCGTATTACCATTAGGCTTCTTTTACCAACCCACCATTGAACCTAGTGGTGTCAATACGAGAGGGGCTCCTCAATTACACGGGTTGTTTGAACATTTAGTGCCCGTGAGTAATCGATTCGATGCCCTCTCTACTCTGGATAGTAATGATTGACTCGGCTGTGAGGGGGGTCCTTTAACAACTATAGCAACCCCAACAGAGGGGGACGGGGGATTCGAACAAGGTTCCCCAACCAGAGATTTTTTTGATAGGCATGTATTACGGCCTATGCAGGCAGACTGGGCTGTGGTCCTTTCATTGGGCTCCTGGAACATCGCGAGGCTTTTGCCCAAAACTGAATCCAGTGACTGGTCAACTTTCATTGATTAGCATGATATCTGGGTATTTCAGGAGACATGGGCCATGGATCAAGTCCATCACCCTGGGTTTCTCAACTTTTTTAAACCAGCACTAGGGGGGCGAAAGGGGAGGCCTTCGGGCGGTTTAACATGCTGGGTGAGACAACAAGCGAGCTACACTGTCAAGGATGTATTTATTGACAGGCCCGACATCTTGGCCCTTTGTTTATGCTCGGGCCATGCTAGGGATATTTTGCTAATCAACATCTATGCAAGAGGCCAACCGGGGGGCAGGCGATCTGAGACTGTTGAAATCCTCGCTAGGTTTCTGGACAGTTGGAAAGTGGGGCACCATTTGATCATAGCGGGGGATTTTAATTGTTGTTTTGAACCCCTTGGCTTTGAGGATGGTAATCTCACCTCCGACGAGGACTCCCAATGGAAGATCCCCTCCTTAGAACTCAGACCAATTAAAAAAAGGGGATGTGTCTGGAGAAGGGAGTAAGGGCAGCAAACGGAAGGACCCAGTCGGATCGTAGGGGTGCACCTCCTTATAATAGCGGCCTAAGATCAAGTAGGATAGATTACATCCTTCTTAGTGTCGATTTTTGGGTTCACTTATATGACATGACAGTCGTTGAGTGGGCCGAAAGTGATCATGACCCACAAGTACCATCTTTATTGGCATCAAGCTTAATAGTCAATCCCAATATGGCTGAGACACACAACCTAGTGGAAGCCGCTGTCACAAATGATGAAAGAAGAGTTAGATGGGCCAGGCTTATCGAAAGAGAGGGGGATCTCGACGAGATAAAGTCTATGGTTGGTCACTCGGTTGCTGTTCTTAATAGTTGTCACTCTCAGGAGGCCATGAATCGCACTGCACCGATTGTACATAGGGAACTATTTACTAGTTTAAAACCATTTTTTATCAAATGTAACTCTAGGAAAAGCAATCCAAGTGCCAAGATGTCTACCTGGTATAATAAGACTTGTAGAGAGTCATATCGGGAGTTAACAAAAACTATTAGATCAAGAAATGTGGGCATGGTAAGATTGGCTAGGTCCAGGTACAAAGCAGCTCTAAAAGTGGCTAAGAAGGATTGGGATGAAAAACGTTGGCTCGACCTATTTGATGCTAGTCTCGAGAGAGACATAACTAAATTTTGGCAGTTAGTCAAGTGGGGTAGTAACGGGACACCACATATACCGGTGAACCATGTAGCACCTGACTCGTGGGTTGAGTTCTTTAAAGCCCAATTCTCTATTGCAAATACTGTTGATATTTACCAGCTACCAGGCTTAACGCCTAACACCTTACTGTTTGACAACCTCGAGGTTGAGAAGGTGCTCTCTTTGTTGCCTAAAGGGAGGGCTCCTGGTCCGGACTGTATACCGGCTGATTGATGGCAGTATGACAAAGAGAATTGGGTCAAATATATTACATACATAGCCAATGCCATAGCCGGTGGTGCACCTCTCCCTGATACCTGGTCTGGAGCTATTATATTACCGATATACAAAAAGGGTGATCGCTCATCTCCTGCCAACTATAGGCCGATTAGCCTTATTGACTCTGCAGAAAATAATCGCTAGATTGGTCCTTTGTCTAATCCAAGCGTGGATTGAGGGGAATGAGATTTTGTCACAGTTGCAGGCAGGCTTTCACCCTTTTACCAGCACCATTGACCAGGTTTTTAGGTTCACTATGATTTACTGGAAGGTAGTCATTATAGGAGGAGGGTCCCTATATGCAGCCTTTATTGACCTTAAGTCTGCTTTTGATCTGGTGCCTCGTAACAAGATGTGGCACGCCTTTTTGGAAGTAGGGATGCTCCTGGAGCTATTAGCCTTGATAATCAAGTTGCACAATATGAATTATGCTCGGGTGCGATGGGGCTCAAAGGGAGAGATTACAGCTAGTTTCCCCGTCCTAAAGGGTGTGCGCCAAGGATGCGTCCTGGCGCCGACACTGTTCTCCCTGTTTATTAACAGGGTGGTTCAATACTATTCCACATATCACACAGACGCCCCTAGCTTGGGGGGGGCTTAGGATGCCTCTGCTCATGTTCGCGGATGATACCCTGATCCTATCCAAGATACAGAAGGAACTACAGGCTGCATTGTCTAGGTACGAGGAGTTCTGCCGCGATCATGGGCTTGTGGTTAATGTGGACAAGACCAAGTTTATGGTCTTTCACCATCATAAGACCATTCAAAGCTCTGTATTTATGAAAAATGCCCTTTTAGAACAGACCGAAGCTTTTGCATACCTGGGGATTACTCTGGCTAAAAAACTTAGCTGGAAACCACATATTGATCTCTTAGCTTTGAAACATGCCCAGCTGGCAGGAGCCCTTGTTAAAGAACACAAGCTTTCATTTACCAAGCCTATGGCCCCTGTTTTAAAGTTATATAATACCAAGGTTATTACCTCAATTCTATATGGAGCGGAATTATGGGGTTTCGAGAACATTTCCACCTTGGCACTAGCCCAGAATAAATTTGTCAGAGCTATCACAAGTCTCCCGCAATCCACTCCACTATTGCCACTCTTTTTGGATCTGGGTTGCTTTCGAATCGAGGATTTAGCTCGCTTTAGACCAATAGCGTTTTGGTGGCGTCTTTGGGTTACTCCTGAGCTTTCCCAATTTGCGAAATGCCTTATGGATTTCAGGGGGGTTGGCTGTACTGGGAAGATTAAATGGTTACAGGATGTAAAAAACTCCCTGTGTGGGATGGGGATTAGTGGCCTGTGGAAACTATACCACCAGTTTCGGGTTGGTTCTCTCCCAATCAACGCCTTTACTTCCAATTGGCGGTCGAATGGGTCTGACCATTGTCCCTTCTGTCCAGCCTCGTTGGAATCCATATCCTGTTGGCGAGCCCGGCTTACAAATCCCCCAGGCTCAAATGGCTCAAACCAATTTGTATGAACATGGGTACTAGATCGACCATGGTGGCATTAAGGATTTTGCGGACATCTATTGATGTTCCTATAGTTGTAGCTGTGGCAAAATTCCTGAGATGGGCATGGCTTATTCGCTGCAAAAAACTAGGAGAAAAGCAGGCCCAGCTGTGGCCACAACAATGTGATATAACTTCAGTACGTTTTTTTTTTTTTAATTACTTTATTTTTAGCTACATGATTAATTGGTTTTACACTGTATTTTTGTATTTACATGGTTTTATAGTGGTCCTTGGATGTTGATTATTTTCATCTGATATACACACTGTATTAATTACTGATTTGTTATTTGTTTTTGATTATTCATATGGCACTGTGTTTTTACTCAAAAAGTTTCTTTTTAGCTTTTTTGTATGAATTGTCTTTCATGATTATTTTAATCGAAATAAAGACCTAATGAAATGAAATTTGAATGGTAACATTTTAACTGTGAAGTTAATGTATTGGAACTATTTGAATATTCCACAAAAAATTGGTATTGTCATATACGTTAGATGCTCAGTTGATAATGTGCAAAATTACACAAATTATAAAACGGCATCATAAGGGTTCTTTGTCATGTTATGACAAGTATAACAATGTTCAAATTAGCTTTTTGGTTGAAAATGTGCAAAATGTCGCAAGGTATATAGCAGCAAAAAAATTGATTCAAGTCATGAAATAATGTGCAAAATAGCTATTTGATCAATAATGTGCAGAATAGCTCAAGATATATAGCAGCAAAAAAACAAAAGAGGTCTAAGAGAGAGCTGTCTGGTCTATCATTCCGCATAAATACCTAAAAGAGGCTGTAAAGTGATCTAGTGCTTATATGTGCATAAAGAATAGTGCAAAAACATCTAACACATAATATATTTCTTAAAGGAAGCAGCTGGTAATGTCTGTTCAAGCCTGAACAGACATACCTAAGGGTGCACTCATTAGACATATTCATGATGGATACACGGTTATATAAAGTCTGATACATCACACAGTAATTAAAATCAGTACTGAGTCAGTGATTAAGTAAGCAACCCTCATATTGTGAGACACACAAAGCATGTGATAGAAAGTTGTATAGGTCCTCGCTGTTATTGAGGCCATTCGGCATTTTAGTGTCTAGGGACAAGATGAAATGAGTCTCCAACTGACGAAGAGTTTTTTCGCGATTACCACCTCTTCCAGAAATGGGAACGGCCCCTAGAACGGTGTATTGAAGATCCTTAAGTTTGTTATTATGGACCAGCTTAAAATGCCTAGCCACTGGGTAATTGGGGTCCGAGTTGACAATCGCCCTCACATGCTGTAAAATGCGCTTATGTACAGGGAGTTTTGTACTCTAAATATATTCAAGACCACAAGTGCAGCGAAGTTTATAGATTGCAAATTCTGTACGGCATGTTAAGAAATCCCTAATAGGAATTCTTTTATTGTTAAATGCCGTGATATAGTCAGTGCTGTTGATAGCAAAAGTGCACGCGCGGCAAGAATTACACTTGAAAAGCCCTTTTTAGTCAACCAAGTTGTATTTGGGGTATTTTCTGTGCTTAATTTAACAAGAGCATCCCTCATAGAGGCTGCCCTTCTAAATGTAATTGCCGGTATTTCTGGCAAAATAAATTTAAGTGTAATATCAGTTAACACAATAGGCCACTGTGAATATATCATGTTGCGTATCTTTTTTTTCTTGCTAACTAAAAGTGGTGATGAATCTCACATTAATTGTATCTGCCTCAGAATTATGTTGAACAAGAGGCATCGCTTGATCTTTTGTGGCAGTCAAAAGGTCTTCCCTGGGCGACAAATTAGCTTTAGTTAGGGCTGTGTTTAGAATCTCTCTAGTGTAACCTCGCTCAAGAAAACGGGCAAAGGCTTCTTGTTGACCTGTCATGCATTCTAATTCCTCACTGCAGATACGGCGAATTCCTCCGTATGTAAAATAGAATTCCCTGTGGTAACCTTCCGATGTAATTTGGTATGCAGCTTCCCCGCACTGACATACAGAGACACATCAAGAAATTCAACATTGGCATCATCAATATTTGCAGTGAGTTTCAAATTTAAGTCGTTAGTATTGATCGAGTCAACAAATTCACTGGCCAGCTGTCTACTGCCCTTCCATATCATACAGATGTCATCAATGTAACGGCCAAAAGTACATCACATTGTTGGCCCATTCAGTTTGGTAGTTGGCCCTGAGGACATGCTCCTCCCACCAGCCCACATGTAAACATGAATAGCTGGGGGAGAAGCATGCACCCATCGCCACACCTCTCAACTGCTGGTAAACCTCAGTGCCAAAACGAAACGGTTGTTATGAAGACACAGTTCAATCATCTTCAGCAACATTGTGTTATGTTGTTCTCTCATGCCAATGCCCCTTTCTGATAGATAGTATTTAGCTGCTGACAGACCATCTGAGTGATTAATACTAGTGTATAACGATTCTATATCCATTACAACTAGTAGGTAGTAGGTAGTCAGGCTGCCATACTACTATATATATATTGCAGAGAAGAGGTTCCTTCCGGGATCGAGCCCACAGTCAGGTGGTGCGTAGTGCCGGTGGAACCACCGCCGGACGTCACAATCCAAAAGTACTCCAATTAAGGACGCACACTCAAAAGTCCGTTGCAAAAGCAGAAAGCATTTTAATCCTCAACCGTTACGTGTTTCGACAACCTAATGTCCTGATCACACGTTGAGTTGTTGGGAATACGTCCATATTTATATATATATATGTGTACACAGTTTTTTTCAGTGAGAAACCGTACAAATATTTGTGCGGTTTTCGTTCATAATTATTCTTGGATATGAATTCTCAGAAAACCATGACACAAAGGGCTCTTCTTAACCTAGGGAAATTGCTGTTGAAGATGCCCCATTTGCCTATTCAGTAGTACACTTTTAGCTAAGTAGCATAGAGCTGCACGTTTGATATACTCCTGTTATAGTAATAATAACATTCAGCAGAATTACATAATCAAGCGCTAAGCTGTTTTGATATAAACCCTTACCATGAAAAATTCAAAAAATAATTTTCTTCAATTTGCTGATTACAACCTTGGAAATTCAGTTTAAAAATAAGACCTTCCTCCATGATGAGATGTACGTATACAAAAATAGTTAAGCCTGACGTTGCCAGCTTTAATGCAGACGTGTGTGTGGGCTGTAGAAGCCATTTGTTTGTGCAAGCGTGGATATAAACAACGTTCTGTGTTTTTTAATGGACCATTGGCAGGTTTCTTTGTTTGCTTATTGTTGACATGCCTTAATGAAGAGAATACGTTTAACATTTTTTTGACAGCCTTTGATTTTTTTGATAAAGTGTCTAATTCCCCATTGAGAAAACAAATGGGTGAATGGATTTTGTTGAAGGACGAAGAAAGATGACCGTTTCCAAATTTAAGTTGAGGGGTATGCTCATTAGTGGTTTGTATAAAATATATTTTTGTGTATGCCTGCATATTAAAAGCGGTGTTTTTCTTGAAAATGTTTGTTCTCTTGAGTAAGCCTTAGTCATATGTGGCCAGTAGCTCTTGTTTTGTGGGTTTGATATTAGTGCTCCTGTGGAGGTACATTCATTTCAAAGTATATACTGGTATTTGTTTTGTGAAGAGGACATGGAAACCATGCTAAAGTGGGTTTTATCTGTGCAGTTGTAGTTCCTATGGTTGCACCATGCCCAGCGGGTATTGATGGTCAACGGAGAGACGACTTTCTGGGGTGGGTGAGGAATATTGGAGGGCAGAGAATGAAAGTGATATTACTGCAGAAGATTATAGGTAAGAATTCGGGCCTTATTGCACCAGCAGCTCGAGTTGCACTGCAAAATGAACACACAATTCTCATCAGCATTTTTTCTTTGCACCTTTAGAAGGTAAAACATTGTGTAGGGAAAAAGAAGGCTTAAACACTGCAGGCAGAGTTTCGCAGCTATTACGGGGGAAACATGCCGCATTACTGTGTTACTGGTCATTCTGACTTGAGAAACTCCTAATAGAGCTATTATCTCCCAGGGAAATACTGCACCGTGCGAAATCGGTGTTTGCTGGGTGTGGTATTACCTTCCTAAGTCCTGGGCACTACCAATGAGGCCCATTGTAGTTTATTCCAGCTGAAGGTTACCGCTCTACTGCAGTTAGTACCAAAGAAGCATTCTAAATCCCTCCTTGTTACAACAGATAATTCCACCTACACCCAGCAGCCACACACAGAATAATTAGGGTTGTTTTTACAGAGAGGAAAGGGACCAGGGATACAGAAGTAAAGACTGCCTTTTGCTGATCTGCAATGCATTTGTTTGGGTTTAAATCTTTCTTTCTTTTAGGATGTATTCCCGTCTACTGAAATAATTTAACACATCTTTTGTTATCTGTGTATGCATTCTGTATCCTCATTACTCAATGTTAAAGTGATTCCTCTATTTAAATCTTGTGAGGGCTGAATTACAGAAACAAGCATTGGCAAAGCCAATAGGTGTCGGCTGTGTTTCAGAGCTTTTGGTTCAGGTTATTTTAGCTGTGTTGTAGAGCACTGTGGTTGTTGAGTATGTTTAAAATTGTATTCTAAATTGCTGTGAAACTGCCATTATTCTTTGGTTATTTATTAATGCGTGAGGGATGGTATGAGCTTCGAATTAAAATGTGAAATGGAAGGTAAGTAGCAATACAAACAACTTGTATAAAAAGGACACGGAAGCACACACTCTGCCGTTTCACTGCAATCCCTGATAAGAAAGTCCAATATGGGCATAGATGATATTAAATTCTTTTTTTTATTCACAACCTGGTTCTGTACATCTTATGACTGGTTTCTTCAACAAGAAGCAGCCAACACGTGTTTCATCCCTGGACATTTTCAAGGTGGCAAAACTATAAATTCCAATTAAAAACAGTTTGATTGTGTAAACCTGTAGCACACATCCAGTCCTTGTGCCACCGTGAGGAGAGAGCCCCAGAAATTGAAACCGGTTTAAAGTAAGGCACTATCCCACCATGTGCCTACTCAATAAAGATGTGCAAAGTAGTCCAATCTTCAGATAATACCATGTGCATCCCCCTAATAGAAAAGATCACCAGTGCAAGATCACAAATTGTGAAAAACAAAACGTGCAAAAAACCATGCCAGAAGGAATTCAGGAATTACCTAAATTTATGTCCAATAGATAGTATGTACCACAAACTGCGTCACCATGATACGTCTTATCCCAAATGTGCAGGCACTTTATATAATATAGTTTCCAAACAAAGCCTGCTGACATAAAGAGTAAGTACATATCTTTTAACCAGGGACACCAAAGTCTGTAAAGTCTGACCAACACTCACTGCTATATTTTAAATCAAAATTATACAGGTCCACTCACCCCCAAAAGTTAGTAACAACCTTGGAAATCTAAAGAGCAACCATCCCTTAGTAATTCAATGTAAAACCAAGCTGAATCAGGCAGCTCGTTATTTCTGCAGGATCATAAGCGTGCGTAAAAATCAATGGTTCGACAACATTCAGGGCAAATATATTTAGAAGTAGGTATAAATCTGAAACGAATTTGCATGCTGCAAAGTCTGCTACTCTCTTACCTGGCATTCGTCAGTGGCCCAAGAACGACTATATCGAAAAGCGGTAATGACAAGGGCGCATGCATACGAGTAATGGCAATACTAGGCATCTAAAAAGGATAATGTCGGTCATAAATATGGCACCACTCTTTTAGAAGAGTGAAAATTCTCATCAAGGGTAGAAGTGCGATCTGTCCTGTAAGCTATTTACCGAAATGTCTGTAAAATATGCAAAAATGAAATGTATCCATTACTCGCCCTTTGGCGTTTTGAGACCAAACAAGCCCTTATTGGAAAGGACAAATCATACAGTCAAGCTAGTTCAAGTTAAAGCAGCCAAGACTAAAAAATATCAAACTGACTGTCTTTGGATAAAGTGCTATGTTCAAAAATTTGTTCATGGGACCTTAAGGGTATTCCACTGTTCTGAGCCTCAGAACGAGTGTATTCATAGTCCATACAATGAAATGGCAAAAATAACCAATATAATCTCGCAAATAAGAGCAATCCGAAGTCCATTATCAGATGATGGGAATCGCAATGAAGACAGTTCGTCGCTCAGTTACTGATCAAGACACCAGAGTCGCTGTCATTGTAATGTTTAGTGAGGCGCACCACCACCCATGCGTGTCAGTGTACCTCTATTTTTCACCAAGTTTAGATAGAGCATGTATTTTTCAATGTGGTACTGTGGGTTTCAGTAGATCATTCACTTTAGGGATATGGATTGTGAGACAATCCATTATTCCGTTCGTTCATATTTATGTACATGCAAGTATTTAACTCATTGATGCGATAATTGTATAAATTACAATCCATAGCCTGTTCAGACTAGAACCAAGAGCAGATGCATCCTCGGTTGTTATAGACATTACCAAAGGAATAGATGCTTTGGCCACACGTGCCATCTGGTAATCTCTTCATTCTAATAACAGAATCATAAAGTCCACATAATGCATAACATATACATTTTGCAAGAATGAAAGCCCAGTGGTTATAAAAACAGGTGTAATTCCTTATCCAAGTTCAAACCCTAGTTTTACTGCCCTCCATTTCATGATCCATTTATTTTCCAATTGTCTGAGTAAGAGGGTTCTATCTCCTCCCCTAGGCAGACGACCGACCAATCCCATGAAAGCAAATGTTAACCTGTTCATTGGTCTTAGGCATAGTGTTAAATTGTGTAGCCACTAGATAATGTGCAGTATTGTTTCTAATGGCCCTCACTTGCTCTTGTATTCGTTATTTTGGTGGTCTTGCAGTACTCCCAATGCAGATCTGATTACATGTGCATCAAACACAATATACTACATATTTTGTGTTACAATAGATGAAACTGCGTATCTTGTGAGTCGTTTTGGTACTGTACATGAATGTGGTGGTTTTGTCCAAGGCAAAGCAGCAAATGTGCCACATTTGTAGAAGCCTCTATGTGGAGATGGTAGCCAAGTACCCCTAACACTGGGAGGTATGTAACTCGGGTGAAGATGTTGTCTGAGTGTTTTGCCTCTACCATGTGTATGCATAGGTTTGTCCCCAATGGCTTCTTTTAAAATGGGATTTAGAGTTAGTAGATGCCAGTGCTTAGTTAAGATACTATACACCTCTGAACTGTGTACCGAATAAGGGTTAATGAGGGCTATGTTTCTCTTTTTCTCTTTCTGTTGGTGATAACTCACAAACTCTCACGCTTGACATTAACCAGTTTGCGTCGTACTGTAGTTAGTACCTCTTTGGCAAACCCTCTCTTGATGAATCTGTTTTTCACTTATCCAGTTCCTGATTCAATTTATCTGCATCACTACAATTCCCTTTTGTTCTTAACATTTCACTGTAGGGAATTGTTTGTGGCTACGAAGCATGATGGGCACTAGTGGCATGTAATACCGAATTACATACAGTTGGTTTTCTGAATAAATGAGTCCCCAACCTATAACCGTCGATCCGGATGGTCACATCGAGAAAATGCGCTTCTTGGTTACTTTGTTCTTTTAAGCAAAAAATCTATTGAGACCGTTGTTAATTCCTGACCAAAACATAACATGATAATCCATGTAACGCCCCCAGGACAGTATATGTTCCAAGAATTCACCGGGAGGCTTTATCCAAATATGTACTTGTTCAAACAGACCCATATACAGATTAGCAAACAAGGGTGAAAATCTAGCACCCTTGGCCATGCCCTGAATTTGGTGATACCATTCACCATTGTGTGTGAAAATGTTATAGTATAAAACCAGACGTATCAAATCCAATAGCATTTTAATGTGTTCGTACAAAACTGCAGTTTTTGTGTCTAGAAAACGTTGTATTGCTATGATACCCTGTTCCATAGGAATACACGTGTGTAATGCACATACATGTAGGGATGCACACCTTAACAAATGTTCTTGCAGAAAGGGATGCACACCTTAACAAACACGTTTATGGGGAGGTTATGGAGCAAGAAAGAAGTGCAAGGCCACATGTCAAACCGAAATATTTAGATGATTTTGTGCAACATTACAGATGTAATTTTAGAGATTGTTTTTGTTTTATTGTGTTATCGGGTGGGAGATGTGTGGTATTCTGTATACTATATTTAACATGCCATTTTATCCATTGTAATATATCTATTTGTGATTCCTGCTTTAACATTGCAGCTGTGACATCAGAACCCTGGAATCTTGTAGTTACCAAGCTTCACTGTGGAATGTATTGTTTTGATTCAGTGAACAGTCCATTCATTCATTTAAATCTTTATTCGATCTAATTACATCAAGATCATAAAAGCACAAATTTATCATGTCAGACCATTAAAACCATAAAAACAATTTACAATCATATTTGCTTTTGGGTATTCTTTACAGTAATTCAAAACAGAGTGCCCATCAGCTTTCTTTTTCTTGTGCAAGCCCACAAAAAGGATGCTACCGAGAAGCAAACATACAGATTAGGTAAAGACTTTAAAAAGTACAGTGCCATCCTTTATTGTTCGAGGTTTTGGCATCTTAAAATAGGTCAAATAAAAGCTTCTCTTTCACTGTGATAAAATGTACAGAACAATACCAAATGTAGATCAGTTTGGGGGGAAACATTGTCGCAGGGACACAGGGTGAGGTCAGCATGCTTAAAATTCCACTCAGAAAACCCAAGCATCAAGGGGATGAAATTAAAACGAAAACGCACCAGGATTAATCTGTGTTGAGCCATGGTGATACGTGAAAGATCAAAATAATGATCGCCCGCAATTCTAAGCGGGACAAGGGCATAAGCGTTGAGCGCTTT
This sequence comes from Triturus cristatus, assembly GCF_964204655.1. Taxonomy (NCBI): domain Eukaryota; kingdom Metazoa; phylum Chordata; class Amphibia; order Caudata; family Salamandridae; genus Triturus; species Triturus cristatus. The sequence continues at coordinate 1,048,148,197 of NC_140590.1, forward strand.
TTGGTGGCAGTTCTTTTCCCTACGGATGAAACCAGCCCTCTGCATGTATAAATCAGTCAGTTTCTGTTTGGAGACATTCCTGCAGGAAGCTGGGACCCTGAAAAACTCCTCCTGCCTGATGGCACTTAGCTCCGCTTCCACGTAGCTATGCCAACCGATCCTGCTGCCACCCTCCATCTTCAGGCAGTCACCAATTATGCGTTGGGTTAAATTAACCGTCGACCTTCACCAGATGGAGAGCCACAGCAGGATCGGTGCCAGTCTAATGCAGTCAGACAAGTAGGGAAGCCCTAATTCGAGGTGTAAGACAGAGTTAGATGCTGTAGGTGGTAGTGAGACCCTAGACTTGAAAAAACTATCTTCCATTCTCTGCAATTGCTCAATATGGACCATCCCCCAGACTCCTGCCCCATAGGTTTCCGCCGCCTTTTTTTGGCTAAATGAATAGTTTTAACTGTGTCCACAGGACTAGCCCCCAGCTTCTTGGTGAATCCTTTTATAGCTAGTAGGCTTCTTTCCATGCCCAGGGCTCTGGCAGCCACCAGTTTCGACCAGGTTTGTTTACTGTTGAACAGAACACCCAGGTATGCAAAGGAGTCGACCACTTGAATTTTCTTGGAGGCCAGATGGAAATGAGGCACTTTTGCACCTCTGGCAGCACTAGCTATGATAATGTAGGATTTGGCTTCATTGACACAGAGGTCTAGAGAGGCCATGAATGAGGCATATGCAGTTGAAAGGCTCTGGAGAGCTACCCCTGGCTAATAGCACTACATCATCAGCATAGGCCAATAATGGTAAAGAGGAGTCATCGAATCTGGGCGTGTCAGGAGTTGAGTCAGACAGGGCCGCCTCCACCCCGTTAGTATAGATGGAAAAATGGAACGGGGCTAGGACACAACCCTGCCTGACCCCCTTCTCGATTTTAAACACGCATTTGCATTCCCATTTCGGGCGTACCTCACAGAGGCCGTAGCTTTCGCATATAGCTGATGGATAAAGTGGATAATTAGTGGGTCAATCCCCATTTCCGCCATCATGGGCCACAACGTCTGGTGGGACACTCAGTCAAACGCGGCTGACAAGTCCATAAAGGCCATGTATAGCTTTCCGCCCTTGACACTTGTGTACTTGTCTATGCATAGCGAGTGGTTTACACATTGTTCTACTGTCCCCTTCCCTTTCCGGAAGCCATATTGTGCCTGCATTAAAATGTTTTGTTCCAGTGCCCATTCCTCCAGCCTGGCTAATAATAGCCAACCCATTGATTTTGCCGTTGTATCAAGAAGGGAGATGGGTCTATAGTTTTTCGGACAGGCCCTATCTCCCTTCTTGAAAATGGGGACTAGAATACTGTGTTTCCAGGATGGGGGGCCCTCTATGGCTATGCTATTAAATACGTTTGTTATAAGTGGGACCCACATGTCTCCATTAGCCTGAAAGAGATCAATCAATGGGGATCCCGTCTGGTCCTGGGGCCTTTCCTGGAACACAGGCTTCCAACCCATTCTTACTTCGTGGAGCGAAAAGGTCAAGAAACTGTTGGGGTGGGGTACTGGGACGGGTTGCGTGGGCTCTGTTGTGGATTTTAAGTTTAAAATGCCCTCAAAGTGCCTTATCCATGCCTCTTCCTCTACGTGCGTATCCAGGGACGGGTCTTTTGTGTCTTTAAAATAGGAGGTATTTATGATTTTCCAGAACTCCCTGCTGTTTCCAAACCTGGCAGCTTGTTCAAGGTCCTCCCATGCCTTCTCCCTTATGTCCTTTATTCGTTTAGATCTCGCCTGCTTGTACTCACTTCTCAATATTCTTACTAGTACCAAGTCTCTAGGGTTATATTTTAGAGCACTTACTAGGGATCTCTTAGCTTTGGAGCATACTGTATCAAACCAGCGGCTCAAATAGAGATCTCTGGCTGGTTTGGGACAAGTAAGTGCAGCTTTTACTTTTAATAATAGTGCTCTAAACTGTATAATTATTTGAGAAGGAGACGAGTCCTCCACCAGACAATGTATAATATTGTCTTTTGCTTGGCCTATTATGCAATCAATCAGATTCAGTTTTACAACCTGTGTCCGTTTTAGTTGGTAACCTTTTTTTCTGGCTACTGCGATATCGTCCGCTACCTGCTGATCTCTTTTCGTTTTATAAGGGAGGACTAGATGGGAGTATAAAATAGCATGATCACTGTGAAATGTGAACAAGATAGCCAAGTGATCTACTCTGTCTTGTGTGGCCAAGGAAACTAAAACAAAGTCAATTATTGACTCTGTGTTTCTCCCGAAAGTGCACTCTATCTGACCAGTCCTTAAGCTATTGATTACGGTCAGCTGCCTCAAGTAAAGCAATCTGTTAAGAGTATCACCATATTCAGTATGTGAGAAGTGGCAAAGGGGATTTCCCTGATGATCGTCCAGCTCACACACCCTGGCCTCATTATACTTACACAAATGTATATTAAAATCTCCCATCCAGATTAAGGTGCAGCGGGGCTTGTGAGTGCGTGCGTTGAGGCGGTCCAGCTCTTTGTCCAAATCAACTACTATTCTTTACTATACTTTAGAAAGAAGCTCAAAACTCGGCTTTTCGGCATGTAAGTCCTCCTCTCTGTTGAAGCTTTGTGGTCTAGGGTCTGTCAGCGCCGGGACACTCTGTCTGAGTAGCTGAGCGCTTAACAAAACTCTGGATAACATAACATAACATTCTCTTCATGTTACCCCCAAACTCATTATTATAAAAATTTATTAAAATCCAATGATCATCCTTTATGAGCTCTAATCGAAATATTTGGAAATGATTATTCGGTGTGCCTATCTGCTTTATTTGGATCGGTAAGGTGTTAGAGATAAGGGTTAATAAGCCCCCCTTTCGCTCTACCTGACGCAGAGGGCACAGCCGATGTGTGAAAAGTACAGTACCCATCAAAATACACTGGGTCCTTAGCCCATTTCTCTTGAAAGCAAATGATATGCAGCTTTGACCAATAAATTTGCCACTCAACATTGCCTACCTTAGCAGGCAATCCCTGCCACATTCCAAAATGCCAATTTTATCTTGTTTCCATCCACCAGCCCCTGTAATAAAGGTGGCCCTGGAATTGCCTGTGGGGCAGGGATTAGGGACTCTGATATGATCTTGTCTCGCCGTGCTGAACAATTCCTGGCAAAGAACCCTGCTTACCACTCTGCCTGTAAAAATACTCCAATTCCAGAGGAATTATCTGCGTGCTCCTAAGAGATGTTTTATATAGATTTTTAAGAAGCGCGCTGCCAAAGTGCACTTGATTAAAATGTATTATCACGCAGTCTCCTGCAAAGGATTTGTTCGAATTGCCGACTTAACCCACTCTTCTTGCCATAATGATCTTATTGGCTACCTGATGACACCCCATGACCTGGTCTATAAGGTGATTAGATAACCAATGCAAGCATTTGTCCATTAGTTGCATGGTTGATTCGCGTTGCTGGTCCCGGAGAGGGGGAACATTTGCCAGGACCAACACAAGGGGTGAGGCTGCCGGAGGAAGATGAAGAGGTTGGTATTGGTGGATGTCCCCCACTTCCCGGGAAGGGGCTTGGGTTGCTAGTGAAATAGGTCTCGGACTTGTTTTGCCCGGTTCTTTTCGTGCCCGTTGATAATTTCTGCCTGTACCCAAAGGATTTGGGGGACATGCCTCCAATTGATCAATAGGAAGTGCACAGGCTAGGGGAGCAGGTGGCCGTGTTGGAATATCCAAAGGCGGTGGAAGGCTTGCGACACAACTAGGGGGCAAAGTAGATTTAGACTTGTCCGTTACTTTTGAAGAGTAGTCAACATTGTGGGTCACCATTGTTGGAGGGGCTCATGAATTTTGACCTTTAAGCCGGCTAGTCTCTCCTTGATTTGGCCCCACTTTAACATGATAGGATCAAGTAAAGTGGACATAAGCTCGGTTGCTTCCAGCCAAAAACCTTTATCCAAGGCTGCAACACGAGGCGGGGCATTAATCGGCGAAGGCAGGGCTGTTGTAGAACTATTTGTAGTGATCGTCTTAGCGCGAGCTGCCATTGGTTTTTTGGTGCGGGTCACTTTGGATACTTTGGTCTTCTCGCCTCCACGGCCCTTGGGTTGACTTGTAGGTGGTTCAGCAGCAAGGTTAGCGGGGTTAAAATGATACAACAGTCCTGCCGTTAAGAACAGGGGACGGTTGGTTGGATGGTGAATGCAATCGTTGACCAGGCGGAAGATCGCTGGTGAAGCCGATGAAGTTGGTGAGGGCTGCAATATGTTTTCTGGGGTGCTCAATAGGGGTGACCTGTTGGGATGTGGTAAGGGTTCAATCGATAAGCGTCTCTCTGTCATTTCAATCTCATGAGGGAGAACGCTTGCAGCTATTGACAGGAACGCATCGAGAGTTGTAACTACCTTCTCGCCCCCTTCCTTCTCCACCGGGGCTTTCCGTCTCCCCATAATATCAAGATATGGTGGTGATATAGATGTTTAGAAGGGGGCGGTTACCTTAGATCCGGAAGGAAGATGTTATGGGGAGGCCCAGCCCAGCCTCCTCCGGGCTACGACGGGCCTGCCCTTGGCCCGGCCTTAGCCCGTTCAAGTCCCACGGTGCGGGTGCCCAGGGCGGTTTTAAAGCGCCACCAGGCACGGTGATGACGCTGCGTGCGAATCCTGTCGCAGGGCGCTCTGAACCTTGATGTCCTCCAGGCAGGGAAAAGTGCGGTGTGCAGGGTTCAACAAAGGCTGTGGCTTCCAAGGGCTACAGTTACTCGGGACCCAGCACTGTAGCTGAAACTAGCAGGCTGGGGTGTGAAGTCCAAATTAAATAAAAAGGTGGTATCTACAAAACTTTGGATGTCTGCAGTATCTTTACAATGGCGACGAGGATGGGTCTTCTTATTTTCATGAAAGTTAGCGTTGGGGTGAGCCGATAAGTCCAAGATGGGTTCTTTCAATGTGTCCAAGATGGGTTCTTTCAGCTCATCGCCATTGTAAAGATCCCGCAGACACCCAAAGTTTTGTAGATAACACTTTTTATTCAAGTTGGACTTGACCCCCCAGCCTGCTAGTTTCAGCTACAGCGCTGGCTCCAGAGTAACTGTTCACTGAATCAAAACAATACATTCCACAGTGAAGCTTGGTAACTACAAGATTCCAGGGCTCTGATGTCACAGCTGCAATGCTGAAGCAGGAATCACAAGTAGATATATTGCAATGGCTAAAATGACATGTTAAATATAGTATACAGAATTCCACAGTGCCCAGTTGGTGTCCTTTCACCCATTCAATATCTGCAATCTTACTCATTAAATCATGAGCATATTTTTAAAACAAGCATTGGCATAGCCAGTAGGTCTCGCCTTTGGGACCTTATAAGTGTGTAGCCATGCAACGGTTGATGATGTTGCACCAAGGATATTGTGCTGTATAACTAAATACTTATAAGGTCACAAAAGCTAGACCTATTGGCTATGCCAATGCTTGTTTTAGAGTGAGTAGCAGGCTTGTGAGTGTTGCTTCTGTGTGTAGGTGTAATACTCTGGGTAACTGTGTCCCCATGTGCCCTTTGTGTGCTTGTGTAGTGGCAGCTGCTTGGTTAAGCTGTTTCCTAGTGTGTTTTTATGAGTACGTGTTTGTGTTGTATGTATTGTAGGCCTGTGTGTCTAGCATCTGTCGGTGGGTGCCACGTCGCTGCCTTCCAGTGTGTTTATTTGTGTAGTGTAACATGCTTGGTGAATCTGTCTTTCCTGTGCGTTGTGTGGTGCGTCTGTCAGTCGATGTGTGGGTGTGTTGCTGTTAGATGCTCTCTCTCAGTTTGTGGGTGTGTGGTTGTGTCAGGGGCCACAACAGTGGGCAGATGGCTGCTCTTAGTAGAGGGCTCGTTGGCGTGGCACCACCTGACTCGGTGTCGCGGGCGCATGTGCACAGCACAGCACACACGCACATTACAAACACCTACCCAAAGCCCTCCAGTTATAATTAATTTGTATTTGTGTCTGAGTCAAACTGGTGTTATGAGTTTTCCGGCGTATGAGAGGCGCAGCTTCCTGGCATTGGCGCTTGTAGTCTGAGGGGCTCTGGCGACGTGCAGCAGGTACAATGAGTAACACAGAGCAGCAAAACAACAGGGCACAACGTACGCACACAACTAATGCACCGCAACACACATCACCAGCCTGATTCAGGGGCAGTATCGGGGGGGGGCTAAATCTTCCACCAATAGGCAGAGTGCAGATGCAGGGGTTCTTAGAAGGGGTGAAAAAACAACTAAGCCTCATTAACATGCGAATGGTCTATTAAAGACCTGTAAAGAACTGGGGTGCGGCGGTGTGTGTGCCCGGGAAGCTCTGTCAGCCCGGGCTGCCACACACGACAGGGAAGGGGGGGGGGAGGCTGAAGCGACTGGCTACTTGTGCCCTGCTACAATGGGGCGCCCACCAAAAGTGCCCCACAAAGCTTACACGAGGGCGGATACTCCCCCATCAAATCAGGCTCCTAAACTATGGAGGCGGTGACAAAGGCTTGCAGTTTTAGAGCTACGGGCTGGTTTACATACACCCCTAACGGTGTTGCGCGAAAGTAATTAAATAACTAAACATGCACGTTAGAGGTGAACTGCGCAGAAAATGAAAGCACACTGCTATAGTGCTGCGAAACTCTACGTTTTGCCCTGCGTGGCAAATTAAATAAATAAATGTGTCCGAGGCGGACCGCGCAGTTAACCAGCTGCAGCACATATGGAGAGGAGAGCGGGCAAGGAGAATGAGAAAGAAAAATGCAGTCGGAAAATCTGAGGAGAGGGCGACGGGAAGAAAAACCAGCAGCAGCGACCCCGGGCAGCAAATGCTAAATTACAACAAGCGCGGCCGTGGAAGTTAAAGCGACGCGCACTCTTGTGGAGGTGTGGTTGAGGGGACGTGCTTGGGGACCAGACTCACACAGTTTCCCTTGCGGGAGCGAGCAGCGGCATCATCTGTTTTGAAGATAATTACTAACCGATAGTGGCGCTGCTCGTTTCTGCAAGGGAAACGCCAAACGTCCACGCGTAGCAATACAAAGCAACGCAAAACGTGCACGCATTTAGGCAAAAGTGGTGATCAACTGCTAAAGGTCCCCTCCTAAGAAGCGCTTGCGCGCTGCGTAGGCAAGACCTAAATTAGTGTAAGTTGCTGACAAACTGCTGACGGTTACATCATTGTACTCAGAGAGCCTCTCAGTGGGAGACCCCAAACCTGAGATTAGTGGTCTGCCTGGTGGAACTCCCCTCTCCTCCCCATGTATTTTAGGAAGGACATAAACAGATGGGCATGTTGGAGTACTGTTGTAAAGATATCTGAATTCCATATGGGCGATTAGGCGTAAATCCCTAATGTTTATGTGTGGTTTCCACTCTCATGTTTGTATCCTTCACTGGATTGCTATCCAGCTTTGGTAGGCTGAGGTATTTGACAATTGCCTATCGTTTTCCCTCCGATGGTCCACTTTATTCATGAGTATAACATTACCTTTGTCAGCCTATCTGATGACCAATGAATGGTCATTTGTCAACATGCCAAGTTCTTTTCTTTCTTCCAGGGATATGTTATATTTGAAGTGTCTGGCATTTGGGGTGTGTTTGTCCTCAGGTTTATGCTAGCCCGTACTGACTTCTTGTAAAAAATGTCAATCGAGTTATCAGCAAGTAGGCACAGAATAAATTCCGATCTATTTTTAAGCCCACCGTCACTCTCCAAGCATGATTCAGCGTTCAAATATGCCATTAATTCCTGCACTGTGGGGGGAATCTGTCTGGTCCTCCACGGATAACCGTATTTGTGAAGCCTTGAGATCCCCTCTTTATGTCCGCAAGCTTTGTTTGGACACTATTATACAAAGCACCTGTACATTTGGGATAGGACGTGGTGGCGAGGTTTGTGGTACATACTATCTATTTTTTTATATTTTCTGAATTACTTTTGGCATTATTTTTTGCATGTTTTGTTGTTCACGATGTGTGAGCTTGCATTGTTTTTTTTTTTTTTGTTTAATTTTTTTATTGAGCAGAGCAAAAAGGTACATACATATTTTTCGAGAGCAACATTTGAAACACCACAATTAAACCAATCAATGATGATGATTTGTGATAGGCTACTTACTAAGCAAAGTGCGGAATGCGATGCAATTTCATAATTTATAGATAGTCACATATAATTTCATTGTCTGTTGACAAGTTGAAAAATAAAGTGCAAATACAAAATATTGCCATAGGTTAACTTATAACTCCGCTAAGACACAAGACAGACACAAAATTCACTCAAGACAAGAATTAAAATCCCGATTAAAGTGCCCAGTGCGATAGCAGCCGCAGTTAATCTTGGCAAATACAGTACTCTTAGCATCACGAATAAAGTGCAAATGCAACATTTGAAACGCCAAAATTAGACCCACCATGATGTTGATTGTTGATAGACTACTTACTAAACAAAAAAGAGAATGCTATGCATTTTCATATTTTGTAGGCAGTCACATATCATTCCATTGTGAATGACAAGTTGGCAAATAAAGTGCAAATGCAAAATCTAACTACAAATTAACTTATAACTCAGCTGAGGCATAAGATTCATCTTAATCATTGAAATAGATTAAAGTGCCCAGTGCAATAGCAGTCAGAGTTAACCTTGACAACTACAGTACTCTTAGTATCAGATAAAACTATAGACGAATAAAGTGAAAATGCAAGATAAAACTACAGAGTTGCATATAACTCAACTCATCTTAGAGCTCTAAGGACCTAATTTGGTTCTAAATTAAGGTGTCGATGCATAAGCAACCAAAATCTGCCTTGTTAGAATACAGTATTATTAACATTATTACTGTTTAAAGTGCAGTTGTGCTAGCAGCAAAACTTAGTCGTAAAATACAAAATATCAGCCAACGGGGTGAAGTGCAAATACTGAGGACAACCATTTAAAAGCTGCTAAAGTCACATAAAAAGGAGAGCAACATTAACATCATTGACCCCAAAAAATTGTACGCTTTGAGTAGTGTAAAACTTATACAATTAGAAAATCATTGCCCCAATCCATTTGGGGATCAATGATAATTTAATAATCAAGACTGCACTACTCTTTAACAATTAGAGAGTCCGCGCCATCTCTAAGACTTATCCTTGAGTAGGAGTAATTCTTCAAATTTTTTCCAGTTTTTCTTATATTTCCTTATGCTCCCTACTCTTTTGGCATATGCCTCTTCGAATTTCCAAATCCTTTTCATTTTATTAAACCAATTTAGATGATTCGGAATCTCCTTAGATTTCCAATTTTGAAGTATCAAGGAACGCGCCACCATACAAGATATGGCTACAAAAACCCTGTCGGAGCTAGATAAATTGGCCTCGTCCCTTGAATACCCGAATAATGCAGTTTTACCTGGGGAAAAACACTCATGCCTATAACGGCTCCCAAATCGTTGAAAATCTCACCCCAGAACTGTACCAGTTGTGGGCAGGAAAAAAAGATGTGTAGCCATCCTCCTTCCTCCTCCTGATGACAGCGGAAACACCTATTAGGATGGTCCGGATATCGTTTGTGAATCATAGATGGGGTCCAATAAGCGAGCCATCTTGATAGAAAGGACATCCTTTTAAAATTAGCGGCTCGTAGAGACCTATGTCCTAGAAGGCATATTTTTTCCCATTCCCTAGGGCTAAATCTGCAACCAGTATCCCTTGCTATTTTTTCGATATGGGAGACTATCCCCTTTGTCTGTTCATCCTTCCGCAATACAGAATACCATTTCCCCAGTCCCGAAAGTTTGAAGTCATAGAGTTCTGCCATGGTATAATGCGGAGTATTCAAAATACCCTCAATATTGGAAATAAAATGAACTATCCGCATATATTCAAGAAATGTGGGCTTTTTACTACCTTCTGCCCTATCCATTATTTCTTGCCAGGATATTATTTTGTTATGGGCGATGAAGTGTTTAAGTTGTGAAAACCCACAATCGCTCCAAATCTCAATGTATCTTAGTTGTAAATATAGGCCTAGACTGTTGCATTCTCCCAGACCCAAAAATTGAAAGCCAGAGGAGTTATTTTTTTTAAAGACTGCTTGAAGCCTAGACTGAACTTCTCGTAGAGACTTGTAGCGAGTCCTCTTGGGTAATTTAGCAGTTTTTAAAAAGGCGGGCATTTGCGTTCCCCCTTCTATCATTTTATCAATAAAAAAACTATCATAGATGCACTTATAAAATGTTAGATCAACCACTAAGTTCAATAGGGCAGCCTGATAATATGTTCGTATCTGCGGAAGTGCTAGACCTCCTTGCTTTGTGGGCAGCTGTACTGTAGTTAATTTTACTCTGGAAACCTTTTTTGCCCATATAAATTCCCTGAACAGAGTATCCAATTCATTGAAATAGATTTGATTAAGGCGAATAGGGACGTTTAAGAACAAAAAGATTAATAGAGGAAGAATGGACATTTTAATCAAAGAGACTCTCCCTATAATTGTAAGGGGAAGTATTGACCATTGCTCGAAAAGGCTCTTAATCTTCTGTTTAGTTCTAAGATAGTTTAGTTCAAATAATTTCTGATACTGATTAGTGACGTAGATACCCAAATATCTAATTGGGTCAGTTTTCATGGCTTGGATTCTCAAATTATCAGGTAGAACATTTGGATCAATATTAAGAGCCAGTATCTCGGTCTTTTTTTCATTTATTTTATATCCACCGATTTGTTGAAACAAAGAAAATTCTTTAAAGGCAAGCTCTAGATTTTCTTTAGTGGGGGTTAAATACAAAATGATGTCGTCAGCGAACAACTTAACTTTTGACATCCCTGGTATAGGAGAAGAAATAGCAGCATTATTGCGCATTTTTAAAACCAAGGGTTCAATAAAAAAGGTAAAAAGTAGCGGGGAGAGCGGGCAACCCTGCCTAGTTCCCCGTTTTATTATAATTTCCCCTAATTGTTCCTGATTAATAACCACCTTAGCGCTTGCACCATAATAGATATTTTTTAACATTTTAATAACCTGTTGTGAAAAACCAATACTCCTTAACGTTAAAAACAATGTTTGCCAATTCACAAGATCAAAGGCTTTTTCAGCGTCAACCATGATTATTGCAGCAGGGATTTCATTTATGTTAAAGAAATCTAAGGCATGAATTAAAAATTGAGTATTAGTGGCCATAGATCGACCTGCTATAAAACCTGTCTGATCCTTATGTATTATTTCTTGAGCAGCAGGAAGGAAGCGCTGAGCCCATACTTTCATTAAAATCTTGTAATCAGAATTAAGTAAACTGATTGGCCGGAAGGAGTTCACATCTAAAGGGTTCTTATCTTTTTTCACGAAAGATATTATTATAGATTCCTTGAATTCAGTAGATATAGTTGCACCCTTTCTAATGTCGTTGAAAAGTCGCTTTAAAGGAGATGCTAATTCTTTGATAAAGACCTTATAAAATTCGATTGGGAATCCATCCTGACCACATGCCTTTTCCCCTGCAATAGACTTGATTGCATTTATGATTTCTTCTTCCATTATTTCATTATCTAGTTTTTTAATTCTGTCCTGTGAGAGTCTAGGAAGATCAATGTCCATCAAATACTTTAAAATGTGTTCATTATTAACCGGGTACTCAGTTGAATATAGCTGTCCGTAGTGGTGGAGGAAGACCTGTGAAACACTCTCCCTATCTGATACCACTAATTCCGTAACAGGGTCCCTGATGGAAGTGATTAGAGAGGATTCCATTTTTTTTCTGGTGGAATTAGCTAACAGCTTCCCCATTAACTGACTCTCTTCATATATTTTTTGCTGATATATTTTGGAGTTGCATATTTCCTCCAAGATAAAAAAATCTCTTAATTCCCGACTAGCTTTGTTGAAGGAATTGGGGGAATGATGTAACATTAAGGCATATTCTTGATCCGCCTTGTTTTGAAGGTTCTCAATTTGAGACTTCCGAGTTTTGGACTGACCGGCCATAACAGCTATTACTTGGGCCCGAGCTGCAGCCTTAAAACCTCTCCAGATAGCAAAGGGGGTGGCGGTGTTATCATTGATCTCAAAATAATGAACAATCCACTCCCTAAATCCCAAAATCCAATCTTCATTTTGCAGAAGGAGACGATCCATCTGCCACCTAGATCGTTCCTTGTCTCTCCCCCCCCAAAAGCAACGAGACCCCAACCAGTGCGTGATCGGAGAAAGAATTACTATGGATCCACGCCTTTGTCACCTGTATAGATCTAGATGTTAATAGATAATCTAGTCGGGAGGCTGAAGAGAAACGATTGGAGTAAAAGGTAAAGGATTCCGTTTCTTGATGGAGCTCCCACCAAGAATCAACTAACCCAAACTGTTCCATAATTGTCGCCATCGTTTTTTTGGTATTGGGCTTCGACTGTCTTTTATTTTTATTAGTGGTATCCTTCCTAATATCCATAATATAATTAAAATCCCCCCCTAGGACAATCTGTCCAGGAGAACTAATCAGCTTTTCGTGGATCTGGGTCAGGGGTAATACATTATCGGATAATGGGCCATAGTAGTTAATAAAGTTTATTATCCGACCCCTAATTTTAGTTGTTACCCAGATCCATCTCCCTAAAATGTCTCGATGTACTTGAAGAAACTCCCAATTCATTTTGCTCGAGAAATAAATTGCTACCCCCCTCATTGCTGCCCCCGAAGAAGAAAAAAAGGCCTTGGAGAATTTTTTAGGGATAAACAAGTTGGGGGAATTGGACTTAAGATGAGTTTCCTGTAGAAACAGAACATGGGGATCCAGAAAAGCGGCCCATCTTATAAGGGCACCATATTTCTTCTTATTTAGTATCCCATTGGTATTCAATGACAAAATCTTACAGCTACCAGTTGCCATGCTTCTTTACTTTGTAAATCATTCCAAGCCTTCTTGCTACTGCTCTTTTTCCTGATAACACCCAACCCCCCACCACCCTAGAAGTAACCCCTCCCCTGGAGATGTGGAACTCACCCCCCTACACCACGCAGGCCACATCTCCCACCTCCCATACTTATACCTGGGTGTCATGTTGTTACACCCCATAGGGCGATCATGGTCACACCCCTCCTCCCACACCAAATTAGAACAAACCAAGGAAAAACATATTTTTTTTTTTTGTCACGGATATCCCGCATCAACTTAAATACAGCCAGAAAATCACACTTGACCTGAGGAGCCTGATATCCCCTTTAAACAAGTCTGGGCCTCCTCAATATCTGAAAACATGAAAAACCTCCCCTTCACCAGTACTTTTAGTTTTGATTGCTGAACGATAGAGGCCTGAGCCCCATGTGCCTTGAAGAGATGTAGCATCTTAACAAATTCTTTTCTTCTTCGAGCTGCAACAGCTGTCATATCGGAAAAAATTCTACATTTCTGTGTCTCGTTGAGGGGGAATTGACGTTGTTGAATAGCCTTTGCCAATACTTTTTCTTTAACTCTATAATCAGCAAAGTTTAGAAGAATTGTTCTTGGATAAGGAGAATTTGGAAAGGGTTGGGCTGGGATTCGATGTGCCCTGGTGATTTACAAATCTCCTTCATAGTCAGGCAGAACTTGCTGTTTTATGAACGTATTAACCCAAAGGAGAGTCTGAGCACCTTCAATCCCTTCAGGCACCCCCACAAGGCGCAGATTAGACCTCCTGGAATGACTTTCCAGCTCCTCTACCTTGTTCTCAAGATATCTTTTCTTCTTGTCCGCTTCTTTTGTCGCGGTCATCACCGTCACCAATTGATCTTCAATGGTGGAAATTCTGGCCTCTACCTCAGAGAATCTGGTGGGGAGACCCATAATAGCTTCTTCGATTTTATCTAGGCGCTGGTTGAGGGTATTGATCTCGATTTGCTGAAGCTTTTTCATTTCCCTTATCTCTCCTAAAATTAAATTCAGCATATCACGGATGTCAATTTGAAAGTTTTCAGACTTCTCCGAGCCAAGTTTCGGTAGGATTCCAGCGTTGGATGGTGGTAAAGTTAAAAGTAGTTCATGAGATTTTGGACAGAGATCCAATAATTGCGGCTGAGGAGCTTGTGGACCTCCTGGAGTTTGATTTAGCTCAGATTGATCTGACGAAACTGGCAAATCCTGGACCAAAACAGGAGTATCTACCTGCACACCTAGTGTTGATGGGACCAAGTTAGGGTGGTCGGTGTCTCGTCCCCCGACTGTAGGCGCTGATCCAGTTGCTGGAGAAGACATGCCGAAATCAATAGACTGTAGAGATGCAGGGGAATGGGGAGGTGGTAAAACTTGTTTTTTAGTGAATAAAGGGAATTTTTTCACCTCCTTTTGCACCTCCTTTTGCACATTACCACCGGTGCAGACATCTTGGCTCTCCCCTTCCAGGCTAGCATTAAGTTGAACCACCAACGTCTCCTGTTGCAAGGTCTGATTAACGGCCACCATGGTGAAGGATGTATCCTCATCTGAGGTAATAGGTGAGCTGCGACTATCTGGTGAGGAAGGGACAGCCCCTATGTCGCTTTTTTGACCTGCTAGGCGTACTGACTTGGCGAGAGCGCGACGGCTTTTCTTCACTTTCTGCGCCTCAATTCTAGCCGTTTTATGGTTAGCGATACCCTCCCTCTGAGGTCTCACCATTTTCAACAATTAGGGAGGTAGGGTTCCCCCCCCCCGACGAACTCACCAACTCGAGGGAACTGGAAGTAATACCCCAGTATAATTGTTTATCTATTTAACGGTTTAAAACAACCCAGTCCATGCCAATAACCAGCAACCCCCTTTAATTCTCCTTACGTCTGGTGCAGACTCAAGGTGTGTAGAGCTGCCTTCAACGTAGTCGAAGCGGGACTGTGGAACTGCAGGTTTTGTATTTCTGCCAGATGGCATAATCAAATGATTCTCCTCCGTTTTCCTCCGTTTCACTCAATCCCCCATAAAAACGGCAGCTGAATGCACGGAACTCCTGCTCATATCATCTTGAGCGAGTTCGCATTAGCAAAGCGTTAACCTCGTTGTCCTCCCTTCGTTCGTTCAACGACTTCAATCAGCCATCAGCGCGGCGCCCGCGCGCTGCGTTTCGGCGAGGTAAGGAGGAGGAGGGGCCATGGACGCGCCTAGCAGCGTAGAGGCGTGGTTCTCCGCTGCATTCTTCTGATGTCCGTGAGCTTGCATTGGTAATCTTCTTTTTCCTTAGAGAGATGCACATGGCATTATCTGAAGATTGGACTACTTTGCACAGCATGAAATGTTTGAGTAGGCACATGGTGGGATAGTGCCTTCCTATAAATCGGTATCTTTTTCTGGTGCTCTTTCATCACGGTGGCACTTGGACACATGGACTGGAAGTGTGCTCTAGGTTTACACAATCAAATTGTTTTTAATTGTGAATTATGGTTTTGCAGCCTTGAAAAAGTCTGGGAAACGAACATGTGTTGGCTGCTTCTTGGTGGTGAAACCAATCATTAAATTTTACAGAACCTGGTTGTTAATAAAAAAAGAATTCAATATCATCTATGCCACTTTGAACTTTATCAGGGACTCGCAGTGAAACAGCAGTGTGTGCTACACTGTAATTTCTAGGTCTTGCCTAGGCAGCAATTGCGCTGTCTCTTCGAGACATGCTGTATTTCGGATATGGCACAATGTTTATTAACACCATACGGCCATCAATCTCCAGCAGTTTTCAAAACGCAACATCCGCTTGAATCCAATGTGTTCGAGTATTTATCTTTTGTTTTATTTTATATACTTTTTCGAAAAGGTATATTCATTTTAGATCAGTCTCTTCGTCTGCAGTCCAAAATACATTACAAATATAAACAACATATAGTACAATATACAGACAATTCATAACACTACATAAACATAAATGATTGTTGAAAAAGAAATTTCACAACAATTCAAATAGCTTCTTATGCAAAATCCAAAATGCTTAAAGTTCATGGGGTTGTACAGTGTCCAAGCAATATTTTTGAAACGCTACAATCAATGTGTTACCCTTCTGGGGATAGAGGTGTAATCCTGTGATTCCTTCTCTATTTGACCCAACCAATTATTTATGTTCAGATCACATGAACAGCTCTCGGGTATCAACACATGATACACTTAATTTAAATGTAGAGGAGGTTCCCAGTCTTCTTCCCCAGAACAAATGCCAACACATTTCGTCCTCTGTCTTTGTGGGGTATACATGAACTATTATTACAAGGTCATCATCAGGGCACTACATTCAATTAAAAATATCTGTTGAAAAATCTCACATAGATCTCACGAAGCTGAACAATTTTTTGTGCAAATCAAAGTATACTTTTCAATTTCGGCAGTCGAAGAAATAAAATCCCACCCAGCTCAAAAAAATACTGGGGGCTAAAAATATCAAGTCCTGCTGGTGTAGAGCCAACCTTTATTTAGGATATGGGCATTAAGCTCCGCCCATGTGCCACCCATCTTTACTATTGGCTCCTCTTCCTGTGTTTTATAAACAATGGCTTAGTAGTCCCTCCTTAGTAACTCCCTCTCTCCTGTTACCTCCCATAAGGTCAGCCCCTCTTACATGTGCCTTACTCTGTAGCTTTCATTAGCAGTTAGGGAGAAATGTTTGCTTAATGTCTTGCAGGAGCAGGCACGACATACTGTGCTGAGCATAGCAAAGGCGGACCCTTCTTTTATATCCAGCCCGACTCAGCACTGTCTCTTTAGCGTGGCGCACCCCCCCACTCAGAATTTAAATAATCATGTTTTTATTCATGTTCCCTACCCTCCCACTCCATGGCCGGCATGTACATGATATGTTTGTATTTTTTGTTAAGCAGCGCGGCACCCTCTCTTTAGCAGTGGCGGCTGCCCCCTTTCTTTTGTTATGCGCGGCTCGCCAGACTTTAAAAAACAATTTTTTTTTTCATGCAGCGCGGTATGCCTTAAAAAATGGCGGCCGTGTGCCTTTCTTTTCCTTTGCAAGGCTCGCCAAACACTTTAAAAAATATAGATATATTTCTTTATTGCTGTAATCTGAGCTTGATCTTTAAAAATACCAGCTGTGCGCCTTTCTTTCCTTTAAGGCAGCGGCTCATCCAAATTTTATGTGGCCGGCTAAGGGCGGATGAGCATTAAGTAGTCTAGTGTTTCTGCTACTCCCGTCCCACGTGACCTCTCTGTGTGGCTCCACTCCCCATCTGGAAAGGGGGCCATCCTTGCAATGACGCTTCTGCGGGTCATATTGTAGCTTAGTTATGCAGCAATTTCATTAGATAAGAATGACCGCTTTTCTCTTTCATACCCCTGCACCATAATGTTTGACCACAGGCATGTTAGATTATGAAACATCCCCTCAGTATCCAATAGCAGTGCAATAAAAGCACTCTTTTGGCAAAGCATACACGCTCTGCCCAATCTAATGCTGTCCTCGTGTCCATCATTATGTGGATAGAGTGAAAGCCCATCTCTTAAAGCTCTTTTTTTTCAGGTTATATACATAATGTATAACAGTTGTCAAGCCAGACCTAAATCGTCCGCCAGCAACAGAAATGCAAGTAGCATTGTCTCTATGGATCCTTCGGTGCTGACGTAATGCTGGTGCGCGAAGGCTCTGTTACTGACAATAGGAAAGGAGGCGGAACCCGGAGGAAGGAGTCGCAGCTTCCAGGAGGCTGCTGCTAGCAAGATGAAGAAGCAGATTGGTCCAGGGTCAAGAGTGGCCGCGGAGTGGCTCAGCGTGGCAGAATCAACTTGCCTGGTTGTTGCCAGTGCCGCTACTGAAGTTGAGCCTGCTGTGATCATGTGATAAAACGCTTGCAACCATGGATTGGACTGAGAGTGACAGGGTTTCTCAATAACTTGATTAAAGATATAAATGATGGACAGTCTCCCTCCCTGTCTTAAACAAGCATTTACAATGCAATAAGAACCACATTTGCGAGAGTTTGAACTATTGCCATTGTAAATGACAATGCCTTTTAATTGTGTTTTCAAAACCTGCAAGCAGTGCGTAAACGCACACTTTGTACTTGTAGTAGTTGCTTACGAGTAGCAAGGCTGGCAGTAACGGCGCCTCTTTGACTGCCAGCCTTGATTCTCATAAGCAAGACTATAAGTACAAAGTGCATGTTTACACACGCTTGCAGATTTTCAAATCATAAATTAATTAATTTATTAATTAAATTGGGAGAGGATGTAGCCTTATGGCTAGAGCAGTCGACCTCGAAGCTGGGGAACCGGGATCGAGTCTCGGCAGGGACTCTCAACTTGCTGTGATTCTGGGCAAATCACTTATTCTCCCTGCGCCTAACAAAAAATGAATGTCCATCTGTAATGAAACTGGTGCTCATGTAAAGCGCTCTGATCCCGGATATCTTAGGGTCGAGTTCGCTCTATATAAAACTCTAAAATAAAATAAAAAATGTGCGCATGTAAAAATAAATGTGAAGGAAATTTCCCACGTAAGCATTGCAAGTGAAGAGAGGAGGAAAGTATATTTTTTCCCAAAGAAAACGGAATGCAACTGTGCGTACAACAGGCAAGCAGTTCCTTGAATGTGATAGTGTGTGCTTAAGGTAAGAATGAATATTTGTTTTTAAAAGCACAGCAAAAGTGTATCCTTGAAGCTCTTTTTTTTGGCATAGTAAAGTTGAAAATACAACTTAGGTTGTGGGTAAGGTGCAGTCGCAAATATTGAATAATGGTGTCTTAACTAAAAAAATGAAAGGCAGAATTGTCGAAGGTGTAAGAAAGGTAAAATTAAAGCTAAATGTAAATGTTGCCCTCTTGGATGTCTTTTGGATACCTACGAGCTAAAATAAATGAAGGGTAACATTTTCCAGTATACCATGCACACATTCCCCGTTTTTGCAGTCACAACTATTGTTTAAAGCTGTCTAACCTAAGAACTGAAAGGCAGCATTGTCATTGGGAATAAAACTTACGTTGTAAATATTGTTTAAAGCGGTCTAATTTAACAAATTGAAAGCACACTTTCCAAGATAGAATATAGGGAAATTTAAAGCTAAATGTAAATGTTGCCTTGTTCGCTTTTTGGGCACCCATAAGCTAAAATATGTGAAGGGTAACATTTTCTCTTGTAGCTTGCACACATCCAGGGTTTTTGGAATAGCAACTATTATTTAAAGTTGGGGGCAGAGCTCGCCTTGTCTTGAAGATGGCCGCCTTCTAGGTGAGCGCCTTCGGCCGCTTTTAATATCCTTCATATTCCTGTGCCACAAAAGCAGCCGGTGCTGCCTTAAATGCCACCCTGCCTGCTGCACCTGATGATGCGACTGATCCTGCTGAAATTCCGCTGTAAAACAGCGCCCGGGACCCTGTAGCCGCCCATTGCCGTCTACCACGCTGCTGGGACTAAGCGCGGGCCGCGGGGCCTATTGCAGAGTGTACGTATTTGAACGGTGCCTCGCCTGCAATTCCCTAGAGCCCCCTTGCCTGAAAAGGGAGCTCTGCATTCCTAACTATTCTCTCCTGTCACGAACTGCACTCCTGTTAACGGGGCTGCAGGGTGCTGTGGGGGCAGATGCGGCCTCGACCGGGCCTCTCATTGCAGGGGGTGCCATAGGACACAACCCTTGTTCGACCTAGCCGTGAGGATAGCGCGGTGCTGGCTATTAATGATGAACAGGGTGTGCCTCTTCATGCAGCTGATCAGGTGGTGGATTGGTTCCGCAGTTACTATTCTGACCTCTATACCTTGCAGATCGCTTATGACGAGCAGGCCACGGCTGACTGCCTGTCCCATATCTCCATAAACGGCTGACAGTGGCACATAGGAAGCATCTCATTACAGCGCTCTCTGCCCTTCAGAGATCGACGTGGCGCTGAAAGATATACCAGGTGAAAAGGGGCCGGGTACGGACGGGCTAATGGTGACCTTTATAAGCCCTATCAGGAGAAAAATCTTTACAATGGCGGCGAGGATGGGTCTTCTTATTTTCATGAAAGTTAGCGTTGGGGTGAGCCGATAAGTCCAAGATGGGTTCTTTCAATATGTCCAAGATGGGTTCTTTCAGCTCATCGCCATTGTAAAGATCCTGCAGACACCCAAAGTTTTGTAGATAACACTTTTTATTCAAGTTGGACTTGACACCCCAGCCTGCTAGTTTCAGCTACAGCGCTGGCTCCAGAGTAACTGTTCACTGAATCAAAACAATACATTCCACAGTGAAGCTTGGCAACTACAAGATTCCGGGGCTCTGATGTCACAGCTGCAATGCTGAAGCAGGAATCACAAGTAGATATTTTGCAATGGCTAAAATGACATGTTAAATATAGTATACAGAATTCCACAGTGCCCAGTTGGTGTCCTTTCACCCATTCAATATCTGCAATCTTACTCATTAAATCATGAGCATATTTTTAAAACAAGCATTGGCATAGCCAGTAGGTCTCGCCTTTGGGACCTTATAAGTGTGTAGCCATGCAACGGTTGATGATGTTGCACCAAGGATATTGTGCTGCATAACTAAATACTTATAAGGTCACAAAAGCTAGACCTATTGGCTATGCCAATGCTTGTTTTAGAGTGAGTAGCAGGCTTGTGAGTGTTGCTTCTGTGTGTAGGTGTAATACTCTGGGTAACTGTGTCCCCATGTGCCCTTTGTGTGCTTGTGTAGTGGCAGCTGCTTGGTTAAGCTGTTTCCTAGTGTGTTTTTATGAGTACGTGTTTGTGTTGTATGTATTGTAGGCCTGTGTGTGTAGCATCTGTCGGTGGGTGCCACGTCACTGCCTTCCAGTGTGTTTATTTGTGTAGTGTAACAGGCTTGGTGAATCTGTCTTTCCTGTGCGTTGTGTGGTGCGTCTATGTCAGTCGATGTGTGGGTGTGTTGCTGTTAGATGCTCTCTCTCAGTTTGTGGGTGTGTGGTTGTGTCAGGGGCCACAACAGTGGGCAGATGGCTGCTCTTAGTAGAGGGCTCGTTGGCGTGGCACCACCTGACTCGGTGTCGCGGGCGCATGTGCACAGCACAGCACACACGCACATTACAAACACCTACCCAAAGCCCTCCAGTTATAATTAATTTGTATTTGTGGCTGAGTCAAACTGGTGTTATGAGTTTTCCGGCGTATGAGAGGCGCAGCTTCCTGGCATTGGCGCTTGTAGTCTGAGGGGCTCTGGCGACGTGCAGCAGGTACAATGAGTAACACAGAGCAGCAAAACAACAGGGCACAACGTACGCACACAACTAATGCACCGCAACACACATCACCAGCCTGATTCAGGGGCAGTATCGGGGGGGGCTAAATCTTCCACCAATAGGCAGAGTGCAGATGCAGGGGTTCTTAGAAGGGGTGAAAAAACAACTAAGCCTCATTAACATGCGAATGGTCTATTAAAGACCTGTAAAGAACTGGGGTGCGGCTGTGTGTGTGCCCGGGAAGCTCTGTCAGCCCGGGCTGCCACACACGACAGGGAAGGGGGGGGGGAGGCTGAAGCGACTGGCTACTTGTGCCCTGCTTCAATGGGGCGCCCACCAAAAGTGCCCCACAAAGCTTACACGAGGGCGGATACTCCCCCATCAAATCAGGCTCCTAAACTATGGAGGCGGTGACAAAGGCTTGCAGTTTTAGAGCTACGGGCTGGTTTACATACACCCCTAACGGTGTTGCGCGAAAGTAATTAAATAACTAAACATGCACGTTAGAGGTGGACTGCGCAGAAAATGAAAGCACACTGCTATAGTGCTGCAAAACTCTACGTTTTGCCCTGCGTGGCAAATTAAATAAATAAATGTGTCCGAGGCGGACCGCGCAGTTAACCAGCTGCAGCACATATGGAGAGGAGAGCGGGCAAGGAGAATGAGATAGAAAAATGCAGTCGGAAAATCTGAGGAGAGGGCGACGGGAAGAAAAACCAGCAGCGGCGACGCCGGGCAGCAAATGCTAAATTACAACAAGCGCGGCCGTGAAAGTTAAAGCGACGCGCACTCTTGTGGAGGTGGGGTTGAGGGGACGTGCTTGGGGACCAGACTCACACAGTTTCCCTTGCGGGAGCGAGCAGCGGCATCATCTGTTTTGAAGATAATTACTAACCGATGGTGGCGCTGCTCGTTTCTGCAAGGGAAACGCCAAACGTCCACGCGTAGCAATACAAAGCAACGCAAAACGTGCACGCATTTAGGCAAAACTGCTAAAGGTCCCCTCCTAAGAAGCGCTTGCGCGCTGCGTAGGCAAGACCTAAATTAGTGTAAGTTGCTGACAAACTGCTGACGGTATACATCATTGTACTCAGAGAACCTCTCAGTGGGAGACCCCAAACCTGAGATTAGTGGTCTGCCTGGTGGAACTCTCCTCTCCTCCCCATGTATTTTAGGCAGGACATAAACAGATGGGCATGTTGGAGTACTGTTGTAAAGATATCTGAATTCCATATGGGCGATTAGGCATAAATCCCTAATGTTTATGTGTGGTTTCCACTCTCATGTTTGTATCCTTCACTGGATTGCTATCCAGCTTTGGTAGGCTGAGGTATTTGACAATTGCCTTTCGTTTTCCCTCAGATAGTCCACTTTATTCATGAGTATAACATTACCTTTGTCAGCCTATCTGATGACCAATGAATGGTCATTTGTCAACATGCCAAGTTCTTTTCTTTCTTCCAGGGATATGTTATATTTGAAGTGTCTGCCATTTGGGGTGTGTTTGTCCTCAGGTTTATGCTAGCCCGTACTGACTTC
This sequence comes from Triturus cristatus, assembly GCF_964204655.1. Classification (NCBI taxonomy): domain Eukaryota; kingdom Metazoa; phylum Chordata; class Amphibia; order Caudata; family Salamandridae; genus Triturus; species Triturus cristatus. Next base: position 1,048,170,844 of record NC_140590.1, read on the forward strand.
TTGTAAAAAGATGTCAATCGAGTTATCAGCAAGTAGGCACAGAATAAATTCCGATCTATTTTTAAGCCCACCGTCACTCTCCAAGCATGATTCAGCGTTCAAATATGCCATTAATTCCTGCACTGTGGGGGGAATCTGTCTGGTCCTCCACGGATAACCGTATTTGTGAAGCCCTGAGATCCCCTCTTTATGTCCGCAAGCTTTGTTTGGACACTATTATACAAAGCACCTGTACATTTGGGATAGGACGTGGTGGCGAGGTTTGTGGTACATACTATCTATTTTTTTATATTTTCTGAATTACTTTTGGCATGATTTTTTGCATGTTTTGTTGTTCACGATGTGTGAGCTTGCATTGGTGATCTTCTTTTTCCTTAGAGAGATGCACATGGCATTATCTGAAGATTGGACTACTTTGCACAGCATGAAATGTTTATTGAGTAGGCACATGGTGGGATAGTGCCTTCCTTTAAATCGGTATCTTTTTCTGGTGCTCTTTCATCACGGTGGCACTTGGACACATGGACTGGATGTGTGCTCTAGGTTTACACAATCAAATTGTTTTTAATTGTGAATTATAGTTTTGCAGCCTTGAAAAAGTCTGGGAAACGAACATGTGTTGGCTGCTTCTTGGTGGTGAAACCGATCATTAAATTTTACAGAACCTGGTTGTTAATAAAAAAAGAATTCAATATCATCTATGCCACTTTGAACTTTATCAGGGACTGCAGTGAAACAGCAGAGTGTGTGCTACGCTGTAATTTCTAGGTCTTGCCTAGGCAGCAATTGCGCTGTCTCTTCGAGACATGCTGTATTTCGGATATGGCACAATGTATATTAACACCATATGGCCATCAATCTCCAGCAGTTTTCAAAACACAACATTCGCTTGAATCCAATGTGTTCGAGTATTTATCTTTTGTTTTATTTTATATACTTTTTTGAAAAGGTATATTCATTTTAGATCAGTCTCTTCGTCTGCAGTCCAAAATACATTACAAATATAAACAACTAATAGTACAATATACAGACCATTCATAACACTACATAAACATAAATGATTGTTGAAAAAGAAATTTCACAACAATTCAAATAGCTTCTTATACAAAATCCAAAATGCTTAAAGTTCGTGGGGTTGTACAGTGTCCAAGCAATATTTTTGAAACGCTACAATCAATGTGTTACCCTTCTGGGGATAGAGATGTAAGTAATCCTGTGATTCCTTCTCTATTTGACCCAACCAATTATTTATGTTCCGATCACATGAACAGCTCTCGGGTATCAACACATGATACACTTAATTTAAATGTAGAGGAGGTTCCCAGTCTTCTTCCCCAGAACAAATGCCAACACATTTCGTCCTCTGTCTTTGTGGGGTATACATGAACTATTATTACAAGGTCATCATCAGGGCGCTACATTCAATTAAAAACATCTGTTGAAGAATCTCACATAGATCTCACGAAGCTGAACAATTTTTTTGTGCAATTCAAAATATACTTTTCAATTTCGGCAGTCGAAGAAATAAAAGCCCACCCGGCTCAAAAATATTCTGGGGGGCTAAAAATATCAAGTCCTGCTGGTGTAGAGCCAACCTTTTTTTAGGATATGGGCATTAAGCTCCGCCCATGTGCCACCCAGCTTTACAATTGGCTCCTCTTCCTGTGTTTTATAAACAATGGCTTAGTAGTCCCTCCTTAGTAACTCCCTCTCTCCTGTTACCTCCCATAAGGTCAGCCCCTCTTACATGTGCCTTACTCTGTAGCTTTCATTAGCAGTTGGGGAGAACTATTTGCTTAATGTCTTGCAGGAGCAGGCACGACATTCTGTGCTGAGCATAGCAAAGGTGGCCCCTTCTTTTATATCCAGCCCGACTCAGCACTGTCTCTTTAGCGTGGCGCACCCCCCCCCACTCAGATTTTAAATAATCATGTTTTTATTCATGTTCCCTACCCTCCCACTCCATGGCCGGCATGTACATGATATGTTTGTATTTTTTTTTAACCAGCGCGGCACCCTCTCTTTAGCTGCCCCATTTCTTTTGTTATGCGCGGCTCGCCAGACTTCAAAAAACAATTTTTTTTTTTCATGCAGTGCGGTATGCCTTAAAAAATGGCGGCCGTGTGCCTTTCTTTTCCTTTGCAAGGCTCGCCAAACACTTTAAAAAATATATATATATATTTCTTTAATGCTGTAATCTGCGCTTGATCTTTAAAAATACTAGCTCTGCGCCTTTCTTTCCGTTAAGGCAGCGGCTCATCCAAATTTTATGTGGCCAGCTAAGGGCGGATGAGCATTGAGCAGTCTAGTGTTTCTGCTACTCCCATCCCACGTGATCTCTCTGTGTGGCTCCACTCCCCATCTGGAAAGGGGGCCATCCTTGCAATGACGCTTCTGCGGGTCATATTGTAGCTCAGTCATGCAGCAATTTCATTAGATAAGAATGACCGCTTTTCTCTTTCATACCCCTGCACCATAATGTTTGACCACAGGCATGTTCGATTATGAAACATCCCCTCAGTATCCAATAGCAGTGCAATAAAAGCACTCTTTTGACAAAGCATACACGCTCTGCCCAATCTAATGCAGTCCTCGTGTCCATCATTATGTGGATGGAGCGAAAGCCCATCTCTTAAAGCTCTTTTTTTTCAGGTTATATACATAATGTATAACAGTTGTCAAGCCAGACCTAAATCGTCCGCCAGCAACAGAAATGCAAGTAGCATTGTCTCTATGGATCCTTCGGTGCTGACGTAATGCTGGTGCGCGAAGGCTCTGTTACTGATAATAGGAAAGGAGGCGGAACCCGGAGGAAGGAGTCACAGCTTCCAGGAGGCTGCTGCTAGCAAGATGAAGAAGCAGATTGGTCCAGGGTCAACAGTGGCTGCGGACTGGCTCAGCGGGGCAGAATCAACTCACCTGGTTATTGCCAGTGCCGCTACTGAAGTTGAGCCTGCTGTGATAACGTGATAAAACGCTTGCAACCATGGATTGGACTGAGAGTGACAGGGTTTCTCAATAACTTGATTAAAGATATAAATGATGGACAGTCTCCCTCCCTGTCTTAAACAAGCATTTACAATGCAATAAGAACCACATTTGCGAGAGTTTGAGCTATTGCCATTGTAAATGACAATGCCTTTTAATTGTGTTTTCAAAACCTGCAAGCAGTGCGTAAACACACACTTTGTACTTGTAGTAGTTGCTTACTGGAAGCAAGGCTGGCAGTAACGGCGCCTCTTTCTGATGGATACATCTGCCAGTGGATTTCTCACCTTGTGAATATCGCCTGCGCCAGCAACATTCGGAAACTTTTGTAGCAGTCCACGCCTATGGGGTCGAAGGCGACGTCGCAGAGACATGGCTTCGCTCGCGACTCCGCTGACGTCACCGGCTCCATAAGAAGACCTCGTCGGCGTGATGATGTCAGTTCCCTTTTTTCCGCGCCGACGACGCCAACGGATTTCGGGAATCGTTACTAGTAGCTTTACTTGTTACTTTGTGTATTTTCTGGAATTTATCTGTCTTTCTTCGAGAAGATGTCGACAAGGAAGTCGGGTTTCAAGCCCTGTCGAGAATGTGGCAAGCACATGTCTATTACCGACCCACACGAAGATTGTGTTTGGTGTCTTTCATCCGACCACGATGTGGATGGTTGTTCCAGCTGCCGCAAGAAGAGCTCGAAGGCTCTTAAAGAAAGAGAGGCGAAGCTCTTCATCGCTCGGATGAAGAAGAAGGAAAAAAGAGGAAGAAGGAAGTCTGGATCCAGGTCGAGGTCGGCGTCCAAATCGACTTCGGGGCATGCTTCGAAAAGTAAGAAGCATAAGAAGAAGAGGAGGCATTCTTCACATCATCACTCCGATAAAGGTTCGGCTCCGAAGTCGAAGTCGCCTACTCGACGTTGGAGAGAGTCAGTGTCTCCTTCTCCAGTCCTGACTTCACCTCCAGCTCCTTCTTCTCCCGTGACTTCGCCGGTTCCGGCTGGGTCTCCGGTGCCGGTGTCATCCCCGACGCCGGTTCCATCTCCGGCTCCAGCTTATTCTCCGGCTCCATCTCCGTCTCCGGGCCCGGTTGAGGATCTTCAAGCACCAGGTGAGACTGTGACGCCGCTTGTACCACCGTCGGCGGCGGCAGGCCCGAGTCCGGTGATGCCTGACCAGTATCCTGCATTCCCTGGTCCAGGTCAGGACCCCACGCATTATCTAAATGCCATGTACGGGGTGTTTTCAAGGGCCATGTATACCTCTGGTGCACCTGTGGGTCCGATGGGTCCGATGGCTTTCAATTTGGGAGTGCCGCAGGTCTACCCTCAAGCTCCATTCATGCCTTTCTTTCCGGCGACGCCGTCTTGGCAGCTACCGGCGCCGAGAACATCGACGCCGCTTCCCTCTTCACCGGCGCCGACTCGACTTCGTTCGACGCCGGCTGCTCCTGCAGATCCGCGTTCGACGCCGGCGCTGTCTGATTCAAACACGGTGCCGCCGGCGCCGCTGGTACGGATTCGTTCCAGAAGGGAAGCACAGAGAGTGGTGGATGAGAGACGCTTTCATTTGGAAGAGGCTGAAGAGGGAGAGTTAGTTGAATCTGATGAGGTGTTTGAAGAGCTCAAAGAGGCGAGTGGACTGGATTTGTCTCCAGAGTGGGAAATCACTCCACCATCAGATGAGCCCTCTAAAGATGCAGCGCCGTATCATGCGTCTTCAGAAAAGCTGCGGAGTTGTTGGACCTTCAGTTACCAACCACGGAGTTCAGGTCTAACATTCTTACTGAGGTGCTGCATTCGCCTACTGCAGTCTCGGAGCCTTTGTTACCCTTTAATGAGGCTATTATGGAACCTGTGCTAGAGGTATGGCGCAAGCCTTTTTCAGCTCCTGCGGTCTCCAGGGCAGTCGCAAGGAGATATAGAGTGGCTCCAGGGGATCCTGAATTTTTAACTTCGCATCCTTCGCCTGAGAGCTTGGTAGTTCAGGCAGCTTGTTCGGGGAGGTCAAAGGGGGCCTTTCCTCAGGTTCCAGGAGACAGAGAGGCCAAAAAGGTGGACCAATCGGCCAAAAAGGTCTTTTCATCGGCCAGTATGGCTCTTAAGTCGACAAACGCGACGTGTTTGTTGGGGCGCTATATCCACGCGCTCATGGACTCAGCGAAGAAGTTGGCACCAAAGCTGTCGGAGGAGGATAGGGCCGGCTTCAATGAAGTTCTCACTGATGCCCAGGCGGCTGCTCGCCAAGTCATTCAAAGTGGACTGGACACAGCAGACTCAGTTGCCAGGGTCATGGGGTCTTCTGTCGCCACCAGGAGGGGTGCATGGCTAAAGTCCTCTGAATTCTCCTCGGATGTGCTGTCGACTTTATTGGACTTTGCTTTTGATGGGTCTGGTTTGTTCGGGAAGAAGGCGGATGCTGCTCTCGAACGCTTCAAGGAGAGTAAGGCTACAGCTAGGTCGTTGGGCCTTCAATCCCAGCCGAGAGGATCTTTCAAAAGATACAGGGGCTTTGGAAGGGCGACTTTTCGCTCTTATAGACCGACCCAGCAGCAGCAGCAGCAGCAGCAGCAACAACAGCAAGGCTCTTTGTCCAAGGGATACAGAGGAAGAATTAGGGGTCGCTCACGTGGCCGTCAACTCTCCTCCTCCTCCTCCTCCTCCTCTTCCTCTTCCGCAGCCCCTCCCACCACCGCAAAGCAGCCCTAGATTCGACATTCCGGATCATGCTGGTCCTGTGGGGGGCCGGCTTACCCATTTTCTACAAGATTGGGAGTCTGTATCTACGGATCTCTGGGTTCTGGATCTTGTAGAAAATGGGTACGCCCTTCCCTTTCGGGAATTCCCTCCAAATTACCCTCCTTGCCAAGGAGCTTGCTCGGAGGACCACCGTCTTCTCCTGCAGGAGGAAGTCCTGAAGTTATTTCAGAAAGGTGCGATAGAGGTGGTTCCAGAGCAGGAGAGGGGTCAGGGATGCTACTCCCGGTATTTCCTGATTCCGAAAAAGGACGGAAGGTTACGTCCGATACTGGACCTCAGAATTCTGAACTTTTACCTGAAACAGGAGAAGTTCAAGATGCTCACCCTTGCGCAGGTTCTTCAGGCGCTGAATCAGGAGGACTGGATGATGTCGCTAGACTTGCAGGATGCGTATTTTCACATCCCCATCCTGAAGTCGCACAGGAAGTATCTCCGGTTTACGGTAGGGTCGCAACATTATCAGTTTGCGGTCCTCCCGTTTGGTCTTACTTCGGCACCTCGGGTCTTCACGAAGGTGATGGCGGTGGTGGCAGCCCATCTCAGAAGGTCGGGGGTCTCGGTTTTCCCTTATTTAGACGACTGGCTGATCAAGGCGGAGTCGTCGGAGAAGGTGCTGCGTCCTCTGCAGGATACAACTCGGCTGTTGTACAAATTGGGTTTTTCGATCAACGTGCCAAAATCTCACCTGGTGCCCTCTCAGCGCAACCTGTTCATAGGTGCGGTACTGGATACTACTGTTTGTCGAGCATTCCCTCCTCCTCAAAGGATTCTCGACATACAGGAAATGATTCCTTTATTGTACAATGGAGCGGTCGTTCCAGTTCTGAAGGTCCTTCGTCTGCTCGGTCTGTTCGCCTCCTGCATCCTGTTGGTCAACCATGCACGCTGGCAAATGAGGGCGCTCCAGTGGTGTCTCCGCAGGCAGTGGTATCAGCACAAAGGGGATCTTCAGAGAAGCTGCAGCGGAGCTATCTTGGTGGAGCGTGGAGGGCAATCTGTCCCAAGGGAAGCCCTTCCATCTACCTCCATCGGTGGCCACGGTGATAACGGATGCATCCACTTTAGGGTGGGGTGCTCATCTGGATGATCTGGAGATCAAGGGTCTTTGGTCTTCAGAGGAAAGGTTGTTTCATATCAACCTTCTGGAGTTAATGGTGATACGTTTGTCGCTCAAGGCCTTCCTCCCTTCTCTTCGCGGTCAGTCTGTTCAAGTCCTGACGGACAACACGACCGCGATGTGGTATATAAACAAACAGGGAGGAGTGGGGCCTCTTTGTCTCTGCAGAGACGCCCTGCGTCTATGGTCCTGGGCTCAGGACCATCGGATTTGTCTGATGGCAAATCATCTGGCCGGGATTCTGAACGTACGTGCGGACAGTCTCAGTCGGCAGTTCACCGCCGACCACGAGTGGAGGCTTCATCCGGAGGTGGTTCGTCACGGCTTCCGGATGTGGGGAACTCCTCGGGTGGACCTGTTCGCTACTCACGAGAATGCTCACTGCCCGTCATTCTGCAGTCTCCAGTATCCGATGCAGGGAGCGTTGGGGGACGCGTTTCAGTTGAGTTGGGGATCACGACTCCTTTACGCGTTTCCTCCCATACCCTTGATTCCTCGGGTTCTGAGGAAGATTCGCCAAGACCGGGCCCAAGTCATATTGATCGCCCCGGATTGGCCAAGAAGGGTGTGGTATACAGATCTTCTCCACCTCTCCTCATGCCCTCCGCTCTGTCTCCCTCTGAGGGCAGACCTCCTCTCGCAGTCGGAGGGGCAGGTTCTACACCCCCACCTCCAGAGCTTACACCTTCATGCCTGGAGATTGAACGGGGCAACCTGAATTCTTTCTCTCTCCCGCCAGATGTGGTGGATGTTATTTTATCGGCCAGGCGACACTCCACCAAATCTATATACTCATATAGGTGGTCTAAATTTGTGCTTTGGTGCGGAGAGAGGTCCATTGATCCCTTGAAGGCTCGTTTGTCTAACATTCTACAGTTTGCCCTTTCACTTGCTCAGCAAGGCTTTGCTGTGGCTACTGTGAAAGGATACTTATCGGCTTTGTCGGCTTTCCTTTGTTTTCCGGATCAGCCGTCATTATTCAAGTCACCTATTGTTCTTCGTTTTATAAAGGGCCTTACAAACAAGTTTCCTCCAACTCCCTTTATTATGCCTCAATGGGACTTAAACCTTGTATTAACTTATCTTATGGGTTCTCCCTTCGAGCCCTTACACAAATGTCCCTTGACGCTGTTGTCCTTTAAGACGGTATTCCTTATTGCAATCACCTCGGCAAGGAGGGTAAGTGAGCTTCAAGCTCTTAGTTCAAAACCCCCATTTTTGACTGTGCATGCTGAACGAATGGTACTTAGGACCAGGGCTGCGTTTTTGCCTAAGGTGGTAACTCCTTTCCATCCGGGGCAATCCATTACCCTCCCTACTTTTTATCCTCCCCCTCACCCTTCCAAGGAGGAGGAGAGACTTCACCGTTTGGACCCTAAGAGGGCGGTGAGCTTTTACCTGGACAGGACAAAGGACATCAGAGTTGATGACCAGCTCTTCGTGGACTTTGCTGGCTGCAGGAAAGGTCGAGCGGTGCACAAGCGCACCCTTTCCAGGTGGATTGTCTTGTGCATCAAGATTTGCTACTCCCTGGCTGGTAAGGAACCTCCGGAGGGTCTGAGGGCTCATTCCACTAGAGCAGTCTTCCACTTCTGCTTTGTCTAGGGGTGTTCCTGTGGAGGACATTTGTAGGGCGGCAACTTGGGCCTCCCTCCACACCTTCGCGAAACATTATTGCTTAGACACTGAGGTGAGGAGGGACAGACACTTTGCTCGTTCCGTCCTTCAGGATTTTCTGGTATAGAAGGGTGGACACCCTCCTCCGGGAGTGGGGACTGCTGTGGAATCTATTCACAAGGTGAGGAATCCACTGGCAGATGTATCCATCAGAAGAACAAGTTACTTACCTTCGGCAACGCTTTTTCTGGTGGATACAGTATCTGCCTGTGGATTCCTCACTGACCCACCCGCCTCCCCGTTGTCCGTCCTTCTATACCTGTAATTCTATGCCTGTAATTCTATTGATGGGTTTCAAATGTGTTTATCACCGTCAAAGGCATTATGTTATTTCTTGTGCTTTGTTATTTATTTTACACGCTGGGTGTGTTGATATGCATATTGTGTACTGTGTATACTGTGTATATATATTGCTGTCAGTCTGTCCGTGTGCCTCGAAGGCACGGAAAAAAGGGGCGGAACTGACGTCATCACGCCGACGAGGTCTTCTTATGGAGCCGGTGACGTCAGCGGAGTCGCGAGCGGAGCCGTGTCTCTGTGACGTCGCCTTCGACCCCATCGGCGTGGACTGCTACAAAAGTTTCCGAATGTTGCTGGCGCAGGGGATATTCACAAGGTGAGGAATCCACAGGCAGATACTGTATCCACCAGAAAAGGCGTTGCCGAAGGTAAGTAACTTGTTCTTTACTGCCGGCCTTGATTCTCGTAAGCAAGACTAGAAGTACAAAGTGCATGTTTACACACGCTTGCAGATTTTCAAAACATTAATTAATTAATTAATTAATTAAATTGGGAGATGATGTAGCCTTATGGCTAGAGCAGTCGACCTCGAAGCTGGGGAACCGGGATCGAGTCTCGGCAGGGACTCTCAACTTGCTGTGATTCTGGGCAAATCACTTATTCTCCCTGCGCCTAACAAAAAATGAATGTCCATCTGTAATGAAACTGGTGCTCATGTAAAGCGCTCTGATCCCGGATATCTTAGGGTCGAGTTCGCTCTATATAAAACTCTAAAATAAAATAAAAAATGTGCACATGTAAAAAAAATGTGAAGGAAATTTCCCACGTAAGCATTGCAAGTGAAGAGAGGAGGAAAGCACATTTTTTCCCAAAGAAAACGGAATGCAACTGTGCGTACAACAGGCAAGCAGTTCCTTGAATGTGATAGTGTGTGCTTAAGGTAAGAATGAATATTTGTTTTTAAAAGCACAGCAAAAGTGTATCCTTGAAGCTCTTTTTTGGCATAGTAAAGTTGAAAATACAACTTAGGTTGTGGTTAAGGTGCAGTCGCAAATATTGAATAATGGTGTCTATCTTAAAAAATGAAAGGCAAAATTGTCCAAGGTGTAAGAAAAAGGTTCAATTAAATCTAAATGTAAATGTTGCCCTCTTGGATGTCTTTTGGATACCTATGAGCTAAAATAAGTGAAGGGTAAAATGTTCCAATATACCATGCACACATTCCATGTTTTTGCAGTCACAACTATTGTTTAAAGCTGTCTAACCTAAGAACTGAAAGGCAGCATTGTCATTGGGAATAAAACTTACGTTGTGGTTGAGGTGCAGTCGTAAATATTGTTTAAAGCTGTCTAATTTAACAAATTGAAAGCAGCACTATCCAAGATAGAATATAGGTAAATTTAAAGCTAAATGTAAATGTTGCCTTCTTGTTCGCTTTTTGGGCACCTGTGGTAAATAATTTAATTACCGGGACTTAATTTGATACAGAAACATAATAAAATAGCTCAGTAAATAAGAGGCAGAATCCGTGGTATTAGAGGTTCGGAATGGGCTTTATTCCAATGGTCGATTATAATCGGTTGCTCCAGGTTCCATCACCACGAAGGTTCAGGAAGTGAAGTACATACATTATTGATAATTATTCACTTTTATACAATAGGCATTACAGTGAAGTAAATGCGAGAGGCGTAACAATTGATAGCAAAGATAACATTTCACATGCGTAGCTGAAAAAGGCGTAATTGGGAGTAACAAGGAAAACGTCATTGGTTATGATGTCACATATGGGTGGACCCATGAAATAATTTCGCAATGTCAGCAGAAATACTTGGCAGAGATGCGCACGCAGCAGCATGACGTGTGATTGACGTGCAACTAGGGGGTGAAGGGGACTTGACATTTAGCTCTACATGTGGCGACAGAAGTCTAGAGGGTCAAGTCAACCTAATCCCAAATCATATCTAACATCCTATGTTTAAAGAACTATGTTATCCAAAAGAGAGGTCTCTTAGAGTAGAATCTTATTCTATACTGACTATACTGACTGTTAGTGCGTGTACAAGCGTCTAAGTGTCTACACTAGATGCGAGGGCAGGAATCTTCCATAGTAACAGGGCTATGAATTACTTGCATGAAGACAGAGAAGCCGGGCCTTTGCTCGGTAGCTGGAAGAATGTTTACTGAAACTACTAGACAGGAATGCATTGGGCAGGGATCGGAGCAGATAATTTCGAAGGTGAAATACAGTTCTTGGCAGGCAGCAAGCTGATGTCAGGCATCGTGAGCCGCGCAGGGAATGAGACAAAGTTCATGGTCACAGATGCAGGCTCGGACTGGAGCTTCAGAGACAGAAAGAAGGAAAAGCTTGATGACAGAATCAGGGCCTACTTGCCTGGACTGAAAAATAGCATAAGTGAACCATATAAAGGCGGTGGCCTTTTGTACTTAGGAATGGAATATCCGGCCCATTCATGGCTGATCTGAAAGAGGACATGTTAACGGTGGACGCACATGTATTTGCGTCTTCATAACTGGAACTGGAGGGAACATACATGTACTTGTAACATGCACATAGAACCGTTGGGGTCCAAGATAGGGGACATAACTGACCAGAAAAATCCATATTTCCACATTCCCTCCTTGTCCCCTACTTGCCCGTCAAGAGACATCAATCTTCATCAATCCATTGATCTGTTCATATAGCATCATTTGTTCTTCTTTCTTCTTCCGGGATCTTGAACGAAAATCTTGATGTGGAATGCACGATGTGGCACACAGACCACAAATCGCTGGTCCACATTGCAGGCATAAGCAGCAACTGAATAGTATGAGAAGGCCAATACCTAGGAAAGATAGGACCTTCCATCCAAAGGTAGATAATACACTCCAAAACCAACCGGACCAAGTCCAGGTGCCTGGATTCTGGTGTATCTGGCTTACAATCTTATGAAGGCGGGTTATGGCTTTATATACAGATGGCGAATTTTCTGGTATGAATACACAGCAGCTTGATCCGATGACCCTACAAGCTCCGCCCCTATCGGCCAGGATGACGTCAAGGACAAGACGATTTTGAAGCACAACAATCCGCATAGCAGACTGCTCTTCTGTTAAATTGCCTAAGGCGGAAATAGTTTCGTTCACTACTGCTTCAAGGGTTCTAGTTAATCTACGTATCAGTTTACTATTAGTAACGGTACCTATATAGGGAAAGAGACCTTTATTGAAATCTGTGTATTTTTCCCATGCTGTTTCAGTGTAATCGACTATTGGGAGATCTCTCCTTACTCTATTATATACTAAATGAGTATTTCTGTGATAATCAGGAGGAGCTAGGAAAACAGGTGGCAAAAGAAATCCAATGTAGCAGGTACCATCCCAATCTAGAGGCAAACGTACATAGGCCGTCTGACCACATATGAAATAGGAATGGCGGGAAGCTCTAAATGTAGACTTGCCTCGATCACTAAATTCTACTACAGTGGTGCATCTACTATGGCCCATATGTATGGAACCATTCTTTCTTACACATAATTCACCTTTTACTGGAAATATTGACATAGCGGGCAAAATTGGAGTAACTTCGGATTCGACATTTAGGATCATAAGATTAAGCGTAAAATTACCTAATCCATACACTTCATTTTCGAGATCAGTTCCTGTTCTCTGGGGAAATCCCTCCTTGTTAGGATAGCAGACATTAAGTAAAACTAAATTCAAATTTCCCCATACCCAGTTATCTTGATAAACTGCAGAATTCGAATCTAGGGAATTGATTAAGCTAAACCATGCTCCACAGGAGCCGTTGTGTGTGAACGGGTATGGAAAGAGAGGTAGAATTCCTTTATAATTCTGATAGGGAGGGAGTCGGCCACATATCCAACAATTTGTAGCATTGTTAACCTGATGGGAATGATGTAACATACTGATAAAAGTGTTATTGCGCAGCGCAAATCTGTATGACAATTCATGCGGAGGTAATTCACTAAAAGAATGTTCAGCAGTGATATTATGAACATGTCTAAAAATAGGATAATATATATGCAACAATATACTTGCAGTAATTATTAAAAGACTTAAGGAAAACAAAATTAATAACGTCACTGTGCAATGACTACGCAGTGATTTACAGTACGCCTGTCGTTTCAACATTTTTCGGGTGCTTTCTCTATTCAGGTCCAAGGGATACATGTCAGAGACAATTCAACCGCTTCACCTTGGAGAGGACTTAAACAATCAAATTGCTTGACTGATTGGGCCTGAGTTTTAGTTTATAATGTTCGGAATTACTCCTTTCAACAAGAGGAAGTTTTGAGTCAATGGGTGAAGACACACGAGGTGTGGTATTCACATCTGATTGTAGTCCATGAAATTTCTTGATATGACTTGAGTGAATCCAGCCTTTTCTGCCCTCGATCTTCACGGCTGTCCTTGTGGTGAGCAACACCAGCTGAGGCGACTTCCACCTAGGATCCAGCTGAGTCTTTCGATCAAAGTTCCTCACTAAAACGAGATCCCCCGGAATTACGTCATGGGGTTTCACCTCAGTGTTGTCAGGAAAAGCTGCAGCTACCTGTGAACGACAAGATTGTAGTGCAGACATCAAGGAAGCCAAATAATCTGTCAGCATATTACAGTCAATATCAGTTATTTTACGTGGTATAGGCGTCCCCCACATATTTGGTGGTCTGCCGAAGATCACTTCATACGGGGATAGCCCTGTTCGAGAGTGTGCTACCATTCTTGTGTAAAAGAGTGCAACTGGTAACGCTACTACCCAGTCGACACCTTTCTCTCTGCATATTTTGGACAATCTAATTTTCAGGGTCTGATTATGTCTTTCTACGAGACCTGCTGCTTCGGGGTGTCGGACACAGTGGAATTTCCACTGATAGCCTAACAAGAGTGAGACGTGTTTCATTAATTCGGATGAGAACGGCTGGCCGTTATCTGAGTAGACAGCACGTGGTAAACCGTATCGTGGGAAGAATTCTCGAACTAGCTGTTTGGCAGTAGTCGGGGCAGTGTAATCTGAAACCGGGTATGCCTCCGTCCAACGGGAAAGAGCACAAACAACTACGAGAACATATTTGAATCCTCGACATCGTTCCATCTGGATATAATCCATCTGGAGGATTTCAAAAGGGTGATCAGGAGGCTGAAATCCACCCTGCTCTACGGGGATGCTTTTTCCTGGGTTGAACTGGCAACAGATCATACAGGTACGAACTTTTTGTTTGGCTGCTGCTCGTAAATGTTTATTGAACCAAATGTGTTGAATGCTGTCTAGCATAGCTTTTTCTCCTAGATGTGCTGGACTATGTACAGTGTTAATTATAACCTGGACCATTGAATCAGGAAGGAACCACACAGACTTTTCCTTCATCATCCATCCTTGATCCGTTTGGATCCCTCCTAATTCAGTCCATTTCTTTATTTCCTCTGGTGTAGCATGTGTCTGTATGTCAATTACGTCAAGAGCGGGATCTTTAATTGTCATACAATGTGTTGGCGTCGGGACTATTGTCTTTGTCATGTCGGATGTTTGAGTTTGAGCAGTCTGTTTAGCTGTTCTGTCAGCTAGATCATTGCCTTGAGAAATGATATCAGTAATTTTCGTATGAGCTTTACATTTCATAATTGATATTGCAGTTGGTAGATGTATTGCATCTAATAAGGCATGAATGAGGGGTCCGTGCTGAATGTGGGCACCGTGAGAAGTTAAATAACCTCTCTCTCGCCACAGCACGCCGAAGTCATGTACAACTCCGAATGCATAACGTGAATCAGTGTATATGTTGACTTTTTTATTTGTGGCTTGAATACAGGCTTGTGTCAGAGCGATGAGCTCTGCGGCTTGAGCTGACAAGGTATTTATGCAATTTGTTTCAATGATTTCAGTGTCTGTTGTGACTGCGTAAGCGGCCACTAGTTCTCCTGTACCTTTTCTCATACATGAACCATCTACATACAACGTCAGGTCTGGGTCTGATAATGGGACATCGGTTAAATCTTGTCTGGGTTTCGTCGTGATTGTAATAACTTCAATACAGTCATGGGCTAGTGGGTCTGTTCCATTTATAGGTAAAAGTGTGGCAGGATTCAATGTGTTACAACGTCTGATTTCTATATGTGGCTGAAACAGTGTTAGTTCGTACCCTGTAAGTCTTGCTATAGTCAAATGTTGTGTTTGCGTTCGATTCACAAGAACCTCCACTGCATGTGGTACTTGTACTGTCAATGGATGTCCTAACACTATGGCATCGCTTTGTCTGATTGCTAAAGCTGTCGCTGCCACTGATTTCAGGCACGCAGGCAGAGCCTGAGCTACGGGATCTAATGTACTAGAAAAATAAGCACACGGTTTGTGTGATCCTGCTTGTTCCTGTGTGAGTACTGACAAAGCAGTACCTTCTCGTTCTGTAACAAAGAGTGTAAAATGTTTTCTGTAACATGGTGTTGCTAAAACAGGTGCTTGGCATAGAGCTTTCTTTAAGCTTTCAAAAGCTTGTGTATGTTCCTGAGTCCAAGGGAGAACAGTCGATGTGGCTGCCTCCTGTGTTGTCAACTGAATGAGTGGTTTTGCTAGAAATGCATACTGAGGGATCCACTGCCTACAATATGAAGTGAGGCCTATGAAAGCCCGCACCTCCTTTTGTGTCTTGGGTATTGGCATGTTAGCTATTAACTGAATGCGATCGGGTGTAAGCTGCCTTCCCTCCTTGGACAGCGAGTGTCCAAGATAAACAACTCGCTGGACACAGAATTGCAGCTTAGAAGGGGACACCTTGTGCCCCTTTTCGGCTAGAAATCGTAAAACTGTCAGTGATGCTTTCTCACATTCGGGTTCGCTTCTAGCGGTGATCAGCAGATCATCGACATATTGAAGCAAGGCAGTGTTAACTGGCATGTGGATACTGTCGAGTTCTCGTTTCAGTGCTTGGCTATAGATGCTGGGGCTTTCTGTAAATCCTTGAGGTGCGCGTGAGAATTTGAAGCTACGTCCATTTAAACTAAATCCGAACAAATATTGGCTTTCCGGATCTATTGGGACGCTGAAAAAGGCATTTTTGAGATCAATTACAGTAAAGAATGTTGCTTCGGAATCAATAGCTGTCAGTAATGACGAGATATCTGGGACCACAGGGATTTGTGGCACAATGCATTTGTTCAATTCGCGCAAATCAATAACCAATCGATATACTGGCGGGGCCTTCGGATCTGTTCGTTTAAGAATCGGAATTATCGGTGAATTACATACATTGGAGTCTGTTTCTACAACCACTCCTTGGGCAATGAGCTCGTCAATGATTTGTAGTAAAGCCACTACAGCATCTGGTGGTAACTTGTATTGTCGCATTCGTGGTAGTACCACTCCTGCTTTCAGTGTAACTCGATATGGTGTAATATTCATGCAACCAACATCAGTAGGGCCTTGTGCCCATAGATGTGTAGGTAAAGTCTGCAGTCGGGGATCCATGTCTCTAGACACATAGTGACCTTTGAAATCATGTAAAAACAATCTTACTCCTTCCGGAGAACAACATATTATAGCTCCTAGAGCTTTCAGTGTTTTTATACCTAACAAGTTTTCTGGACATGATTTAGTAAGCAATAAATCTGTAGTTCTGGTCAAGGGTCCTATCGTACGTGGAAGAGGCTGTGATACTTCATTGACAATAGGTTTTCCTGAAAAACCAAGGGAAATATTCTGTGAGCCTGAGAGGGGTGCCCCTGGAACTTCACTACGTTTTATGGTTGTTCGACTTGCCCCTGTATCAAGTAAAAATTTTCTATCTTGACCTAATAATTCACTATGTACATAAGGTCCTTCTTGGTCTACAGGGACCTCGATAAGGGGTAAGTCAACTTCCTTCTCTAGGCTGTTTCATGCATATCGTTGGTAATCAGGATAGTCATACTGTGCGGTCTGGTACAGCTGTCGTGTCGTGGTTTGCGTGGCAGCAGCGGGCAGCGCAGGTGCAGCTGGCACAAACTGTATAGACTGTTGTGGAGCTGGCATGGACTGTGCATGCTGCAAGGCTCCTTGTTCATTCTGATCCTGTCTAAGTGGCCGTGGTCTTTCTTTTGTAATACCTGTGGCGATATTACGCTTCAGAACTGGGCAATCGTGTATGTAATGTCCTGGCTGTTTACAATAGTTGCATGTCCCTTTTACAGGTCCTGCTGAATCACCGGAATGTGTCGTACCCTTTTTATGTCCTTCAGCTGGAACTGTCTGGGAGACGAGCATTTTCATTTTCGTGTCTTTCATGCGTCTTTGTTCATGTTCTTGTTCTTCTCTAATTCTATTGTAATGGTACTGTAACATTTGTAACATTTGTGATGGGGTATTACCTTGCCAGGTACTCTCGAATTTTAATACTCTATTCTTCACTTGGGGCAAAGAATTTTCAACTAATTTTGTCACAAACAGATGTGGGTATGACTCGCTACTTGCTTTTATACCACTATTTATACCAAAACATTTTTCGAATCGGGCATAGAAATCACTAGTGTCTTCATCTTGCTTTTGTTTACAGGCTGAGATTGCACCCCAGTCTTCCTTTTTCGTGGTTAATAAACGTGGCAGTACCTGTACTAATAAACCTGGTAGTGCTTTAGTTTTGTCCCCAAGCCCCGAACCTGGACCTCGGGCCTTTTCTTCATTTTCTAATGCTGTCCAATCTATCTTTTGGTCTCCCACTTCCCACTCTTTTTCCTTGAGTTTTTCATAAATGCCAGCAGGCATCAATACCTTTAATATGGTCATAATGTCGGGATAGGTATACTCTCCCATGAGTAACATGTCTTTAATTTCTCGGTGAAAACCCGCTGGGTCTTTGTCATGACTGGGTACCACTTTCTTCATTTCTAACAATTCTATTTTCGATATGGGCGTATATACAAATACGCGTTTAAACTCATTGTCCTCGCCTTTTATTGGGTGTACTTCTCGTAAGGGATTCTGTCTGTCCATGTAATACGTGGTTCTTTCCTTAATGGGCAGTGAGACATGTTCTGGGCATATAAAAAGAATGTACTGCTTTCTTGATTCTAGTATTTCTTTAATTAACTTAGTACCTGAACCTCTCCATCTATTCGTGAGTAATTCAGTCAATATATCAGGTAAGGGACCAGGATCTGAATGTTGGCTTTTATATAGTATAAGAAGTTGTTGAATCATATAAATCCCAGCTAAACGCTGTTCATCTGGGGTGAGATTCAAAAATGTGTGTGCTACTGTATCATCATCATACTTTCCGGGACTGTCAACCCAACGAACGGCTGACCTGGCTAATTCTTGTTCATCCATAGAATCGAGAAAATGATAACCCCTTCGTTCTCGCAGTAATTTGTCAGCGGCTTGGAACGAATGCTCGGGGGACCTCATATTTATTATAGGTGTTTGGAAATTCCTGTTATTATCTGGACATATCGGACGTATCGGGTCAGTAAAGTATCTAGTACTATTACAAGATCTTCCTCTACCTACATAGGCTATGGTTTCTGACTGTCCTGTGGACAGTCCTGATCCTTCCTCCTCCTCATTTTGTTCAAACTGGTCTACCGCTAATCTTTCTTCGTGTAGGCGTTCTATTTCTTTACGGATCTTTCGGCACATGGCTATTATACAATTTTGCTTATCATGTCTCCCTTCTGATATATTCTGGCTCCATCTGGTAAGAATTTGCATTGCTTCCGGGTCTACCCCCGGTCGGTCTTGATTTCTGATCACACAATTTATGAGGAAACGTAACAGTTCCCCCTGTATCTCCACTTTCTGGTATTCCATAGCTCTGTTAATACTTTCAGAATCTCGCCCTGTTTGGACAAAATGATATATATTATCTAGATGCATAGTCATTCCTGGTAACTTCCCTAAATACACCGCGGCTCGTCTGATACGTAATGATGCCAGGATCATTTCGTCCTCTTTGCCGGGCACAGGGTCATATCTACAATCTACAAGAAGTTCCTTAAGCGTGCGGGAATTTATGAGTTTGGGGGTACGTGGATGTGCTGACTCTTGAAAGGTAAGTTTATTTATTCTGGGTGGCGTAGAAAAAATGTTGGTAGCACCTCCCGTAGCCCCATCTGGGGTATCGGGCGTGAAAGGATTCGTTGAACGCGATACAGCAACTATAGGTGTGGACATAGCTATAGAAGTAGCTGTAGGAACAGATGAGGAAACAGATGTGCTTGCCGGAACTTGTGTCAGGATTTGTTGTTGTAGAGATACAGATACAGGATCTTGGCGTTGAACCTCCCCGGCCGACGGTCTGTGTGGGGCGGGGTTAGCATACTCGGGAGCTGCGTCATCTAAATATGAGGAAAGAAAAACATCTTCTGCGGTTCTAGGATGCCCCTTGGGATGTACTTTTATTGGAAATAATGGGGGTGGCAAGTCTTTTGGTATCCCCGGAGTAGCCTTAGGTAATCCTTCGGCCAGAAGGGGATACATACCCTTCATAAGGGCATGTCTTTGTCTGTCTACTTGTTCTGATTTCACTCGTGCACCTTCTTCAATTAATAGATTTTCTCGGACTTCATTTGAATTCTCTTTACTCTTCTCTTCCTGTCTACGTGCTTTTTCTGTACGTCTATACGATTCTTTACGCCATAATTCAATGGCGTCTTTCTGTGATTGTCTAGCTTTCTTTTTCCATAATTCTTCCTCTACTTTCACGATGCACTCTGCATCCCAGGTCCCAGCTGCGGGCCACCTCTGACTTTCTGGTAATTCCTTAGTGTAGTCTACCCATAAATCAAGAAATAATATAGCGTCTAAGCCGTGTTTATGATACATGAAGTACCCTGGAGTGTCCCTAGGAGGAATAGGAACAGCTTCTTCGAGTACCCCTTTTCTAGTTGTGATCTGTCTTAATTTCGAAAAGAGCGGCATATTGAGAACTGATCTGATACTTGATCTTGAACAAACTTAATACAGTAATCACAATAATGAACAGTCATTCATACCACAATATGCAGAACGTACTAAAAACATTTAACATTTAACATTTAACTGAGCAACAATGATGATGACGATCTAAGGAAAACTTAATCACTAAACATAATACTCGACTTGAACTGAATTATTCTGAATTTATATACTTGATATACTAGATATACTGCTAAACAGTACAGATACACTGCTGAAACAGTGCAGACCGGATTTGTGTACCCAAACCCGTCTGGACCGGCACAACTTATGTGCACGCCAGAACGCCTCCCCAGTAATGGTACTCACCGGGTAGCTCGGAACGGAAGGCCTCGGAAACTGAACTGAACTTGAACCGGACTGGACTCGACTCGACTCGAAAACTTCGGACACGTCAGGACATCGGAAACCTGGTGGGCCTCTGTATACCTCGGATCTTGCTCTCTCAGCTAGGCTCTGGTCGGGATACTTCGCACTTCTCACCGCCTCGTCTGGGTGTTGATCGCAGCCTCAGTCGCCCCCGCTTGACCGGAGGGAGATACAGGAAATCCTGCTGGTACGCGTTGTTGTCCGTCCAGCTGTGGCAGGAGACCGGGCCTGCAACGCACCGCCGGCGCGTGAGATGAGAAAGTGTCCCTATTCGGGCGCCATTCATGTGGTAAATAATTTAATTACCGGGACTTAATTTGATACAGAAACATAATAAAATAGCTCAGTAAGTAAGAGGCAGAATCCGTGGTATTAGAGGTTCGGAATGGGCTTTATTCCAATGGTCGATTATAATCGGTTGCTCCAGGTTCCATCACCACGAAGGTTCAGGAAGTGAAGTACATACATTATTGATAATTATTCACTTTTATACAATAGGCAT
Source organism: Triturus cristatus (assembly GCF_964204655.1). Lineage (NCBI taxonomy): Eukaryota > Metazoa > Chordata > Amphibia > Caudata > Salamandridae > Triturus > Triturus cristatus. Next base: position 1,048,191,431 of record NC_140590.1, read on the forward strand.
TACAGTGAAGTAAATGCGAGAGGCGTAACAATTGATAGCAAAGATAACATTTCACATGCGTAGCTGAAAAAGGCGTAATTGGGAGTAACAAGGAAAACGTCATTGGTTATGATGTCACATATGGGTGGACCCATGAAATAATTTCGCAATGTCAGCAGAAATACTTGGCAGAGATGCGCACGCAGCAGCATGACGTGTGATTGACGTGCAACTAGGGGGTGAAGGGGACTTGACATTTAGCTCTACATGTGGCGACAGAAGTCTGGAGGGTCAAGTCAACCTAATCCCAAATCATATCTAACATCCTATGTTTAAAGAACTATGTTATCCAAAAGAGAGGTCTCTTAGAGTAGAATCTTATTCTATACTGACTATACTGACTGTTAGTGCGTGTACAAGCGTCTAAGTGTCTACACTAGATGCGAGGGCAGGAATCTTCCATAGTAACAGGGCTATGAATTACTTGCATGAAGACAGAGAAGCCGGGCCTTTGCTCGGTAGCTGGAAGAATGTTTACTGAAACTACTAGACAGGAATGCATTGGGCAGGGATCGGAGCAGATAATTTCGAAGGTGAAATACAGTTCTTGGCAGGCAGCAAGCTGATGTCAGGCATCGTGAGCCGCGCAGGGAATGAGACAAAGTTCATGGTCACAGATGCAGGCTCGGACTGGAGCTTCAGAGACAGAAAGAAGGAAAAGCTTGATGACAGAATCAGGGCCTACTTGCCTGGACTGAAAAATAGCATAAGTGAACCATATAAAGGCGGTGGCCTTTTGTACTTAGGAATGGAATATCCGGCCCATTCATGGCGGATCTGAAAGAGGACATGTTAATGGTGGACGCACATGTATTTGCGTCTTCATAACTGGAACTGGAGGGAACATACATGTACTTGTAACATGCACATAGAACCGTTGGGGTCCAAGATAGGGGACATAACTGACCAGAAAAATCCATATTTCCACACACCCATAAACTAAAATATGTGAAGGGTAACATTTTCTCTTGTAGCTTGCACACGTCCAGGGTTTTTGGAATAGCAACTATTGCTTAAAGTTGAGGGCGGAGTTCGCCTTGTCCTGAAGATGACCGCCTTCGGCCGCTTTTAATATCCTTCATATTCCTGTGCCACAAAAGCAGCGGGTGCTGCCTTAAATGCCACCCTGCCTGCTGCACCTGATGATGCGACTGATCCTGCTGAAATTCCGCTGTAAAACAGCGTCTGGGACCCTGTAGCCGCCCATTGCCGTCTACCACGCTGCTGGGACTAAGAGCGGGCCGCGGGGCCTATTGCAGAGTGTACATGCTTGAACGGTGCCTCGCCTGCAATTCCCTAGAGCCCCCTTGCCTGAAAAGGGAGCTCTGCATTCCTAACTATTCTCTCCTGTCACGAACTGCACTCCTGTTAACGGGGCTGCAGGGTGCTGTGGGGGCAGATGCGGCCTCGACCGGGCCTCTCATTGCAGGGGGTGCCATAGGACACAACCCTTGTTTGACCTAGCCGTGAGGATAGCGCGGTGCTGGCTATTAACGATGAACGGGATGTGCCTCTTCATGCAGCTGATCTGGCGGTGGATTGGTTCTGCTGTTACTATTCTGACCTCTATACCTTGCAGATCGCTTATGACGAGCAGGCCACGGCTGACTGCCTGTCCCATATCTCCATAAACGGCTGACAGTGGCACATAGGAAGCATCTCACTACAGCGCTCTGCCCTTCAGAGATCGACGTGGCGCTGAAAGATATACCAGGTGAAAAGGGGCCGGGTACGGACGGGCTAATGGTGACCTTTATAAGCCCTATCAGGAGAAACTCGTGCCACATTTTGTCAACTTCTTCAAGGAGATGATGAAGTATGGTCATATGCCCCCAATGATGCGAGAGGCAATTATTAGTTGCCTTGCTCAAACCGGGTAAGCTATCTGACCACTGCTTGTCTTATCGACCACTGTCACTATGGAATACTGACACAAAAATCTTTGTGAAAATCCTTGAGAACCACTCAGCGCCTTTACTACCAGGAGTTATAGGTCCTGAGCAGGCACGCTTAATACCTGGTAGATCTCCAGCCTGGTGTTTTGGCAGTCCAGCCCCTCGCCCATGTGATCCAGCCTGCTCGTGAGGGTGCCAAAGCGGGCATCTATAGACTGGAATCAAGCACAAAGTTCCCCCATAATTGCTGCGGTGTTGTCTGCAGCCCCGGATGCAGTATCTCCAGTAGAGACCTACTCGGCATCAGAGAGGGAGTGCTGACGCCGTGCTGCCTTGTGTTGTTGAAATAGGAAGTTAAGCTGCTTAGGAGCAGGAGGTCGCAATTCGCTAGTAAAGTAATGTTATGTTAAGTACTCTTATAACGCGCAACAGCTACTCCGAGGAGTGTCCCGGCGCGAATCCAAGAGGAGTCCCTGAACTACACCACCCTCAATTACAGAAAACAGGTACGTTTTTAAAAGTTTCTTGAAGGCTAGCGGATCATGAGTATTGCGCAGCAAAAACGGAAGGGCATTCCAAGCCTGGGCAGCCTTAACAGCCAGGGAGCAACCGCCCATCTTGTGATGGATGAAGCGGGGCACCCTAGCTTGACGGAGGGCTGAAGAGCGCAGTTGTCTCAGCGGGACATAGAAAGAGAACCGCTTCTGTAAATAGGCAGGCCCACGACCATAGAGGGCTCGATGAGCAATGACCAGGGATTTGAATTTAACCCGATCTGCCACGGGAAGCCAGTGGAGTACACGGAGATGTTCCCGCACGCTGCACTTCTTAGCGATTCCCAAGAGGAGTCTGGCGGCCGCATTCTGAATGACCTGGAGTCTATTCAGAGAATATCCAGGGATGCCTATGTACAACGCATTAGCGTAGTCCAATCGAGAAAGCAGCACTCTTGTGTGCAATGCTTTGTATCAATTCCCAGTCCCAGCCCCCGGCGGGGCCACCAGGAATGTGGCTCGTTACCAGGCGCTCTAGAGTTTGCCAGTGGTACGAGCTATTGGGTGGGTGGCCCTCTAACTATGCAACTTTTCCGTTCCCAACACATGGGGCATCGGTGTGCACCCACTTCCCTAGGCCTACAGCCTCTGCTAGGCAGGACACGCCAGGGTGGGGGGGGGAGGGGGCACTCATTTTCAGAGCAAACGGTTTGTTGCGCCCCACCCCTCGTTGATTCCAATCCCTGGTGGAGTGCAGGCACCCAGGCAACTGCAGTCTCTCAGGCCTACCCCAGTCACAAAGTTTTAACCCGCAGGATTATTTGTAGTAGGCTGACCCAGCAGTGGCGTAACACAGCAGGCATTTTTGAGCAGTGTTCAAGCAGCCCCTGAATCTCTTCCTGGCCCCCAGTCACAGAATCCCTGGGCTCACTTGTAGGCCGCAGGTCGCCTTGGCCCAGGGTTCAGAGGTCCGAGCACTCCGTCTTCACTTGTGTCGCTTCAGCATTCCAGCCCGCATCTGTCTTGCAAACAAAAGGAGATGATGGACGGAGCGCTGAAACTTTTCAGACACTCACCCCCAGTCACAGATCTGGGTTGAATCCACCATTGTTCTTTAGCTCACTTCGCCACCCCAGTTCAGACACAGCTATATGCAAATCAGTCTTGTTCCTGTGCCTCATGGGAACAGTCCAGCCGAATTGCCAAGCCATGTCTTCCCTGGACCAGAAACAAGCATCCTGGAACGGGTTTCGGGCTATCAGCCCTCATCAGCCAGGCTAGCTTGAATCCAGTGGCAAAGTGAGCAAGGGACCCACGTCTGGGCAAGAATGGTTGCTGATTGGACAGACCAGCGAGGCTTGGCAGCCTCTGCCTTAGGCTAAATCGAGCCCCCTGTCGCCGTGGGGCCTCCAAGGACTGTGCTGGACTGCTCCGACTGCATTGTTTAGCTAGCTACCGCCAGAATCACAGCGCTCCAGTCAGGAGTCTCCATCGGGCTGCAGCAGGTTAGGACAGCTGGCCCGACATCACCGATGGGTCTTCCTGGGTGGTAGGCTCCGAAGCCCGGTATAAAGAAGCCACAGGTGCCGGAGCTTCCCAGCCAGATGACCATCTTGGTCTCTGTGGTGGTCACGTCCCCAACAAAAACTATATTTTATTCTTACTATTATTTTCGTTGTTGGAAGAGTTTATGCAGGGCATCAATCATATTAACAAGCATTGGCATAGCCAATAGGTCTCGCCTTTGGGACCTTATAAGTGTTTAGCCATGCAACAGTTGCATAACTAAATACTTATATGGTCCCAAAGCGTGACCTATTGGCTATGCCAAGCGGACGTGAGGCCGCGAAAGTGATCGCGATCAAACATCAAAGCGGCCATGTTGCTGCGAAAGTGAAAGTAATCGCGGTAAAAGCGTTGCACGCGCCCGCGCACATGCACTGTAGCTCTAGGTTGGCCTGGTAGCACTTTTTGGAGCCCTCTCAATAAGTCTCGCCAGATCAGCGCATGCGCTGGGTCAGGCGAGACCTAAAAATATAGAGAAAAACTACTTTTAGCAGAATTTACAATGAAGGAAAAGAACTATACATATTCCAATCTCTGCAGTAATGAGTCGGAACAGGAGCCGTTCGATCGTGGCGTCCGTGCAGCTGCAAGCCATCTCAAAGTGCATTGCAGAGTGGGAGGTTAGGGAGGGGTTACCTAGTGGCCAGGCTAATGGGCTGCCTGCTTATGGGCTGCCTGCTGCCACCGGCAGCGTGGCCATTCTTCTCCCGGCCCACAGTCAGAGGAGCCCCGGACTCACTTGTAGGCCGCAGGTCGCCTCTGCCCCGGATTCAGAGAGCACAGCGCTCCGTCTCCGGTAGTGCAGCGGACCGCCTTAGCTTTCCGGCGCGCATCTGTCTCACCCGCGGCCTCAGTCGGGCCTCTGAGGACCATGCTGGGCTGCTCCGACTGGATTGTTCGGCCATCCACAGGCATTAGGCTGCAGTCAGGGGGCCCAATCAGGACTGCAGCAGGTTAGGACAGCTTCCCCAACATCACCAATGGCTCCTGATGGATGGTAGGCCCGAAGCCCAGTATAAACGAGCCGTTGGTGCCGGAACTTCACAGTCAAGGCGGACATATTAGTGGCTGTTGTGGCCACACCCCCCAACATCAGCTAGATTATTCCCATCCCTAGGCCTTTCCCTCCAAATAGGTTGAGGCTGGATGTTCTAGGAAGGCGAAAGGCCTTCATTGCTTTGACTTCGGGTGCCATTGCATCAGTGTAAACAAGGTGCTACAAGTCTGACTCTGTATACCTGTACATACGTGCAGTTTGGAGGTGCTATTCTCCACTCATCTGCTTGACCTCAGTGGTTTAATCATATTGTAAATGTAATACGTACACATGTAACATGTTTATTTGCTTTGAGTTCCCATGATATCAGTGTGTTTTTCAGTTTCATGTCCGGTCCATAGTTGTAAATGGCCAACAAGTCAGATTAATTATTCAGTGGAAATATTCATTCATCCATTTTGTGTATCTTTTGTGTGTTAGTAAACATCTACTTACACTGTGTTTATTGTAGTTGTTCTCGGCATGTAAATAAAACTTGCACTGCTCATGCTTGCTCTGTACCTTTTCTGTGTGTGTATGTAAATATGTGCTGCTGTTGCTTTCATGTGTGGGTAGTGCTTGCCCTCGTGCCTTTCAGGAAGCGTTTTACCTGCATTTGCTGTACATGCTCTGTATGAGGGAACCATGCACTATTTCTGACCGAGTTCTGCCGGTTCAGTGTGTCATTGAAATCCTCGCCCCAATTCTCATTTATCCCCCTTTTGCTGATTTAGCTGATGACGCTTGCCTGTTTGTTTTCGGATTTCCTTTCTGTTGGTTGAGACAAACAAAAGGAGATGGGTGACAATGCTTGAATCCACCTCTCTGACTAGTTATCAGCTGGGCAGGTTCCATTCCATAGGTTCTTTGCTTGTTTGACCTTATAGAAGCAACCATATACAAATAAGCCTGGGCCCCACTTAAAGGCTTGAGTGAAGAACACATGCATCCTAGACATGTTGTGTTCTTATTTGGCCTAATTCCTGAGGTACAACCTGAGTCAGTAGATGAAGCGGTTACAGTTTACTCGCTAATCTTTGAGAAAAAGAGGTTAGGGAAGCTCGCGCTCCTGCCAGCGCCATGGTGGGCTTGCTGGGGGTTCTGGATTTCCAATTGGCAGCTTGTTCCTAGAGTTACGTCTTCTCTCGATGCCAAAGAGTCATAATAACAAAATTAAGTTCTGTGGGTCAATGATTGTGCTGTAACCAGAAAGGTGCGTTTGTTTGGACTTTTACAGAGTTGACAGACCTTTCAGCTTTCTAGAGTAAATTGAATGAGTGCAATGAAGTGTGTGGGAATAGTAACATTGTTACCTACAGTGCTACAAAGTCATAAAGCGGTGTCTGCAGGCACTATAACCAAAACAAATTTAAAAACGGAAGAACTTCTAAGAAGTATTTCTGTCACTTCAACAGTGAAACTCTGGATATCTAGAGCTATGTTTTCTGATAAATTCTCATTGCTAAATAGTGCAGTTGTCATGTTAGTACTAGGGATGCTTTAAATAAGCAAAGTGGATTTTTGCTAACTTAATGCATATTGCTAACGGCCCATATGTCTAAAAAGGGGAATTGAACACTTATGCCAAAAGTAAGATTTTTAAGGGGGGGGGAGGGGGGGCTGAACTTAGTTTTTTCATAACAATTCTCTTGCACAATTTTTGTGTTCGGAAAAACACCCGCAGAATATTTTACGGTGAAGTGCAGAGAAAGTGACCAATTTAGCACTTTCCTGAAATTGTGAAGCTTGTCAACTTTGCAGCCATGATAATGCTTTAGCCAAACCCTGGGTAGCGCCGCGTTTGCACTACAATCGCCTCTGGGGGTGTGTTAATAGTGGGCTCAGCCGCGTGGGTTTAGCAGCACAGCAGCATGTTATCGGTGACAGCCAGCTACGTGCCATCTGTCGGTGATAAAGGCCTAGTTCAAGCCAAGGTGAAGTTAAATTTAAAAGAACAGGATTTCTTGGTAAATTCTGGTCTAAGGCGGCGCTCCCGTTTTGTGCACACTCCTTTAAAAAGCGATGTATCCTTAATGGCGCACATTCCCTTGGACGCAATTTAGGGGTAGGGGTCGCAGCGACCCCTAGCGTGCCCTTCGCTACCCCAGCAATGCTTTTGTAAACCTGGCCTCGGAGTTGACAAATTCAGTGTCAGGAACATGAGGGGAGGTGGGGCGTCACCCTCTTTATTTTCTGTCAATTTCTTATTACACTAATAGTGAATAAATAAAATATATCATTCACTAGAAATGGAGGACAATAAGTTGGAATATGCCGTTCCATGGCAGCTGTGGTGAGAAAAAAATGCATTTATGTCATGTGAATGCTTGCGGATGAGAGTGTTTGTGTGAGAGAGTGTAAATGTGTCAATTTGTGTGTGTGAGTGAAAGTGGAGGTCAAAGGGCATGTGATGTCACTTCCGCTACCCCTGGCTTTTTGGTGAATTGATGTCCATGCACATTCCCTTGGTTTATCATTTTAGTTAGTTGTAGTCCTGCTGTACACATCACCCTCGCAGCCTTGTACTTAAAGGAGCTGGTCTGCACCAAACGTCACTCTTTCCTGCATGCCGGTGGAGGGTTGGCAGTGGGCCTTGCACCCTCGTGCTATTCTAGCAGGTGCCAATGCACTGATACCTACAATTGGCTGATCTTATTCCAATAGCTACTGGAATTACGCAGCAATGGCAGACTAAATGATATGGTAGGATTGATTAAATTATGTGGCAAGAAAGGGCAAATTATGTGAACATGCAGCAGATTCAGTAACTATTGTGTAATTTGAACACCTCATAATACCGGTTCTACAAAAGTTTCACCTAATTAGAACCAGTCTAGCACTTGAACAAGGCAATCACGAACTGAAATGTAACCAGGTAACCATTTGAAAGGGTCGATCTTTGAAATGCCCGTTTTCTGGAAACCCGGAAAAATCAGACCATGAGATGGTGGCTTCTGCATGACGGCTGCTTAGTAGTAGGATGAATTACTGAAACAGTTTTGTTAACTCTATGCTCACATTAGGTTCATGAAATATATAAACGCTCACCTACTCCTTAACCTGTCTCATTCACATAGACCCGTGTTTTACAGTGCCAGAAAGCCACTTGTGGTAACCAGTCGTCTTCAGGGGTAAGAGACATCCCGTCTGACCCTGGAGGTCACAGGATGCTAGCCCAAGTCACCGCCACTGAGAGTGGCACATGGATGTCTGAAGCAAAATACAGATATTGAGTTTGAGGTGCCATGCTCTGCACTTGCTGGAGTCTCCTAGACCGACAAGAGGGCAACTTTACATATAGGTGGTTTGATAGCTATACATAAATGCATTAGCTTGTGCCCTTAGCCAAAAGAAATGGAGTTTAGCTACAGTGCACTTTAAAATGTAAACCCAATTTAACCGTTTTAGATAACTTGGTGCCCGTGTTTAAGCCACAGTTGCACATAAGTAACTTTATACTATATGCTTATAGAAAGCATACATATTTTTGGTTGCACCATTCTTTATGCCACTCTTGTAGTGAACTCTTGCCTGACCAGTTTGGCATTTATTTGAGAAGCGGAGAAGCATGCCCATTAATTTGTCCTACGTCCAAATGTTGTTGTCATGTGATATTGTGCCTTAGAGGTATCCTCCAGGCAGGGAGCCACTCTCTAAGGCACCTCAAAGGTTTCCTGGATTTTTTATTTGTGTAGTTATGGAGCATGAAAGCAAGCCGCAGAAGGTGCGTGGGCTATATATATGCTGTTGGGAGGATTTAAACATAACATTTATAGGAGAAATGGGGAGGGGTTTAAAGAATGTATTTTTTTTTTTTTTTTTTGCTTTTGCAGGGCTGAGAAGCTGGCTAACCCATATTTCAAACTTTTGACTTCTGGGAACCGAAGTTGTTTGACATGGTAGTTTACCCTTTTGGTGCCCTTTGCATTTGGCCCTTTAAGTACGTAGCCTTGTGGGTTATATTGGAACCAAACGGCTATTTTCAAATGTGCTGAGGCACTCCATATCCATTTATCTTTTATCCCTAGAATTGTTTTAGATTTCAATATCAGCTCCAAGGTTTCTGTCTATGGAAGTGAGTTTTGGTGCTGCTACCAAGAAACCAATGCATCGGCTCTAAAGCGTCTTTTCTGAACCGGCGCATCCCGCGAAATCGACACATCACTGCTGCCCGCACCGAAGCCCTGGTCACCGCTCGCCGAGTGCGAGACTTAATCAACCTTGACTTACAGCACAGCCCGACTTTGCCGCAGCACCCCAGAAGAAACTCCACTGCGTGAGTTTCGAACACCGCCTCACCAAAGTCTGTGACATACCTTTCCAACTCAGACACAGTCCTGGCCCTTCGTGGCTCCCAACTGACACTACGCCTCCAGCCCAGTGGTTCGACATGAATGCCGTGGAATTGAATTATTGTGCTATTGACATCTGTGCATCATCAATGCTGTGTCACCTTCAGGAACAGAGGCCTCACACCAGCAACCTACACATCACCTTCTTTGGCCTTTGCATTGTCCCTGAGCGTTAAATCTTCAGTAACCTTGCACCGCCTCAAGGAACCGACTCATCACCTGCATCTGCGACGCCTCACCTCCTCTGCACACATCATTGTTTTCGATTTACAGAGCATCCAAGGTACTGTCAGCAGGTCTGCGTGACTCTTGTATCTGGCCTGCTCTCTATCGAGGCTGGACTGACCTTTTGGATTTGTCCTGGTCGTTTTGGTCTTGTTTTAATCAGATAAACATTGATTATTTTTTCTAAACTGGTGTGCGGTACTTTTGTGGTGTTTTCACTGTGTTACTGTGAGTGTGTGCACAAATACTTTGCACATTACCTCTTTAGTTTAGCCTGACTGCTCTGTGCAAAGCTACCAGAGGGTGGGAAAATCATTTTAGTGTGTTCTGCACTTTCCATTACTAGGATTGTGGTTTCACCTTGGACAGGGTACATACCTCTTCCAACCAGAAACTCAGTTTCTAACAGGCATTCAGAGCCAAAGATGCACAATAGGGGTATTGCATGCCTCGAAGATGTATGCACTTCTGCAGCTCAGGTTCTCCAACTTCCACATTGTGGTACAAGTGGTGGCATGTAATAGATTGCATTGTAGAAAAGCACAGGATCTGCCCATCTAGCAACCAATCAAAGTGTTTCACTGCCTGCTACCGACCAGTTATGTAGCCTAATATGCTAGTGTGGAATGTTTGGCTCTTTATTGCATAAGCGTGACACAAGTTGCTTTCAGGTCATTCCTGGATTGGAAAATGTACTAGTAGACAGAGTGCCTATAAATGTCTTTTTTTTTTTCCTCCAATTTTCTTCATGACGATTGCAGGTATGTATTTTGAGGTTTATAAAGCGCATATATACACCATCAGTTTTGTTGGTGCTGTTTTGCTGTTCACGATAACATAAATTATATGATAAAATAGGCTAATTTGATTGGTGTCACTAAAGCATAGAGATCAAAAAGTATCAAATGTAACAAGTTGTGGCATGTGCTTTCCGTTTAGCACACACTGAGGATTTTTTTCTGTGAGTTTGACCAGAAATGATTATCCCATTTAACCACATTCAACAAAACAAAATGTCTGAATAAATGAACAAATAATTTTTGGGGCGGGACATGCACATTACAACCCGTTTCAAAGCATAGCAAATGAAAGCCGGTGACTGTTTTAATTAAAAAATATATAAAAGCATTGACAAGGCATGGCTTTGTTGTGCCAACGCTTGTAATCACCAGCATTCACAAATGCTGAGTAGATATGTTGGATTACACAAATGCTGTTCCACATGTTAAAGCCCGCCCCAGTGGCTATACCAATTTTGGGAAAAGTAACAGAAATGGACGGTTTTCTGTACAGAATACATTTAGATGATGGTAAAGAATTTAATGTGAGAAACTGTGTGAGGATTTCACATTGTATAATATCCCTATTGTATAATATCCCTGAATTCCAATGAAAGCCCTTCCTGGAAGGTAAAACGATATGTGAAGTAGCCAACAGCATTTTGTGAGAGGGTATTATTTATTTGGTTGAAGCCAAAGCGCACTAGCTATTTTAAAGATTTGGTAACAGTGCGTCAAAATGACAGGTGAGCTGTCAAGCCAGACCTACAACAGCTCTGCAGGTGACCCTTCTTGCTGCAGAGAGATGTTTAATCTGCGTGACAAATCTTTCAATCTTGACTAGTCTGTATTATCTTTTTATCCTTCTGTCACTTTTCAAATTTAGTACCACTGATTTAGGTAATAGTAATTCAGGTCATCAGAGTGCTGAGAGGAAATGTAATTTGACGTGCATATGCACTTGGTTACTGTATTGAATAAATAGATCACTTACCGATGGTCTTCATTACCTTTAAAATAGTCCTCCTCGTCATAGCCATGACGCATTGTACCTTCTTGCTTCCTGACAGAGTAATTCTACCCAAGCTTTCATTTATTTCTATTAAATTGAACCCGCCAATCGGGTAAAAGGCGCCTACCCATAACCACTTCCTTTATTGCGTTAAGCCGCATAGAAGTGTCTCTCGGGGACGGGTTGCTGCTATGACAAGCAGGACCATCCTAAGAGTAATGAAGATCTTCAGTTAGTAATCTATTCATTACCCCCAGGTATGTCCTCCTCGTCATAGTCATGACCCATAAGAATTTACCAAAGCTATAAATAACAGAAACAATTATACGATATAGAAATATGTATTTACAGAACTTAATGCACTGCTGATTTCAGCTCAGAAAAAAACTGATTCGCGTCTGAAGGAAATATGTCAATTTATAATGAGAAAAACAAGTATGTTGTGTAGCCTAGGTGGCTGCTTGACAAATTTCCTGCAGGGTAACTCCACCTGCTTCAGCCAATGAAGCCGCTACTGCTCTAGTATAGCTGGCCAAAACGTTTCACTGTAGCGTCACACCTAGAGTTTCATAAGCCTTTGCTATGGCCTGGCAGACCTATCTACTGATGGTAGTCGAAGAAGCTTTTTTCCCTTTTGCAGCCAACCCATAAGAGACAAATAGGGAACAGGAGGATCTGAAAGGTTTAGTCCTCTCCAAATAAATTAGTAAGGCCCTTTTCACATCCAGTGCTGATAGAACATCCTGATCAGAAATAAAGACAGGAAGAATTATGCACTGATCTGTGTGGAAAACCGATAGGATTTTTGGCTTAAATGCTGGATCCAGACGTAACACAACCTTGTCTGGAAATAATTTTAAGTATGCGTAAGTAACTCACCCCAACTTGCAGCTGAAGTAAGTGCCAATAAAAAGACTACTTCCGCAGACATCCAGGGCATTTCAGCTTACTCTAATGGTTCAAAAGGTTCTTTGTTTAATTCTTCTAAAACCACCGAAAGATCCCAGGAAGACATAGGAGGGGACTTGAACGGTTTTCTTCTGGAGGAGGAATATCGACAACATTTCCCCTAGTTTCTCTGCAGGATTTTATGGCGGCCAATTGGGAGGCTAAGGTAGAAGAAGAAAAACCTTTTTCTAACCCATCTCTGAGAAAGTCCATTATTTTAAATGGATCTCCTTACACTGGATCTAGACCTATTCGAGAACACCAGGAAGAATGTATTTCCCAGTGTTTTGCATTTGATTTCAATGTGGAATCTCTTTTTGCTGAAGGACTATCACATGCTACTTTTCTAGATCAACCAAGATTTTGCAACCCAGACCTATCCACTTCCAAGCTGTCAAATATATCTTATGGATTTGAGTTAATTTGAGGTCCGGGAACTGAAGAGGATTCGAGGACAAAGGAAGGTGAAGGCAAGGTTTTACAGCAAACTGTGTCAGAATCTGAAACCATGGGCGTTGTGGCCATAACAGAGCCACAAGATGGGCTGTGACTGTCTCCCTCCAATCCTCTGAAGCAGCCTCTGGAGGTGGGACAATGGAAGAAAGGTGTACAGGAGTCCCTGTGGCCATGGGAGAATCAGAGCATCTGTGCCCTAAGCCTGTGGGCATGGGTTCTCTGTGCAAAACAGCCTGAGAAGAGCATTTAATGGGGATGCAAAGAGGTCCAAGACAGGAAGACTGAACTGGTTTGTCACCAGCTGGAGGACTAGCGAGATAGATGAAAGTCTATGGAGGATGGAATATTCCTACTGAGACTGTCTGCTCGGATATTGGGCGACCTTGGAATGTACACTGCTTTGATAGAGTACAGACTCTTCTCTGCCCAGGTAAGGATTTCCCAGGCCAAAGATGCAAGAGTCAGGCACCATCTTCCTCCCTGTCTGTGTATATAAGCCTTTGCCACTTGGTTGTCTATTCTGACTAAGACAGGTTACCTCATCAGAACATTTGCAAAAGCTAACAACGCTCACCCTATTGCTGCTAACTCCCTCTTGTTCGAGGAACTGAGTCTTTCTGACTCCAACCACTTCCCTCGTACCTCCTGAGAATCAGGATGTGTAAATAGACGTTGTGTAAGCCTATGGTGGCTATTTAATCTCCCTGTGATGTAACCGGGAGGATCTGCTGCAGTGCCACCATTTTGAATGAAAGGTACAGTACCAAGGGTGGAGCTGTTTCAAATCTAGGACAGGCCGTAAGCTTCTGTTCTGTTTTGGCACCAGAAAGAGAGTGGAATAGTACCCTTGCCGACGTTGGTGGAATTGTAATGTGCTTGTCCCACCCACACAAAAAAATGTTTTGTTTATGCGTGCATTTTGTTTTGTTAAATGTGGGTAAATGGGATAATCAGTTTTTGTCGGACTCACAGAAACAAATCCTCAGTGTGTGCTAGATGGAAGAAAGCACACACCACGACTTATTGCATTTGAACCCTTTTGTTTTCTATGCTTTAGTGACACCGCTCATATTAGCCTATATTATCATACAAATCATATTATCCTGAATAGCAATACAGCGACAACAAAACTGAATCTAAATAAAGGAAAGCTTGGGTAGCATTTCCCTGTCAGGAGGAGAGACTACCTCATGGCTTTGACGAGGAGGACATAGGTGGGGTAATGATGCAAGTTCCACTTCACAGTTCGAAATGGAATGATAAAAATATTTTTTTTTGTAAAGGGGTGGGTTATTTTGTTTCTTATTGCCCTTTCAATTAAAATGAAGTTGCATTGCAGAGGAGTGAGAACAAATGAACATACATTTCTCTGCAGGTTGGTGGGCTGTGCAGTCCACGTTCTTTGGAAGCTCTTAGCAGTTTTGACTGACTGGCTACGAGTCATTTCTTTTTTGGAATGAAAAACGTTCTCCATCCAAACATTTACCGGCTTAACCGCTTTTAGTCCACCCTTGGATGCCTGATTACCAGGGCACGTTTAATCTTGCGTGAAAGTGTAGCACCAAGACGGAAGCCCCAGCCAATGGCGCAGCAAGAAAAAAATCGAATCACTGCCTTGTGGATACAGCGGAAGATTGGCCTGTATCCCTCCGCCGGCCAGTCGTAGAGCTCTGCAGACGAGCTGAATTAAGGAAATGGGCACATGAATTATTTCATCCTACCCGCCTGGTACCTCCTCGAGCCAGTCAAATGCATAAATGACAGACTAGAGGCAACGTTATAATCCTTTAAAAGCAACTATTCCATTCAAAAATGCAATTTCCGTCTCTCATTTGGCTATTAAAGAGTGTGATTACTCTTGTACCGCTTGCAGTGGTTTTATACAACAGTCATATTAGCGTGCTTTGAAATTTATTTTTATTTGTGATGCCACGTTTATCCATGAATTATGTGAGCCATTTAACCATGCAATAGTTAGGTCTCCGCTGCTGAAAAAGCTGGGAAGCAAGCCTCTGTGCCATACTGCAAAAACGAACTCCTCTCCACATGACACTCGAGAAGTGCCAGCACGTTGTCCTTTTAAAGCTTAACCTATCAGTAGTGCACGATGCAACGCGCCAAGGGATTTACCTTAAAGGTAACAGCAATGGACAGGGGTGTTAAAAGCAACCTTAGAGTGGACCTCCTCCTTCCCCCTCATCATTCACCGCCAACAGGTGTGGCTTGATCCACAGCTTGTCAAAATGAAGTACTTCTTTTTATATCAACCGAAGAGTAAGGATTGTTTGTTGGTGTCTTTTTTAATGAATAACCTGGTCAGTGACACTGGACAATGATCCCTATGTCCAGGATGTTCTTGGCTCGGACATGACGGTGGACGAGTTATCCATTCCACTCGATTGGAGCTCCTGAGTTGGCTGAAGCGCTCTCTGTAGGCCATACTGACATTGCAAAGCCTTTAATTCTAGGCTGACTAGATTCTAGTGATGAAGGAAACTCTGCATCTCAAAATGTAGGTCCACCAAAGGACAGGAACACAGAAATCCTAATACTGTAAACGACCAAATTCTTGTGACCTGTTGGATGTACAAGGTTCGTACAATGTTGCTGAACCCTTGACTTGCAAATCACTGATTTGCAGTCTTGCAACTGCACCACCCCCATTTCACAGAGGACTAGTCTTTCCTGTTTTGGTTTGCCATTTAGTAATGCTTTGTAATCTTTCACATTACTTACTTCCAGGAGGGAAAACTTTGAGTCCTGGTATCGTCGAGGCTAATGGTCATCCCAGATCTAGAATAACCCATATCGCTGGTGACCAAAAGCCATTCCCTTATGATGATGATTTCAGGGTCACTTTTTCACTCTAAGCAGGTGGAAAGGCCCCTACTCCCGGTGTTAGATGTAGAATTGCACAAGAACATTCGCTGGCAAGATGGTTGAGTGAATTAAACACTCCCACCTGACTCCTGCCAAGATCTGCAGGTCAAAAATTCAGATTAAGGGTGACAAAGCTATGTAGTCGATAAATACCTCCATTACAGCACTAGACTCCCACTGTCCGGCAATGAATGCGCACTGTGACTCTAAGTAAGTAACAGGCGAGTTAGGATCACTCTTTAACTTCCCAACGCAAAGTCTACCTCGGCGCATATGGGCAGTGATTCAGTGGATTCGTCTTTATAGGAGTGTAGAGCCTGCCCTGTCTTTCCTTCTAAGCGCCATGCAGAAGAGACAGAGGCGTTCCCTCATAAGCAAGGACTAATCAGATATCCATTCACAGGAGTGCCCACAACATGGATCGGGCACAGCAGCTCACTGTCATTGTTTCAGGAACTGCGTAAATGTACATTTCTGTTACTCGTTTCAAATCTGGTCAGAATTAATGATGTTTAACTCCAGCTATCAACCAGTTTCAGTTTATCAAATTTTATGTTCATTCTAGTAACCTTTCAACATCTGAGACGTGATTGGTTACGTTCTACCCATTCAGCCCCGGGAAAGAGGCTGGTTGACATTGTAGCTTCAACAGGGTTAATTAAAGAATGTATTTTTTTCTCCAGCCCTCCACGACTGGTCCAATAATTATAATATACTATTGTGCCGTGCATCTGTGGATTTAAAGGTTCACCACAAACCATAAACACTCAAACTATTAGTATAATCCAGACTTTCCATACTATTTCAAATTACGGTTGTATGCTTTGTGCAAGCCTTGTATATTGCCTGAAGCCTACACCCTGACTCTTTGGGGGTGTGTGGCCTTAGATTAATTTCGCAGACCTTCATATATAAGAAACACGTTCTAGGTGTCTCAGTTAAGTTGAAGATATATGTGAACTTTAACCATAAAAAATGTTTGTGGATATCTCTGTGCCCATCGTAATAAATAACTTGTTTCCGGCAGTATCCCTGCAGACAAAATGAGATGTTCTCACTGATGACGCTGTCTCCTTAATATATCTCAATCTGTCTGGTAAACTTTCCTTTCGGAAGGCTGCAATTATACCCAGTGAGACTCATCCTGTTTCTATACTTTGGGGCTTGGTGTATCCGGCATAGTATGGGAACAGTTACCACTTGTCTTATATTCATTCATACAATCCTACTTGCGGTTTCATCTGTCAGCATCTGGGAATCACCTTCTGTTAATCCGGCCAGCAATCAGGTGCGGCTCCTCCGCATTGGCGGTGGAGCGTCGCCCCACTGCTTTTTGCAGTGCGAGAGGAAAAACATAAAATGGTAATAACTTTTAGTTATTACCATTTCATGTTTGCTTTGCAGGCGGGCAAGTGGGCGGGGCTGCTCTGCTCTCTGACCAGGGGAGGAGTGGTTTTACCATCCCCGACAGCGCGAAGACCAATCATGCGCACTTTGCCCTCTCCATGCAGGCTGCAATACAACATGGGGAGGGAGCCTGGTTGCCTGCTTCCTGTTCCTGTCGGAGGCAGGAGAGCAGGAGCAGAGAATACGCGGAACCCGCTCCCGGTGACCTCCCCAATTACACCTTCTCTGACCCCCGATGCACTCCCACCCTCCCCCCAACAATGCTGGCTGCAACTGCCAGCAATCAATTAGCCAGAGCTCCGCCTCGTGCTAGTCATTAGAGGAGCCTCAAGTTGGTTTTCAAATCCAGTCACAGATCTGGATTGACTCTATCATCGTTATTTAGACAACTTCGCCACCCCAGTTCAGACCCAGCTATATGCAAACCATTCTTGACCCTGTGCTTCATAGGAACAGTCCAGACCAAACTGCCAGGCCAGGTCTTCCCTGAACCGGAAACAATAATCCTGGGACCGGTTTCAGAGCATCACCCCTCATCAGACAGGCTAGCTGTAATCCAGTGGCAAGGTGAGCAAGGAACCCACGTCTGGACATACCCTGCCGATTTAGGGCGAATTTACAGAGACAGCCCAGGATATAAAAATAATACCTCGAAAGAATAGTAATCAGTAACGTGCCGTGCATCGCATTATATGAAAAAATATATATTTAACACGCGCATTGCTGATCTATCAACAAGGCCTTAAAAACTCTCTCAGAGCGGTATTTAGATTCTTGCCTTGCGAATGGTTTTGATCATTACTAGCGTGACGATATCGCAAAATACATGCTTAAGAGGGCAACATTACGAAGTATTTAAACTAACAATAAATCGTGTTTGTGTGGTTTAAAAAGTGAATGTTATCCACTTATGTTAGTTAGTGTTTATCTCCTTACCCGTGTCTTTCTCCTCTGACCCAGTAAACGTATGGAAGAAAGTTAGTCCGCCTTTCTTGTAATCTACACATCTCTTGGGTTTGAGTCTCATGGTAGCAGATAGAGGGCAGTTTCGACGTCCAGCGCAGTAACTCATGAGGCCACAAGGTGGCAGCCAAACCTTTCATTCGGAGCGAAGGACTAGCGCTAATCAGATGCTGATCGTCTACTCTTCAGTTTAATTTGGAAGCTTTCTCTTTGCCTTGTTTTACCCTCATTTCCGCGGCTCGTGATGCTAAAAGGTAGTTAAGCACGGGCAACACTGCCCATCTGTTACTGGACTTAAACCAGAAGTGTGCCACGTATTTTCCGCCGTTGAGGCGAACGAGTGTGCAAATGACATCTACATCTAAGAGTATACTGTATGTGGAACTGTGCACATCAAAGGAGGGGTCAGAAGATATTATGGACAGAACGAACCGCGGGGCTCACTGCAGAATTAACAGCCCCTTGGGCATTGCGCAGCTTTGGTTGACAACTTGACCAAGACGTGAATTTGTTGACTACGCGTCATCAAGGCTGGCCTTCTCAACTCCGAATAAGGAATCGAATGAAAAATAGTACGATCTTGTCTCGCCTGTGACCCCCCCCCTACTTCTGTTTGTTTTTTTGTACGCACACTATCACTAGTAATGTAACCACATCAGTGTCTGTGGTACCGCTGCCTCCCGAGGACCATGCACACGAGTGCCTCCAGTCCACGGTGCAGCTAGCGAATGTCAAGTCAAGTCATAAGATTTGTATAGCGCACTACGTACCCAGAGGGTTTCAAGGCGCTTAGGAAGGGGAGGAGGATTATTTGTCAAATATCCACGTTTTAAGCTGCTTTCTGAATGTCGGCTGCTCGGGTGGCTGCTCGGGTGGCTGCTCGGGTGGCGTTTAGGAGAGACGTTGTTAGGTCAGGCTTGAGTGGATGACTTTGGGTCCTGGATGAGGCCACCTTTCAATTACCTATGGGGGCGTTAAAAACCAAGAACTGTTTGAATGACTGACCTCTCGGCTCTATTTTGCTATTTTAAACGGTTTCCTGCATTGAAAATTACATTTTTGAAGTACTTTTAAAATGTTTTCCAACAGCTTTAAGCTCAGTTGTCCGGGTAACCGAGTTTTCCTTGCAATCGCTTAATGCTCAGTTGCCTGGGTAACGCAGCTTTCATAGCAAATAACGCCCTCAGATTCTGGGCCCCATACCAATGAGCGTGTAAGACGCTTTCCACCATCATGGTCAACTTTACTGGCGGTTTCGTGAATGCCTTGTAAAGTTGCACAGTACGCCCCCTACGCATGCAGAGTGGCAGTTTTTTTCTCTTCTGTTTGGGATTTACCGTTGAATTTATATAGCGCTTTATACCCACTATGAGGTGCATAAGCACTTTCAGTGGACGGGATACTTGGTACTCAGTACATTTTGGGCCATGGCATGAGTGAGTTCTTGATGGGGTGAATATGGACTTTCATTCTCTGTCCAGTCGGTTCAAAGCAAAGTATCACACTGTAAAACCCTGCACACAACTGGAGGCAGTGGGTGCGAATGTAATTCAGTACCCCGTGGCATCCCTTTGGTGCACAAAAAGTTTCTATGACAATTTCGGACAAAGTTTATTGCATATTGTCCTGGAGGATCGATGTTTGGGGTGTTGGAGCTCCCACAACCCCGGCGTGTGTTGGAGGTGCCCCTCTAGGGTTAAAGGTGGCAAGACCGCATCGCTTAGTACCTCCCTGTCATCGCTGGGAGGATCAGCAGACATGAGGGCAGGCCAGGGGATGGAAGAGGAAGCTGGTAACATTGTGTCAATAAAGATAACGGGATTTTCCATGGATGTAGGTACCTGCTTTTTTCCACCCTTACTAACATCCTGCGGGGTTCCCCCCCAGCGGAGGAAGTTTAGCCAGTAGCAGCATGGGCGGTGACGGGGTCTCACAGAGCTGCAGATCTGCCCACACATAGGGTGCCACCGGGTGTCAAACCGTATCAGTGCTCGGTGCCCGACCTATTGCCGTTATGCCACACTGAACACCGGGCGATGTGGAACCCCCTTCACAGAGCTGGTTTTTCTCGTTCATTTGTGAAAGCTGTCCAAAGATGCAGCCCATTACCGTTCCCGGAGCAGCACCTAAAGCCCCATGTCCCAGGGTTGCTGCATCAGAAGCCTTTTTTTTGTTTTCGGGGTGGGATGTAGGCCAGAGGTCTTCAAACTTTTTTGCTCTGAGCCCCCCTAAGCAAAATGTTTTGAGGTTGGGGCCCCCCTCCAAAACTTAATGGTAAGGATTGGGGAGCAGGGGGGAGATGGTTGCATGCAAGTGGCAGGTCTTATGTGTTGATTTCAGGAGTACTTTTTCTATAGCTTATAAACTGCACTAAATATGAGACTAATAAAACAGCAAATGCATCAAACAAAAACATGCATTACCCCAAACATACATATCCCCTATAATTGCGGTGATGTGAGCCTCTCACACTCTTGGACCCCAAAGCTACTACACCTGCTGCGCTAATGATAACTGTAGTTCTGAGTAGCAGGCTACTCCTCTGCATCTTTTACCCCTTCCCCACCATGACAGACCATCACCTCGGACCTAATGCTAGAAAGGAAAATAAGCTGCCATGCCACCTTTTTTAAGGTAGACGGTCATAATTGTGATGCAGTGGGCCCCCCAAACCCCTGGGCCCAGTCCTGCTTAATCTGCTTCCTTAATGATAACCAGCAGTGACCACTTATACTCCTGGCAGCAGCGCCAGCTTCACTAATGAATGAACATTTAAAAAATAAATTTTAAAAACACTTATGTTGTCCCCTTCTTTGGGGTATATCTCTGAAGAAGCTGTCTCTGGCCATTTGTAAACATAAAAATTAGTCCCCATACAGTGCTCCCTATTCTGGGCCTTCTGTTTGACAATTCCTATGAATCTCGCTCCTTTCCTCTGTCTTCTGGACCATTGCTGTGAGGCCCCCAGGGATCGAGAGGATTCGGGCTCTGGATCTGAATGCAATCCTGCTGGCCTTCTACCTGCCACCCCCTGGACTCAACCTTCACCCAAAAACTGCCCCTGAATGGTTAATGTTGGCTCTGAGGAGCCTCTGCCTGAAAGTGAAAGGTGTGGTGGTAGTGCAGAAAGTTAAAAAAGAAACCAGCCGTTAATTGATTGGGTCGCTTAAAGCAAGGGCCACTGGAATTATTGGTTTCTGCAGCAGCAGCGTTTTCCACATAATTGAGTTTACCGCATTTGCTACATAATTCATAATCTGCAGATTCCAACAAAAGCAACTTGATTCTACCTCACATGGAACACAATTTACTTAAAACGTGGCAAAGTGCTCTGGAGCAGTGGAAGGCCCTTTGCAAAGATTGACTCGTAATCTTGTAGTTGCTTACTGCTGTATTTGGGTGTTTTATAGATTTGACAAATAATCCACCATCTGCTGCTTCATCTGCTGATATTACCCACAATAAAAAAATGGTTCTAGGTCAAACGGTTCCAAAGTTAGGCAAAATGCTATGACACATGGTGCCGTGCGGTGAAAGGCACTTTGCAAAGCTGGCCTGTCTTCTTTCTGTTGCTTATAGTTATATTTCGGTATTAAACTGGTCCTAATGAGGTGCAATCAATGCCCAGACAGTGTTACCAAGTTTTCAAATGAAAAAACAATGAAGCAATATTATTTAAAAAACGTGCAGCATAATTTGCCGCATCATTTACTCAACTCTGTCTCATAATTTGGCCCTCTTCTGTCGCATAATTCCAGTAGCCTTGCTTATACCCTGAACCTCAAGCTAAGCATTCTAGGTTTGTGTGAGGTACAGGCGCTTCCCAAGTCTAGAACTAGGCCTGGTAGCTCTCGGGCACCTATGACATGCCTACCGAATGTTAGAACTACCCACTCTTTGATGTGCGCATTTTAAATGTTAATAAAGTTTTTGAAACAAAAAAATTATTACCTCTTCATCCCATAATATAATATGACAACCGTGAACCGAGACAAGTGAAAGCCGCCGTCCCTCCTTATGCTCAAAACCAAGACCCAGACCAGCAAAACTCATCCTTGTGAAACACAACCAAAAGCATCAAAAAATAAACGATGGAAAACGCAAAGTACAAAAGTTGTATTTATTACTGCACAGTTAAAACGCATATTCAAACAAACTCTCAAACAAATATAATTTTCGCCAGGACAAACACACCACGAACTGATTTCACATTAAGTATTTGTGCAGCCTTTACTTATTGAAACATAGAGAAAATACATGTTTCAGGCAAAATAAGCCTGTCCATTCATAATTACACAAATTGCAAACAACGCAAAATTGGTTCCTCTGTTTTTGTTGAGGGTCGTTCATTGACCAGAGCTTCTTTGATAATATATCTATAACTCACTTAAAATTATGTACAGGGATCCATAAACATGCTCATGCGGTTTCAGACCCGTTTCTTCATTTCACCCTGGTGCAAAAACCTTTATGTAACATGGATTCATGAATGCCTCTTCATCTATGCAGCAGTAGGTGAGCAGAAAGAGGAGCAATGGTGAAGGTAGATTTGACATGTTTCTGCACCAGTGAAAATGTTCCGTGTCCCAGCCCCTGTTGGGTTTCATTTGCGTTGTGCTTAATACAATGCTATTCCAATTGGGGACATTTATGTGCACCCGAGAGTTCTTCTACTACGTCTGTTTAATAAAACAAATGCATTATTTCAAGGGAGTTTCAAAGTCTATTCACAAACGGTCTTTAAAGGCTAATTGTGAACAGTAAGCGCTGCAACGCCCAGGTTTCCTGGCGACACCCTCCTTTGCAGCATCAATCATAGCCCACCCCCAACCAAGTAACTGCTTATTTAAGTAAACCTGAATTGCAATTAGTGGCGTGAATAATAGATGAAATCTCAAAGTGAAGAAATAACGAGCAGTTGCAATGCAATAGGTCTCTCATTTATGCGATTTTGAGTACTGCCATTGTAAATGGCATTGCCTTTTATTTATGTTTTGGTTTTTAAAACATAAATAAAAGGCATTGTCATTTACAATGCCAGTAGCTTAAATTTCAGCAAATACAAGACCTATTGCATCCCAAATGCTTGTTAGTAATCTCTTTGGCCCTGCCAGCCACACTCAGTGACCCCTGCCCCCAGGGCACTCAAATCATGGCTCTGAATAAATGAAGAGAACCTGGAAATGCAGCAAATAAACATCGCTCGCACTTCCAGGCCATCTTCATTTACATATACTTGCAGACGCATTCGCGCCCCCCTGGGAACCCATCCACGCCCCCCAGGGGGGCGCGCCCCACAGTTTGAAGACCCCTGATGTAGGCAGTGCTTTAAATGGGCCGGTACTGTCCGGTATGGAGTACCAGCACTTTTTTATTTTGAGAGGGAGAGTACCTACTGCTCAAGAAAACATAATACTTTTAATTGGAGACTACCAGCACTTCTCAGAAACAAGCAGGACCTCTGCCACCGAGTACCTGCACTTCTATCTCTCTATTTGAAGCACTGGATGTAGGTAGTAGTGGGTCATGAGGCTGGGCTTGAAATCAAACTGTAGCAAGCCACCCGACCACTACCCTACAGTGTATCCACGTGCACGTGGAGGGCCGAGCATGACCCATAGGTTTAAATAAAGGCGCCGAAGCCCGCGCAAAGCTATTGTACATACCGTGAGTGAGTGTCCTGCCTCATCTGTGTCTGCCTAGTCTATGGGGTCTCAAGTGAGGCTCGCGCAGAGTAGTCACCAACACCACACAAACCCACATCCTCTCTCTGGTCCCACTCCCAAAACGCTTCTTAGTCAATGACTGGCCCTGTCGCCTTCTCAAAGGCCACTCATTCTCCTCATACAGGAAATTGGTTTTAAAGGTTGGCAGATCTGCACCTGGACTACTTTCTATATAAATTGTGGGTCTAGCTTTGCCTGTCCGGGTGTCTAGCCACTGGGACTATTCAGCCCGTCCGCAGGAAGCACAGCTGTGAAACTGGCCTATTTGTGACCAATGGGAATTCCCCATATTCTGGTCTTGTTCCTCAGATCCATTTTTAGAAATCTAAAATATCCGAACTAGGTTATAAACTGCGGATGTATCAGTCTACGGTATTTGATCACAAAATGCAAAGCTGTACATATTTGAAGCAGTAATGACAGACTGGTAATGCAGAAATAAAAATAACCGTATTAGACATCTACCTGTTATATATTCTCTCTCTCTCTATATATATTCATATATTTATATTAGAGAAGGAGGGGAGAGACCAACCCAGAGGTAGGCACTGCGAACCCGCAGGAGGGATCGATAGCCTAATTTGTCACATTGTTTAGTTTTCATCTTTACTGAAAGTTTACTCCCCACATCCCCTTTTTGTAGATGATTAGTAGTCTGTTTGGCTTTTGTGTCAAAAGTGCTGCTCTTGAAATACAAAAAAATGAGGTCTGCCACCTGCCCTTGTTTTGATTGACAGGTCTGTATTTCTATTGATGGTTTTGATTTTCTCTTTCAGCTGTGTTTTTTTTTCTCTTTCCTCCCGCGGGACTTCAGAATGAGATTGAAGTGTTTTGAGCTGTGAAACAGAGACGGGAACTCTCTAGAAAGCACCTCACATGGAGGGCCACCGGCAATGCCTTCTGCCGTAGAGTTGTCTTGGGAAGGGAGCATATTTCAGAATACAGAGGGGGCCCAGCCGGACACTGTCACTCCTTTCAGCATATCTCCAGAACTAGAAAGGCTTCAAGAGAAATATAGCGAGGAGAAACCAGGATTACATCTGTAGGCGCTATTCACGTGCAGTTTGGGCTAGCGTGGTCTTCTTGCTCCATGTCATCAAAAACATAATGTTTCCAGTCCTGGATATTTTGGGCACATACACATAGATCTATTCATTGTGTGTGAATAAGGACACTGCAACAGTGCGAGTCACTATTCTGCGGGTTTTAAGTGTGGATTTTGCATTATCAAACCTTTATTTTCATTCCCTGGTGGTCTGTTACTTGTACATTGAGAAGTCATTGGGTTGTCCTGATGGTATTGTCTCCCTGACAGTTTAATGCTGTCCTGCGGGTTATTGGTTGAGGCATTCTATCGGGGTCTCTCGCACCCATCCTCATCGTGAACGGAGCAGATGCACCCAATGGTGGTCCTCTCTACTAAATAAAAACTACCTCGAGGGTTCCTTTTTAAATACGAGACTCTGCAGTTGTGTCCAATCAGAACCGCATACCTCTTCTTAATCTCACCTTTTGGGCGAAGTGAACATCTTAAATCTGCCATTAATCAGAAGCTGCCCTCTGTCCCCCGTAGGACCTGCAGTTGTTGCCTGTCACTGAAGTTGAAGGTCACGCTGCGGAAATCTGCTAAATGTCAGGGTGCCACTCTGTGCCACACAGTGTGTGCTCTCTTCACAAGGCCTTATCAGTGCAGGGACATTGGTATGTGGTGAACCACAAGGGGAGCTCAGAAGCTCATTTGTGGAAGCTCTGTACAGCTGAAGTCCAGTACATATTTTGAAGCCTCCCAAAACATGGGGCGACACATCTCATACCTTTGTGCCTTTAGCAGGACAATCGTGGCTGCTCAGGCAGTGCTGGAGCTCCTAATCTCTGCCCCGCTAGGGCGCAGTTCCATCCATGGCCCCTCCTCTCCCGTAGGCTCAGATGGTGGAAATAATTCAATGTTCGACAGGTCTGAGAACAGGGAAGCCTACATGGTAACATGTTAAAGAAGTTATATGACAAGGAAAGCCTTTGAATGTGCCTACCTTATTTTGTTATGGGATATGTTGAAGGAAGTAAGCACTGTTGGATATGTATTGCCTTGCAAGGCTACATCAATGTAGGTAGACATTATTGAGAGGGAAGCGAGATCCATCTAGCGACATTTTTAAATGAATGACTGCCATATAGTTTTGTGTCTTTTCTGTTTTTGTCAAATAGTGTATTGCTGTATGAAGACACCTTCCCTGTAATTGCGCGCTATGCAAAATACATTTACTTTACATTACAAGAGAGTTTTGTGTTTAGCATGTGATTCCTATTCCCCACACACACAAGTTGATTGAATTTGGCCATACTTCTGCTGTGATCCTCCTGGATGGTTAGTTTGCCCACCACATATGAGTGTGTTTTAAGGTTAATTCAATTGTCTCCCACCTGCCCTCTCTTCTATTCCCTCCCCGCTGCACAGCAACCTGCACCCTCACAAGTAAGTGAACTGACAAGTACACATTTCCTAATTTCTTTTCTGAAGTTTAATGCAGAATTGTGTTTGTGTTATATGACCGTATATGTGCTTCCTTTTTAGGTTGTGCCTACTACACAGTGCGTGCACTGTCTGTTGCGAGGCATAATGTGGCATACCAAGAATATAGGAGGGCTTGGAGCCCACCATTGCTTACCATTGACCGGCTTTCCTTGTCACTCTAATTTGCCTGCTTCGTATTCGTGTACCAGCTTGTCAATCTTGTGTTTGTTCCTCCCGTGCAGGATTGCTTCCTTACGATGTCTCTGATTGGCTAGCTTTGCTGCTTCCAGTGCGTGCTTTTCAGGCACTACTTTTTAGGTCTCGCCTACGCAGTGCGCAAGTGCTGCATAGGAGGGGACCTCTTGCAATCGATCACCACTTTTGCCTAAACACGTGCACGTTTTGCATTGCTTTGTATTACAACTCGTGCACGTTTGGCGTTTCTCTTGCGGGAGTGAACAGAGGCGCTATCTGTTAGCAATTATTGCCCTGCTGCTGCTTGCTCCTGTAAGGTAAACACCAAACGTGCACGAGTGGCAAAACAACCCAATGCAAAACATGCACGCGTTTAAGCAAAAGTAAACGCTGTGCGTGTCTGGTCCCTGTTACCATGCAGAGACTGCTTGTTACTTTTCTTTGTGAGCCACTCTCACTGCAGGCCCGATGTGTTTTTTTTTTATTAACGGAGAATTGCCCTTTAATGCGCTTTAAATTTTAAATACAGTACTGGGCTTTACAGAGCCCTCATTGCTGTGCGTGCCCTACATGAACGGATATTTGTTTGTTGTGTGGTGTGCAGTACTGTGCTGTACAGAGCCCTCATTGCTGTGCGTGCGCTACATGAACGGATATAATAGGCTATTGCTCTACAAGGTCTGCTGGCTGTTTGTTTAGCAAATTCATACAGCGCAAACTGAACTCAAGAGTAGTAGAGACCTTTACAAGACACCCAGTTACATTACATGAGCCACTCTCACTGCAGGCACGACGTGTTTTTTTTTATTAACGGAGCATTGCATTTTAATGCGCTTTACATTTTAAATGCAGTACTGGGCTGTACAGAGCGATCATCATGCGTGATTAATCCATTAATCTCCCCATAGTCCCCCTGTTTACTTAAAATGGAGTGCTAAGGAACATTCACATGCACTATAAGAAGGGACCACCCCATTAAATCTGTTTTGTGTTCTATCTACTCGCCATTTTTTGTTTCTAATATTCGGCCTCTTTCTGCTCTCCCATGTGCCCCCTTCGAGATCCTCTTCTCCTTCCGCATTCTGCCAGCACTCTCCTACCCAAAAGCCGTCCACCACCACGTCCACCACCACGTCCACCACCACCACCACGTCCACCACCACCACATGCACCACCACATGCACCACCACATCCACCCCCACCACGTCCACGTCCACCCCACCACGTCCACCCCCACCACGTCCACCCCCACCACGTCCACCCCCACCACGTCCACCCCCACCACGTCCACCCCACCACGTCCACCCCCACCACGTCCACCCCCACCACGTCCACCCCCACCACGTCCACCCCCACCACGTCCACCCCCAACACGTCCACCACCACATCCACCACCACATCCACCACCACCACCACCAACACGTCCACCACCAACAAGTCCAGTTCCCGCTCGTGCCATTTTGTAGATGCAACCATGCATGATGAAGTGCTATCTTAAAGAGACATGTGGTATATACTTTGTGGGCTTCAGTCAGCCCATATGCTTCCAATTTGTTGGCTTCATTGTTGCTCTCCTAATCTTTCTCCCCATTTGTCCATGGCATGCATGTGTCATGCCTCTTGCTGTGTATAGCCTTCTCTGAGAGCAGGGACCAATTACTATATCAATCCACTGGTCACCATTTTACCACCTGTTTTAGGAACTACTTTGTTTGTTTTGAGCTCTTAACACGAGCGCTCATGTTTTCAGTCACTTGGAGCTCCAACTGCACTGTAAATCTTGTTTTTAAAGCGTTCAGAATAGCTGCTTTCAGATCTCACTGTCACAGGTGGGAAGGGGAAAAGACTGACGTTCTCCTGCCCTCCTTCCAGTTCCTGGGAGAAACATTTTAAGCTTCAGGAGAACGCCTTCTCCTTCTTTCATCTGATTAGCTTTTAGGTTTTTTGAATGCGGATTCCGGAGTTTGGGGGCTTTTTTTCATGCTTAAAGCTGTGGCACATGCGAGAATAGGTGCTGGTTCTCTTCTGCTGTTTTGACCCCTGGTGTTCGCAAAATCTGGTTTCTTTGTGCATAAAAATAAAGGAATATGGAGAAGAGCAGCGAGCATCAAAATCTCTGGTGAGTTGCCCGATAATCAAAAATAATTTTTTCCTCCTCAGCAGTACAACCCCTCTTGAAGGAATCTCATCTGTTTTTTTGTTTTACAACAATGCTTCAAATCCAAAACTGCAGTCATTTTCCTTGCCCCTGCTTTAAATTAATGGGCATTGTTGCAAAGTCATCCTGTGCCCTGGGCACCCCCAAACGTTTTGCTGACTGGTACTGGTGGTAACTGACTCTGACTGACCCTGGGCTCTGTCTAACCAGGCTCAGGGTCAGTGCCAAGCTGAAAGTAACACATTAGAATACAGTTAAAACACCCAACATACACTAGGGTACACTATGGTCTGGTGGAGTACCCCTGTAATTGGCATGACCTACCCCATAAGCCCCTAGTATATAATAGGGCAGGGGATTGAAACTACCTAGAAGTCCCCAGTACCCTGGGGCATGGCAGTTTAGAGGCCAGCAGCTTTTTCTTCACTTGCATGTGTGTACTGCAGAAGCCTGAGGTCAGTTTAAAAACAGCCCTGGGTGCCAGGACTGCTTTGAAAAAGTAAATTGTGCCCAAACTTGGTGGTAGGGGCGCTTAAAAATGGATAACCTACAATGTTTTGGCATATTAGGGACCCCCAGAGTCTCCCCTAGGTATCCCAGCGGTGGGTCATATATATATATATATATATAAGGTACACCCTTATAAAATGAGTTTTTATATCCCTGGGTAAAGTGAAATTTCACATTTCACTCCCCACATTGTGGTAAAGTGCTGTTCAAATTCAACTTTGATGCTAGAAGGACTGTGGAAGGAGGATCTGCAATATTTCTGCAGATTCAGAACCCCGAAAGTCTCCCCTAGTTGCACAGGGGGGTGGGGGTCCTGTAGAAATTAGGGAAATACTTATAAAATATGTTTTTGTAAGCCCTGGTGCTAGACAACTGGCCCAAGTCATTTTCCCATTGCAAATCCCATGCCCTATAGGTTTACATTGCAGGAAGTTATTAAATAATAACTCCTGATAGGAAGGAGATAGGGCCACCATTCAAAGACTTCTCAGAATAGTATTGCTAAATCCAACAATATCAGATTGTTGAATTTCTCCTAAAGTGCACATACAAGAAGTTATAAGATTTTCTTGTTTGTAAGTCCAAATTCAGCCTTCCAGTGGTCTGCCCTGATTGGTCAGGGTTAAGTGGATTAGCCAGGCCGCTTTGAAGAGGTGATAAAGAGCCCCTGGGGTTACCAACTCTGCTGGGAGGGCAGTGTGCTGTTCCATAGGAATGCCAGGGGGTAGAGTCGTAAACCATGCTCTTCAAAGGCAGAGGGGAGGCCTGGGTGTCAGTTACACTTTTACACTCTTAGCCCAGAGTCAGGGCTAGGCTTAAGGAAGGTATGTGCAGATGGTAGTGGGAGAGTCTAGAGAAATAAGCCATCCCTGGAGGTGTGTTTAGCCAGGTCTTCACTCTCTGCTGGAAAATCAGCCATTATGGATTTGGAGGATTTGATGCACTCTGGGACAAAATAATGCCACACTCTGCAGGATGTGGTCATCGCCTTGAGGAGTTACCCTGCTCTTATTGGTCAGGAATGACCTGCTGCTTGACCCAGAGAATTTCGAATTAGTATCTGAGAGGGGCAGAGCCCTCCAGATCTGCTGCTTGAAACTTACTGAAGCAAGAAGTGCCCTGCTGAGATGATTTTGCTGTGCAAAGAATTCCTGACCTCTGAAGACTGCACCATTTGAAACTGCAGCCCTGTGGATTACCTTTCTGCAAAAGAACTAAAGAGTGGACTCCCTGAAAGCTACAGGTGAAAAGAGCTCAACTGGAACATCACCAACTAAATCTACACCTTGGAAACCCAT
The DNA here is from genome assembly GCF_964204655.1 of Triturus cristatus. Lineage (NCBI taxonomy): Eukaryota > Metazoa > Chordata > Amphibia > Caudata > Salamandridae > Triturus > Triturus cristatus. The sequence continues at coordinate 1,048,221,882 of NC_140590.1, forward strand.
CAGTGGATTTGTAAAGGTTTTGTACCAGTGGGTTGTGGGAACTGACCTCAACTTTCAAGGACCATCTTGGAGCTTCCAGACCCTTGGAGTAAGTTTGAGACACGTTGGGACCCCTTCAGGAAGAAGTTCAAGAAGTTTGGAGAACTTTGGAGCACCTTTGGAAAAAAAGCTCCCTAGAGAAACCGACTCAACCTGGTCAGCCAGGCCGCTTGCCTTCAACCGCAAGCCTGCCAAGCCATCCAGGTTCGTCCCGCTAAAAGCTCTATCGCATTGACTTCCAGAGATTGACCAGGACTAGAGAAAATCTGAAGCCGGCGAACCCTCATCGGATCCGGCTACATGAGGAGCATCGAGAGACCCCGCGAGAAAAAGCTCCAGAAAAGTTTCTAAGTCTGCTCGTAGAAAAGTCGACCGGCAGCAACCACGAGAGCTAAGCTGCCTGCCTTGCATCCCGCCTGCCTGGATTCTTGGGTTGTCCCGCTGAAGCCAACTTGAAATATTTTCTAAGTCCGCTCCAGGGAAGTTCACTGGGACCTCATCACAAGGCAAGCTGGCGAACCCTCACCGGATCTGGACTGACTGGGAGCTTCGAGGGGCCTCGCGAGAAAAAGCTCCAGAAAAGTTTCTAAGTGTGAAGGTAAAAATTCTGACCGGGACCTGCCGGGAGCTGTAGTCGCTCATGGCTCCATCGCGCCCGGCCTGAAACTTTTACTTTGCCCCGGTCTATCGCGAGCAAGTATCACAGTATGGTGCTATAATCTTCTAAGTGCTATATTTTATTAAAACTTTAAAAATTCATATCTCCGGTTCCCTACATTGGATTTTTGTCATTATGGTGTCATTTTAAAGATAAAAATATTTCCTATTTTTATAAATTGGTGTTGGATTTTGTGTTGTGTCCTAATTATTTACTGAAATTGTGTTTTTAAATGCTTTACATACCTGTCTTTGAAGTTAAGCCTGTCTGCTCGCAGCCACGTTACCAAGGGTTGAGCATAGGAATAATTTTCTAAGACCTATGCTGAGTCCTACTATGTCTTAGTGGCCTTATTGCCAGTGGCAGACCTACATTTGCCCCTACCAATAACCCACTTTCCAACAGGCATGCATTAAATAAGTTTGCATCTTTTTTTAGGGGTGCTTGTGTTTTCCTGATGTTGCCGCAATCCCTGCTAACTGTCTCCATTTCTTGTTGCTGCCGTCTCTCCCGACAAGTTGCTTGTTGACCCGTCTTGTTGCTTGTTTGTTCAGTTTTTCTGGAAAAGCTCACACACACACAGAGCGCCAGCCCTCTTCTCCACCCGCACTCCTTGAGTCTTTGTAACATGATACAAAAGGCTTACCTGGTGTCTGGGGAACTTGCACCTTGGGCAGCTCCATTACGGAGGGCAGGCACCCTCATCTCTAACCCCCACCTGGCTTAGTGCTAAACAAAGAAGGTCTTGAGCTAAACTATTTCAAACCTTATATTGGGGGAGAGTGTAATGCAGATAATGTGCAAAGTCAAATCTGCAACAGACCTATGCAAAGACTGGTTCATCATCCATCCTGATGAAAGTACGTTTCTACCTAGTCTATACATTTAGCGCTGCATTACTGCATCATTCTTCACAGAAGACTACTTTACGTGCTGCAAGATTCACAGGTAACAGAAATTCCTTTTCGGTGTATTTATTTATGTGTGGCGCTCAACTAAATCCAAACTAAAGTGAGGCTTGCATCCTGGAGTTTGATTCCCTGCGCTATTGCGACAGGCTTAAATGGTGCATAACAGAGTTGAGAGGTGTCCTGCTCGTGAACACGGAAGGGAGTTATGGTCAGCCTATAAGATAAAAACAACAGTGACCCACAAAACACCATGTAGTAAGAAGAGGGAATACATTTAATAAAGGATCCCTGAATTTGAATCTAGGCATGCAATGATCTCTGCATTTTGATGATTGTTGGCCGTGGTATTTCTAGCCAGTCGGCTAGCTCAGTTGGTTGAGTGCCTGCAGCATGCATGTGTGTGTAATATGGAAGTGGCAAGTATGAATTGTACTAACACAGATGGTGCCTCCAGTTCTTGAGAGATGAGCAAAATAAGTATCATGATTTTACAAGGTAATTTTGAGAGCACTTGTTAAAGGGAATTGTCACATTTTGTGTTGTGTTTTGCTTTTTATAAAATGGTAAATTTAATTTGGGATGTCTTGTTCATGTATGCACAAAGGCATAACACCATATCAGCTGTGGGTGCTTGGGTGCTGCATCTGCCTGGGTGACACTTACCATCTGGCCATGCATTGCTGAAGCATATTGACATTGACAAAGCCAATAGCTCTTGCATTGCAGAGAGGGATTGGCTTTGCCAATACTTGTTTTAATTTACAAAGACAAAAATTGATTGGATAAAAATTAGAAAAGTAATGCAAAGGTGTTATGTTTTTTTAGTGGGGGACTGGCAGCAATTTGCCACTAATAAATAAAAATGAGGCTGTGTTTGAGGGGAAACTGAGAAGCGGTTGGGAGGGAGGATTAAACTAGAAATAAAGGTATGTGTGAGGTAGGAAGGGAAAAAAGAAAAACACAGGTGGAGAAGCACTTAAGAGTGAGAAAAACACAAGGATGAGGGGAGAATCATATGAGGGAGAGAGCAACACTGGAGTTTGTCGGAAAGAGAAGCATAAGGATGAGATAGAGCAACAGAAAGGTTTTGGAGCAAAGGGATGGGAAACATGTGAGGGAGACGACTGGAAGGCACATGCACTCTCTTGAAGTGCTTGATCAAAAAGGGAGAAAGAATTACTTCAAGTGAGCAGTGGAAGGACAGAAGCCAGTCAATCAGAAAGATGGTAAAAAGGCTTGACTCCCAGGGAGGAAAAACATAGAATAGACAAGGCGGGATAAGGAAAGCCATTGAATAAGAAGCAAGCAAAATGAGAATGACAATAAAGCCAAACAATGGTGATCAAGGGGAGGGCTGTAACTCTCTAAGTTTTTGGGAAGTGCAATAGATCTTTTGCAACCAGGCAGCTCGAGGTGTCTGGTAGGCAAGGCCTAAAAAACATTTGCAAATCTTATAGGTGTCATGGGTGAGACCTATTGGTTTTGCCAGTTTTACTTATTTTACTGTGGCCAGCCTCATACTGATGTTAAAGTCACACATAGAATGTATGCTCACCATGCTCTTCATGCCACAATACAGCACTTTCTAGAAAATAGTTTTTTAGGCACTGTGGGGAATGTGCGGGGTGGTATCTTGGGAACCACATGCTGTAATACACTTTGTCGCATGACCTGATTTCTTTGTTTTTTTAAAAACTTGTCTTGTGCACCCCACCCTAATTTAGATTTGATGTGAATTGATTTCAGTGGAAGATTGTGGTTGGTTAATAGACATACCCCTGTTGTCTGCCTGGCAGAGCTCTATACCCTTTTAAAGGGTTTTAGAACGAGGATCACCTTGTGTGTATGTATGTGGGGTTCAGTCTCTTTATCCTTAACACCTCTGCTGCGGAATCTAACCCATGCACTGTCTTATTCTACCTAGTATCCCACACCCTTGGAGAAGCATGTCACTGCAATAAAGACCGTGGAGGAAAAAACAGGTCAGTGCTGAGACATCGAAGATCTAGTCCATCTCGTTGAATGTTGCAGAAAAGAGAGCTTTGGTGGTGATTTTCTTTGAATAATGATCTCTGGGGCACACTAATGTGAGGGAAAACATCATGCATTCTTAGTAATTAATTTTGCATAGGGTGTGGATTTAAAGGTGTCTGTCACAAATAGGTCACTGATTATCCCGTACAGGACAGTAGGGTGAACAAAGGCAGACTCTAGTGGCGAGGTACTTCACTGTGAACCAGAGACTTTAGGTCCTGAAGAAGGCCACTGACCCTTAGGCATTTTGAAGATGGCCAAAACATATTGATGTTAATATAGGATAATAGGGTGAATAGTATCTTTTGTTATCATCCACTTTTGATTGAAATACTTTCAGGACATCCAATAAAAAATTGATGTGTGAGCTGTAGATAGTTTTAACAGTATGTGTATCATTTCTCTGGTTGGATTGTGTGGGATGCAAATTCTATAAATAAGAAATAAAAATAAAAAACTGCTCCAACTTGCAGTGGTAGAGCACACCTTGGACTCAATTGGGTCCACAGTGTGGAAATTCTGATGAAGCATGCCACATTTTTATGTGGGTGAGGGCCTTGAACTTCCCAGGGATAGCTCTGTCTGAGGGAAATAGAGAGGAAACTATAAATAGTCGTATGTTTTGTATGTGTATTTGATTTTTTTTAAATTTCTTTTTCAAATAGAATATGTATTTCATGATAATTGGAGATATTATTAAATTCACTAGGTAAGGTGTACCATGATTCCTACTACTAAAAATTGGCGTCCAATTAAGATTAATATTTTGATCAGACAGTCAGAAATCGGGATGCAGAATAAGGAGAAAGGAAACAGCAGCACTAGTGAGAACGGTCTACTTATTTTTTAATGGCCCCAATCAGCAGTTCATGGAGGAAATAAAGTTTACAGTCAGTCCCCCGCCCTGCATTATTTTTAAGCTTTGTTCTCAAGATCATGTCGGCTTTGAAAATTCAAGTAGTACCGATGAGATGGTAATGTTTTTGCCTTTTTTACTTTACAAAACAGCCCTCTGGGGTTCTGTTGTTTTTAACACTCCTAACGCGAACCTAGACATAGTTAGAACGTCCCAGCCTAGGTTTTGCCTGCCACACTAAGATGTAGACAGTGAAGACCTTCAGGCTCTGACCATTGAGTGAGAAGGGTCTACTGCATCCTGCCAGCCCGAGTCCAGCTAAAGACATGGGGCCAGGTGTATCAACATTTTGCCTGCTCTGTACTGTTTATTTTTTGTGCCTGTTTTTCCTCCTCCTTTCATTCCCCCTGACTGTTGTGCCCGTTTTGCCTTTTGTTCTTCGCCGGTCCCGCTTTCCCGCCCCTGTGTCCCCTGCGGCCCCGCCCGCCCGCTCCTATTCGCCCTCTCCTATTCATCCGCTCCCCCCTCCCAGCTGCTCCCCCCTCCCAGCTGCTCCCCCCTCCCAGCTGCTCCTCCCTCCCACCTGCTCCTCCCTCCCACCTGCCCCTCCCTCCCACCTCCCCTTCTTAAGGCGGACGGTGCGCGGCTGCGCCGCTAGCGTGCCTAAGGCAAGCCCGTCTGCGCCCGTCCGGGCTTGGACCACGCCCAGCACCCCTGGCCCCCGCGATTGCCACGGCGCCCGTCTCTGCTACGACTCCAGCACCCTCCATGCACTTAATGCCGGACGATCACGCACCTGCTGACTGGCCGCCCGAAGCGTACCCAAACAGCAGCTTCACCAGCATCCGGCCCGCCAACTCACCTACCAAAGAACCCAACTTCCTCAGATGCATTCTTCTCAACACCCTCTTCGCCCGCAAATACATCGCTGAACTCTGGGACCTACTCGACTCCAACACCCCAGACGTCGCCTTCCTGACGGAGACCTGGCTGAACCCCTCCTCGGCACCCAACATCGCCATAGCCATCCCGGAAGGCTACAAGATCACCCACAGGGACCGCACCAACGGAGTAGGAGGAGGAATCGCCATCATCCACAGGAACACTCTCAAAGTCTCGACAAACACTGACGATACCCTCCGCACTGCCGAACACCTGCACTTCCAGATCCCCACCGACCCCAACACCACCCTCAGAGGAACCCTCGTCTACAGACCCCCCGGACCCCGACCACAATTCAGCGACTCTATCGCTGACTTCGTCAGCACACACGCCCTCGCCTCCACGGACTACATCCTCCTCGGGGACCTGAACTTCCACCTCGAGAACAACAACGACACCAACTCCACCACCCTCATCGACAACCTCGCCAACCTCAGACTCTGACAACTCGTCACAACACCCACCCACTTCGCCGGCCACACGCTTGACCCCATCTTCTCCGCAAGCCCCCATGTCTCCTTCAACCACACCACCGAACTCCACTGGACCGACCACCGGTGCATCCACTTCACCTTCCGGAAACCCGCCACGCACCACCACACCCAACAGATGCCCCGCCGCTGCTGGAGCAAAGTCACTGAAGACCAGCTATCCACCACCCTCGCCCAGAGCCCACCCGCAGACCCCACCGATCCTGCCGCCGCCGCCCGCAACCTCAGTCAGTGGATCGACGACTGCGCCAACCCCCTCGCCCCGCTCAAGAAACCCTCCAACAGCCACGCCAGCAAGAAAGCCAGCTGGTTCACTGAAGGCCTCTAAGCAAACCTGCCGAAAGCTAGAGAAGAACTGGCTCCGTGAATGAACACCGGACAGCTACGCAGCCCACAAGAACGCCACCCGCAGACACCACCATTTCATCAGAGCCGCCAAAAGGGCCTCCTTCAAAAACCACCTAGAGAACAATGCACACAACAGCAAAGAGCTCTTCAACATCGTGAAGGAACTCTCCAACCCCAGCTCCAACACCAATGACATCCCACCTTCGCAAGACCTGTGCGACTCACTGGCCACCTTCTTCCACCACAAGATAGCAGACATCCACGACAGCTTCAACGACATGACTGCCACAGCAACCACTGAGACCCCCTCCCCCACGCCCACCAACCACCTACTCTCCTGGAGCAACATTAACGACGACAACACCATCAAGATCATGAACACCATCCACTCCGGATCCCCGTCAGACCCATGCCCACACCACATCTTCAACAAAGCCAGCACCACTATCGCACCCCATCTCCGGAAAACCATCAACATCTCCTTCGAGACAGCAACCTTCCCGGAGAGCTCGAAGCACGCCGAGATCAACGCCTTACTCAAGAAACCCAAGGCGGACCCCAAGGACCTCAAGAACTTCCGGCCCATCTCCCTGCTCCGGTTCCCGGCGAAGGTCATCGAGAAGGCCGTCAACAAACAACTGACCAGCTACCTCGAAGAGAACAGCATCCTGGACCCGTCGCAGTCCGGGTTCCGCAGCAACCACAGCACCGAAACTGCCCTCATCGCCTCCACCGATAACATCAGGACCCTGCTAAACAACGGAGAAACAGCGGCCCTCATCCTCCTGGACCTGTCAGCCGCCTTCGACACGGTCTGCTACCGCACACTACGAACACGCCTCCACGACGCCGGGATCCAAGAGAGGGCCCTGGACTGGACCACCTCCTTCCTCTCCGACAGAACACAGAGCGTCCGCCTCTCTCCCTTCCGCTCCGAAGCCACCGAGATCATCTGCGGCGTACCCCAGGGCTCATCCCTCAGCCCAACGCTGTTCAACCTCTGCATGGCACCATTCGCCCACGTCGCCCGACTGCATGACTTCAACATCATCTCTTACGCCGACGACACCCAGCTGATCCTCTCCCTCACCAAGGACCCCCACACCGCAAAAAACAATCTCCACAAAGGAATGAAGGCCGTCGCCGAATGGATGAGGAACAGCCGACTGAAGCTGAACTCGGACAAGACAGAGGTCCTCATCCACGGATCCACCGCCTCGGCCTGGGACGACTCCTGGTGGCCGACTGCACTGGCAACAGCTCCAACACCCACCGACCACGCACGCAACCTAGGGGTCATCCTCGACCCCACCCTCTCCATGACGAAGCAGGTCAACGCCGTCTCTTCCTCCTGCTTCAACACCCTCCGCATGCTCCGCAGGATCTACAAGTGGATCCCCACTGAAACGAGAAGGACGGTCACCCAGGCCCTCGTCAGCAGCAGACTGGACTACGGAAATGCCCTCTATGCAGGAGCATCGGCCAAACTCCTGAAACGGCTCCAACGCATCCAGAATGCATCCGCACGCCTGATCCTCGACATCCCTCGCCATAGTGTGATACCCCACCTGAGAGACCTGCACTGGCTGCCCGTCAACAAGAGGATAACCTTCAAGCTCCTCACCCGTGCACACAAGGCACTCCACAACACCGGACCAGCGTACCTCAACAGCCGACTCAGCTTCTACACCCCCCACCCGCTAGCTCCGCTCCGCCGGCCACGCCCTCGCCACTGTCCCCCGCATCCGAAGAGTGACCGCCGGCGGCAGATCATTCTCCCACCTCGCCGCCAAGACATGGAACACCCTCCCCATCCGCCTACGGCAGACCAAAGACCTACTGACCTTCAGAAGACTCCTCAAGACCTGGCTTTTCGAACAGTAGCAGCATTCCCCACCCCTAGCGCCTTGAGACCCTCATGGGTAAGTAGTGCGCTTTACAAATGCTATGATTGATTGATTGATTGATGTATCAACATTAGGAACTGTGATTTCCAAATTGTGATTCCTATCGAATTGCAGTTAGGAAATTGCAATTCCTAATTATGGCATCTTTATTTTTAAAATAACGATTGGTAGTGTGTCGCAAATCGACATACCTCATAAATATTAATGAGGTAGGTCGCAGTTTGGGGACTACTTTCCCTATGTTTAAAATCTTACCCTTTCATTTTTGAAGGAGCCACCAGCTCGCCAAACACTGCATTGCGACCATCGCTCCTGATTGCAGTGTTCTGAATCCTGTACGTGCACTGCTGACTGACGCTACCTTGGAGAATGGCTTTCTCAACCATTGCAAGATGATTGCCCATGTGCCACGTGGGCAGCCATCACGCAAGTCAAAATATCCACCTGTTCCTGAGCATATGCACTCATGCGTTTGTTCACATGAGCGGCATGAGGAAATTATTTTGTAATAAAGTTTTACAAACATTTCAGATTCATTGGAGCAAAACTTAACTTCCTCTGCAACTAAAGCAAATTTTCTTCAGGAAATTGCTAAAAGCACACTTGTTCTGTTAAAGGTACGGGTGGCTCTGCTCAAAACAGGGAACCTTTCTTGATAACACGTTAAAACTAATCAAATCAAATAGATTTACATAACATAAAGCATTGAATAGGCCAGTACATCTGTGGCCAATGCCAGGCCTTTTGGGAAAGCCAATGCTTGTTAGTTTGTGTCCTTCATGGGTGATATAATCCATTTAGTCTATAAAGTATCTGCTGTCAGGAATTGTGTAAACTTCACCGTACCAGTCAAATAATAATTTCTCCGTGCCTGGGCTTACCATAGGACTTATTGACCAACTATTTTCGAAATCACAGAGGTTTTGATGGAAGATGGGATTTGCGAGATCTTGAAAGTTGATGTCATGGACCATCTTTGCTCTTCTTTTGTTAGTCTGAAAAGGGAATAGGGACATAGAACAAAGACTCCAGAATCTATTCTAGTAATCCACGTGTCTGCCTTTTAAGAAAATGTTTTATCCACTGATTCCTAGCTATACATCTACTGCCCTCCTTGGACAGAACTCTGAAATAATGTAATAAAAAAATGTTTAAATAAAATGGTCTTGTGCACACCCTTTGACTCACTAGCATGACTTTCAATGTCATGTTGCAGACCTATGCCATTCTGTTTCACTTTGGTGGGATGCCTTGCTGTAATGATGCAGTTTGATAGATCTGGAAGAAAAGTGCATGCTTAATTTTCAAGTGAAGGTCACTCCCACCTTACAGCATATAAGTCCCACATAATGCCCTCATAATGAGTGTCCTAATGTTATGGGCAGTCGTACCCGTGGAATCACACATTTGTCCACAATAGCCCTATATAAGATGAGGAATAACAGTGTATATGCAGTGAATCCCTGATATGAACCCGCGATTCTGGGCATTTTCAAGTATTATGAGTGGATTTATTCCCAGTAAAATATGCACGATTAATTTACCAGGAAAATTGGGTACAGGAACCAGGCACCATTTACAATTGTGCACACATTCCGTCCTATTTGTATTACTGGGTTTCTTGGAATGAGGGATTTACAATTTCCTGGAAATGAGGACATTCCTTGGAAAGGTTTTTTAAAGTACCTTTTAAACAAAAAACTTTTTTAACCATTTTGCAGCTGAATTTAAAGGGAAAGTTTTAAGATTTTGCCCAGGCAGAATTGCCTTGGTAGAATTTGTAATGCTGTCAGATTCAGGACCATTCCCACGGAGAATAGACACAAGCCAATGAGGACCAACTTAAGATTTGAGTGTATAAACGTGTAACAATTTAAATGGTATGTACATATGTAATTGATAGAGCATTGGGCCTTACAATGTAATCTCAGTCAAGTCGTCAAAGAATTTTCCCCAATGGTCGTATGGACCTTTGTTAGCTGACGTGAAGCATTGAAAGGTAGGGAAAAAACACTTCTAACTTTTGAAGCCAATGTAACTCCACAATAAGGACCAGGAATCGCCAAATATAGTTGAGGTTTTATTTTACAATAATGATCAATCCAGTATATAAGGAAATCAAAAATAAGTTCAGTAAATGCAGCAATACAATCTGGAAGCTGAAATATCTCCATGGGTTAAGGCGTGATAGAATGGCATAACCAATTGTGATAATCATAATTGTGTAAACGCAGATTAAAGCAAGCACGAGTTCCATAAAGAAGCTTCCCTTCTCTTTTCTAAACGTAGGTCAAATATAGAGTCATCTGTCAAGGGTCTAAAAAATGGGATCGTAGAAGGTGTTGTCTTTATCACACTCCAATAGAAGTCTTGGACGAAGGAAATAAGTGTTTAGCATAAAACTTCACACTTGCAAGAATAGTGCAAGCAGAGAGGTCTGTTCCTTTCCAAGTCTAAAGGAAATCTCTCCTAACTCTAACTGTGAGAACACCAATTTAAAAGTAACAGTAGATTCAGAAACGTTCTTATTTCCTTCACACCACCAGGAACCAATCAAGTCGCTACTTGAGTGCATCTACAACATTGCTTCAGGTTCACATCGCATCAAACTGAAACTTCGGTTCCCAACCTTGAACATCTTGCTATCCTGGTACATGATGACCAGAAGGCCTCTTTCGACCATTATTTTCCCACATTCATTGTCATGTTTCACTCCAGGCTTCTCAATCAGCAGTCTAATACAGACAATAAGCCTTTCTCTAGGTAACGAAAATCATGACACTAAACCTGCAAGGAAAAGGGAAAATATGCTAGCAAAGCAAAATGTATTTCAACTGAGGCTTGTAGTCAGTCTAACTTTAGTTAAGCATATAATATGCACTTAGAATACATGGTTGTACATGCACACATGTCACTTGAGAAATAAATGTAAAACGTGAGTAAAAGAGTACATGCTTACATATGCAAATACAATTTGAAGAGTACGTGTAAAACGTGACTAAGAATACATGACTTCATTGTTTTAAGCTGAGCGTTAGTGCACGTTTATAAATCTCTATTCTCTACAGTGAATACATTCATTAATGCGTTAAAATGCTTCACACATGTTAATAAAGTTAAGGCACATAGTGGATTTAATGTCCAATGTACATATATAAATGCATTTCTGTGACATGTAAGGGCTGAGTCTAAATTGCACTGCTCTACATTTAATGTCGGCATCATTATGGTCTAACACAACATTAGTACATTGATGTGCGCTGGGAATAATTTGGCTGCAAGCCTGTAAATTCAGTGGGTTTTTTTTGTTTTTTGAGTCCCACGGTTCTGGCGGTGACGGACAATTTTACTGTTTTCACATATAGCCAGTTGCATCCTGGCTCTTAGTTTTAAGAAATGTACTTGCATGAGCCTCTCCTTTATCCACAAAATCATCTTTCGTTTTCCTCCTGCCGTGCACTCTTGGGCAAAGCTTCTGCTTATTTTTAGGTAATGGCCCACTTGATGTCAAACCAAGAAGAGACTTCAGAACTGGTCCACAATTGCTCCTCTGTTGCAGGCGTCAGACGTGGGTTTCTGAAAGCACCATGCCCTTTTTAGTATCCTGGTGTCGCACATAAATGAAGACCTGGATGATTAAGCTCTCCATGTAGGACTCTGCTTTTTGGCTTCCGTATTCAGAAATTCAGACTCTCCTTTTCGCTTATCTGACTATCACATTGTTGTTTTTTGAAACTTCCAATGTCTTTGCTATTGCTCCCAACTTCTTCGGCCAGTACGTATTAGCTGCCTCTCAGTACAAACTATTTTCTGTGCCAAGTCGCAATGTACGCCGTACTTCACCATGTACTTGGAATGGGCTTTGGCTCAGCCCCTTGGTCATGACTGCATGGCTTTCTTGTCTGTCCCAGTTCCCTGCTCGTTATTGCATGGTGTTCCTCCCTATTCTTGTTGTGTATCCCTCTTTATGTTCAAACTTGTTCCAAGGGCTGTCCTTATTCTCTTTAGGTTTTTCTCTTTCAGCCCTCCAGGGGGAGTGTATTTTTTTTTTTGCTGTCTTTCCCCCAAGCGCTGCTGCCCTTTCAAATCCCTGTGCTCCCGTGCTCTTAGTGAGTGGTTTTTTTTTGGTGTGGGGGGGGGAGCAAACTCGAATGTATCAGAGCGCTTTACGTGAGCATTAGTTGTGTTACAAGCGGACATATTCTTTTTGTTAGGCACGGGGAGATCACGTGATTAGCCTAGAATCAAAGGATGTTGAGTCCTTGCCAAGACTCGAACCCAGTTCCCCAGATTCGAGGTCGACTGCTCTAGCCATTAGGCCACATCCTCCGCCAACAACAGGAGTGTCTTTCCTAATCCCTCTTGTATCATCTGTAAAAGCACAGCAACTTTGATATTTTTCCAGGTTTTACTATAGATCAGACTCTGTGTTGGTTTCCTCTCATTTCCTGCCTTCCACGTGTTGCACAGACTCCCAGGCTTTGGCACACAAATGCAGCATTAGTGGGGCTGGGGAGAGCTGGGTGTATGCACTCAGCCGGCATCTAAGGCGGGTTCAGAGGGATATGGTAGGAACTGTCACCTCTCTCAAAGGGTAACAGTAACACATCTGCTGCCTGGGCTGCTGCAGATTACACATCGCCAGTGTCTAGTTGTGTCGAAACTAAATGGCAATCGTTTTGCCTTAAATTCTGACACTTCCCCCGGCAGCAGTTATGTTAAGTCCTCTGCTACTTTTAAGCAGGGTCACAGGCAACAACAGGCTTTTTAAATTCTGTTCAGAGATCCCTGTGCAAATTTTAAAAAACACACAATGGTGAGACCTATTGGGTTTGCCAATGTTTGTTCTGGTTCTGCCTCTTACTATGTATGTGACGTGTCGCGTGCCTCCTGCAAGTGTCGGCCCCCCTCCGAGCCCCTCTCTGAGCCCGGAACGTGCGTCTGCGTTGTGCCGCTCTCCATCTGCCACGAGGATCACGTCTGCTCATAACTAATCGCAGCAATAAGGCGGCCTTTCATGCTTTTTAATTTTGTTCAACGACACGCGGAATTAATTGCCAATGGATGCAATGTTTACTCTTTCCATTGGACTGTGGCACTTTGCGTCCCTCGTGTTTTCTTGCTTCCATTAAGAAACATTTGCTTCAAATGCAAACATTGGCCCCAGCGGTACACTGTGTGTGTGTGTGTGTGTGCACAGACCCAACCTTTACAGGTGATTGGAAATGGAATGCGCCGGCTGCCCCTGTCACAGGAACGCCGCGCTCGCGTTCATCCTGTTCTGCTCCGCATGCCTGGAAATGTGTGCTTGAGCGAGTCTGTGCTATGAGGTTGTCATCATTGGACCGCAGTGTTTACTTCCAGAAACTATGACCTTCTGTCCGTTTGTTTCTTGCCCTTTGACCGTGGTATACATTAGGCGCCATGTTTCTTTACGCTCACGGGCACTCACCCCCCCCCCCCCCCCCCCAATTAGCATCCATTAGTTTGCCTAATGTCCCCTTTCTGTGGCGCTGCTGGTTCACCTTTTTGCTATCTACCCCGGTTGCTACGTAACTGTTGCTAAACCTATATTTAGTAACTGTGTGTAACTCCTTACGTTTAGCCGTTTCTGATCGAGGTTAGAGGATTCTTTTAAAAAAAAAATTATGAGGTTTTGCAGTTTTTAAGTGCGTTTCTGGTAAATCTTGCAGCAGTCGTCCGACCGCACAACCCCCTCATTCAACCACTGTCTCCTGAGCGATGTGACATCCTCAAGCACCAAGGTGCAGGGCCAGGCTGCCCCCGCGGCGCTGGTACGTCCCTGCGCCGCTTCCCTCTGGTGTATGTCTCGCTCTTGCCTCCGGTCCCTGCCCTTGTACTGGTGGCCACATCGATCTGGAAACAAGATGCTGTATGTTAATGCACACCACATCCATGGCATCATGGCGTTAACCTCAGAACTTGGATTTTCTTAATGGGTATAATTGTACATAGCCTCCTTCCCCCAGTTCTTGCAAACTGAGGTTCGCCTCTTGCTATCGTTATAATTTACTTATCATGAACAAAATAAACAAATTACAGTAAAACGCAGGCCTCTGGTCTTTAGACATAGATTCTGCAATGTCCCAGGGAAATGAGATACCACCCTTGTATTTTTTCTGCATTCTAATACAGACAGTGCCTGCATAACTCGGTAAGCTGGTTTGGCAGTTATCACTTTTTATACAAAACATGCTTTTCACATAATGGGACTGTAGGTGCCAGCACAGACAGGACCAGGCACATGGTGTTTGGGCTGCACGCTCAGTAGAGGCAGGTTAGTCCTGCACGGGCCTTCCTGTGGGCAGCTGTTTGGGTGTTGTGGTTTGGCCTGCTCCACAGGCCTCCGCTCCCTGGCCTTAAGATCACCTCATCCCAAAATGGCACTGTCTTGCGAGGCTGTATTGTATGTCTTTTTTGCTGCTTCTACCACATTTACAGCATGGGCTGCGTGCTTCAGCTCTGCAACAGCGCTCACTCCCCGAGTCATTGTGGTTTCAATGGCTGGACTTGTTTCCTAGTCCTCTGGAGGCTTCAGAGGTGTTGGGGTCATACCTTCTGCATGGACGCTGACCTGAGTTACGTCAGGTCTGGCCCATTTCTTGGTCCCCTCACTGTTCAGGACCCCTTTGGCCCTGGCAACTGACTGCCCAGTCACAGGGTGACCTCCTCCTTTCTACACAGCGAGTGGTTTGATCAAAGGTCTGTTCCGGAGATCGCTAATAAGTGGGAAATAAAGTTAGATTCGATGGGCGTGCTAGGTTTATTTTGTACAAGGTCAACACCCGTCTGTTTATATCAGGATGTACAGATGTGCACAGCGCTGGTGTCTCCCATCTCTTGGGCATCAAACGAGTGGATTCGGCACCTCTGGAAATGTGCTGCGTTTCCACGCAGTGGGACTCTGAGCTGGCAGAATGGCAGCAGTCACTCAAGGGGCCTGTACTAGCACTGCCTGCAAATATGCTAATGTTCCTGATTTATAATGGAGACTGACACTTTTTTTTTTAGCATATACGTTATGTACATATTTGTTCGCTTCTATATGACTTGTTCTTCCTTGGACCTCTGTTTTGGCATGAGTGTCTGTTTTATCTTAGCCAGCTGGGGTGGATCCCTTATTCCAGCTTCCCTCTGCTGCATGTCGCAGCTGTGCCCTGCTGCATTTTCAGCGAGGTCCTGATTGTGGCGTAGTGGTAGGAGTCTCTGTTTTTCTAATACAGAATATTTATTTAAATTATTGCCAAATATCACTCGCTTTTGCTGCAGCAGTGTTGTAAGAACACGATTAATGTTTGGCAAACCTCTGCTATTCTAGTTTTTCCCAATCTTGTTCATGTTGGTGGAATTCACTATCTGATTGTATCTTCCTGTTCGACCCTACGTGATGCAAGAGGTATTCTTGCTTGTATATACGTGCTAAAATAAAATCTAGGGAATATATTTTCCCCATTCACGTATACTGAAGCAAAGGCAAGTTAAGGCAGGAGACACCTAAAATAAAGCCATTTGTGGCTTCAAAAATGTTAAGTGAACTTGTCACAATGTATACTTGCATCACGCCATTGGTGCCCTTGCTGTTGCACATTGATTTTCGGCAGAGGTTCTATGAACTATACTGGGCATCCTGTGGCCGCCACGCTTTATTAGCACACAGATATCTAAGCTACCTGTAGAAGTCCCCGTGCCTTTTCCGGCACGATCATGCTTGTGGATTCTGCCCGCTCCTAGGCTGTAGCTCCCTTGCATGCCTATGGGCTGTGAAGTCTGGTACTCTCTTCTCTTCGGCATCACCTGGTCTTTATTCCAACTAGGTCGATTTTCCAAGAACTTGTACCACAGTTGCCTTGCGTGGGAGCCTCACTGCTGTCACTGCCAGGGTGATCTCAGATTGAGATCCATGGAGGTCTGTTTGCCGATGGGTCTGATCTACTGCTGGTCTCATCGTCAACTAGGTGCTGTTCCACGATTTCAAGGTCTGCAGTGTGGTCGTGTACTCGTCCATGCTCCCCCGATCCCAATTTGTGACCTCTGCCTGTCTTACCTGGGCCATGCCAGTCACCATCTCCCTTGCTTTCTTCTAGAGTGCCTCTTTTTCCGATGAAGGGGTTCTCAGGGTGGTGAGGTTGGCTTCCGGTCTCCATCCTCTTGCTGCCTCTATAGAGTGATGATGTTTGATTCCGCTTTAGGGGACATCAATGTCTGTCCTGGGACAGAACAAAGGTCTCGTCTGCTGCTTCATCAGTTGCCTTCATGTTTTTTAGGTCTCACCTGACCCAGTGCATGTGCTGGACTGGCAAGACTTTTTGTGAGGGCTCAAAAAATGCTACCATGGCGAGCCTAGAGCTACAGTGCATGTGCGCGGGCGCTCACTTAGGAGCAGAGGCTGGCAAACTTCGTCATGCTCATTAAGCGCCTGTGATCACTTTCACTTTCGCCCACGATCACTTTCACGGTACCCCTTTGATGTTCTCGTTCAAAGAACATCAAACATCAAAGAACATGTTGTGTTAATGCTTTGCTGCGCCTGTTTGACTTACAATGTGCTTTCTCTTTCCACAAACTCGATGTTTGTGTTCCTTTATTTTGAGATGCTTTTATGTTTTGTGACTTAAAGAACATTAAGGAAATGTTACTGTGAAACTGGACAACGTTCACAGTGTTTATTTCTGATCGCAGCGGCTGCTTCATGTCCATTGCACCATTCAGGGAGTCCTTTCATTGGCGCTTTCATGAGAACATGAGGAGGAATCCGGAAACTTTTGGCACATTCTCTTTAAAAGCACAGCATGTTTGCGACTGGTTAATCGATAAGACCTATGTAGTGCTTTAGATCTCAAAGCGCTATGATGGGTGCAGCAGTTACAACTCATGAAATATGGGGTGCAACTCACAAGGAGGGGGCAGGTTTGAGTGCACATTGGCTGCAATCAAACTCTTAAGATGATGGGCTGTGTTTATCCATTATCAGCACTCAGCCTTCGCTAAGTGATCTTGTTTGTTTTGTTGTTGTGTTAATGCTTTGCTGTGCCTGTTTGACTTACAACGTGCTTTCTCTTTCCACAAACTCGATGTTTGTGTTCCTTTATTTTGAGATGCTTTTAGTATTACTGTCACACACACAACCACACACACACAACCACACACAACCCCACACATAACCACACAACCACACACACAACCACACACACAACCACACACACACCACACACACAACCACACACAACCACACCCAACCACACATCCACACACACACCCACAACTGCACCCAAACACACAACCACACACACACACAACCACATACACAACCACACACACACAATTATTATATATTATTATTATTAAATTTATAAGGCGCGACAGCTACCCAAAAAGGGTTTCCCGGCCCCAAGACGGCAGTGAAACAGACTAATGAGGTACACGGGAAAGATTATTGGTCGAAAAGCCAGGTCTTTATGGATCTTCGGAAACAGGAATAGTTAGTTTCTTTGTGAATGGTGAGTGGCAAGGAGTTCCAGAGGGAAGGGCCAAGGTAGGAAAAGGATCTGCCACCCATCCTGGCAAGACGAAAGCGAGGGATCGTGAATTTCTCCTGCGTGGAGGAGCGAAGGTGACGTATGGGAATGTAAGGGCTAACAAGAGAACGCAGATACGGAGGCGCTAAGCCCTGTCTTATCTTAAACATAAAACTTAATGCTTTAAATTTTATGCGACTAGCCACTCCGAGCCAGTGCAAATCACGAATGTAACCAGAAATGTGCGAACTTCTAGGAATTTTACATAGAAGTCTAACTGCAGCATTTTGCACAAGCTGCAGCTTACGGGTTACAGTCTTATTTGCACCAAGTAACAAGATGTTTCCGTAGTCCAGCCTTGAGGTTATGAGGGCATGGATCACGATTTTTTGAGTGGTAGGGGGTAGCATCCAAATGATTTTACGCAGCCATCTCAGGATGGCAAAACATGTTGCTGCGACCCTGACGGCCTGTTGGTGCCAAGACAGAGTGTCGTCAATGTAGACGCCCAGGTTACGCACATGACTAGAGGGTGTCGGTGGGGTACCCATCTCAGTAGGCCAATGAGAGGGACCCCAAAGGTCTTTCTCCTTACCAAGTATTAGAACCTCTGTCTTGTCACCATTAAGTTTAAGATGGTGTTTAGCCATCCATGCGGCGATATTAGTCAGGCCATGTTGAAGGTTAGGTGTTGAATGGGAATCCGAGGCAGAGAGGGAGAAGATGATTTGTGAATCATCTGCATAGGAAAAAAGAGTGAGGCCAGCTTGATCGGCTTTATCTGCAAGAGGTCTTACATAAAGATTAAAAAGCAGAGGACTAAGTATTGAGCCCTGAGGGACCCCATGGGGGAAGAGTGAGTGTCAGAGTTGTTAGTGGCTGAGAAAATTTGGAAAGTACGACCACTCAGAAAAGAGATGATCCAATCAAGAGCAGAGCCTGCTAGGCCCAAAGATTTTAAGGTTTTAATAAGTGTAGAATGTAGTATGGTGTCGAACGCTGCGCTGAGGTCGAGTGAAACAAGCGCCATTGTTTCTCCACAGTCAAGATGGTGGCGGATCTTCTCTGTGACGCCTAGGAGGGTAGTTTCCGTGGAGAAGTTGGGCCTAAAGCCGGATTGGGAAGGATGAAAGATATTATTTTGTTCGACGAAATGGGCAAAATGAGAGTGAATGTGTTTCTCTAAAATCTTGGGAAAAAATGGCAAAAGTGAAATTGGGCGGTAGTTGGACAGAATGAGGGGATCAGCAGATGGCTTTTTCAATAAAGGAGTCACCATAGCATGCTTCCAAAGAGTTGGAACTACGGATTCACTGAGAGATGCATTAAGAACATTCAGGACAATATGCATATGGGAAGACTCTAACTGTTGAAGAATAGAGGGAGGTAGAGGGTCGTTGGGTGAACCGGATTTTATTTCTGTTAGAATTAGATTGAGGGATTCCATATTCAAAAGGGGCCAGGTGTCAAGACAAGGAGCCATAGTAGTAGGCGCAATCGGTGACCCGATAGTAGGCTGTTCCTGGGTATCTTGATGCAAGGAGTTCTGAGCAGTAGTAAAAAATGGTATAGTAGAAAGGCTGCTATCAGATTGGGAATTCTCAATAGCAAGGTGGATTTTCTCAATCTTTTGTTAAAAAAATTGAGCAAGATCCTCGCATTGGTCACTTCCCAAAGGGGGAGGAACAGCTAAGTTTTCAGATCCGGCGAGCTTTTTGACCATGCTAAAAAGTGTCTTAGAACAGTTTGTAGCCGAGGTGATAGAGTTTGAAACAAATATAGCCTTGGTTGATTTACATAATTTGTGATGGAGTTTTTTTGCTTCAATGTATGCTGTCTTAAGTTCTGGCAGATAGTCTCTCCTCCATTTGCGTTCTAGAGACTTACATTTAGACTTTTCAATTTTTAAAATATCATTGAACCAAGGTGCCGGAGGACGATGGTTAGTGAATTTTTTCTGAGTGGGAGGGAGGCAGGAGTCAATGGCATTTGAAATCCAGTTATGAACATTATTGGAAAATGATTCAATATTAGAATCTGGTAAAGGACTATTCAAACGTAGGGCGTCGTTAAAAGCATTCATGTCAAGTTTTTTCCAATCTCTTTTGGTGGTCTTCAAAGAATGAGATAGAGATATGGATGAAGAGGGAGCTTGGATAGTGAATGATAATAGAAAGTGGTCAGACCAATGAATGGGTAGCGCTGGGTCACAATGAAGACTAGGAAGGTTGGAAAAGATGGGGTCGAGGAGATGACCAGCTTTATGAGTAGGACCTGAGTTACATAGAAAGATATTCATAGCGGCAAGATCAGAAATAAAATTGCTACAGGTGACATTGGCAAGATTTTCTAAATGCAAGTTAAAATCGCCGAGCATTGAAAAGTTGTTAGCATTCATGATCAGAGGGGTGAGGTAGTCCGGAAAAGATGTGGCCCAAGAGTTAGGCGGTCCAGGAGGACGATAAATAAGAAGGCCAGAAAAAGTAAAATGGGGGGTAAGGTTAAGCTTGAATAAGGCGGCTTCACATTGAGGAATGTCTACCGTAGTAAATTTACATTGAAAATTAGTTTTGTGGATAATGGCGATGCCGCCACCTGGGGAAGTCAATCTATCTTTTCTAGAAATAACATAATTGGAAGGTAAGGCTGCTGCGACATCTGGATCTGAGCTATCATGGAGCCAGGTCTCCGTGAGGAATAAGGCATCAGGCTTGACATCATAAAGGAGGTCAAAGATGTCGAGTTGATGTTTTGGAAGAGAGCGACAATTCACACTAAGGACGGAGAAGGCTGTCATAGTATTCCTGCGCGCGGAGCAACCAGTAACAGAGAAATAGCGTCCGGGACAGATATCTATTGTATCGTTCATCACTGAGCAGCAGGTGCAGTCAGGTTTCTTAGTAGTACGAAGGGCTAGCAATTGTTCTGAGGTAAAAGTTCGTTTTTTCGGTGCGTGCAAGGGGTGAGGGCCAGGGTTTATGGCCCTTGGTCCCGGTCGGGCGCAGACGGGCTTGCCTTTGGCGCGCCTTCGGCGCGCCCGCTGCACGTGTCCGCTGCGCGAAGTAGCTGCCATGCAAATAAGCCCTTAGTCAGGTGACCGAGGTCACGTGATGTGCCCCGCCTCCCCTCGCCTCTAGCCCGGAAATGGAAGAAATGTCACCGCGATCTCCCTCCACAACAACCGGGAGCACCCGTGGTGGAACGGGGAGGATGCTGTATAAGAGGGGCATCAGAGGTAGAGAGGTAGGTAAAAAATAGCGTTATGTATAAAGATAGAGTGCAAATTTCTATGTTAAGAGGCAGAGATTCTATCAGTGCAAACAGCAAAAATACAGTACATAATTGATTAAAAATTTAGATTCGTATTTAAAAATGCGGTACCAGCAGAAAGTCTGTCAGTTGAGGCTAGATTCACAATGTGCGTACACACAACCCCCCCCCCCACACACACACACAACCCCCCACACACAACCACACAACCACACACAAACACACAACCACACACACACAAACACACAACCACAAACACACAACCACACACACACAACCCCACACACACACACACAAACACAAACACACAACCACAAACACACAACCACAAACACAAAACCACTCACAACCACACACACACAACCACTCACACACAACCACTCACAACCACACACAACCACACAAACACACAGAATCACACACACAAACAACCACACACACACAACCACGCACACAACCACACACCCACCCACCCACAACTGCACACACAACCACAACCACACACACAACCCCCCACACACACACCCCCCCCCACACACACAACCCCCCCCCCACACACACACACAACCACACACACACACAACCACACACACACAACCACACACACACAACCACACACACACAACCACACACACACACAACCACACACACACACACAACCACACACACACACACAACCACACACACACACACAACCACACACACACACACACACAACCACACACACACAACCACACACACACACAACCACACACACACACACACACACAACCACACACACACACACACACAACCACACACACACACACACACAACCACACACACACACACACACACACACACACACAACCACACACACACACAACCACACACACACACAACCACACACACACACAACCACACACACACAACCACACACACACAACCAACCACACACACACAACCACGCACACACACACAACCACGCACACACACACAACCACACACAACCACAAACCACACACACACACACACACACACACACAACCACACACACACAACCACACCAAGCATTGGCATAGCCAATAGGTCTCACCTTTGGGACCTTATAAGTGTTTACCCACGCAACAGTTGATGTGGTTGCACCAAGGATATTGTGCTGCGTAACTAAATAGTTAGAAGGTCCCAAAAGCGAGACCTATTGGCTATGCCAATGCTTGTTATAACTTGTATTGCCCTCCTTGGGTCATCACACCCCAGCAGGCTCAATGACATATAGAGTGACGCTACAGATACTGATATCGCCGGGACTGATGTCTCAGCCCCATGATACCCCTCACTTTATTATCAATCAGCGTATTTATCGAGTCTAATGTAACCCGTTGCTGTGTGCGTTAGATGTGAATGTAAATGTGTATATATAGTTTATATTCATATCTAAACCACACATTCACTCTGTATACTTGTAATGTCTATAACTGCAAGCAAGTGAATGTTTTAAAACGTACATGAATTTACATTTAAAGGGTAAAGAGTGAGTTAACAAATACATAGTCATTTGCTTAGTGGGAAATAATTAAGGTGCACACCTGCCGTGCAATTAAACATTAAAGCAGTATATTTATTACTCTATTTAAGAGCTCCGCACTCCTAAAACGTTATCATTCACATTTCAGACTGATAAACTGAATAGCAGCGATGAGTAATAAAGCTGAATCTAATTATTTCTAACACATTTAAAAATGCTCCATGAGGTGTGTGATCATGGTCTGTATTAATTAACACTCAGAAGTAACCTAACAGTAGGCACAATATAGTTAAAAAATACGCGCTGTTTTACGATTCATTCTACTTTTGGTAAATAAAGTACGTCAACAAATAAAAGATAATTGAGCTTAGATATTAAATGTCTCAAAGCGACCATCTGTGTACAGAAATCACCATTCTTTGTAGTTAGCTGCTTCAAAAGGGGTCTGTGAGGAAGGCTAAAGGTACACTATTACTTGTAAACAGCGACCCGACAGAGACTCGGAACGCACCTGGTTGCGAATCCCCATAACCAACCAAACGTACTTTGTAGTTCGTTTTTAATTTTGTTAGTTTTTATTCAGCAACAAAGAGATATTTTGTTGTTACTGCATTTATATCCTGCAGTTAAATGTTTGCAGTTCCCTTTGCAGGGAAAAGCTCCAACAATCTTTCTAATAAGAGCAAAGATGCTGCCAGGAGGATAAGACGCCTTGTGACTCCACGCTGTTGGTGCGGTCGAGTCTGCTTGAGCACATGGACCTAACTTCCTATCAACCTTAATTCTGCTCTCAAAATAGTGGACTGTCATCAGAGAGGGAAACACATCATCCTCGTACCTACGCTAGGGATAATAGTCTGTTCTGTGCCTAAAGAAAACTAGGTTTTTAAACTGTAGAGTTCTGCAACTTGTTTTTCAACGAACATGCTTTTTTTAACAGTTTTTCGGCCATCAATTCATTTTGAAGAAATAATTTTCCAAAGATTAATTTTGAACAAGTTTGGGAATACCTCCTAGTTAATAACCCAACTTATGAGCTACTTTTATTTACGTCTTAAAAACCAGGGGAAGGGAGATGTGGAAACAGAAGTGCTCAGATGTATACTGCAAACAACACAATGTTCCTGGAGAAATTATTTATAGATTTCTTTTATGTTGGTCATTTGATCCTAATGTACTCTCAATAAATGCAAACAAAAGCAGGAGCGTACTGTTTCACAAAAAATATTGGTATATTGCATAGAACCAAAAAAATCAATCAATCAATGCACAAGCATTAATCAACTCTAACGCCCCAACCCCACAAACAAGATCATCCAATAGCATAATTCAAATGTCTTAAGGCGTAGACTCCCCTTAACTTGAACAGGTTCTTAACTCCACAGTCCCAATTATAAGTCAATTTTTTTTCAGAATATTAGGGACTCATCAGCAATATAATGACATTAGTACTGTTAAAGAGAAGGAACAGTCAACGTTTCGGTCTCAAGAGGCCACCAGTTCTGCGAGATTTGCTTGCTTTCGAAAAGTGGATGTGTTTATAGGCAATGAGGCCATGAAATTCTTGCATGGTGGTCTACAGTCCTAGTTTACTTTCTGCGTTGGGATTTTTGTTATATTATTTTTGACGAAAATTTAATAAATATATAAAAAAAAGTTTTCATCTTCAAACCAATCCTTCATCAGGTGACTGGTGTGTTTTCCTCCTTCAGATGTGTCCACTGGTGTCATCTACAGAAAGAGGATCGCCACCTGTAATAATGTTATTCCTGAATTTCTCAGAAAGGTAAATTTGTTGTCTGTTTCTTCGGGGGTTGTGTGGAAAGAAACAGAGCACTTGGGTGTGAGCATTTGAAATGCTTTGCTACTTTCTCTTTAAATGCTACTTTCAATAGCTGAAAAACAGGAAGCCAAGGTAAGACACGAAAATGTGTTATCAGACTTTTATTGATTCACAGCAGACTGGATTCCAAATGCAGTGACCGGCAAATTTAATTCTAGTGTACATTGTTTTATCATACATTAAAGTAATGCACCCGGATACCAGTGGGAACTATGATTGGACAGTCTCTTGGGGTAACCTGTTAGTGGCCGAACCATGTCCTTGTCTGATGGTGGCTTTGAACCTCTTTAAGGACTTCTGCGCCCTCAAAGCCACCTTTGACTGAACAGTGCGCCTGCAGAGTTGGGCAAGGCCCTAGATTGTGAAGGTGAAATTTGATCATACAGTCACCGCCCTGGGTTCACTGTTGTGAATTAACTGCAGCCTTTTTATGAGATACTTGGATCACTGCAGAAACGCGGTGGTGCATACGCCTAGCTTAGCCAATCTGAGATCCCTTGCTACTGACATACATTCTGCGTTTCTCAGTGAGTGCTGTATCCCCTCGAAATAGGGAATCAAGAATGAATGCCTTGCCCAATGTCACCCAGGTACCATATGCAGAGCTCCAAGATAAACAATTGTGTGTGTGATTTTTGGCTTCTATTTAGTGATATATCTTTAGTAATATGAGCTGATCATTTATCACCAAGAAGAATTCGGTTACATGGGTCCATGTGCATCCATTCAGACTCCTCCTTGCAGGGTCGTACAAGTTAGGGGACTTGGTCTCTGCAGTTGTATCCTTGTAGCACTAAAAACTATTTGGTGTGGTCAGTGGGGATCAGAAGCTGTGCTGTAAAGAAAACCCATCAATGTTTTTTTCTGTGCTGTAGAATGGTTCTTTCATGTGAAATGTTGAAGGTGAATGTTAGGGCCGGTGGAAGTGGAGGTTGATTGCAGAGGTTTCCCTGCTCTTAGTGGGCATATTACATGTGACTGGACCATGCCTTCTTTTTGTCGCCTGGCAGTTCTGGACAGCAGGGTCGATATGAGTTGCATAAGGCTGGCCTTTGTCTAAAGTGGCATGGTGGGTGAAAACAATGTACTGGAACGCGTCCTCAGAGTTCCATTGGCTGAAATTAATTCAAGCATTCTATCCATTATCTTATTGTTGTTGCAGTTGGCATGCTAAGTGAGATGGGTATTTCCAGACCTGGATCCCATGCTCACAAGTTACACCCTGCTGATGAGCCCCATGTAGGGCGAAACCTGTATGGGTTTGCTTGTGGTCCCTTCTTGGGGTGGCCTAATGAGCAAGTCAGGACAGATTGTTCATTTCTTTGTGGTGCTGGGTAGGTACTGATTTGCATAACGGGCCTTTGTCTAGAGTGGCACGGCCGGTGAAAAATGGATTGGAATGCGGCTGCGAGCAATTGCCAGTGGTTGAGATTAATTCAACTATTCCATCTATCATCTTGTTGCTGTTTTGTATCCGAGCACATGTATGCGGCTACTTCATTTGGTGAGAAGCAGAACCCGACTTGCTTCTGGATACAAGACACGAACAGAGGACTGTTGGTCCCACCAGTCTCATGGCAGTTTCAGGGCAGCAGTTCTTTGAAGACCAGGAAAAAAGCTTCTCTGAGGCACATTTTTAGCCGCTGAGTGGGAAGTGTCCAAGGAGCTGCCCGAGGAAAAATCACATCCTTGCCTATAGGAAAGTTCTGGGAGCAAAACAAATGCGAGGGAAAGAGGAACAAATAAGAGAGACTGAGCTCTCTCCCTCTCCGAATTGCTTCTGATGATTATTTTGTGGACAGGAGCTCGGCATGGGCAGTGATTCCGTGTTACCTCCTGAATATATGCAATTATGTGTGTAGAGTCTGTGTTATCAGCTGACAGTATCTAATTGTGTATGGATGTAAAGGTGCTCATAGAGATAGGCTACACTTTGTTACACTAACGGTGTGCCTAGAGTGTTATTTGCCTGTGATTACCTTGAAGCTTCAGCTGGTAATTGCCTGTTATCGAATTTGATTTGATCTGAATGTGTTTGCCCTTTGGGTAATCCTGCATGGGATACTGATTTCCGAATCGATTCCCAATGTTCTTTTATGTAGATGGTGTTTGGTTGTCGGCAGTGCATCTCTTATTTCCTTTGGGTGTGTGTATAAGTTTGGCCATTTATGCAGAAGGTCAGTCTCCCTTCAGCCATGGGTATGATGCACATACCAAGCTTGGTCCCATGTTTTTACACAGTTGCTGGCACCTGGCAAATGCTGCCAAGGGCCAATGCAGTTTGCATATGCTCTGTGATGGTGACACTAGTAACATGTGGACTTTTGTGCACCGCTGATTCTCAAGCTGTGATATTGTGTATCAGACTGGCATCCTTTATCTGGTAGTGGCTGTTGAAAATTGCGGGGTGTGCACCTCTGCGAGGAGAAATGCACTGTGCTTGTGCCAGTACCTATTGATCCAGCGCAAAGGGGTACATTTACATATTCTGCTTATGTCACAGATTCTTATTCATAAAAGGTTCATTCATACATTCATTGGTGGGGCCCATAACACCAACACACGTCACATTCACACTAACTCACCTGAATCTGTACACAGGAGGAGGGCTGCTGGACAAGTGGGTACCTTATTACCTATCAGGATTAACTTCTTACTACTTTATGTACACATTTTATACAGTTTCCGAAATCCTGACCTTATCATCACTGTTTGGTCGATGGACCAACTAGTTGGACTGGTTGATGGTGAATTAGAACTAGCTAAAACATTTGATATTTCCAATAATTGATTTAAGAACCACAAACTCCTTTATTATCTCAGTTTTGTTTATCTAAACATTAATCGAACTTTTAAATCTTGCATTTACTGACTACAGCTCTTTATTTATTTAAACTTTTATATTTATTAAAGAGAAAATAAACATTTAGAAATTACTCTTAGACATAGATTTAAGAAAAATTCAGTGTCCTTTACCCATAGACAGATGACGATAGCTTCAGCAGAAATTCAGCAAAGTCCATACATCAATCCGGACTACGGATCAAATCCCACACTCAGACTGATAGCATAGAATAAAATTTGTATTTTTGAAAAAGGAACAACCAACCAACAAGAACTCCTTCTTAAAGAAAATTTAACACAAAGACAAACGCAACCACGAAGTTATTTCCCCTTATTCAACGCCAACTGCGACACTAACTGCAACCCCAGCTCCAACACAAGCGCCCAATAATGACCGATGAGAGTTTCTTTATACCCTTTTTCCCCTTACTTCATACAAGATATGGCAACTTTAGGGGCAGACCAAATGTTCTGATTGGACAGTTTGTGGTTATCAATAGTTCATTACACTTTTCCTAGTGCAAACTGGTTCTCCATGGTGACTTGGCACAAGGGTTCACAAATTAAAAGTTATTTTTCAGTTTTCTCAGGCTAGAACGGCAAATGTATCTTTTCAAGGGAAAAGGGTCCTATTGACAGGTTCAGGTCTTTTCCCAAGTTCCCATTCGAACATCTCCTGGCTGGCGGTCAAATCCCCAACACATTGTCCTTGGCAGGGAACACAATGTCAGGAGTTCAGGTCACCACATGATCTCAAGAGCCGTCTGGGCATGCGCAGAAATCATCACGCGCACATGGTGGCATCTGCTTCAGAGAACGCCATGTTGGTACTGCGGCCTAGTAGGCCTGAATGTTAACTTAAGCAAAAATAAACATAACAATTAAAATGTAGAAGTGAAAGTTCTAATGTTTAAAACCCACACTAATCCCAATAAATATTAGTATTTCCCTAGCTGCAGCAACATTTAAAGAGATAATACTTACCATAGAATAACTTTAAGCCACCAGACAATCGCAAAGCAATATAAACCATGCAATTTCACTATTTTAACACAATCTAAGGTTAGTTCGCGTACCATTGTTAATTATTTAACTTTGGCATGCAATTAGCAATTTAGTCCCATGTGTATTTATGGTTATCAAGGTGTAAAAGTTGATTAGTAACACGTTCACTTCAAACAGGTTAGGTAAATTCATTTTTAGTATGATTATGTAATTAATTTCATGCAAATTAGAGGAGGTATACACAATTCTGTTTTCCCTGCTCCATCACTATCATATGCTTCATGTACCTCTCATGCAAATAATAGTAAAAAGCATTGCATAAGAGAACACAGCTGTTTACAATTATTTCAAATTGATTTTTTACTTCAAACTGTGTTCTTTCCGCTGGTGAATTAAAAAAAAAAAATCTCAAGCATACAACACACGCACACTGAAGCATTCCCTTGAGACAAATAATCATATTCCCTTGTGATAAATAATCGTTCTTTGATCCCAGCAGCATGAATTACCGAAAGAATTTCAGGTTCATATTTAAGATCGAAACCAATACAAGTAAAAGAAAGAGAGATTGGGGTAAAAGAGCAATCCAGTTAGGGGGGTTAAAATAACACAAATTGAAACCTTAGAGATACACTAATGGAAAAAAAAAGGTTTGATTAAAGAGATGATATTTTCCCTAGCAAAATCAAAATTTTATTTATTCCGGGCACAATTTTATTGATTGCAGATTTAACAAGTGAAGTGTTGCATACCTTTACAAAAATAAAAACATAACATGTCCAGTCATTTTGCTGTTGCTCTTGCAACTTCATTAAATCTTTTTGGAACTGATCTATACTTAATGTCTCGAAACCCGCTTGCAAACTCAACAGAATTAACGGTACAACTTTTCCTGTTCAGCTGTGAATAGCAACTCTTTCCATCATCCAGAAGCCTGCCTGTCTGTCTCCCAGCCACAGTTCCTGGACCTTCAAAACATGGATCATAACTTCTTTACAGTGTTGGTCATTACAAG
The DNA here is from genome assembly GCF_964204655.1 of Triturus cristatus. Classification (NCBI taxonomy): domain Eukaryota; kingdom Metazoa; phylum Chordata; class Amphibia; order Caudata; family Salamandridae; genus Triturus; species Triturus cristatus. Next base: position 1,048,251,088 of record NC_140590.1, read on the forward strand.
AGTTCCTTCGTCCATACTCCTTTTATGCTTCTCGTTCCTTAACACCCGCTTCATGTTAGTTGACTCAATATGTCGGCCCCTAGGCCCAATGATGCACATTAGAACGTTTTGCTTCACCTGATAGCCTAAAAGGCCAAAGTAAAGGAGTTTGAAGGGTTGAAACTTGACTATTTGCATCATCGCTTCTTTCTGTTAATGGCTCACCTATGCTCCATGGCATTGACACTGCTCTGTGGGGCAGATGCACCTTTTCTGATATCAGGCAACTGAATGACTGAAGGAATCTTTTGAGACTCCCATTCCATAGTGAGGTGCATGGACCAGATCACAAGAGGTTGATGCAAGAAGTGATTTCAAGGGGTACTAGAAGGAGCTTTTGACTTCGCATATGCACCTTGCTGTAATGGTAACCAAATTACTCTGACTGTAGTACGCTTTCTAGTGAGGCTGAGATGTCTTGTGGGCACTGTAATAAACAGTTCATAGGGGATAATTATTACAAGGTGGCCACATTCAGATTTATGTGAAACCGTTCACATATGCCCAGTGGTATAGATAAGATGGATTGATCATTCCCCCCTACGAGCTTTATAGCATACCTAAATACTCTTTATTCTTATGAAGTTAATAAAGACTTGCAGACATATATTCTACACTTGTACCACAATATCAACAGTGCATGCATCATCACTGGTGTAGGTAGGGCTCCAAACACACATCTCCCAAAGCACTGCACAGATCCCTCTTTGTGAAAACAGGGAACACCATGCACAGAAAACTATCCCTCTATGAAAGGTCACAACATCAGAAAGGTGCCATGCCCTATAAACCTCGGCCACCTTACTCAGCACAAAACATATCTACTACTCAAACAAGAAAAACAAACCTTAAAAACAAGAACTAGAAAAGCCTTCCACCATACAAGAAACAGCAGTTCATCCTTGAGATAACTCTAAGCTAAATCATCAAACTGTAAAGTCAGCACAGCCAACATCCTGTCAGGCCGACCGAGGTGAAGCACAGGCCGGATACACCAAGGGGGTTAGCCTGGTCAAATTCTTTACTTTCCAACTTGGTCTCCAACTCCTCGGAAATGTTTTTGTAGTCAGCCCTGCAGCTTTGGAATCAGGAGTGCTTCTCCTTCTTTAGTTCCTGATGCAGGTAAATAGGAGGTCAACCACATGACCCTTGAAGAGCAGTTCCAATCCCTGGGTGCCAGCAGGATTCAGGAGATCTCGAGTCCTTGTGTGAGCCCTCTCCTTTCATCTGGAGTCATGGGGTCGGGAGTCAGGAGTCCAAAATCTTCTTCCAGCAGGGATGACTTCTTCAAATGGAATCTTTCTGGGGCCTGGAATGAGAAGGTGGTGCAGGTACGAGATTTATCATATGCATTAGCCAATGGCTGGATACATTCTAGCATTCATTCCTTTTGTGTTGTATTTTTTTTTATTTAAGTAAAAGCGTACAACAGGATTTCAATGCAATACATTTAGTAGTGAACAACATTGAATGGCACAGTTGCATATAAATGGGGGGAGGGGTGGGAAGGGAAGAAGGAAGGGATGGCGAGGGAGCGTCGGGAGTGCAAGAGGGAGGCGCAGGTCATTAGCGAAGACAGAATATCTGACCTTTCACCCTATTGCTGTGTGCCGGACCCCAGGCGACACCGTAGTGTAGTGGGCATAGGCATTTCTCCCATTACAATCCGCATTGAGGCCCATGTGCCGTGATGCCTTTGGAGGTGGGGGGTGGAGGGAGAAAGGAGTGAGTGTCCGGGGGTGTCCGTGCAGGGCCGGTGGAGGGGGAAGAGGGCAGGTTGAGGGGGAAGAGGGCAGGTTGGGAAGGGGGAAGGCCTTTGTCTATGCCTCAAGGTGGGGTGGACCACAGGCCCCGAAACAATGAAGAAAATGCTGCAGAAGGGGGGGGGGGGGTTACCAGTGGGGGTGCTCAGGGGGTCTGGGGAGTGGACCAGGGGAGGAAAGGGGGGTCCTAAGCCACCGGTTTGTTGGTGTGTACAGTGTTCTTGAAACAGAGGGGGAGCGCATGAGGGTGCGGATGTACAATGTCTGGGATCCCTGCAGAGGGGGAAGTATCCGTACATCAGCATGCCCAGCAGGGAGGGGGAGGAGAAGGGGGAGGCAGAGGGATAAGGATAGGGATAGAGGAGGGGACACTGAGAGGAAGGTAGGGGAAACGGGCCGGAGCGGTGGAAAGGGGGGGAGGAGGGAAGAGAGGGAGGCTGGGACGGGTGTGGGGACCGGGATCCCAACCAGGGAGGAAGGGAGAAGCCTAAACCACTGTACTAGCATCCATTCCTAACGATTTTCTCTCAGTCCAACCAGCATTTACTGTTTGCTCTGCTGTAAAAGTACTAAGGAGCCCCTGTTTCAAGATGCTGCGACCCAGCTGCCACTAGGCAGACCTGTCTTCAGCTTCTTAGCTACTCCCTTACGTGACCGGATAAAAACTAGATTTCCCTTTTATTGTCCCTGGGTCTGATTGTTTAGGAGGGTTCTGGGTATGAATATGAGAAACCCTCCATGGCATTTTCAAGTTTGATGGGATAGTAATAAAGCTGCCCTTTGCTCTGTCAAATTTTCTGGCTTACTCCCAGATAGGTAATCCCTGCTAAGTGGTCAGCGGTTAACATTTGTAGGCCTTTCCTGGGCAAAGAAGCAAGTCATTGTTCTCTGAGCCAGATTTGTTAAATCTCCCAGCCACGGATGTGTATTCCAACTCTGGAGGTGAGATAGGTTGCAGAACTTGCTTTTCTCCATACTGTGACTGAGGATGGGCATGCATTTAGATGAATTAACTTTTTGACAAAAGTTGTATGATGGTTACATACGGAAATAGTGAATAAGGATTTGCAATGCCAGTAGGTCTGGCTTACAACTGAAAAAGCAAGCTGTACATATTGCCTTCACCAAAGAATGGTTGTGGACTGTGACTACTGTCTGGGGGTAGGGAGACCTGTCAGACATGTTTATAAACAACTGCAATGGACCGCACTCCGCTAGCCCCTCCTCCGGGTCGCCCCAAGGGAAGCTGGTACATAAAGTTGTTGAGTGGTTCACCCCAGTGGGTGGAAGTAAGTACTTGTTGAACTGATGATCTCTGATGGAGTTCTTGAGTGGTTCACCCCAGTGGGTGCAAGTAAGTACTTGTTGAACTGATGATCTCTGATGGAGTTCTTGAGTGGTTCACCCCAGTGGGTGCAAGTAAGTACTTGTTGAACTGATGATCTCTGATGGAGTTCTTGAGTGGTTCACCCCAGTGGGTGCAAGTAAGTACTTGTTGACCTGATGATCTCTGATGGAGTTCTTGAGTGGTTCACCCCAGTGGGTGCAAGTAAGTACTTGTTGAACTGATGATCTCTAGACCCGATACATGTCCCGGGTTTTAAAATATCACCCGAGACATGGCTCGGGTTTCGGGATAACTTCCCTCCTCAGTAGAGAAAATAGTTAGGGGTGGAAGAGAGGGCCGCCAAGCAACCGTCAAGGGCCTCAGTGCCCGCACAGGCACGCAGGTGCGTCGTCCAGGAGCTCGTCAGCTCAAAGCTCGGGGGAGCCATTTTTATAAACAACCGCAATGGACCGCACTCTGCTAGCCCCTCCTCCCGGTCGCCCCAAGGGAAGTTGGTACATAAAGTTCTTGAGTGGTTCACCCCAGTGGGTGCAAGTAAGTACTTGTTGAACTGATGATCTCTGATGGAGTTCTTGAGTGGTTCACCCCAGTGGGTGCAAGTAAGTACTTGTTGAACTGATGATCTCTAGACCCGACACATGTCCCGGGTTTTAAAATATCGCCCGAGACATGGCTCGGGTTTCGGGATAACTTCCCTCCTCAGTAGAGACAATAGTTAGGGGTGGAAGAGAGGGCCGCCAAGCAACCGTCAAGGGCCTCAGTGCCCGCACAGGCACGCAGGTGCGTCGTCCAGGAGCTCATCAGCTCAAAGCTCGGGGGAGCCATTTTTATAAACAACCGCAATGGACCGCACTCCGCTAGCCCCTCCTCCCGGTCGCCCCAAGGGAAGTTGGTACATAAAGTTCTTGAGTGGTTCACCCCAGTGGGTGCAAGTAAGTACTTGTTGAACTGATGATCTCTGATGGAGTTCTTGAGTGGTTCACCCCAGTGGGTGCAAGTAAGTACTTGTTGAACTGATGATCTCTAGACCCGACACATGTCCCGGGTTTTAAAATATCGCCCGAGACATGGCTCGGGTTTCGGGATAACTTCCCTCCTCAGTAGAGACAATAGTTAGGGGTGGAAGAGAGGGCCACCAAGCAACCGTCAAGGGCCTCAGTGCCCGCACAGGCACGCAGGTGCGTCGTCCAGGAGCTCGTCAGCTCAAAGCTCGGGGGAGCCATTTTTATAAACAACCGCAATGGACCGCATTCCGCTAGCCCCTCCTCCGGGTCGCCCCAAGGGAAGCTGGTACATAAAGTTCTTGAGTGGTTCACCCCAGTGGGTGCAAGTAAGTACTTGTTGAACTGATGATCTCTGATGGAGTTCTTGAGTGGTTCACCCCAGTGGGTGCAAGTAAGTACTTGTTGAACTGATGATCTCTAGACCCGATACATGTCCCGGGTTTTAAAATATCGCCCGAGACATGGCTCCGGTTTCGGGATAACTTCCCTCCTTAGTAGAGAAAATAGTTAGGGGTGGAAGAGAGGGCCGCCAAGCAACCGTCAAGGGCCTCAGTGCCCGCACAGGCACGCAGGTGCGTCGTCCAGGAGCTCATCCGCTCAAAGCTCGGGGGAGCCATTTTTATAAACCACCGCAATGGACCGCACTCCGCTAGCCCCTCCTCCGGGTCGCCCCAAGGGAAGCTGGTACATAAAGTTCTTTAGTGGTTCACCCCAGTGGGTGCAAGTAAGTACTTGTTGAACTGATGATCTCTGATGGAGTTCTTGAGTGGTTCACCCAAGTGGGTGCAAGTAAGTACCTGTTGAACTGATGATCTCTAGACCCGATACATGTCCCGGGTTTTAAAATATCGCCCGAGACATGGCTCGGGTTTCGGGATAACTTCCCTCCTCAGTAGAGAAAATAGTTAGGGGTGGAAGAGAGGGCCGCCAAGCAACCGTCAAGGGCCTCAGTGCCCGCACAGGCACGCAGGTGCGTCGTCCAGGAGCTCGTCAGCTCAAAGCTCGGGGGAGCCATTTTTATAAACAACCGCAATGGACCGCACTCCGCTAGCCCCTCCTCCGGGTCGTACCAAAGGAAGCTGGTACATAAAGTTCTTGAGTGGTTCACCCTAGTGGGTGCAAGTAAGTACTTGTTGAACTGATGATCTCTGATGGAGTTCTTGAGTGATTCACCCCAGTGGGTGCAAGTAAGTACTTGTTGAACTGATGATCTCTGATGGAGTTCTTGAGTGGTTCACCCCAGTGGGTGCAAGTAAGTACTTGTTGAACTGATGATCTCTAGACCCGATACATGTCCCGGGTTTTAAAATATCGCCCGAGACATGGCTCGGGTTTCGGTATAACTTCCCTCCTCAGTAGAGAAAATAGTTAGGGGTGGAAGAGAGAGCCACCAAGCAACCGTCAAGGGCCTCAGTGCCCGCACAGGCATGCAGGTGCGTCGTCCAGGAGCTCGTCAGCTCGAAGCTCGGGGGAGCCATTTTTATAAACAACCGCAATGGACCGCACTCCGCTAGCCCCTCCTCCGGGTCACCCCAAGGGAAGCTGGTACATAAAGTTCTTGAGTGGTTCACCCCAGTGGGTGCAAGTAAGTACTTCTTGAACTGATGATCTCTGATGGAGTTCTTGAGTGGTTCACCCCAGTGGGTGCAAGTAAGTACTTGTTGAACTGATGATCTCTAGACCCGATACATGTCCCGGGTTTTAAAATATCGCCCGAGACATAGCTCGGGTTTCGGGATAACTTCCCTCCTCAGTAGAGAAAATAGTTAGGGGTGGAAGAGAGGGCCGCCAAGCAACCGTCAAGGGCCTCAGTGCACGCACAGGCACGCAGGTGCGTCGTCCAGGAGCTCGTCAGCTCAAAGCTCGGGGGAGCCATTTTTATAAACAACCGCAATGGACCGCACTCCGCTAGCCCCTCCTCCGGGTCGCCCCAAGGGAAGTTGGTACATAAAAATCTTGAGTGGTTCACCCCAGTGGGTGCAAGTAAGTACTTGTTGAACTGATGATCTCTGATGGAGTTCTTGAGTGGTTCACCCCAGTGGGTGCAAGTAAGTACTTGTTGAACTGATGATCTCTAGACCCGATACATGTCCCGGGTTTTAAAATATCGCCCGAGACATGGCTCGGGTTTCGGGATAACTTCCCTCCTCAGTAGAGAAAATAGTTAGGGGTGGAAGAGAGGGCCGCCAAGCAACCGTCAAGGGCCTCAGTGCCCGCACAGGCACGCAGGTGCGTCGTCCAGGAGCTCGTCAGCTCAAAGCTCGGGGGAGCCATTTTTATAAACAACCGCAATGGACCGCACTCCGCTAGCCCCTCCTCCGGGTCGCCCCAAAGGAAGCTGGTACATAAAGTTCTTGAGTGGTTCACCCTAGTGGGTGCAAGTAAGTACTTGTTGAACTGATGATCTCTGATGGAGTTCTTGAGTGATTCACCCCAGTGGGTGCAAGTAAGTACTTGTTGAACTGATGATCTCTGATGGAGTTCTTGAGTGGTTCACCCCAGTGGGTGCAAGTAAGTACTTGTTGAACTGATGATCTCTAGACCCGATACATGTCCCGGGTTTTAAAATATCGCCCGAGACATGGCTCGGGTTTCGGGATAACTTCCCTCCTCAGTAGAGAAAATAGTTAGGGGTGGAAGAGAGAGCCACCAAGCAACCGTCAAGGGCCTCAGTGCCCGCACAGGCACGCAGGTGCGTCGTCCAGGAGCTCGTCAGCTCAAAGCTCGGGGGAGCCATTTTTATAAACAACCGCAATGGACCGCACTCCGCTAGCCCCTCCTCCGGGTCACCCCAAGGGAAGCTGGTACATAAAGTTCTTGAGTGGGTCACCCCAGTGGGTGCAAGTAAGTACTTCTTGAACTGATGATCTCTGATGGAGTTCTTGAGTGGTTCACCCCAGTGGGTGCAAGTAAGTACTTGTTGAACTGATGATCTCTAGACCCGATACATGTCCCGGGTTTTAAAATATCGCCCGAGACATAGCTCGGGTTTCGGGATAACTTCCCTCCTCAGTAGAGAAAATAGTTAGGGGTGGAAGAGAGGGCCGCCAAGCAACCGTCAAGGGCCTCAGTGCCCGCACAGGCACGCAGGTGCGTCGTCCAGGAGCTCGTCAGCTCAAAGCTCGGGGGAGCCATTTTTATAAACAACCGCAATGGACCGCACTCCGCTAGCCCCTCCTCCGGGTCGCCCCAAGGGAAGTTGGTACATAAAAATCTTGAGTGGTTCACCCCAGTGGGTGCAAGTAAGTACTTTTTGAACTGATGATCTCTGATGGAGTTCTTGAGTGGTTCACCCCAGTGGGTGCAAGTAAGTACTTGTTGAACTGATGATCTCTAGACCCGATACATGTCCCGGGTTTTAAAATATCGCCCGAGACATGGCTCGGGTTTCGGGATAACTTCCCTCCTCAGTAGAGAAAATAGTTAGGGGTGGAAGAGGGGGCCGCCAAGCAACCGTCAAGGGCCTCAGTGCCCGCACAGGCACGCAGGTGCGTCGTACAGGAGCTCGTCAGCTCAAAGCTCGGGGGAGCCATTTTTATAAACCGCAATGGACCGCACTCCGCTAGCCCCTCCTCCGGGTCGCCCCAAGGGAAGCTGGTACATAAAGTTCTTGAGTGGTTCACCCTAGTGGGTGCAAGTAAGTACTTGTTGAACTGATGATCTCTGATGGAGTTCTTGAGTGGTTCACCCCAGTGGGTGCAAGTAAGTACTTGTTGAACTGATGATCTCTAGACCCGATACATGTCCCGGGTTTTAAAATATCGCCCGAGACATAGCTCGGGTTTCGGGATAACTCACTCCTCAGTAGAGAAAATAGTTAGGGGTGGAAGAGAGGGCCGCCAAGCAACCGTCAAGGGCCTCAGTGCCCGCACAGGCACGCAGGTGCGTCGTCCAGGAGCTCGTCAGCTCAAAGCTCGGGGGAGCCATTTTTATAAACAACCGCAATGGACCGCACTCCGCTAGCCCCTCCTCCGGGTCGCCCCAAGGGAAGTTGGTACATAAAAATCTTGAGTGGTTCACCCCAGTGGGTGCAAGTAAGTACTTGTTGAACTGATGATCTCTGATGGAGTTCTTGAGTGGTTCACCCCAGTGGGTGCAAGTAAGTACTTGTTGACCTGATGATCTCTGATGGAGTTCTTGAGTGGTTCACCCCAGTGGGTGCAAGTAAGTACTTGTTGAACTGATGATCTCTAGACCCGATACATGTCCCGGGTTTTAAAATATCACCCGAGACATGGCTCGGGTTTCGGGATAACTTCCCTCCTCAGTAGAGAAAATAGTTAGGGGTGGGAGAGAGGGCCGCCAAGCAACCGTCAAGGGCCTCAGTGCCCGCACAGGCACGCAGCTGCGTCGTCCAGGAGCTCGTCAGCTCAAAGCTCGGAGGAGCCATTTTTATAAACAACCGCAATGGACCGCACTCCGCTAGCCCCTCCTCCCGGTCGCCCCAAGGGAAGTTGGTACATAAAGTTCTTGAGTGGTTCACCCCAGTGGGTGCAAGTAAGTACTTGTTGAACTGATGATCTCTGATGGAGTTCTCGAGTGGTTCACCCCAGTGGGTGCAAGTAAGTACTTGTTGAACTGATGATCTCTAGACCCGACACATGTCCCGGGTTTTAAAATATCGCCCGAGACATGGCTCGGGTTTCGGGATAACTTCCCTCCTCAGTAGAGACAATAGTTAGGGGTGGAAGAGAGGGCCGCCAAGCAACCGTCAAGGGCCTCAGTGCCCGCACAGGCACGCAGGTGCGTCGTCCAGGAGCTCGTCAGCTCAAAGCTCGGGGGAGCCATTTTTATAAACAACCGCAATGGACCGCACTCCGCTAGCCCCTCCTCCCGGTCGCCCCAAGGGAAGTTGGTACATAAAGTTCTTGAGTGGTTCACCCCAGTGGGTGCAAGTAAGTACTTGTTGAACTGATGATCTCTGATGGAGTTCTTGAGTGGTTCACCCCAGTGGGTGCAAGTAAGTACTTGTTGAACTGATGATCTCTAGACCCGATACATGTCCCGGGTTTTAAAATATCGCCCGAGACATGGCTCGGGTTTCGGGATAACTTCCCTCCTCAGTAGAGAAAATAGTTAGGGGTGGAAGAGAGGGCCGCCAAGCAACCGTCAAGGGCCTCAGTGCCCGCACAGGCACGCAGGTGCGTCGTCCAGGAGCTCGTCAGCTCAAAGCTCGGGGGAGCCATTTTTATAAACAACCGCAATGGACCGCACTCCGCTAGCCCCTCCTCCGGTTCGCCCCAAGGGAAGCTGGTACATAAAGTTCTTGAGTGGTTCACCCCAGTGGGTGCAAGTAAGTACTTGTTGAACTGATGATCTCTGATGGAGTTCTTGAGTGGTTCACCCCAGTGGGTGCAAGTAAGTACCTGTTGAACTGATGATCTCTAGACCCGATACATGTCCCGGGTTTTAAAATATCGCCCGAGACATGGCTCGGGTTTCGGGATAACTTCCCTCCTCAGTAGAGAAAATAGTTAGGGGTGGAAGAGAGGGCCGCCAAGCAACCGTCAAGGGCCTCAGTGCCCGCACAGGCACGCAGGTGCGTCATCCTGGAGCTCGTCAGCTCAAAGCTCGGGGGAGCCATTTTTATAAACAACCGCAATGAACCGCACTCCGCTAGCCCCTCCTCCGGGTCGCCCCAAGGGAAGCTGGTACATAAAGTTCTTGAGTGGTTCACCCCAGTGGGTGCAAGTAAGTACTTTTTGAACTGATGATCTCTGATGTAGTTCTTGAGTGGTTCACCCCAGTGGGTGCAAGTAAGTACTTGTTGAACTGATGATCTCTAGACCCGATACATGTCCCGGGTTTTAAAATATCGCCCGAGACATGGCTCGGGTTTCGGGATAACTTCCCTCCTCAGTAGAGAAAATAGTTAGGGGTGGAAGAGGGGGCCGCCAAGCAACCGTCAAGGGCCTCAGTGCCCGCACAGGCACGCAGGTGCGTCGTACAGGAGCTCGTCAGCTCAAAGCTCGGGGGAGCCATTTTTATAAACCACCGCAATGGACCGCACTCCGCTAGCCCCTCCTCCGGGTCGCCCCAAGGGAAGCTGGTACATAAAGTTCTTGAGTGGTTCACCCTAGTGGGTGCAAGTAAGTACTTGTTGAACTGATGATCTCTGATGGAGTTCTTGAGTGGTTCACCCCAGTGGGTGCAAGTAAGTACTTGTTGAACTGATGATCTCTAGACCCGATACATGTCCCGGGTTTTAAAATATCGCCCGAGACATAGCTCGGGTTTCGGGATAACTCACTCCTCAGTAGAGAAAATAGTTAGGGGTGGAAGAGAGGGCCGCCAAGCAACCGTCAAGGGCCACAGTGCCCGCACAGGCACGCAGGTGCGTCGTCCAGGAGCTCGTCAGCTCAAAGCTCGGGGGAGCCATTTTTATAAACAACCGCAATGGACCGCACTCCGCTAGCCCCTCCTCCGGGTCGCCCCAAGGGAAGTTGGTACATAAAAATCTTGAGTGGTTCACCCCAGTGGGTGCAAGTAAGTACTTTTTGAACTGATGATCTCTGATGGAGTTCTTGAGTGGTTCACCCCAGTGGGTGCAAGTAAGTACTTGTTGAACTGATGATCTCTAGACCCGATACATGTCCCGGGTTTTAAAATATCGCCCGAGACATGGCTCGGGTTTCGGGATAACTTCCCTCCTCAGTAGAGAAAATAGTTAGGGGTGGAAGAGGGGGCCGCCAAGCAACCGTCAAGGGCCTCAGTGCCCGCACAGGCACGCAGGTGCGTCGTACAGGAGCTCGTCAGCTCAAAGCTCGGGGGAGCCATTTTTATAAACCGCAATGGACCGCACTCCGCTAGCCCCTCCTCCGGGTCGCCCCAAGGGAAGCTGGTACATAAAGTTCTTGAGTGGTTCACCCTAGTGGGTGCAAGTAAGTACTTGTTGAACTGATGATCTCTGATGGAGTTCTTGAGTGGTTCACCCCAGTGGGTGCAAGTAAGTACTTGTTGAACTGATGATCTCTAGACCCGATACATGTCCCGGGTTTTAAAATATCGCCCGAGACATAGCTCGGGTTTCGGGATAACTCACTCCTCAGTAGAGAAAATAGTTAGGGGTGGAAGAGAGGGCCGCCAAGCAACCGTCAAGGGCCTCAGTGCCCGCACAGGCACGCAGGTGCGTCGTCCAGGAGCTCGTCAGCTCAAAGCTCGGGGGAGCCATTTTTATAAACAACCGCAATGGACCGCACTCCGCTAGCCCCTCCTCCGGGTCGCCCCAAGGGAAGTTGGTACATAAAAATCTTGAGTGGTTCACCCCAGTGGGTGCAAGTAAGTACTTGTTGAACTGATGATCTCTGATGGAGTTCTTGAGTGGTTCACCCCAGTGGGTGCAAGTAAGTACTTGTTGACCTGATGATCTCTGATGGAGTTCTTGAGTGGTTCACCCCAGTGGGTGCAAGTAAGTACTTGTTGAACTGATGATCTCTAGACCCGATACATGTCCCGGGTTTTAAAATATCACCCGAGACATGGCTCGGGTTTCGGGATAACTTCCCTCCTCAGTAGAGAAAATAGTTAGGGGTGGAAGAGAGGGCCGCCAAGCAACCGTCAAGGGCCTCAGTGCCCGCACAGGCACGCAGGTGCGTCGTCCAGGAGCTCGTCAGCTCAAAGCTCGGGGGAGCCATTTTTATAAACAACCGCAATGGACCGCACTCCGCTAGCCCCTCCTCCCGGTCGCCCCAAGGGAAGTTGGTACATAAAGTTCTTGAGTGGTTCACCCCAGTGGGTGCAAGTAAGTACTTGTTGAACTGATGATCTCTGATGGAGTTCTCGAGTGGTTCACCCCAGTGGGTGCAAGTAAGTACTTGTTGAACTGATGATCTCTAGACCCGACACATGTCCCGGGTTTTAAAATATCGCCCGAGACATGGCTCGGGTTTCGGGATAACTTCCCTCCTCAGTAGAGACAATAGTTAGGGGTGGAAGAGAGGGCCGCCAAGCAACCGTCAAGGGCCTCAGTGCCCGCACAGGCACGCAGGTGCGTCGTCCAGGAGCTCGTCAGCTCAAAGCTCGGGGGAGCCATTTTTATAAACAACCGCAATGGACCGCACTCCGCTAGCCCCTCCTCCCGGTCGCCCCAAGGGAAGTTGGTACATAAAGTTCTTGAGTGGTTCACCCCAGTGGGTGCAAGTAAGTACTTGTTGAACTGATGATCTCTGATGGAGTTCTTGAGTGGTTCACCCCAGTGGGTGCAAGTAAGTACTTGTTGAACTGATGATCTCTAGACCCGATACATGTCCCGGGTTTTAAAATATCGCCCGAGACATGGCTCGGGTTTCGGGATAACTTCCCTCCTCAGTAGAGAAAATAGTTAGGGGTGGAAGAGAGGGCCGCCAAGCAACCGTCAAGGGCCTCAGTGCCCGCACAGGCACGCAGGTGCGTCGTCCAGGAGCTCGTCAGCTCAAAGCTCGGGGGAGCCATTTTTATAAACAACCGCAATGGACCGCACTCCGCTAGCCCCTCCTCCGGTTCGCCCCAAGGGAAGCTGGTACATAAAGTTCTTGAGTGGTTCACCCCAGTGGGTGCAAGTAAGTACTTGTTGAACTGATGATCTCTGATGGAGTTCTTGAGTGGTTCACCCCAGTGGGTGCAAGTAAGTACCTGTTGAACTGATGATCTCTAGACCCGATACATGTCCCGGGTTTTAAAATATCGCCCGAGACATGGCTCGGGTTTCGGGATAACTTCCCTCCTCAGTAGAGAAAATAGTTAGGGGTGGAAGAGAGGGCCGCCAAGCAACCGTCAAGGGCCTCAGTGCCCGCACAGGCACGCAGGTGCGTCATCCTGGAGCTCGTCAGCTCAAAGCTCGGGGGAGCCATTTTTATAAACAACCGCAATGAACCGCACTCCGCTAGCCCCTCCTCCGGGTCGCCCCAAGGGAAGCTGGTACATAAAGTTCTTGAGTGGTTCACCCCAGTGGGTGCAAGTAAGTACTTTTTGAACTGATGATCTCTGATGGAGTTCTTGAGTGGTTCACCCCAGTGGGTGCAAGTAAGTACTTGTTGAACTGATGATCTCTAGACCCGATACATGTCCCGGGTTTTAAAATATCGCCCGAGACATGGCTCGGGTTTCGGGATAACTTCCCTCCTCAGTAGAGAAAATAGTTAGGGGTGGAAGAGGGGGCCGCCAAGCAACCGTCAAGGGCCTCAGTGCCCGCACAGGCACGCAGGTGCGTCGTACAGGAGCTCGTCAGCTCAAAGCTCGGGGGAGCCATTTTTATAAACCACCGCAATGGACCGCACTCCGCTAGCCCCTCCTCCGGGTCGCCCCAAGGGAAGCTGGTACATAAAGTTCTTGAGTGGTTCACCCTAGTGGGTGCAAGTAAGTACTTGTTGAACTGATGATCTCTGATGGAGTTCTTGAGTGGTTCACCCCAGTGGGTGCAAGTAAGTACTTGTTGAACTGATGATCTCTAGACCCGATACATGTCCCGGGTTTTAAAATATCGCCCGAGACATAGCTCGGGTTTCGGGATAACTCACTCCTCAGTAGAGAAAATAGTTAGGGGTGGAAGAGAGGGCCGCCAAGCAACCGTCAAGGGCCACAGTGCCCGCACAGGCACGCAGGTGCGTCGTCCAGGAGCTCGTCAGCTCAAAGCTCGGGGGAGCCATTTTTATAAACAACCGCAATGGACCGCACTCCGCTAGCCCCTCCTCCGGGTCGCCCCAAGGGAAGCTGGTACATAAAGTTCTTGAGTGGTTGACCCCAGTGGGTGCAAGTAAGTACTTGTTGAACTGATGATCTCTGATGGAGTTCTTGAGTGGTTCACCCCAGTGGGTGCAAGTAAGTACTTGTTGACCTGATGATCTCTGATGGAGTTCTTGAGTGGTTCACCCCAGTGGGTGCAAGTAAGTACTTGTTGAACTGATGATCTCTAGACCCGATACATGTCCCGGGTTTTAAAATATCACCCGAGACATGGCTCGGGTTTCGGGATAACTTCCCTCCTCAGTAGAGAAAATAGTTAGGGGTGGAAGAGAGGGCCGCCAAGCAACCGTCAAGGGCCTCAGTGCCCGCACAGGCACGCAGGTGCGTCGTCCAGGAGCTCGTCAGCTCAAAGCTCGGGGGAGCCATTTTTATAAACAACCGCAATGGACCGCACTCCGCTAGCCCCTCCTCCCGGTCGCCCCAAGGGAAGTTGGTACATAAAGTTCTTGAGTGGTTCACCCCAGTGGGTGCAAGTAAGTACTTGTTGAACTGATGATCTCTGATGGAGTTCTTGAGTGGTTCACCCCAGTGGGTGCAAGTAAGTACTTGTTGAACTGATGATCTCTAGACCCGACACATGTCCCGGGTTTTAAAATATCGCCCGAGACATGGCTCGGGTTTCGGGATAACTTCCCTCCTCAGTAGAGACAATAGTTAGGGGTGGAAGAGAGGGCCGCCAAGCAACCGTCAAGGGCCTCAGTGCCCGCACAGGCACGCAGGTGCGTCGTCCAGGAGCTCGTCAGCTCAAAGCTTGGGGGAGCCATTTTTATAAACAACCGCAATGGACCGCATTCCGCTAGCCCCTCCTCCGGGTCGCCCCAAGGGAAGCTGGTACATAAAGTTCTTGAGTGGTTCACCCCAGTGGGTGCAAGTAAGTACTTGTTGAACTGATGATCTCTGATGGAGTTCTTGAGTGGTTCACCCCAGTGGGTGCAAGTAAGTACTTGTTGAACTGATGATCTCTGATGGAGTTCTTGAGTGGTTCACCCCAGTGGGTGCAAGTAAGTACTTGTTGAACTGATGATCTCTAGACCCGATACATGTCCCGGGTTTTAAAATATCGCCCGAGACATAGCTCGGGTTTCGGGATAACTTCCCTCCTCAGTAGAGAAAATAGTTAGGGGTGGAAGAGAGGGCCGCCAAGCAACCGTCAAGGGCCTCAGTGCCCGCACAGGCACGCAGGTGCGTCGTCCAGGAGCTCGTCAGCTCAAAGCTCGGGGGAGCCATTTTTATAAACAACCGCAATGGACCGCACTCGCTAGCCCCTCCTCCGGGTCGCCCCAAGGGAAGTTGGTACATAAAAATCTTGAGTGGTTCACCCCAGTGGGTGCAAGTAAGTACTTGTTGAACTGATGATCTCTGATGGAGTTCTTGAGTGGTTCACCCCAGTGGGTGCAAGTAAGTACTTGTTGAACTGATGATCTCTAGACCCGATACATGTCCCGGGTTTTAAAATATCGCCCGAGACATGGCTCGGGTTTCGGGATAACTTCCCTCCTCAGTAGAGAAAATAGTTAGGGGTGGAAGAGAGGGCCGCCAAGCAACCGTCAAGGGCCTCAGTGCCCGCACAGGCACGCAGGTGCGTAGTCCTGGAGCTCGTCAGCTCAAAGCTCGGGGGAGCCATTTTTATAAACAACCGCAATGGACCGCACTCCGCTAGCCCCTCCTCCGAGTCGCCCCAAGGGAAGCGGGTACATAAAGTTCTTGAGTGGTTCACCCTAGTGGGTGCAAGTAAGTACTTGTTGAACTGATGATCTCTGATGGAGTTCTTGAGTGGTTCACCCCAGTGGGTGCAAGTAAGTACTTGTTGAACTGATGATCTCTAGACCCGATACATGTCCCGGGTTTTAAAATATCGCCCGAGACATAGCTCGGGTTTCGGGATAACTTCCCTCCTCAGTAGAGAAAATAGTTAGGGGTGGAAGAGAGGGCCGCCAAGCAACCGTCAAGGGCCTCAGTGCCCGCACAGGCACGCAGGTGCGTCGTCCAGGAGCTCGTCAGCTCAAAGCTCGGGGGAGCCATTTTTATAAACAACCGCAATGGACCGCACTCCGCTAGCCCATCCTCCGGGTCGCCCCAAGGGAAGCTGGTACATAAAGTTCTTGAGTGGTTCACCCCAGTGGGTGCAAGTAAGTACTTGTTGAACTGATGATCTCTGATGGAGTTCTTGAGTGGTTCACCCCAGTGGGTGCAAGTAAGTACTTGTTGACCTGATGATCTCTGATGGAGTTCTTGAGTGGTTCACCCCAGTGGGTGCAAGTAAGTACTTGTTGAACTGATGATCTCTAGACCCGATACATGTCCCGGGTTTTAAAATATCACCCGAGACATGGCTCGGGTTTCGGGATAACTTCCCTCCTCAGTAGAGAAAATAGTTAGGGGTGGAAGAGAGGGCCGCCAAGCAACCGTCAAGGGCCTCAGTGCCCGCACAGGCACGCAGGTGCGTCGTCCAGGAGCTCGTCAGCTCAAAGCTCGGGGGAGCCATTTTTATAAACAACCGCAATGGACCGCACTCCGCTAGCCCCTCCTCCCGGTCGCCCCAAGGGAAGTTGGTACATAAAGTTCTTGAGTGGTTCACCCCAGTGGGTGCAAGTAAGTACTTGTTGAAATGATGATCTCTGATGGAGTTCTTGAGTGGTTCACCCCAGTGGGTGCAAGTAAGTACTTGTTGAACTGATGATCTCTAGACCCGACACATGTCCCGGGTTTTAAAATATCGCCCGAGACATGGCTCGGGTTTCGGGATAACTTCCCTCCTCAGTAGAGACAATAGTTAGGGGTGGAAGAGAGGGCCGCCAAGCAACCGTCAAGGGCCTCAGTGCCCGCACAGGCACGCAGGTGCGTCGTCCAGGAGCTCGTCAGCTCAAAGCTTGGGGGAGCCATTTTTATAAACAACCGCAATGGACCGCATTCCGCTAGCCCCTCCTCCGGGTCGCCCCAAGGGAAGCTGGTACATAAAGTTCTTGAGTGGTTCACCCCAGTGGGTGCAAGTAAGTACTTGTTGAACTGATGATCTCTGATGGAGTTCTTGAGTGGTTCACCCCAGTGGGTGCAAGTAAGTACTTGTTGAACTGATGATCTCTAGACCCGATACATGTCCCGGGTTTTAAAATATCGCCCGAGACATGGCTCGGGTTTCGGGATAACTTCCCTCCTCAGTAGAGAAAATAGTTAGGGGTGGAAGAGAGGGCCGCCAAGCAACCGTCAACGGCCTCAGTGCCCGAACAAGCACGCAGGTGCGTCGTACAGGAGGTCGTCAGCTCAAAGCTCGAGGGAGCCATTTTTATAAACAACCGCAATGGACCGCACTCCGCTAGCCCCTCCTCCGGGTCCCCCCAAGGGAAGCTGGTACATAAAGTTCTTGAGTGGTTCACCCCAGTGGGTGCAAGTAAGTACTTGTTGAACTGATGATCTCGGATGGAGCTCTTGAGTGGTTCACCCAAGTGGGTGCAAGTAAGTACCTGTTCAACTGATGATCTCTAGACCCGATACATGTCCCGGGTTTTAAAATATCGCCCGAGACATGGCTCGGGTTTCGGGATAACTTCCCTCCTCAGTAGAGAAAATAGTTAGGGGTGGAAGAGAGGGCCGCCAAGCAACCGTCAAGGGCCTCAGTGCCCGCACAGGCACGCAGGTGCGTCGTCCAGGAGCTCGTCAGCTCAAAGCTCGGGGGAGCCATTTTTATAAACAACCGCAATGGACCGCACTCCGCTAGCCCCTCCTCCCGGTCGCCCCAAGGGAAGTTGGTACATAAAGTTCTTGAGTGGTTCACCCCAGTGGGTGCAAGTAAGTACTTGTTGAACTGATGATCTCTGATGGAGTTCTCGAGTGGTTCACCCCAGTGGGTGCAAGTAAGTACTTGTTGAACTGATGATCTCTAGACCCGACACATGTCCCGGGTTTTAAAATATCGCCCGAGACATGGCTCGGGTTTCGGGATAACTTCCCTCCTCAGTAGAGACAATAGTTAGGGGTGGAAGAGAGGGCCGCCAAGCAACCGTCAAGGGCCTCAGTGCCCGCACAGGCACGCAGGTGCGTCGTCCAGGAGCTCGTCAGCTCAAAGCTCGGGGGAGCCATTTTTATAAACAACCGCAATGGACCGCACTCCGCTAGCCCCTCCTCCCGGTCGCCCCAAGGGAAGTTGGTACATAAAGTTCTTGAGTGGTTCACCCCAGTGGGTGCAAGTAAGTACTTGTTGAACTGATGATCTCTGATGGAGTTCTTGAGTGGTTCACCCCAGTGGGTGCAAGTAAGTACTTGTTGAACTGATGATCTCTGATGGAGTTCTTGAGTGGTTCACCCCAGTGGGTGCAAGTAAGTACTTGTTGAACTGATGATCTCTAGACCCGATACATGTCCCGGGTTTTAAAATATCACCCGAGACATGGCTCGGGTTTCGGGATAACTTCCCTCCTCAGTAGAGAAAATAGTTAGGGGTGGAAGAGAGGGCCGCCAAGCAACCGTCAAGGGCCTCAGTGCCCGCACAGGCACGCAGGTGCGTCGTCCAGGAGCTCGTCAGCTCAAAGCTCGGGGGAGCCATTTTTATAAACAACCGCAATGGACCGCACTCCGCTAGCCCCTCCTCCCGGTCGCCCCAAGGGAAGTTGGTACATAAAGTTCTTGAGTGGTTCACCCCAGTGGGTGCAAGTAAGTACTTGTTGACCTGATGATCTCTGATGGAGTTCTTGAGTGGTTCACCCCAGTGGGTGCAAGTAAGTACTTGTTGAACTGATGATCTCTAGACCCGATACATGTCCCGGGTTTTAAAATATCGCCCGAGACATAGCTCGGGTTTCGGGATAACTCACTCCTCAGTAGAGAAAATAGTTAGGGGTGGAAGAGAGGGCCGCCAAGCAACCGTCAAGGGCCTCAGTGCCCGCACAGGCATGCAGGTGCGTCGTCCAGGAGCTCGTCAGCTCAAAGCTCGGGGGAGCCATTTTTATAAACAACCGCAATGGACCGCACTCCGCTAGCCCCTCCTCCGGGTCGCCCCAAGGGAAGTTGGTACATAAAAATCTTGAGTGGTTCACCCCAGTGGGTGCAAGTAAGTACTTGTTGAACTGATGATCTCTGATGGAGTTCTTGAGTGGTTCACCCCAGTGGGTGCAAGTAAGTACTTGTTGAACTGATGATCTCTAGACCCGATATATGTCCCGGGTTTTAAAATATCGCCCGAGCCATAGCTCGGGTTTCGGGATAACTTCCCTCCTCAGTAGAGAAAATAGTTAGGGGTGGAAGAGAGGGCCGCCAAGCAACCGTCAAGGGCCTCAGTGCCCGCACAGGCACGCAGGTGCGTCGTCCAGGAGCTCGTCAGCTCAAAGCTCGGGGGAGCCATTTTTATAAACAACCGCAATGGACCGCACTCCGCTAGCCCCTCCTCCGGGTCGCCCCCAGGGAAGCTGGTACATAAAGTTCTTGAGTGGTTCACCCCAGTGGGTGCAAGTAAGTACTTGTTGAACTGATGATCTCTGATGGAGTTCTTGAGTGGTTCACCCCAGTGGGTGCAAGTAAGTACTTGTTGACCTGATGATCTCTGATGGAGTTCTTGAGTGGTTCACCCCAGTGGGTGCAAGTAAGTACTTGTTGAACTGATGATCTCTAGACCCGATACATGTCCCGGGTTTTAAAATATCACCCGAGACATGGCTCGGGTTTCGGGATAACTTCCCTCCTCAGTAGAGAAAATAGTTAGGGGTGGAAGAGAGGGCCGCCAAGCAACCGTCAAGGGCCTCAGTGCCCGCACAGGCACGCAGGTGCGTCGTCCAGGAGCTCGTCAGCTCAAAGCTCGGGGGAGCCATTTTTATAAACAACCGCAATGGACCGCACTCCGCTAGCCCCTCCTCCCGGTCGCCCCAAGGGAAGTTGGTACATAAAGTTCTTGAGTGGTTCACCCCAGTGGGTGCAAGTAAGTACTTGTTGAACTGATGATCTCTGATGGAGTTCTTGAGTGGTTCACCCCAGTGGGTGCAAGTAAGTACTTGTTGAACTGATGATCTCTAGACCCGACACATGTCCCGGGTTTTAAAATATCGCCCGAGACATGGCTCGGGTTTCGGGATAACTTCCCTCCTCAGTAGAGACAATAGTTAGGGGTGGAAGAGAGGGCCGCCAAGCAACCGTCAAGGGCCTCAGTGCCCGCACAGGCACGCAGGTGCGTCGTCCAGGAGCTCGTCAGCTCAAAGCTTGGGGGAGCCATTTTTATAAACAACCGCAATGGACCGCATTCCGCTAGCCCCTCCTCCGGGTCGCCCCAAGGGAAGCTGGTACATAAAGTTCTTGAGTGGTTCACCCCAGTGGGTGCAAGTAAGTACTTGTTGAACTGATGATCTCTGATGGAGTTCTTGAGTGGTTCACCCCAGTGGGTGCAAGTAAGTACTTGTTGAACTGATGATCTCTGATGGAGTTCTTGAGTGGTTCACCCCAGTGGGTGCAAGTAAGTACTTGTTGAACTGATGATCTCTAGACCCGATACATGTCCCGGGTTTTAAAATATCGCCCGAGACATAGCTCGGGTTTCGGGATAACTTCCCTCCTCAGTAGAGAAAATAGTTAGGGGTGGAAGAGAGGGCCGCCAAGCAACCGTCAAGGGCCTCAGTGCCCGCACAGGCACGCAGGTGCGTCGTCCAGGAGCTCGTCAGCTCAAAGCTCGGGGGAGCCATTTTTATAAACAACCGCAATGGACCGCACTCGCTAGCCCCTCCTCCGGGTCGCCCCAAGGGAAGTTGGTACATAAAAATGTTGAGTGGTTCACCCCAGTGGGTGCAAGTAAGTACTTGTTGAACTGATGATCTCTGATGGAGTTCTTGAGTGGTTCACCCCAGTGGGTGCAAGTAAGTACTTGTTGAACTGATGATCTCTAGACCCGATACATGTCCCGGGTTTTAAAATATCGCCCGAGACATGGCTCGGGTTTCGGGATAACTTCCCTCCTCAGTAGAGAAAATAGTTAGGGGTGGAAGAGAGGGCCGCCAAGCAACCGTCAAGGGCCTCAGTGCCCGCACAGGCACGCAGGTGCGTAGTCCTGGAGCTCGTCAGCTCAAAGCTCGGGGGAGCCATTTTTATAAACAACCGCAATGGACCGCACTCCGCTAGCCCCTCCTCCGAGTCGCCAAAGGGAAGCTGATACATAAAGTTCTTGAGTGGTTCACCCTAGTGGGTGCAAGTAAGTACTTGTTGAACTGATGATCTCTGATGGAGTTCTTGAGTGGTTCACCCCAGTGGGTGCAAGTAAGTACTTGTTGAACTGATGATCTCTAGACCCGATACATGTCCCGGGTTTTAAAATATCGCCCGAGACATAGCTCGGGTTTCGGGATAACTTCCCTCCTCAGTAGAGAAAATAGTTAGGGGTGGAAGAGAGGGCCGCCAAGCAACCGTCAAGGGCCTCAGTGCCCGCACAGGCACGCAGGTGCGTCGTCCAGGAGCTCGTCAGCTCAAAGCTCGGGGGAGCCATTTTTATAAACAACCGCAATGGACCGCACTCCGCTAGCCCCTCCTCCGGGTCGCCCCAAGGGAAGCTGGTACATAAAGTTCTTGAGTGGTTCACCCCAGTGGGTGCAAGTAAGTACTTGTTGAACTGATGATCTCTGATGGAGTTCTTGAGTGGTTCACCCCAGTGGGTGCAAGTAAGTACTTGTTGACCTGATGATCTCTGATGGAGTTCTTGAGTGGTTCACCCCAGTGGGTGCAAGTAAGTACTTGTTGAACTGATGATCTCTAGACCCGATACATGTCCCGGGTTTTAAAATATCACCCGAGACATGGCTCGGGTTTCGGGATAACTTCCCTCCTCAGTAGAGAAAATAGTTAGGGGTGGAAGAGAGGGCCGCCAAGCAACCGTCAAGGGCCTCAGTGCCCGCACAGGCACGCAGGTGCGTCGTCCAGGAGCTCGTCAGCTCAAAGCTCGGGGGAGCCATTTTTATAAACAACCGCAATGGACCGCACTCCGCTAGCCCCTCCTCCCGGTCGCCCCAAGGGAAGTTGGTACATAAAGTTCTTGAGTGGTTCACCCCAGTGGGTGCAAGTAAGTACTTGTTGAACTGATGATCTCTGATGGAGTTCTTGAGTGGTTCACCCCAGTGGGTGCAAGTAAGTACTTGTTGAACTGATGATCTCTAGACCCGACACATGTCCCGGGTTTTAAAATATCGCCCGAGACATGGCTCGGGTTTCGGGATAACTTCCCTCCTCAGTAGAGACAATAGTTAGGGGTGGAAGAGAGGGCCGCCAAGCAACCGTCAAGGGCCTCAGTGCCCGCACAGGCACGCAGGTGCGTCGTCCAGGAGCTCGTCAGCTCAAAGCTTGGGGGAGCCATTTTTATAAACAACCGCAATGGACCGCATTCCGCTAGCCCCTCCTCCGGGTCGCCCCAAGGGAAGCTGGTACATAAAGTTCTTGAGTGGTTCACCCCAGTGGGTGCAAGTAAGTACTTGTTGAACTGATGATCTCTGATGGAGTTCTTGAGTGGTTCACCCCAGTGGGTGCAAGTAAGTACTTGTTGAACTGATGATCTCTAGACCCGATACATGTCCCGGGTTTTAAAATATCGCCCGAGACATGGCTCGGGTTTCGGGATAACTTCCCTCCTCAGTAGAGAAAATAGTTAGGGGTGGAAGAGAGGGCCGCCAAGCAACCGTCAACGGCCTCAGTGCCCGAACAAGCACGCAGGTGCGTCGTACAGGAGGTCGTCAGCTCAAAGCTCGAGGGAGCCATTTTTATAAACAACCGCAATGGACCGCACTCCGCTAGCCCCTCCTCCGGGTCCCCCCAAGGGAAGCTGGTACATAAAGTTCTTGAGTGGTTCACCCCAGTGGGTGCAAGTAAGTACTTGTTGAACTGATGATCTCGGATGGAGCTCTTGAGTGGTTCACCCAAGTGGGTGCAAGTAAGTACCTGTTCAACTGATGATCTCTAGACCCGATACATGTCCCGGGTTTTAAAATATCGCCCGAGACATGGCTCGGGTTTCGGGATAACTTCCCTCCTCAGTAGAGAAAATAGTTAGGGGTGGAAGAGAGGGCCGCCAAGCAACCGTCAAGGGCCTCAGTGCCCGCACAGGCACGCAGGTGCGTCGTCCAGGAGCTCGTCAGCTCAAAGCTCGGGGGAGCCATTTTTATAAACAACCGCACTCCGCTAGCCCCTCCTCCGGGTCGCCCCAAAGGAAGCTGGTACATAAAGTTCTTGAGTGGTTCACCCCAGTGGGTGCAAGTAAGTACTTGTTGAACTGATGATCTCTGATGGAGTTCTTGAGTGATTCACCCCAGTGGGTGCAAGTAAGTACTTGTTGAACTGATGATCTCTGATGGAGTTCTTGAGTGGTTCACCCCAGTGGGTGCAAGTAAGTACTTGTTGAACTGATGATCTCTAGACCCGATACATGTCCCGGGTTTTAAAATATCGCCCGAGACATGGCTCGGGTTTCGGGATAACTTCCCTCCTCAGTAGAGAAAATAGTTAGGGGTGGAAGAGAGAGCCACCAAGCAACCGTCAAGGGCCTCAGTGCCCGCACAGGCACGCAGGTGCGTCGTCCAGGAGCTCGTCAGCTCAAAGCTCGGGGGAGCCATTTTTATAAACAACCGCAATGGACCGCACTCCGCTAGCCCCTCCTCCGGGTCACCCCAAGGGAAGCTGGTACATAAAGTTCTTGAGTGGTTCACCCCAGTGGGTGCAAGTAAGTACTTTTTGAACTGATGATCTCTGATGGAGTTCTTGAGTGGTTCACCCCAGTGGGTGCAAGTAAGTACTTGTTGAACTGATGATCTCTAGACCCGATACATGTCCCGGGTTTTAAAATATCGCCCGAGACATGGCTCGGGTTTCGGGATAACTTCCCTCCTCAGTAGAGAAAATAGTTAGGGGTGGAAGAGGGGGCCGCCAAGCAACCGTCAAGGGCCTCAGTGCCCGCACAGGCACGCAGGTGCGTCGTACAGGAGCTCGTCAGCTCAAAGCTCGGGGGAGCCATTTTTATAAACCGCAATGGACCGCACTCCGCTAGCCCCTCCTCCGGGTCGCCCCAAGGGAAGCTGGTACATAAAGTTCTTGAGTGGTTCACCCTAGTGGGTGCAAGTAAGTACTTGTTGAACTGATGATCTCTGATGGAGTTCTTGAGTGGTTCACCCCAGTGGGTGCAAGTAAGTACTTGTTGAACTGATGATCTCTAGACCCGATACATGTCCCGGGTTTTAAAATATCGCCCGAGACATAGCTCGGGTTTCGGGATAACTCACTCCTCAGTAGAGAAAATAGTTAGGGGTGGAAGAGAGGGCCGCCAAGCAACCGTCAAGGGCCTCAGTGCCCGCACAGGCACGCAGGTGCGTCGTCCAGGAGCTCGTCAGCTCAAAGCTCGGGGGAGCCATTTTTATAAACAACCGCAATGGACCGCACTCCGCTAGCCCCTCCTCCGGGTCGCCCCAAGGGAAGTTGGTACATAAAAATCTTGAGTGGTTCACCCCAGTGGGTGCAAGTAAGTACTTGTTGAACTGATGATCTCTGATGGAGTTCTTGAGTGGTTCACCCCAGTGGGTGCAAGTAAGTACTTGTTGACCTGATGATCTCTGATGGAGTTCTTGAGTGGTTCACCCCAGTGGGTGCAAGTAAGTACTTGTTGAACTGATGATCTCTAGACCCGATACATGTCCCGGGTTTTAAAATATCACCCGAGACATGGCTCGGGTTTCGGGATAACTTCCCTCCTCAGTAGAGAAAATAGTTAGGGGTGGGAGAGAGGGCCGCCAAGCAACCGTCAAGGGCCTCAGTGCCCGCACAGGCACGCAGCTGCGTCGTCCAGGAGCTCGTCAGCTCAAAGCTCGGAGGAGCCATTTTTATAAACAACCGCAATGGACCGCACTCCGCTAGCCCCTCCTCCCGGTCGCCCCAAGGGAAGTTGGTACATAAAGTTCTTGAGTGGTTCACCCCAGTGGGTGCAAGTAAGTACTTGTTGAACTGATGATCTCTGATGGAGTTCTCGAGTGGTTCACCCCAGTGGGTGCAAGTAAGTACTTGTTGAACTGATGATCTCTAGACCCGACACATGTCCCGGGTTTTAAAATATCGCCCGAGACATGGCTCGGGTTTCGGGATAACTTCCCTCCTCAGTAGAGACAATAGTTAGGGGTGGAAGAGAGGGCCGCCAAGCAACCGTCAAGGGCCTCAGTGCCCGCACAGGCACGCAGGTGCGTCGTCCAGGAGCTCGTCAGCTCAAAGCTCGGGGGAGCCATTTTTATAAACAACCGCAATGGACCGCACTCCGCTAGCCCCTCCTCCCGGTCGCCCCAAGGGAAGTTGGTACATAAAGTTCTTGAGTGGTTCACCCCAGTGGGTGCAAGTAAGTACTTGTTGAACTGATGATCTCTGATGGAGTTCTTGAGTGGTTCACCCCAGTGGGTGCAAGTAAGTACTTGTTGAACTGATGATCTCTAGACCCGATACATGTCCCGGGTTTTAAAATATCGCCCGAGACATGGCTCGGGTTTCGGGATAACTTCCCTCCTCAGTAGAGAAAATAGTTAGGGGTGGAAGAGAGGGCCGCCAAGCAACCGTCAAGGGCCTCAGTGCCCGCACAGGCACGCAGGTGCGTCGTCCAGGAGCTCGTCAGCTCAAAGCTCGGGGGAGCCATTTTTATAAACAACCGCAATGGACCGCACTCCGCTAGCCCCTCCTCCGGTTCGCCCCAAGGGAAGCTGGTACATAAAGTTCTTGAGTGGTTCACCCCAGTGGGTGCAAGTAAGTACTTGTTGAACTGATGATCTCTGATGGAGTTCTTGAGTGGTTCACCCCAGTGGGTGCAAGTAAGTACCTGTTGAACTGATGATCTCTAGACCCGATACATGTCCCGGGTTTTAAAATATCGCCCGAGACATGGCTCGGGTTTCGGGATAACTTCCCTCCTCAGTAGAGAAAATAGTTAGGGGTGGAAGAGAGGGCCGCCAAGCAACCGTCAAGGGCCTCAGTGCCCGCACAGGCACGCAGGTGCGTCATCCTGGAGCTCGTCAGCTCAAAGCTCGGGGGAGCCATTTTTATAAACAACCGCAATGAACCGCACTCCGCTAGCCCCTCCTCCGGGTCGCCCCAAGGGAAGCTGGTACATAAAGTTCTTGAGTGGTTCACCCCAGTGGGTGCAAGTAAGTACTTTTTGAACTGATGATCTCTGATGTAGTTCTTGAGTGGTTCACCCCAGTGGGTGCAAGTAAGTACTTGTTGAACTGATGATCTCTAGACCCGATACATGTCCCGGGTTTTAAAATATCGCCCGAGACATGGCTCGGGTTTCGGGATAACTTCCCTCCTCAGTAGAGAAAATAGTTAGGGGTGGAAGAGGGGGCCGCCAAGCAACCGTCAAGGGCCTCAGTGCCCGCACAGGCACGCAGGTGCGTCGTACAGGAGCTCGTCAGCTCAAAGCTCGGGGGAGCCATTTTTATAAACCACCGCAATGGACCGCACTCCGCTAGCCCCTCCTCCGGGTCGCCCCAAGGGAAGCTGGTACATAAAGTTCTTGAGTGGTTCACCCTAGTGGGTGCAAGTAAGTACTTGTTGAACTGATGATCTCTGATGGAGTTCTTGAGTGGTTCACCCCAGTGGGTGCAAGTAAGTACTTGTTGAACTGATGATCTCTAGACCCGATACATGTCCCGGGTTTTAAAATATCGCCCGAGACATGGCTCGGGTTTCGGGATAACTTCCCTCCTCAGTAGAGAAAATAGTTAGGGGTGGAAGAGAGGGCCGCCAAGCAACCGTCAAGGGCCTCAGTGCCCGCACAGGCACGCAGGTGCGTAGTCCTGGAGCTCGTCAGCTCAAAGCTCGGGGGAGCCATTTTTATAAACAACCGCAATGGACCGCACTCCGCTAGCCCCTCCTCCGAGTCGCCAAAGGGAAGCTGATACATAAAGTTCTTGAGTGGTTCACCCTAGTGGGTGCAAGTAAGTACTTGTTGAACTGATGATCTCTGATGGAGTTCTTGAGTGGTTCACCCCAGTGGGTGCAAGTAAGTACTTGTTGAACTGATGATCTCTAGACCCGATACATGTCCCGGGTTTTAAAATATCGCCCGAGACATAGCTCGGGTTTCGGGATAACTTCCCTCCTCAGTAGAGAAAATAGTTAGGGGTGGAAGAGAGGGCCGCCAAGCAACCGTCAAGGGCCTCAGTGCCCGCACAGGCACGCAGGTGCGTCGTCCAGGAGCTCGTCAGCTCAAAGCTCGGGGGAGCCATTTTTATAAACAACCGCAATGGACCGCACTCCGCTAGCCCCTCCTCCGGGTCGCCCCAAGGGAAGCTGGTACATAAAGTTCTTGAGTGGTTCACCCCAGTGGGTGCAAGTAAGTACTTGTTGAACTGATGATCTCTGATGGAGTTCTTGAGTGGTTCACCCCAGTGGGTGCAAGTAAGTACTTGTTGACCTGATGATCTCTGATGGAGTTCTTGAGTGGTTCACCCCAGTGGGTGCAAGTAAGTACTTGTTGAACTGATGATCTCTAGACCCGATACATGTCCCGGGTTTTAAAATATCACCCGAGACATGGCTCGGGTTTCGGGATAACTTCCCTCCTCAGTAGAGAAAATAGTTAGGGGTGGAAGAGAGGGCCGCCAAGCAACCGTCAAGGGCCTCAGTGCCCGCACAGGCACGCAGGTGCGTCGTCCAGGAGCTCGTCAGCTCAAAGCTCGGGGGAGCCATTTTTATAAACAACCGCAATGGACCGCACTCCGCTAGCCCCTCCTCCCGGTCGCCCCAAGGGAAGTTGGTACATAAAGTTCTTGAGTGGTTCACCCCAGTGGGTGCAAGTAAGTACTTGTTGAACTGATGATCTCTGATGGAGTTCTTGAGTGGTTCACCCCAGTGGGTGCAAGTAAGTACTTGTTGAACTGATGATCTCTAGACCCGACACATGTCCCGGGTTTTAAAATATCGCCCGAGACATGGCTCGGGTTTCGGGATAACTTCCCTCCTCAGTAGAGACAATAGTTAGGGGTGGAAGAGAGGGCCGCCAAGCAACCGTCAAGGGCCTCAGTGCCCGCACAGGCACGCAGGTGCGTCGTCCAGGAGCTCGTCAGCTCAAAGCTTGGGGGAGCCATTTTTATAAACAACCGCAATGGACCGCATTCCGCTAGCCCCTCCTCCGGGTCGCCCCAAGGGAAGCTGGTACATAAAGTTCTTGAGTGGTTCACCCCAGTGGGTGCAAGTAAGTACTTGTTGAACTGATGATCTCTGATGGAGTTCTTGAGTGGTTCACCCCAGTGGGTGCAAGTAAGTACTTGTTGAACTGATGATCTCTAGACCCGATACATGTCCCGGGTTTTAAAATATCGCCCGAGACATGGCTCGGGTTTCGGGATAACTTCCCTCCTCAGTAGAGAAAATAGTTAGGGGTGGAAGAGAGGGCCGCCAAGCAACCGTCAACGGCCTCAGTGCCCGAACAAGCACGCAGGTGCGTCGTACAGGAGGTCGTCAGCTCAAAGCTCGAGGGAGCCATTTTTATAAACAACCGCAATGGACCGCACTCCGCTAGCCCCTCCTCCGGGTCCCCCCAAGGGAAGCTGGTACATAAAGTTCTTGAGTGGTTCACCCCAGTGGGTGCAAGTAAGTACTTGTTGAACTGATGATCTCGGATGGAGCTCTTGAGTGGTTCACCCAAGTGGGTGCAAGTAAGTACCTGTTCAACTGATGATCTCTAGACCCGATACATGTCCCGGGTTTTAAAATATCGCCCGAGACATGGCTCGGGTTTCGGGATAACTTCCCTCCTCAGTAGAGAAAATAGTTAGGGGTGGAAGAGAGGGCCGCCAAGCAACCGTCAAGGGCCTCAGTGCCCGCACAGGCACGCAGGTGCGTCGTCCAGGAGCTCGTCAGCTCAAAGCTCGGGGGAGCCATTTTTATAAACAACCGCACTCCGCTAGCCCCTCCTCCGGGTCGCCCCAAAGGAAGCTGGTACATAAAGTTCTTGAGTGGTTCACCCCAGTGGGTGCAAGTAAGTACTTGTTGAACTGATGATCTCTGATGGAGTTCTTGAGTGATTCACCCCAGTGGGTGCAAGTAAGTACTTGTTGAACTGATGATCTCTGATGGAGTTCTTGAGTGGTTCACCCCAGTGGGTGCAAGTAAGTACTTGTTGAACTGATGATCTCTAGACCCGATACATGTCCCGGGTTTTAAAATATCGCCCGAGACATGGCTCGGGTTTCGGGATAACTTCCCTCCTCAGTAGAGAAAATAGTTAGGGGTGGAAGAGAGAGCCACCAAGCAACCGTCAAGGGCCTCAGTGCCCGCACAGGCACGCAGGTGCGTCGTCCAGGAGCTCGTCAGCTCAAAGCTCGGGGGAGCCATTTTTATAAACAACCGCAATGGACCGCACTCCGCTAGCCCCTCCTCCGGGTCACCCCAAGGGAAGCTGGTACATAAAGTTCTTGAGTGGTTCACCCCAGTGGGTGCAAGTAAGTACTTTTTGAACTGATGATCTCTGATGGAGTTCTTGAGTGGTTCACCCCAGTGGGTGCAAGTAAGTACTTGTTGAACTGATGATCTCTAGACCCGATACATGTCCCGGGTTTTAAAATATCGCCCGAGACATGGCTCGGGTTTCGGGATAACTTCCCTCCTCAGTAGAGAAAATAGTTAGGGGTGGAAGAGGGGGCCGCCAAGCAACCGTCAAGGGCCTCAGTGCCCGCACAGGCACGCAGGTGCGTCGTACAGGAGCTCGTCAGCTCAAAGCTCGGGGGAGCCATTTTTATAAACCGCAATGGACCGCACTCCGCTAGCCCCTCCTCCGGGTCGCCCCAAGGGAAGCTGGTACATAAAGTTCTTGAGTGGTTCACCCTAGTGGGTGCAAGTAAGTACTTGTTGAACTGATGATCTCTGATGGAGTTCTTGAGTGGTTCACCCCAGTGGGTGCAAGTAAGTACTTGTTGAACTGATGATCTCTAGACCCGATACATGTCCCGGGTTTTAAAATATCGCCCGAGACATAGATCGGGTTTCGGGATAACTCACTCCTCAGTAGAGAAAATAGTTAGGGGTGGAAGAGAGGGCCGCCAAGCAACCGTCAAGGGCCTCAGTGCCCGCACAGGCACGCAGGTGCGTCGTCCAGGAGCTCGTCAGCTCAAAGCTCGGGGGAGCCATTTTTATAAACAACCGCAATGGACCGCACTCCGCTAGCCCCTCCTCCGGGTCGCCCCAAGGGAAGTTGGTACATAAAAATCTTGAGTGGTTCACCCCAGTGGGTGCAAGTAAGTACTTGTTGAACTGATGATCTCTGATGGAGTTCTTGAGTGGTTCACCCCAGTGGGTGCAAGTAAGTACTTGTTGAACTGATGATCTCTGATAGAGTTCTTGAGTGGCTCACCCCAGTGGGTGCAAGTAAGTACTTGTTGAACTGATGATCTCTAGACCCGATATATGTCCCGGGTTTTAAAATATCGCCCGAGCCATAGCTCGGGTTTCGGGATAACTTCCCTCCTCAGTAGAGAAAATAGTTAGGGGTGGAAGAGAGGGCCGCCAAGCAACCGTCAAGGGCCTCAGTGCCCGCACAGGCACGCAGGTGCGTCGTCCAGGAGCTCGTCAGCTCAAAGCTCGGGGGAGCCATTTTTATAAACAACCGCAATGGACCGCACTCCGCTAGCCCCTCCTCCGGGTCGCCCCAAGGGAAGCTGGTACATAAAGTTCTTGAGTGGTTCACCCCAGTGGGTGCAAGTAAGTACTTGTTGAACTGATGATCTCTGATGGAGTTCTTGAGTGGTTCACCCCAGTGGGTGCAAGTAAGTACTTGTTGACCTGATGATCTCTGATGGAGTTCTTGAGTGGTTCACCCCAGTGGGTGCAAGTAAGTACTTGTTGAACTGATGATCTCTAGACCCGATACATGTCCCGGGTTTTAAAATATCACCCGAGACATGGCTCGGGTTTCGGGATAACTTCCCTCCTCAGTAGAGAAAATAGTTAGGGGTGGAAGAGAGGGCCGCCAAGCAACCGTCAAGGGCCTCAGTGCCCGCACAGGCACGCAGGTGCGTCGTCCAGGAGCTCGTCAGCTCAAAGCTCGGGGGAGCCATTTTTATAAACAACCGCAATGGACCGCACTCCGCTAGCCCCTCCTCCCGGTCGCCCCAAGGGAAGTTGGTACATAAAGTTCTTGAGTGGTTCACCCCAGTGGGTGCAAGTAAGTACTTGTTGAACTGATGATCTCTGATGGAGTTCTTGAGTGGTTCACCCCAGTGGGTGCAAGTAAGTACTTGTTGAACTGATGATCTCTAGACCCGACACATGTCCCGGGTTTTAAAATATCGCCCGAGACATGGCTCGGGTTTCGGGATAACTTCCCTCCTCAGTAGAGACAATAGTTAGGGGTGGAAGAGAGGGCCGCCAAGCAACCGTCAAGGGCCTCAGTGCCCGCACAGGCACGCAGGTGCGTCGTCCAGGAGCTCGTCAGCTCAAAGCTTGGGGGAGCCATTTTTATAAACAACCGCAATGGACCGCATTCCGCTAGCCCCTCCTCCGGGTCGCCCCAAGGGAAGCTGGTACATAAAGTTCTTGAGTGGTTCACCCCAGTGGGTGCAAGTAAGTACTTGTTGAACTGATGATCTCTGATGGAGTTCTTGAGTGGTTCACCCCAGTGGGTGCAAGTAAGTACTTGTTGAACTGATGATCTCTAGACCCGATACATGTCCCGGGTTTTAAAATATCGCCCGAGACATAGATCGGGTTTCGGGATAACTCACTCCTCAGTAGAGAAAATAGTTAGGGGTGGAAGAGAGGGCCGCCAAGCAACCGTCAAGGGCCTCAGTGCCCGCACAGGCACGCAGGTGCGTCGTCCAGGAGCTCGTCAGCTCAAAGCTCGGGGGAGCCATTTTTATAAACAACCGCACTCCGCTAGCCCCTCCTCCGGGTCGCCCCAAAGGAAGCTGGTACATAAAGTTCTTGAGTGGTTCACCCCAGTGGGTGCAAGTAAGTACTTGTTGAACTGATGATCTCTGATGGAGTTCTTGAGTGATTCACCCCAGTGGGTGCAAGTAAGTAGTTGTTGAACTGATGATCTCTGATGGAGTTCTTGAGTGGTTCACCCCAGTGGGTGCAAGTAAGTACTTGTTGAACTGATGATCTCTAGACCCGATACATGTCCCGGGTTTTAAAATATCGCCCGAGACATGGCTCGGGTTTCGGGATAACTTCCCTCCTCAGTAGAGAAAATAGTTAGGGGTGGAAGAGAGAGCCACCAAGCAACCGTCAAGGGCCTCAGTGCCCGCACAGGCACGCAGGTGCGTCGTCCAGGAGCTCGTCAGCTCAAAGCTCGGGGGAGCCATTTTTATAAACAACCGCAATGGACCGCACTCCGCTAGCCCCTCCTCCGGGTCACCCCAAGGGAAGCTGGTACATAAAGTTCTTGAGTGGTTCACCCCAGTGGGTGCAAGTAAGTACTTGTTGAACTGATGATCTCTGATGGAGTTCTTGAGTGGTTCACCCCAGTGGGTGCAAGTAAGTACTTGTTGAACTGATGATCTCTGATAGAGTTCTTGAGTGGTTCACCCCAGTGGGTGCAAGTAAGTACTTGTTGAACTGATGATCTCTAGACCCGATACATGTCCCGGGTTTTAAAATATCACCCGAGACATGGCTCGGGTTTCGGGATAACTTCCCTCCTCAGTAGAGAAAATAGTTAGGGGTGGAAGAGAGGGCCGCCAAGCAACCGTCAAGGGCCTCAGTGCCCGCACAGGCACGCAGGTGCGTCGTCCAGGAGCTCGTCAGCTCAAAGCTCGGGGGAGCCATTTTTATAAACAACCGCAATGGACCGCACTCCGCTAGCCCCTCCTCCCGGTCGCCCCAAGGGAAGTTGGTACATAAAGTTCTTGAGTGGTTCACCCCAGTGGGTGCAAGTAAGTACTTGTTGAACTGATGATCTCTGATGGAGTTCTTGAGTGGTTCACCCCAGTGGGTGCAAGTAAGTACTTGTTGA
The DNA here is from genome assembly GCF_964204655.1 of Triturus cristatus. Lineage (NCBI taxonomy): Eukaryota > Metazoa > Chordata > Amphibia > Caudata > Salamandridae > Triturus > Triturus cristatus. The sequence continues at coordinate 1,048,283,893 of NC_140590.1, forward strand.
ACTGATGATCTCTAGACCCGACAAATGTCCCGGGTTTTAAAATATCGCCCGAGACATGGCTCGGGTTTCGGGATAACTTCCCTCCTCAGTAGAGACAATAGTTAGGGGTGGAAGAGAGGGCCGCCAAGCAACCGTCAAAGGCCTCAGTGCCCGCACAGGCACGCAGGTGCGTCGTCCAGGAGCTCGTCAGCTCAAAGCTTGGGGGAGCCATTTTTATAAACAACCGCAATGGACCGCATTCCGCTAGCCCCTCCTCCGGGTCGCCCCAAGGGAAGCTGGTACATAAAGTTCTTGAGTGGTTCACCCCAGTGGGTGCAAGTAAGTACTTGTTGAACTGATGATCTCTGATGGAGTTCTTGAGTGGTTCACCCCAGTGGGTGCAAGTAAGTACTTGTTGAACTGATGATCTCTAGACCCGATACATGTCCCGGGTTTTAAAATATCGCCCGAGACATAGCTCGGGTTTCGGGATAACTTCCCTCCTAAGTAGAGAAAATAGTTAGGGGTGGAAGAGAGGGCCGCCAAGCAACCGTCAAGGGCCTCAGTGCCCGCACAGGCACGCAGGTGCGTCGTCCAGGAGCTCGTCAGCTCAAAGCTCGGGGGAGCCATTTTTATAAACAACCGCAATGGACCGCACTCCGCTAGCCCCTCCTCCGGGTCGCCCCAAGGGAAGTTGGTACATAAAAATCTTGAGTGGTTCACCCCAGTGGGTGCAAGTAAGTACTTGTTGAACTGATGATCTCTGATGGAGTTCTTGAGTGGTTCACCCCAGTGGGTGCAAGTAAGTACTTGTTGAACTGATGATCTCTAGACCCGATACATGTCCCGGGTTTTAAAATATCGCCCGAGACATGGCTCGGGTTTCGGGATAACTTCCCTCCTCAGTAGAGAAAATAGTTAGGGGTGGAAGAGAGGGCCGCCAAGCAACCGTCAAGGGCCTCAGTGCCCGCACAGGCACGCAGGTGCGTAGTCCTGGAGCTCGTCAGCTCAAAGCTCGGGGGAGCCATTTTTATAAACAACCGCAATGGACCGCACTCCGCTAGCCCCTCCTCCGAGTCGCCCCAAGGGAAGCTGGTACATAAAGTTCTTGAGTGGTTCACCCTAGTGGGTGCAAGTAAGTACTTGTTGAACTGATGATCTCTGATGGAGTTCTTGAGTGGTTCACCCCAGTGGGTGCAAGTAAGTACTTGTTGAACTGATGATCTCTAGACCCGATACATGTCCCGGGTTTTAAAATATCGCCCGAGACATAGCTCGGGTTTCGGGATAACTTCCCTCCTCAGTAGAGAAAATAGTTAGGGGTGGAAGAGAGGGCCGCCAAGCAACCGTCAAGGGCCTCAGTGCCCGCACAGGCACGCAGGTGCGTCGTCCAGGAGCTCGTCAGCTCAAAGCTCGGGGGAGCCATTTTTATAAACAACCGCAATGGACCGCACTCCGCTAGCCCCTCCTCCGGGTCGCCCCAAGGGAAGCTGGTACATAAAGTTCTTGAGTGGTTCACCCCAGTGGGTGCAAGTAAGTACTTGTTGAACTGATGATCTCTGATGGAGTTCTTGAGTGGTTCACCCCAGTGGGTGCAAGTAAGTACTTGTTGACCTGATGATCTCTGATGGAGTTCTTGAGTGGTTCACCCCAGTGGGTGCAAGTAAGTACTTGTTGAACTGATGATCTCTAGACCCGATACATGTCCCGGGTTTTAAAATATCACCCGAGACATGGCTCGGGTTTCGGGATAACTTCCCTCCTCAGTAGAGAAAATAGTTAGGGGTGGAAGAGAGGGCCGCCAAGCAACCGTCAAGGGCCTCAGTGCCCGCACAGGCACGCAGGTGCGTCGTCCAGGAGCTCGTCAGCTCAAAGCTCGGGGGAGCCATTTTTATAAACAACCGCAATGGACCGCACTCCGCTAGCCCCTCCTCCCGGTCGCCCCAAGGGAAGTTGGTACATAAAGTTCTTGAGTGGTTCACCCCAGTGGGTGCAAGTAAGTACTTGTTGAACTGATGATCTCTGATGGAGTTCTTGAGTGGTTCACCCCAGTGGGTGCAAGTAAGTACTTGTTGAACTGATGATCTCTAGACCCGACACATGTCCCGGGTTTTAAAATATCGCCCGAGACATGGCTCGGGTTTCGGGATAACTTCCCTCCTCAGTAGAGACAATAGTTAGGGGTGGAAGAGAGGGCCGCCAAGCAACCGTCAAGGGCCTCAGTGCCCGCACAGGCACGCAGGTGCGTCGTCCAGGAGCTCGTCAGCTCAAAGCTTGGGGGAGCCATTTTTATAAACAACCGCAATGGACCGCATTCCGCTAGCCCCTCCTCCGGGTCGCCCCAAGGGAAGCTGGTACATAAAGTTCTTGAGTGGTTCACCCCAGTGGGTGCAAGTAAGTACTTGTTGAACTGATGATCTCTGATGGAGTTCTTGAGTGGTTCACCCCAGTGGGTGCAAGTAAGTACTTGTTGAACTGATGATCTCTAGACCCGATACATGTCCCGGGTTTTAAAATATCGCCCGAGACATGGCTCGGGTTTCGGGATAACTTCCCTCCTCAGTAGAGAAAATAGTTAGGGGTGGAAGAGAGGGCCGCCAAGCAACCGTCAACGGCCTCAGTGCCCGAACAAGCACGCAGGTGCGTCGTACAGGAGGTCGTCAGCTCAAAGCTCGAGGGAGCCATTTTTATAAACAACCGCAATGGACCGCACTCCGCTAGCCCCTCCTCCGGGTCCCCCCAAGGGAAGCTGGTACATAAAGTTCTTGAGTGGTTCACCCCAGTGGGTGCAAGTAAGTACTTGTTGAACTGATGATCTCGGATGGAGCTCTTGAGTGGTTCACCCAAGTGGGTGCAAGTAAGTACCTGTTCAACTGATGATCTCTAGACCCGATACATGTCCCGGGTTTTAAAATATCGCCCGAGACATGGCTCGGGTTTCGGGATAACTTCCCTCCTCAGTAGAGAAAATAGTTAGGGGTGGAAGAGAGGGCCGCCAAGCAACCGTCAAGGGCCTCAGTGCCCGCACAGGCACGCAGGTGCGTCGTCCAGGAGCTCGTCAGCTCAAAGCTCGGGGGAGCCATTTTTATAAACAACCGCACTCCGCTAGCCCCTCCTCCGGGTCGCCCCAAAGGAAGCTGGTACATAAAGTTCTTGAGTGGTTCACCCCAGTGGGTGCAAGTAAGTACTTGTTGAACTGATGATCTCTGATGGAGTTCTTGAGTGATTCACCCCAGTGGGTGCAAGTAAGTACTTGTTGAACTGATGATCTCTGATGGAGTTCTTGAGTGGTTCACCCCAGTGGGTGCAAGTAAGTACTTGTTGAACTGATGATCTCTAGACCCGATACATGTCCCGGGTTTTAAAATATCGCCCGAGACATGGCTCGGGTTTCGGGATAACTTCCCTCCTCAGTAGAGAAAATAGTTAGGGGTGGAAGAGAGAGCCACCAAGCAACCGTCAAGGGCCTCAGTGCCCGCACAGGCACGCAGGTGCGTCGTCCAGGAGCTCGTCAGCTCAAAGCTCGGGGGAGCCATTTTTATAAACCACCGCAATGGACCGCACTCCGCTAGCCCCTCCTCCGGGTCACCCCAAGGGAAGCTGGTACATAAAGTTCTTGAGTGGTTCACCCCAGTGGGTGCAAGTAAGTACTTCTTGAACTGATGATCTCTGATGGAGTTCTTGAGTGGTTCACCCCAGTGGGTGCAAGTAAGTACTTGTTGAACTGATGATCTCTAGACCCGATACATGTCCCGGGTTTTAAAATATCGCCCGAGACATAGCTCGGGTTTCGGGATAACTTCCCTCCTCAGTAGAGAAAATAGTTAGGGGTGGAAGAGAGGGCCGCCAAGCAACCGTCAAGGGCCTCAGTGCCCGCACAGGCACGCAGGTGCGTCGTCCAGGAGCTCGTCAGCTCAAAGCTCGGGGGAGCCATTTTTATAAACAACCGCAATGGACCGCACTCCGCTAGCCCCTCCTCCGGGTCGCCCCAAGGGAAGTTGGTACATAAAAATCTTGAGTGGTTCACCCCAGTGGGTGCAAGTAAGTACTTGTTGAACTGATGATCTCTGATGGAGTTCTTGAGTGGTTCACCCCAGTGGGTGCAAGTAAGTACTTGTTGAACTGATGATCTCTAGACCCGATACATGTCCCGGGTTTTAAAATATCGCCCGAGACATGGCTCGGGTTTCGGGATAACTTCCCTCCTCAGTAGAGAAAATAGTTAGGGGTGGAAGAGAGGGCCGCCAAGCAACCGTCAAGGGCCTCAGTGCCCGCACAGGCACGCAGGTGCGTAGTCCTGGAGCTCGTCAGCTCAAAGCTCGGGGGAGCCATTTGTATAAACAACCGCAATGAACCGCACTCCGCTAGCCCCTCCTCCAGGTCGCCCCAAGGGAAGCTGGTACATAAAGTTCTTGAGTGGTTCACCCCAGTGGGTGCAAGTAAGTACTTGTTGAACTGATGATCTCTGATGGAGTTCTTGAGTGGTTCACCCCAGTGGGTGCAAGTAAGTACTTGTTGAACTGATGATCTCTAGACCCGATACATGTCCCGGGTTTTAAAATATCGCCCGAGACATGGCTCGGGTTTCGGTATAACTTCCCTCCTCAGTAGAGAAAATAGTTAGGGGTGGAAGAGAGGGCCGCCAAGCAACCGTCAAGGGCCTCAGTGCCCGCACAGGCACGCAGGTGCGTCGTCCAGGAGCTCGTCAGCTCAAAGCTCGGGGGAGCCATTTTTATAAACAACCGCAATGGACCGCACTCCGCTAGCCCCTCCTCCGGTTCGCCCCAAGGGAAGCTGGTACATAAAGTTCTTGAGTGGTTCACCCCAGTGGGTGCAAGTAAGTACTTTTTGAACTGATGATCTCTGATGGAGTTCTTGAGTGGTTCACCCCAGTGGGTGCAAGTAAGTACTTGTTGAACTGATGATCTCTAGACCCGATACATGTCCCGGGTTTTAAAATATCGCCCGAGACATGGCTCGGGTTTCGGGATAACTTCCCTCCTCAGTAGAGAAAATAGTTAGGGGTGGAAGAGGGGGCCGCCAAGCAACCGTCAAGGGCCTCAGTGCCCGCACAGGCACGCAGGTGCGTCGTACAGGAGCTAGTCAGCTCAAAGCTCGGGGGAGCCATTTTTATAAACAACCGCAATGGACCGCACTCCGCTAGCCCCTCCTCCGGGTCGCCCCAAGGGAAGTTGGTACATAAAAATCTTGAGTGGTTCACCCCAGTGGGTGCAAGTAAGTACTTGTTGAACTGATGATCTCTGATGGAGTTCTTGAGTGGTTCACCCCAGTGGGTGCAAGTAAGTACTTGTTGAACTGATGATCTCTAGACCCGATACATGTCCCGGGTTTTAAAATATCGCCCGAGACATAGCTCGGGTTTCGGGATAACTCACTCCTCAGTAGAGAAAATAGTTAGGGGTGGAAGAGAGGGCCGCCAAGCAACCGTCAAGGGCCTCAGTGCCCGCACAGGCACGCAGGTGCGTCGTCCAGGAGCTCGTCAGCTCAAAGCTCGGGGGAGCCATTTTTATAAACAACCGCAATGGACCGCACTCCGCTAGCCCCTCCTCCGGGTCGCCCCAAGGGAAGTTGGTACATAAAAATCTTGAGTGGTTCACCCCAGTGGGTGCAAGTAAGTACTTGTTGAACTGATGATCTCTGATGGAGTTCTTGAGTGGTTCACCCCAGTGGGTGCAAGTAAGTACTTGTTGAACTGATGATCTCTGATGGAGTTCTTGAGTGGTTCACCCCAGTGGGTGCAAGTAAGTACTTGTTGAACTGATGATCTCTAGACCCGATACATGTCCCGGGTTTTAAAATATCACCCGAGACATGGCTCGGGTTTCGGGATAACTTCCCTCCTCAGTAGAGAAAATAGTTAGGGGTGGAAGAGAGGGCCGCCAAGCAACCGTCAAGGGCCTCAGTGCCCGCACAGGCACGCAGGTGCGTCGTCCAGGAGCTCGTCAGCTCAAAGCTCGGGGGAGCCATTTTTATAAACAACCGCAATGGACCGCACTCCGCTAGCCCCTCCTCCCGGTCGCCCCAAGGGAAGTTGGTACATAAAGTTCTTGAGTGGTTCACCCCAGTGGGTGCAAGTAAGTACTTGTTGAACTGATGATCTCTGATGGAGTTCTTGAGTGGTTCACCCCAGTGGGTGCAAGTAAGTACTTGTTGAACTGATGATCTCTAGACCCGACACATGTCCCGGGTTTTAAAATATCGCCCGAGACATGGCTCGGGTTTCGGGATAACTTCCCTCCTCAGTAGAGACAATAGTTAGGGGTGGAAGAGAGGGCCGCCAAGCAACCGTCAAGGGCCTCAGTGCCCGCACAGGCACGCAGGTGCGTCGTCCAGGAGCTCGTCAGCTCAAAGCTCGGGGGAGCCATTTTTATAAACAACCGCAATGGACCGCACTCCGCTAGCCCCTCCTCCCGGTCGCCCCAAGGGAAGTTGGTACATAAAGTTCTTGAGTGGTTCACCCCAGTGGGTGCAAGTAAGTACTTGTTGAACTGATGATCTCTGATGGAGTTCTTGAGTGGTTCACCCCAGTGGGTGCAAGTAAGTACTTGTTGAACTGATGATCTCTAGACCCGATACATGTCCCGGGTTTTAAAATATCGCCCGAGACATGGCTCGGGTTTCGGGATAACTTTCCTCCTCAGTAGAGAAAATAGTTAGGGGTGGAAGAGAGGGCCGCCAAGCAACCGTCAAGGGCCTCAGTGCCCGCACAGGCACGCAGGTGCGTCGTCCAGGAGCTCGTCAGCTCAAAGCTCGGGGGAGCCATTTTTATAAACAACCGCAATGGACCGCACTCCGCTAGCCCCTCCTCCGGTTCGCCCCAAGGGAAGCTGGTACATAAAGTTCTTGAGTGGTTCACCCCAGTGGGTGCAAGTAAGTACTTGTTGAACTGATGATCTCTGATGGAGTTCTTGAGTGGTTCACCCCAGTGGGTGCAAGTAAGTACCTGTTGAACTGATGATCTCTAGACCCGATACATGTCCCGGGTTTTAAAATATCGCCCGAGACATGGCTCGGGTTTCGGGATAACTTCCCTCCTCAGTAGAGAAAATAGTTAGGGGTGGAAGAGAGGGCCGCCAAGCAACCGTCAAGGGCCTCAGTGCCCGCACAGGCACGCAGGTGCGTCGTCCTGGAGCTCGTCAGCTCAAAGCTCGGGGGAGCCATTTTTATAAACAACCGCAATGAACCGCACTCCGCTAGCCCCTCTTCCGGGTCGCCCCAAGGGAAGCTGGTACATAAAGTTCTTGAGTGGTTCACCCCAGTGGGTGCAAGTAAGTACTTTTTGAACTGATGATCTCTGATGGAGTTCTTGAGTGGTTCACCCCAGTGGGTGCAAGTAAGTACTTGTTGAACTGATGATCTCTAGACCCGATACATGTCCCGGGTTTTAAAATATTGCCCGAGACATGGCTCGGGTTTCGGGATAACTTCCCTCCTCAGTAGAGAAAATAGTTAGGGGTGGAAGAGGGGGCCGCCAAGCAACCGTCAAGGGCCTCAGTGCCCGCACAGGCACGCAGGTGCGTCGTACAGGAGCTCGTCAGCTCAAAGCTCGGGGGAGCCATTTTTATAAACAACCGCAATGGACCGCACTCCGCTAGCCCCTCCTCCGGGTCGCCCCAAGGGAACCTGGTACATAAAGTTCTTGAGTGGTTCACCCTAGTGGGTGCAAGTAAGTACTTGTTGAACTGATGATCTCTGATGGAGTTCTTGAGTGGTTCACCCCAGTGGGTGCAAGTAAGTACTTGTTGAACTGATGATCTCTAGACCCGATACATGTCCCGGGTTTTAAAATATCGCCCGAGACATAGCTCGGGTTTCGGGATAACTCACTCCTCAGTAGAGAAAATAGTTAGGGGTGGAAGAGAGGGCCGCCAAGCAACCGTCAAGGGCCTCAGTGCCCGCACAGGCACGCAGGTGCGTCGTCCAGGAGCTCGTCAGCTCAAAGCTCGGGGGAGCCATTTTTATAAACAACCGCAATGGACCGCACTCCGCTAGCCCCTCCTCCGGGTCGCCCCAAGGGAAGCTGGTACATAAAGTTCTTGAGTGGTTCACCCCAGTGGGTGCAAGTAAGTACTTGTTGAACTGATGATCTCTGATGGAGTTCTTGAGTGGTTCACCCCAGTGGGTGCAAGTAAGTACTTGTTGACCTGATGATCTCTGATGGAGTTCTTGAGTGGTTCACCCCAGTGGGTGCAAGTAAGTACTTGTTGAACTGATGATCTCTAGACCCGATACATGTCCCGGGTTTTAAAATATCACCCGAGACATGGCTCGGGTTTCGGGATAACTTCCCTCCTCAGTAGAGAAAATAGTTAGGGGTGGAAGAGAGGGCCGCCAAGCAACCGTCAAGGGCCTCAGTGCCCGCACAGGCACGCAGGTGCGTAGTCCAGGAGCTCGTCAGCTCAAAGCTCGGGGGAGCCATTTTTATAAACAACCGCAATGGACCGCACTCCGCTAGCCCCTCCTCCCGGTCGCCCCAAGGGAAGTTGGTACATAAAGTTCTTGAGTGGTTCACCCCAGTGGGTGCAAGTAAGTACTTGTTGAACTGATGATCTCTGATGGAGTTCTTGAGTGGTTCACCCCAGTGGGTGCAAGTAAGTACTTGTTGAACTGATGATCTCTAGACCCGACACATGTCCCGGGTTTTAAAATATCGCCCGAGACATGGCTCGGGTTTCGGGATAACTTCCCTCCTCAGTAGAGACAATAGTTAGGGGTGGAAGAGAGGGCCGCCAAGCAACCGTCAAGGGCCTCAGTGCCCGCACAGGCACGCAGGTGCGTCGTCCAGGAGCTCGTCAGCTCAAAGCTTGGGGGAGCCATTTTTATAAACAACCGCAATGGACCGCATTCCGCTAGCCCCTCCTCCGGGTCGCCCCAAGGGAAGCTGGTACATAAAGTTCTTGAGTGGTTCACCCCAGTGGGTGCAAGTAAGTACTTGTTGAACTGATGATCTCTGATGGAGTTCTTGAGTGGTTCACCCCAGTGGGTGCAAGTAAGTACTTGTTGAACTGATGATCTCTAGACCCGATACATGTCCCGGGTTTTAAAATATCGCCCGAGACATGGCTCGGGTTTCGGGATAACTTCCCTCCTCAGTAGAGAAAATAGTTAGGGGTGGAAGAGAGGGCCGCCAAGCAACCGTCAAGGGCCTCAGTGCCCGCACAGGCACGCAGGTGCGTCGTCCAGGAGCTCGTCAGCTCAAAGCTCGAGGGAGCCATTTTTATAAACAACCGCAATGGACCGCACTCCGCTAGCCCCTCCTCCGGGTCCCCCCAAGGGAAGCTGGTACATAAAGTTCTTGAGTGGTTCACCCCAGTGGGTGCAAGTAAGTACTTGTTGAACTGATGATCTCGGATGGAGCTCTTGAGTGGTTCACCCAAGTGGGTGCAAGTAAGTACCTGTTCAACTGATGATCTCTAGACCCGATACATGTCCCGGGTTTTAAAATATCGCCCGAGACATGGCTCGGGTTTCGGGATAACTTCCCTCCTCAGTAGAGAAAATAGTTAGGGGTGGAAGAGAGGGCCGCCAAGCAACCGTCAAGGGCCTCAGTGCCCGCACAGGCACGCAGGTGCGTCGTCCAGGAGCTCGTCAGCTCAAAGCTCGGGGGAGCCATTTTTATAAACAACCGCACTCCGCTAGCCCCTCCTCCGGGTCGCCCCAAAGGAAGCTGGTACATAAAGTTCTTGAGTGGTTCACCCCAGTGGGTGCAAGTAAGTACTTGTTGAACTGATGATCTCTGATGGAGTTCTTGAGTGATTCACCCCAGTGGGTGCAAGTAAGTACTTGTTGAACTGATGATCTCTGATGGAGTTCTTGAGTGGTTCACCCCAGTGGGTGCAAGTAAGTACTTGTTGAACTGATGATCTCTAGACCCGATACATGTCCCGGGTTTTAAAATATCGCCCGAGACATGGCTCGGGTTTCGGGATAACTTCCCTCCTCAGTAGAGAAAATAGTTAGGGGTGGAAGAGAGAGCCACCAAGCAACCGTCAAGGGCCTCAGTGCCCGCACAGGCACGCAGGTGCGTCGTCCAGGAGCTCGTCAGCTCAAAGCTCGGGGGAGCCATTTTTATAAACAACCGCAATGGACCGCACTCCGCTAGCCCCTCCTCCGGGTCACCCCAAGGGAAGCTGGTACATAAAGTTCTTGAGTGGTTCACCCCAGTGGGTGCAAGTAAGTACTTCTTGAACTGATGATCTCTGATGGAGTTCTTGAGTGGTTCACCCCAGTGGGTGCAAGTAAGTACTTTTTGAACTGATGATCTCTAGACCCGATACATGTCCCGGGTTTTAAAATATCGCCCGAGACATAGCTCGGGTTTCAGGATAACTTCCCTCCTCAGTAGAGAAAATAGTTAGGGGTGGAAGAGAGGGCCGCCAAGCAACCGTCAAGGGCCTCAGTGCCCGCACAGGCACGCAGGTGCGTCGTCCAGGAGCTCGTCAGCTCAAAGCTCGGGGGAGCCATTTTTATAAACAACCGCAATGGACCGCACTCCGCTAGCCCCTCCTCCGGGTCGCCCCAAGGGAAGTTGGTACATAAAAATCTTGAGTGGTTCACCCCAGTGGGTGCAAGTAAGTACTTGTTGAACTGATGATCTCTGATGGAGTTCTTGAGTGGTTCACCCCAGTGGGTGCAAGTAAGTACTTGTTGAACTGATGATCTCTAGACCCGATACATGTCCCGGGTTTTAAAATATCGCCCGAGACATGGCTCGGGTTTCGGGATAACTTCCCTCCTCAGTAGAGAAAATAGTTAGGGGTGGAAGAGAGGGCCGCCAAGCAACCGTCAAGGGCCTCAGTGCCCGCACAGGCACGCAGGTGCGTAGTCCTGGAGCTCGTCAGCTCAAAGCTCGGGGGAGCCATTTTTATAAACAACCGCAATGAACCGCACTCCGCTAGCCCCTCCTCCAGGTCGCCCCAAGGGAAGCTGGTACATAAAGTTCTTGAGTGGTTCACCCCAGTGGGTGCAAGTAAGTACTTGTTGAACTGATGATCTCTGATGGAGTTCTTGAGTGGTTCACCCCAGTGGGTGCAAGTAAGTACTTGTTGAACTGATGATCTCTAGACCCGATACATGTCCCGGGTTTTAAAATATCGCCCGAGACATGGCTCGGGTTTCGGTATAACTTCCCTCCTCAGTAGAGAAAATAGTTAGGGGTGGAAGAGAGGGCCGCCAAGCAACCGTCAAGGGCCTCAGTGCCCGCACAGGCACGCAGGTGCGTCGTCCAGGAGCTCGTCAGCTCAAAGCTCGGGGGAGCCATTTTTATAAACAACCGCAATGGACCGCACTCCGCTAGCCCCTCCTCCGGTTCGCCCCAAGGGAAGCTGGTACATAAAGTTCTTGAGTGGTTCACCCCAGTGGGTGCAAGTAAGTACTTTTTGAACTGATGATCTCTGATGGAGTTCTTGAGTGGTTCACCCCAGTGGGTGCAAGTAAGTACTTGTTGAACTGATGATCTCTAGACCCGATACATGTCCCGGGTTTTAAAATATCGCCCGAGACATGGCTCGGGTTTCGGGATAACTTCCCTCCTCAGTAGAGAAAATAGTTAGGGGTGGAAGAGGGGGCCGCCAAGCAACCGTCAAGGGCCTCAGTGCCCGCACAGGCACGCAGGTGCGTCGTACAGGAGCTAGTCAGCTCAAAGCTCGGGGGAGCCATTTTTATAAACAACCGCAATGGACCGCACTCCGCTAGCCCCTCCTCCGGGTCGCCCCAAGGGAAGCTGGTACATAAAGTTCTTGAGTGGTTCACCCTAGTGGGTGCAAGTAAGTACTTGTTGAACTGATGATCTCTGATGGAGTTCTTGAGTGGTTCACCCCAGTGGGTGCAAGTAAGTACTTGTTGAACTGATGATCTCTAGACCCGATACATGTCCCGGGTTTTAAAATATCGCCCGAGACATAGATCGGGTTTCGGGATAACTCACTCCTCAGTAGAGAAAATAGTTAGGGGTGGAAGAGAGGGCCGCCAAGCAACCGTCAAGGGCCTCAGTGCCCGCACAGGCACGCAGGTGCGTCGTCCAGGAGCTCGTCAGCTCAAAGCTCGGGGGAGCCATTTTTATAAACAACCGCAATGGACCGCACTCCGCTAGCCCCTCCTCCGGGTCGCCCCAAGGGAAGTTGGTACATAAAAATCTTGAGTGGTTCACCCCAGTGGGTGCAAGTAAGTACTTGTTGAACTGATGATCTCTGATGGAGTTCTTGAGTGGTTCACCCCAGTGGGTGCAAGTAAGTACTTGTTGAACTGATGATCTCTGATAGAGTTCTTGAGTGGTTCACCCCAGTGGGTGCAAGTAAGTACTTGTTGAACTGATGATCTCTAGACCCGATATATGTCCCGGGTTTTAAAATATCGCCCGAGCCATAGCTCGGGTTTCGGGATAACTTCCCTCCTCAGTAGAGAAAATAGTTAGGGGTGGAAGAGAGGGCCGCCAAGCAACCGTCAAGGGCCTCAGTGCCCGCACAGGCACGCAGGTGCGTCGTCCAGGAGCTCGTCAGCTCAAAGCTCGGGGGAGCCATTTTTATAAACAACCGCAATGGACCGCACTCCGCTAGCCCCTCCTCCGGGTCGCCCCAAGGGAAGCTGGTACATAAAGTTCTTGAGTGGTTCACCCCAGTGGGTGCAAGTAAGTACTTGTTGAACTGATGATCTCTGATGGAGTTCTTGAGTGGTTCACCCCAGTGGGTGCAAGTAAGTACTTGTTGACCTGATGATCTCTGATGGAGTTCTTGAGTGGTTCACCCCAGTGGGTGCAAGTAAGTACTTGTTGAACTGATGATCTCTAGACCCGATACATGTCCCGGGTTTTAAAATATCACCCGAGACATGGCTCGGGTTTCGGGATAACTTCCCTCCTCAGTAGAGAAAATAGTTAGGGGTGGAAGAGAGGGCCGCCAAGCAACCGTCAAGGGCCTCAGTGCCCGCACAGGCACGCAGGTGCGTCGTCCAGGAGCTCGTCAGCTCAAAGCTCGGGGGAGCCATTTTTATAAACAACCGCAATGGACCGCACTCCGCTAGCCCCTCCTCCGGGTCACCCCAAGGGAAGCTGGTACATAAAGTTCTTGAGTGGTTCACCCCAGTGGGTGCAAGTAAGTACTTCTTGAACTGATGATCTCTGATGGAGTTCTTGAGTGGTTCACCCCAGTGGGTGCAAGTAAGTACTTGTTGAACTGATGATCTCTAGACCCGATACATGTCCCGGGTTTTAAAATATCGCCCGAGACATAGCTCGGGTTTCAGGATAACTTCCCTCCTCAGTAGAGAAAATAGTTAGGGGTGGAAGAGAGGGCCGCCAAGCAACCGTCAAGGGCCTCAGTGCCCGCACAGGCACGCAGGTGCGTCGTCCAGGAGCTCGTCAGCTCAAAGCTCGGGGGAGCCATTTTTATAAACAACCGCAATGGACCGCACTCCGCTAGCCCCTCCTCCGGGTCGCCCCAAGGGAAGTTGGTACATAAAAATCTTGAGTGGTTCACCCCAGTGGGTGCAAGTAAGTACTTGTTGAACTGATGATCTCTGATGGAGTTCTTGAGTGGTTCACCCCAGTGGGTGCAAGTAAGTACTTGTTGAACTGATGATCTCTAGACCCGATACATGTCCTGGGTTTTAAAATATCGCCCGAGACATGGCTCGGGTTTCGGGATAACTTCCCTCCTCAGTAGAGAAAATAGTTAGGGGTGGAAGAGAGGGCCGCCAAGCAACCGTCAAGGGCCTCAGTGCCCGCACAGGCACGCAGGTGCGTAGTCCTGGAGCTCGTCAGCTCAAAGCTCGGGGGAGCCATTTTTATAAACAACCGCAATGAACCGCACTCCGCTAGCCCCTCCTCCAGGTCGCCCCAAGGGAAGCTGGTACATAAAGTTCTTGAGTGGTTCACCCCAGTGGGTGCAAGTAAGTACTTGTTGAACTGATGATCTCTGATGGAGTTCTTGAGTGGTTCACCCCAGTGGGTGCAAGTAAGTACTTGTTGAACTGATGATCTCTAGACCCGATACATGTCCCGGGTTTTAAAATATCGCCCGAGACATGGCTCGGGTTTCGGTATAACTTCCCTCCTCAGTAGAGAAAATAGTTAGGGGTGGAAGAGAGGGCCGCCAAGCAACCGTCAAGGGCCTCAGTGCCCGCACAGGCACGCAGGTGCGTCGTCCAGGAGCTCGTCAGCTCAAAGCTCGGGGGAGCCATTTTTATAAACAACCGCAATGGACCGCACTCCGCTAGCCCCTCCTCCGGTTCACCCCAAGGGAAGCTGGTACATAAAGTTCTTGAGTGGTTCACCCCAGTGGGTGCAAGTAAGTACTTTTTGAACTGATGATCTCTGATGGAGTTCTTGAGTGGTTCACCCCAGTGGGTGCAAGTAAGTACTTGTTGAACTGATGATCTCTAGACCCGATACATGTCCCGGGTTTTAAAATATCGCCCGAGACATGGCTCGGGTTTCGGGATAACTTCCCTCCTCAGTAGAGAAAATAGTTAGGGGTGGAAGAGGGGGCCGCCAAGCAACCGTCAAGGGCCTCAGTGCCCGCACAGGCACGCAGGTGCGTCGTACAGGAGCTAGTCAGCTCAAAGCTCGGGGGAGCCATTTTTATAAACAACCGCAATGGACCGCACTCCGCTAGCCCCTCCTCCGGGTCGCCCCAAGGGAAGCTGGTACATAAAGTTCTTGAGTGGTTCACCCTAGTGGGTGCAAGTAAGTACTTGTTGAACTGATGATCTCTGATGGAGTTCTTGAGTGGTTCACCCCAGTGGGTGCAAGTAAGTACTTGTTGAACTGATGATCTCTAGACCCGATACATGTCCCGGGTTTTAAAATATCGCCCGAGACATAGATCGGGTTTCGGGATAACTCACTCCTCAGTAGAGAAAATAGTTAGGGGTGGAAGAGAGGGCCGCCAAGCAACCGTCAAGGGCCTCAGTGCCCGCACAGGCACGCAGGTGCGTCGTCCAGGAGCTCGTCAGCTCAAAGCTCGGGGGAGCCATTTTTATAAACAACCGCAATGGACCGCACTCCGCTAGCCCCTCCTCCGGGTCGCCCCAAGGGAAGTTGGTACATAAAAATCTTGAGTGGTTCACCCCAGTGGGTGCAAGTAAGTACTTGTTGAACTGATGATCTCTGATGGAGTTCTTGAGTGGTTCACCCCAGTGGGTGCAAGTAAGTACTTGTTGAACTGATGATCTCTGATAGAGTTCTTGAGTGGTTCACCCCAGTGGGTGCAAGTAAGTACTTGTTGAACTGATGATCTCTAGACCCGATATATGTCCCGGGTTTTAAAATATCGCCCGAGCCATAGCTCGGGTTTCGGGATAACTTCCCTCCTCAGTAGAGAAAATAGTTAGGGGTGGAAGAGAGGGCCGCCAAGCAACCGTCAAGGGCCTCAGTGCCCGCACAGGCACGCAGGTGCGTCGTCCAGGAGCTCGTCAGCTCAAAGCTCGGGGGAGCCATTTTTATAAACAACCGCAATGGACCGCACTCCGCTAGCCCCTCCTCCGGGTCGCCCCAAGGGAAGCTGGTACATAAAGTTCTTGAGTGGTTCACCCCAGTGGGTGCAAGTAAGTACTTGTTGAACTGATGATCTCTGATGGAGTTCTTGAGTGGTTCACCCCAGTGGGTGCAAGTAAGTACTTGTTGACCTGATGATCTCTGATGGAGTTCTTGAGTGGTTCACCCCAGTGGGTGCAAGTAAGTACTTGTTGAACTGATGATCTCTAGACCCGATACATGTCCCGGGTTTTAAAATATCACCCGAGACATGGCTCGGGTTTCGGGATAACTTCCCTCCTCAGTAGAGAAAATAGTTAGGGGTGGAAGAGAGGGCCGCCAAGCAACCGTCAAGGGCCTCAGTGCCCGCACAGGCACGCAGGTGCGTCGTCCAGGAGCTCGTCAGCTCAAAGCTCGGGGGAGCCATTTTTATAAACAACCGCAATGGACCGCACTCCGCTAGCCCCTCCTCCCGGTCGCCCCAAGGGAAGTTGGTACATAAAAATCTTGAGTGGTTCACCCCAGTGGGTGCAAGTAAGTACTTGTTGAACTGATGATCTCTGATGGAGTTCTTGAGTGGTTCACCCCAGTGGGTGCAAGTAAGTACTTGTTGAACTGATGATCTCTAGACCCGATACATGTCCCGGGTTTTAAAATATCGCCCGAGACATGGCTCGGGTTTCGGGATAACTTCCCTCCTCAGTAGAGAAAATAGTTAGGGGTGGAAGAGAGGGCCGCCAAGCAACCGTCAAGGGCCTCAGTGCCCGCACAGGCACGCAGGTGCGTAGTCCTGGAGCTCGTCAGCTCAAAGCTCGGGGGAGCCATTTTTATAAACAACCGCAATGGACCGCACTCCGCTAGCCCCTCCTCCGAGTCGCCCCAAGGGAAGCTGGTACATAAAGTTCTTGAGTGGTTCACCCTAGTGGGTGCAAGTAAGTACTTGTTGAACTGATGATCTCTGATGGAGTTCTTGAGTGGTTCACCCCAGTGGGTGCAAGTAAGTACTTGTTGAACTGATGATCTCTAGACCCGATACATGTCCCGGGTTTTAAAATATCGCCCGAGACATAGCTCGGGTTTCGGGATAACTTCCCTCCTCAGTAGAGAAAATAGTTAGGGGTGGAAGAGAGGGCCGCCAAGCAACCGTCAAGGGCCTCAGTGCCCGCACAGGCACGCAGGTGCGTCGTCCAGGAGCTCGTCAGCTCAAAGCTCGGGGGAGCCATTTTTATAAACAACCGCAATGGACCGCACTCCGCTAGCCCCTCCTCCGGGTCGCCCCAAGGGAAGCTGGTACATAAAGTTCTTGAGTGGTTCACCCCAGTGGGTGCAAGTAAGTACTTGTTGAACTGATGATCTCTGATGGAGTTCTTGAGTGGTTCACCCCAGTGGGTGCAAGTAAGTACTTGTTGACCTGATGATCTCTGATGGAGTTTTTGAGTGGTTCACCCCAGTGGGTGCAAGTAAGTACTTGTTGAACTGATGATCTCTAGACCCGATACATGTCCCGGGTTTTAAAATATCACCCGAGACATGGCTCGGGTTTCGGGATAACTTCCCTCCTCAGTAGAGAAAATAGTTAGGGGTGGAAGAGAGGGCCGCCAAGCAACCGTCAAGGGCCTCAGTGCCCGCACAGGCACGCAGGTGCGTCGTCCAGGAGCTCGTCAGCTCAAAGCTCGGGGGAGCCATTTTTATAAACAACCGCAATGGACCGCACTCCGCTAGCCCCTCCTCCCGGTCGCCCCAAGGGAAGTTGGTACATAAAGTTCTTGAGTGGTTCACCCCAGTGGGTGCAAGTAAGTACTTGTTGAACTGATGATCTCTGATGGAGTTCTTGAGTGGTTCACCCCAGTGGGTGCAAGTAAGTACTTGTTGAACTGATGATCTCTAGACCCGACACATGTCCCGGGTTTTAAAATATCGCCCGAGACATGGCTCGGGTTTCGGGATAACTTCCCTCCTCAGTAGAGACAATAGTTAGGGGTGGAAGAGAGGGCCGCCAAGCAACCGTCAAGGGCCTCAGTGCCCGCACAGGCACGCAGGTGCGTCGTCCAGGAGCTCGTCAGCTCAAAGCTTGGGGGAGCCATTTTTATAAACAACCGCAATGGACCGCATTCCGCTAGCCCCTCCTCCGGGTCGCCCCAAGGGAAGCTGGTACATAAAGTTCTTGAGTGGTTCACCCCAGTGGGTGCAAGTAAGTACTTGTTGAACTGATGATCTCTGATGGAGTTCTTGAGTGGTTCACCCCAGTGGGTGCAAGTAAGTACTTGTTGAACTGATGATCTCTAGACCCGATACATGTCCCGGGTTTTAAAATATCGCCCGAGACATGGCTCGGGTTTCGGGATAACTTCCCTCCTCAGTAGAGAAAATAGTTAGGGGTGGAAGAGAGGGCCGCCAAGCAACCGTCAACGGCCTCAGTGCCCGAACAAGCACGCAGGTGCGTCGTACAGGAGGTCGTCAGCTCAAAGCTCGAGGGAGCCATTTTTATAAACAACCGCAATGGACCGCACTCCGCTAGCCCCTCCTCCGGGTCCCCCCAAGGGAAGCTGGTACATAAAGTTCTTGAGTGGTTCACCCCAGTGGGTGCAAGTAAGTACTTGTTGAACTGATGATCTCGGATGGAGCTCTTGAGTGGTTCACCCAAGTGGGTGCAAGTAAGTACCTGTTCAACTGATGATCTCTAGACCCGATACATGTCCCGTGTTTTAAAATATCGCCCGAGACATGGCTCGGGTTTCGGGATAACTTCCCTCCTCAGTAGAGAAAATAGTTAGGGGTGGAAGAGAGGGCCGCCAAGCAACCGTCAAGGGCCTCAGTGCCCGCACAGGCACGCAGGTGCGTCGTCCAGGAGCTCGTCAGCTCAAAGCTCGGGGGAGCCATTTTTATAAACAACCGCACTCCGCTAGCCCCTCCTCCGGGTCGCCCCAAAGGAAGCTGGTACATAAAGTTCTTGAGTGGTTCACCCCAGTGGGTGCAAGTAAGTACTTGTTGAACTGATGATCTCTGATGGAGTTCTTGAGTGATTCACCCCAGTGGGTGCAAGTAAGTACTTGTTGAACTGATGATCTCTGATGGAGTTCTTGAGTGGTTCACCCCAGTGGGTGCAAGTAAGTACTTGTTGAACTGATGATCTCTAGACCCGATACATGTCCCGGGTTTTAAAATATCGCCCGAGACATGGCTCGGGTTTCGGGATAACTTCCCTCCTCAGTAGAGAAAATAGTTAGGGGTGGAAGAGAGAGCCACCAAGCAACCGTCAAGGGCCTCAGTGCCCGCACAGGCACGCAGGTGCGTCGTCCAGGAGCTCGTCAGCTCAAAGCTCGGGGGAGCCATTTTTATAAACAACCGCAATGGACCGCACTCCGCTAGCCCCTCCTCCGGGTCACCCCAAGGGAAGCTGGTACATAAAGTTCTTGAGTGGTTCACCCCAGTGGGTGCAAGTAAGTACTTCTTGAACTGATGATCTCTGATGGAGTTCTTGAGTGGTTCACCCCAGTGGGTGCAAGTAAGTACTTGTTGAACTGATGATCTCTAGACCCGATACATGTCCCGGGTTTTAAAATATCGCCCGAGACATAGCTCGGGTTTCGGGATAACTTCCCTCCTCAGTAGAGAAAATAGTTAGGGGTGGAAGAGAGGGCCGCCAAGCAACCGTCAAGGGCCTCAGTGCCCGCACAGGCACGCAGGTGCGTCGTCCAGGAGCTCGTCAGCTCAAAGCTCGGGGGAGCCATTTTTATAAACAACCGCAATGGACCGCACTCCGCTAGCCCCTCCTCCGGGTCGCCCCAAGGGAAGTTGGTACATAAAAATCTTGAGTGGTTCACCCCAGTGGGTGCAAGTAAGTACTTGTTGAACTGATGATCTCTGATGGAGTTCTTGAGTGGTTCACCCCAGTGGGTGCAAGTAAGTACTTGTTGAACTGATGATCTCTAGACCCGATACATGTCCCGGGTTTTAAAATATCGCCCGAGACATGGCTCGGGTTTCGGGATAACTTCCCTCCTCAGTAGAGAAAATAGTTAGGGGTGGAAGAGAGGGCCGCCAAGCATCCGTCAAGGGCCTCAGTGCCCGCACAGGCACGCAGGTGTGTAGTCCTGGAGCTCGTCAGCTCAAAGCTCGGGGGAGCCATTTTTATAAACAACCGCAATGAACCGCACTCCGCTAGCCCCTCCTCCAGGTCGCCCCAAGGGAAGCTGGTACATAAAGTTCTTGAGTGGTTCACCCCAGTGGGTGCAAGTAAATACTTGTTGAACTGATGATCTCTGATGGAGTTCTTGAGTGGTTCACCCCAGTGGGTGCAAGTAAGTACTTGTTGAACTGATGATCTCTAGACCCGATACATGTCCCGGGTTTTAAAATATCGCCCGAGACATGGCTCGGGTTTCGGTATAACTTCCCTCCTCAGTAGAGAAAATAGTTAGGGGTGGAAGAGAGGGCCGCCAAGCAACCGTCAAGGGCCTCAGTGCCCGCACAGGCACGCAGGTGCGTCGTCCAGGAGCTCGTCAGCTCAAAGCTCGGGGGAGCCATTTTTATAAACAACCGCAATGGACCGCACTCCGCTAGCCCCTCCTCCGGTTCTCCCCAAGGGAAGCTGGTACATAAAGTTCTTGAGTGGTTCACCCCAGTGGGTGCAAGTAAGTACTTTTTGAACTGATGATCTCTGATGGAGTTCTTGAGTGGTTCACCCCAGTGGGTGCAAGTAAGTACATGTTGAACTGATGATCTCTAGACCCGATACATGTCCCGGGTTTTAAAATATCGCCCGAGACATGGCTCGGGTTTCGGGATAACTTCCCTCCTCAGTAGAGAAAATAGTTAGGGGTGGAAGAGGGGACCGCCAAGCAACCGTCAAGGGCCTCAGTGCCCGCACAGGCACGCAGGTGCGTCGTACAGGAGCTAGTCAGCTCAAAGCTCGGGGGAGCCATTTTTATAAACAACCGCAATGGACCGCACTCCGCTAGCCCCTCCTCCGGGTCGCCCCAAGGGAAGCTGGTACATAAAGTTCTTGAGTGGTTCACCCCAGTGGGTGCAAGTAAGTACTTGTTGAACTGATGATCTCTGATGGAGTTCTTGAGTGGTTCACCCCAGTGGGTGCAAGTAAGTACTTGTTGAACTGATGATCTCTAGACCCGATACATGTCCCGGGTTTTAAAATATCGCCCGAGACATAGCTCGGGTTTCGGGATAACTCACTCCTCAGTAGAGAAAATAGTTAGGGGTGGAAGAGAGGGCCGCCAAGCAACCGTCAAGGGCCTCAGTGCCCGCACAGGCACGCAGGTGCGTCGTCCAGGAGCTCGTCAGCTCAAAGCTCGGGGGAGCCATTTTTATAAACAACCGCAATGGACCGCACTCCGCTAGCCCCTCCTCCGGGTCGCCCCAAGGGAAGTTGGTACATAAAAATCTTGAGTGGTTCACCCCAGTGGGTGCAAGTAAGTACTTGTTGAACTGATGATCTCTGATGGAGTTCTTGAGTGGTTCACCCCAGTGGGTGCAAGTAAGTACTTGTTGAACTGATGATCTCTGATGGAGTTCTTGAGTGGTTCACCCCAGTGGGTGCAAGTAAGTACTTGTTGAACTGATGATCTCTAGACCCGATACATGTCCCGGGTTTTAAAATATCACCCGAGACATGGCTCGGGTTTCGGGATAACTTCCCTCCTCAGTAGAGAAAATAGTTAGGGGTGGAAGAGAGGGCCGCCAAGCAACCGTCAAGGGCCTCAGTGCCCGCACAGGCACGCAGGTGCGTCGTCCAGGAGCTCGTCAGCTCAAAGCTCGGGGGAGCCATTTTTATAAACAACCGCAATGGACCGCACTCCGCTAGCCCCTCCTCCCGGTCGCCCCAAGGGAAGTTGGTACATAAAGTTCTTGAGTGGTTCACCCCAGTGGGTGCAAGTAAGTACTTGTTGAACTGATGATCTCTGATGGAGTTCTTGAGTGGTTCACCCCAGTGGGTGCAAGTAAGTACTTGTTGAACTGATGATCTCTAGACCCGACACATGTCCCGGGTTTTAAAATATCGCCCGAGACATGGCTCGGGTTTCGGGATAACTTCCCTCCTCAGTAGAGACAATAGTTAGGGGTGGAAGAGAGGGCCGCCAAGCAACCGTCAAGGGCCTCAGTGCCCGCACAGGCACGCAGGTGCGTCGTCCAGGAGCTCGTCAGCTCAAAGCTCGGGGGAGCCATTTTTATAAACAACCGCAATGGACCGCACTCCGCTAGCCCCTCCTCCGGTTCGCCCCAAGGGAAGCTGGTACATAAAGTTCTTGAGTGGTTCACCCCAGTGAGTGCAAGTAAGTACTTGTTGAACTGATGATCTCTGATGGAGTTCTTGAGTGGTTCACCCCAGTGGGTGCAAGTAAGTACCTGTTGAACTGATGATCTCTAGACCCGATACATGTCCCGGGTTTTAAAATATCGCCCGAGACATGGCTCGGGTTTCGGGATAACTTCCCTCCTCAGTAGAGAAAATAGTTAGGGGTGGAAGAGAGGGCCGCCAAGCAACCGTCAAGGGCCTCAGTGCCCGCACAGGCACGCAGGTGCGTCGTCCTGGAGCTCGTCAGCTCAAAGCTCGGGGGAGCCATTTTTATAAACAACCGCAATGAACCGCACTCCGCTAGCCCCTCTTCCGGGTCGCCCCAAGGGAAGCTGGTACATAAAGTTCTTGAGTGGTTCACCCCAGTGGGTGCAAGTAAGTACTTTTTGAACTGATGATCTCTGATGGAGTTCTTGAGTGGTTCACCCCAGTGGGTGCAAGTAAGTACTTGTTGAACTGATGATCTCTAGACCCGATACTTGTCCCGGGTTTTAAAATATTGCCCGAGACATGGCTCGGGTTTCGGGATAACTTCCCTCCTCAGTAGAGAAAATAGTTAGGGGTGGAAGAGGGGGCCGCCAAGCAACCGTCAAGGGCCTCAGTGCCCGCACAGGCACGCAGGTGCGTCGTACAGGAGCTCGTCAGCTCAAAGCTCGGGGGAGCCATTTTTATAAACAACCGCAATGGACCGCACTCCGCTAGCCCCTCCTCCGGGTCACCCCAAGGGAAGCTGGTACATAAAGTTCTTGAGTGGTTCACCCCAGTGGGTGCAAGTAAGTACTTCTTGAACTGATGATCTCTGATGGAGTTCTTGAGTGGTTCACCCCAGTGGGTGCAAGTAAGTACTTGTTGAACTGATGATCTCTAGACCCGATACATGTCCCGGGTTTTAAAATATCGCCCGAGACATAGCTCGGGTTTCAGGATAACTTCCCTCCTCAGTAGAGAAAATAGTTAGGGGTGGAAGAGAGGGCCGCCAAGCAACCGTCAAGGGCCTCAGTGCCCGCACAGGCACGCAGGTGCGTCGTCCAGGAGCTCGTCAGCTCAAAGCTCGGGGGAGCCATTTTTATAAACAACCGCAATGGACCGCACTCCGCTAGCCCCTCCTCCGGGTCGCCCCAAGGGAAGTTGGTACATAAAAATCTTGAGTGGTTCACCCCAGTGGGTGCAAGTAAGTACTTGTTGAACTGATGATCTCTGATGGAGTTCTTGAGTGGTTCACCCCAGTGGGTGCAAGTAAGTACTTGTTGAACTGATGATCTCTAGACCCGATACATGTCCCGGGTTTTAAAATATCGCCCGAGACATGGCTCGGGTTTCGGGATAACTTCCCTCCTCAGTAGAGAAAATAGTTAGGGGTGGAAGAGAGGGCCGCCAAGCAACCGTCAAGGGCCTCAGTGCCCGCACAGGCACGCAGGTGCGTAGTCCTGGAGCTCGTCAGCTCAAAGCTCGGGGGAGCCATTTTTATAAACAACCGCAATGAACCGCACTCCGCTAGCCCCTCCTCCAGGTCGCCCCAAGGGAAGCTGGTACATAAAGTTCTTGAGTGGTTCACCCCAGTGGGTGCAAGTAAGTACTTGTTGAACTGATGATCTCTGATGGAGTTCTTGAGTGGTTCACCCCAGTGGGTGCAAGTAAGTACTTGTTGAACTGATGATCTCTAGACCCGATACATGTCCCGGGTTTTAAAATATCGCCCGAGACATGGCTCGGGTTTCGGTATAACTTCCCTCCTCAGTAGAGAAAATAGTTAGGGGTGGAAGAGAGGGCCGCCAAGCAACCGTCAAGGGCCTCAGTGCCCGCACAGGCACGCAGGTGCGTCGTCCAGGAGCTCGTCAGCTCAAAGCTCGGGGGAGCCATTTTTATAAACAACCGCAATGGACCGCACTCCGCTAGCCCCTCCTCCGGTTCGCCCCAAGGGAAGCTGGTACATAAAGTTCTTGAGTGGTTCACCCCAGTGGGTGCAAGTAAGTACTTTTTGAACTGATGATCTCTGATGGAGTTCTTGAGTGGTTCACCCCAGTGGGTGCAAGTAAGTACTTGTTGAACTGATGATCTCTAGACCCGATACATGTCCCGGGTTTTAAAATATCGCCCGAGACATGGCTCGGGTTTCGGGATAACTTCCCTCCTCAGTAGAGAAAATAGTTAGGGGTGGAAGAGGGGGCCGCCAAGCAACCGTCAAGGGCCTCAGTGCCCGCACAGGCACGCAGGTGCGTCGTACAGGAGCTAGTCAGCTCAAAGCTCGGGGGAGCCATTTTTATAAACAACCGCAATGGACCGCACTCCGCTAGCCCCTCCTCCGGGTCGCCCCAAGGGAAGCTGGTACATAAAGTTCTTGAGTGGTTCACCCTAGTGGGTGCAAGTAAGTACTTGTTGAACTGATGATCTCTGATGGAGTTCTTGAGTGGTTCACCCCAGTGGGTGCAAGTAAGTACTTGTTGAACTGATGATCTCTAGACCCGATACATGTCCCGGGTTTTAAAATATCGCCCGAGACATAGATCGGGTTTCGGGATAACTCACTCCTCAGTAGAGAAAATAGTTAGGGGTGGAAGAGAGGGCCGCCAAGCAACCGTCAAGGGCCTCAGTGCCCGCACAGGCACGCAGGTGCGTCGTCCAGGAGCTCGTCAGCTCAAAGCTCGGGGGAGCCATTTTTATAAACAACCGCAATGGACCGCTCTCCGCTAGCCCCTCCTCCGGGTCGCCCCAAGGGAAGTTGGTACATAAAAATCTTGAGTGGTTCACCCCAGTGGGTGCAAGTAAGTACTTGTTGAACTGATGATCTCTGATGGAGTTCTTGAGTGGTTCACCCCAGTGGGTGCAAGTAAGTACTTGTTGAACTGATGATCTCTAGACCCGATATATGTCCCGGGTTTTAAAATATCGCCCGAGCCATAGCTCGGGTTTCGGGATAACTTCCCTCCTCAGTAGAGAAAATAGTTAGGGGTGGAAGAGAGGGCCGCCAAGCAACCGTCAAGGGCCTCAGTGCCCGCACAGGCACGCAGGTGCGTCGTCCAGGAGCTCGTCAGCTCAAAGCTCGGGGGAGCCATTTTTATAAACAACCGCAATGGACCGCACTCCGCTAGCCCCTCCTCCGGGTCGCCCCAAGGGAAGCTGGTACATAAAGTTCTTGAGTGGTTCACCCCAGTGGGTGCAAGTAATAACTTGTTGAACTGATGATCTCTGATGGAGTTCTTGAGTGGTTCACCCCAGTGGGTGCAAGTAAGTACTTGTTGACCTGATGATCTCTGATGGAGTTCTTGAGTGGTTCACCCCAGTGGGTGCAAGTAAGTACTTGTTGAACTGATGATCTCTAGACCCGATACATGTCCCGGGTTTTAAAATATCACCCGAGACATGGCTCGGGTTTCGGGATAACTTCCCTCCTCAGTAGAGAAAATAGTTAGGGGTGGAAGAGAGGGCCGCCAAGCAACCGTCAAGGGCCTCAGTGCCCGCACAGGCACGCAGGTGCGTCGTCCAGGAGCTCGTCAGCTCAAAGCTCGGGGGAGCCATTTTTATAAACAACCGCAATGGACCGCACTCCGCTAGCCCCTCCTCCCGGTCGCCCCAAGGGAAGTTGGTACATAAAGTTCTTGAGTGGTTCACCCCAGTGGGTGCAAGTAAGTACTTGTTGAACTGATGATCTCTGATGGAGTTCTTGAGTGGTTCACCCCAGTGGGTGCAAGTAAGTACTTGTTGAACTGATGATCTCTGATGGAGTTCTTGAGTGGTTCACCCCAGTGGGTGCAAGTAAGTACTTGTTGAACTGATGATCTCTAGACCCGATACATGTCCCGGGTTTTAAAATATCGCCCGAGACATAGCTCGGGTTTCGGGATAACTTCCCTCCTCAGTAGAGAAAATAGTTAGGGGTGGAAGAGAGGGCCGCCAAGCAACCGTCAAGGGCCTCAGTGCCCGCACAGGCACGCAGGTGCGTCGTCCAGGAGCTCGTCAGCTCAAAGCTCGGGGGAGCCATTTTTATAAACAACCGCAATGGACCGCACTCCGCTAGCCCCTCCTCCGGGTCGCCCCAAGGGAAGTTGGTACATAAAAATCTTGAGTGGTTCACCCCAGTGGGTGCAAGTAAGTACTTGTTGAACTGATGATCTCTGATGGAGTTCTTGAGTGGTTCACCCCAGTGGGTGCAAGTAAGTACTTGTTGAACTGATGATCTCTAGACCCGATACATGTCCCGGGTTTTAAAATATCGCCCGAGACATGGCTCGGGTTTCGGGATAACTTCCCTCCTCAGTAGAGAAAATAGTTAGGGGTGGAAGAGAGGGCCGCCAAGCAACCGTCAAGGGCCTCAGTGCCCGCACAGGCACGCAGGTGCGTAGTCCTGGAGCTCGTCAGCTCAAAGCTCGGGGGAGCCATTTTTATAAACAACCGCAATGGACCGCACTCCGCTAGCCCCTCCTCCGAGTCGCCCCAAGGGAAGCTGGTACATAAAGTTCTTGAGTGGTTCACCCTAGTGGGTGCAAGTAAGTACTTGTTGAACTGATGATCTCTGATGGAGTTCTTGAGTGGTTCACCCCAGTGGGTGCAAGTAAGTACTTGTTGAACTGATGATCTCTAGACCCGATACATGTCCCGGGTTTTAAAATATCGCCCGAGACATAGCTCGGGTTTCGGGATAACTTCCCTCCTCAGTAGAGAAAATAGTTAGGGGTGGAAGAGAGGGCCGCCAAGCAACCGTCAAGGGCCTCAGTGCCCGCACAGGCACGCAGGTGCGTCGTCCAGGAGCTCGTCAGCTCAAAGCTCGGGGGAGCCATTTTTATAAACAACCGCAATGGACCGCACTCCGCTAGCCCCTCCTCCGGGTCGCCCCAAGGGAAGCTGGTACATAAAGTTCTTGAGTGGTTCACCCCAGTGGGTGCAAGTAAGTACTTGTTGAACTGATGATCTCTGATGGAGTTCTTGAGTGGTTCACCCCAGTGGGTGCAAGTAAGTACTTGTTGACCTGATGATCTCTGATGGAGTTTTTGAGTGGTTCACCCCAGTGGGTGCAAGTAAGTACTTGTTGAACTGATGATCTCTAGACCCGATACATGTCCCGGGTTTTAAAATATCACCCGAGACATGGCTCGGGTTTCGGGATAACTTCCCTCCTCAGTAGAGAAAATAGTTAGGGGTGGAAGAGAGGGCAGCCAAGCAACCGTCAAGGGCCTCAGTGCCCGCACAGGCACGCAGGTGCGTCGTCCAGGAGCTCGTCAGCTCAAAGCTCGGGGGAGCCATTTTTATAAACAACCGCAATGGACCGCACTCCGCTAGCCCCTCCTCCCGGTCGCCCCAAGGGAAGTTGGTACATAAAGTTCTTGAGTGGTTCACCCCAGTGGGTGCAAGTAAGTACTTGTTGAACTGATGATCTCTGATGGAGTTCTTGAGTGGTTCACCCCAGTGGGTGCAAGTAAGTACTTGTTGAACTGATGATCTCTAGACCCGACACATGTCCCGGGTTTTAAAATATCGCCCGAGACATGGCTCGGGTTTCGGGATAACTTCCCTCCTCAGTAGAGACAATAGTTAGGGGTGGAAGAGAGGGCCGCCAAGCAACCGTCAAGGGCCTCAGTGCCCGCACAGGCACGCAGGTGCGTCGTCCAGGAGCTCGTCAGCTCAAAGCTTGGGGGAGCCATTTTTATAAACAACCGCAATGGACCGCATTCCGCTAGCCCCTCCTCCGGGTCGCCCCAAGGGAAGCTGGTACATAAAGTTCTTGAGTGGTTCACCCCAGTGGGTGCAAGTAAGTACTTGTTGAACTGATGATCTCTGATGGAGTTCTTGAGTGGTTCACCCCAGTGGGTGCAAGTAAGTACTTGTTGAACTGATGATCTCTAGACCCGATACATGTCCCGGGTTTTAAAATATCGCCCGAGACATGGCTCGGGTTTCGGGATAACTTCCCTCCTCAGTAGAGAAAATAGTTAGGGGTGGAAGAGAGGGCCGCCAAGCAACCGTCAACGGCCTCAGTGCCCGAACAAGCATGCAGGTGCGTCGTACAGGAGGTCGTCAGCTCAAAGCTCGAGGGAGCCATTTTTATAAACAACCGCAATGGACCGCACTCCGCTAGCCCCTCCTCCGGGTCCCCCCAAGGGAAGCTGGTACATAAAGTTCTTGAGTGGTTCACCCCAGTGGGTGCAAGTAAGTACTTGTTGAACTGATGATCTCGGATGGAGCTCTTGAGTGGTTCACCCAAGTGGGTGCAAGTAAGTACCTGTTCAACTGATGATCTCTAGACCCGATACATGTCCCGTGTTTTAAAATATCGCCCGAGACATGGCTCGGGTTTCGGGATAACTTCCCTCCTCAGTAGAGAAAATAGTTAGGGGTGGAAGAGAGGGCCGCCAAGCAACCGTCAAGGGCCTCAGTGCCCGCACAGGCACGCAGGTGCGTCGTCCAGGAGCTCGTCAGCTCAAAGCTCGGGGGAGCCATTTTTATAAACAACCGCACTCCGCTAGCCCCTCCTCCGGGTCGCCCCAAAGGAAGCTGGTACATAAAGTTCTTGAGTGGTTCACCCCAGTGGGTGCAAGTAAGTACTTGTTGAACTGATGATCTCTGATGGAGTTCTTGAGTGATTCACCCCAGTGGGTGCAAGTAAGTACTTGTTGAAATGATGATCTCTGATGGAGTTCTTGAGTGGTTCACCCCAGTGGGTGCAAGTAAGTACTTGTTGAACCGATGATCTCTAGACCCGATACATGTCCCGGGTTTTAAAATATCGCCCGAGACATGGCTCGGGTTTCGGGATAACTTCCCTCCTCAGTAGAGAAAATAGTTAGGGGTGGAAGAGAGAGCCACCAAGCAACCGTCAAGGGCCTCAGTGCCCGCACAGGCACGCAGGTGCGTCGTCCAGGAGCTCGTCAGCTCAAAGCTCGGGGGAGCCATTTTTATAAACAACCGCAATGGACCGCACTCCGCTAGCCCCTCCTCCGGGTCACCCCAAGGGAAGCTGGTACATAAAGTTCTTGAGTGGTTCACCCCAGTGGGTGCAAGTAAGTACTTCTTGAACTGATGATCTCTGATGGAGTTCTTGAGTGGTTCACCCCAGTGGGTGCAAGTAAGTACTTGTTGAACTGATGATCTCTAGACCCGATACATGTCCCGGGTTTTAAAATATCGCCCGAGACATAGCTCGGGTTTCGGGATAACTTCCCTCCTCAGTAGAGAAAATAGTTAGGGGTGGAAGAGAGGGCCGCCAAGCAACCGTCAAGGGCCTCAGTGCCCGCACAGGCACGCAGGTGCGTCGTCCAGGAGCTCGTCAGCTCAAAGCTCGGGGGAGCCATTTTTATAAACAACCGCAATGGACCGCACTCCGCTAGCCCCTCCTCCGGGTCGCCCCAAGGGAAGTTGGTACATAAAAATCTTGAGTGGTTCACCCCAGTGGGTGCAAGTAAG
Source organism: Triturus cristatus (assembly GCF_964204655.1). Lineage (NCBI taxonomy): Eukaryota > Metazoa > Chordata > Amphibia > Caudata > Salamandridae > Triturus > Triturus cristatus. The sequence goes on from NC_140590.1 coordinate 1,048,313,070, forward strand.
TACTTGTTGAACTGATGATCTCTGATGGAGTTCTTGAGTGGTTCACCCCAGTGGGTGCAAGTAAGTACTTGTTGAACTGATGATCTCTAGACCCGATACATGTCCCGGGTTTTAAAATATCGCCCGAGACATGGCTCGGGTTTCGGGATAACTTCCCTCCTCAGTAGAGAAAATAGTTAGGGGTGGAAGAGAGGGCCGCCAAGCAACCGTCAAGGGCCTCACTGCCCGCACAGGCACGCAGGTGTGTAGTCCTGGAGCTCGTCAGCTCAAAGCTCGGGGGAGCCATTTTTATAAACAACCGCAATGAACCGCACTCCGCTAGCCCCTCCTCCAGGTCGCCCCAAGGGAAGCTGGTACATAAAGTTCTTGAGTGGTTCACCCCAGTGGGTGCAAGTAAGTACTTGTTGAACTGATGATCTCTGATGGAGTTCTTGAGTGGTTCACCCCAGTGGGTGCAAGTAAGTACTTGTTGAACTGATGATCTCTAGACCCGATACATGTCCCGGGTTTTAAAATATCGCCCGAGACATGGCTCGGGTTTCGGTATAACTTCCCTCCTCAGTAGAGAAAATAGTTAGGGGTGGAAGAGAGGGCCGCCAAGCAACCGTCAAGGGCCTCAGTGCCCGCACAGGCACGCAGGTGCGTCGTCCAGGAGCTCGTCAGCTCAAAGCTCGGGGGAGCCATTTTTATAAACAACCGCAATGGACCGCACTCCGCTAGCCCCTCCTCCGGTTCGCCCCAAGGGAAGCTGGTACATAAAGTTCTTGAGTGGTTCACCCCAGTGGGTGCAAGTAAGTACTTTTTGAACTGATGATCTCTGATGGAGTTCTTGAGTGGTTCACCCCAGTGGGTGCAAGTAAGTACATGTTGAACTGATGATCTCTAGACCCGATACATGTCCCGGGTTTTAAAATATCGCCCGAGACATGGCTCGGGTTTCGGGATAACTTCCCTCCTCAGTAGAGAAAATAGTTAGGGGTGGAAGAGGGGGCCGCCAAGCAACCGTCAAGGGCCTCAGTGCCCGCACAGGCACGCAGGTGCGTCGTACAGGAGCTAGTCAGCTCAAAGCTCGGGGGAGCCATTTTTATAAACAACCGCAATGGACCGCACTCCGCTAGCCCCTCCTCCGGGTCGCCCCAAGGGAAGCTGGTACATAAAGTTCTTGAGTGGTTCACCCCAGTGGGTGCAAGTAAGTACTTGTTGAACTGATGATCTCTGATGGAGTTCTTGAGTGGTTCACCCCAGTGGGTGCAAGTAAGTACTTGTTGAACTGATGATCTCTAGACCCGATACATGTCCCGGGTTTTAAAATATCGCCCGAGACATAGCTCGGGTTTCGGGATAACTCACTCCTCAGTAGAGAAAATAGTTAGGGGTGGAAGAGAGGGCCACCAAGCAACCGTCAAGGGCCTCAGTGCCCGCACAGGCACGCAGGTGCGTCGTCCAGGAGCTCGTCAGCTCAAAGCTCGGGGGAGCCATTTTTATAAACAACCGCAATGGACCGCACTCCGCTAGCCCCTCCTCCGGGTCGCCCCAAGGGAAGTTGGTACATAAAAATCTTGAGTGGTTCACCCCAGTGGGTGCAAGTAAGTACTTGTTGAACTGATGATCTCTGATGGAGTTCTTGAGTGGTTCACCCCAGTGGGTGCAAGTAAGTACTTGTTGAACTGATGATCTCTGATGGAGTTCTTGAGTGGTTCACCCCAGTGGGTGCAAGTAAGTACTTGTTGAACTGATGATCTCTAGACCCGATACATGTCCCGGGTTTTAAAATATCACCCGAGACATGGCTCGGGTTTCGGGATAACTTCCCTCCTCAGTAGAGACAATAGTTAGGGGTGGAAGAGAGGGCCGCCAAGCAACCGTCAAGGGCCTCAGTGCCCGCACAGGCACGCAGGTGCGTCGTCCAGGAGCTCGTCAGCTCAAAGCTCGGGGGAGCCATTTTTATAAACAACCGCAATGGACCGCACTCCGCTAGCCCCTCCTCCCGGTCGCCCCAAGGGAAGTTGGTACATAAAGTTCTTGAGTGGTTCACCCCAGTGGGTGCAAGTAAGTACTTGTTGAACTGATGATCTCTGATGGAGTTCTTGAGTGGTTCACCCCAGTGGGTGCAAGTAAGTACTTGTTGAACTGATGATCTCTAGACCCGATACATGTCCCGGGTTTTAAAATATCGCCCGAGACATGGCTCGGGTTTCGGGATAACTTTCCTCCTCAGTAGAGAAAATAGTTAGGGGTGGAAGAGAGGGCCGCCAAGCAACCGTCAAGGGCCTCAGTGCCCGCACAGGCACGCAGGTGCGTCGTCCAGGAGCTCGTCAGCTCAAAGCTCGGGGGAGCCATTTTTATAAACAACCGCAATGGACCGCACTCCGCTAGCCCCTCCTCCGGTTCGCCCCAAGGGAAGCTGGTACATAAAGTTCTTGAGTGGTTCACCCCAGTGGGTGCAAGTAAGTACTTGTTGAACTGATGATCTCTGATGGAGTTCTTGAGTGGTTCACCCCAGTGGGTGCAAGTAAGTACCTGTTGAACTGATGATCTCTAGACCCGATACATGTCCCGGGTTTTAAAATATCGCCCGAGACATGGCTCGGGTTTCGGGATAACTTCCCTCCTCAGTAGAGAAAATAGTTAGGGGTGGAAGAGAGGGCCGCCAAGCAACCGTCAAGGGCCTCAGTGCCCGCACAGGCACGCAGGTGCGTCGTCCTGGAGCTCGTCAGCTCAAAGCTCGGGGGAGCCATTTTTATAAACAACCGCAATGAACCGCACTCCGCTAGCCCCTCTTCCGGGTCGCCCCAAGGGAAGCTGGTACATAAAGTTCTTGAGTGGTTCACCCCAGTGGGTGCAAGTAAGTACTTTTTGAACTGATGATCTCTGATGGAGTTCTTGAGTGGTTCACCCCAGTGGGTGCAAGTAAGTACTTGTTGAACTGATGATCTCTAGACCCGATACATGTCCCGGGTTTTAAAATATTGCCCGAGACATGGCTCGGGTTTCGGGATAACTTCCCTCCTCAGTAGAGAAAATAGTTAGGGGTGGAAGAGGGGGCCGCCAAGCAACCGTCAAGGGCCTCAGTGCCCGCACAGGCACGCAGGTGCGTCGTACAGGAGCTCGTCCGCTCAAAGCTCGGGGGAGCCATTTTTATAAACAACCGCAATGGACCGCACTCCGCTAGCCCCTCCTCCGGGTCGCCCCAAGGGAAGCTGGTACATAAAGTTCTTGAGTGGTTCACCCTAGTGGGTGCAAGTAAGTACTTGTTGAACTGATGATCTCTGATGGAGTTCTTGAGTGGTTCACCCCAGTGGGTGCAAGTAAGTACTTGTTGAACTGATGATCTCTAGACCCGATACATGTCCCGGGTTTTAAAATATCGCCCGAGACATAGCTCGGGTTTCGGGATAACTCACTCCTCAGTAGAGAAAATAGTTAGGGGTGGAAGAGAGGGCCGCCAAGCAACCGTCAAGGGCCTCAGTGCCCGCACAGGCAAGCAGGTGCGTCGTCCAGGAGCTCGTCAGCTCAAAGCTCGGGGGAGCCATTTTTATAAACAACCGCAATGGACCGCACTCCGCTAGCCCCTCCTCCGGGTCGCCCCAAGGGAAGTTGGTACATAAAAATCTTGAGTGGTTCACCCCAGTGGGTGCAAGTAAGTACTTGTTGAACTGATGATCTCTGATGGAGTTCTTGAGTGGTTCACCCCAGTGGGTGCAAGTAAGTACTTGTTGAACTGATGATCTCTGATAGAGTTCTTGAGTGGTTCACCCCAGTGGGTGCAAGTAAGTACTTGTTGAACTGATGATCTCTAGACCCGATATATGTCCCGGGTTTTAAAATATCGCCCGAGCCATAGCTCGGGTTTCGGGATAACTTCCCTCCTCAGTAGAGAAAATAGTTAGGGGTGGAAGAGAGGGCCGCCAAGCAACCGTCAAGGGCCTCAGTGCCCGCACAGGCACGCAGGTGCGTCGTCCAGGAGCTCGTCAGCTCAAAGCTCGGGGGAGCCATTTTTATAAACAACCGCAATGGACCGCACTCCGCTAGCCCCTCCTCCGGGTCTCCCCAAGGGAAGCTGGTACATAAAGTTCTTGAGTGGTTCACCCCAGTGGGTGCAAGTAAGTACTTGTTGAACTGATGATCTCTGATGGAGTTCTTGAGTGGTTCACCCCAGTGGGTGCAAGTAAGTACTTGTTGACCTGATGATCTCTGATGGAGTTCTTGAGTGGTTCACCCCAGTGGGTGCAAGTAAGTACTTGTTGAACTGATGATCTCTAGACCCGATACATGTCCCGGGTTTTAAAATATCACCCGAGACATGGCTCGGGTTTCGGGATAACTTCCCTCCTCAGTAGAGAAAATAGTTAGGGGTGGAAGAGAGGGCCGCCAAGCAACCGTCAAGGGCCTCAGTGCCCGCACAGGCACGCAGGTGCGTCGTCCAGGAGCTCGTCAGCTCAAAGCTTGGGGGAGCCATTTTTATAAACAACCGCAATGGACCGCATTCCGCTAGCCCCTCCTCCGGGTCGCCCCAAGGGAAGCTGGTACATAAAGTTCTTGAGTGGTTCACCCCAGTGGGTGCAAGTAAGTACTTGTTGAACTGATGATCTCTGATGGAGTTCTTGAGTGGTTCACCCCAGTGGGTGCAAGTAAGTACTTGTTGAACTGATGATCTCTGATGGAGTTCTTGAGTGGTTCACCCCAGTGGGTGCAAGTAAGTACTTGTTGAACTGATGATCTCTAGACCCGATACATGTCCCGGGTTTTAAAATATCGCCCGAGACATAGCTCGGGTTTCGGGATAACTTCCCTCCTCAGTAGAGAAAATAGTTAGGGGTGGTAGAGAGGGCCGCCAAGCAACCGTCAAGGGCCTCAGTGCCCGCACAGGCACGCAGGTGCGTCGTCCAGGAGCTCGTCAGCTCAAAGCTCGGGGGAGCCATTTTTATAAACAACCGCAATGGACCGCACTCCGCTAGCCCCTCCTCCGGGTCGCCCCAAGGGAAGTTGGTACATAAAAATCTTGAGTGGTTCACCCCAGTGGGTGCAAGTAAGTACTTGTTGAACTGATGATCTCTGATGGAGTTCTTGAGTGGTTCACCCCAGTGGGTGCAAGTAAGTACTTGTTGAACTGATGATCTCTAGACCCGATACATGTCCCGGGTTTTAAAATATCGCCCGAGACATGGCTCGGGTTTCGGGATAACTTCCCTCCTCAGTAGAGAAAATAGTTAGGGGTGGAAGATAGGGCCGCCAAGCAACCGTCAAGGGCCTCAGTGCCCGCACAGGCACGCAGGTGCGTAGTCCTGGAGCTCGTCAGCTCAAAGCTCGGGGGAGCCATTTTTATAAACAACCGCAATGGACCGCACTCCGCTAGCCCCTCCTCCGGGTCGCCCCAAGGGAAGCTGGTACATAAAGTTCTTGAGTGGTTCACCCTAGTGGGTGCAAGTAAGTACTTGTTGAACTGATGATCTCTGATGGAGTTCTTGAGTGGTTCACCCCAGTGGGTGCAAGTAAGTACTTGTTGAACTGATGATCTCTAGACCCGATACATGACCCGGGTTTTAAAATATCGCCCGAGACATAGCTCGGGTTTCGGGATAACTTCCCTCCTCAGTAGCTAAAATAGTTAGGGGTGGAAGAGAGGGCCGCCAAGCAACCGTCAAGGGCCTCAGTGCCCGCACAGGCACGCAGGTGCGTCGTCCAGGAGCTCGTCAGCTCAAAGCTCGGGGGAGCCATTTTTATAAACAACCGCAATGGACCGCACTCCGCTAGCCCCTCCTCCGGGTCGCCCCAAGGGAAGCTGGTACATAAAGTTCTTGAGTGGTTCACCCCAGTGGGTGCAAGTAAGTACTTGTTGAACTGATGATCTCTGATGGAGTTCTTGAGTGGTTCACCCCAGTGGGTGCAAGTAAGTACTTGTTGACCTGATGATCTCTGATGGAGTTCTTGAGTGGTTCACCCCAGTGGGTGCAAGTAAGTACTTGTTGAACTGATGATCTCTAGACCCGATACATGTCCCGGGTTTTAAAATATCACCCGAGACATGGCTCGGGTTTCGGGATAACTTCCCTCCTCAGTAGAGAAAATAGTTAGGGGTGGAAGAGAGGGCCGCCAAGCAACCGTCAAGGGCCTCAGTGCCCGCACAGGCACGCAGGTGCGTAGTCCAGGAGCTCGTCAGCTCAAAGCTCGGGGGAGCCATTTTTATAAACAACCGCAATGGACCGCACTCCGCTAGCCCCTCCTCCCGGTCGCCCCAAGGGAAGTTGGTACATAAAGTTCTTGAGTGGTTCACCCCAGTGGGTGCAAGTAAGTACTTGTTGAACTGATGATCTCTGATGGAGTTCTTGAGTGGTTCACCCCAGTGGGTGCAAGTAAGTACTTGTTGAACTGATGATCTCTAGACCCGACACATGTCCCGGGTTTTAAAATATCGCCCGAGACATGGCTCGGGTTTCGGGATAACTTCCCTCCTCAGTAGAGACAATAGTTAGGGGTGGAAGAGAGGGCCGCCAAGCAACCGTCAAGGGCCTCAGTGCCCGCACAGGCACGCAGGTGCGTCGTCCAGGAGCTCGTCAGCTCAAAGCTTGGGGGAGCCATTTTTATAAACAACCGCAATGGACCGCATTCCGCTAGCCCCTCCTCCGGGTCGCCCCAAGGGAAGCTGGTACATAAAGTTCTTGAGTGGTTCACCCCAGTGGGTGCAAGTAAGTACTTGTTGAACTGATGATCTCTGATGGAGTTCTTGAGTGGTTCACCCCAGTGGGTGCAAGTAAGTACTTGTTGAACTGATGATCTCTAGACCCGATACATGTCCCGGGTTTTAAAATATCGCCCGAGACATGGCTCGGGTTTCGGGATAACTTCCCTCCTCAGTAGAGAAAATAGTTAGGGGTGGAAGAGAGGGCCGCCAAGCAACCGTCAACGGCCTCAGTGCCCGAACAAGCACGCAGGTGCGTCGTACAGGAGGTCCTCAGCTCAAAGCTCGAGGGAGCCATTTTTATAAACAACCGCAATGGACAGCACTCCGCTAGCCCCTCCTCCGGGTCCCCCCAAGGGAAGCTGGTACATAAAGTTCTTGAGTGGTTCACCCCAGTGGGTGCAAGTAAGTACTTGTTGAACTGATGATCTTTAGACCAGATACATGTCCCGGGTTTTAAAATATCGCCCGAGACATGGCTCGGGTTTCGGGATAACTTCCCTCCTTAGTAGAGAAAATAGTTAGGGGTGGAAGAGAGGGCCGCCAAGCAACTGTCAAGGGCCTCAGTGCCCGCACAGGCACGCAGGTGCGTCGTCCAGGAGCTCATCCGCTCAAAGCTCGGGGGAGCCATTTTTATAAACAACCGCAATGGACCGCACTCCGCTAGCCCCTCCTCCGGGTCGCCCCAAGGGAAGCTGGTACATAAAGGTTTTGAGTGGTTCACCCCAGTGGGTGCAAGTAAGTACTTGTTGAACTGATGATCTCTGATGGAGTTCTTGAGTGGTTCACCCCAGTGGGTGCAAGTAAGTACTTGTTGACCTGATGATCTCTGATGGAGTTCTTGAGTGGTTCACCCCAGTGGGTGCAAGTAAGTACTTGTTGAACTGATGATCTCTAGACCCGATACATGTCCCGGGTTTTAAAATATCACCCGAGACATGGCTCGGGTTTCGGGATAACTTCCCTCCTCAGTAGAGAAAATAGTTAGGGGTGGAAGAGAGGGCCGCCAAGCAACCGTCAAGGGCCTCAGTGCCCGCACAGGCACGCAGGTGCGTAGTCCAGGAGCTCGTCAGCTCAAAGCTCGGGGGAGCCATTTTTATAAACAACCGCAATGGACCGCACTCCGCTAGCCCCTCCTCCCGGTCGCCCCAAGGGAAGTTGGTACATAAAGTTCTTGAGTGGTTCACCCCAGTGGGTGCAAGTAAGTACTTGTTGAACTGATGATCTCTGATGGAGTTCTTGAGTGGTTCACCCCAGTGGGTGCAAGTAAGTACTTGTTGAACTGATGATCTCTAGACCCGACACATGTCCCGGGTTTTAAAATATCGCCCGAGACATGGCTCGGGTTTCGGGATAACTTCCCTCCTCAGTAGAGACAATAGTTAGGGGTGGAAGAGAGGGCCGCCAAGCAACCGTCAAGGGCCTCAGTGCCCGCACAGGCACGCAGGTGCGTCGTCCAGGAGCTCGTCAGCTCAAAGCTTGGGGGAGCCATTTTTATAAACAACCGCAATGGACCGCATTCCGCTAGCCCCTCCTCCGGGTCGCCCCAAGGGAAGCTGGTACATAAAGTTCTTGAGTGGTTCACCCCAGTGGGTGCAAGTAAGTACTTGTTGAACTGATGATCTCTGATGGAGTTCTTGAGTGGTTCACCCCAGTGGGTGCAAGTAAGTACTTGTTGAACTGATGATCTCTAGACCCGATACATGTCCCGGGTTTTAAAATATCGCCCGAGACATGGCTCGGGTTTCGGGATAACTTCCCTCCTCAGTAGAGAAAATAGTTAGGGGTGGAAGAGAGGGCCGCCAAGCAACCGTCAACGGCCTCAGTGCCCGAACAAGCACGCAGGTGCGTCGTACAGGAGGTCGTCAGCTCAAAGCTCGAGGGAGCCATTTTTATAAACAACCGCAATGGACAGCACTCCGCTAGCCCCTCCTCCGGGTCCCCCCAAGGGAAGCTGGTACATAAAGTTCTTGAGTGGTTCACCCCAGTGGGTGCAAGTAAGTACTTGTTGAACTGATGATCTTTAGACCAGATACATGTCCCGGGTTTTAAAATATCGCCCGAGACATGGCTCGGGTTTCGGGATAACTTCCCTCCTTAGTAGAGAAAATAGTTAGGGGTGGAAGAGAGGGCCGCCAAGCAACTGTCAAGGGCCTCAGTGCCCGCACAGGCACGCAGGTGCGTCGTCCAGGAGCTCATCCGCTCAAAGCTCGGGGGAGCCATTTTTATAAACAACCGCAATGGACCGCACTCCGCTAGCCCCTCCTCCGGGTCGCCCCAAGGGAAGCTGGTACATAAAGTTCTTGAGTGGTTCACCCCAGTGGGTGCAAGTAAGTACTTGTTGAACTGATGATCTCGGATGGAGTTCTTGAGTGGTTCACCCAAGTGGGTGCAAGTAAGTACCTGTTCAACTGATGATCTCTAGACCCGATACATGTCCCGGGTTTTAAAATATCGCCCGAGACATGGCTCGGGTTTCGGGATAACTTCCCTCCTCAGTAGAGAAAATAGTTAGGGGTGGAAGAGAGGGCCGCCAAGCAACCGTCAAGGGCCTCAGTGCCCGCACAGGCACGCAGGTGCGTCGTCCAGGAGCTCGTCAGCTCAAAGCTCGGGGGAGCCATTTTTATAAACAACCGCAATGGACCGCACTCCGCTAGCCCCTCCTCCGGGTCGCCCCAAAGGAAGCTGGTACATAAAGTTCTTGAGTGGTTCACCCCAGTGGGTGCAAGTAAGTACTTGTTGAACTGATGATCTCTGATGGAGTTCTTGAGTGATTCACCCCAGTGGGTGCAAGTAAGTACTTGTTGAACTGATGATCTCTGATGGAGTTCTTGAGTGGTTCACCCCAGTGGGTGCAAGTAAGTACTTGTTGAACTGATGATCTCTAGACCCGATACATGTCCCGGGTTTTAAAATATCGCCCGAGACATGGCTCGGGTTTCGGGATAACTTCCCTCCTCAGTAGAGAAAATAGTTAGGGGTGGAAGAGAGGGCCGCCAAGCAACCGTCAACGGCCTCAGTGCCCGAACAAGCATGCAGGTGCGTCGTACAGGAGGTCGTCAGCTCAAAGCTCGAGGGAGCCATTTTTATAAACAACCGCAATGGACCGCACTCCGCTAGCCCCTCCTCCGGGTCCCCCCAAGGGAAGCTGGTACATAAAGTTCTTGAGTGGTTCACCCCAGTGGGTGCAAGTAAGTACTTGTTGAACTGATGATCTCGGATGGAGCTCTTGAGTGGTTCACCCAAGTGGGTGCAAGTAAGTACCTGTTCAACTGATGATCTCTAGACCCGATACATGTCCCGTGTTTTAAAATATCGCCCGAGACATGGCTCGGGTTTCGGGATAACTTCCCTCCTCAGTAGAGAAAATAGTTAGGGGTGGAAGAGAGGGCCGCCAAGCAACCGTCAAGGGCCTCAGTGCCCGCACAGGCACGCAGGTGCGTCGTCCAGGAGCTCGTCAGCTCAAAGCTCGGGGGAGCCATTTTTATAAACAACCGCACTCCGCTAGCCCCTCCTCCGGGTCGCCCCAAAGGAAGCTGGTACATAAAGTTCTTGAGTGGTTCACCCCAGTGGGTGCAAGTAAGTACTTGTTGAACTGATGATCTCTGATGGAGTTCTTGAGTGATTCACCCCAGTGGGTGCAAGTAAGTACTTGTTGAACTGATGATCTCTGATGGAGTTCTTGAGTGGTTCACCCCAGTGGGTGCAAGTAAGTACTTGTTGAACTGATGATCTCTAGACCCGATACATGTCCCGGGTTTTAAAATATCGCCCGAGACATGGCTCGGGTTTCGGGATAACTTCCCTCCTCAGTAGAGAAAATAGTTAGGGGTGGAAGAGAGAGCCACCAAGCAACCGTCAAGGGCCTCAGTGCCCGCACAGGCACGCAGGTGCGTCGTCCAGGAGCTCGTCAGCTCAAAGCTCGGGGGAGCCATTTTTATAAACAACCGCAATGGACCGCACTCCGCTAGCCCCTCCTCCGGGTCACCCCAAGGGAAGCTGGTACATAAAGTTCTTGAGTGGTTCACCCCAGTGGGTGCAAGTAAGTACTTCTTGAACTGATGATCTCTGATGGAGTTCTTGAGTGGTTCACCCCAGTGGGTGCAAGTAAGTACTTGTTGAACTGATGATCTCTAGACCCGATACATGTCCCGGGTTTTAAAATATCGCCCGAGACATAGCTCGGGTTTCGGGATAACTTCCCTCCTCAGTAGAGAAAATAGTTAGGGGTGGAAGAGAGGGCCGCCAAGCAACCGTCAAGGGCCTCAGTGCCCGCACAGGCACGCAGGTGCGTCGTCCAGGAGCTCGTCAGCTCAAAGCTCGGGGGAGCCATTTTTATAAACAACCGCAATGGACCGCACTCCGCTAGCCCCTCCTCCGGGTCGCCCCAAGGGAAGTTGGTACATAAAAATCTTGAGTGGTTCACCCCAGTGGGTGCAAGTAAGTACTTGTTGAACTGATGATCTCTGATGGAGTTCTTGAGTGGTTCACCCCAGTGGGTGCAAGTAAGTACTTGTTGAACTGATGATCTCTAGACCCGATACATGTCCCGGGTTTTAAAATATCGCCCGAGACATGGCTCGGGTTTCGGGATAACTTCCCTCCTCAGTAGAGAAAATAGTTAGGGGTGGAAGAGAGGGCCGCCAAGCAACCGTCAAGGGCCTCAGTGCCCGCACAGGCACGCAGGTGTGTAGTCCTGGAGCTCGTCAGCTCAAAGCTCGGGGGAGCCATTTTTATAAACAACCGCAATGAACCGCACTCCGCTAGCCCCTCCTCCAGGTCGCCCCAAGGGAAGCTGGTACATAAAGTTCTTGAGTGGTTCACCCCAGTGGGTGCAAGTAAGTACTTGTTGAACTGATGATCTCTGATGGAGTTCTTGAGTGGTTCACCCCAGTGGGTGCAAGTAAGTACTTGTTGAACTGATGATCTCTAGACCCGATACATGTCCCGGGTTTTAAAATATCGCCCGAGACATGGCTCGGGTTTCGGTATAACTTCCCTCCTCAGTAGAGAAAATAGTTAGGGGTGGAAGAGAGGGCCGCCAAGCAACCGTCAAGGGCCTCAGTGCCCGCACAGGCACGCAGGTGCGTCGTCCAGGAGCTCGTCAGCTCAAAGCTCGGGGGAGCCATTTTTATAAACAACCGCAATGGACCGCACTCCGCTAGCCCCTCCTCCGGTTCGCCCCAAGGGAAGCTGGTACATAAAGTTCTTGAGTGGTTCACCCCAGTGGGTGCAAGTAAGTACTTTTTGAACTGATGATCTCTGATGGAGTTCTTGAGTGGTTCACCCCAGTGGGTGCAAGTAAGTACATGTTGAACTGATGATCTCTAGACCCGATACATGTCCCGGGTTTTAAAATATCGCCCGAGACATGGCTCGGGTTTCGGGATAACTTCCCTCCTCAGTAGAGAAAATAGTTAGGGGTGGAAGAGGGGGCCGCCAAGCAACCGTCAAGGGCCTCAGTGCCCGCACAGGCACGCAGGTGCGTCGTACAGGAGCTAGTCAGCTCAAAGCTCGGGGGAGCCATTTTTATAAACAACCGCAATGGACCGCACTCCGCTAGCCCCTCCTCCGGGTCGCCCCAAGGGAAGCTGGTACATAAAGTTCTTGAGTGGTTCACCCCAGTGGGTGCAAGTAAGTACTTGTTGAACTGATGATCTCTGATGGAGTTCTTGAGTGGTTCACCCCAGTGGGTGCAAGTAAGTACTTGTTGAACTGATGATCTCTAGACCCGATACATGTCCCGGGTTTTAAAATATCGCCCGAGACATAGCTCGGGTTTCGGGATAACTCACTCCTCAGTAGAGAAAATAGTTAGGGGTGGAAGAGAGGGCCGCCAAGCAACCGTCAAGGGCCTCAGTGCCCGCACAGGCACGCAGGTGCGTCGTCCAGGAGCTCGTCAGCTCAAAGCTCGGGGGAGCCATTTTTATAAACAACCGCAATGGACCGCACTCCGCTAGCCCCTCCTCCGGGTCGCCCCAAGGGAAGTTGGTACATAAAAATCTTGAGTGGTTCACCCCAGTGGGTGCAAGTAAGTACTTGTTGAACTGATGATCTCTGATGGAGTTCTTGAGTGGTTCACCCCAGTGGGTGCAAGTAAGTACTTGTTGAACTGATGATCTCTGATGGAGTTCTTGAGTGGTTCACCCCAGTGGGTGCAAGTAAGTACTTGTTGAACTGATGATCTCTAGACCCGATACATGTCCCGGGTTTTAAAATATCACCCGAGACATGGCTCGGGTTTCGGGATAACTTCCCTCCTCAGTAGAGAAAATAGTTAGGGGTGGAAGAGAGGGCCGCCAAGCAACCGTCAAGGGCCTCAGTGCCCGCACAGGCACGCAGGTGCGTCGTCCAGGAGCTCGTCAGCTCAAAGCTCGGGGGAGCCATTTTTATAAACAACCGCAATGGACCGCACTCCGCTAGCCCCTCCTCCCGGTCGCCCCAAGGGAAGTTGGTACATAAAGTTCTTGAGTGGTTCACCCCAGTGGGTGCAAGTAAGTACTTGTTGAACTGATGATCTCTGATGGAGTTCTTGAGTGGTTCACCCCAGTGGGTGCAAGTAAGTACTTGTTGAACTGATGATCTCTAGACCCGACACATGTCCCGGGTTTTAAAATATCGCCCGAGACATGGCTCGGGTTTCGGGATAACTTCCCTCCTCAGTAGAGACAATAGTTAGGGGTGGAAGAGAGGGCCGCCAAGCAACCGTCAAGGGCCTCAGTGCCCGCACAGGCACGCAGGTGCGTCGTCCAGGAGCTCGTCAGCTCAAAGCTCGGGGGAGCCATTTTTATAAACAACCGCAATGGACCGTACTCCGCTAGCCCCTCCTCCCGGTCGCCCCAAGGGAAGTTGGTACATAAAGTTCTTGAGTGGTTCACCCCAGTGGGTGCAAGTAAGTACTTGTTGAACTGATGATCTCTGATGGAGTTCTTGAGTGGTTCACCCCAGTGGGTGCAAGTAAGTACTTGTTGAACTGATGATCTCTAGACCCGATACATGTCCCGGGTTTTAAAATATCGCCCGAGACATGGCTCGGGTTTCGGGATAACTTTCCTCCTCAGTAGAGAAAATAGTTAGGGGTGGAAGAGAGGGCCGCCAAGCAACCGTCAAGGGCCTCAGTGCCCGCACAGGCACGCAGGTGCGTCGTCCAGGAGCTCGTCAGCTCAAAGCTCGGGGGAGCCATTTTTATAAACAACCGCAATGGACCGCACTCCGCTAGCCCCTCCTCTGGTTCGCCCCAAGGGAAGCTGGTACATAAAGTTCTTGAGTGGTTCACCCCAGTGGGTGCAAGTAAGTACTTGTTGAACTGATGATCTCTGATGGAGTTCTTGAGTGGTTCACCCCAGTGGGTGCAAGTAAGTACCTGTTGAACTGATGATCTCTAGACCCGATACATGTCCCGGGTTTTAAAATATCGCCCGAGACATGGCTCGGGTTTCGGGATAACTTCCCTCCTCAGTAGAGAAAATAGTTAGGGGTGGAAGAGAGGGCCGCCAAGCAACCGTCAAGGGCCTCAGTGCCCGCACAGGCACGCAGGTGCGTCGTCCTGGAGCTCGTCAGCTCAAAGCTCGGGGGAGCCATTTTTATAAACAACCGCAATGAACCGCACTCCGCTAGCCCCTCTTCCGGGTCGCCCCAAGGGAAGCTGGTACATAAAGTTCTTGAGTGGTTCACCCCAGTGGGTGCAAGTAAGTACTTTTTGAACTGATGATCTCTGATGGAGTTCTTGAGTGGTTCACCCCAGTGGGTGCAAGTAAGTACTTGTTGAACTGATGATCTCTAGACCCGATACATGTCCCGGGTTTTAAAATATTGCCCGAGACATGGCTCGGGTTTCGGGATAACTTCCCTCCTCAGTAGAGAAAATAGTTAGGGGTGGAAGAGGGGGCCGCCAAGCAACCGTCAAGGGCCTCAGTGCCCGCACAGGCACGCAGGTGCGTCGTACAGGAGCTCGTCCGCTCAAAGCTCGGGGGAGCCATTTTTATAAACAACCGCAATGGACCGCACTCCGCTAGCCCCTCCTCCGGGTCGCCCCAAGGGAAGCTGGTACATAAAGTTCTTGAGTGGTTCACCCTAGTGGGTGCAAGTAAGTACTTGTTGAACTGATGATCTCTGATGGAGTTCTTGAGTGGTTCACCCCAGTGGGTGCAAGTAAGTACTTGTTGAACTGATGATCTCTAGACCCGATACATGTCCCGGGTTTTAAAATATCGCCCGAGACATAGCTCGGGTTTCGGGATAACTCACTCCTCAGTAGAGAAAATAGTTAGGGGTGGAAGAGAGGGCCGCCAAGCAACCGTCAAGGGCCTCAGTGCCCGCACAGGCACGCAGGTGCGTCGTCCAGGAGCTCGTCAGCTCAAAGCTCGGGGGAGCCATTTTTATAAACAACCGCAATGGACCGCACTCCGCTAGCCCCTCCTCCGGGTCGCCCCAAGGGAAGTTGGTACATAAAAATCTTGAGTGGTTCACCCCAGTGGGTGCAAGTAAGTACTTGTTGAACTGATGATCTCTGATGGAGTTCTTGAGTGGTTCACCCCAGTGGGTGCAAGTAAGTACTTGTTGAACTGATGATCTCTGATAGAGTTCTTGAGTGGTTCACCCCAGTGGGTGCAAGTAAGTACTTGTTGAACTGATGATCTCTAGACCCGATATATGTCCCGGGTTTTAAAATATCGCCCGAGCCATAGCTCGGGTTTCGGGATAACTTCCCTCCTCAGTAGAGAAAATAGTTAGGGGTGGAAGAGAGGGCCGCCAAGCAACCGTCAAGGGCCTCAGTGCCCGCACAGGCACGCAGGTGCGTCGTCCAGGAGCTCGTCAGCTCAAAGCTCGGGGGAGCCATTTTTATAAACAACCGCAATGGACCGCACTCCGCTAGCCCCTCCTCCGGGTCGCCCCAAGGGAAGCTGGTACATAAAGTTCTTGAGTGGTTCACCCCAGTGGGTGCAAGTAAGTACTTGTTGAACTGATGATCTCTGATGGAGTTCTTGAGTGGTTCACCCCAGTGGGTGCAAGTAAGTACTTGTTGACCTGATGATCTCTGATGGAGTTCTTGAGTGGTTCACCCCAGTGGGTGCAAGTAAGTACTTGTTGAACTGATGATCTCTAGACCCGATACATGTCCCGGGTTTTAAAATATCACCCGAGACATGGCTCGGGTTTCGGGATAACTTCCCTCCTCAGTAGAGAAAATAGTTAGGGGTGGAAGAGAGGGCCGCCAAGCAACCGTCAAGGGCCTCAGTGCCCGCACAGGCACGCAGGTGCGTCGTCCAGGAGCTCGTCAGCTCAAAGCTCGGGGGAGCCATTTTTATAAACAACCGCAATGGACCGCACTCCGCTAGCCACTCCTCCCGGTCGCCCCAAGGGAAGTTGGTACATAAAGTTCTTGAGTGGTTCACCCCAGTGGGTGCAAGTAAGTACTTGTTGAACTGATGATCTCTGATGGAGTTCTTGAGTGGTTCACCCCAGTGGGTGCAAGTAAGTACTTGTTGAACTGATGATCTCTAGACCCGACACATGTCCCGGGTTTTAAAATATCGCCCGAGACATGGCTCGGGTTTCGGGATAACTTCCCTCCTCAGTAGAGACAATAGTTAGGGGTGGAAGAGAGGGCCGCCAAGCAACCGTCAAGGGCCTCAGTGCCCGCACAGGCACGCAGGTGCGTCGTCCAGGAGCTCGTCAGCTCAAAGCTTGGGGGAGCCATTTTTATAAACAACCGCAATGGACCGCATTCCGCTAGCCCCTCCTCCGGGTCGCCCCAAGGGAAGCTGGTACATAAAGTTCTTGAGTGGTTCACCCCAGTGGGTGCAAGTAAGTACTTGTTGAACTGATGATCTCTGATGGAGTTCTTGAGTGGTTCACCCCAGTGGGTGCAAGTAAGTACTTGTTGAACTGATGATCTCTGATGGAGTTCTTGAGTGGTTCACCCCAGTGGGTGCAAGTAAGTACTTGTTGAACTGATGATCTCTAGACCCGATACATGTCCCGGGTTTTAAAATATCGCCCGAGACATAGCTCGGGTTTCGGGATAACTTCCCTCCTCAGTAGAGAAAATAGTTAGGGGTGGTAGAGAGGGCCGCCAAGCAACCGTCAAGGGCCTCAGTGCCCGCACAGGCACGCAGGTGCGTCGTCCAGGAGCTCGTCAGCTCAAAGCTCGGGGGAGCCATTTTTATAAACAACCGCAATGGACCGCACTCCGCTAGCCCCTCCTCCGGGTCGCCCCAAGGGAAGTTGGTACATAAAAATCTTGAGTGGTTCACCCCAGTGGGTGCAAGTAAGTACTTGTTGAACTGATGATCTCTGATGGAGTTCTTGAGTGGTTCACCCCAGTGGGTGCAAGTAAGTACTTGTTGAACTGATGATCTCTAGACCCGATACATGTCCCGGGTTTTAAAATATCGCCCGAGACATGGCTCGGGTTTCGGGATAACTTCCCTCCTCAGTAGAGAAAATAGTTAGGGGTGGAAGAGAGGGCCGCCAAGCAACCGTCAAGGGCCTCAGTGCCCACGCAGGTGCGTAGTCCTGGAGCTCGTCAGCTCAAAGCTCGGGGGAGCCATTTTTATAAACAACCGCAATGGACCGCACTCCGCTAGCCCCTCCTCCGGGTCGCCCCAAGGGAAGCTGGTACATAAAGTTCTTGAGTGGTTCACCCTAGTGGGTGCAAGTAAGTACTTGTTGAACTGATGATCTCTGATGGAGTTCTTGAGTGGTTCACCCCAGTGGGTGCAAGTAAGTACTTGTTGAACTGATGATCTCTAGACCCGATACATGTCCCGGGTTTTAAAATATCGCCCGAGACATAGCTCGGGTTTCGGGATAACTTCCCTCCTCAGTAGCTAAAATAGTTAGGGGTGGAAGAGAGGGCCGCCAAGCAACCGTCAAGGGCCTCAGTGCCCGCACAGGCACGCAGGTGCGTCGTCCAGGAGCTCGTCAGCTCAAAGCTCGGGGGAGCCATTTTTATAAACAACCGCAATGGACGGCACTCCGCTAGCCCCTCCTCCGGGTCGCCCCAAGGGAAGCTGGTACATAAAGTTCTTGAGTGGTTCACCCCAGTGGGTGCAAGTAAGTACTTGTTGAACTGATGATCTCTGATGGAGTTCTTGAGTGGTTCACCCCAGTGGGTGCAAGTAAGTACTTGTTGACCTGATGAGCTCTGATGGAGTTCTTGAGTGGTTCACCCCAGTGGGTGCAAGTAAGTACTTGTTGAACTGATGATCTCTAGACCCGATACATGTCCCGGGTTTTAAAATATCACCCGAGACATGGCTCGGGTTTCGGGATAACTTCCCTCCTCAGTAGAGAAAATAGTTAGGGGTGGAAGAGAGGGCCGCCAAGCAACCGTCAAGGGCCTCAGTGCCCGCACAGGCACGCAGGTGCGTAGTCCAGGAGCTCGTCAGCTCAAAGCTCGGGGGAGCCATTTTTATAAACAACCGCAATGGACCGCACTCCGCTAGCCCCTCCTCCCGGTCGCCCCAAGGGAAGTTGGTACATAAAGTTCTTGAGTGGTTCACCCCAGTGGGTGCAAGTAAGTACTTGTTGAACTGATGATCTCTGATGGAGTTCTTGAGTGGTTCACCCCAGTGGGTGCAAGTAAGTACTTGTTGAACTGATGATCTCTAGACCCGACACATGTCCCGGGTTTTAAAATATCGCCCGAGACATGGCTCGGGTTTCGGGATAACTTCCCTCCTCAGTAGAGACAATAGTTAGGGGTGGAAGAGAGGGCCGCCAAGCAACCGTCAAGGGCCTCAGTGCCCGCACAGGCACGCAGGTGCGTCGTCCAGGAGCTCGTCAGCTCAAAGCTTGGGGGAGCCATTTTTATAAACAACCGCAATGGACCGCATTCCGCTAGCCCCTCCTCCGGGTCGCCCCAAGGGAAGCTGGTACATAAAGTTCTTGAGTGGTTCACCCCAGTGGGTGCAAGTAAGTACTTGTTGAACTGATGATCTCTGATGGAGTTCTTGAGTGGTTCACCCCAGTGGGTGCAAGTAAGTACTTGTTGAACTGATGATCTCTAGACCCGATACATGTCCCGGGTTTTAAAATATCGCCCGAGACATGGCTCGGGTTTCGGGATAACTTCCCTCCTCAGTAGAGAAAATAGTTAGGGGTGGAAGAGAGGGCCGCCAAGCAACCGTCAACGGCCTCAGTGCCCGAACAAGCACGCAGGTGCGTCGTACAGGAGGTCGTCAGCTCAAAGCTCGAGGGAGCCATTTTTATAAACAACCGCAATGGACAGCACTCCGCTAGCCCCTCCTCCGGGTCCCCCCAAGGGAAGCTGGTACATAAAGTTCTTGAGTGGTTCACCCCAGTGGGTGCAAGTAAGTACTTGTTGAACTGATGATCTTTAGACCAGATACATGTCCCGGGTTTTAAAATATCGCCCGAGACATGGCTCGGGTTTCGGGATAACTTCCCTCCTTAGTAGAGAAAATAGTTAGGGGTGGAAGAGAGGGCCGCCAAGCAACTGTCAAGGGCCTCAGTGCCCGCACAGGCACGCAGGTGCGTCGTCCAGGAGCTCATCCGCTCAAAGCTCGGGGGAGCCATTTTTATAAACAACCGCAATGGACCGCACTCCGCTAGCCCCTCCTCCGGGTCGCCCCAAGGGAAGCTGGTACATAAAGTTCTTGAGTGGTTCACCCCAGTGGGTGCAAGTAAGTACTTGTTGAACTGATGATCTCGGATGGAGTTCTTGAGTGGTTCACCCAAGTGGGTGCAAGTAAGTACCTGTTCAACTGATGATCTCTAGACCCGATACATGTCCCGGGTTTTAAAATATCGCCCGAGACATGGCTCGGGTTTCGGGATAACTTCCCTCCTCAGTAGAGAAAATAGTTAGGGGTGGAAGAGAGGGCCGCCAAGCAACCGTCAAGGGCCTCAGTGCCCGCACAGGCACGCAGGTGCGTCGTCCAGGAGCTCGTCAGCTCAAAGCTCGGGGGAGCCATTTTTATAAACAACCGCAATGGACCGCACTCCGCTAGCCCCTCCTCCGGGTCGCCCCAAAGGAAGCTGGTACATAAAGTTCTTGAGTGGTTCACCCCAGTGGGTGCAAGTAAGTACTTGTTGAACTGATGATCTCTGATGGAGTTCTTGAGTGATTCACCCCAGTGGGTGCAAGTAAGTACTTGTTGAACTGATGATCTCTGATGGAGTTCTTGAGTGGTTCACCCCAGTGGGTGCAAGTAAGTACTTGTTGAACTGATGATCTCTAGACCCGATACATGTCCCGGGTTTTAAAATATCGCCCGAGACATGGCTCGGGTTTCGGGATAACTTCCCTCCTCAGTAGAGAAAATAGTTAGGGGTGGAAGAGAGAGCCACCAAGCAACCGTCAAGGGCCTCAGTGCCCGCACAGGCACGCAGGTGCGTCGTCCAGGAGCTCGTCAGCTCAAAGCTCGGGGGAGCCATTTTTATAAACAACCGCAATGGACCGCACTCCGCTAGCCCCTCCTCCGGGTCACCCCAAGGGAAGCTGGTACATAAAGTTCTTGAGTGGTTCACCCCAGTGGGTGCAAGTAAGTACTTCTTGAACTGATGATCTCTGATGGAGTTCTTTAGTGGTTCACCCCAGTGGGTGCAAGTAAGTACTTGTTGAGCTGATGATCTCTAGACCCGATACATGTCCCGGGTTTTAAAATATCGCCCGAGACATAGCTCGGGTTTCGGGATAACTTCCCTCCTCAGTAGAGAAAATAGTTAGGGGTGGAAGAGAGGGCCGCCAAGCAACCGTCAAGGGCCTCAGTGCCCGCACAGGCACGCAGGTGCGTCGTCCAGGAGCTCGTCAGCTCAAAGCTCGGGGGAGCCATTTTTATAAACAACCGCAATGGACCGCACTCCGCTAGCCCCTCCTCCGGGTCGCCCCAAGGGAAGTTGGTACATAAAAATCTTGAGTGGTTCACCCCAGTGGGTGCAAGTAAGTACTTGTTGAACTGATGATCTCTGATGGAGTTCTTGAGTGGTTCACCCCAGTGGGTGCAAGTAAGTACTTGTTGAACTGATGATCTCTAGACCCGATACATGTCCCGGGTTTTAAAATATCGCCCGAGACATGGCTCGGGTTTCGGGATAACTTCCCTCCTCAGTAGAGAAAATAGTTAGGGGTGGAAGAGAGGGCCGCCAAGCAACCGTCAAGGGCCTCAGTGCCCGCACAGGCACGCAGGTGCGTAGTCCTGGAGCTCGTCAGCTCAAAGCTCGGGGGAGCCATTTTTATAAACAACCGCAATGAACCGCACTCCGCTAGCCCCTCCTCCGGGTCGCCCCAAGGGAAGCTGGTACATAAAGTTCTTGAGTGGTTCACCCCAGTGGGTGCAAGTAAGTACTTGTTGAACTGATGATCTCTGATGGAGTTCTTGAGTGGTTCACCCCAGTGGGTGCAAGTAAGTACTTGTTGAACTGATGATCTCTAGACCCGATACATGTCCCGGGTTTTAAAATATCGCCCGAGACATGGCTCGGGTTTCGGGATAACTTCCCTCCTCAGTAGAGAAAATAGTTAGGGGTGGAAGAGAGGGCCGCCAAGCAACCGTCAAGGGCCTCAGTGCCCGCACAGGCACGCAGGTGCGTCGTCCAGGAGCTCGTCAGCTCAAAGCTCGGGGGAGCCATTTTTATAAACAACCGCAATGGACCGCACTCCGCTAGCCCCTCCTCCGGTTCGCCCCAAGGGAAGCTGGTACATAAAGTTCTTGAGTGGTTCACCCCAGTGGGTGCAAGTAAGTACTTTTTGAACTGATGATCTCTGATGGAGTTCTTGAGTGGTTCACCCCAGTGGGTGCAAGTAAGTACTTGTTGAACTGATGATCTCTAGACCCGATACATGTCCCGGGTTTTAAAATATCGCCCGAGACATGGCTCGGGTTTCGGGATAACTTCCCTCCTCAGTAGAGAAAATAGTTCTGGGTGGAAGAGGGGGCCGCCAAGCAACCGTCAAGGGCCTCAGTGCCCGCACAGGCACGCAGGTGCGTCGTACAGGAGCTCGTCAGCTCAAAGCTCGGGGGAGCCATTTTTATAAACAACCGCAATGGACCGCACTCCGCTAGCCCCTCCTCCGGGTCGCCCCAAGGGAAGCTGGTACATAAAGTTCTTGAGTGGTTCACCCCAGTGGGTGCAAGTAAGTACTTGTTGAACTGATGATCTCTGATGGAGTTCTTGAGTGGTTCACCCCAGTGGGTGCAAGTAAGTACTTGTTGAACTGATGATCTCTAGACCCGATACATGTCCCGGGTTTTAAAATATCGCCCGAGACATAGCTCGGGTTTCGGGATAACTCACTCCTCAGTAGAGAAAATAGTTAGGGGTGGAAGAGAGGGCCGCCAAGCAACCGTCAAGGGCCTCAGTGCCCGCACAGGCACGCAGGTGCGTCGTCCAGGAGCTCGTCAGCTCAAAGCTCGGGGGAGCCATTTTTATAAACAACCGCAATGGACCGCACTCCGCTAGCCCCTCCTCCGGGTCGCCCCAAGGGAAGTTGGTACATAAAAATCTTGAGTGGTTCACCCCAGTGGGTGCAAGTAAGTACTTGTTGAACTGATGATCTCTGATGGAGTTCTTGAGTGGTTCACCCCAGTGGGTGCAAGTAAGTACTTGTTGAACTGATGATCTCTGATGGAGTTCTTGAGTGGTTCACCCCAGTGGGTGCAAGTAAGTACTTGTTGAACTGATGATCTCTAGACCCGATACATGTCCCGGGTTTTAAAATATCGCCCGAGACATAGCTCGGGTTTCGGGATAACTTCCCTCCTCAGTAGAGAAAATAGTTAGGGGTGGAAGAGAGGGCCGCCAAGCAACCGTCAAGGGCCTCAGTGCCCGCACAGGCACGCAGGTGCGTCGTCCAGGAGCTCGTCAGCTCAAAGCTCGGGGGAGCCATTTTTATAAACAACCGCAATGGACCGCACTCCGCTAGCCCCTCCTCCAGGTCGCCCCAAGGGAAGCTGGTACATAAAGTTCTTGAGTGGTTCACCCCAGTGGGTGCAAGTAAGTACTTGTTGAACTGATGATCTCTGATGGAGTTCTTGAGTGATTCACCCCAGTGGGTGCAAGTAAGTACTTGTTGAACTGATGATCTCTGATGGAGTTCTTGAGTGGTTCACCCCAGTGGGTGCAAGTAAGTACTTGTTGAACTGATGATCTCTAGACCCGATACATGTCCCGAGTTTTAAAATATCGCCCGAGACATGGCTCGGGTTTCGGGATAACTTCCCTCCTCAGTAGAGAAAATAGTTAGGGGTGGAAGAGAGGGCTGCCAAGCAACCGTCAAGGGCCTCAGTGCCCGCACAGGCACGCAGGTGCGTCGTCCAGGAGCTCGTCAGCTCAAAGCTCGGGGGAGCCATTTTTATAAACAACCGCAATGGACCGCACTCCGCTAGCCCCTCCTCCGGGTCGCCCCAAGGGAAGTTGGTACATAAAAATCTTGAGTGGTTCACCCCAGTGGGTGCAAGTAAGTACTTGTTGAACTGATGATCTCTGATGGAGTTCTTGAGTGGTTCACCCCAGTGGGTGCAAGTAAGTACTTGTTGAACTGATGATCTCTGATGGAGTTCTTGAGTGGTTCACCCCAGTGGGTGCAAGTAAGTACTTGTTGAACTGATGATCTCTAGACCCGATACATGTCCCGGGTTTTAAAATATCGCCCGAGACATAGCTCGGGTTTCGGGATAACTTCCCTCCTCAGTAGAGAAAATAGTTAGGGGTGGAAGAGAGGGCCGCCAAGCAACCGTCAAGGGCCTCAGTGCCCGCACAGGCACGCAGGTGCGTCGTCCAGGAGCTCGTCAGCTCAAAGCTCGGGGGAGCCATTTTTATAAACAACCGCAATGGACCGCACTCCGCTAGCCCCTCCTCCAGGTCGCCCCAAGGGAAGCTGGTACATAAAGTTCTTGAGTGGTTCACCCCAGTGGGTGCAAGTAAGTACTTGTTGAACTGATGATCTCTGATGGAGTTCTTGAGTGATTCACCCCAGTGGGTGCAAGTAAGTACTTGTTGAACTGATGATCTCTGATGGAGTTCTTGAGTGGTTCACCCCAGTGGGTGCAAGTAAGTACTTGTTGAACTGATGATCTCTAGACCCGATACATGTCCCGAGTTTTAAAATATCGCCCGAGACATGGCTCGGGTTTCGGGATAACTTCCCTCCTCAGTAGAGAAAATAGTTAGGGGTGGAAGAGAGGGCTGCCAAGCAACCGTCAAGGGCCTCAGTGCCCGTACAGGCACGCAGGTGCGTCGTCCAGGAGCTTGTCAGCTCAAAGCTCGGGGGAGCCATTTTTATAAACAACCGCAATGGACCGCACTCCGCTAGCCCCTCCTCCGGGTCGCCACAAGGGAAGCTGGTACATAAAGTTCTTGAGTGGTTCACCCCAGTGGGTGCAAGTAAGTACTTGTTGAACTGATGATCTCTAGACCCGATACATGTCCCGGGTTTTAAAATATCGCCCGAGACATGGCTCGGGTTTCGGGATAACTTCCCTCCTCAGTAGAGAAAATAGTTAGGGGTGGAAGAGAGGGCCGCCAAGCAACCGTCAAGGGCCTCAGTGCCCGCACAGGCACGCAGGTGCGTCGTCCAGGAGCTCGTCAGCTCAAAGCTCGGGGGAGCCATTTTTATAAACAACCGCAATGGACCGCAC
Source organism: Triturus cristatus (assembly GCF_964204655.1). NCBI lineage: Eukaryota > Metazoa > Chordata > Amphibia > Caudata > Salamandridae > Triturus > Triturus cristatus. The sequence goes on from NC_140590.1 coordinate 1,048,337,355, forward strand.
TCCGCTAGCCCCCCCCTCCTCCTCCTGTCAGGCATGTTTGCTGTTATTCTCACCGAGCATTTTTAGGTTTGGCTGTAGAACTGATCTTTGATGGTGCTTCTGATCCTGTGTGACTGCTACTCTGATTGGTGAGGTAATACTGTTGATATAGTGATATTGCTAGTATTTGAGGAGTATTTGAATGCTCCTGGTATTGTGTGACAGCTAATCTGTGAGTGGGCAAGTCTTATGTATTAAATAGCACTGCCGTAATTGATCCTAAACCAGAAGTCCTCCTTCTCCGCTTGCAATGAGTTGAGGAACAAGATCAACTAGGACGCAGGGCCTGAGACCCTCTCACACAACCAGTTTTGAAGCATTTATTGCGATTTTTATAAACTGTAACAAACAGCTGCAATGTCAAGCCAGATCCAAAAAATGGTACGTTGGTTATTTGAGCTCATGGGTGAGAAAATAAATTGTCTCCTGAAAGCAGAGCATAGATTAGTTCAGTATGGATATAGTTTACAAAATTTGTAGAAATTTGACAAAATGTCTTTGAAGAATTATAGATGCTTTTTCTGATCAGAAGTTCAACTATTATCAGAATATAGTCAGTATGGCTTGGAACCATACAGTACAGTATAAAAATGAAATCCTAACCAATTTTCCCATATATCTTCTGCTAATTTTGTTGACTGTTCAAATTTTATAGACCCTAACGCTTCACAATGAAATATAAAATGTAGAGGACAGCAATGAACAGGCATAGTGTATAGGGAATGGCAATTTGTTTAACCTTATTTGGTACAAATATAATTTCAATAATTACCACTTTATTTCTCTTTCTTCTCATGACCCTTAATCCTTCATGGTGACCCGGTTTGAGAGTGGCACCTTTTGCATAAATAAACTTCTATATTTTAACTCCTCTGCCCAGGAGGGTATAATTGGGTGCATCCTCTTTAGCTCATCTTCTTGTTCCTTCTTCCCTGCAGGACAGGTGACTCATCCGTGTTCCTCTAGTGAGTCAGGTATGCATTGATATATGTGTTGTTTTATCTCCTTTTTACGTGGGTTCTCTCATGATCGATCCGTGTTAGCTCCACCAGGGTGAGAATGGGAAATACCTTTTTGGGCCCTTCTCTGCATGGATGGTGAAGCCACCCTACTGAGGCTGAGTTGACCGATGTTCAGTGCTAAACTTAACTGGTGTTGCCACCTTGCCCACAACATTTAAGAGCAAAGCTTCCAGCTTCCATCTTATCACTGAAAATACTTTACTGTGGGCTGGCACTTCATCAGGACAAGAGATCTATCAAATTGGTGGATCATGAAAAGGTCTCGGAACCCTGGCATCTTCTCCAGTAGTTCCAGGTTGACTTCCTTGAATGATTCCTTCTTGCTGAGCTTTACTGCATGCAGGAATTTAGTTCAAAGAATGTGTTCAGATAAGCAGTTGGGGGAAATCTGCTCTCAAGTAAACCTTTGAAGCTTCTGCATTCATTCTTAGTTCTGACACAGACATTCCTTTTGTAACTTATCCCATCTTGAGGGATTTCCAGACTCTTTGGGATGCTCTGAACTAGGGCTGGGCGGAACTTGCGGAGTCGCGCTACGCAAAGCTCTGCGAAACGGTACAAAATCTCCGCGAACACGAGGAAATTCCGCGAACACGCGGAAATGCTTGTTTGCGATGCTTTTTTCCTGTTCACGATCGCGGTTTGCGTGCTCTGGGGGAAATATCTTGCGAACATGCATTTTGACAACGCGAACAAGCAAAAAATTCCGCAAAGCCGCGGAACGCAGATTTTTGGGCAACTCCGCGTTCTCCGCAAATTCCAAACTCAAATTCCGCAAAATTCCGTTAGCGGAACGGAATTTACCGCCCAGGCCTACTCTGAACACATCCTCAGATTCTGGTAATTTTCTAGGTCTTGTTGGGAAACAGATATATTTGGTTTCTGACTTGAGATTTTTGATGTGTCAAAGGTTAAGGAAAAAACTGGATGTGGACGTAGATAGGGACTCTTAACAAAAGTCAAAATCGATGAATCTGCCCTTTCTGGAGCAGCAACTGTTTTGTACCCACTTGGTCAAACTGTTAAATCGTGCTGCAAAGGATGACAAGCTTTAAATCTCTTTCTTCCCAAAGTTACTCACGACCATTGCAAAAGCACATTCCCCTGTACCTTTACCCTAAGAGCCTCCTGTTGCAATCCAAGATTCCAGACTTGGTAAAGGAATGAGGTACGATTCTTATGGGGAGCATAGAGTAGAGTCTTATCTGCTTCGGCTCTGCTTGCATTAAAAAAGATTCCATCTGAAGTGTTCATCTTTCCTACCTTTCTTGTTTGTCTCTAGACAAGGCAAGACAATGTCTCCTGGTGTCTTGCTGTTTAATGTAATATCTGGAAATTCGCCTATCAAATTATGTCACATACTCTGGGGTTCCACGGACAGAGGTCCAAGATCCAGACAAAGTACTGGCCTGGCAGTCCAGCATTTACCCACTTCCTAGTAGTGGAGCTATGGCCCTGATTCCCCAGTGAGTGTAGGAATTGACACATTCTCCATTCCTTTCTGATTTTAGCTAGGAAGCCTCAAGAGTTTAGTACTATGCTCACATAACCAATCGAAAATGGGTGACCGACTTCTTAAAAAATATTGTCTTTTGCCTTGTAGTCCTTTATCAGAGACTGGTATCCTTAGGAGACTCCTTGTGCCCCGATGGCCTGAGCAATGCTTATTCCATGTGTTTGTCCGTCTGACTCTTCATCAGTTTATGTGGTTTGCTGTTTAATTAGGATAGTACCAGTTCCTGGAATTCGAAGCGTTATCATTTGGTCTGAAATCTGATCCAACTCTTTTTACCCAGGTAATCTCTTCTGCTGGAACTACTACATGCCGGAGGCATATTGATCCATCCCTATGTCACCACCTGGCTGGTTAATGCAGGTACAGTACAATTCCTCAAAAGACACTGGTGGCTCTTAAACCTTCAGAAATCCTGCCTACTTCCCAGCGGGTACAGGGAGCTGTGTGGCCCTACCCAATGGGCTTTGCAAATTGGTGCATTTTTTCAATGCTTTCTTGACTACCAGGCTGCTCCTGCTTGCACTAACTCCACAGTTGCATCGCTTCCTCCGTGTCTGCAGTCCCAGAGCCTTGGGACCTACTGACACAAAAAATCGTAGCTTTTTTGCACCACTGGAGCCAGGCATCCTGCGACTAATATTTCTGCATGCCTAATAGACTTGCAGTTTGGTAGTGATCTTCAGTGGTGGCTGAATACCCTGCATCTGGCCCATCGGCCTCCATTATTGTATAGCATCCTAAGGGAACTGTGGCAGCATGTGGGTGCCAGTTGCCTTGAGGTCTGTCGACAATTGCAGAGGCAGCCCACGCCTCCAATAAGAGGGATCTGTCAGCCATGTACATAGCACTGTTTGAATTCAGAGACCATATGAGGGTTTGTCTGATGCTTCTAGTATAATCAGTTTCCCAGGCCTGTGTCAACTAGCAGGAAGAGTACCGGATCCAGGCCCCTGCATGACATCTCCTGCATATTCAGGATTCCATGAATAGAAATTGTGGAAAGGTAACAGAAGTTGCCTATCAGGGAATTAAGATGCAAGCAAATACCTACTGCATTGTGTCTTCTTTGTCAACCAAGTTCTTCCTGAGTCTGCACTGATTTTTCTAAATCTGGTGGAAGTTTGGAACCGAGCGCATGAAAATCTTCATCCAGTATTTCCAGTGCCTTCCTACCCACCTATTGCTCTATTACCACTGATCTATTGACTTGAAGGAATTGATAATCATTTCCTACCCTAGTCAGTAGGCCTCCTGTTTCTCATTCCACTTGTTCCTTTGACTCAGAGGGTCCTCAGCAGACACAGGAGTTAGGGAGCAAAACTGATTTTGGTTGTCCCTTGGTGGCTGAGTAAAATTGTTTTTCGCTTCTTCAGCAGATGGCAGCTATCCCAGAATGCATCTGACAGCTTGATCTCCGAACAGATTGGCTTGCAGCCGAAACAGATTTCAGGTTTTGTGGCTCCTTTTCTTCAGAAGACTGGGAGTCCTTCTACTCTTGAAGCCTATGCTGACACTGTGGCCCTTTTGTACCTGCAGCACTGTATCCTTCTTATGATTTATCTTTTTCTTCCTTAATCATGCTTCTCACTGGGCCTTTGCTTGCCGTTCCTAAGATGCTTTCAGGATAGCGTGGGCTTCATGTGTGGACCTGAATAACAATGAGGGATATGCCCCTAACTTGCTTCGCAGCTTTGAATCTGGTTTGGTCCCATGTCCATTCTAAGGATTCTCCCAGGGACCTCCAGCGAGCATCCCTTCAGCTCCCTAAAAAGATCTCCTTGAATTTTCTAACATTCAAGGTTATTTTCTTGGTGGTGAAGACACATCTGCATGGCATCAACCTCTGACCCTCGTGTGATATTTCCACTTACAACCTGAGGAGCCCATCCTCAGACAAGCTCTAGATTTTTTTCCCTAAGGGCTTGCCTGGTTTCTTCCTTCATCTGGAGGTGGTTCTGTCTGCTTTCAGCCTTAGCCCAATTCAGGCTCATGGATTCTGTCTTTGCCATGCCACATTAATGACAGCAGGGATGTATTAGAAGCAGTCGTCCTCCACCTTGAGTTGGAGGATCTAGTCAACCATCTCCATGGCTTATACCCAGGCACAGGCCTTCATCCATTCAGAGAAGGTCAACGAGAGGTATGGTGGCTTCTTAGGGTGAATGCAGCCCCATGGCACATTTATTTCTCACTTTAGTTGCTTGTGTACCCTCTCACATCATCCTTGGTCTAAATGCTTGGGCCAGCAATTATGTAATCGCTTGCTATGTTTTCTTTTGATAAATGCATGTGTTTCAGTCAGCTCGGTGTTTTGCTAGATCAAAGGCGTGTTTTGGTTTGTACATTTGCAGAAACACGAGTTGACTGATCACCCTTCAGTCTGATCGCCGTGACATTCTGGACACAAGTGCCGTACATGGCTTTTTCCTGGAACCTATCACCTCTCCTTGATGTGAAGGAGTACCTGATTTCGGAACGACTGCTAAGTACCACACTGTTAGACGAATCATATGTTTGGCTCTTATCCGAACCTGCGTATTCAGCCCTAAGATTATAATATCTCGAGTGGGAGACACCCTCTGAAGTGACACCTCGCACCCCAATATTCTGTTGGGTGGTGTTCACAATTCCCTGATGAAGCCCTGTTTAGGGAGAAATGCGTTGGCTGCAAGTGCACCGGATTGAAACCAATAAAGAACTCTTTTTACTGAAGACTCAAGAACATTTCTTTGGCTACTTAACTGCAGCCTCTCTTTTCTTTATGTTTTGTATAACCTAATTGTATGGTCTAGAAGCAGCAGACCTTCCAGGTGGGCAATAGCGTTACATGTGAATCTTCTGTTTCTATGTTAATTCAAGTGACTCTCTGGGCTGTGCGGCTTTAATCATCCCTAGCTGCTTGTGTTTGGAATTTAAAAAGTGTTATACATCAATAGTTACCTGGTTACAGCAGGGCAAGTCAAATAAGCAATACAAAGTCCGTTATTTAAAGGCATAAGTAAAAGTGAATGAAGATTCAGTTCACCTTAAGGGAAATTCCCAAGGTTAATCTAAAGTGACATTTAAAGTGAGGGTCTTCATAAACGGTAGGTGTCATTTATTTGGTATAGAATCTTAAATAGAACAAAATGAAGGTTCCAGCCAGTACTTAATTTGTAAAACATTAATTGCCGGTGCCCTCGTCAAGGGGTTACTGCAGCTTCCACCACCCATTGCCCTTGCCAGCGCTGCCAATTACAGTACTAACACAACTACTGCCATTTCACACTCACAATTGTGACAACTGAGACTATTCCAGGCCCCCAACGATATAAGAATGGCTTGGGCAACAGATATCAGTAATTTTGAATGCATATTTAATTAATTTACAACTGTTGTGGTGCTAATCTCTATATTAGACAAATGGCGCCACCATGTGGCAGACTGTCATAAGTGCCGGTTTTGGCAATTAAGTGCCAGTGTCTAGCACCGGAAAACACCGGCTCAAATTAAGCACTGGTTCCAACCAAGAACGGGGAAATGCACTTGCTCTAGAAACTAAGTCTGTGAGCTGAAATATGAGTAGTATTGGGACTCAAAAGAGAGCAAGAGAACGTTGCCTGCTACAGTGGGCAGGGGCAAGTGAGCTGACTAACTCATTTCACACAGTTAAAACATGAAATTAAGTCAAAGCGATACATTCCACAGGTTCCCATCAAATAAGAACTAATCAAATAAGTGTTCCTGCTGTTCTTGGTGTCCGCCTTGTAATACAGTGGCAGCTTTTTCCATCATTGGGTCCTTAACGGTATCTCACAAATAAGTGTTCACCTCCTCTGTCTCTCATCCCATAAAGGTGCTCAGTATCATCATCTAAAACTGTTAATTGCTAAACTTTGTCCTTCAAACTGTGAATTTACAAATGATAACATTACTAACGAAAACATGATTAGTGGTGCTTGAAACAGAAATGAGATGTCAGCAAGCAAAAATACAAAGTTTATTTTAAATGTAGTTAGGTGCCTCGGCCTAGTCTTGTTAATGTTACGATGCACATTTTCGAACTATTGTTATTAAACAAAAACTGAGGTTCTCTCAGTTTAATAAATGTAAAAATAAAGTGTAAAATAATGTGCGCGTACATGTCAATAATGGTTACGCATGTTACTGGTTAACATATCATTAAGCGCAAATAAATGATGGGGACACTGCGTCATCACCAGGCACCTTAACGGTCAGATTATTCCCCTGCATTTCGACCTCTTTAATCGTACTCAGTAGTGACAAGAATACAAAACTGTGAGATATTAGCTCGTTTTATTCTCTTTTGCACTGGTTTCCTATTCTGTGTTTGGCAGGATCCCTCGCTATTATTTCACAGAAAGTAGGACCAGAACGCGCTCTACTTTAAAATAAGTTGTAGCCCCCATTGGTTAAATGCCATAAACCAACTTGAGGAGGGGACCTGTGATGGAGCATGCCAACTACTTAAGGAAATGTACACATTTTTGGAATGTTGAATTCCCCATAAGGGCATCAGCGTTAGGATATGGGTTGTAATGCACACTATCACATGCCCCCTGCCCCAGAGTACTTGCTATTTGTGTAGTTACAGGAGGGAGTATGTACTCTTGGATCAGGTTTCCTCCTTTCTTCCCCGTAGTAGTTGGTGTACTCAAAACACAAAGACAACTACCATTAATTTCAACACTTCCCTTCTGTCATTAGTACACCAAACTAGGCTACATAACTTAAACGCTAAGGAATCAATAACACTGAGAAGAAATAGAAATACAATGCACCCAGAGATAATATCCACCGAATTTTATTGGGAATTTTAACAAAGTTCGTGTGTTTAGTCCGAAAATATTTCCATTACTTTTAGCCATCAATAAATGAAACCAACTGGTGTATGTGAGCTCCATAAAAGTTTAGGTGTTTGTTTGCACTTAAAAATGATTTTCTCAAAGACAGACATTTGTGTAATGCAGAGAATTTTCAGTGACATATTAGGCAAAGCCAATATTTTGCAGCTTATAGGTCAAAAAAGCAATTTACAAACTCAAAAAGGAGACATATCTAGGCTTGAGTGGCTCACATTGTAACTTTGTAGTTAAGGATCATACGTCACTGCTTGTAAATGTAAATGTGTATAGCACACTGCCACTCCCAACGGGGGTATCCTGGTACTTTTACTCATACCGCTGTGGAACCCTTCCTGGCCTTTCCCTGTGAAATGTCCACTCCTGGGCACCCCCATGGTGAAGCCAGGCATCCCAGCGCTGCTGGGGCCGTTGTGGAGATTAAGAAAGCTATTGCCCAGAGTTGCAGCGTGGGACCCATGATTAGAATAGGCACCGAGGTCCGAGGAAATTGAATCCAAGACCCGCCGAGGCGGGGGATTGAACTCTGGTCCCGGGCCAGAACTCTGCATCAGGGTCTGCCGCTCTAACCATTGAGCCACACTTCTCCACTGCTTCCAGTGGCAGATAAGTTTATGCTTGAATAGCTCGGTTATGTGCAAGGGCAAATAACCAGTGCATAAGTTAAAATTCCTTGTGACAAGGTGTACATAGAAGAATCCACACAGAAAGTGAAAATATACAACAGCAAAATCGGACTGAGAAACTTTAAAACACCGGTAATAAAACATAAGCAGGGTGGGGTTTCCAACAAGGTGTCATTATGTTCTGTGGTGCATCTTTACCTCCTCATAACTGTTCAGAGTGAACAGGGCTATCTTCAGGGTAAAACTGCTTCAGACGCACCAGGGAGCTGGTGTTTGCACGAGAAGGAAGCTCAGTCTTACTGATGGTTTGCACCCAACTGATGGTTGGCACCCAACACTTCCTCGTGGCTGGCATGGTATTCCTCTCAAGAGGACACACTCCCTGGGGTCTGGCACAGTAATCTTCTTTATGGTTGCCACCCGACTCCCTCGTGGACCGTGTGGGGCTATGCTGTAGAATGTCCTATACAAACACTTGGAAGACCTGGCAAAACAGCAATGAAGGTTTCTTGAACATGCTACGGTTACATACACCTTAACTCTGAATATAGTATGTGTTCTTTGAGAATATACTAAGGGCCACTGGAATTATGCAATTGTGCAGCTGTGGCTAATTTCGCATAATTATAGATTTGCCGCATTTGCCACATAATGCATCATCTGCCACATAATGTGCAGATCCTAAAACAAAATAGTTTGCAGCTCAAATGGTTCAAAAGTTACTAAGAATGCAGCGATGTGTTGTGCGCAGTGGAAGGCCCTTTGCAAACCAGGACTCGTCGCCTTTCTGTTGCTGGCTGCTATATTTGGGTGCTAAACTGGTACAAATGAGGTGCAACCAAAGTCCATACAGTGTTACCAAGTTTAAAAATGACAAAATAATTACGTAATACTATTGCAAGCTGTGCCGCATTTTACAGCATAGTTTGCATTTTTTTGCTGCACCATTTACTCAACCCTGCCGCATAATATGGTCCTCTTCTGTCTCATAATTCCAGTGGCCCTGAACAGACTCGAAGAGTCTATGCAGTTTAAGATTGTATTAAGCTACAGGTATAGCATTTTGTTTTCTTGGGATGCTGCCATTTGCAAGGAAAAATAAATTCTTAGCCTCTGCTCCGTTTATAGGGTGCTGCCTCGGAGAGGGCTGTAAGCAGCAAGATACCTTTTCAGGGCCGGACTGGCCAACAGGGCAATGAGTCAGTGCCCGAAGGCTGCTGGGTCTGATAGGTCAGTATGTGGGCCATTTTTAGAGGTTTATGGGTCTGTTTTATGGTCTGGTGGGCCGAGTTTTCCTGTTGATTTCCTTAATATTACCACACACATTGCCTGTAGCAAGCACATGTGCATGTAGTCTCCCATTCCTTGCAAATCATCTATCGAACTGTAATCATAAATTCAAAACTACTTTTTTTTTTCTCCGAATGTGGGCCATTTTTTTTTTTTTAACGATCTGATCTGCTAATGAAGGGGCCACTTTTATTTTGGTGCCCGGGTATATTTTCTGTCCTAGTCCGACCTTGTACCTGTATTCCCTTTTTTAGAAAAAATAACAAGTGCCTGGCTGTCTGGAGTCCCCACGGGCTTCACTTTCCTCTAAGGCAGCTGAAAAAGGCAGCATCACAGACTCGGCAGATAGGGAACTTGACAGCATGTCAGCTGCTGAAATCTACCCAAAGCGCAGCCCTGCAGAGAGCACAGACGCCTCCCTGAGAGCGCTGTACAAATCGTTAATGGCGTCTCTTGGGAGAATCGGCTCCCTTCTGCTGCGATCTCGTGACTTATGAGTGCAAATCACTCGGGCGCCTGTGATCTGCTTTACGCAGGTGGTTGCTTGGGGCAGTAATACCGTTGCCATATTGCTTGGATTGGTGTATTATAATATTTAGGTTTCCGTGTGGAGTAGGCAGTAGGGTTTTCATCAACCGGAACCAATGCCTTTATATACAACGAGTAGAACACTTTTTCCTGATAAAACACAAAAGCCAGGGAGCAGAGTTGAGTCTAGCCCTAACCCTCAGAGACAAATTCTACCTCAGCATGTGTGTATATTATGAGGTAATTGCTCATACATGCCAACATTTTCATATTGGGACGCAGGAGATGGGGGATGTATTTTTGCCACTGGTTTGTTTGGAGACGTAGACAATTTTAGGCAGGAGACACCTAAAGTAAAGACAATTTTTGCTTCAAAATTCGGGTGTCTCTCGCCTTAATCGGGTCTTGAGCCATGTATGATTGCTTCAAACACTATATAAATGATTTTGGTCCTTGAAAGTGACAAGAAAGGCCCATCCAAATACCGACGCATACAAACAACTAACTTATGATGGCCACAGTTATGCCTGGACCAGAGCCTGTTTCTAGAGATCAATAGTGCTGCACTTCTGCTACTACCATGATCTGTTTCATGCAGTCTTTATTGCAGCCTTCATGATGGAAAACTTTTTTATTTTTTTATTTTTTTATTTTTTATTTTTTGAAAACCTTTATTCGTGCATATTAAAAGAACAAATACGGGCCTACAACCTTCAGGCCGGCCACGATACGGTTAAGCACTGATACAAACATTACGGCCCCTGTGCTTCAACGGCCAAGATTAGCAACGATTTATGAATTATACACTGGAGAGATCCTTGACACCAGGGGTAGGAGAAGTGAAGGTTAATTTTAAAGTGTTTCAAAATAATTTTATCAGGAAAAAAGTCAGTGAAGAGTAAGAACCAAGGAGATTCGAGTCCGCACGATATCTTCACCACACGGGAGAGCAGCAGCATCATTAAAACAGCAATGGAAGTAAAATCTCAGGCAGTGGGGCAATGCAGTTATATAACAGGATAGTCACATGAGCAATTACGCACCCCTCCAGTGCCGCCCCCACTCAGTCAACCCCACACCCGAACCCAGAATCGAAACAAGTATAGCGCAGAAACATAAAAAGAAAAAAGGGCCCATAGAACTAATTAAAAACAGTAAATTACCCCCCCACCCTACACCAATGCGGAGGCTACGGCCTGCCCCCCCCCCAGCATAGTGCCTGTCGCCCAATAAACCCGAAATATAGACGAGAAAGAGAGTAAGAATAGAGTAAAGAAAGATAAGAAAAACATTACACCTATGATAAAGGGGGTAAGAAAAGAAGAGAACTATTCTAATCTAAACTCCCAAAAAGAAGAAAGTGGGGAGGAGCCTACGTATCATCAGAGCGCCCTAAACCATCGGCCATCTATGGCCTCCACACACTGAGAACCCACTACACCAAAAGCGGTCGTGTGAAAATGAATTGTCACAACAATTTAAATGAAGGAAGACAGATCGCGACGAGTGCGCACAACATATACATACAGTTCCAGTCCCAGTCCAGCCCATCCGTGAAACCATGGCGATATAAATCAGTCTAGCCCTGGCCCGATCGCGGGCTTGAGATTAAGCCAGCCCCTACATGAAGGCCCCGCATCCCGTGCAGACAAAGACAATATGGCCGCTTGGGAGAAGATGGTGAAGTAGAATCACAAAATGGCCGCCGACCATCTGTAGAGGTCCCTTTGTGCACCACATAAAGTCCAGACATGGCATGTAAAGTACAGGAGTTCCACAGAAAAGAAGCAGTAGGCCACCGTGAACAATTCCTCGAGGATGTTAGGTGTTGCTCAGCTGGATACTCTTGCAGACGCGGTGAGGCAGGCAACAATGAAGCCGGCAGCAATGAACGGGGAAACAAAGTATCCGCTGTTGAGCTGGAGAGCAATTGATCCTGGGTGCCGGGAAAGCCAGTTGCAGGCACCAGTGTAGCACGATCACACACAGCCGTTGCGTCCCCGCAAGAGGACAAAAGCACTGGCAGACCCACGCCGTGTTGATGACAAACGGAGCGCTCACGACCCGCAGCCGACAGCATGGAGTCAAACTGCTCACTCAGCGCCTGCAAGCCAGCACACATTTGTAGACAAAAGTCCCGCAGGACAGCCAGAACGGAGCCGCATGTCAGCGGAAGCTGCACCCCCACATCGGCAGCAATCCGGGACGGCACTGTGGAGCTGGTGTCTGGTGGAGGGAGGGCGAAGCGGGCAGCGGGCAAGACCGGAGTATCACCCCCCAGCCGCGAGCAGGCAAACAACGCCATGTTTTACCGCCGGACGGTACAATGGCCAGGGGGGGGGGTCGTAGCAAGGAGTCAGTTCCCCTCAGGTCTGCGCCGCAACAGGGAAAGCCAACAGTCGCCTCTCTTCCCTCGGGTTCTCTTTGCAGCCGACTAGGCAATGGAAGAAGGGGGTCGGCAGCCTCCCACAGCGCGGTCCACAGATCGGGGCAGGAGACCCGCCGCACCGGGGCTTACCTTACGGACCCAGCCCTTCGGGCGCAGGGTGCAGGAGGTGTCTGGCCGTCCCTCCCCAGGCTCAGCTGGCGACAGTCTGTGGTGTGAGGTGAGGTCGGGACCGCGCGGCTCGGGTTTGCGCTAGTGGGTCCGGTGACTGCGGAGCCTCCAGGTGGCCGGCAAAGGCAACAATGGAGCAGGGGTCCAGGGCGGAAAACAAAAGCACCAAGAACTCCGGCGTCCGGGCGGGCTGAGACTTCGGGGAAGCGGCGGCGTGGACAGCGCGTCGTCGCACACGTTTCACCTCGAAAATCGGCGAGGATAGGAATCAGGATGATAGTCCGAGGCCAAGGGCCGACGGAGCCGGGCACTCAAGCGTCTGCTCCGGTCGCCATCTTGGCTCCTCCCCCGATGGAAAACTTTTAAAGGTGTTTTGTATTACTTACATTTGCTGTGCCAATTTTTGTGGGATATGTTTTTATTTACCACAAACAAAATGGTTTTGCATAAGTTATACTGCACTGAAACCAGTTTGTGTTCATCTCCTACGCAATGCCATTGTGCATATAAAAGCTCTTAAAAGAGATAATATACAGAGAAAGAATTCAGACATTTACTATTGTGCAAAAAAGATCCACACACCTCTGCATAGCTTTTACAGCTTCGTTGGATTTGATTAGAGTAAAATAAAATCTCACAATATTGTTAAAATGATCACTGTGCAACAAAAATAATTATGCCAACTTTTCTGTGATCATAGCAATACATTTTCTCTTTCATTGGATTTGAATGCTAGTTTGCCTAGTTGCAAGGAGTGCACTGGAGTTTGATTATTGCTCTGCAGCTGAGATCCAGAATGCCTGGCAACTGTGTTTGTGAGATATTTATCTAGTCAGAAGAGTGGCATGCTGGCACAGGTGGACTTTAAAAAAAGAAAATCTCCTCCAGCAAATCTAATATCCGGGGTGAGTTCTTTAGGAGACGTTGGGAGTTGGTTAGAGTTTGGTGCACTCAATATTTGACCAAACTGTCTGTTTGCCACACTCTTTAGAGTGGCAAACAGACATGTTTATGCCGGCAGAGCCAATCTTAGACTAACAGCCCCACAGACATCAAGTTGTCAGTCTTAGTACTTTGGACCATCTACCCTACTTAGGGCGTATTATCAGATGGCCCTTTTTTTCCTGTTTGGAACCACCAGAAATCTGCCAGGTTGTTGGAGCCATTCGTTTTTTTTTCAAAGACAAACTTACACGTTTTGTTAGTTTGTTTTTTAAAAAGAAATGCTTGCTGAGTGGCCGCTTGAAAGCGGATGCTCAAAAAAGTTATAGTGCCTTCAGCAAAGCCAAACGTGGTGGCCTCTCCTCTGAAGACACAATGATCTTTATATGATGAGTGGTCATCCACCATGGTGGCGGAGGTTAGTGACTCACTATACTCCCTATGAACTTGATCACATCCGGGTAATGTTGTACTGATACTGGGCATTATATTTTCTTCTTTAAGGGCATGAGACATAATGGCAGTGATACTCAAAGTACGACTCGGACGCCGCATGCGGCTCCCTGGGCAACAGCAGCACTAGCTGTTTCCTCGACTCAGCACTAACATTAAAAAATTGTTAATATATAACCACCAAGCACTTATTTAAAAGTTAATTGCTGTTAAGGAAAGAAAGTAAAGTAGCTCTTAAATTTAGGAACAACTTCATTTTGAAAGACTGCAACATAAAAAAATATGATAGTCTTTTAAAAATTCTAAACATGATTTTTATTCACCTGTAGAATCGTTTCACCTTAGTAAATCAGATTATAGCTGTGCAATCAGAAGCATTTTTTTTGCAAGTGATAGTTTTCAAACATGAATTCAGACATGTCCATGCCCCCCGACTTACAACAATACCATTAGTGATTAAATCAAAACACAGGAGAAGGTTTTGTACAGTGCGCATACTGGAGACATGTATTTCTAGGTCCTCTTATATGTGATAATGAAGACAAAGGAGGGAAATTGAAATAAAACAATTGCCCAGGATCACACAATTAGGTCAAGTGGGGAAGCCGGGATCCATCTCAAATTTTCTGGTTCCACATTGTGCATTTCAGTTCGCCAGTAGATAGAACAGAGTCCAAACTTCAAGCTTTCCTACCTCCCCGTTCTCTCATAGACAAATTCACAGTTTAAACACTCATATTGTTGATTCCACATATCTGATTTTAGATGCCTTGTAGCAGCTAAACAATACCCCAAGACCTCTGATACTGGTGATTGGTGTGGGCAGGGGAAAAGTAAGTTTAATTCCTCAGTGGTTCATGTGTGCCTTCAGGTTGCTTACACCTTTACCAAGTCCATCCAGACCTTTTTACATGAATTATGGTACATGGCCACAACATTAGGCAACACTTTATATGTGTATGCTATCTTATATTTTGCCTAAATAACAAATGATAAGCTCTGTTACAATTCCCAAAACATCCTCCAGAAATAATTTGAATGGCTCTTTTTGGTTAAGTGTGATGGAGCGTGGGTCACCAGCTCGGGTTACACACACATATACCTAATACTCACCTGGGCCCAAACCATTCACACAGATAAGCTAGTATACCCCGCTGACATAAATATTGAGTTTTACCTGTAACTTGATTTTTCACCTTTACCAAGTCTTACCAATTTGATCTCCTTAATTAATTCCTTTACTCAATGAATCAGGTTGCTGAGATAGTTTAAGGTAGAATTTAACTCTAAACTTGAAATAACCACAAACACAAAAGTTTTAAAATCTTTATCTAAATCAATAATTTTGTGCGTCAGAATCAACTACAGTTTAAACACATTCTTTCAAGAGGCAAATTAAAGTCATATATATCAGTCATAATAATGATCAATGAAACGGTACCTGTAAAAAGGAAAACAGAGAGCGAGTGAGAGCAGGTACAAAGACAGGTCTCGCAGAATTATATTTACCTAAAGTGATAGATGAACCCAACTCCTTGAAGATGGGCCAGATAGAATCTCCAAAGACAGGATGTAGACGGAGGATCGGTCAGATTCAGACCTGGGAAGGTGACCTCTTCTAAAGTGCATAGCCAGCGTCGCACCCCTCTCTGGCACTACTCGCCTCGGGCGTCCCTCTTCCAATATCCCCTTCTAGATAATTAGATTATCGATCAGTATCTCGTTTCTCAAGCAGAGTTTCCTGCAGCAGCAAGGTCTGAGACAGCGTCTCGGACAGGATCTGTAGCAGCATACGTGTTGGGTCGATGACGAGTCGGAATGACGGATCTGACAAGTCTGACAAAATCTCTATCTAACTTGCCACAATTATACTATTCTGTATTTGTGTACCACTTCCAAAGTTTCAACATTCGTGTTTTCCCCTATTCTGATTGGTCTGGGCGAGGAGGCGAGTTCATCATACCATACTAAAAGTAATATTTTCTGTTTGGGCCATTGTTCTATGTTTCCGCCCCTTAATTTACTTTCCCTAAGCTTTATTCCCACCCGCATTTCACATTATGATCAATACAGATTATACATTTTATTCAAAATTGTTGCTCTTGTCCGGGTCATTAGTTTGCTTTCCCAGGCGTCTTCGTCCAATGTGGCCTTGGCTGTGATTCAAGTGTGCCATCATAGTTTCCGGTAAGTTTCTATGCACATGTGCTCGGATCAGGTTAGGTAAAGATTTCAGTCACCCTCCGAGGCCCAAATATGAACTAATAATAAAGTCAGAAAAAGACACGTTAGAATGTGACACTAAATGATTTCACTGTATACCACTTATCTCTACTCTATCCCCATTTACTTATTTTAATCTTTTGCATTAGTGCTTAGTAGAACTTATTGGTTTTAGTTTAAGCGATAGCATGTGCATTATTATGTGAGTTTCAAGCAGCTATATTTAAAGCTATTGCGCAGCTGCAAAGTTTTCTCCCAAGCACAAAAGGCTTCATACTACGTAGGTGCAGTAGACGCATGCGCAGTGAAGTTCCCGCGTTTTTGGTGGCCATCTTAAGACACTCAAGTTACTTGTTAGTTATACACGTAGAAAAGCTTTCCCTAGATACAGTATGTTTGTATGTAATGCAATATTAGTATTTTACAAGACTTGTTGGTTACGTGGTTACATGTTATTTGAGAGGATTGCATACAAGCAAGCTTCTTAAATGCGAAACTTTGCTCCATCAAGTGTGCTTCATGTTCAAAAAACACATCATGGTAGTAGAGCTTTCTGTTTCCAGGAGCACACCATCTGAAAAGCCATTCCTTTGTTCATATACAATTGAGCTGATTTGACCTTATTTAGAAAATGGTTTTAAACATATTTCTTTAGGTCTGTAGAGTTATATGTTGTTTGTGAAAGCAGGTCATTCTCCATTTTCTACTATAAATATAACATAACCTAAGTTAACAGTACTTATGTGGATAATGCTTTCAGTTCCGGTTTCTCAGGTAATGGACCATATTCCTTAAAAAAATATTCCTCTAAAACATTTGGCTTCTTTTTGAATGTGTCTGTGAAGCAGTAAACTCCTCCCAACTTTCCCCTTCTTCCACAAAAAACACAAAAGGTACAAAAACGTCACCATGGGCCCGAGCGCTCTCCAAAGATGTGTTCCTCCAGCCAGCCAATGTCATGAGCCCTCACTTTGATGCAACACTTGTGGTGTAGTCAGCAAATGTAATCCTCTTTTTTTGTCAGTGCTCGAATCTCTCTTTATTTCTTAACCTTTGAATAAATGTCATTTAGAATGCTGATTCCCTGGAGTTCTGTCGCTGAGAGATAACAAACATAACATGTACTTTTGTATAGCGCACGTATCACCCGAAAGTCTCAAGGCGCTGAATAACAGATGTATATTGTTACCCAACTCAATGGTACTCATTTTATCGACCTCAGATGGATGAAAGGCTGAGTGGACCCGCCAGGATTAGAACCTGTGACCATGAGGTCGAAACACAGGCCCCAACAGTGGATGCATTTGTCCACTGCGCCACCAGAGATGTAACTTAAATGACCCCGTATAGTGGCAATTTGAGTTGAGTGCTCATTCAGCACAGCCACTTGTGATCATTTCATTTTTAGCTTTCTTTTCTAGCTTTTCTTTTCTTTTCAACTTTGCTCCCTCTTCAATTCTTCAAACATGTAGAGGCCTTTTCAAATAAGGAACAGCTTCTCTGTTAGAAATACACTACAGGAAAAGTTGTGGCTGTTCTTCTTTTGCCCAAGGTTGGCATTAAACCAGTCCAGAAGAGAGCTGAAAAAGATGCTGTGTTAGAGGCAATTGATACAAATGCAAAATTCCTTTCAAGTCCAGAATCCATATAATAGAAATTGTTATTGTAGACAATCAGGTGAGGGATTTGGTGGTTATTTTATTCAGCTATAAGGCAAATGTAGGTTGTTTGGGTGAACGAGGTTTATGGTGCATAGTAAGTTGTGCTACATAATTGTTTCTAACCACAACCGGAGTATTGTCCAGATCTAGAAGCAACATTACTAGACGGTTTGGAGACGGCAGAGGCACACTACCAAGATGAATTAATGACATTCACAAAGCGCATGGCTACTCCCAACAGGAGTGTCCCAGCACTAATCAGTCCACAAAACTCCCCACAAATCGCAGCAGCTCAGAACCAAGGCTGACCTTTCTAAAATGCCAAGTTTCAAGGCTCTTTCGGAAAAAAGATCTGAATCGGCTAGTTTCAACTGACGCGAAAGAGTTCCTCACCTTCAGTATGAGGGAGCCAAACCCCCCCCCCCCCCCCCCTGATCTGAACTCATTTCACTCTGGGAACCTACGCTAATAAATCATCAGAGAACCTAAGACATCTAGAAGGAGAATAGGGAGAAATTAGAGAATGCAAGTAAACTGCACCTGTCTTCCTAAAAATCCTGTAACAAAAGACCAGGGTTTTAAAAAAAAGCCGTTTCTTCACCAGAAGCCAATGAAGTGTAGCAAAGTCTGCACCTCAAATCTAATCCTCTATTTTCTGCCCTCTCAGGTGATATTGTGATCTATACCAACAGACCAGCCATATTGGGTTGTGAACTGAATAGTGATTAACTGCATGAATTGACTGATGGCATACTAGAAAAGGAAGAAGTAGCTGCCATAATATAGAGTTGCCTAAATATCTAGAAATTTAGCTACAATTAGACAATTATGTTATGAACCAATATTTAAATATTGTTTCATTAACAAAAAAATGTGAGAAATCGATTGTTCCCTATTTTTTATGCTTACTTAGGTCATTACCCTTATTTACCACCTGACAGTTTTTTTGAGGCCTTGATTCTTACATATCGTCTGTTACATGATACTATCAGGAACAATCCTAGCATAGTCTCAAATTTTAACTGTGTGTTAGTTGAGAATGGATCTTTCCAGAATTTAAAATTTTGATATTGAACTGTTTTGAATTATGGGTGTATGTTAAGCAATAGTATGTTCAACTTTTAATTTTCTTAACCTTAGACTTGGCAGGAATTCCCAAAGAAATGTATCAGTGTTTTATTCTTTAAGATGGTGAGTTGTACACTTGTGCAACCATTTTGTGGGATCCGGACAAACACTACATTGGGATTTCTATGGCTTGACCTCTGTTAACAATAACCCACTGCTTCTATTTTTAGGTCTCGGCTAGCGAAGGCTGCGCTTGCGCAGTCTCGCTTGCGAGATTTAATGACTTGGAGAAGAGGGGCTTGAACCCGCCCCTCTTCTCCCCTGTTCTCCATTGGCTGGCCTCTTGAATGCTGGCCAGCCATTGGAGAAGAGGTCAGTCATTCCGATTAGGCCCCGTCCTTTTCGGATCGGGGGGCGTGTTTTTTGCAAGAAGTCTCATTATCTCCTCCAGCCAATGGCTGGAGGAGAGAAAAGACAAACACGCCCCCGAATCTGAAAATGCCGCTGCCTTTCTCCGAGGCATTTCTGCTCTGCCTCGGAGAAAGGCGGTGGTGTCCAGCATCAGGTTCGTGCAGCTCGCAGCTTCCTCCTTGTTCATTTTATTTTCTGTCAGTCTAATGCTTCCTTATTCTCCCTAAATTCGGACTCGGGTCTCAGTCTTACTCACTCGCTCTCTGTCCTGACTCTGAGGCCCTAAACCCCCCCTCCCTCTCCCCGTTTCTGGGAGTTCGGCGCTTGCTTCCTGTTTTCCGTGCTGTGTCGGTCTGACCCCACTCCCCTCCCCTCACCCCCATTTCCTTGTTGTTTCTATTTGTCATTTTGTGTGCCTTTTAAACTGTCCTAGTAGTGATTGGTTAATAGTGTCTTGAAGTCCCTCCTTTTCGACTGCCGGGCACGCCTGTGGCTATTGGCCCCTTTACTTGTATACATTCGGCGTTGTTGCTGTATGCTGCTGTTGTCGGACTTTTATGTTTAATTTGGGTTTTTGAAGTAATGCGATCGCTTACTCTAATGTGGGAATGTTACAGAACGTGTACTTTTGTTCCTTTATTTTTTTTGTTAGCTTTGTTTATTGTTTGAGGTGTTTTGAATTAGGGGACAAATTAAGGATGTGATGAAAAATCTCCACATGCTCCACTGGTATTGCTCCCAGCATTGATACAGTGACTGACTCAAACATACGGCACGTTTCTATCAACATACGGCTGGGTTAATGGCGGAAGGGTAGGACCCACTGTTCTGCTCCGCCTTTCAACCGCCGCCACAGAGAGCATTCGCCGCAGTTCCTCGACCCTAGAGAGGAGGCTGTGGTGACGAGTCTTTACTGAAAAGACCGCTGAGGGGACGCCCGTTTCTATCAACATATGGCTGGGTTAATGGCGGCTGGGTAGGACGCACAGTTCTGCTCCTCCTTTCAACCGCCGCCACAGAGAGCATTCGCCGCAGTTCCTCGACCCTAGAGAGGAGGCTGTGGTGACGAGTCTTTACTGAAAAGACCGTTGAGGGGACGCCCGTTTCTATCAACATATGGCTGGGTTAATGGCGGCTGGGTAGGACGCACAGTTCTGCTCCTCCTTTCAACCGCTGCCACAGAGAGCATTCGCTGCAGTTCCTCGGCCCTAGGGAGGAGGCTGTGATGATGAGTCCTTACTGAACTGAAAAGACCACTGAGGGGACGCACCAGGTGGACTGACAGACAGAGAACAGGCACCGCATAGAGCCGGGATTGCCAACCGCCCTTAACGAGATGGCGTCGACCGCATGAAAAAGGGCCGCAAACTGACCCTAGCTGTGCCCTGGATGAGCGACTCCCCGGGGAGCACACAAGACCCAGACAGCGTCCACTTTGCCTGCAACGGAGGGGCCCTAGTCAAGGTACGGCGCAATAGAGGATGGGGCCCGTACATAAAGCAGTGCTCCAGGGAACTGAGGGCCCAGTGGTAATGAGGTGAACTGCCCCGAGGCCGAGCTCTCTGGCAACCTTCAGTGCACTCAGCGGCCGCAGCAGAGAGATAAGTGAGCAGGGATCAGCCAGCGGCAGGGTGGTCTACAGCATGTGGGTCAGGGAGACATCGCAACAGCACGAGACAGAGCTCTCTGGCAGACTTCGGTGCACTCAGCGGAAGGCTGCAGACGGGCACCAATGCATTCCCCTTGAGTTTTTTGCTCGCGGTGTCTGGGTACACCCTGTCGCTGGTTTTATGATGCCCATCCCTGCCACACTTGAGTGCCCCTCTCCGGCCTATTCCGTGACTCGCATTTAATGCCCATGCCTACAGGTAGCCCCACTGAAACTCCTCTGTGGACTTCAGGGCGCACACTGTGGATGGCTTAAGACTGCTCCTCCAAGGGCTGCGTCCTCTTAGTATTCTCATATTCACTGTGGTTTAAATCGCGCGGTGCCCATCTATGCACAACTGTGCACCTGCATGAATGCACAAGCAGGGCTCTTCTCACACTGTTGCAATGACAGGCATATGAGCGCGGCCACAGGAATTATGCGGTATTGGTGGCTAAATTGTGCCACAAGAAAAGGACAATTATGTGGTATAAGTTGGCGCTTTTTTATAGTATGACTTACTTTGTAATTTTTACACATGATAATACTACCTGGACAAGGATTTCACCCCATTAATGCCAGTTTAACAACAATATACAAAAATAAGCGACACAGATGATCAGTTAAACTTTTTGGGAAGGGCCTTCCTCTGCGTGCAAACCGGTCACCACGTTTGTTGTAACGTTTGATGTTTAAGCTACATTTTGTTTCGAAAGTCTGCAGTTTATGCAGCAGATGATGGAATATGTGGCAAATAATTATGTAAATAAGAAACCACGATGCAGAATAGCATAATTGCAGTGGTCATGAGTATACTTTAAACTTTCCTGAGACACAAGTAAATACATGTCCATGGGTTATGTCAGTGGGCGTGGTTTTGGGAGTGAAAGTTCTATATTTTTTGTTCAGTGCTTGCTTCTGTAGTTTTGGTGCATCGTGGCGCTGTAATGATGGGTATTGCTCTGCCTTCATAGGAGTCCAGGTATCCAACTTGATCCCTGTTCACATTACAACCTAGGCATTGCACGTCACTCAAAGATATCCCAGACGCACTCTAACTTCACTGGGCCTGTAGTCAGGTTCTGAGCTGGGATGGTGCAGTGAGCTAAAAAACGGTGATGGATTAAAACCATGATCTCTTGACTTGGTAAGAGTATTCTGCATTATTCAGAAACTCTGTCCATCACCACCCCCTTTTTCCCAAATCGATTTTATCCACACTCAGTGTGGGAGGGTATGCTCAGACGTGAGTCCCTTGCTCATTGCGCCATCAGGATTCAGGCAAGCCGGGCCGACGAAGGCTGTGATGCCAGAAACCGGTCCCCGGAAGCTTGTTTCCTTCCCAGTATAAGAATTGGCTTGGTAGTTTGGTTTGCCCTGTTCCCATCATGCACTGGGACAGGTACAGACTAATTTGCATGTAGTCAGGTTCTGAGCTGGGATGGTGCAGTGAGCTAAAAAACGGTGATGGATTAAAACCATGATCTCTTGACTTGGTAAGAGTATTCTGCATCATTCAGAAACTCTGTCCATCACCACCCCCTTTTTCCCAAATCGATTTTATCCACACTCAGTGTGGGAGGGTATGCTCAGACGTGAGTCCCTTGCTCATTGCGCCATCAGGATTCAGGCAAGCCGGGCCGACGAAGGCTGTGATGCCAGAAACCGGTCCCCGGAAGCTTGTTTCCTTCCCAGTATAAGAATTGGCTTGGTAGTTTGGTTTGCCCTGTTCCCATCATGCACTGGGACAGGTACAGACTAATTTGCATGTAGTCAGGTTCTGAGCTGGGATGGTGCAGTGAGCTAAAAAACGGTGATGGATTAAAACCATGATCTCTTGACTTGGTAAGAGTATTCTGCATCATTCAGAAACTCTGTCCATCACCACCCCCTTTTTCCCAAATCGATTTTATCCACACTCAGTGTGGGAGGGTATGCTCAGACGTGAGTCCCTTGCTCATTGCGCCATCAGGATTCAGGCAAGCCGGGCCGACGAAGGCTGTGATGCCAGAAACCGGTCCCCGGAAGCTTGTTTCCTTCCCAGTATAAGAATTGGCTTGGTAGTTTGGTTTGCCCTGTTCCCATCATGCACTGGGACTGGTACAGACTAATTTGCATGTAGTCAGGTTCTGAGCTGGGATGGTGCAGTGAGCTAAAAAACGGTGATGGATTAAAACCATGATCTCTTGACTTGGTAAGAGTACTCTGCATCATTCAGAAACTCTGTCCATCACCACCCCCTTTTTCCCAAATCGATTTTATCCACACTCAGTGTGGGAGGGTATGCTCAGACGTGAGTCCCTTGCTCATTGCGCCATCAGGATTCAGGCAAGCCGGGCCGACGAAGGCTGTGATGCCAGAAACCGGTCCCCGGAAGCTTGTTTCCTTCCCAGTACAAGAATTGGCTTGGTAGTTTGGTTTGCCCTGTTCCCATCATGCACTGGGACAGGTACAGACTAATTTGCATGTAGTCAGGTTCTGAGCTGGGATGGTGCAGTGAGCTAAAAAACGGTGATGGATTAAAACCATGATCTCTTGACTTGGTAAGAGTATTCTGCATCATTCAGAAACTCTGTCCATCACCACCCCCTTTTTCCCAAATCGATTTTATCCACACTCAGTGTGGGAGGGTATGCTCAGACGTGAGTCCCTTGCTCATTGCGCCATCAGGATTCAGGCAAGCCGGGCCGACGAAGGCTGTGATGCCAGAAACCGGTCCCCGGAAGCTTGTTTCCTTCCCAGTATAAGAATTGGCTTGGTAGTTTGGTTTGCCCTGTTCCCATCATGCACTGGGACAGGTACAGACTAATTTGCATGTAGTCAGGTTCTGAGCTGGGATGGTGCAGTGAGCTAAAAAACGGTGATGGATTAAAACCATGATCTCTTGACTTGGTAAGAGTATTCTGCATCATTCAGAAACTCTGTCCATCACCACCCCCTTTTTCCCAAATCTGGCTCAGAGTGGGCTAATGTTCAACTCGGCCTCAAACAATGTAGAGCTGACGTCACACCGGGCGCTGAGAATGGACGCCCCGAATCTAGATTTGAACCTATGTACCTAGATGTGGAAGGCTGAACTCCTTACTGACGACCAACTACCTGTAACCCACACAGCTTACAACTCAGACCTCGGCATGAGGGGAGCAAGCTGACCCTTTACATTGCAACGGTCTCGGCATTGTTAAAGTTAGAGCTATTGGAATTGCTCATGACATTATTTGTGTTTGTTTTTAAAACATGTAAAGAAACGGCATTGTTATTTACAATGTCAATAGCTTAATCTGTGTGTGGGTGCAAATGCAATAGGTCTCGCATTTGAGAGTGATTAAGCTATTGACATTGTAAATAACAATGCCGTTTCTTTAAATGTTTTAAAAACAAAAACATAAACAAAAATAATGTCATGAGCAATGCCAATAGCTCTAACTTTACCAATGCTGAGACCATTGCATTGTAAATGCTTGTTTTTTAAATGGGACTGAGCACCAGAACATGCTGCAGGGAAAGTTTGTAAATCCTGGGAGATCCAATCTTTTGTTTAGATTGAAAAAGATTTCTCAGTACTATCCACCGGCTGAGGAAAATTCTCCAGATAAGGGATTTTCAGCTTTCTGTAATGTACAATGCTACTGATCTCTGTGGTACTGGATATCACATCCTTAAAGGGCTTTATGTGCAAAATGTTCATTGAGGTAAAATGTGCAGTCTATATTAGGTTTTTGTTGGGTGATGAATCTGAATCTAGCACAGGCTCCTCCAAGGAGTAGCTTGTGAGCTACTGGTAGCTCTCCAGCTTCCTGTAAGGAGCTCTCCTGTGTGCAGTTTTGAGTGGCTGAATATATATATGTATACCAGTATTGAAACGTGTGTCTTCCAGATGAAATTGTGCGTATTATAAGAACTCGTAAGCTAATGTCTTCAGATGTTATGTTATGTTATGTTATCATGATTTCTAAAGCGCACTGTTACCCTGGGGTGTCCTGGCGCTGTGCGCTACCTATCTAAGAAAGCAGAGGGCCGAGAATTCACGAGAAGAGCCAGGTTTTCAGGCCCTTTCTAAATGGGAGTAATCCAGGGGAGTTCCTGAGATAGGTGGGAAGGCTATTCCAGGCCTTAACGGCACAGTGGCAGAAACTTCTGCCGCCCCATCTCAGTTTGTAATAGCGGGGGAGAATAGCGCGTTTGGATGTCAAAGATCTCAGTGTTCTCCCTGGCACATACCACTGGATGGAATGTTTAAGGAATTCAGGGCCAATGCCATTGAGGGCTTTGAAGACTAGACATAGGGCTTTGAATTGAATTCGAGCTGCAACCGGTAACCAGTGTAGGGATCTAAGCCCTGCCCTTACTGATGTGAACCTGGGTATACCGGTGAGTAATCTGGCTGCGGCGTTTTGCACGGTCTGAAGTCTCGATAACTGTTTTGTTTGAATGTTGATGTAGAGGCTGTTGCAATAATCCAACCGTGATAGGATTAGTGCCGTTACTGCGATTTTTAGGCAATCTTCTGGAAGGAGGGATCTGATTTTGCGTAGGAGCTTAAGAGTAAAGGCGCAGGAAGATACCACCCTACTGATCTGATCTTCGTACGAGAGTTTGACATCAATGAGCACCCCCAGATTTTTTGCCTTTGATACTGGGATAGGAGGTCTGCCCATAGAGGACGGCCACCAGTCTGTCGTCCAAAGGTTGGTAGTATTACCAAAAAGAATGACCTCGGTCTTTCCAGCGTTTAACTTAAGGCAATTTGCTGCCATCCAGGTAGCTATCGCCTTCATGCAGTCGTGACACTTAGAGGCTGTTTCTGCCTCTGCCCCCTTTTTGACCGACAGCACAATTTGAGTGTCGTCGGCGTATGAAGACAGTTGAAAGCCGAAAGATCTGACCAAAGTGGACAGTGGGGTGACATAGACATTAAACAATGTGGGGCTAAGCGACGACCCCTGTGGAACCCCACATGGCAGAACAAAGGGCTTAGAACTGTTCTTACCTAGGTCCACCGTTTGTGATCTATTACTCAAAAAGGATTTCAGCAGATCCCAGGCCTTATCTCCGACCCCGACCGCTGTGAGACGGTCCATCAAGACATCATGATGGACCGTATCAAATGCGGCCTCCCTAATCTCTTCAGTGGATTTTAAAAGTGCCAGCTCAGTGCTGTGCTCTGCACGGAACCCGAATTGCGTGGAATCAAGAGAAGCATTCGTTTGCAGGAATTGGCTGAGTTGGGTATTCATAGCTCTCTCAATCATCTTGGCAGGGAGGGGAAGACGCGAGATTGGCCTATAGTTGTTCGGGTCGCTGGCATCCAAATTGGGTTTTTTTAAAAGAGGGAGAATTGAGGCGATTTTCCAGAGGACAGGAAAGCAACCAGCTTCAAAAATGGAGCAGAATAGTGGGGTAAGAACTTTCCCAATGATTTCTGGGACCATCTTCAAAACAGAAGCTGGGCAGGGGTCCTGTGGGGAGCCGGAGCGAATTTCAGAGAGGAGTTTTATGACTCCCGGCTGTTCCAAAGGAATAAAATGATTGAGATAAATGATGAATTTCCGAAGTATATTTTAAGCTGATATTTAAGTGATAAATCATGTGCTATTGGGGAGACATACTCCCAACATTATTACTTTAGTATCAGGGGTATTGCAGCTTCCTAAGTCGAGCTCAGTGACCACTTTGCTTCCTAAATTGCACTGGCTTCCTGTGGATAAACACGTCCAGTTTAAGGCTTTATGTGTGGCGCATAAAATTCTATTGGGTCAGGCCCCTTTTGGCTTGGCCAACTTACTTAAGCCTTATACTCCACGGCGCCTCTTAAGATCGGCTGGCTGTGCCCTGGTCTGTACTCCTTGCGTCTTCAAAGCCAGAGCAGGTGGCCGTTCCTTTCGGAATTTAGCCGCCAAACTTTGGAACTCTTTACCGGTTTCAATCAGAACTATTCAGAAGCACTTGGCCTTCCGCAAAGCTATAAAAACCTGGCTCTTTTCTGGGCCTTCCAAACCCTCATATGTTTAGCTGTTTTCTTGCGTCTGTCTCCCCGGTATTGGTCTCGGTCAGGATTCGCGCTGGGACGCCCCGTTGCTGGGGCAGCCATGCACGCTATAAATCGGTATAATAATAATAATGGTTATGTATTATGTATGTACGGCATTCCAAATGAGCAAAGTCTTTTTTATATTGCTGCTGGTAATCCTGCCTAATGCACCAATGTGATTATTGTTGGTAAATGTACCCAGGTGGCCACTAATATACTGGTCTGATGTGGTAACTGTTATAACACTAATAATGTTATGCTGTTCAACATCTACATGACTTCTCTTGCTGACGGCTTACGGGCTCAAAACGCCAACAACATTCAACTGATATTTCCCCTCTCAGACAAAACTCCCAACACCAGGAACAGGTTCAATCATGCATGTGGTGAAGAGGCCACCTAGATGAAATCCAACCGCCTCAAACTGAACTCGGACAAGACTACAGTAGTGGTCTTCATGAAAGAAGCCTTGCACCACTTGACCCACACACCTCAGACTCGCCCCCACGCCTTGCTCACAAGCTAGAAACCTTAGAATCATCATAGACAATAAACTGGACATGACCGCCCAAGTCAGTGCAGGGTTCTAGTCCTGCTTCGATGCCTTACGGATGCTGAAGAAAATCTTCATGTAGCTACTGGACAACACCAGGAAAACAATCACCCAATCCCTTATCACCAGCGGACTAGATTATGGGATCACCCTGTACGCAGAGATAGCCAACCAGCTCACAAGAAGACTGTAGACCATCCAAAACGCAGCACCCAGACTAATCCTCAACCTCATACATAGACTCCACATCACACCACACCCTGGGTAACTCCAATGCCACTCGATCCAAAAGTGAGCATGCTTCAAACACCTTGCCTACAAAGCACTCCATGACACAGACCCAGTGTACCTGAATAGCTGCATCCATTTCCACCAATGTTCCAAACATCTCCACTCACATCTCTCACTAGCACACACCCCAGGCATACACAAATGCAGAGCAGGGAGCTGCGCCTTCTCATACCTGGCTCCTAAAGCCTGGAACGACCTCCTACAGCACATCAGAGCCTCCTCCTCTCTTCTTAACTTTCGCAAGAAGCTGAAGACCTGCTTTTTCGAGTAAGCCCTCCAAGGCTGGTCTCACACACCGGCTACGGTGCCTGGATACCCTTAATGGGTGATTAGCTTGCTATAAAAACACCTATAACATAACGGCAGCTCAAGATTTTTAATGAACTTAACAGAAAAGCGAGTTTGTAATTTAGATTCAGTTAACATAAAAATCATACATAGAAACATCAATTTCTAGTTGGATCTAAAGTTAACACAAGCATTGGTAAAGCTCATCCATCCGGCACCTGGTGCCAGTCTTTTGGCTTCGTCAATGCTTGGCTTGTTTTGTTTTGCGATGGTTTTTACAAAAACATTGCTGTGGGAGATGCCGGTCCCTCACCAAAATTAAAAATAATACATTGGAGAAAAGCAAAAATATTTGTGTAGGTCTCAAAAAACAATGCCATACTAGTCGCTGGAACTGAAGGGAACTACTTTGTGTGCTGCTGTGGTCCTTGTGAAAGAGCAGAATACCATCACTCACAGTGAAATTAGTCAATAGCTGAAGTGGGATGATCCATTGTCCCTTGCTCGATGCTGCCTTGGATGGAAGAAAAAGGATGAAAGAAACAGCAGATCAATGGAGGAAGAGGACTGGCTGAAAGCCCCTATATCAGTCTTATAGTTATACACTTTTACTAAAAGCAAAAGGTCTTGCCTACCACCAGACCTAAAGAGTGGGTGATTATCCAGCATTAAAAGTTGTTGAGTGCTAAAAATGATGAGGAAACTAGAGAGCTTAACACCTTCCCAGGTTGAGATATGACACCCAAACATTAAAATATAGCTTTTATCATCAAGTGGTTTAATCAGTTTAACAATAGACTTTACTGGCAACATTGTACTACTGGGAAGTATGGCAAAGAATAAGGCAACCTGTAGATCATTTCGGTCACGTTGTGCTTTCTGTAAATTTCATTATCTGCTCTCTAGTCAGCAGGATTGTGATGCTAGAAAAGGTAGTTTCAATCTCCTTTTGCAGTTTATACTAGTTTCTTAGGCTCCAAGGCCTCTAGGAATATAGCTCGGAGGTTCTGTTCAGAGGGTCTAAATTAAAATTTCTGGTCCCAAACTAAAAAAATGTAACATGGCATCGTTGGTAGTTTTACGGGGAGTAAACATGCAAATTACCAGCAATCCGCCAGATTTTAGATTACCAATTACTTCTTTATCAAACCCCACGTTTGTACGCTCTTTAGTTCTTGATTGACAGCACAGCTGACCTATTATTTCCAGGTATTTAAAATATACATAGAGTTGGCTTTGGCTCCAACAAACTAGTATTTCTCTTTCTCTTAAAGCAATTTTTTGCATCATTCTGCAAATTATAGAGGGCTTGCATTGTTATAAATGAGGTACAGTTGTGCCTCTCAAAAGTGCACTGAATTATTACAAATTCAATTATCTCATAGCTAGATTATATACTGAAGGCAACTGTGTTTTGCTTTTCTCACTGTAGAAGGCGTCTTTAATGTGCAAGGCAGACTTGTTTGCTGTGCCAATGCTTGTTTGTGAGTCTGCAGCTGCTTCGCTCCTAATTGGGCTGCTGAATGAGAATGGTTCATAATGTAGTTTGTTTTCACCTGGTTTAAAGCAGATTGTATTCAAGCCTCGGTGTGCATACCCCAGTTGCTAAGCTTCATTAATGTGCTTTCCCCCTTCCACAGGCCTGAGATCTTTTTCCGGATGGCTCAAAAGTGGAAAGGGAAATAGGCTGTTTACAGCTCAAAACTTTGCAAATTGACGTCTTTTTTCCCCTTTGCCAATTATCTTTCTGTTTGCATTTTCCATGCCTCATCTCTGCAGGAAAACATGACTTCGAAGGTACATTGGGAGCCCGAAAGGAAATGAGCGCGTTGGCTGATTGTGTTTTGCGAGCAACAGTCTGCAAATGGAGCCTATTAAAATCCATCAATTTAAATAGTCCATAACCAGCTGGAAGTAGCCAGAAATGAAACATGAAATAGCTAGATAATTTACTTAGCATTTAGAAGCAAAAGAAATCTGGCTGGGGACCAAAGAGTCTGCATAAATCTATGATCATTTGCTTGACCTCCCCAGCATCCATTAAGGTCACTCCTTGCATATGAATTACAAGGGCTGCAGAAGTGGATTTTCTGTGGTAATTACTTCACTATTAATACTCAAGACTAATTATGGTAAGCGGAGACCGAGGTTGGGGCAGCGGGGGAGGGGAGGGTCAGCAGGACTCTGGGCGGGAAATAAATCCGAATACCGAAAAATCTGAAGCAGATTCCTTGAGCCCATGGCACGATCACCCTTTACCTCCATCCGTACTTGTCTGTACAGATCTACTACTAGACCACAGCGCACAGTGTGCGGGTGTTAACCCCTTCGCAAAGTAAAAAATATAATCTAGAGATTCATTAAAAACTCTTTTAATCCTCCCTAACTCTTGAATGATTTGATACTCTTTCAAACTAAGCAGCTTTGCGGCTGCCATGTTCATGTCTGTAGTCTGCAGGCTTCATTTTGTCTCTGAGCTCTGTTTAAGTAGTTCTATGGTTGGCAACCATAACCCTGTCCTAGTTGGTATTGGTTTTGGAGGAGTGATGCACATGGATGCCAACAGACTGCAATCTCCATCATGCCTCACTCAAGTAGAACTGAAGAGCAGTCCATTGATGGATCTTCGTTGCCTGCGGTCCACTCTAACGTGACTCCATTGTCAGTAAACCCCTTCCCAAGTGCTTCAGTCGCTTTCTCTGGAAAGCAGAAGGTAGAGAGTTGTTGGGTTGGTCTAATACTGGACGCGTGAGAGAAGATCAAGGAATCTGTTCCTTCTCCTCTGTAGTGATTGCACCTTGGGCAACCCGATATTCCTTAAGGAGCGTGGGCATTGACTTGTATCGAAAGCATTGGTCCCGAAAGATGATCCATAAGATTGCCTTTCTTTGTTATGCTATTTTGCACAATCTGTATGCATTTGTGTAGTGCAATCTGTAAATCAGATTTGAATACAATCTAAACGTAGAATGGTCTGAACTAATAGTGATTTTATTTGGTATAGGTGGAGAACAGAGGTTTTGGTGAACAGCTCAGGAGTGCAATAACAAAAACTGTCATATGGACTAGTACAATATATTCAGGGTGGAGCCCAAATGCAGTGCTGCAGAGAAGGTATCGGGGCAAAGTACGGGTAAAGCAGGAAACGCTGACGATCAACACTGCCTGAAGCAATCACGTTTCAGCTCTGTATCAAATGTGAGGCCGGCCGTCATCAGTACAATGATTAGAAACAATGCCACGACTTTGGGGATAAATATAGTCCTCTTTTCTAGGGGAAACACAGACCACAGATGACCTGCAACATTGTAGTCAAAGCAAAACGTTCATCTCTAAACTTAAACCCGATTCCATGTCCATTCATCACCTTGTGAGGTTGGTTCGTTGGGTGCTTTTCCTCCTAGACAGCGCCTTGAAATGGATTGATAATAAGTTAGAACAAGCATTTGCAATGCAAATTGGTCTCGCCTTTGTGAGAGTTAAAGGTATTGGCGTAAAAGAGGATGTCTTTTACCCATGTGTTTTGGATTGGAGCGGATGCATGTGGTGTGGAGTGGATTTATGTGCCTTGGAATTGTTAGTTGTGGAATTGTGTGTGGTGGAATTGTGGGGAGTGGATTTGTGTAGTGGAATTATGTGGCATGGTGTGTAATGGAAATATGTGGATAGTAATTATGTGGTTTTGAGTGCACTGTAATTATGTGGAGTGGGATTGTGTGTCAGAGTGTACTGATGTAGAATGGCATTTTGTGTGGTGGAGTGGTATTTTGTGGAGTTTAATTATGTGGTGTGCTGTTGAATTATGTGGCATGATGTGGAATTTTGTGGTGTGGATTGGATGTATGTGGTGTGTTGTGTAATTGTGTTGTGTTGAAAAAGTGGTGTGGAATGGAAATGTCTAGAATTGAATTGTGTGGCGTGGAAGTGTGTGGTGCTGAGTGAAATATTGCTGATTGGAATTATATGGCATTGATGGAGCAAGGACTCGTAGAAAGGAAACTTGCTCGAAAGCAATCTGCTCCTTTAATTTACTAACAAGTTATTAACGTTGTTTCGTGTAAAACTAATGCGCACCACACGAATACGCGGGTTAGTGAAGCTTGCTTATGTGTTTACTAACGTGAATAACATGAACGAAGGACTAAAACCGCTTTAAATGGGAAATCTTTACTGCACGTGTGTCAACTACATCTACGTAGGATGACGAGCTGTCGCTTGGAGGGAAATTCTTGCGCATGAGCAGAAGCTTTAAAAATGGCGTCTTGAGGGCTCACATGCATGGCACCTGCTTAGCTGAAATGAAAACGAGCTATTTTACTAATGCAAATGCGGGAAAAGTATTAATTAATGAAAGGGGATAGAGTAGAGATGGGTGGTATACAGTACGACCACTTTATTTGAGAAATTAATATTTGTCTTTCTGACTTTATCACTAGTGCACATTTGGGCCTCTCTTGTATAACTGAATGAGGTTGAGTAATGAGAAGACTGCGCATGTCCTCTGAAAGTTAACCCGGAATGATGACTTGGATGTTGAATGGGAGCCAAGGACACAAGTGTTACACCCTGGGAACGGATGGTGAAGAGTTCAACGATGGGAACTCGCATTTGAATGTTATTAAAATGTTTCAAAGTAGTGTGAAAGGCATATGAGAGCTAATAAAATGAATAACAATTAAGGGGATGGGTTAGCGAACAATAGTTGAACTGATTCTAATGACAAGTAAGCATGGTGTGATGATGATTTCCTCTTGCCAAACCAATCAAATCCCACATTTTTACGATATTGAAACTTTATTGGGTGGGACATGAAGAAAAAACCCTATCATTAGATAGATTTAGTAAGTTAGTTAGCAGAGCAGAGAGCATGAAGCAGAGCTCAATGCTGAATACTGAACGAATGAAGAGCGAAGACTGTCGTGATGGCTGAGGTGCTGACGCAGAGCTGAAGAAGCGCAGAAGCTGGGGAAGGGGAGCTGGAGAGCTGAAGACTGCGGAAGAATCTCGAGGAGGAAGAGTGTCAGAGAGGGGTGCAGCGCAGCTAGAGAGGTCCACTACCCTGTCCCGATTTCTGTCCTGAAGCCTTTGTCTCCTGTCCTATCCCAGGGGACCCTCACCAGCCCTTTGGCCAGGGGTTGGTCTTCACACCATTCTTGGTAAATATAATTTTCTTGTGATTTAGTTATGTCCTTATCTCTCTATCCTCTCTTTTCCTTAGACCGTATTCATTGAGTAAGTCCGTATTATAATTGTTTGATGATTGATTCTTTTTCTACTGAATGATGGCGATTGTACTATGTATTTGAGATGGTTCACATGCGTTTGAAATGTAGATAAAGCATTGAAATTTACACCAGAGTCTGCGGTTATCTGTTTTAAAAGGCACAATAAGTTAGTTTGATTATATATGCCATCAACTAGCTAAACTAATGGTCCATCGACCAGAGGAAAGAACTTGTTGATCAGCGAGGGGTTAGTTGGAGACGAACAATGATATTTTAACTAATTCTGGTAAGTTGCGATGAATATAAAACTGAACAAATCAAAGGATTATGTCCGGCGGTTTCGCTGCATGGTGTGAGTTTGTTTGATGGGCCCAGGTGAGTATATGGTAGAGGAGTATCTGTTGTTGTGGTTGAACCGCTGGATCAGCATAGTGTGGAGTGTATGTGTGTGGATTGTCTTACCAGTTATTAATATAAGCCAACTGAATTGTGGTTCTATCGACCTTAAAGAGTTGACTTGGACACAGTGTGATTCTAGTCAGGGACCGTAAAGTTAAAGATGTCCCAAGAAGGCTTATCAATCCGCTGAACTCCCTGTGACCAATCGGAGAGCGCCTCTCATTCCTTAGGTGTTACCTCATTCAATTCAAAGACCGCACTCCACCCCGTGAAGATGAAAGGCCACACCAGCCCTGGTGAGGCTTCATTAGAAGCTGCGTCAGGCTCTACCTTTCATTTCACCTGGGAGTCACGTGTCTGAATCATTTTCACCTGTCACCTTTTTGTAGCAGCTTCGCATGCGAGACAAAGTTTTAGCAGGAGACTTCCGTTTTTTGTTTTTATTGCATTACCCGTATTACATCTCAGTCTTCTGTTTTAATTTTTATATATAGAATGGACTGGATAAGCATTGATTAATTGACATACTGCTATTATTCATAGGCTGTGACATACGTCACTGTTTTCCAGTCTGTGAACCTGTGAGCAGCATGCTGCAAAACTAACTCCGCAAATTGAACTTTTGTTCCTTATGGAAAGTGTGGGTCGGCCGGTCTTGAGTTTACACCCCGGTATAACCCATTCTGCCTTCTGTCCTCAATATGGTCGCCCCTTCATAAGCCCCTTGAATTAGAACCAGTAGTAAAAGTTCCCCACTACAGCCTCATGACTTGACTCTACGGCTTGTAAAGTCCCTGGGCTGAGGAAACTCTGCAGCACGCGCTATATGAACAACCATCGGTATCCACACAGACTGTACACTAATGCAGACATACACTATTAGTAAACATCGGAGCTTGTACTGCCAACTCAGCCGTGTAGCAGCTAGAGGGATGTCAGGAAGGAAGTCTGCCTCTCCTCTAAGAAAAGACCTAAAGGCGATGTAAGGCCTGCATTTACAACACGCATGTGCCACACTGCACACACAAGCACAGACGCTACTCTTCTCTCTACAGTTTGCGTGGCAGGCTGTGCACATCTGGACAATAACCCTGGCCAACACTTCTTAGAATTTAAAAACTTTGGAGCCTATTTACAAAAACATTCTGGAGTAGCTAAACGTACTATTGTGTACTCTTTAAAACATCAGACTTTTAAACAACTGACTTCCTATTTGTGCCCCTTCTTGTGCTCTGCCGCCCGAGGCTCTGAAATGTAAAGTGATAGTTGCCAGTAATGACCGGAAGCCATTTTAGGCACCCTGCTTTATTTGCGCTTGAAAGTAATGTATAAACGAGTGGTGCGCGCGCGCCACTGCGAGCCATGGCCTATTGGTGTCTATTACGCTCACCAAGTGCGTAATAGACACCAATAGGCCATGGGAGGAGCTATGCGCGTGCCTCGGGCCAATTGCGTGCAGTCTTTTACAATAAGACTCACGCAAAGGCCAATGGGGGAGCTCAAAAGGAAACGCACACGCACGAGCGTGTGCGATTCCTAGGTCAGCTCACATTCCCCGTTTTTCACATACAAAATGGCTCGCGCAGTGCACCGCCAGGCGTGAGACCTGAAAAGCTCAATCGCTACAGCACATTTAAAGATCGAAACAGAAGGGAAATACAACATAGTTCCTGTATCAGCTTCCGTTATATCATTTTTAACCCTTTCAGTGAATGTTTGCGCCTGAATAAAACAAGTTACAGAGAACAACTCAACTAGTCTGCAGCTACACCATTAATACTAGAGTTTGAAGGTCAAATTTAACGTTATTGCCATACAGAACCAAAATAGTTGTAGAAATCACCACTTACTGCGTCACAGGTTCAATGTTATATTCAGCTTACTGACACAAAGAACTGGGCATTCCATTGCATGGGTTTATCAATGAGATTTCTTCTCACCGCACAGATGTATCGTCTTGTGTTCTGGCTCTGTTGCTTGGTTTAATGTCTTTATTAGCAACTTCTACACATGACAAAAATAGCACCTCATAGACCATATCTGCAGACCTACTCTGAGTAATATGTCATTTATTAACTTTGTTGACGGTAGAAAGGAACATCATGACCCACACATGCTTCGGCCTCTCATAAGTCATGGTCCCCTGATACATGTAACAATATTACTAGCATGACATTTGCTTAAGTTTCGTATGTGTCTGTGTATATGTATTTATATGCGTTTGTTTACCAATGTGTGCCCCTGTTCAGATATTTTGCCTCACTCAGTTAAAATAAGGTGATTCCGGCCACCTAGGGTGAGGGCAGTACCACAAACAGGAGTGACTTGCATGCACCAACCTCTGTCAGTACAGACCTACGTAGCTGTCTACATGGTTTTTTCATCTTTCTTCCATCGGGTTCCCAAAACCTGGTCATGTGAAGAAGGCTGACCTCTGAAGTTACCACGGTAAGTAAGTACCTTTCTGTTTTTCGGCTTGGGGCACTGGAGACGACAACTGTGTAAGATTCTTTAGTTTCTTCGGAAGGTGGAGGGAGCAGAGACGTCTTAAGGCATGGGCAAAGTGGGCAATTGCCCAGGGCCCCACCTTCCATGGGCACCCCTGGGAAAGCAAACTTTCTCTTTAACTTGCTTGCTTTTGTCTATTTCCATATCTCAGACTCTCTCCCCTCTACCTAATTCTACCTTTCACTGCTCTCTCTCTCTTTGCCCAGTGGCATCTGAAGGTTTTTTGGGAGCCTTGAAAAGACGCATTTCAGGCCCCCTTCCTAAATATTTGTTTGGCATCATGCCCTGTTCAATTAGCAGAAAAATTATGAACTGGGGACCCCAAAGTATGTCTTGCCTAGGGTGCCAAAAATCCCTAAGACAACACTGAGAGTGAGGTTCACTGTGTATTGTATGGTAGCATTAATATAGGACGTCATATCCCTATTAGTGTCCTGAACAGCCATGTTGTGTAGCTGTGCGCCTTATAAAATTAAATAACATAACATAACAGCCATGTCCGTCCTTTTTTGATGCTTTGATTTAAAGGGTGTTGGGTGTAGTCTGCAGTAGGTTTGAAGACTTGTTGTGGCAGTGCCGTTGCAGGAAATGCTGCTGTGAATGTCAGAATAGGCACAGTTTTCGCAAAAGAGTAGTTACCATCTCATTTGTAGAAAGAATGCTAATGGAAACACAATCCACAAAAGTAACTAGCATTTACAATGCAACAGGTCTCGCATTCACGCGAGACCTATTGCATAGTAAATGGTTGTTATCACGGAGGGAGGGAGGGAGGGAGGGGAGACGGCACGGACAACGGGAGGGAGGGTGGGGGGCAGGCGGAGAAGGCACGGTCAACGGGAGGGAGGGGGTTGAGGGTGGAGAAGGCACAGACAACGGGACGGCGGTGGGGGGAGACGGCACCAAAGCATGTCTTGCCTGAGGAGGAGAACCTCCTTAAAGAAAATAGTGCTCACAGTGTAAAATATCTCAAACCCTGTAACAAATTATGGAAAGGGGCCAGTCGCCATGAGAGGTGACAAATGAAGAGGAGGCAGTACTAAGGAGGGACTAACCAGTGGATTGACGAATCTGAAGCCAGCATTTAGGACAGACAATGACACAAGCCAATGCAAACATGGGCGGAGAGTGGGCGGGGCTTCTATTCCCTATTTGTTAGGTCCAGCATATACAAGAAGTCTCACAGAGCAGCTCATGCGCACAGACTCGCGCTCGACCTAAAAAGGGTTTCTGACCATGAGTGAGGGCGACTGGACCATGGTTTTATAGTAAATGCAGTGGTCATAGCTGCAAAAGACGAAAATAGATAATCTCTTATGTTTGCATCAGCAAGTCATTTATAATTATGAGTGCAATATTTCCCATGACTGAAAATGCTTTTTGCATCTGCTGTGTGTTTTCACTGCCCAGTGTGTTTCAAGAGTTCGACTGTATTTTTCGGGCAGATTGATTTTTTTTGTGGTCTGTATTGAAATGTTTATGGCAAAGAAGTGGATAGGGGTGTGTACTTTGAATCCTGTATGTATTTTGTATTTGCAGTACCCTGCCATCCGGCGTGGCCTTTCTTTAGTTTTTTTCTGTCAAACATCGCTGCCTGGCTTCTGACTTGTGATGCTTGTGTTTAACAGAGCAGCATGCTTAAGGTGCCGAATATCTACATGCAGGAGGAGTCCTGGCTGAACCTGCAGGCTAGGATCATGACCATGAAAAGCCACTGCATGACCTGGACACAATACGCCTCTCTAAGTGAAGAGTCGGTCTTCAGGGAAAGCGCGGACAATCCAAATTGGTAAGGTTTGATTGTCATGGTGCAGGGGGTGCCTGAGTGTCGGCTAAAGCACATGTGGTGTCTGGTGGGGGGTAGATATGTCTAAGGTGAAATCTGATGGCAATTCCATGCTACTTAGAAACGATTATTTCACTTGACATACATTTTTAAGATAGCTCAGTGCTTTCACTAATACACCAGGAATTTTGCATATGGTGCCCGGATTATGTTCATCGAAATTATCAAACTGCAGAGATTTGTAAAACCCTTTCATTTTCCATAAATTGGACCAAATTCTTTCTCGGCAACAAGAAAATCAGCTCTCATATTGGCATCAGCAAGATCTTTTGACCTAGGAGTATACTATATAGTCTAATGTAGGCATGCTGCCACCTGGACATTTCTACGGAAGTTCCACATTACTTCGGGTTACTATCACCACAATATTCCCTGGCTGATGCTAACTCTAGATTTATCTCTCCTCTTTTATTCTGATAGTTTTTTTGTATTTCTTTTAAATTGGTTACGAACAATTTTTTTAATCTCTGAATGTGTATGTTTGAGGTTTATAACTTAAAATGTTAGAAAGTTCGATTGTTTGTTGTTTGGATCCGCACATAGGAGACAATAGCTTCCAGTGTAATGTTTGAACCCTTTAAACTAAATTTATATTTGACCTGAAGCTGGATTATCTAGCAGTTGCTTAATTATCTGGCTAGCTAATTTTTTAGTTATTACCGCAGCTTCATCATTTCGGTTGACCAGATTACGGTGCTAATTTTACACCGGTTTATAGCGCAATATGGCTCGGTTTGCAGTGGTGGTACTATATGCATAGCTGACATAGACGTTGGTCACGGAAGGCCTGGGCTACCACCTGATCTACAGTGGCCCCCTACAAATTGCATCAATGATGTGAGATTGTTTTTTCATTCTTGAGTTATCTTGATGGTTGACCTAAACACAGCTGACGCTAAGTCAGTATCTCCTGCCAGATTTGGCTTTGGTGCTGATCGAATGTGTAGCTCCAATTGAACGTTTTTTGCTCTTTTTTGCCAGTGGACAAGAGCAAAGCCATTCTTTGCAAACCAGTGGTGTGGCGCAACTAAACAAGATATAAACAGAAACAATTCAGGAATAGCAGGGAAGATGCACAAAACTTGCAATTAAAAACTGCATTAAGGATTACTAAATGTAAAACTTTCGAATTGTAATGGATTTATAAAATGAATAAATGATTACCAGGACTCCTCAAAAGACATGTTTGGGGGTGAAGGCTTAAATAAAACTGGGTGAAAGGTCTAGAATAACTCCATCGACTACAGCAGACTTGAAAGCATTTGTGTGTTAGCTCTGTAAAGCTAGTTATTGAGGAAAAAGTCAGAACCAAAGAACCAAGACTGGGGATGGGCTGGATGTCTCAAACTCATTGTTTTAGATCTGCATTCCTAGCCGTTGATGCACCTTGGCCAGCAGCAGTGTCTGGCTCCTCCAACTGCTAAGTTTGACATCAGCTGGACTGTTCATTGGTACAAAGGAAACATCAGCTTCTTGAATTTCTGTGCAAAATATCCTCTGTGCATCAGTTGGGTGCAGGCCACTGGCCTCTGTAACCAGCCTGTTTAACTTATATGGCAAAACAGTTTTGAGTAGTCCTGTTAAAAGGGCTTGTTGTCCCTCTGGTGGTTGTTTAATAACAAGCCTCAGCAGTGGAGAGAAAGTCAAAGAAGGATCCCCTAACCAGGCCTGAGCATACAGAAGAGGGCACAAATGCCACCTCCTTTGACCCTTGTCACTGCTCAGTTTTTCGGAACCTTTGTCTCCTAAGCTCTGTCCTCCACTCCAAGCCTAGTGAGCTTACTCTAGATCTTGTGTACTCATTTTTTAGATCTGCTGTTCCGCAGGACCAGCAGAAAGGGTCTCTCACACCTCCACCAGACCATTCCCCGGGGAGACTGATGGATGCTTATCTGGACATCTCTCGTGCAAAGAATAAAACTAATGGACATCTTGAAAGCCAAAAGCAGCACTCTGTTCCGGTCAAAGTAGATGTCAAGTGACTAAAATTCAGGGGCCAGTCTTAAGTCAGCTTGTGGGCTGGCCATTTGGTAAAGAGAGTTCATCCAGCTTTTTAAAAATCATTTTTTTTTCTTTGTGTCACATTAGGTTGTATCCTCTACTGGGGCGTAAGACCTGCAAACTAAGCTTTAGCCCTTGCTTACTGTATGTAAAATGACATTTCCTTCACTTGAAATTCAACTCTTGGGTTGTGGGCATGGTCCAACAGGAATTCAGAGCACTAGGCTGGAAGGTGTAAAATGTGTAATACCCATCCTCTCATAAGGTAACAGTAGATGTTCATATTACTAGTACATTTACATGGCTGGACATGAGGTCATTGTTGATATTATGCTTTTATTTGTCCTAAACCTGAAATATTTGTGACATAGTACGTCCGAAAGCAAGCTGACAGCCTGAAATATTGTGTTCCCATGCCAAATAAATGAAAACCACAAAACCAAATATTCAACGGTGGCAGCTCCTAGTTGCTTTTCACTACCTGGCTGTAGCTTCATCTGACTAGAACAAACATCCTAAGAGATTTAAAATCTGTTTCGGGGTTTTACCTATGGTAGATTGCTTTTTGCATACTTTACCATGCCAGGAGGTCAATTACGTGAACAAACCCCAAGGCTGCTGGTAAAATGGGTTAGCTACTGCCGAGAGAGCCTGCTGGGATCGGCCAGCAGTTGATAGATCAAAGACTGTACAGGACAAAGGGCAGGAGGAAGGAGTGGGGTGGTTAGAGGATTACTTTCCACTCCTTAGGCGTGTGGCTACTCAAGAGCTACTGTTCTTCCCACATACTCTTCTCAGACTCTGGCTGGTGTATCTGAAGGGGAAGTCACCAGTTTGCTTCCTCAAACACATTTAGAATACTTTTATTCCTTTGGGTGGAACATTGTAGGCTGTGGAAGTCGTTTATTATTAGAGGTCGATCTTTCGCGTGGAATATCTGTCAAACTACCCGGAGCAAGGGCAGCTTTTAATTGGTTACTTTAAAGGATTTTGACACAAGTCTAATGAAGTTATAATATAGAAATCTGTTAGGGAGAAACCAGTATGTCCACATTACTGCATGCACTCATGGATAAACACAATGTCTTTACTTTGCTCTGTTTGGAGTTTATTTTGGAATTGAAACTTTTGTTTTGATCGGGTCCTTGAGCGAATGGTACATGACCCTTAGAACTCGGATAGTTTTTAATCCGTTTAGGTTTGTCCCACTAAACATTTTCTTTCAAAATGTGAAGATAAAATCCTTTATCCGGGCAACTCCCCGCTTCTGTATTCAACGGTTTTTGGAAAATCGAGAACTGGGGGTGCTTTGGCCCCCGTCACCTTTTCAACTTTATGGAAGGCAAAACTTTTAATTAAAACAGTTTTAGCTTTACACTCTTCTTTTAAGATAATGATTCTTGCTAATGATTTTCATTAGGTGTTATTTTAATTGAGTTTTTTTCAACTTATTTTTTTAATGTAACATTTTTACTTTTAGTCTTATTTACATTTTACTTTCCGTCTTTTCATCATATTTTTGTGCAACCCTTTAAGCCGTTGATTTTCACTGGTGGCATTTTTAATTACTTGTAGATTGCCACTAATTCTGAGTATGGTCCTTTACCACTGAATGCTTATGAGAAATTCTTTCTTTTGTCATAACCTTTAAAACAATTGTCTATTCTTCATTTTTGTTTGAACTATCTTACGTTTTCTTTTTTTACTTAACTATCTTTGAATGTTCTCTATTTCTTAAGCAGTATTAGCTTGTAATGTTAAACTTTTATGCGCACTTTCTCTTAGGATTGCTGTGGCGTTCAGGCTAACCTACCAAAGTGAGCCATAGTTGTATTTGTCTATACCTGGTTACCTCTTGGGATTTGATGACTGGATAGCCCAAAATAACCATTTTCTTAGAGTATTGGACGCATATGAAACTTATCAATCAGAAACTGCCAGATTATGTAAGGCAGAGAAGGTGTTAGATCATTGGATCTTAAACAATCCAGGGAGTACAATGGCATGGCCATCTCAACTGGACGTAATCAAAATAAGGCACTGTTCCGTAGTGAGTGTTGTCAAAAGACAACCTACACTACAAAAAGATAAGAAGTGAGACAGAAGGAGATACTAGGTCAGGGACTTAGTGATTGGGGTAGGGAGAGACACA
Organism: Triturus cristatus; assembly: GCF_964204655.1. NCBI lineage: Eukaryota > Metazoa > Chordata > Amphibia > Caudata > Salamandridae > Triturus > Triturus cristatus. Next base: position 1,048,379,495 of record NC_140590.1, read on the forward strand.
AATTTTCTCTTGTAGTCCTCACACATCCCGAAGGATGTCATACTTCATCATCTGGCGGTTGCTCCTCGTCGGGCCGGTGGTACAATGCCCTACGGGTCCCCCGAAGGGTCTCTTTAGCGGAGATCTTTTAGAGAACTGCCGATGGGTGCATGTGGGTGTGTGGATCTAAGTACTCTGTGAGAGGTGAGGGTAGTGCGTGCAGTGTAAGTTAAAATTACCCAAGGGTTTCCAAAAAAGAAGGTCGTTTTTAATAAAGAGGTACCCTGGGTAGACTAAAAAACCCGTAGGTTAAGAGTTACCAATAGAGACGCAATGTGTCCGGGTAACTATGCTATGGTCGACATGTTTCACGCCTGGAGTGGTCAGGAGGATCCTTGGCTTTTCATCAGGACCGGGGGTGATGGTGATGTGAAGTGGGTGCACGAACGTATTAGTGCGAGTAGGGTACCATTAGCCCTCTCACAGATCCAACAGTGAAGTCGCCTCCTACACTAATTGTGAGTGGCTCTTAAATAAGTTGTGCCCCCTTTGGTCAAGACCTAGAAAAGTGGGGTAAAAGAACAACACAAAAATGAAGAATTTAAAAACAAAATACACCGCTCATAGTAGTTCATGTAGAGCGTATGTGCATTGGCCTCCTGAACAAGTAACCAAAAGACAGTTGGTCCAAACAGGAGGTGAGGCATGATAATAATAAGGTCAGTTCGGTTCCTCCATGAATGGTGTGGCCTGTTCCAGCACCAGGCAGGGGCACCAAAGGGAAGGCGCCATCACACTCAGCTCAAGAATTCCGAGTGAGTTCGATAGGCGTCCCAACCCGTGTACCCCCCAGCCGATGCTAAGACAACAGGTCATCACCAAGTACGGCTGGTAACGGTGTTGAAAGCACAGACTCCCCCCTGTTGCAAAATAGCGAGGTGGGAGCGTTGCGTTAGTGCTTACCTAACAGAGGAGTCAGTTTTACATGAGTTTAGCGGCGTTGGGTGCCCACACCTTCTTGGGGGTTTGCTCGGGTGTCGGCTCTAGAAACCTGCCCCATCCAGACGCCAGCTCGTAGGTTGAGTGAAAAGGGGATCTGGCCGTAATTTAAGTGTAGCTCACTGGTTAGAGGAGGCATACCCTGAAGCAGAGATCAGGCCCGGGACCTGGGTTCGATTCCCGACGCGGCAGGGTCCAGAACCCAATTGTCCACGGACTCGATAATTCTCGCTTCGGTGCCCACTCTAAGCATGAGTTCACACTATGCAGCTCTGGGCAACAAGCCTGCTTAATCTCCACAACGGCCCCCCGCGGCGGGATGCCTGGCTTTCACCTTGGGGATACCCAGTACGGGTTATCTTACAGGGAAAAACCAGGACGGGTTCCCAATGCAAGCGCCAAGATGCCCGTAGGGTGATAGTTGCGCTCTATAAGTACCTCAATCAATCAATCAATTAAAGTGTGGCAGAAAGGGGCGTGTGAGGAGGTTCCTATTTCCGGTGGAGCATGTCATGCTTCGTCATCGTGGAGAGGAGTGCGCATTCGTTTAGCTAGCCCCGTTGGAATGCTCATGCGCGCATGCGTATAGTATATCGTGCTGGTAGTGCGCATGCGTAGCAGAGACAATGGTGAGCTAATGTCGGGCGAAAGTAATGCAACACTGTAATGCACTCACTAAATAGCTGGAAATGTGCAAAAAGATGAAAAATAATGCCCGAATAGGGATGTATCGAGCACGTGAATGGCAAGCGCCTCCTCTGCTGATGTGTGGTGAGCGGGCAATTCGGGTTCACTGCGTGTTAAATATCAGGTGAGTATGTGTGAAAATGGCTCAAAAGTCTCAACCTGACACGTTATATCAGGTGTGCCCAAATGTCTCCTCTACCACCACTGAGGCACGGAAGTGGATATAGATGTGACAGAGTGGGGGGCACGAGTAGTGCTGTCAATTTCCCTGGTAGTAGGGGTTGGAGATAGTACAAGAGTGCACAAATCTCAAGGTACTAGGGTGTGGGAGAGAGGTCACCCAGCAGCAGGGTCAGTCTGCAGTAATGTCATTAATAGTCTGAAGCAGCGACTAGATCAGCCAGGTCATAAGGGATGTTGGTTTTCACTAGCCCACAAATGAAGGGTGATGGAAAAATCTACAGTTCTGACCACGGGATTTCATCGTTCAGGCTCTGTGTGTCAGTGTGGAGGCGATGGACCCAACGTTGTTTGCGTCTAAAGAGAGAGTCGCTATTCCAGCATGAATTAGCCTCTAGGATGGTCCACTGGATGGCTTCACATGGGTGGCCTTTCTCCAAGAAGTGGTTAGTCAGTTTGGTAGCTGAGCGTGCTCGTCTCACTGTGCTCTTATGCTCGCTTATCCTTTTCTTAATAGCTCTGGTTGTCATCCCAACGTACTGGAGAGTGCACGGGCATGTGATGAGATATACACAGTTCGTTGTGTTGTAATTAGTGTGTTTGCGTTGTTCCCATTTCAAGTTCCCCAGTTGAAAAATTTTGTGTATCGCGTAGAAGAGCATGCCCCACATGTGCCACAAGGATAGTGTCCTGTGACAGCTGGGAGGTCCCACAGGGTGGTTTCTTTGATCATCTGTGGAACTCGTGGTCGTGTGTTGATCAACTGGTCACGTAGGTTTTCCGTCCTTTTGAAGGCAAACCGGGGGGTCGGAATGTCCAGAGTATCACTGTTGAGGATCCTCCAGTTCCGGTTGATTATTTTTTTGATTTGGTTTGATAGAGGGGTGAAGGTCGTGACGCAGGTGATGAGACCGTTAGTTTTGGGTTCCCTTGTTTCCAGGAGACATTCACGTGTGTTGTTCCTGGCCCGCTTTCTAGCTCTTCTGATCACCTGTCCTGGGTAATGTCTCTGAGCGAGGTTGTCTGCCAGGTGGTTGGCTTGGAGCTCAAAGTCATGTATTTTGCTGCAATTGTGTCTGATTCTCAAGAATTGGCCGTAGGGTAGGTTCTCTCTCAAAGCTTTGGGGTGGTAGCTCTTACAAGTAAGGAGGCTATTACAGTCCGTACTCTTCCTGTACGTGGTGGTATGTAGTATACCGTTTTCGAGGCTGATGGAAAGATCCAGGAAGGGGATCTTCTCCTTGCTGGTCGTCATGGTAAATCGAAGGTGCGGGTCCCGATTATTAATCCATTCCTGGAATGCCATGGCCAAGGTTTCAGGCCCCCTCCAAAGGATCAGAATATCATCAATGTAACGTTTCGAGGTTACAAGATGCTCATGGAAGGGGTTGGTATCGGAAAAGATATGGGTAGTCTCAAAGTGGGCCATGTACAGCCCTGCCAGGCTCGGCGCAAAGGTGCTACCCATACTGATACCTTGTACCTGGTGGTATATGGTGGTTTTGTACATGAAGAAGTTGTTGGTGAGTGCCAATGCGATAAGTGCTGAGATGAACCCTTCCGGGGTTTGGGTAGGGAGTTCTGATTCTCGTAGGGCGTTGCTGATAACTTCGATGGTAGCATCCTGGGGTATGTTCATGTAAAGTGCTCCTACATCGAGTGTGAGCAGTAGGTTGATGTCCTCCGTGTTCTCCTCGTTGATAACCTGAATCAAGTTAAGGACATCAGGGGTATCCTTCAGGTATGCTGGCTTTGATTGGACCAGAGGACGTAGGAAAAAATAGCTGAATTGGCTGAGGGGTTCCAACAGTGAGCCGATTCCTGATACGATGGGGCGACCAGGGCAAGGGGTGACACCCTTGTGGATCTTGGGGAGAAGGTAGAAATAGGGCATCCTAGGTGTCTCATTGACTAGGAAAGCCTCTTCTTTAGGTGTGATCCAGCCTTCTATTGAAGCTTCATTCATCATGATGCGGATCTGTCCAAGTAGAGTCGTGGTGGGGTCAGTCTCCAGTATCTCATAATACTCCGTATTGTTGAGTTGGCGGGTGCTTTCCTGTTCATAGTCCTCTGTGTTAAGAATTACAGTGGCGCCCCCTTTATCTGCTGGTTTGATCACTATTGTGGCATCATTTTTAAGGGAGGTCACCGCGTTCCGTAGTTTGTTGGACAAGTTGTTGTAGGGACTGGGAGGTTTCAGGAGATTGGCCTCCTTAAGGACTGCCTTCTCGAAGGTGAGGACCTCATGAGGGACCATGCCGGCCGTGGGTGTAAACCTGGAGGGTGGTCTAAGTCCTGTGTCATCCTGTTCTGGTGCGATGGTATCCTTGAAGAAGGCCCTCAGTCTCACTTTACGGAAGAGTTGATGTAATTCTTCATCAAGCCTGAAGTTGTCCTCTTTTGGGGTAGGTACGAATCCAAGTCCTAGTTCAAGAGCTGTAGTCTCGTCTGGATTAAGGGTTCTAGATGAAAGGTTGACGATCAGTTTCTTAGGTGTGTCATGCTCCTTGTTGTTCTCTGTTGGTTTTCTGAGTCCTGCCATTGGACCTGCTTGTTCCCTCTTCTTCTTCCTCTGCCTCTGCCCCTGCCTCTGTTCTGAAAAGGAGGAAGAGGGTTATGGAAAAAAGGTTGTTGGAACCCCGGTTGGGGTAAATTATATGGAGGGTACCACATAGGTCCTGGTTGTGGATAGGGTTGGACTGGATAACCATATAGTGGTGGCATTCCGGGGGGTGGTAGAAGACCTTGTTGATTGGAGCGTCGACCCCAGCTCTGGTTGCTCGAGTTGCTAATGGAAGAATGGCCCGATTGATTGGATGTGGATGAGCCATCGTCTGAAGTCGCATCAGTGTCAGTCGGTTGAAAATCTTCTTTGATGTATGGATAGATTTTCTCCCTATCGAATCTCTTGAGATCCTTTTGCAATTTTGTGATTTTCTGATTGATAACTTAGTCATGATGGTCAGTTATTTCTGTGTTAATCTCTGCCAGGCGGGTTTTGTATGCTGATAGGCTGATGCCTGTTTTGAGGTCGTTCACTGCTATATTGATTTTAATTATGAGTGCTTCAGAGAGTCGTTTCGCGGTACTGATTATCAGGACAATCCAGTCGCGGGTGCATTTCCATGCTATTTGGCTCCATTCCCGCCTGAAGATGAGATCTTCCAAGAAGATCCTAGGTGCCGTTCGTACCAGTAAGCCATTAGGTGCTGTGTTAGCTCTGAGATATTCAGTCATAACCGACCCGTGAAGGGCGATTTTAACTTGTAGTTTTTTTAAGTGAGGCTAGCGAGTTCCAGTCGCCCTGCGCGCTAGTACTGGCTGTGTTACCATCACTATCGAGCAGTGATGGAGTCCTCTGAATTTCTGCCACAATGTCTTCACCAAAACTGAGGCCTATATTGTCTCCCATAGTGGAGGTAGTCATGTCTCAGGGAGGAAGGAGGAGGTGAAAAGAAAAGAAAATGGAAAAAGGGTCCCTCGGCTGAGCCGCCGTGCTAGATACTAAAAATAGGAGAGAGGGGGGGGGGACCAGGAGCTAGTTAATGGTCCAGTGCCTGTGCGCCGCAAAGTCAATGAGGTAATCTCAACTGGACCTCACCTTAGCCATCCCTCCTATTCTTTAAACTCTGACCACAAATGACCATATTGGGGAAAAATCAACACATCAGTAGTTCTGTTGATCCTTCTCTACCCGATATGGGTTCTCCCAACAATGACTGTTCTGCTTGTACACCAGCTAACATTGAGACTAGCTGCAAATGTCTGATAACTTGGTAAGCAGTGAACCTCATTGAGGTTCAAATTCCCAGATGGCTCTTGAATGGATTCTGGTCTCCTTGTAGCAGCTGGGCTAAACAAACGCATTGCTTAGTTACGTGGGATTGGTAGATTAAAGATTGAGGCTTTGCACACTGTCACCATATTGCCGAGAACAAATTCTAGACTTTACTGACCTACAGTATTACTGGCCTCGAAAAATCTACTCGGTATGGCGAGTCCGATTTTTACCAAGGCGAGCTTATTTATAGGGCCTGCTGGTCAAATATCGCAAGTAAACAAACTGGAAAGGAACAGGTGTTCTGTTCATTCGGATAATGAATGAGCAATAACGACTCCTTTAAATCTTGTTTTTGTCTTGACACATTTACTGTCTTTTCAAGGACAGATGTCAAATGCCATTTTGGTATTTTGCTAGTTGCTACTTATTTTATCCTGGACAATAGTGTTTACGTCTTTCTCTTTTTACTGCTAGAGCTTTTTGTCAAGTGATCTATCTGACAATCATTGAGAAACAAAAAACTGTTAAGATGTCAGGTTTGTTCTAACACACAACATTTAAACAGCTTGTTAATGAATAGTTTAAATATTTCAAAATATATAGGGAATTCCGAAAGCACATTTTATTTGTAAATCAGAAGTGTGATGCAAACAAAGACTTAAATAGGAGCAAAACAGTTCCGAACCCTTTCTTGGTGATGTGCAAATGACAAATCTGCTGATTGCAAATAAGTGTGCTACCTCTTCATGCTTTAGGTATGTATTTATTAAAAGTGATAGTTTTTAAATATGATTTGAGAAACATTCCTGCCCCTGCCCTGATGACAATGCTGTTACCGAACTAAAGGGCAAGTCAGCGGTCATGTATATTGTATATGTGGCTTGGCTAAATTTGTATTATATATGGCACAAAAGTGTAGTCTATTAAACCAAACAAAAGTGTTTTTTGTACTGCAGACATGCTGAACTTGCGTATTTGAAGGTTCTTCCCTATGTGAAAAAGAAGAAAATGGTCGCTCAGTGAATTAAGATATTTGTCCAGGATCACATATTTTGAAACCAGTTGATGGGTCAAGAGCATTGTAATTAGGTCGAGTAGATTATTTAAGTCACTAGACCTGCAGGTCTAGTAACATTTTAATGATTTTTCGAGGCCTGTATTCTACTCTGTCAGTATGCACCATCTGTTCCTGGGGCAAGTGAGCAACTTTCGCTCGTATGTCAGGTAAACTGAAGTCTGCAGGCTGCTGTAGCCAATAAAGATAACATCTAGTGAAGGGCAGAGTCCATAGAAGGACGATTAAGGAAGACACTTCTTTGCTGTTTAAAATTAAAGTGCACTTTCCCTACAATTTGTTTTGCTTTTTTTAGTCCTTCGCTGTGAGTTGTCCTCCCCTGGTTCCTGCAGTTGCTTACCTGTTGGCCAGGTTGGAACTTGATGGGGGCGTGTTCTAGTATTTAAAAAATGCTTGTTTGTTACTACATGCGTCTCTAGCATCTCGCTCTTCACGTTTGGCATTACTCCCAAGAACCATCTAATGTTGCCTCAATGCGACACCCTTACCTGAAGAGGCTAATCCTTTCTGAATTTTGAAGCCCCTATTTATTGAAGATACCAATGTAACATTACCTAAACCATGCAATGTTTGCATTGTGCTGCCATAGAAGGTATAAAATGTGGAAATTGTTTAATTTGAGCCCGTGGTTGCCGGTGGGTGTCACAGGGACTCATTTTTGGAGACCAGCACATATTTTTCTGCATTAGACATTTAGGGAGCGCAAGTGTAGGAAAAACAAACAAAGTGGGAAGACTGAGGAAGAGAAAGACGAAACCCATCACAAAGGAAGACAGCAGGAACCCTCAAGAATGAGATAAACGGGCAGGAAGTGTCTGTAGTGGATTAAAGAGGCATGTGGTGGATGGAAGATTATGCAGACTTGGTATTGGGCGTGCTGACATTTAATTGCACCAGCGATGGTCTTCTGAGCAGAGCTTTGGGCACCAGCACTTATTCTTTTAGAAACTAAGCAGCGACTGTTGAGACATTGTTAACAGAAGAGGAGTGGGTGTAGTTTAAATTATTTTCTTATTAATTGTGACAGATATTTGTGCATGAATCCTATCTACCTTTGCTCTTCGGGCATGTGACACAGGTGCTCTTGTATGGTGAAGCACTTGATGACTTTGTAACAGTGCTTCATTTGTAAAATAATAAATGACTGGACACAAAGTTTTGCTCAGAAGCTGGTGGCCGGTGCTACCGAATGCTGGTGCGCAAATTCCAATGCTGTGTAGTTATTCCATTTCATGCCGCTTTCATCCCCCACCAGACATTCCGACCCCTTTATCTCACTCCTGCAGGTTCTGTTTCAGTCCGTCTTTCTCCCTTTGACACTATTCGTCCGTCTTTCTCTTTCTTTTGCCCATTTTATGTCTTTTTCTTTTCCAAGCCCTCCCCTTGGCGTCTTCAGCTACGACCGCTAGAAAAAATCTTCACTGGCTCCCTGTTCAGTATAGAATCACTTTCAAGATTCTCTGTCTTACTTACAGAGCTCTTTTGGCTGGCTCCAACGATGCATTGGGGTCTCTGCTGACTCGTTATATCCCTTCCAGATCACTTCGGTCGGCTGGACTATTTCAATTGGTAGTGCCTCGTACAAGATTAGCCAGATGGGGAGCGAGAGCTTTTTCTGTAGTCGCCCCCAAGCTCTGGAACTCCCTTCCAATTGAGGTTAAAACCCTTCCCTCAATTGATCTGTTTAAAAAGGCCCTGAAGACGTGGTATTTTACTATGGCTTACCAATGAGAGATTGCTGGTTTTGATTTGCGAGCTGCATTACTTTGATTTAGGCGCCTTGACGCCCATTGGGCTAAGTTGCGCGTGATAAAACCTATTTCATTCATTCATTCCACTGGGTCAAAGACTAATCAGGAAAAAAAAGTGCCGGTCCCCAAAAAGGTTTTCCAGTGGACCCCACCGTCAACAACTGGCTCAAATCAAGCACTGCACGGCGCACTGTTTTACACCTGAAAACTATAACACACTGTTTTTCACATTCAATTATTTATCTCCCATATTCCAATTCTGTTGAAAGCACTTGTTTTTTTGCAACTTTCCGGAGCATTAGCAAAGCCAAGAGCACTGACTTAATGTGATAGTCGTAATTTGTGACTGTAACGCATGTAAAAAGATTTTGTGAATACCTTTGTTGTAATTTTAAAGTCAGACCCATTGGCTTTGCCAATGCTTGCTTTAACTAGAATTACAGTAATACCCACCTTGTACCCCTGTCACACCTTAGCAAGGTCTTGTATATTTAAAGCTTTACCTCCTCCACTTTCCTCTTCACCGTCATCACTTCCACATCATCTTCTTCCTCTCTAAATATGAGGTGTGACAAGACAGCAGGTTTTATTTTCTGCACCTACTTCAGTAAACCCATCAGTAAGGCAGGATTAACAGAACGAGTTGTGCAGCTTGGTGCGCTGAAATGCCGTGGATGGAACCAATGGTCTGTTCCACACAGAAGCATGTTTTCCTCAGTATAGATGTTTGCTGTTTGAATATTCGGCTGTTTGGAGGACTCCCTCTTTGATTCTTGAATAGTATGGATTTAACATGATGAAGTGAAGCTATTCTGGTGGCATCTGGCAAGTGTTGAGGTCCATTTTCAAAAGTCCTAGATGGAGTGGAATCTGACATATATAGGAAAGATTGGTGAAGGCCTCAGACCTCTTGAAAAGATCAAAAAAGGCGAGGATCAGCTTCTGATCGTTGAGAATTACAGGTCAAGCGTTCCTTAGATCTGGTGTTCAGCAACGTACGCAGGGGCTCGAGAGGATTGTAAGGAAGCCCTTTGACGGAAGGAAACTCCTGGCCACAAAATGGACTGCGGTGCCAAGAAAAATCGAGTAAGCAGCGTGTATGTTGAGGAAATCACATACCTGATTGTTCTGAGCTGAGAAGGGTCTAATCTAAATAGTACCCACTTGCTGCGCATTTGGCGATGGGCACTGCGCCACATGTAGCTTTCCAGAATATTATCCTTGGTTTCCAGAATTGTTTTGCTGAAAGTACTCTGGTCCCATACCCAGCAGGGAATCCAATTAATCGCACCAAAGTGAGGCTCTAATACTGGGGCCGGATCACAAAACATTTTTGACTGGTGCTAATTCATGTCCTTGGTGTTATGCTAAGGCAGTGCTTGCTCCTAACACCTTTTACCACTGTATTATGAAAACGGGATTCTGAAGGTGGCAATGTTTGACAAGAATGTTTGCACATGTTTGTTGTGTTGTATTTATTTGGAGTGGTGATGTGTTCTATTGTGTTTTTTGTCCAGCTCTGTTTTGTGCTGAATTATTGTGTGATTTTATTGTGTTCCTCTTTGATTCTAGATGCATTCTGATTTGACTAGTTTGTTGTAAAGTGTATTGCTATGTTTAATTGTGTTGCTTGGTGTATGTCATGGTATTATGTTCTGTTGTTAACTTTAGACATGACTAATCCTGCCACATTTCTAGCCAAAAACAGCTGATGCAGCAGTGGCCGGTAGATGAGGGCGAGGGAGCGGCACCCTGTCTGTTTCCTGGGTTTCTGACAAAGTCAAACAAATTCTGGCACATTAAAAAAACATTCAATTTCAAATGAGCGTCTTACTATTTTCATGGTCTAATCTGACCCTCTCTTCGAGGATCAGGCAACCAGGCACAGTCAGGAGGTGAAGTGCGCAGGTGTGAATCTTCACATATTTTATGCTGGGCTTTGCCGTAAACAGGGCTGGGTACCTCACTCACAGTCAGTTCAGACATAGAGTGGCACCTATGATCTCACTGTAGCTTGCAACTTGGGCGCATTAGGTTACAGCCCGTTCCGAGGCTGTACCTAAGTGGGTCACCGTAACTGCGCCTGCAACGTCCTGACGTTGCTCACACTGAGCATTTTGTCTTGGCTACAAACTGAAAGGGTGCACGGAGCCTTCTTTAAATATCAGCAGTCGGCGCTGGATAGGGAACAATAGGACATCTAGAACATCTTCTGCGCCTCGTTCTCCTCCCATCTCATCTCAAGTAATGTAACTGTGAGCCCAGCAACGGGGAGCAAATATCTCGACAGAAGCACCTTTGAGAACTTTCTGTTCCACCTGAAACCCAGGTAAGAGCAACATACACATACGTGTTACGCTTGCATACATTGATTTTACAGGATTTCAAAGAGAAGGAGATGCCCCATTTAGCAAGACATAGACAAAGTCGTTCATGGTCTGTTGTTTCTGCAGTGCCTACAGTGACATGTGAACATGTTCTGCATCATGTTACACGTTTACTATTGTAAATGGCAGTGTTGATCTATTTTTAAGGGTACTCATTGAGTCCCCGTATACACCTTGGAAGCATGAATGTCTGTGTAGGCCATGCCGAGTACCGACTCATGACAGTAGACTATAGCCAGGAGTCAGCTAAAGCCACCTAACTCACCTAGCCACATACCTAGGTTTCATGCAGTTACAATGCTTCATTGCATGCAATACATACTGATATAATCTTGTGCCCCTGCCATTTTCAAACTTCACGAGCCGCCACTGAGCACATGCCCTTAAAGTCCGGATGACTAGCACCCCTTTACCACTGAGTACATAGGTAAAATAGCTTTGCTCCATGTCTGCAACTAGCTGAGATACCAGTCAGCCCCAAAACTGTTGCAGAGATTGACTTAACTTTGCATTTCCAGTGCTCACATTTTTGTATGATACTTCCCTCAGTATATTAGTCATGGCTGTTAAAATCACTTACTTTCATAGCCCGAATATTATAATCCAGTAAAATATATAGTCTTCTGGGATTTGACATAGTCAGCTGATCTGTTATGGTGAGTGACTCAATGCTGTGCCATACGTTATTGTCAGGGCCACTGGAATTACACGATTGTGCGGCATCAGTGTTTTTTTGCATAATTATGGATTTGTCCCAATGGCCCCCTAATAAACTGCATAATCTGCAGATTTTAACAAAAAATGTGTTTGAGGCATATGAGCTGTAGATCATATGCGTGCATAGATCGCCATCTAGTGTTGGGTCCGGATGTTTGCACTTCGTTTTTTTCCGAAGAAGTCTTTTCCAGTCACGAGGTAGGTGACTCCTTTCGGTGATAGTGCGCATGGGTATCGACTCCATTCTTAGATCGTTTTTTTCCGCCATTAGGTTCGGATGTGAATTGTTGCGCTCCGTTTCGGCACCGTTCTTCGGGCCCCCTTCCACGCGCTATCCACTACCCTCGACGGTATTGTTTATCAATCGTGCTTCCCATTCTCTGTGTTTATACTCGAAAACCTTTGATTGGAAGATTCGCGGAAGTCCGTTGGGCCTACCCGCGCCGGGGTCGGTAGCAGTCGATGGAACGGACTCCATTCAAGTTATGTCCAGGGTGTCAAGCTAAGTTTCCGCGCACCGACTTGCACAAAGTGGGCAACCTTTACCTATCCCTGGAACACGACGAGAAGGACTGCGACGCATGTTGGTCGTTTAGCTCCAAGAAGTCGCTCCGTGACCGTCGGGCTAGATGTCACGAAATGTACCAGCAAAGTGGCTCCGCGCTGGATCTCCTCGAAGACGAGTCAGAACACGAAGAATCACAAGTGCAGGAAGCCGAAATGGCGGAGCATCACATCTCCGTGTCTGAAGCCGACTCCGATGCCGAAGACCTCACACAGGGACAACGGATCGTGAGTAAAGAGACTATCTTACCCTACCATCTCCTCCATAAAAAGGCTCCGGTCCCTCCTCTGCCTTCGGGCCAAGGTCGGCACCGAGAAAAAGTTTTGAGTGCCCCGTCTTTGGGTTCGGCACCGAAACATGAAACAGCCTTCCTGCTCGGGCTCTACTTGGCCCCACGCCGGTGCTGACCTGAAACCTTCGGCGTTGAAATCCAAACACCTTCTGGTTTCCGTGCCACTGGTGCATAAGGCTAAATCTTCGGAGCCGAAAATTTAGGGGCCAAAACTTTTGACACCAAAACCGGCGTCTAAAGAAAGTACTTCAACTACAGAGCCTCGGACTGATATTCCACCGGATCTGAAACCGAAGAAGATTGTGATTCATCCAGAAACTGGACATATTAATGCCAAACTTCCTGAAAAGAGGAAAATGGGCTTACAAGAAGACTACCACATTCCTCTAAAAAGGAAAAATGTGGGTACTAACCCTTCTCCACCATACATTCCACCTTCTCCACCCATTGATCCAAATGTACTCATTGCACCTTCACATACTCCTCCACCACCATCATCCGATCCACAGTATACAGGGGGATGGTGATATAGATGACTACACACCACAGGATACTGACCCATGGGATAATTATAATGCGGATCCTCAACCAGATAACGACCCCGACGTATATCCATCCAGACCTTCTCCTCCAGATGATAATATTGGATATATTGAGCTTGTTAACAGAGCTGCACAATATCATGGAGTAGAGCTGCATACAGAGACTTTAGAGAAGGGTTTTTTGTTTGACACACTAAGTTCATCTCAAAGGGCTACACAAACACTACCAATGTTTAAGGGTATGCTCACACATACCGATGACATCTTTAAAGACCCTGTAAGAGCTAGAATGATCACTCCCAGGGTAGAGAAATGTACAAATCTGCACCTAATGACCCTGTATATATCAAAGGACAGTTACCCTTGGACTCTCTGGTAGTTTCCAACGCTTGTAAAAGAGCTAATTCGTAAACAGGTGAAGCTTCTTCTCCTGATCAAGGACAAAACGGTAGCGTCACAAGCAGCTAATCATTGGCGCATTGCCAGTGCTCAAGCACCATTGGCAAAGTATGATAGAGCTCATTATGATGAGCTCGAAAAGCTCATTGAATTTCTTCCTGAGGAGCATAAGTGTACAAGTAATGCCCTGATTCGAGAGGGTAAATTAATAACTAATACCTCTATCATGTGTGCTCTAGATCAAGCGTACACATTAGCTCGGGCAGTAAACACTAGTGTACTGCTCGGTAGACATGCTTGGTTAACAATTTCAGGATTTAAGCCGGAGGTGCAAGCCTATATTCTTAATCAACCCTTTGACAAAGAACACCTCTTTAGTCCAGCTGTCGATACATTACTAGAAAAGATTCAATTCAATTCAGCTTTATTCGGAGCAAGTTAATGTCCATAAAAGCAATCACAGTCATAATCACAAATACAAAACATGAATACTTATAGCAGACATAATCACATTTCATATACATATTAATCATTAAAAACTTAATACGTCTTAAAATTACATATCTACATCTAAAAAACACATACTTTTCCTCAGGTTAATGCATTTGTTTAAAAAGGAAGCTATATAAAAACAAATATCAGCAGATTGTAAGTTAAAAATCAATTTCATAGCATGCTCCACCGTCCGTGTACCATATTTAACAAACATGGGCTTTAGCAGAATAACACGGAGGTTGGAGTACAGTTTACAAAATAATATAAAGTGCATTGTGCTCTGCTTGGAAAAACCGTCACATCTACAAGGGCCTATAGGGTATTTTCTCATAACAGGATGTGCCACCAGGTGATGCACTATTCCAAATCTCAGCCTGGTTAGTACAAATTTATGTGTTGGTCTGGTGACAAAAGTTAGATAGACGGGAAATCCATCCATGGCCAAATATCTGTTATAAAACATAACAGTGGACAAAGAACCTGCAATTACTCTTCTTTTCCTCTCGGCAAAGGCTAGAAAAATCCTTTTCAGCTCAGTCTTGGGGATTAATAAAACAGCATTTGGATCAGTTACAATATTCAGGTTGAAAATATCCGAAAAACACATGATAATGTATTTAATCCAGGGGATTGCCTTTACTTTATCTAATCGCATACAATCCTGGATTATAGACCTAGTGAAAGATTTTTCTTCGTTCAACCAGATTGATCTCCACAACATTAAAGGTCTAAGTGACAAAAGATCGGATAAATAATTAACATTTAGTTCATAGTGACATAATGCATTAGAGGCCGAAGTGGGTAAACACAATACCTTTTTTAGGAAAGAATTCTGTTCCAGTTGCACCTCATGTGCGCTACTGTAGCCCCAAATTCCAGCTCCATATAATGCAATCGAAACGCATCTAGCCTGATAAATTTTTACCATGTCTCTGGTCCTACGATCCCCAATTTTCTGTGCAAATCTAAAAATTCCATGTGCATTTCTAGCCATTTTATTGCGAATATTATTAAATTCATGTGTCCAATTTTTATCCTCAGCGAAGGTTATACCTAAATAACAGAATTTGTCCACCTGCTGCACTTTTATTTTATCTATAAAAAACCCTTTCGCTGCATGTTTAATTTTCTTTGGGCCACAGATCATTGTATAAGTTTTGCTTTTGTTGATAACTAATTTTTTATCTTTAATAAAAGATACAAAACTGTCCATTAATCGTTGTAACCCTATCGGAGTTCTTGACAACAATACAGCATCATCGGCGTATAATAACACCGGAACGGGGGTACCGTTAATCACTGGGGCATCTGCAGGTACCTTTTTTAAAATAGCATCAACATTATTTATAAATAAAATGAATAAAAGAGGAGCTAAAACACAACCCTGCCTTATACCGCGTTTAACGCTAAAGTTCCTAGTGCATTCACCCTTCCTACCAAAACGTACACATGTTTTTAATCTCTCGTACATTCTGGCAAGAAAATAAATTATGCCCTTTGGCGCCCCTAATTCTAACAGGGTCCTCCACAAAATAGAGTGGTCGACCATGTCGAAGGCGCTACTTAAATCAGCAAAGCACATATAAATATGGCCAGATTTGGCTTCGCTGTATTTCCCGATCAATAATTCTAAATTAATGCATTGATCGAGTGTACCCCTACCTTTCCTAAAACCATATTGGCTATCTGTCAGAATATGATCCTGTTCTACCCATTCTTCCAGTCTAACCAGCATAATCCTACTCATTACTTTTACTGAGGCATCCAATAATGAGACTGGTCGATAATTTTTCGCATCGGACCTAGATCCCTTCTTGTATATAGGTACAATTATAGACTCCTCCCAGGTTTGTGGAGGGCCTATACACACTGCGGCATTAAAAACAGCAGCCAACAACGGACCCCATACTTCTGGCGTCTCCTTATATACATCACTTGGGACCCCATCCGGGCCTTGGGCCTTTCCTCCCTTACTTGCTCTTATCCCACTTTCCACTTCTTCCACAGTAATATCAAGTGGTATGATAGGCCATCTTTCTGGCCCAACATTACTATTTTTATTTGAGTCAAAAATACTAGAGAAATGGGTAATCCATCCTTCACAGGAAACATTTGCTGTTAACTCAGGGATATTTGTTTCCTTGAGGAACGGAGAATTAATTGTTGTCCAAAATAAAACAGAATTCGATAATTCTGCCGCCTGATTAAGAGATTCCCACGCTTGTAGCTGCAAATCCTTCTTCCTTTCTTTAATAGCCTTTTTGTATTCTAGCCTCAAAGTAGTTATTAGTTTTTTATCCCTAGGTCTTATTGCTAGGGCTTGCTTAAGGTCGGTCAGGGCAGCCGAACAAATTTTATCAAACCAAACGAAGCCAGGCTTCTTACTGCCCCTACTACCACTTGTGAACTTGTCGTTAATGGCATTGTTGATACCTTTAAAACTAGATAAGACCCGCTCATGATCTAATCTATTTTCTAAAATAAAGACAATGTCTGCTAAATTCTTCATGATAATAGACTTGGTTAATTCAGATGCTTTAGCACCTATCCATCTCAGCCTTACCCCGTTAACCCTGTGTGCTTCAATGTTTTCAACTGTAGCCCCTGCCTCTACATCATTCTCCTCCCACAAAGTCATGGGGACGATAATACAATTATGATCACTGGTATCCATTATTTCAATTTCAAGTGGGCCAAAACAATCGGCAATACTGGACGAAACCAACACATGGTCAATTACAGAATTGGCACGCCAATTCCTAAATGTGGGGATAGGCGAACCATTACTATCCCTGCAACAATCCAAAATTTCCAGGTCAAGGCTCCCCATTAATGCATTCACTTTTTCCCCGTACATATCATGCCCAAAATGTGGGGCTTCCCATCCAGCATTATTTGTAACCCCACAAGCTTTAGTGGATAGTAATTCACATAATGAAACATTAAAATCCCCACACCAAATGATATCAAATACTTCGTGAGAAATCGAACTTAGGTTCTCAATAGCATTGTTCAGATCAGTAACAATTCTACCCCTGGTACTATCAAAAATGTTATTATAATAGTTGATCAGAAGGATATTACGACTTTTACCTTCTTGGATCCAAATCATCTGTATTAGATTTCCTACCGGCACATATTTTATCACCGTCATCTGTCGATGGACCGATACAAGGGTGAGTAAACCCCCCTTTGCTCTACCCGGTCCATCTCCATATGCTGGCAGGTTATATGAAACGAATCCCTCATAATCAATATTATCTTTGCACCAGGTTTCCTGAAAACATAGGATATCATACCTGTTAATAAAGGAGTTCCAACCCGGGTCCCTACATTTAGATTTCAGACCAGCTACGTTCCAGCACACCAATCTGGAACATATACCTGCTCTGATCGTATTCCCTCTAGTAGTACCTTGTATATCACCCTCCATAATGCCAGCCTCAGCAATTTGGCCCAAATCACCAGAATTCATACAACCATCTGGTATGGTCTCAACCTCATCCTGCTCAGGCATCAGTCTGGGGGTCAGTGTTGTTATACCAGAGATTACAGATATACAATCATCTCTATGATCCACCAAGGTCACTTCCTCTTCCCTTCCCGCACATATCTCCGTCTCCTTTATACGTCAATCATTAGAGTCCAGAGTGCTAAGTGCAAGAAATCTATTCTGGGTTGGGATATCAAAATGGGGTTTGCAAATAGGTGGATAAGTAGAATTTCTATTGTTGGCCCTCCCTTCAACATTAAGGTGATTATAAAAGTATCCTAGCGCTCGTGCGCATACATTACCATCTAAGATTGGGAGAGATGCCGCTCTTAGGAGGACAGTAGAGACGTGCTGCGGATATTTAAAGTTAATAATTACACAGTCCCCTTTTAGTCTTTTCCTATCACTCCCAATCCAGTTAACTCTTCTGGTTGTCAGAATATTGTCAGAAAGATTCAGTGGGAAACCACATTGCCTATTTAACCACGACAAACATTTGTTTTTTAAAGAATCGTGAGTCTCTTGGAGAACCTTATTGTCTAGCGGTGGCACATTTGTAAGTACCACCACATAGGGAGCACACTCAGGTGGGAGGTTAACAGCACCCTTCATTTTGTTTCCCTCCCCGTTGTTTATATTATCTAAAACAGGCAAATTACTTCCTGATGGAGTGGTGCCTATTTGTGGTATTACCAGAGTAGCACTATCGTTCACTTTGATCCCTGTGGCTTTCTTAGTAGGGTCTCCCTGTCCTTGATTCTTACTTTGGGTATTAGTAGTGGTGTCGGCTACCACCTCTATAACCGGAGTAGCAGCAGACACTTCTCCCAGTTTACCCAATGCCTTATTTAGCAGACCGCTCAATCTGGCAACTTCTTCCGTTAACTCCTCTATTTTAAAAACCAGCGGATCTATTATATCCTTGATCTTAGTACCAATAATCTCCTCGATGTTACTAACAGTATTATCCCCTATTCCCACCTTATTAGCTGAGCTCAAGGCAGTATTCCCAATATCTTTATATGATTGGTCTGCAGATTTCTTTCCATTATATAATGTCCCCTTTTTAGACTGGGTTTTCCTGCATGTTCTTACTGATCGTTTTTTTGGGGGAGGTGAACATTGTTCCACCCTTACATGGGAGTCATCTATTATTAACTCATTGGGGCTATCTTGTACAGAATCGAGATGCCCCAGCTCCGTTAACTCAACCACCTCCGAGGTGGTAGTATCAAAAGGATTGTTTACATCCTCCATGCCGGAGGTTGATAAACCTCCTGTAGGACTTGCTCCGGGAGGGGTACCAACTTTCCCCAATGACTGTCGTCTTTCAGAATTTATCTTATTAACCCTCTGAACCAAATAGTTATCCATTGTACGTGGCCCCGAAGAGGCTTTAGATCTAGACATATTGTAAACAGTCTCACCCTCGTTACAAGCCTGCTGAATTGATAGAACGTTGTGTCCGTTAGTAATTACTTAAATATCAGTTTTTAAAAAACACTAGCAATGATTAGCAAATCCTCAATATCACCCCCGCTGCCTCTTACAGATCTTGTGGCCAGGACCAGCGTCTCTGGCCCAGTCCAGTCTCCTCAGGCCTCTGAGGGCCACAGAGGGCCCGCCCTTTGCCCGGGCTTAGCCCGGCGCCGCCCGCGCGCGTCCCGCGACGCGGAGGGAGCCTCGCAGTTATAAGCGCCTCAGGGCGCGCAGGGAAGCGGAAGCGGAAGATACCGCTAGGGACTCTGGGGGCTGTAGTCCCTTTCGCGGCGTCCAGCGCGGTCTCAGCGCGGTGTCACAGCCTCCGACCCCCGGGCAATGCAGAGTGCGCAGCGGAGCGTCCTTCCACCAGGTAGGTTTGTAGTCAATGCCCCCCGCTCCACCGAGGGAGCCTCGCAGTTATAAGCGCCTCAGGGCGCGCAGGGAAGCGGAAGCGGAAGCGGAAGATACCGCTAGGGACTCTGGGGGCTGTAGTCCCTTTCGCGGCGTCCAGCGCGGTCTCAGCGCGGTGTCACAGCCTCCGACCCCCGGGCAATGCAGAGTGCGCAGCGGAGCGTCCTTCCACCAGGTAGGTTTGTAGTCAATGCCCCCCCTAGAAAAGATGAAAAATGATACTGAAGTTGCTAAGTCCATGGGGGCCTTACAGTCACCTTTCAACAGAGCATCCTTTAGTCGCTTACATGGCCGGCTCCTAAAATGTGTCTACAGACAGTTCCTCCTCCTCTTACAAGGGCAACAATCAGTCGCTCTTATAGGAGAGTAGGATCTGCTTCTTATAGTTACCCCCACTTTTTGCTGATGTTTCACTGTTTTTCGACTTTAGTCTGGCTGGGGCCCTGCTAACCAGGACCCCAGCCTAGCAGCTTCCTCTCTAAATTGATTACCAGTACTTTAGGTACACTCCAGATTGGATTCTGGGGTACCCTTATAAGTCCCTAGTATATAGTATACTATGTACCCAGGGCATAGGTTCCCCAGAGGCCTACCAGGGGCTGCAGCATGTATTATGCCACCCTTGGGAAGCCTTCCAAAATGACACCACAGGACTGCTACTGCAGCCTGGGTAAGGTGGTGCATGCACCCCTTAGTAAGATATGGGTTCACTATATCTCTCCATATCACTGCACATATAAATCAGTCACCCCTATGGCAGGCCTTCCCAATCCTGAAGGCAGGGTGCTGGGTTTTATCGGAGAGGATGCCCATGCATGAGCAGAGCCCCTCTGCAGCCTTTGGAACCTTTATTCCGGGGTTGTTTGTGATGCAGCCAAACCATATACTCTTAAGTGCGTTATAACCAAACGGTAAATGCTAACTTTGGGATGGCTGCATGGTGTCAAACACCTTCGAATCATACCCCCACACCAGTAACTGGTATGAGAGTATGATCCCACCCTTCTAGAGGGAGAGACATGACAGCACCGGTATACCCGGTACCAGCTAACAGAGCCCTGGCATCACAAAATGGATGTTGCCAGCCACAGACACGCGTCTGCCCTCCTGCTGCTGGACGAAACTCCGGCAGGGGAGGCCTGGACAATAGGTTTCCTGTCACAGGGAGGTGTCACCACCTCCCAGACAGGCTTAAGTGTATTGGGGCTGGGTGGGTGCACTTCAAGAGTGCTTTGAAGTCAGCACTGGGGGCACATTTGATGTCCCTGTGCATAGTCCAGCTCAAACCGGTTGCAGGGGCTACCAGCCCCTGCTCTGGCGGGAACCTGGATAAAGGAAATGGGTGTAGCCACCCCTCTTTCCTGATCCTCCCATAGGTGGGTCCCTAGAGTTTGTCCCACCCCTTCCTTGGGTATAAGATAGGAACCGCTGGCTACAGGACTTTAGATTACACCTGGACGAAACTCTGATACTGAATTCTGGAACTTCGACGATCTACATTGAACTAGATGACTGAAGAATCTCCCTTGGAGTAAAGGTGCAAGGCAGGCACCAAAGATGCATTTGACCGGTTTGCATCTCCGAAGCTCCTGAGGACTCCGAAGAACTTTGCAACACAGGAGGTGGGTTGCCATAGTCTTAGAGGTCAATCAGTGCCCACATCAAGTCTGAGGCCCGTATCCCTCGTGGCGACCGTGCAACCCGAACCCCTGGACACGTGTCACTTTGCAGAAGCATCCGCTTTCCAACAATTCCTGCAGCTGAGCATTGGGTTACTTGTAGCCCTGACCCCAAGCAGCATTTGCACAGAAGATTGCTCGCCTACACTCCACAAGTGTTCCTTGAGCCGGCTCTTTGTGATTTCTCTCGCGGTCCCTTCGCGATCCCTAGTCCGTCGATTGGTGGGTCCCTGAGAAGGCAACTTTAACTTTACTTGGGCTTACCTGGTTGCTTCAGACGTGCCCTGACTCTCCATCGCTTGGGGAGTTCCCAGGACCTTGCTGGGCCGCACCAAAGCATCTTTTCTCTTCCTGCGTGGGGTGCTGTTGCCAAGGCTTGTTGTGTTCAATCCGAGCACCGACACCACAGCACTTGACATCCTTCATGGGACAGCTTGAATGCATCTCCTGGTCATTGTCGATGCCTCCTGGTCCTCTTGGCTGCAGAGTCACGCTTCACCTCTTCGCACCTGAATCACCCGACATCGGTGGGCATTCGTCTATCATACCCCTGGTCACTGGCAAGTGACCCAGACTCTGTCCCCTCTGCTTTCAGGTTCTTCTGAACTTTGATCCAGGCTTGGATCACACCTGACACTTTTCTTCTTCCCGGCAGCAGCACTTTGCAGCAGATCGCCATAGAAATCAACGACGATTCCCGACACCATTTGACACCTATGCACCTGGCTTCCCTGGGTGAGGTAATTTGAGTACTCCAGTGCTCCTGTGGGTGCTGGTCCTAGAAGCCCCTAAGTCCAAATGGGTTTGCTCAAAGTCCTCTCCTAAGTGTCCTTAACTTCTAAAATTCCAACCGCAACTTTCCCATAGAATAGTACAGGGCTTGTGCCTGTGTTCTCACACTGCAAACGTCCCCCGTGGGTCTCCTGTGTCTACCTTGGGTAGTTCCTTGGGGTCCCAGCGATTCTACGTGCTCTAGGCACTGTGTCTAGGCAAGTCGTGGTTCTTATACCACTTTCTTAATATATGGTTTGGTCCGCCCCTAGGGCCCATTGTATATTGTGCTATTTACTGCCGTTTTAGAACTGTATTATTGAGTATCTTGGACTCTAATCTCATAAAGAGATTAGTAGTGAGTGTTTAGAAATAAATACATATATTTTATATATACCTTGTGTGGTTCTCCTTTCATTTAGTGATTCAAGAGGTTATAATCTGGTAAACCAAGCTGCTTTACACTCCTTCAAGACTTAGCCTGAAGGCTGCTCTCCATAGCTACCACTAGAATAGCTTTCAATAAAGGTTGTCTTTAAACCTATCATCAATAAGGGTTGTTTGGACTGGTACAAGGTGCCCACTATAACTAGTGGACAGCATATACCAGGACAACTTCTCACCCTCATCAAGAGGTTATTTTAGAGGTGGATATAGAAGAAACAACGGCAAGGGAAGAGGCAGAGGTAACTCAACATGCTCTTCCCTTGCAAATACCGAACAGTGGCTTTCTTTCCATACCCCCAACCATTCTACTCCTGTCGGGGGACGTCTTCCCCAATTTCTACCCATTTGGACTATGATTACATCCGACAAATGGGTTCTACAAATTATCCAATCTGGTTATTGTCTGGAGCTTACAAGCACTTCACCGAACATTCCTCCAAGGTCACACCTCATGTCACAAGAACATCTCACCCTTCTAAAGCAAGAGGTTCTCTCTTTGTTACAGAAAGGTGCAATAGAACCAGTCCCTTTACCATACCAGGGAGAGGGGTATACTTCAGCTACATTTTAATTCCCAAAAAGGACGGCTCTCTCAGGCCTATATTAGACCTCAGAGAACTAAATAAATACTTTCAGTCGGACCATATTTATATGGTAACACTCCAACAAGTGCTTCCCCTTCGTCAGCAAGGCAACTTTCTCTCCACTCTGGATTTAAAGGACGCTTACTTTCATATTACAATACACCCTGCGCACTGCAAATACCTCAGGTTTGTAGTAGTAGGTCAGCACTATCAATTCAAAGTCCTCCCATTCGGAGTAACAACCGCACCCAGGGTTTTCACAAAATTCTTGGCAGTAGTTGCAGCCCATCTAAGAAGACGACATATTCTGGTCTTCCCATACTTAGACGACTGGCTCATAAAGACCAGCTCGCAGAACAGCTGTCTACGCCACACACAAAAAACTGTGCAATTACTCCACGAGCTAGGATTCACAGTAAATCTATCCAAATCCCAACTCCAACCATCCACGTCTCCAGCATATCTAGGAGCTACTATAGACACACAAAAAGCTCTTGCATACCCAACTCCAGCCAGAGTCCGGAATATACAAACCCTGATGTCTCCGTTTCAGCCTCAACACTCCTTACCCGCTCGAGTGTTCATGCAGTTTATGGGAATGATGATGTCTTGCATTTTTATAGTCCCCTAGGCAAGATGTCAAATGCGTCCCCTACAGGAATGCTTAGCACACCAGTGGAACCAAGCTCACCGTCAATTATCAAATCTAGTGTTGGTAGACAGCCACACCCATCGATCTCTCCAATGGTGGAACACACAAAACCTTTTAAAAGCGCGGCCCTTCAGCGACCCGGTTCCACAGATAGTACTGACAGCAGATGCATCACTGACAGGTTGGGGAGCGCATCTCCAAACCCACACAATTCAGGGCATTTGGAGCTTGCAGCAGAAACCGCTTCATGTAAATCATCTACAGCTGCTAGCGATTTTTCTGGCGCTCAAAGCATTTCATGTTCAGCTAGTACGCAAAACTGTGCAATTCGTACAGACCACAGCAAAGTGGAAGCGGTTTGTGATATACTGTAATAACCACCTCAACCCGCTTGATGCTTCTGTACAAAACATTATATGTTATTTGTTACATCTACAATGTTCCAATTTAGCGTACACGTCCAACCCGCTTGATGCTTCTGTACAAAACATTATATGTTATTTGTTACATCTACAATGTTCCAATTTAGCGTACACGTCCATATGCGTACATTTAGCTGCAATAGCTGCATACCTCCAGAATAGACAACATCTATCTCTTTTTAGAGTGCCCGTTATCAAAGCCTTTATGGAGGGACTCAAAAGAGTAATTCCCAGAGACATCCACCTGCTTCAGTGTGTAATCTCAACATTGTCGTCACCAGACTAATGGGTCCACCACTTGAACCAGTGCAAAAATGAGAACTCCAATTTCTCACATGGAAAGGTGCTTTCCTCGTTGCTATCACATCACTCAGAAGAGTGGGTGAGCTTCAGGCATTAACTAAAGAAGAACCATTTTTACAAATGCCCCAAAATAAAGTGGTTCTCAGGACTAATACTAATTTCCTTCCTAAATTCGTTTCTGCTTTTTATATCAATCAATCTGTTGAGTTACCTGTGTTCTTCCCTCAACCAGATTCAGTGGCAGAACGTGCCCTACACACATTAGATGTGAAGAGAGCATTGCTTTATTACATAGAAATAACAAAACCTTTCCGTAACACAAACCAACTATTTGTCGCTTTTGCTCCACCACACAAAGGCAATCCCATATCAAAATCAGGTATTGCAAGGTGGATAGTCAAGTGCATTCAAATATACTATGCAAAAGCAAAACGAAAGTTAACAGTTCCCCTTAGAGCACACGCTACACGCAAACTGGGAGCTTCTATGGCATTCTTAGGAAATATACCCATAGATGACATATGCAAAGCTGCAACATGGTCTACACCTCACACATTCACAAAACACTATTGTGTAAATGTGTTAGCAAGACAACAAGCTAGAGTGGCCCAGGCAGTTTTACGTGCACTATTTCAAACCACTGCAACAGATACAGGTTAGCCAGCGCTTTGGGAGATAACTGCTATGTAATATATGCACAGCATATGATCTACAGCTCATATGCCTCAAACGGAAAATGCTACTTATCCAGTATGCATCTGTTCTTGGCTTATAGAGCTGTAAAGTGAAATGCGCCCACCCGCCTCTCCGGATACCTATACCTGTTGCAGTAACATCTTACTTAGATACATGCATTTGTGGACATCTCCTTTTACTACTCTTACTAACTCCATTATCACCCTCTGCGGGAAAAGAATCTAACAATGGAGTCGATGCCCATGCACACGATCACCGAAAGGAGGAGTCTCCTACCTTGTGATTGGAAAAGACTTCTTTGAAGAAAAACAAAGTGCAGACATCCGGACCCAACACTAGATGGCGATCTATGCACAGCATATGACTACATCTCTATATGCTAAGAACAGATGCATACTGGGTAAGTAGCATTTTCCTTCTAGATCTAACAGTTCAAAAGTTACTAAAGTGCTGTGACGTGGTGCTATGCCGTGGAAGGCCATTATGCAAAGGTTGACTGGTCAGCCTAGTGTTTATTATTGCTACATTTGGGTGCAGACTGGTAGTAATGAGGCGCAATTTCCACTCAGACAGTGTTAACAAGTGTAAACATATTAAAATAGTAAAGTAATACCATCACAAAATGTGTTGCATTACGCCATATAATTTGCCTTTTCTTGCAGCATAATTTAGTAACACCCTCCCTCCTCCCCCCCCCCCCACACACTTCTAGTAGCCCTGGTTATAGTGCTTTGCGTTTTTAAGGCAGAGCCGTCAGAATATTGTACAATACATATTAGTTACGCCTGCCTAAGCAATCTTCTTGCATGGAAGCAATGAAAGAGTCTTTATGTTAAAATGGGACTAGGTATAATAAGCGCCAATCATGCGAGTCGGAAAATCCACATTTTTGTAGGGGAGTAAATAATGGGGGTGCGCCGAATAGCGTGTGCTCGGGAGCCTAGTCCAACATGTACAAGCTGCAGATTGAATTTTAGGTTTTCACAATCCAATTTCAGCTCAACTGAGTGAATTCCAGGCAGCTGCAGAAAATCACATATTATCTATGATCCATTTCATTGTTGGAAGAACCTAAAAAGATGATGAGAGGTGTACTTTGAAACTGCTATCATTTCTGAATAATATAATTTTTGTATTAAAGATCAATGGCTAATGTATTGTAGCGTTTTACCTAAAAATGCAGTGATCTATTTAGTACTTTGCGAGAGAACCACTTTCCTATCACGATGCTCTCCCACACACATTTCTTATATTGTTTATTGTGATGGTGCAATTCCAGAGTTGTTAAGGCTGTGTCGAATGCGACATTTTATCATCTGGAGTTGAAATGCTGTAGTTGGCAGGTAATGAGCTTGGGTAATAGTTCTCATTCTGAGGAGGAGGGCGACACTTTACAGTATCGAGAAGAGCCGTTGATGGTTCTCCTATTAATATAGTGAATGGGTTTTGAAAACTAGTCTTGTTCCTGCTTCCTATAAATATTTGGATATGTAACTGTGTACAGTTCGAAATCAGCTTGGAAAATGAGGCTGACATTCATCAATTCGAATAGTTTCTTTTCTAGTGGGACATTGGGAATTTCACAATTCTGGAATTTCGCTGATCGAATGAGACCTGCTCTGGAGGGTTTTAGGGTCCAGAGGCACCACGTTGCTTTGACCAGTACAGATTGTGTAAAGGCGCAAGAAAAAATTATTGACGAAATGTTCATGCATTTTTCTAAAGTTAGTTTGTGTTCTGTCTTCCTTTCCGCTTAAAAGTTGTTTGTTTTTGTATGCTTTTTATTGAGTTTTGATCTTAAGGTGTGGAAAGGGAAGCATGTTTTTAATCTGTGCCACTCAAATCGGGGTTATTGACCTATATTTATATTGGTTTAGTGAGTAGTTTGGTTAACTTTTAATTATTCCCCAAACTCCTGCTTTCCCTAGTAATATGGACTTTATAGTTTGGCAGAGGTCATCGGTGGGTTATGTAGTCCTTAAGCTGCAACAAATCCACAGCTACTTAAGTGGCACAGTAATGATGCAGGTTAACGCTGAAAACCTGTTTGCTTTTGAAGAGTTATGTAGAGTCCAGAGAATAAAATAAAAGATCTGCCTAACCAAATAAAATGCTGCCCAAATATACAGTACATGACGAGACATCACTGTACATCTTATCGCACCCTCTGCGCAACACCAACCGGCCAACAACTGCTTTTCCATTAGATCACAGTCTTGAAATGTCCTTTGAACCGCACTCTTGAGGTACACCTTTAGCAAAATAAAAATCAACATGAGGGCTGAATTGAAAGATGGAATATGAACAATTGGGCTAGACTGGATACTCCGATGGCATATATCTGACCCATGTTGAAGAATAATTCTGAACGGCCAGATGAAGCTAAGCAACAGTTCTCATCAATGAAAGATGTTGACGAGGCTGTCTACAGTACTGTACCAGTGATAAACACTCCAGGTAAAAGTGAGAATTAAGAGGGGAATCTGTGATGCAGCAACAGATTTATTGGATTACTGAGATACTAGTAACAAGTAACACAAAAAACAAAGATAGCTGCTGTGTCAGTGCCATATTTGTTCTAGTGCAACTGCATGTATTTAAATTCCTTGAGCTTTCATTTCAAAGTGATTGCACGACCAAGACTTTGACACCCATCCTTGCGTTTTTGACACAATCTTCCAAATCAGAGATATAGGATTATGATTGTCTCACACATCATCTGCCAAGTTCAAGCAGCTCATAGGTGCTTTGAAGTAGAAAATAAATAAATACGCCTCGGGGAATGCATGATAAAATAAGCAATACTGGTCCACAGTAATTGTGCATCTACTACAACAGGGGAATGTAATGTTGGACTCTCTCATTAAGGATGTTAAACTTATAGAGAGAAATTGTAGTTGCAAAAGCAGCCCAAAAAGACAGACTGCTATTGCTCTTCAATTGTCTTATTTTGTTCATTAATATGTGTTTCTTGATGTCCACTATCTTCTCTTCTTCTTTATAGTTTCCATCGTTTTCTTCTATTGTTACAGCTTTTAGTAACATTGCCATCTTTTGGGTGCATGAGTTTCTGGAAATCAGTAAGATATAATTGTAGTGTTGGTAACTGTGTTCCCAAATTACACACAGCATTTACACAATCTTCTTAGATTTCAAAGTATCTGAAGATGGGGCCACTTGTCCAGATGTTTTATATCTCTTAACTTCCACTTAAGATTTATAAGGTTTATTGTTATTATATTAATTTCAGTATTTTTTATTAAATAAAGCACTGTCTAGAGGTGTTATTTCTTGCTCCACCAAAGGAATGCTATATATTTATTGTATAATCCGGCATCCACACCAAGATTACTCATAGAGAAAAGGAAGTTTAACCCTTACAAGCTGCCACAACCTTTGCGTTTGTGAGGCCCTCAGACAACCTATTGGTGTGATACGCTATCATCGGGACTCATCCTGGTCCCTAAAAACAAGGATGGGCTCACCATATTCCAGGGAGCACTTCGGATATTATCTTGTTGGGGTTTTGCGATAAAAGTACCTCACAACACCTAGGTATCTCTATATTAGTGGTGTTCCTCGTATGATTAAAATTATGTTAAAAATGGTGGCATGTCTATGAAGACAATATTCCTACACACCATATGAGTCAACATGTTTCAGCCGCAAACTATAATGGCCATAGGGTCCAGGGCTTTCGCGAGGACATGTGAACCAATCATCCAACTTCTTTCTGGACTATTAGATAATATCTATACATTTGTGAATACCCATCCAAGAACAACTTGTGCCCAATATTACTGTATATTGATCAGTGTGTAAACCTTTCCCCCCCACATATAATACTATTTGCAGTATGTATGTTGCTTCTCATCATGTGGGTTTGCATTGCACGCATTCACCTTGTGATGTACCTTGGAATCAGAAAATAAAATATTTACTGTATTTGGACTCAATTGTTATTTTACTGATTTTTGGAAGGATGATAGACTGACTGGATTAGGGCCAGCTCTGGGATTTGTGGGGCCTTGGGTATAATAGAAGCATGTGAGGCCCCTGTAAAATGTAACATCACATCAAGATGTAACATCACAGAAAGTGACAACAGTTGACCATTCATTTTCTGGCATTATTGAAGCAGCTTTGCAAGAAGCTGCTTACCTAGAGTGACTATCACTAAATAGCTAAAATATACATAATGATCCTAATAAATTAAGTACATATATTTAAATCTGTATTAAGTAGAAATACATTACCTTAATCAAACTGGATGTAAACGCTAGGCCTAAATCTCTCCAAAACTGATAGGATTACTCCGATGTTCAGTAATTGCTTCCAGATTAGTGCATGATTAAAATTCCACAACAGATTGTACCTGAGCTATACACTAGGACTTCAAGTAACTCCTCAACCTTTCCTTTACACCAGTGAAGATCAAGGCAAGGCATTTGGGTTTCTGCAGGCATGGGGGATCAAAACTGCTGAAGCAATCAACAGAGCATAGATTGCAAATGATGAGGAGACCGCACAAATGTCACACACAGGTGAGATGGCTGACATGTTAGCAAGAAGAAGCAGCAGAAGCTGACCCACAACTGCACACTGAGCACATAAGCACAGCAATCACTCTCATACTCCATCTTGAACAAATGGGAAGAGCTGAAGTAACTTAAAGATACACAGAAGAGACTGCTAAAAAGAGAACGATGTGTTTACAGGAAACAATGGCTGCCAAAAGCTACACTGGGAGCCACTGATTAAAGAGACAAGTAGTATTTTAAAGTAACAAAAAAATAAGGACTCACTATAGTACACTCTGTGCAGTTTACATCTATAAGGGAAGGAAATGTAGCAACGTGGGATAGGTAGGTTGGCGAGGTGGTGTGTGACTTGCAAAATAAATCTAAAGTAATTCCATAGATTTGAAGTTTGGAAAATATTAAGTCATAAGTCTCTAATATCTGAGAGGGCACTTGCCAAATTTGCACAGGGCCCAGGACCTTGCATCTCAGCTCATATTTAGCCTAAGAGTATTTACCAGATTGATCCTGCCTCCGGTAAATTTATTGGATCTTGGTTAAAGAGATAATTGAATGCAAGACCCTTTTAAAATTTCCATCATCCACAGCCACTCCAATCACACCCTAGGTTACCTAACTAAACATGTTTGCAGCAATTCAAGATCTGCCTTTCTCTACATACTGGCTACATACTCACGTAGGCTCAATGACTGGCATTTCACTCCATGTACTTTGATGTACTTTATGGCATTGCCCCCCTCGCCCTTCAGCAGCCCCCCTCCACAGCCTTCTTCTTTTGTACCCTCCCTCTTCTTCTCCTATCCTCACTGTTGCTGAAATGCAATGCCCACAGGAGCGCAATTCTAACTGTGCTCCTGAAATTTCCACAGGCCTCGCTTTCACTCCCTGAGGTTTGGTATTATTTATTTTAGAGGCAGGAGGTGCAAATCATACTATGCTTGCCAAGGCCGGCCCATTGTCATTCTACACATAACAATGAGCCCCCTAGCTTTGTGAGCACAGTTAGACTGACTCTGGGCTCACCAAGCCCAAGGCTGCAGCAAAATATGGATTGTGCACCAAAGGTTAAGCAAGCCCAATCAGGGAGCCCGGTTTATCCACTGTAATAAAGAGAATTGACCCCCAGGTCGATAGTAGATTATTTGCCTTTCCTACCTGAGCCTAGCCCCTTCGCTGGACCTCACAGCACTTCAGTCTTGCAGGGTGTCCATTATCACTTTGGAAATCACTTTGCGCACTCAGTCATCGAAAAGCGTTTGTTGGGTATTGGGGATCTAGTAGTTACAACAATTTTTTTAGTGTTTTATTGCTTAACCACATTCTCTAAATTACTCCTTTTTAAATGACATAGCTAAGTTGGCTGGATATGGTGCTAATCAGGTATGACTAATGTGACTTACTATGTTTGTTGAGTTCCAATACCTTTACACCTCCTGGAGTAAGCATTGATTGCTCACTATTGCCATCTTTGGAGAGACAAATTTCCAAAAGGAATATCTTTTATTCAAATGAAATGAAATACGTTCTAAAACAGCAATCGTAAACAACCGTATCCAGCACAGAAGCTGCCCATTGTACCTGACCCCCCAAAAAGTTTCATAATATACTTCTGTCTATTTCCTATTACACAAAAATATTGAGGGATTTTCGAGAGAGAGTAGCAAAGAGATGACTGAAGAGGTGTAGCATTTTTGAGCCTGCTGTAGGTTCTTTAGCAGAGGATCGATCAGTTTCCCCCAGTTTTTTACACTGGTAGGAATCGTTGATGCAGCACCTGAGACATTGCAAAGGAAGATCAGGGCAGGAGCTGTGTTCCCTAGAGCTCTGGCCTGAACATGAGCAGAAAAGGGCCCCACTGGAAGCAAGATTTAAAAGAAAGGTCAAGAGGAGCAATAGAGAACACAGAGGGCAGGCTGAAATTCCGCAAACATACTGCGAGATTGTTTCAAGATCACAACACTTTGGGAAGGACGACACATGCATCTCAAAACGAAGACACTTGTATTTTTTTTTCAAATGAAAAAGAAATAAAGAATTGCAAATTTAAGCAAAAGGCTAAGCGGACTTAGCAGTGCACACTGGTTGAAAAATATTTTTACCTCTTTTCCAGCCTCCTACTTTTTATTTTTGCTGATTCTGCCCACTTGCATCCACCTCTCTGCTTTAGTTTTCATCTCCTCTCTCACCCGCCCTATTACCTACTCTTGCTGGTTCAGCCACTCTTCTATCCTCCCTGCATTACCCCACTCCACCTCTCCTCTCTCCCCAAGCATCTTACCTTCTCTCTCAGATTCTGCCACTCTTGTATTCATCTTTCCTCTCTAGTCTTTACCTCTTATCTTTCCACCTAGCCTTTGGCCTTGTCTTGTTGGTCCTGCCCCTCTTGCATCCTCTTAACTCCCCACCCAGCCTTTTATCCTCTCTGCTGATTCTGCCGTCCTAAATCCACCTATCACATTTCCTTCTCCCCTTTCCATTTTTGTTCTCTCAATTCTTCTGCCCCCGTTACATAGAACTCCCCTCTTCCTCCTTACCTTCTCTTGCTGATTGTGCTCCTCTTATATTGACCTCTACATTCCTGATCTACTCTTCATCTTTCACCAAGTCTTTAACTTCCTCTTGCTGTTTCTGCCTGTCTAAGTTCCACCTCTCCCCTACTCACTGTCTCTCCCTGCTAAAATCGTACCATATCTTGATTGTTCTGCCCTCATCTATCTGCGTCTTTTTCTCCACTCTGCTTATGTTCCCTTGTTGGTTCTGGCTCTCATATTCATGTCTCTTAACCTTGCACTGCCATTACCTTTCATCTTCTCCCACAGCCTCTTAACTTGTTAACCAGTTCTGCCCCATTTGCGTCCACCTCTGCATTTTCATCCATCTCTCCATTTTCATCCTCCGGAAGCTTCTTATCTTGACTCTCTGATTCTGCTCTTTTGTACTCCTCGCTACCCTCCATGCTCTACTCCTCTCATCTCTCTCCAGCCTCTAACCTCATCTTGTGGTTTATGTTGGTCTTACATCCATCTCTCCTAGCTTTGTCCGATCTTTCTGGTTCTGTCGCTCTTATATCTACCTCTCCTTCATGTTCCTTCCCGCTTACACCCATCTCTCAACACTCCCTCGCCTGCCACTTACATTTTCCTGATAGTTCTGCTTCTCTTGTATCTGCCTCTACTATCCATTCACTACTTATTGTCTTTCCCACCAGCCTCAATTTGTTTGCTGGTTCTGCCACCTTTAGATCAATCCCTTTTCTTCTTACTGGTTCTGCTCCTCTTAAATCCACATTTCCCCTCCATGATCTACTCTTTACGTTTCAACTCTCTCCTGCCTCTACCCTCCTTTTGCTGATCAGACCCTCCAACATCCACCCTTCATGCGCCACTGTTCACCAGTCTTCTCCATTCAGCCTGTTAACTTCTTTCAGCTGTTCTCTTCCTTTACATCTGCCTCTTCTTCCCCTTCCATTCTCTGAAAGCCTCTTGCATTTTTGCATGGATTCTGCCCCTCTTAACATTTCTCTCTTTTGCATGCTATTAGGTTTGGCAAGCCACTGAAAGCTCAAGTCAGAGCTCATCTCAAGATTCTCGTGGAGCCGCAAAAGCAAAATGAGCACCTTTCACTGGAGGTCATTTGGCCAAATAGGTACAGCTGCCGACCATGTATCATGGGGATCCAGGCTCAAATCCTGGCCTCGGCTCAGCATCCTGTGAATCCAGGCAAATCTTGCTGTGCCAGAAAAAGAAACATTGCACGTAGTCTGTGTCTGTTGTGAAATGTTCGTATGTCAATGGGCAAAATTCACATTTGGTGAAATGGCCAAAAAGACAATGTGGACCCTACCTGTCACTCGCACTCTATTCTCATTTTTCAAGAATTTAAGACCAAGCAATAAGCTATAATGTCATAAAGAGGTATCCTTCCAGTGGCTGTATTGCACTGTGAGAAACTAGAAAATCTAGGATCCTTCCTGGCTTCCTTACTTGACCACATTGACTTATCCTAGGCAAATGCTTTATTTCACGGATCATCCTCTTTGTTCGTTATCACACATCAGAGCACTTTTCAAATACATTCAGGATGTGCGCTTTACAGACAGCTATTGGTTTTGATGTAATATGCTCTCATTTTGCTCCGTATATAATAAGAACCTAGCACACATACAGGGTACACATGAACCCTGATGTACCTCTCAGTTCACTAATACCCTTATCAGGGGGAGGGAAGGAAAGTTTTTTAGTTCATTTTTAAAAACTACTACTTTTTATAAATGTATCTCAATTCAGTAATATAATCTGATGTACTAAGGTGAAACACTTCCATGTGTTAAAGAAATATGCTTTTTTAAATTTTGATGATTCCCTATCATATTCTAAAATTGTTTAATGCATGAATTGCATGCCAAATTATTTTCAAGTCTTTACTTGGAAAAGGGCTTTTAGACTTAGCTAGGCTCTGGCTTGGCTCTGTCTGTTAATTTTTTTGTCTTTCCCACCTCTACAAACTATACCTTTCACCTCTTCTATCTCTGAGGGGGTATATTTAGAAATATATTCCACAACCCAGAACAGCAACCATAAATGCTGTATAGCTTTTTTTGAGAGGGAAAGAACGGGACTGAGCCATATTTACAGAGATATGGTGCTGTACTGCGCACTGCCCAGTGCTGGCACACAATCCGGTTGCCAGTGCCACACACTCATCTTTGCAAGTGTATGCTTAAACTAAGTTGTAGACTTTTTCTACTTTATATGTGTTCTGTACAGTGGAGCACACATGCAAAGTCAGAAAAGATTGAAAAAATAAAAGCATTTGTCCTTGATAATGACATTGTCAAAACTGTGTTACTTTTTTATTGTCTACAAAATAGGGTTTTGCATTCAAAAACATTGGTGGTTGCTAGAGAACGTCCATGTACCACCCATGGAACGCCGCTTTGTTGCTTAGTAATTCAAAACCGTAGGTGCTTCTTTACGTTAATTTCAGGTGACTTACAAAGTACATTTCGAATAAACATGCAGCGCCATTTTGTGTCACTTTTGTGCTCAGTGCAACATGTTTATAAATATACCCCTTCTCTCACTGATTCTTCCTGTCTCATGCAGTGCTCCTGTTCCCTGGTCAGTTTCCTTCAGCGTCTTGCTCTTTGTTGGTCTTCTTCTCTCATTACATTAATCTGTCACCTCTCTGCTGTACTTTTCCTCTATCATCAGTCCCCCACCTCTTTATTTCTTTCCTTTGTCTCACCCCATTCATTCTCATTGCACCTCCATTCTCTGCGCTTCACCCTTTTCCTTCATCCTAGGTGAGCAATGCGTATTGTGTGTGATGCAAGTTCTTTTTTTGTGCGCCCTAAAGGGCAACCTTCACATCTAAGGGCACTTCAAGTACCCATCTAATCACTGGTATCATGCAGATGCAGCGGTTAGATTACCGAAGCCTTTTTAGGTCTCGGCTGGCTTGGGCTGCACACATGCGCAGTCTCGCTGGCGAGATTTAATGATTTAGAGGGAATGCTGTGAAGGGCTTAAAGCCCCGCCCCTCTTTCCCATTGGCCGGCGTCACCGTTTTATGCTAAACGGTGGCCAGCCATTGGGAAAGAGCACTTTGTGACGTAGACTTTCCCATTTTTCGTCTAGCCCACTTGGACGGGCTCGTCCACTTTCCGGCTGAAGTAAAAGGTTTCTTATCTTTATGGGGCCAAACACATGGCCCCATAAAGATAAGAAAAATTTTACTTCAGAAGGAAAGCAGGCGAGCCCGTCCAAGTGGGCCGTCTATAAAAGAGAAAAATCTACGTCATAACCGCGGCTGCCTGGGTCACGCGAGAACATCAATGGTATTTTTTGTACATGTTTGAGAACATCGATGGTATTTTTTGTACATGCGATGACTCTGTTTAGTGCAAAGACAGGCCTGACGTGTGAACGACGGAGTCCTGGTTCTGAGACATAAACCACAGATGTGACTGTCTTTCCTCCGCCTATCTCCAGCGATTTCACATTGTGTTAAGGGCAAGAAATTATAACTTGAATGAAAAAATACAAATATTGGTAAATATAAACTAACTGTGTGGTTGTGAATATCCCATAATAATTATTTTAGAGTTATCGCCATACTACCCAGCATCGAGAATAATCTGTATAGATAAAAGAGCTGCTCGTATGAATCAGCCTTTTCCTTCGTCCTGTGACGTTTCCTGGTGTCGCATTGTAGATATCGTATTTGCATACCAATTATTCAGGGCGTGACTACCTGAGCGCGCGTGCGCTCTCTCACTATAGGCGTGGGTGCCGGTCTGTCCATGCGCATGCTGAATCGAAGGGTACTGTGGAAGCAAGCAAGTGACAGCCGCAGTCATCTAAGCAGCAGCGAGTAGCTATGGCCGCTTACAAGCTAGTACTGGTTCGACATGGAGAGAGTTCTTGGAATCAAGAGAACCGTTTCTGCGGCTGGTTCGATGCCGACCTAAGCCCTTGTGGGCAGCAGGAGGCGGAGAGAGGAGAGCAGGCATTGAAAGGTATCGAGAGATATACATGATACACTGTTCCTCCACAAGGTTCACCAGGAAGATCTTTTTGTTTTGTTTTTTGTGATCTGCTTTATCGTGGCATAGTTTTCACCTGTCGTTTGCTGATAAATAATCCTTATTACATCTCAGCCTACCTGGTCAACGGAACAACTCTAAAAGTCCAACACATATACACTTATGCCATGGCTAGTATCTGTTTTTCTTTGTAAACATTCCTCTTTGAGAATTGACTACCAAAGGTCTGAACTAACACGCTGTGGCAGTGTTTTTTTCTGCATATCGGCAAAGAAAAAAATACAACAAATCCCCAGCAGGGCGCAAAGAGACCAGGTGTCCTAAAATGGCTTCCTTCGCACTGCGCCCCCAGACTTGTCCACCGACCTCTTCCCACTGCCACAAATCCACAGCATGCCACCCGCAGCCATGTCCACCTCTCACCACCACTACAAACCCCCAAGCAAACAGGCACGGCACAAACACAACAGGATGCCGAAAACAGCTTCTGTCAGCTGTGTTGCTCCATCGATCAGGCTTAGGTGCATTGTGCGGGCCTTTGTCTTCGAGTGCTGCCCTCACGGGGCCCCTGCGTGGCGAGCACTCAAGCCTAGAAAGAACCCGAGGGAAGGTGAGGCACAGGGCAGATGCGGGCGCTGTATTCATGGCACAGAGCGGAGGCGCTTCGGTGAGAAATGGCTGGTCACTTCATTGCCTGCAGACGGTCACCCCCACTCATACCACACCTCTGTCCTCTCACCTTGTCCACACCTTTCTCTTTGACCCCTAGCAGTAGGGCATTAAGTGGGATGAAAAAAACTGTGGGGTCTCTCAAAGGGGCGTGGCTAATGTAATTAACAGCGTGGCTTAAAAATACACAAGTTAACAATCTGTGTTTAGCATAGTGTGCCCTCCGACTTGTATTTTGCTGTTTGTCATTGCATCCAGATATACGATACAAGTAACATCATACCTGCAACAATTCAGGACTATTGGCTTTGTCAATGGTTGTTTGTATAAGATAAATAAGCAGCAACTATGGCGTGTATATAATATTGAATAAGCATTAAAAATGCAACAGGTCTCGCCTTTCATTAAGTTAAAACCATTTGCTTTGCTACACAATACCATTAGCAAAGCAAATGGCTTTAACTTAATTAAAGGCGAGACCTGTTGCATTTTCAATGCTTGTTAGCCTATGGCTGCGAGGCCTATTGGATGGGGCCCCATCCCTTGGGCCTCGCAGCATTGCACCACGCTGCCACCTAAGCATCGTAATCAAATCTTTTAAAAGGTACTGCTGCGAGGCCCCAGTTTCATGTGAGCAGACACAGCGCCCTGGGCAACTGCCCAGCACCAGCCAGGACTGGATCCACTGTGATTTCAACCTGTGAACATGAGGTCAAACTGAGTCCTGTGGTGGATCCATTAGTCTGCTGATCTAATAATATCTACCCTGTAATGGCATTTGTTGTTTTGTATATGCTGTGCCACAATTTGGACAGATATCAGACTATAAAATGAATCCAGGTAAACTGAAAGTGAGTCTTGGCATATATCTGTTCCTTCATAAAATATGTGGGCTACTCATCCAAGAACCGTGATACATTACATGACAATGTTTGGCAATCTTGCATGAAACAACTAAACTATTGGGGACAGTTGTCAAAATGTTCTGCTATCTAGAATAGAGTGCTTATTTGCATTCTAACACTGACATTCATGTTCCAACATACATTAAAGTATATTATGTTTTTTAAGAAGGTTAAATGTCTCTTATCTTAAACTTCTTTCTCTGTGATAGAAAGATGCCTGAATGCCCTATAAAATGTCAATGAGTACATCAAATACACATTTCGGTATTGATTCACTTTCATTTTTTTGCAACAATTCATAAGCCATCCTCTTCGTCTTCCTATTTTTCCTGTCAAGCCTGAGGGTTTTTCGCCTCATTTATAGTTTAAGACTGCAAGACATGTGTGTAATCAGGCATAACATGAAGAATCCCACAAGAAGCTTCTCGATACAAGATATGCTTTGATTCAAATTAACTTTGGCTATTGAGAATTCTTCCAAGTGTATGACTGTAATAAAAGGACCTCTTCAGTCTGTCTCCTGGGTTGCTGCTTAATTCAGATGCGTCCTGTATCCCAGGTTAGCAACTTTAAGAACTTAACAGAAAGCCGCATCCAATTTCTTCTAAATTCATTATGGTTTCAGGATATCTGTTTTATCTGTAGTAGATCACCCTGAAAATGGTACATTCTACCTAAAAATGTTTTCATGTACCATTGTTTTACAAGTTTATAATCTACTGTTGCATAACAAAAAGCTTAGCTAACAGAAGCCAGACCTTCCAACTTATAAATAAATTTCACCATGTGAAATGGGGCGGGGTCTCGTTCAGAGAGCTAACTAAGGGTCACTTTCCCTCTCACCAAGCACCCACCATCCTCTGAAATAATGGGCGCCGCTGAGGCTGTCCCTGATACAACTTAATGGACATCGGCTGCTCAGAAAGATGAGCTGGAAAGCCACTTCATGCACTGACTTCCAGCTTGTTTTCTGTACCCCCTTGAGATGTCGGTTCCTCACCAGAGAACCTTGCTAAGGGAGCTGAAATTGTGTGGCACACAGTGGCACTGTTTGAGTTGGCAGGTCTGAGAAGTTATTAGTTAAATGGTAACTTGATGCTCTGGATTACAAGCTAAATTCCATAAAGATATCTATATTCAATTATGTATTTTGTGACAACGATTTTTTTTTTAGACAATTAATTTACGGTGTGGTGATTTATGCCCAGAAAGAACAGTGCAAGGATGTTAGGTGCTCCAGGTACAATGGAATTTTGTCAGTTAGAGGGCTCCCACTTCTCATTTTTTCGCTAATTTGGCCAGGATGTGCCCCACCACCTTTTGTAGGCTCACCAGCCATTATTCTCAGTTACTTTAAATGCCTATGAAGTGAGGAAGGTTTTTGTCCCGGATGCTTACCTGTCACTGCTAAATATGTATGCAATGTGTAGATTTACAGAAATAAGAGATTCAAATCTTTTGTTCTAGCTCTTGGAAATTAGTACCAAAATTGAACTTAAAACTGTGACTATCATGAATGTCAGTTGAGCAATGAATACCCTGATGGCTACTGATATTAAATGTATTGTCTGTGCAGTGAACATTGAACTATGCTCTTTTCCTGACTTTAATGAGACCTAAAGCTACCAGCTTTCCAGAACCGGTTTGGTTCAGCTTTGGTCCCTGTGTTCTATAAGATCAAGATTTCAGAATAGGCCCTCACGAAAGAAGAGAGCCTTGTCCTTAGATTGCCGTCAAGACCTGGAACGACCTACCTCTGAACAGCACCCTCTCTGGCAGACTTCAGGAAGAGACTCAAGATATGGCTCTTCAACAGAGACCTGGCACCGGATTGATTGACTTCTTAACTGAAGCTGACGAGTGTGAAATTGATTTGTTAATCCACACACAATATTGCATATGGTATTCTGTGAAGTACCCACTTAACCCCTGCTGTTTTAACAGCTATATATTTTTTGGTACAGGTCTTGGAATAGCATATGGTACACTTTCAAATGTATGCTTGAAACACCCAATTCTTTATTTATGTGTAGAAGTACCATGAATTCCAGAATAAATTACCAAATGTCTGCATCACATATATCCCGGATGCACGAAAATGCCCTTGTTTCAAAGATTCTTGTGCCTGGCGAAGCACACCTAGAAATGATCCCCTTCTACTGACTATCAAATCTAGGAACCTTGCTAGTCCTAGCAAGAGAAGCAAACTTCTGGTTGTTCTGCGTGACATCAGCTTGCCAGTCACATACCAAGTCAACACTTTTGGGGACAGACTTCAGTGTGCAGTTATTCATGCCCCACAAGATTCTCCCTCTGCTCCTTATGGATCACCAGGTGTACCTTGCAAGAGATTTAGTGATGGTGTTTTGAATTACTGCAGCATGACCTATACAGGATTTTTTTTTGCAAACAAAACTCACTGACTACATGCAGTGACTACAGAACTGGGCAGTGCCGACTCTCTGCAAACTCAATCACATAAAATCATTTCTGAAAGTGCTCCACTGCCTCCCAATAGAACTGACAATCGGCTTCAAAATTCTGTCCACTGTCCTAAAAGTGTACTAAATGATAGGCCCGAGGTGCATGCAGAAAATTGCACCAACCCACACAAGGGGTGAAATCTGAGTTGCAAATAACTGGCAGAATATCTGGGAGTCCAGGCTCAAAACACTGCGGTCACGATTTACAAAGGTCCTACTCACTCGAGGCAGAGGTCTCACAGTTGTGGAGGGGGCCCTCACTTGTGGTGGGACCTCCACAATAAGAAACTGCAGTTTGGAGGTCTCACCAAGACT
This sequence comes from Triturus cristatus, assembly GCF_964204655.1. Classification (NCBI taxonomy): domain Eukaryota; kingdom Metazoa; phylum Chordata; class Amphibia; order Caudata; family Salamandridae; genus Triturus; species Triturus cristatus. The sequence continues at coordinate 1,048,419,744 of NC_140590.1, forward strand.
GCGGGCCTCCGCCACGAGTGCTGAGGCACCTTGTATATCGGGCCCTGAAAGCGCCTGAATCTAACACTGAAAGCATTTTCCCATAGAAACAGAATGGGGAGAGCACATTGATACATCAGGCCCTATCTACTATTCATAAACGTTCTGTAAATAGAGTTTTTCTAACAAACATTTTACAAAAGCCTGATTTACACAATGGAAGAAATAGTCTAATACCACATAGGGGTTGCCCCTCGCATCTGGTTCCACTCCTGTTACCCAAAAAAATCTCCCCCAGATCTCTATAGTAAACATTTACAACTCTTTGAAGTGACTGAAAAGTGACCTACTGCAATATATTTATGAACCTGTTCAGTATCCCTATGAAGAATAGTTAAGACCCTTCTCATCTTCCTACTTTATTTGAGATCATCTGGTGGATCTTCCTTGTATGTGGTCTGCCGTGTAAACTAACCAGTTTTACTGGTTACGTTTCTTTCCTGCCTTTTTTCTTTGTGGAGTATTATTTTCTCTGGATAATGGTGAAGTCATCTTTGAATCCTGCAATAAATGTACTTACTTTATGTAATCCTGGCTAGGGTACTGTGGGTCTCTCTCCATCCGCTTCACCCATGGCCCCTCCATCCTAGTCCTGTTCCTTCCTCTGTTTAGTTATCAGGCCCCAGCCTGGTGCTGCCAGAATTCTGTGTCCCTTGGATATTGCCGTAGCCTGCCGTCTTCCGGTGGAGGAACTCATGGGAGGGTTGGTCTTGGGAATACTTGAAGGTCCTCAGAGCAAGGGAGGCAGAAAAATTAAAAATAAACACTTTGAACAATAACCTGGATGTAATCAGCAGGTGAAATGAGAAAACCTTGTCTTATGTAGGAGGGATTGTGCAAAACCATGAAATTTCAGGGGAAAAAATAATAGGATGCATTTTATATGGCTTCTATCCATTCTGACATCCTGCCTTCTATCTTCCCCTTCACTTTTCCGGCCCTCTAGCTTCCTTTTGTTTCATTCCTGGATATCAAATTTCCTTCCATTTTTCTTTCCAGTTTTCCTTCCCTTGTGACATCCTTCCTTTCATCCTTTTAATTGTCCCATCTTTCTTACATGCTTTCATCTAGCCTTTCATTGTTTCATCTTTACTTTCATCTATCGCCTCAGTGGTGTAACGCAAAATGGTGTATCCCACCTACAGAATGTGATGAGTGCTCCTCCCGAACCTCTCGTATCTTGCTTTTGTGAAATTTTCGAAAAATTCTACAGGCACTTATCTGCACAGCGATTGCATCACCAGTTAAAAGTGCAGCAGGTGGAGAGGCACTGGATCCGACGGTTGTGAGGCGCCCACTTCACCCCAGTTAGTGGTTATGTTTTTTACTACAAAATGAGGTGATGGGAGGCGAGTTTCCTTGCTTCCATATGGGCCCATGCCATCCTTTCTATGCCCTCGTCACCAAGGGACTTGAAATCGTCTTTCATAGGTGTGTAGTTTAAGCATCCCGCCAAGGATCTGTTGCTGGGGGAAGTAGGGTGGTAGGGTTGTGTTAGTGCCTTTGGTTCACTCTGTTAATTCTTCAGAATGCAGCCTGTTCATGAATGGCGTCCCTTCCAACAATGAGGTGCGGGGATGAGGTACTATTTGCATTTGAATAAAGCGATGAGCTCTATGAAAGAAGAAAATAATGTTAATGCTGTGCTAACCATTCTAAATCCTTTTTGAAAAGTGCAGGAATGTTTTCACGAGATAAAGATATTCCTGTTCAATTCTTTTTCCTGTCGTTGCGTGTTTTACTTGGTGTGCACTGCTGTGGCACTCTGTGCACAGAAGTGCCCTTCTGGCGGAAGGCCGCATTGCATTGTGTGCACGCCCTGCGTACTTCAGCTTTTCAGGCTGCTGGGCTTTCAGTGGCCAAGACATTGGAAGATATCCTGAAGAGGGTTGCTGTTTGGGCACGCCTTGTGTGCACGTGTTCATCGAGATGGCAGCTTCCTGCCCTTAGGTCTCCTTTTGATTTCTTGTTTAATGCACGCCCGGCAGAAAAAGAATTGCCTTTTGCCACTTCAATACTGTATATCAATATGATCAAACACAAGGTAGGCATTTTATCAACCGAGAAAAGGATGAATGGGGTCCCCCTGCTCTGAATGTGCTTTAGTCCTGCATATTGTGCAGACATCTCTTCAGGAAGAGTTGAACCCACTGAGCTATCGTGCAGACAACTCTGAGGCCTTTCTGTGGAGTGGACACATGGACCCCAAGTGATGACGGGCACTCACTGTACCCTAGTGTCGGCTGTGGTGGAATCTGGCGGTTTTCCATAGACCACTGCGATTGGAATGTGGCATGTAGGAAGTGGCCTTGTGTGAAAACAAGAAAGGGCACAGAATGCATGTGGCTCCACCTGGATCTAAGTAGAGCACTGGCAGGGTGCCATGCATGCTTCTTCCTGGTTCTGCCCATGTGTTGATGTCCCCCTGTCATCAGTGGCCTTTGCACAACTATTGCTTACAGAGAAGCCTCCCTACTTCTGTGGCAGGAGCACTGATCAAAAGTTGTAGTTTCTTGGTGCCTTTATGAGTAACAGGTTATTTGTAATGCAAGAAACCCGTTTTCTGGCTTGTATCAAATGCTTCAAGTATTTTGTAACTTCTCTAAACGCTCTTGAAATAATAGCCATTTTGACCTGGATGATTCTCAGTGTAACATTATGCGAGACACTGTTTGGATGGCTATAAGACATACGATTCGTGTCTGTAACCTGTGGTTAAGTCTTTAGTTGATTTCATGGAAGGACAGTTTTATGCTGTGCAATAGTAACATGATGATTGTTGCAACCTTGCCACAAATTCTGCATCAGGCTTAGTAATCCGATAAGCTATCTCACTGATTATGCAAACAAACAATAAGTAAAAATAGAAGTTAAATGAAGACGTTAAAAATAGTTTTTCTTCGAGGCCAAACACATATACCAGAGATCTCTAATGTCCTTGATCCAGAGACCGTAAGCTGTCCCATGACCTTTGTGGGCAGTTTCTCTTGCCTCTATCTCTCCACATGCCCCTTGTCAGGCGTTAGCGGCTTACCAAGCTCAGAGATATCAAAGTGTTGCATGTCTGACATGAATAGCTAAACTTGTCTTGAGATCTCAGGTTGTCTGTGTGAGATGTCAGGAGTTAATTTTTATTTCAGAATAACATGAATGCACAGGAGCCCAACAGGTGTGAATGATATTATTAGCAAACGTCCATGCGACCAGTGCAACCATCCATTTGGAAAACCTTGAAAACTCACATCACTAGACATTCCTTATACACAAAGTCACAAAGGTAACTAACTTTCAGAATCTCCAGCCCTGCTCCTTTGCAGTATATTTGTAAAACTGCTGCTATGGCTCATTAAACCACCGAGCATGCTCTCCCACTTCCATGTAAACAACCAACACATTTATTCCAATATAAATTCTCCCAATTTGAATCCGTCTATCCTACCTGGCAAGCTTTCAAAAATCTTGCTTCTGATCTATACACTTGCAACCAAGCTCTGCCAACATAGCCCCAGACATTTACATTGTCAATTAGTCAATCATCTTCCATCCAAAGACCAATAACCGGAGCACTGTCATTGGTTCCAGCACGATATAGGATACCAAGGTTGGGGGTATTACTCTGCTACTGTGACTATGAACTGTGGCTCCGTGGCCTACTGTACCTGTCCCCGCCGCTGACCAATTGGTCATTGTTAATTCAGTCTTCCACTCAGGACTGGACTGGATACATACCATTTTGTTATCTGCTGTTTGTTAATGTAAACATCACTATATTATTATTTATTCATATAACATGTGCCTTTTTCTGCACCATTTTTAATAAGTTATTTTTAATCCCTTATTTCATTGTTTGATGTTCTTTACCAAAACTCCCTTCATCCTTAGACTCTCCACCACTAAATTCTTCACCCTGAAGGTCTTCTCCCAAAACGCATTGCCTTTCACCCTTCACCATTAATCCATAAAATGCTACCTCCTTTTGCCCTAAGCACTTCACCCTGAAACAATGCACAATTAAATTGTTCACTCCTGAAAACGTCACCATTCCCTCTATTGATTTCACCATTAAACCATTCAACTGTAAACCCATCACCATTAAACCCTTCACCCACCACCTCTAAAACATTCACTCTTCAACCCTTTATTCTTAAACCCCTGCCTATCACGCGTCGCTCCTAAACCCATCACTATTATATTATATTACACTATTCACCCCATCACTCTTGAACCCTTCAGTCTTCAACCTTAAACCTTCACTATTCCCCATAACTCTTCACCCCTAAACTCTTCACCCTAAAACCCTTCACCCTTAAATCCTGGATTCCTAAACCGTTTATCCTTCAGCCCTAAATCCTTCACCGTAAACCTTTTCCATAACCCCCATCGTAAAATTATTATGCATCTAATGTTTTTTTTACCTGTGACACTTAAAATCGACTAAATACAAATTAGATGGTCTAGAATTGAAAAGTAAATTCCAGATTGGACTCTGTCCACTCGCTTGGCTTTCTAAACACCCAGAGGTGGGCAGTGTACCGCAGGCTACCCTTAATGGATGCATCGTTCATAGACTCGAACATTACAGAAACAAGGGCTGTGTCCTCAGCTCCGGCTCAAACACAGACAGGTCAGTCCTGCATTGAGGAGAGCACACCAGTAAAAGACATTCACAGTTTGAAACCACAACTCCCTCTTTCATTGTAAACAGGCCCGGCTTCATTTTGTCTTGGCTATTAGCACGTCTAGATGCATTGTTAGCTTGCAGTGGGTTTAGAGCCCACCCATTGCTTACCATTGATTGGCTTCACTGTCATTCTCATTTGCTTGCTACGTTTACAGTAGCATGTGTGAACTTTCTTTCCTCTTTTTGTGCTTGACCCTCCCCTGGAATATGGATGCATTACTGTGTCCATATGCTGCTCGCTTTTTCTGGTGGCATTTTTTTCTTTTTGTTTAAACCCTCAGCAAGAGTGCATGTGATTTCGAGCTGTCTCCCTGGTGTGCTTCTCTTTTTCTATCTGTGTTGCACTGTGTCACCCGTGTAGTTCTCCCCTGCTCCACTTGTGATGTGCTTGCCCTCGTGTGCTCCCTTGCCCCCATTGCTTTTTCACCCATGTGCTTCTCCCTCCTCCCAGGTCCACATTGCTCTCTCACCTGTTTGCTTTTCTCCCCTGCTGTCCATGCCCTTCTTCTCTCCCTCTTGCCTGTTTGATCCCTCTTTCACCCTCTGTGTTGCATCCACTGTACAGTCTGTGTTGCTTTCCACTCTCCCGCACCCTCTATTTTAGCAAAGGCCACCACGGAAGGGGGCCTCGAGGGCCGGCGCCATAACGGCTGCCAGAGCCCTTAAGGAACGGATCCGGTTTGTGCTGGTTTGCACCACCTGGAAATGGCACGCCGCGAGAGGAAAGGGGGTAGGGGGGATATAAAGCGACGCTTCCCCTGGGCAGCTCACCTTTACACCAGGAGCTGGGGAGCGGCGCCAACGAAGGGGGGGAGCCACAGGAAGACGAAAGCCTCCCTGGCGGCGTGGCAGAAACAAAAGGTGTATTGGTTTGGTTATGGAAAGACACAGACGGGGCGGTGTGTAGAAGGAAGGCCACTCAGTCTGGGATGCCTCACGGCAGGGTGAGTATGCCAAAATCGGGGTATCAAACGAAGACGGCACTCGCAGCCCAGCCCCCGCCAGACGGTGGGGCACAAAAGAGACTAGCATGGTAGCGAGTTGGGGCCTAACTCTGAGGGAAAGGCTACCCCCACACGCAAGGGGAGTGAAAAACAACAAAGAACAATCTACGAGCTGTCAGGGTGATTTACAACCCTAGGAGATGCAAATGAGCAAAAGACAAACCAGCGATTTATGGCCAGTCGATGATTTATGGCTGAAGATTTATGATGCCCATGCAGAATGATTTATGACAACAAAATGGTGACAGATTTGTGACAGAATGATTTATGACATCCCGATGATTTATGGCTGATGATTTATGATGCCCATGCAGAATGATTTATGACAACAAAATGATTAAAGATTTGTGACAGAATGATTTATGACACCCTGATGATTTATGGCCCATGATTTATGATGTCCTAATGACATTGAGTTATACCCAATTCGTGATAATGTATGATATTGATTTATGACCCCGGCCCCAAGAAGGTGTCCAGGGGAGTTGTACAAATACGACGTATGTAAGGTGTAATAAAACTGTGGCCAACAACCACCACAAAAATACAATGACTGTTGGCCGTGTGTAGTAAGGCAGATACACAAGTATGGCACGGTTCCTGGAATGGGCACAGTGAGACTGTTATGATTTGGGCACCCTGTGTTGCTTCAGCCTCATTGGGCCCCCACAATTGTTCTACACTTACCTGTCTTGCTTCCCCCAGCCTGCTTTGATTGTTTGTTGCTTCCATGTCTGCTGGCTGTGTTGCTTCCCCATCTATTTAAAAAAACAAAAAAAACTTCTGCACATTTTTTTTCTTTTCATTTGCCAATCCGAGTTGAAAAGTAAAAAAGAAGGAAAAAAAAGCATTTGTGTCCTTTTGTAGGAGCCCACATGCAAGATGCGCTTACCGACAACATGGCCAAATATTGTTTTTCCCTTTTTAGCTATACTGCTCAACATGGCTAAAAGCTATAAGCAAAGTCAATAGTTTCCAAAGGTGAGACCTATTGGCTCTGCTAATGTTTTTTTTTTTTTTTTTTTAAAGAGGATGCGAGGATCTCCCTGCTGGCGGCTCCAGAGTGCGACTAAGGTCCCTCTCACTGATGTGCTCCCTTCCCAAAGGACACATTAGTAGGGCATCCTGACTGTGCCACCTCCTATGTGGCGTGCAAACCGTGCACTTCCAAATGTCTTGTTTGCACTTGTGTTCGCCACCGTGTTCCGGCGCAGACTCAAGGGCCGAGGCAAGGCCTTGTTTGTACGGGGCCATTCCTAATCCCTTGTGAGGATCACACCAGCACAGTCCATATTTGAGAAAGGGGCTTCACCAGTGTCTGCGGCTTCGTCTGTGATACCAAATTGCCCTCTGGTGCAAAAAAGCCGTGCAGAAATCCACTGCACTGCCTGGGCATGATATGCCATACAGCTAGCGAAGGATGCAGCCAGCATTTCAAGCCTGTAATGTCGACCTGCCAAGCTTTTGTGTCCTAAATATAGACTACCGCAATATTGAGAAGGTAATATATGTAGGTAAGTATAGATTTAATATCTTTAACTCCACACATATATACTTTGAAAATATACATATCTTCAAAACCCCTGTGCACGTCCCCCTATATATCAAAATATTAATTGAGTTAATATACAGGTGCCCAATCATGTTGAAAACACTGACTTTACATGCTAAATGTTGCAATTAACTAGACCTTGAAATATTTGACTGCTGAGAAAATACTCCGAAATTATACCAACAGCTTTTCAGAAAATGGCTGCCCGTGGTTTATCACAGTCAGCAAAAAAGCAAACGAAAAAAAACACAACTCGAATGAAAGCCAGAGCAATTTCACACACTTCATCAAGCAAAAACACTTCAGATCTGATGAATTCTATTAGGCTGAGGCACCACACGCTGTCACTTCTGCCTGTGTGTGGGGCTCATCAGTGGCCTTACTGACAGGCCGTGTCACAAATGTCCCTGTGAGTGATTACAAAAATGAGGCTTTGGAGTCAAGAAATTGCAGCTTACATGGAAGGCCGCAGAGAATTATGCAGCCTCCTTGGGAATCGACCGGATCCGTGATGTCGCCTCAGACCTGGCTGATGGGAGATGGCTCCATGACAGGTGGTGTTATCGCTCTACATGGATGGACTGCGTTAAACAATGTTTTTTGTTGGAGTGACGATTGAAAGTGGCTTTCTGCTGTAATTTTCACTCATCCTTCTTAAATAGTTGTTTAACTATTGTTCTTGGGCCGTGTTTTTGTAGTTTTAGGTCTACACAATTAAAATTATAAATCTTTTTGAAGATAGGGCCACACATTTAAACTTCCCAGACTGTAGGGCCTGATGTAGCAAGAGGCAAGTCGCCTGAAGTTGAAATTGCGAACTGACTTTTTGCATTTTGCATCCTGTCACCAATTTTGAGATTCGACCTGTGTACTAATAGGTTGCATTGCAAAATCTCCAGTGCATGAGGGTGTTACAAAATGGTCTGCCTCATACATTTTAATTTGGGTGGTTGCTATTTGTAACTCCCTGTGATTGGCTGCCAACAGAGGGATGGTGACCTCAAGGAACTGCAGACCCCTATACCTTTGTTTCCATTCCTGAAAGGAAAACTTTTATCTTTCCTTAAAGAATCGAGTGCTGCTTTCCAGAAAGAAAACCTGTTTCCTGTTTGGCACTACCTTGTGCGGAGCAGGCAGTGGTCCGAGCCTGTGCATTCCGATGTCACCTGACAGAATTCAGTCATTTTGTAAACAAGTTACAACCGCCTTTGAGGTGTCAGTAACTGACCGATGGTTTGTAAGTGCGTTCGCAGATCATTAATACATACCTTTGCAACTCACAATTAGGAGGGGACGCCTCTTTCACTCCCAACCTACAACCCTCTGCCCCCCATCTTGCGAAGAAGTGTGGGTTTCAAAAGTCATTTTGCGAGTTGGAAAAGATTCATTTTACTAGATAGGAAAAAAAAGCCATTTTGCAGTTGCAAGTCCTGTGATTTTGCAAACTACAGGAGTTGCGATTGCAAAATGACTTTGAACATCAAGCCCATATTTCAGACATGGCAGGTCTGGTGTTAACATTATTGGCATCCATTGCTCCAACAGGCTCTGTGGAATGTCTCACTTTTCAATTCTATTCCTGAAGCATCACGTGTGAGGAATGACGTTTATGTCTTTGGCGTTACAGATACTGCATTTGATGTATTTATAGGTGCAGTGATCGACACCACTCCAGTCTCAACCGAAATTATTGCCTTATGGTATCCAGGTTCAACAAAACTCTTATCTGTAAATAGTTGTATTGCATTCATTTATTGTGTTGGACCCCTGAAGCTTTTAACAACTATGAAAAGGTGTTAGAGAACCACAATAAATGAAAATAAGTGACATAATTACTCAGGACACCCTTTTTGTAAGATCATATGAGACTGCAAACAGCAGATAGCGTTTTAAACCAGCAAAGCCAGATACTTTGGCAGAATGTTTATTTATAAAGCGCACTGTTGTTTCCTTGGCACTGATTACAGGGGCGGCTCCTGCGTAATGGCGGAGGAGCGTTGCCCCACTGCTAGCAGATGATAATAAAGCATTGTTATTATCTTTTCATTTATTTGTCTGCGCTGATTAGGTAGGAGTGGGAGGGGTGGGACCGGGCCATGGCAGGGAGGAGTAGTATGCACTTATAAGTGCATGTCAGTTTGGCTGGCCATCTTAGGCTGGCCAAACTGACATGCGAACTCCTGTTTCTCCAACCCGGCTGTGTTTCACAGCCAGGTTGGAGGAACGCACAGGCTCTGAGGCCCTCCCTGAGCGTCAAACGAGGCAACTGAGACCAATCCTTGCGAGCAGTGACTGGATTGGGTGGGGAGCCTGTGCTTTCAGGCCCATCCACTTCCAGAGGAGGAGAGGAGCAGGAGCAACGCGGTTGGCCGGGAACGAAGCAGCATGTTTAACAAGGGTTTATTGATGCTCAAGTCAATTTTATGAAATTAAATTGTCATCCATATAAAGAGTAAATGTATATTTGTCTGTTTTCTTTTCATCCAACTTATGCTTTGCTGGCAAGTGATCCCTCTCATGTGAGGCACTAAACCGGCTCTCTCTTTTAGTCAACAGAACTATGCATTCTGGGTTGTGTAGTTTTGCTCTTACCATTTTAACTCTCTTTATAATTATCCCAGCATGCAAGTGCTGCTGACCAAAAGCCCAGGATTGACAGGCGGTGTCATGCTCTGGGACCACGTGCAGCTGTGTACATGTATTTACATTTGTACTAACTGTGTTTAACAAAGTAAACATTGGTAAAGTCAAAATGGTGGTTAATTAGCGCCTGACGTATTGTATTTGCTAATTTTGTATTTGAATTCTGGCACCTCTAGCCCTGCATTTATAATTGGAAAATGTTAAGTGGCAAAATGTAACACACAAGCATTGGCAAAGCCACTAGATCTCGCCGGTACGAGAGCTACTAGTTTGGTCAAAATATTTTAACAATGTTGTACTGTAGTGTAGTGGCTGTGCAGAATGGCTAAAAGTTAAGTGGGAAAAAAGCATTATGACGTGACCAGCGCTGGATGCATCATTATCACTTTTTTCTGGTGGGAGAGTGCAGGGGCTGCAAGGGACAGAAACAGGAGAAATGGGGCAAGCAACGGGAGGGAGATGTGGAATGGGGGAGCAATGATGGGGTAGATGGAGAATGGGGCACGCAACAATGGGGACAGGGGAAGCAATGATATGGGGAGAGGGACAGGGGGACCAGGGAAGCAACAACATGTGGAAGGGGGCAAGAGAATGGGTTAAGCAATGCTGGTGAGTGGCATGGGCCAAGCAACAACGATGGGGCAACAATAAGGGAGGGACGGATGGAACGTGAGGTTCAAAGTTAGGAAAAAGCTAAAATTTAGGGGAAAAGTGCTATGGAGGAGGGCCTTAGAGAATGTAGCAAGCAGTGACTGAGCGGAGAGGGGTAGGGGTACAGGGGAATCATCAAGAGGGTAGGATGGAGGAGGAAACAGGTAAAGCAGCAATGATGGGACAAAAACAAAGGTCACATGGTGGTGGGGAAGCGACAACAGGAAGGAGGAGAATGGGTCAAGTAACAACACTGAGTTGGGAGTAGGACAGGGTAAGCAACAAAAACAGGGCAACACCGCAGGTGTAAATGGGGGTACAGGGCAAGCAACAGCACAGTGTGGTATGAGGGGAGAGGAGACAGACTGCAAACACATGCATTCTTAGTGAGTTCTGAAAGTAGATGAAAAAAGTAGCCTGGCCCAGCAAGTGGGAGCAGTGGAAGGAAGAAAAGAAGCAGTACTTGGGCCATGCTTCAGGGTAAGGAGAAACACACAAACAGGAAGTGAAGCCGACATGGCAAATCTATTTTCCTTTTTCTTTTTTTTTAAGCCCCGTCCTGCGAAGATTAAGAAAATGTAAATTTGGACCATCTCTAAATATATACAACTCACTTTTTTGGTAATGAATTAATTTATAGGTGCAGAAAATATTTTAAAACTAGTTCTAGTCCATGTCCAATCCCTCCATAAATGAGTAATCTGATTTTGCCTAAATCACAGTTCCCACGTTTTCATTTGAAGCGTATTATGCAAGCAGCTTAAACAATTTGTGAAATAAAATAGTCACGTTTCTCCTGGTATAAATGTATGCTTTTTTCTCAAATTCACAAACAGCAAAATGGTGCATGAGTGCACACATCCTTTAAAAAGCCCCCCTAGCCTGAATGAGCTGCTCACACTTCAGATGGGACAACGTGAGACTTCTCTTGCAATGCAGTGTGCTCACCTTTTGCTCATTGGCGGTTGCCGCCATTGTGCATCGCCATGTGCTTCTTGCTTCATATCCACCCGAATCGACATCATGATGCCCATAATGCACACAGACCTGTGTCTCTGAACTGCGCATCATTCTGCCCTCCTCTGACGCCCATCACCCAGTACTCTCCTGAGGTTCATCACTAGTGCTCTCAGGGAGCGAATCACCATCTGCCCCTGCTGGGTTTTAGCTTTTGCTCCGCTGGTGCACACCACCATGTGTCCCCTCTAGTGTTGGGTTACGCATGACTGTTGACCTCTGTGCACAAATGCCTATATGTGTTTGTCTGTGTTTATTAGTGCATGCTGGAATTTGTGAACATGGGTGTTTTTTGCTGTGCGTTCTCATACGTCCATATATTATGCTTGGGCATGTGCAGTATACACAAGCCAATTCAATTGCCATTATCAAACTGCTTTCTTTTCTGTGCATCTTCTCCAAGGTGACCCATCCCCCCACTGCCTGTTCCCCTGGCTGAATGACGTCAGAGCTACAAACAGTATATATACTATTTTATTCCCCTATTCTGACAGATTCCTTGTCTCGTTAGCCACGTTTATGTCCTAGCCTGGTAATAGCACAGAATAACACCAGAGTGCATCCAGTCATTACCCCGTATCCTTAGCCAGGTGTGTAGCCTGTTTGCACTTTGCCTGCTCTGTTTAAGATCTAGTTAATATAAAGGGTTTACAGAAATGAGGCTCCAAGCCACAGAGGGCACTAGAGCGCCATACACAAAAATTAGAAATAGATCTCTACATCGTACATTCACTAACATCATAATTCCACGAACATCCAGTTGAATCAATTCATCAGAAATGGGAAATGTATTTAGAATATATATCATCTATATTTCTAAATAGTGAAAAGCAGAAATGTTTATTGACTAACAATAAACTGAAATAGCAGACACTGGAAGAGCCAGGTTGCCAGATTGCTCCATGCGGATGCAGCGTTGTTTCCATTTCTGGGCTTTCTTTTATTCAAATCTTTGTCATTCGGTAGGTTAGTCCAGCTGAAGTAAACGAAGACTCAGAATGCACTTATCTCTTGAATGAAGTCCCAGCTTTGGAAACATGGTGCCCTGCAGACATGCTGTGATGCTTAACACCGCATGTGGGACTGCACATTTCCTGTTATTTCACAGGGGCGACTCCTTACAGAAGACTGGGTGGTCAATGCCCACGTCTTCAAACTCGTTAAAAAACCTACTGTTTTAGAGAAGGCCACTCGATGACAGGGTGAGGTACAAGTTGTGCATCTGTATGAAAGATCGCATTACAAAAGTGTTGTTAGAGGTAAGTAACTTGTTTTTTTTTTATTACAGAAGAAGGTGTTCTTTAGTTTCGGAGGGGCATTTGAAAATTCGTACTACAGTGTCCGACATTTCCAAAGTTGAAATATCAAGGAGGATACATTATGCAGAGAGACCAAGGTTGCTTCATTAAAGGACATGTTTTTTCAGTGATAAGTTGTGTTTTTGTTTGAAGAAAACTGTTAACCTCGTGAGGCAAGCTGCCTTAAATAGGCCATGAAGTTGTCGCTCTTCTGGTGTTGGGAAATCTCATTGAATGATAATCATGGCATGTGCTGGTTGGCCATAATTCTACCATTGTGTGGGATTTGGAAACACTTTCACTGACATGCCTTCCGAGTTAGGGAAGTTAAGGAGATGGCGCAGTGAGCTCGACTGTATGTGCTCCCTTTTCATGTCTCTGGAAGAATAAGAGTTGGAGGATGAAGATGATTTAACCTATTCCATTCTCTTTCATTTCTATTGCCACTTGGAATCTGGATTCCGTCGATTTTCTGCATGTTTTACACTTGTTTGGGGACACTTTCTAAATAAATTGCATCTACCCTGCTGACTTGTATATAAAAATCTATATGTACAGTTCCTAGACTAGAACACCCTCCATAACGAGCCAAAATGTGTGTTTGGCCTTTCAACGCCCCAGAACCCCTCACAGACGTGTGACTTCCCCCCCCCTCCTCTTCTGCTGCACATTGCATCCTCCCCCTCCTCCAAATCACTGGGGGGCGGGCAACAGTTTATGGTGCATAAAGGCCTCCGTTTATTATACAAAACATGGATCATACATTTTGCAACTTACTGGCTGGAGTGGTCAGTCGAAAATCCATGTTTGCTTGCTACACATTACATTTGTCAATCAAAACATTGTCCCAGTTGTTGACCTTCATAACCAGCTGACAGCACTAACCCTGTGTGATGGCCTCTTTCGCAGGTGTCTCAGTGTTCTGCGGATTCTAGGCTTCCCTTGCTACCGATCTTGTGGGTGGCCGTCAGACCTAACCTGGGCTGCAAGTGCCATTCCGCTTGCCCTGCACTCTTGCTGACCACTCGCCTGCTCCCAGTGTCTGTGCCGTGTGGCATCTCAAGGACACTGTCTGAGCACTCTTCTATCCTGGCTGTCATTGTGTGCTGTCACCTGCTCTCAGTGACCCTGCCGTGTGGCATCCCAAGGATACTGTTTGAGCAGCTCTTCTACCTAGGTTACTCTTTTCTCTAGGTATCTTTCTGTGCTGCCTCCTCCTTACCCTCTTCCTCTGTCCTTAAGGCTGCGACAACTGCAATTTTTGGGTGTGGGTGGGCCCAGTGGCGATGGTCAGTCATGGTCCAACGGGGCCCATGTCCTACCGTTTGACCCCTTTTACTCGTCCCATCCCTCCTTCTACCATTGGGTGGTTTGAGCTTTTCAAAACCTGCGCCCCATTTGCTGCGCGTCTTTTTCGTGGTCCTTCTGCCTCATGCTTTGGGTGTGCCCAATGGCGATGGTCAGTCATGGTCCAACGGCCCATGCCCTACCTTTTGACCCCTTTTACTCGCCCCATCCCTCCTTCTACCATTGGGAGGTTTGAGGTTTTCAAAACCTGCGCCCCATTTGCTGCGCGTCTTTTTTGTGGTCATTCTGCCTCACGCTTCTGGTGTTCCCGCCGACGGTAGGGGCTCCCTGCAGGCCATTATCTAGTCTGGCTTTGCCTCCCCTTCCCGCGTCATGATGCTTTGGTTATAAAACAGTTACTAAAGACTAACACCAAGAGATATGTTGCCAGTGGACTTTTAGCTGTGGATCCTCAGTCTGCGACTAGAGTGATCTCAACTGCAAATAGTTACTCTGCTGTTCCACGTCCCTTGACGCTATGTTGTTGGAAGTTCTAATTGCCTCTGTAGGTTTATTTAGCGTATGGGCTTGAAGAAAATCTTATAAAATAATTTTTTTTTGCATATAAGGAGCAGACGATTGCACACTTTCCAGGCCCACTGAGCTTGCTGCCTTTCCAACGGTTCAGCAGAGAGTACTTGATGCATTCAGGATCCCCTTGACAAAGCACATTATTCCTACCGTTTCAGTTCTTAGCTTCATTCAATTTTCAGTTGCTTGAGCTGGATTATTTTTTGCAACCTTTAACGTCATTCTTTCTAAATGACCTAGCTACATTTTAAGCTAGCTCCCCTTACATGAGAAAATGCTCAGCTACCTGTATGCATGACATATGCTTTTCTGTCCCGGCCTATAGAGGTTTTATCCAGGCTTCTCCAGTAAGTGCTTCGAACAGGGCAAGTTTCATAGGATACTTCATCTACAGGAGCTCAGGCTTTGAGAATAGCCAACATTGCCACGATCCGATGATGTTATAACAAAAGTTGGAAGGAGGAAAATACATTACTCCCACAAGATAAACTAGACCAGAGTGGTTGAGATGAAGCATAACTATATAGGTGAATTCCAGATCTGGGGCCTCAGATGTCATCTTAACTAAGCTGACATCAATTATTTTCATTCAGAGACGCAGAGTCCATTTCTCCCACTTTATTAGCCCCTATTGCAATCCCTACAAATCCCGCTGACTGCTCTGCCCTATGTGTTCCTCTTTAAACTGACAACCGTGAGGCAGGGTTAATCACCCTGACACTTCCCTTCATTATTGACTTCCATTTTTTTCCCATTCATGTAATTGCTCCCATAATTTTGTGCATGGACATATTAAACTTCCAAATAGAGTTGATAGGCTTTTAAAATGTAAGGCAAGGAATTCTCTGGCTTGCTCTCAAAGTGAACTCAAGCCGCTTTCAACACAGTAGTGAGATTATGACCTCACAAGATGACCTTATTTCCTTCCTTGCTGTCAGCTGGCAGAGCTTGGGAACATTGCAGGGAGTAGCATTATAAAGCCAAGTTTGGGGTATCGGATTGCTGAAGTAGATTCAGGCCCAGAAGACCACAAATGCCTCCGGCACAGTCTGTTGCGCAGTGTCCACGAGGAAGAGACCCACATTCGGGAAGGAAGTCTGTCTTCTGAAGATGTTCCCTGATAATTACTTTAGGGCGTGTGGATTGTGAGATATTGTGTAGAGCTGGTGATATGTTTGGATACATCTGGGATTGTCACATAGCTCATTGTCACCAGAACTCCATGGTTCCAGCCCTTGGCCTGTCTGCTGTAGGTCATTGTTATCAAGTGTGGTAGCACATTGGAACTGCAACTCCCAGAGCTGCTACAGTTTTTCAGTGACACTTTTTTCATACTTCATGACTGAAATGATGGGACGTACGCGGTTTCAGGTAAATGATTTCTGAGTTTATTCTTCAACTCCACCCAACACACGGAGCGTCCTCCCAGGGCAGACAACGAACGGCAACTGAGTTACCGACATCGAATCCCCACCAGTGAACGCTCCATGTGCCAGACTACATTCAAATGAACACAGGCTACTATTACATTCGTGAGCATCGCGCGCTAACCACGCGATGCTCCACATGTCCACCACTACAATGACATTTTCACAAAGTTTTCTGGTATAAGTTTGCCTTTTCCTTGCTAAGTTATTTAGCATATTTTGAGAGCATTCTTTGTGTACTGTGAGTAGCTATTGTAATTCTAATCAAAACAAGGCAATATGGAAAAAATTTGCAGACTTTTTCACTGCAATGTTTTCAGTTCGTGGAGTTTTTCTTTAAATAATGGCTGTATATGTAGAGTTCTTTTTTGCGAGTTTCATTTTTGTGATGCCAGTTGTTACTAATATTATTTTCAAGAAATTGTTAGCAAGCATAAAACTATGTGCTGCTTTATAAGTTTTTTCATGAAAATTTCGGAAATACCTCCCCCAGCACCGTCGGATTTTCTTATTAAATCCCCAAACTAGAAACTTGGGGCCCCGTGTACAAAGGTGTTTTGTGGTTGCAGAGCCAGCAATTTCGCAGAAACAAAGGGCTTTGGGAATCATGTAGGTGCCTTGGAAGTAGAAGCCACATCTACCTGATGTGCTCCAAAATGAGAAGAGGTTTTTTTTTTTTTTTTTAAATCGGCAATCTTGTTTAATGGACAAGGGTTGTTAAAAAAAAAAAAATCTCAGTCTGGGAATTTAAGTATAGTGACAAGGTCTGCTGTCTGTTATACCTGCTGCTCAGCCAGTGTGACTGTGGTGACAGAAAGTTGATGAGTGGAATGTTGGTGAGTGGAATGTTGGTGAGTGGAATGTTGGTGAGTGTGTGAGTCATTTGGTGGATGGGCTGAGCAGCAGGAAGGCTGCTCCTGGTGGAGCTCTGCTTAACATCATATCCTGAATAAATATACTTGGAAGAAGCTACATAGATTTGACCATCTTTTATTCACTACATTTTGGTGACAATTTTGAAAGATCTACATGTGCAAGTGGACTGGAACAAGAAATTTAAATGAACTGAACCTACATGAAACAAAGCTGAGGAATCTACTGAGAGAAGAAAATAAATGTACGGATCCTTTGAACTTGAAGTCCTGAAAAGACAGTTTGCCCTCTAGCCCCACCAGTGTCATAACTCACCGGACAGCCTAACAACCAGGGCCTGCTGAAACTATTTACATCCTAACATGTGCTACAAGTGCTGATGCCGCGTGCTCTGATCTACTGAACAGTCTTCTACAAGTGGATGAAGCACACATGGCAGATTCTGCCATGTTTTCCTAAATTTTTCGAGTGAACCTGTGGTTTCCCCCTGTGACTTTTGGACCGGCCTGCCACAACTGCGGTGTGAGGACTTGCCGTGTGTGTGTGTCTCTTATTATTACCAGTGTCCTTTGCCAACTGTATGGGCATGCTGCAACTTAATACAAGGATAGCTGCAGTTATTATGCGTCCACATGCACCTCCTGGATAGCGGTATGTAAGGATTTATTCTGCTGATTCGTTACCTACGTACTGGCATTGTCAGTGGTTTGGGTGACATTGATCTTTGAAACCGAGGAATAGG
Source organism: Triturus cristatus (assembly GCF_964204655.1). Classification (NCBI taxonomy): domain Eukaryota; kingdom Metazoa; phylum Chordata; class Amphibia; order Caudata; family Salamandridae; genus Triturus; species Triturus cristatus. The sequence continues at coordinate 1,048,437,549 of NC_140590.1, forward strand.
ACGACCGACGCAATGGGGTCTGGGCTCCCATTGCTTCGTTTGTATTTTTTTGACTATGTGAGCAAGTTACCGGCGGCAGGAGCAGGACACTTGGTGGGATCATTATTATTTTTTTTCCTATTTGTTGCCCTCACAAGGTTTTTCTCAGTTAAACCGCGACGCTGCAGTTTGAAAATGTTTGGTATGAGCTGTCCCAAGCGCGCAGGCTTACCTGTTCCATGGGCTCGCGGGGTGTGCGGCAGGGACATTTGCGTCCCCATGGTTGCAAGGTGGCAAGTCTATTTGTTATGGGATGTCTTTGTTCACGTTTCCACCGTCAGCCACCCGGTGCTACTCATGTCAACGTGCCTCCATTTTGTTTTGCAGTGTACCAACTACAAGGAGCAATTTCAGTCTCCACTGCCTGAGAGATGTCCCCACAGCATGTCTGTGTGCATAGACTTGGGTACTCCTTGTTGCGGCGCTATGTGTAAGCTGAAAGCGTTATCAGCAGTCCTCATTACAGCTTGAGCCTGGATATGAGGTGGGATTTATTGTTTTTGTTTGCCTGGCGTTTCAATCCCATCAAACTGCAGCGTAAGGGATATTATTTTGAACAAGCTGTGGGACACGTTTCATTAAACGCCCGGTGCTGGATTTTCACTTTCTCTCACCTTTGCTTGGGAGTTTGATGCCGCAATCTAACTTGACTTGCTTGTTTTTGTTGTTGTTAAAGCGACTTTGCTGCCTGCTGTCAAATTCAAGACTGCACGTTTTATTTCTTGGGCATTGTTCCCTGTTCATTCTTTATTACTCTATCCGCGTCCTGCATTGCCTGTATGACCAGTATGAAGGTACAATGTCTGCTGTACATGGGATGCACATGTTGTGAGTGTCCAGACTAATACTTCGGATGAGAGGTCGCTCACCGGTGGTTTCCACGTGTCCTTACTCAGTGTTACATAATTCTTGTGTTCAAATGCCTTTATTTTCCCTCTAGTGCATATGTTCATCTTATTGTTGATGCATGATTCTCTAAGGTACAATGCTTTATTGTTGGTTTCTCTTATGTTTTGCAGAGGTTTTGAGTGTGCTTTGCCTGCGCAGATTCTGTTGTGTGCTCGCTTTATACTGTCATGGCTTTGAGATGTTTTCTTCATGACTACTTGTATCATCATTTCTTTTAACAGTGAGATGGTTGTTTGGATGGTGCAGTATTACCACACACTCTTTTGTTTGTGTTGGTGCCTCCCACTTTTACGTGGTTGTGTGTTGGTGCTGAGATACCACCCATCGTAGTGCAGATTTTGAAGACTGACTGTTTTCTTTCTGATTGCTGTTCTTACATTTTATTGTGTGTTGTGCATTTTCACATGTTCCGTGTGGAGCGCCTTTCCACACGTACCGCCCTTACTTCGGGTTTGGGTGAAGGGCTGAGTTGAAGCCAGATTGTTGAAGAGTGAGTATTGTTCCTAGTGAGTGCTGTTTTCCTTCATTACATGTTTGAGTGTAGTTGTGCACCCTTACGTGTTCTGTGTGGAGCGTCCTTCCACACGTACCACTGTAACTTTGGGTTAGGGTGAAGGGCTGATTTGAAGCCAGATTTTCATTAGTGTATGTTTTGTTTCCAGTTATTGCTGTTTCTCATCCCATTGGCTTGGTGTAGAGTGTACACTTTTGCAGGTTCCGTGTGGAGCGTCTTTCCACACTTTCCACCCATGCTTCGGCTTGGGTGAATTTTAGTTGTTGTTGGTTCGTTTTCTTCTACATCTTGTGGTTGGCACCCAATTTACTTTTCTTATGTTTGCCTGGCCAGCCAGCATGTTTTAGGTATCTGGGTTGGTTTGTATGTAGTTTGTGGTGTGGTAGTGCTTGTTTTTTTTCTGGTAGAAAGGGAGATGGTGCATGAGTGTATTCTTATTTTATTTCTAGTGTTCCTTTTCCTCTCTCTCTTTTTAATTTCTTGTGCATGATATTTTCCACCTATTATCTTCATGCTGAGGTTTCAGATCGTTGCTATGTTGCTTATGTGTGGCATTGGTTCTGATATCATTCTGTTGCATGCTATTGTTCCTATGTCATCCTTAACTTGCATCAGACTTCATTGTTATTTATTTCGGAGTTCTTCTGTATTAAATATAAAGAAAGGAGATGTGTTATACTTGCTGCTCAGCCAGTGTGACTGTTGTTGATGAGTGGAATGTTGGTGAGTTTGTGAGTCATTTGGTGGATGGGCTGAGCAGCAGGAAGGCTGCTCCTGGTGGAGCTCTGCTTAACATCATATCCTGAATAAATATTCTTGGAAGAAACTACATGGATTGGACCATCTTTTATTCACTACACTGTCCTTTGCAGTCCTCCATTCCGGCATTTGTAGCCAATCCCTGGGTGGTTTGGGGGATGCACATTTCCACCTGTATAGCGTATATGCTTTGGGGAGATCCTTTTGCGATACCTTCAGAAAGTATTGTTTGCTATTCGGCCTTTTAGTACAGCACCTCAAGCCTATGGCTGGAACAGGGTGGCAGCTAAGGGATTAGACTGGGAGGAAATTTCATACAAAGTTGCACTGCAATAATTCACCCAGAAGAGGAGAAAGGGTAATGAATAAAACTGCAGCGGTGTAAAATAACAGAATTCATCATATCGTTCCAAACATAAGGTCTACTGTCTGGAGGAGCTCGAGCTGCCTGGTGCGGAAAGGGCCCGTTAAAAGGCACTCAGGCAAAGGTTCCGACACACTCCCCGAGCTGACACAGTGCCGGTCTTTTATATCAAAGACACTTTAATTAAACTACCATCCGGAAAACAATTAGGCCAAATCTGCTCTACTTAACCAGTCAATAATTTAGTAGCCGAGACCCATTAATACACTTCTCCCCACAGCGGAGTCATCGGAACATGGCCGGCGCGCAACTTTATGCTGCAAAAAAATCGATCGCTGATCAATATTTTCCATGAGCTTTTCCTCTTTCACCTCTCCGAAAAATAACGAACCTAGACATTGCAGCGGCTGCAGTAGACTGCATTTGATGAAGTGTTATTACCACAAGTAATACTGTGTATTTTTTTCGCTTTCAGTGGTCCTTAAAACAGTTTGCTTGTATTTGTACATTTTGTGCTGCCGCAGTTGCAGGTATGGTATGCAGGAGGGCTGTGCTCATGGGGGACCAGGACTTGGGTTTGATCATCAAACTTTGACCCAAAGCAAGCAATAGAAAGGTAGGAAAGGGGGAAGAACAGTGACAAGGAAAGAAGCAGGGATGAAGAATAATCTGCTGGACTGAGAGTCACAGGAAATGTAGGGGGAAGTGGAATCAGAAAGAGGCATGGCATGAGATCAAAATGAGCAGCCTTTGTATTTGCCAACCCTGGCACTTCCTGCAGCGGAATAAGAAGTCGCTGGTTGTCGGTGTGTGTCTGTACCTTCGGTGGGTTGAGCCTGGATGCTGACATTGAAGACTGCTCCTTGGTGGGTGTCCAGAAAGTGTAAATTAGTGTACTTTCTGCATATTTGCTTGCGAACCTGGCTTTAAACCTTGCATATGCTACAACAGTTTGAGGTTTCTGCTGCTAAGCGACATCTTTACAGGGTAAAAATCATGTGAATTGACATGCATTTTAAAGGTGACATCCAGTGACTGTCACAATACATCTCAAAACCCAAGCTGACCTCATCAAACAGAGCAACATTCAACAGTGCTTGCTGTTGGTGATTGTTAGAGATGCATGCCGGACAAAGAGAGCTGTTTGTTCTCAGCACTTGTTGGCCCCTTTAAAGTGCTCATTCTTTTTTGCATTCTCTGTGCATATAAGTGTGAGCCTTTATATTTAGAGTCATATCCGAGTATAGTAGTGGATGGTGGCATAGTGGTGATTTGGAAAAGTTGGTGGCGAATTTGAGTTAGTCAGTGATTGAGCATGATTGACAGAAGGATGTTTCTGGGAGTTCTCGCCCAATAAATTTTGATAAAAATGCTGCCTACTTGTGTATTTTAAAACAAATTTTGTTTAATAATTTGGTTAAAAAAATAAGGATTGTAAGGCAGTTCTGAAGCTGTAGTCTGTTACTATTTTCCCCAGCGCATCGCTATATCCCTTTTCGCAGTCATTAGCGCTAGCAAGCATTATGTCAGTTTTCTTTCATAACTTTATTTCGCTTTGCACCAGAATGTTTGGACTGAGCTGCATCCCCATATTTTATGTATGAATGTCCCCTCTTTCATCTTTCGTCAGTCGTGTATCATGCACCACCAGCCCCATCTTGAATAGTTTAGTCCTATAGTCCCAGTATGCCCCGTGAAGTATTTTTAGCTGGATAAGGTGGAGCCTTGCTCGGATTGCTACCTCTCTGGGGTACGTTAATGCTGCTTCTTTTGTAATTTTCCTATTCATTCAGTGGAATCAATGGCCTCTTTCCCCGCCTCAGTCACTTCTCTTGTGGTCCCCAGGAGTGCAGATGCGCTCGACCCCTTGTAAAGGTAGTGAATGTATGTTTTGTCCCCATAGCTATTTTGTCCAAGCTAATGGATGGAATTCCCATCGATGTATGCATCTATTCATTCAGTATCAACAGTTCGGATGCCCAGGAATATGTGTGAATATTTGGCAGCCTGAAATAATGAAGGAAAGAAAAACAGACTGTAGGAAGCTGGAAAGGCAATGGCATAGATATTATTCAGATAAAGGTCACAACTGAAAATGGCATTAAACAACTATAAAAAGGAAATTAGGAAAGCTAAAGAAAGCTACTATACGAGAACCATCACTGAAGCTTTTAAGAGATCAAAAAAAGTATTTGATATAGTGAAAGAGGTTGCAAACCCAGAATGTTTGAAGCAAACAGTACAACCATCACAAGAATTGTGCGACAATCTATCAGATTATTTCCATAATAAAATTTACTTGATCCTAAGTAACATAAATAGGGACAGCAACCCTCATCAGGGAAAGGAACCTAAGAACGATGGTGCACCAATGAGCCTTACTGAAATGTAATGTACTGTACTGATGGCACGCAACAAGTGAAATTGCTGAAAGATGAAGAGTTTAGAACACTAGCTATGTCACTCTCATCCAGCTCCCTACTAGGTCAAATTCCCCCTAGGATCTGCAAAGATAGAGCAGCCAAACTCTACCCAGACCTATTAAACATTTGTAACCAATCCCTGGCCACAAGAAAGATGCGATCTGCTTGGATGAAAGCGCTATTCACAGCTTTATTGAAAAAACCTCTGACCGATGTTAGGTACCCTAATAACTCCTGCCCAATATCTAAGCTTTCGTACTCGGTCAAGGCTGTAGAAAAATATGCCAGTAAAATGTTAGCAGCCTTTTTAGAACACCATGAACTACTGAACTACTAAAACCAGAGCAAATGGGCTTTAGACCAGCCCATGGCATGTAAACAGTGTTAATCCTGGCAAAAGATAAACTGAGGATGAGGGATGAGAGTGGTCAGGTTGCAGTCCTGAACTTATTAGACCTATCGTCTGCTTTTGGCACTTTCAACCATCAGATCTTACTTAGTAGAGACTAAAGGAGATAGGGGTGGAAGGTTTTGAACTGGGTCAATTTCTACTTATCCGGGAGATGTCAAGCAATCTCTCTTCCTCCTATTTGGTTAGGTTGCAAAGAAATTTCACATGGGGTGCCACAGAGATCACCGGTAAGCCCTATTTTTTTAATGTTTACCTATGCCCATTGCTCACCTGGATTCAATAATTTGGGTTGTCATTTATAAACTATGCAGACACCCAATTAATAGTGTCCCTAAATAACAACTGCCCCACCCAGCTAGAAAAACAGCACTGTTGCCTAACTGAGATGGCAAACTGACTCAATAGGAGCACGCTTAAATTTAACGAAAGTAAGACAGAGTTTTTGTGCTGCTTCCCTGGCAAAGTACCGTACCAGCTTCAACGCAAATTCTGGCGCGAGCGCGGTGTGCCACAATGTATGGTGCAGAACTGTGGGGGCATTGCCCTAGCACTAGTCTGAACAAAGTGGAGAATAATTTCATGAGATAGCTACTAGGTCTTCCACCCATCACACCCCTCACTCCTTTGCGACTGGACCTGGGTATTAGGCCTATCAACGAAGAGCTGGCTCTCAGACCTCTGATGTTTTGGCGCCGTCTTTGGGTAACCCCAGAATTGACCACTTATCGTTCCGAGCTCTTGAGCATCCCTGGCTCTACCAAAATACCCTGGTTTAAGCACATTGGGGATCTCTGTACTCAGCTGGGGAAAGCGGACCTATGGAGATCACCTGAGGAGTCTTATCTCCTAGTCCCAAGGTTGGAATTGGTAAGAGCCTATAGATCTCATAGGCTCTCTGCCATCCATGAAAATCAATATTGTGGCCGACTAACAACAGTATTTTTACTGATAAAGGATGAATATAAACTGGAATCTTTTCTGTATGATATCCAACCAACCTTGGCTAGGAAATTGTACATGCAGCTCAGATTAGGGACCTTGCCTCACCATGCCAACACAACCAAATGGTCCAAGACTTATTCCAGTGAATGCCCCGCCTGCAACTCAAAGGAGGAAACTGAGCTACACGTTATTTTCTTTTGTCCTGCATATGCACTATCTCGCCGGCTTTGGCTCATTCAACTTTGCAAGAACCTGGGCTTTGTGCATTGTGCCGAAGCATATAGAGTACTAAAATACGAGTCCCACGCACCATTTGTTTTTGCCGTTTGCCGTTTTCTCAATTCTATGTGGCACGTGCAGAGGACTATTTTAACTTAGCGACGTTTTAACAAGGTAATAGTCTACCCCTTCCATTCTCATCTTCAGTCATTTTAGCGGTTTTAACTATTAATTACAAACATTTGCACTGTAAGGAAGTTTGAAGATTGATGCTTTTAGAGACTACTGTAAAGCATTGCAGATTTGCACTAGGATTTGGCCCCTTGATAATTCACTGTTTCCTTATACCATGGGTTGTGGGGTCCCCTGGAAGTGATTTGCCTACACTGCAATGCGGAATCATGTCCTCGGTTGTGCAATATATATGGAGAAATTGTATATATTTTATTGTGTGTTTTGATATGTGCTTTTATGGTCTTTGTGACTGAAATAAAGTAGATAGGAATGGAAAGGATTTGGTCTCATTTACACTGGATATAGATGGCTGTATTGAACCTTTATGTCGTAATGAGAATAACTAATTTAAACTAGCTTTTGAATCTATCCCTTTTAATCTTTTTTTTCTTCTATAAGCATTTCATCCTTCCTTCTCAATCTTCGTTTTTTCTATATCTTTGTTTTTTATTTTCTTCTTTAACTGTGTACATAAATGATGATGTTCATAATGAAGAATTCATGTATTGCTCACTCTGAATTTGGGGAAAATGTAATATATATATTTTTTTAATAAATACCGCAGAGGTCTATAAATGCTTTAGCCTAAATGTTATTGTGTGTCGCAAGTTGATGGCTCTTTGGGACCAAAGATTTCCTTGTGGGAATTTAAGTTTTCAAGTTCAAATGTAGTATAAATGTAAGTCCTGCCTTTTGGTGCATAACATATTCTGCTCGGTCCTAGTGTCCTCAACTTTTATTTGATAATAAGATGCCAATTTAGACTCCTAGTTATTCAAGTTTCTACGAAGGCAAATCCACAATTGCATGACAGTAATGATTATATTTCTTCTTGACAACATCTGTTTTAGCAAACCTATTGATCATTCTATGAGTAATTTTGTGCAATGCCCGGATGCCTGCTAGCAATAGGTTACACTCCCTATAAATGTAACACGAGGAAATAAAAATTCTCCCTCATTATGTTCTTTATTGCAGGACAGAATTTAAGCAGACGGGCACTGTAGCCGTGCACGGGGCGGGGATTCTTAACCGTGTTTTTGAAGCTTTTGCTCAAGCTTTTCTAAACCAAGGAGTCAAGAAGGTAGGTTGTGAACGCTTTCTGTCAATCGCTTGTACGTTTCCTAGCCTCAACGCACTTATCATTCTCAGCCTTCCAGGGCTGGGCATTAACACCATTATTTGCATTACCTTTGATGTACTCTACACTGTCATATAGGCCTGTACACAAATCTGCTTATCCCACTCATTTCCTGCATATTCCTTCCACTGCAAAGGCTTTCCCTGAAATTCTGTGGGCAGCTCACGCTGGCAGACTGTATTGGTTCCAACAACTGTGGAAGGGATCGTTTCCTTAGGTCTGACATTAGCTGAAACCTCTGGTTCCTTGAAAAAATACTAAAAAATACATATACTGAAGTACTCAGAGGAACTTTGTCAGCGCTCTTCATCCACCTGTGTGTTGTGATGTCATTCACATTTTGCTTCTGGCCACCACAGCATGCAGCTTAGGGCAGTAGATCATCCCACTTGTGCAATTATGATCCTTTTATTGTGATTGATTGCTTTTATCTTGTATACAATGTACATGCACACCATAAAAGTCTTCTCTTTCAGTGCAAGGAGCTCAAAGGCTAATGTGTATTTTTTCATTATTTTTTGGGGGTGATGTCCTAGTCGGGTCCGCAGACATTATTACTGGGGAGGCCCCACTTGCAATATGCTGCAGGTGGAGACAAGTTTTGAATGTCCTTACATTAATCAAAGATAGCTGCTGCCTGTGTGTATAATCTTGCGCACACATGGGTCTCCAACTTATTGATGGTTTCTAGCAAATTATAGCTTAAACCAATGCAAAGTGGTGAGTCGTGCGTTGGCACGCATGCGTGGTCATCGTTGAATAGTTTTTATTCTATTTTAACAAAAGTATTCAAAGAAAACCAGCATTGCCAAAGTCAATAGCACCACACCAAAGCCAGAACTATGGACTTTGCCACTGCTTGTTTTGTTTAAGTGAGCTCTCTGTATTATCTGATTATTTTTCTCCCTGCGTTATCACAGAATGTAGCGGTTGATAAGTGTTTGAAGGTAGAAAAATACAGAGGTAAACTCGAAAGATACTGAGCAACAAATAAAGGAGATGGCTTCACTCGGATCTGAAAACTGAAATCTTCAGGAGCTTCCTTTACTCCTGGCCCAAAACTTGATAATTGCACAATATTTAGATAAAGTGGCATGAAAATGTTCTAAACTTTCCTGAGCACATTAGAGCTTGGAGCACGAACGTTCAGTGCAGATGGACAGTGCAGTGAGCAGGGTTGAGGTTCTAAGCTATTTAAAAGGGAGATAAAGGGCATAGAATGAACCACGTTGAAGGGTTTCGTGAATGCTGCTGCCCTTGAACTACATGTTCATGCAAATCAAAGTGCAATATCTGCTGTGATGTGTCATTGTGTAAATAGAAAGGAAGAGGATACAATATTAGTAGGATGTGATTTTCTGAGGGTGCAGGGTCCTTGTTTTGGCTTAGAGATTTTGGTGAGTTGAGGCTACATATATTAATGCAAAATGTCAAAGAAATCTGCTGACAAGCCTGCATGAGTCTGAAAATATTTATTAGCAAAAATAAAAATAAATGTATGATTCACAGAAACGATAGACAAGAGGGTCCCCTAGCACCCATTGACCATAAAGTTAAATGATACCAGTGCACTAGATCAATTTATTGTTTTTCCTACAGAGAGACTATATAGCGTTCATATGGTTGAAACTGAATCAGAGATGGTGCTAGTGAGTGCCTAGACGGGACATGAGTAGGGGTGGACGGAATTTGCCTAGTCGCGTTACGCAAAGTTCCGCGAAACGGTAAAAAATCTCCGCAAGCTACGCAGAATTCGGTGAGGATGTAAAATTACTTGTTCTGCCCGTTTGCGATGCGTTTTTCCTGTTCGGGGATGCTGTTTGCGTGCTCGGGGGAAATATCTTGCGAACTCGCCCATGCTGTCGCCAATTGGCGCGGCCATCTTGCTTTACTTGTTCCGCCCGCGATGCGTGTTTCCTTTTCCCGACCGCGGATGTCCGATGGCGCGCCCGAATGACGTGTTCGCGTTCGCGCACACTCGCGGGATCGGGCGGACGGCTACCAAAATCTCGTGGCGCACGTGAACGGCTGGCAAAACTCGACGGCAAACGCAGGGATCCCGGTAAGTCGCTACCGCGCGCTCGGCATGCGACCACGCATTTTGAAAGCGCAAACAAGGAAAACATTTCGCTACGCTGCAGATAGTGGAATTTTCGGCAATTCCGCGTTCTCCGCTGAACGCAGAATTGCCAAAATTCCGTAAATTACGTGAGCGGAGCGGAATTTACCACCCAGGCCTAGACATGAGACTGTAGTCATTCGACCTTCCAAAATATACAAAAAATTTAACTTGCGAATTAAGCAAGTATTTCTCACTTACTATGCCAGACCTAAGAGTGAGTCAGTACAAGTCAAATGCTGAAGTGTTGTAACTTGGTTAACATTTGCAAGAAAATAGCAGCTACAATTTTGTTGAGGTAGATCGAAATCATTTCACACAATCTTGGGTCACAAGGTGAAGGATATGTTTGATTCTATTATGAGCACCAAGGTTATATGATTCAGACTTGCAAGAAGGGCAAAAGACAGAAGTGATTATGTTTGCAAGTGAACTCTAGTGCCTTGAAGTTCTGCTCTTGGTTTAGTGCTACCTCTGAGCTAGTGACGCAATATGATGGTTGTTCCTCTAAAAGTGTGCATCTAAGGGGGCTGTTTCCAGTGGTGAAAGTTCATTAAGAAGTTTTGGAACTGTGATCTCAGACTCCTAAGCCATGAAGTTTTTGTTGTCACTATGAAGCTTCAAATGACTCCCATCAATTAAAGCGCCATGCAGGCTTCCAGGAAACCCTTACATTTGGTGATTAACCTATTTGCACTTGTAGGAAGCACACACCCTTCAGAATAGGCTTTCTTTCTTTCTTCTTCTTTAGCTGTCTAATCATCCCCTCATGATGCTTTTTTTTTTTACTTTACAAAAAGTATGGGTACTGTTTCTGCAAAAATAGAAGCATTGGAACAGGGGGGCATGGCCTGGTTAGCCAAGATGGTGGGTGTCTCTTATTGAGTTCCCCGGATGAGACCCCGTCCCCATCCTGCAGCCGGCACCGACTCGCTGTATTCTCTGAGGGCTGGCTCTTCGTTACAATCACGCGAGAATCAGCGGATGCCATTCTTATCTCTTTCTGGCTGTGGCAGTGCAGCATTTGCCTCGTGTCCTGGGGTATGGCCTAGAGGGACTCTGGAGTTGCAGAGCGCAACCTCCACACCTGGTCCTTTGACCCTGGAGAGGCCCACCAGGGTGTAGTAGGGGGGTGCAGAGCCACAGGCCCTCGACAGTTGACTCCCTGTGCCCCAGGTTTCTTGACAGCTGGGTGGGTGTGGGCCGCAGGGATGAGCCTGCTACAGCCCTCGCTTACTTCAGCTGCGGGTTCCTGCGTAGTGGGGGGCCGCCCACTGTGGGGCTCTGTGCCCCCAGTTATGCTGCTGCTTTGACTGAGACACCCACAGACAGCAGGACCTCTGCAACACGGTCTGGGAGTGCCCCAACTGATGGCGCACAATGCTGGGCTGGACCTGGGGACACATTGGGCAGTGTCGGGCTTCTCCTCTGCCAGCAGCGACTGGACTGGCCTAGTGGGACTCGACTCTGCATTTTCTGCCTTCCACAGCTCTCATTCTGGACACCTCCTGTACTGACTGCTTTGAGCCGTGTTGCTCCTCTCTCCCTAGTGGACTGGGGCCCTCCGACTACCCCTGTGGAGCTTTACCCCACATGACACCACATGCTTTGGCTGGTTGGGGGGACCTGACAGCTCGTGCTGCCAGGGTGGAAACTTCCCCATGCGCAAGTGGGTCAGGGCTTTTCTCCCGCCCTTTTCCCTATCCTATGCCCCCACCACACATCAGAGGCCTACACCTTCACCCTGGCTGTTCCTCCCTGTGTCTCTTCCAAGAGGTGGCTCTGTGGATTGTAAGCCCGGCCCCTGTGACTATACTGTCTCATGGTTCCATTATGAGGGAAGGGGCCCTCACCCTGCACAGGCGCAATCAAAAATAGACACATTCATGGTTCGGTAGACCCCTGTCGCAAAACAAGACTCTGCTGAGGCACCTCTCTCTCTCTCCACAGGCAGGACAACCCAACACTACTGACATTCTTCTTGCCTCTCGTTCTGCTCTGGAGTCCAGGATTGGGGAGGTTTGTGTGGATGTCGCACTTCTATGTCAGGAGATCTGCAATATTTCTGAGTGCGTCGCTGGCACAGAGGGCCAGATACCAGACTTGGGAGAATGTGTCAACCTTGAGGCGAGGTAACTCGCCTGACCAAGAGGGCTTGGAGTCTGTAGATCCGTGCTGAAGATGTGGAGAACCAGGCCCGACGGAACAACCTCTGGTTCTTGAGCTTCCCTACAGGGGTAGAGGGAGCGGCGCCGGAGGACTTCCTTAAGAAATGGATCCTGTCATGGGTCCCCGAGGGGCACCTTTTGTTGTGTTTCATGGTAGAATGGGCCACACAGTCCTTGGCTCCTCCTCGGGGGTCCCCCCAATGTCCAATCATTGCGAAGATACTGAACATCAAAGATAGAGACACATTTCTTCGCTCGGCCCGTGACCTGGCCCACACACACACACACTTTCAGTCAACTCGGATTCTGGTATTTCCTGATTAGACACGCCTGGTGCAGTGCCAATGGAAGTCCTTCGAAGCTGTCAAGCAGAAGCTGTGAGCAATGAACTTGCGATACATGCTCTTCTTCCTGTCCCTCCTCCGGGTGATTGACGCCGCAAATCCTCTTCTTTGACAATCCCGAGGCATCCTAGGACCACTGTGCACAAACTCACCTCCTCCGTAGTGGGAGGGGGAAGTTTGGATCACAGGTAGTCCGCAGAGGGTGCTACCTGCTGCAGCAGTCGTGGTGTGCGAGACGGCTCCAGCTAGCGCAGCGCCCAGGCCGAGCGGTCCACTGCCTCTTCCACCACAGATGCACCTAGCCCCATGAGGAAGGCGCTGGGGAGGGGGCAACTGACATGAAGAGCCCACCCCACCCCCGCAGACTTGGTAGACTTCCCGTCTTCGTCGCCTGAGGAAGCAGATGGAGCCAGGACCTGAAAGAGTTTACTTGATGGCCCTTGGACTTTCCTATATTCCTGAGTCAGCAGCACTGTATCATTATCAATGAGTGATTCTGAGGGGGGAGGTGGGTTGTGTTGCTCCAACCGTTGGTTTTCTTTTGTGTGCGATCTTTGTATTTGGGGCGACAGATGCTTCTGGAGTGGAAGTGTGGAGTAGGGGGATGGCTGGGGGTGTGTGTGGGGTGGTTCAGCCTGTTAGGCCCTATGTTTGGTTTCACTTCAGGTAGGCTGTGACCCTTGTTCCCTTTTATTTACTGGAGGCTCTAAGGGTAATACTTGGACCCTAGAATGTTGTATGAAGTCTGATGGTATGTCGCTTTTGAGAGAGTGATCAATGGGCAGCCCCATATCTTTGAGTGTCTACAGTCCTCACAAACTGCCCAGCCCTATGTTGGCAGTGGTGCAACAGGTCATGGCAGGGTTTCCCCGGAGGGGTTACCATTGTGGGTGAGGACTTCTATATGATGTTGTCTTCCAGAGCTGTTAACTCTAGGATCCAGACCAGGCCCCATCCCTCGCGCTACTGCTTTGAGGACTGGACAGCCGGCCTCGGTCTTTGTGATGTATGGTGCACCTGGCACCCCCGTACTTGAGCCTTTACTCACACATTAATCAGAATACACTGTTAATGGTGTAGCGTTGTTGTGCCATAAACAACGTACCTGGTACATTCACATTGAGTAATATCGCCTATATGAAATAAATGCACCCACATCATTTTGATTAGAAGAAATAACTGTCACTAGTTTATGAAGCATAGGTTGGTTGACTACAAGATGTTCTGATTAAGTGGCGCTATCCACACTGATTGCCCACCTGAGTTATGATATGGCAGCAGTACCATATCGACCGTACACTTACTCTAAATTTCCTTCTGTCTTGAAGCAATATAGAGCCCTGTTGTGCTCATGTGTAACTTTGCAGTGTCTCAAAACCAATACTGGGTTTCTTGCTTCTCAGTGTTGCTTTGGGATCGCCCTGTTACCCCACCAAGCCTTGGTTGGCTCTTGCCTCCTGTGGGACATACCACCCTCTTTTTTTACTACACATTTTGCCATTTCAAGGGTATTCCGAATGACCAACATGAGCCCATGAATGTCCGTGTCGAAAAGGTGATGCCGTCTCTAGCAAAGAAGTCTCCTTTGACCTATGTGTTGCTCAGGTTGCTTATAATAAAGCTGAATCGAAGGTTTATTGTGTCCTTTACATGATCAAATAAACCTTTGTTGGGGAGATTTCACTAGCACTTGTATATCTTGCACTGTGCCTCTTTGTACATGGGATGGCCCCTCAACCCACAATCTCACATGTCTGCCTAATTCTGCTCAACGCAACCAATGAGTCCTTCATTGCGTGTTGGAGTGGGCATAATCAATGGTGGTAAAGACACGTTCCATCCCAAATGGCTTGCTGGAATATCTGGTGGATCTGTGACTAAACGCTGTTTGGCTCTAATGATCAGGATGGCTCAGCGCATGCCTGGAAAGCCCAGCCATGTGATTTTTCTGTTAATGAAACCATGTCTCGTTCTTCACTTAAACCTGTCTGACTGCACTTGCTATTAAGAAACGGGCAACCGTCTGAGCCCTCCTCCTTTCTAGTATAAAGCTGAAGGTGTTTTGTATACACTTTGAATGAAAGAGTTTGCTAAAAAAAAAGGCTGTTTTATGAAGCCCCTCTCCCTTTTTTAAACGCTTTAAATCTAAGCACTACATTCAAGCTTTCCTTTCACCTAAACATAAATGTATTTATTATTTTCTCTTACTTGAACATCCATTAACCTTGGCACATATGAACAGATATTGCAGTTCATTTGTTATCGCAAATTAAATATAAACCTGCCAGAGCATCGTCCCAATGCCCATTTGCCGGAGGACTTAGAACCTTCCTTGAAGTTTGTGGTCTGCAGCAAATTTCTTGTAGAACGCGCTGAAAACTATTGGCTATCACATTGGAATCTTGAATGCCAACTGCATAATCCTTTGAATATGAAGAAGGTTCAATATCCTTGTGGCATAGTAAAAGTTCAGCAGTTAGATGGCAGGCCGCTAATTCAACCTTTGGTAAGGCTAGGGGCCGTTGTCTAGCACTGATTGACTTAGTTACCTTTCCTACTTCTCTCCAGTACATCTTGTAGATGTGGTTGTTAGTACAGCCTTCTTGAAAGTGGAATGTTACACGCTTTGGACCTTCTAGTGTCTGGTTTAACTCTAGTCACCAACTTGCTAGACCTCCTAGCCACAAAAATATCAATGAAATGGCAGCTTAAACAATGCAGCCTCTGGTACAGAGCTGATAGCTTAGTAAGTATGGTCCCACATCCGTATTGTCCGAAATTCAAGAGGGGCTTTGCTGTCTGGCCCTATGTGGCCCGAGATTACCTTCCCTTTCAGCATAACCTCAAGTGGATTGAATTAGTATAATTATGGCTACCGTATAATTTTTAATAATAAACCATTGCTGCTTAATGTCTGCTAATCCATGCACAGCGTTTACATTATAGCAATGAATACACCCTCTGAGATTAGAATGTTCCATTAAACGGCAAGAAATAGAAAGGCAAACATTGGAATGCTGAAGTGTAAGGACTATACAACCTATTTTTAGGTCCTGCCTGTTATGACCTATTGTGGGGAATTAAAAAAAAATACACTGATCTGTGTGTCACCCAGTTGCTTAACAGTGGTTTGATTACTTGCTTCTTATTCAATGATTTTTCTTCCTCTTCTTGTGTTTGTCCCTGTCCTGGAACGGAGCCTAGCTTCTTTACCATCCTCTTGCAGGGATGATTTGTTCCTTCCACTCCTCAGTTTTCCTGCTACCTTCCACTGAAGTGCATGGGTTTTCTTGCTTGCTTCCTCGTGTGCTTCTTCTTCCCCCACCCCTCCCTGCCTGTCTTTTTGTATTTTTATTTCGTTTTATTTTTCCTCCTCTGCCCCCAAGGTCCTCCATTACTCCCTCTTTCTTCCTAATGCTCCCCGACACTTGTGCTACTTTGTTCCACTCCCAATCCTCCATTGCTCTGCCAGCTCTCTCGTCAGTCTTCGTGGTTTTATTTTTTTAAATATAGCAGCTATTTGCTAAAGCACAGGGCCACTGCTTTCACTTTGTTAAATAAGCATTTAGAAATCCATTAGGTTGCGCGATTATGCGGGCTATTCGCTTTGCCAATCTCTTTTAACCATGTTGTACAGCAGCGTGGCTGCTGTTTTCCATGGCTAAAGGTTGGTAGCTTGACACAGAGTAGAGTGATGTGGAGTGGCATAAGGTAAAGTAGCGTAGAGCACAGTGGCATGAAGTGGTGAATGGTTGGGTGGAGTGGCACAGAACAGAATGGAGTGGCGCAGAGTGGAGTGGCATTGTAAACCCATTGAATTATAAACAGTATGTCCTGCAGCACAGCACATTCGCTGTGTAGGCAAGACCTAAAATTAGCTTTTTAGGTTTCGCCTGCACAACGCTTACGCTTTGCTTGAGAAACCTATTGTTTTTAATACAAACAATAGTCCTAAAAGGGACTTGCATCCTGCCTCCTCACTTTCCTGGCTTCTCATTGGTTCCTGGGCGTGGCACTTACCTTTCCTCCATTTCTATTGGCTGTAGCATATTTCCTGCATTTACCAATGCTAGTTCCTCGTCTTCTTCTCTGATCAGTTTCCCGCAGCCGAAATACTGTTAACATCCGATTTGGTGGAACTATATTTTTATAAAGTTTTACCTTTTACTCTTGCAGTATATGTATATAACAGTTTATCACCCGGAGAGATTAAGTGATTTGCATAGAATATCAGGATGTTGGGCTGTGCTGCCAAGACTCGAACCGGTGATCCCCAGCTCTCGAGTCAGCAGCTCAGGCCGCCGTGCCACATGCTCTCTACTCTTGTGTTATCTGTCAGGCACCTCTTTCCTTCTGCCGGACGAAGATTGATGAAAACAGCACTTTATTTATTACACAGGCGAAACCGATGCATTACCAATGCTTGTTTTCTTTTTGCTGGTGGAACAGTATCGGCAAAAAGTACTGTCAAAGATTGCACCATTGAAAAGTGAGTCCTGTTGGCTATGCCAGTGTTTGTTATCCCTTGGCCACTTTAATGCCGACATAGGAACTCTCAAAATTCTGGTCTTCTAATGGTGTTACCCCACAGCATTACACCATGTACTCTCCCTGCTAAAGGTTGAGTTGGACTGTATTTTGTACATATCTTTCGGTTGAGATTTTAGTTTTGCTTTCACTTTCAAAATCCAACCACTTAAAACTTCAGATTGTAACACATCTCCCTCCATCTTTCCTGAAACCTTGCATGTTTTTGTGCCTGTGAAGATAACATCACAGATGAGTCGCACAAGTCTAAACTAAATGGAAAAGCACTTAAGAACTCATTTTTTTTTCTTAACATGTGCTTAAAATTCAGATTCCCTGAGGAGATGTTAAAATGTCCTACCCAAAGAACGTCTTCACTGACGTGTTCTTCCAGCAAGCCGATCTCGCTGGAGTCCCAGGTGCATTCATTCAGTATTTTATCAAGTTTTGAATTTAGTTTCAACACTAGTGCCTAAAAATATGATTGTGATGTAGTGTATATCACCCTGCACCTATGTGATGACTAAAAACGCGTTCATGTACCCTGACATGGCGACAGGTTATAAAGGTGACCTGAGCAAAAGGTTCAGCTGACACAAGAAGCAGAGCAGATGTCTTTAAATTCCTGTGCTATAGCTTACACCAGTCCATGTTGGCAACGTGCCAAAGATGTGGCCTAAGGGCTTGAGAGGTCGACCTCGAAGCTGGGGAATCGGGTTCCTCGAGTCTCGGCAGGGACCTTCAACTTCCTGTGATACGCAACTGGTGCTCATGTAAAGCGCTCTGATACCTTCAGATTGAGTTCGCGCTGTATAAAACTGCAAAAACAAAACAACGATGCAGGTGAGAGCTGTCCTACGTCTTGAGTTGTTGGTGCGCTGACGATGCCCAGAAGGTTTCTCCCCTGGCACGGCGGGCGCTGTAGTGTAGCCCTCAGTGCAGCTACAGTAGAGATCTAGGAGGCTGCAGTGGGTGAGATTTGAGTGCGCTCCCCGCCCTGCCATGACAGCTGCTACCTGCCCACCAACTCCTGTTTGTTTAGGGCATGCGAGGAGCGTTGCTATGCCCCTTCCCTAGGCAAACTCTGGCCTCGCCACATTCATGGACGAACAAACAAGTAGGAAGGAGTGCCTATCAACCCGCCACCATTCTTAAGCAATGTAAATGCTCCATAAGGCTTTGAACAGTGGCAGACTCCCCTGCCACACCCATACCAGCCATACACACCTGTAGTGCCTTGTAGGCAGCAAGGATCCCATGAGAGAATAGAGTGGACATTGCCTTAAATCCGGACACCGACAGTGCATCGAGGCAGACCCGTGCACCATCCCGGCTGCCTTTCAGCAGCTACATCGGTGGAGAGGTCTGCTGGGGTGGTTAAGAATCTGCAATAATAACCGCGCTGGATTGAACAATTCACTGGGAGATGCCCCAGCCCTCAGCTTGATGACCTGATTATCCTGAACCAGGGGCACAGTGCTGCCCAGTTCACCTGGATGGGGAAAAGCACATCGACTCCCACCTTTAAAATAACTGATATTGCTGGTAACAACTGCAGCCAGGTGGCATGTTTGTGTCCATAAAACTATTTAAAGCTACAAAGGAAACCAGTGGAGAAGACAAACTGTCCATACTACTTAATAGCGTACAAAAAGATATTTGCAAGTTGTTCCACGTCCTCTCAAACACAGGTGGTGAAGATCATTATGCAAAGGCAATAACAGCCCTGAGTATTGACTTTGAACGAATCCAGATGCGACAGGCCCAACAAAAAGAGGGTGAGTCTTGTAAGTGAAGCCAAGAGAGCTGGTGGCCACTTACCAATCCTAACAAGGAGGTGCAGGCTCAAATAAAGGCTGGTGTGCAGAAAAGGTGCCTCACCCCCACCACTGATGACCTAAACAGTGACCTAAACCTCCCTATTTTCTAAACTTGACTGCAACCACCACTGGTTATCACCAACAGATGCTGAATAACGTGTCCAGGTACATTACTTTCTTCTTGACCGCTGTAAGTCCAAGGCTGTGCAAAATGGTACCCCTGAGGCATTTGGTCAGTGGTGAACTTTTTTTTTTTTTAAGAGATACATAATCCAGGTTGTGGAAAGTCTTAAATGTCAATGATGATATTCCAGTTTACACACGCAGCATTACTGAAAAGCGTAAGTGCCTTAGAGCAACCCTGCATTTTAAGGAACAATGGTCCCATTCACAAAAAGTAGGTAAAGTATCACAATTAATACAATGGGAAATTGGAATTATTCAAGTGGTCAATGCAAAGAATAATAATAAATTCAATGTAATTGTGTTTCAGAAGCTAGTAATAAGCAAAACGGTGAGTGAGCTAACTGTGACGGGGTAAAAGGGAAATCAGCCGATTTCCTAAACCCAGGCAGGTGACTTAAATGGTGACTTTTTGGTGCGTGAAAATTAGCAATTACAGAAAAGTCAGATCAGCATCTCATACTCAAACATTCAGATAACAAATACAATATAGAGTTTAGAGACGGAAGTCGATGATGTTTCGATCCCCATGAGAATAGTGGGATTTCTTCAGGACAAAACGATAACAGGAATGCCTGGGAAGTTAGCCTGGGTAGGTGTAAGTAAAGAGGTAAGAGAGGGTAGGGGGAGAAAAGGGAGGGGGGAAAGGGGGGAGGAAGTGGGATAAAATTAGTTAAGGGTCACAACCCAGATGCCGAGAAAAAGGTACATATAAGGTGATGTACACGAAGGAAAATAGAAGTTAAGAGGCGTAGGGTTAGCGGAAGAGGTATACCCAAAATGGAAGAGAAGGAGATAAAAAGTGCTATGTGAAGGAGCACTGTGAGCGGAAATCAGTCAATAAGGGAGGGGGAGAGAGAGAAAAATGATACAATCAGGGATATTTCAAATGGAAGACAGAGTAAAGTTCAATAAGTGAGGGCAGTGTAGTCTGAGAGAAGAAATAGGAGTTTAGGAGGCAGTAGAGCAATGCCGAAAATGGAAGGAGGGGAAATAAAAAGTGCTGTTGGGAAAGCACTGTGATCGGAAGTAAGACAAGGGGAGGGGGAACTGTGAATGAGGGGGGAGAGGGAAAAATTACAGTGAGATGTGTACCAAGTGGGAGGCAATGTAAGGGTTCAAAAAAGCGAGAGCAGTAAAGTCAAAGACAGAGTGTGAGAGTAAGAAAGATGGTAGGAGGAATAAAAAGCCAAGGCGGTCGATGGCGGAGTAAGGGAAGCGACTTACGAGGTAGAGTAACAGGAGTGACCTATGGCCGTGAGCGACGAAATTTAATTTTCTAAAGACGAAAGTACAGAACACATCAATGTCTCCATCTTCTCGGAGGCTGGTGTCAAGGTCGACTAACAGAAATGATCAGACATCCCCCAATCAGCAGCTGAAGTGAGAAGTTTCCTAGTGATAACCTACTGTGGTAGGTCGATCCCCAATCTGGCCAAGCTGACTGAGGCCCTGAGCCTGCTGATAAAGGCCACATGATCTGGAGGTGGGGGATGCAAAACAACCAGCTTTTCAGTCCATCAAATATTCCATCCTGCATGACATGATTTTGGGCTACTTTCATCCGACCAAATACACTAAACTCATTATAAGTGTCAGCCCGGTAAGTCTATGAGCAGTTCTGATGCAGAACCAAGGAGGTGTCAGTGGAAACTCATTGCCTTTCTCAGCAGGACCCTCAAAAGAATGGAGACCGAGATATTCTCAAATTCAAAAAGAAACATTGGCCATCAAGTCGGGCGGCAGCCATTTACATTTCTATGTGTATTGACACCACTACATGGTGGTCACTGACCAAACACCCCTCCAACTTATTTTTCCTAACATGCCACCACATCTACCTCCCTGCATTGCAGAATGGATATTCAAGGTACAAAGGTAATCATTTTGGCTGTCACATGGCTGGGTGCAGAAACACAAATAACTATCTGTCACAACACACATGCCACAACGCACTACAAAGACCTGTACATGTCACAGATGAAGATATAATTCTGGTGGCTTAAATTACATGCTCAAAGTGCTTGCCGGCAGCCACAGTGGCGATAGTGTCAGATTCGGGTATGTCATTCCTTTTAGAAAACCATGATAAAGATGAACTGAGCCAGATGCACCTTTGGATACTGTCGCAGTGAACTCAGTGCCTCAGAAGATGCCATCTTTTTTTCTGAGGGGATTTATTTGCAGTCCCACAGTCCCTCCGACATAGTTTGATTCATCTGGTACTCCAAGGACTCAAAAGCGTAGCAAAGACTAAATCCAGGCTAAGGGAGGTCTGGTTCTCACAAATGAACTCCATTGTGGTACCAGGTAGTAAGTTAATGCAGATGCTGCCAAGCCATGGTGATCATGAATGTCTGACTCCCTTCCACCCATCATAATCACTAAGTGGGACCCATGGCAGGAAATTAGCTCTGATTTTGGGACTCTACCAAGTGGAAAATACCTATTGATTATAATAGATGCATACACAAACTTTTCAGCCGTGAAAGTACTGCCAACGACTGCATGTGGGCCAGTACAACGAAAACTAGAAAAAACCTAGTGACTTTTTGTTTACCCACAACTATCTAGACAGACAATTGCCTGCCCTTTTTTAAGACCCTAGTAATAGACTGATTACCCTACGGTGAATGGAGAAGTCAAACGAATGATGACTCAATAAGTCTATATCCTGATAAGCATGGAACAAAAATGTGAATTGGAACTAGCAATACATAACATTTTGTGAATATATTGTAACACCCCTTATTGCACGACTCACTGAGCTCCAGCAACAATGATTTCACCCATCTGCCCCCCCCCCCATCCCCAGCCCCACACCTCGCTCCTCTGTCAACAGAGGCAGGTAAAGGACTGTGAAGCAGCCGGCGGGGCACAAGGAGCCAACTCAGTGATACACATCGTGCTGACTTGATGCTGCAGTAATGCAGCCCATTCGGAAAGCACCATGAGAGCGAGGCGTGTGCTGTGACAGCCAAGATAAGCACCGTGGTGACTGACTGGAGGTGCAGGTTGTCAGTGAACCGCAACCAGGGCCAGACTGGGAACCAAAACCGGCCCTGGCAAAGTGCTTGGCCGGCCCCCCTGGGGGTTGGGGGTGCTGCCGAGCTGTTTGCCAGGGCCGGTTTCGGACGATTTTGTTACAGGGGCCGATATTGCAGCTAAGCTGCAAAAAAGGCACTGTAACAAAAACAGCTCCCCAGGGGCCCAAAACCCGCCCCAACCTGGCGGCCCACCGGGGAAATGCCCAGTGCCTGCTTTGGCCAGTCCGTCCCTGTCCGCAACATACCCTTCATCAAAGTGGCAAAGACTGACTTGAGAAAGGAATCCTGGATTTCAGGGTTTGATCTTGTCGTGGGCACCTGGCAAAAGGAGGCTGCCCCAACACTAGCGACCCACCGTTCAGAAACCATGCACATGCTCGAGGTCTGATCCAGATTCCTGCAGTCGGAATCTATTTGGACTCTGCTAAGCATACCTTCTCAGCAGAATGAGCTCTGCGGCCCTCCCAACAGCTGCGTCATTACGCAGGGTAACTTGAAAAGACATGAAGAACTTTGTGCTGTAATGTTTTCCAAGGCGATGTTGGGGAGCAATGTAGTCGGGGTGTAACACAGACCCCTGCATTGCATGGGTACCCCATGTCCTTCAGGAGCCCCCTATTCAGCCCAAGGCCAATGAATATCAGGGAGAAATGGAAATCTCAGGGCCACTCATCCCATTCTGCGGGGGGCATAATTTCCATTAGGCCACTGAATGTAGTGTGCCATCCGACACCTACATGACGAAGGAGCAGGGGAGTCAGAAAGCACGAGGACCGGAGCAAGCTGTCTACGTGGTTCCTGTGCTGCAGGCCTCGGGAGTCTACAGTCTGTGTTTTGTTCTGTTTGTTGAACGCAGCCTTTCAGTCGTGGAAGCAAAAGGGATTTGGTGTCGTTTGTGGCGACGATTGGACCGGACCCGATAGAGAATGTCTCATGAAGATGTGGAGGATCAGGAATGATCTGAGTGTAACCCAAGGAGGGATTTTGCTACGAGGGTCCCGAATCGTCATACCAACAGCCCTACAACATCAGGCAACCAGCTGTCTCACGGGGGCCACCAGGGCGTGGAGAAGATGAAAGCCCGGATGCGTGAAAAGGTGTGGTTTCCGGGTCTCGAGACTCAGGTAAAAGAAACCGTAGAAGATGCCCAGCTTGCCAGCTAACCAGTGCCTCAGAGAGACCAGCACCCGTCCAGACGGAAGAGCATGGGAAGGCCCTGTGGGAGAAAGTGAGCATCGACTTCGGGAGTTTCCCTGATGGACGGACGACTGTAGTCATCATTGACAGTTACTCCAAATACCCCCTGGTGGAGGTTGTTAGCTCCACGGCCTTCTCCCGAGTTGCCCCTGTGCTCGAGAAAACCTTTGCAATGTTCGGGTGCCTGGACGAGATTAAGAGCGACAACGGGCCTCCATTCCAAGGAAAAGAATTCCATGACTTCATGCAGCATCACGACATCGCAGCATCACCCCGCAGTGGCCACAAGCTAACGGAGAGGTTGGGAGGTTCATGAGGACCCTCAACAAAACCCTTCAGATCACTGTGGCAGAAAACACAGACCCCGATCAGCACCTACAACTATTCCTCTGAGAATATAGCAGCACCCCCTACAGGACCACCCGCTGTACGCCGTGGTCGCTGATGTTCAATGGGGCCAGCCGGGACACCCTCCCTCCCTGTCTGCCCAGGGTGGACCCCGCCTCCATACTGGGAGGAAGACGCCTTCGAGCAGAGGGAGAGGTAAAACCTGGCAGCCAGCCGGGCCAGGAGGGTGACGCTGAGTGAGGTGCAAAGAGGGGACACAGTTATAATGAAGGACAAGGGACTAGGAGGTAAATTCCGAACCAGGCATGAACCAGGCCACTGGACCGTGGTCGGTGTGAAGGGTACAATGATAACTGTACAGAAAGGAGGATAGATGGTAACGCGGAACATCTCCTGGTTTAAAAGGGTGCCCGAAACTTCCCCCAGTTTAGAAGCAGAGGGGAGTCAAGATGCAGGAGAGAATAGCGGAACACAACAGGAAGAAACCCCCGTGAACGCCTTGCCGCCAGTGAGCCCTGCGGCATATGACGGATTGGGCCAGGAAGCAGAACCACCAGCGCCAGGGGCCCGTGAGGCAACAAGTACAACAGATGGGCCTTCAGAACCCCGAGTCATTGCTAGGGGTGACCATCCCAGGTATAGACTGAGAGACAACCCGCGACCTAGTTCCCGCCTGAAAGACTGTCCATGCCACGTCGGGAGACGGCAGTAAAAGAAAAAGAGACTAAGTTGGGATGGGATGTAATGAGTGCGCGGTCTAGTGGACCACCCGGCAGAGGCCGGATATGGCGCACCCACACGCTCATGCCAGGAGGCGGAGTGCGCAATAATAAATGAGGGTGGGGGCGTGCTTGAGTGTGGACAGACCACGCCGAAACATATATCTGAGTGGTGCATTATCCTTTCATGAGCCTGCTGTTTTGCTTGCCCTGGGCCTCGCTCACAGCAGGCCTACAGGTTACAGCCTAGAAAGGCCGATGTGAAGGACTGTTTTATCTTTGCAGAGCACCCCAGACTTTATGGGCTTAAGGAGATGTAGCTGCCTTATTGGATCACTGACATGTACGCCTCTGTACTGCGGCCCTGTTTTACTTCTGGGAATTAACAGACCCATGTCACTTTTCAAACATGTAAAAAAACAGGTTTATCGTGCAATGTTTGGTGACATACTTGTGGACATTTAACTAAGTGGGCAGCCACAGTTTCAAAGGTAAAATAATTAGCTATTTCAGGGCCTGTTTTAGTTCGCCAAGGTGCTGTAATGTGGCTCACTGCACAGATTCGATCCATTTTACTCGAGTCTGTGGTTAATGACTGCTAAGCAGCACTGTATGTGGCATGGGTGTGCATACTTTAAAAGAAAATGTTATAGCTGAAGCCAATCACTTTTCTCACCTCTTTGCTGGTCAACTTTAGGTATCCAATCAGTTACCGCTGCGTGGATGATCTCCAGACTGACAAGGTGCTTCTAGGGTGTGCAAATCAACTCCTCTTGTTATCAGAACAGAAGCACCCCTAGCCAGCGGCAGGGAAACTCTCCCTCCTTAAATAACCTGCTCCGAAAAGCGTGATGCTTATTTTGTAAGCGACCTAAGTACTAATATATCTATTTGCAAAATAAGGAATCAGAGGGGGTGACAGAATGACATTCCTAATTAATATTCAGTAGGGAGATTGCACATTCCAATTCTCTTGGTTTGGCTACCTTCACAGGCAGTGCTTTAAATGTGAAAAAATAAGTGCAGGTGCTCATTAAAATGAGCTAAAGGTGTAGTGAGTGGGCGGGGCTAGGGGCGGGGCTAAGGACAAGACATAATGATACTTAACAACTTCCATTATAGTTGCAGCACACACCAAAACACATGATAAATGTGTTTATATAAACAAAGCAGGTTAACTCATTACACAAAATTAAAGAGAAATGCGATAATATGTTAACATTTCCTTTTTTTGCAATAGTTGCACCTTCTTAATGCCATACTGTTAATTGATGTTGTTTGGCACAATACTTTATATTTTTGAGCACGTGAGTAAGAAGAAACTGAAAATACCCGCACTTCAAACCAAAGCTCTTATGGCACCAAGCAAATGAAGCAAATCATCATGACCCTCCCCAGAAGATATCTCTTCCATCGATCTATCCATTCATCCTTTCATCCTACCATTTACCTGCTGATCTCCATCATTTACCCTTTACATTCTGTCGTCTATTCAGTTTTTCATCCATCATTCAGTTTTTCACCATTCTGTCTGTCCACTCTTCATATCCAAACCTATCCATCCATCTTTGAACCTATCCATTCATCCTTTCACTCATCCATCTCTTTATCCACCCTTTCACTCATTCATCAATCCTTTTGCTTATCTATCCATCAACCCTATCACTCCTTTATACCATCCACCCTTTCATTCCATCCACCCTTTCACTCAGTCCCTCCTTTCACTCATCCATCCTCCCTCCCTTTCATTCATCCATCCAATCTTTCACTTATCCACCCATCATCCGCCCTTTTATCCAATTGTCCACCCTCTTTCACCCATACATCCATTCACTCATCCATCCAGTCACTCATCCATCCATTCATCCATCTATACATCCACCCTTTCTCACTCCTCCATCCATTAACTCACCCACCAATCCTCCCTACTACGTTATTCATGAACCTTTGTCACCGCAGACATGTACACACAAAGTGCCACCCATTATCTTTAAAATACCTCCTGAGAGTGTCTTGATTCTCTCTCTTGCTTTTTTCTTACACAAAACAGGCATACAAATGCAGGCAAACACACAAACCTAAGCAGACGCACAAAAGACTCTGATATGTTAAAAGCCATGTTATACTCTTCACCATGGCTTTTTTAATTGCCACTGACAAGTGACTGCCATGATTCCTGTGTTTGCGCAAATGCAGAGGATATTGTGAATGTGGTTGACAGCAGAGGGCCTGAATGGACCCCAGAGCTGCCTAGGTTTCAGATTGCTATGTGTGACATTTTCATGTTTTCATTGTAATTATGAGTGACATTTCAACGACTATGAGTGACACTTTCCTACGAGCAAAATTAAGCAAAGAAGACGAGGGAATCATATACATATCAGAAATGGCACTCATTTGAGTTTAGCTGCTAATGTTTCAGATTGCTAATGTGTGACATTTTCATAGATTCAGTGGATTTACGAGAGTCGGGCAACAAGTAGATGTGTAACACTTAGAGTGGCACTTTCTTGCTACCAAAATCATCGAATGAAGTCAATGGAAATAGACAAATATCAGAAATCACACTAATTTGAGCAACAAGGATGTCAAACTCTGCAGCAGGTGCTTTTGAAGCTATTATTTAATTTTTTTTTTAAATCAGCACCCTCCACCCTAACCTCAGCTTCAGGTGCGGCCAAACCACACGTAACAAAGGGATCTCTGTGACAAAAACAGCCACTCACTGAGCTATCCACATACAATGCAGTACACTACAATATGCTTTTTTGAAGGAGGCATATTAACCCTCTACCCTACTTAATGATTAGTGAAAACTGCCAGTAGAGAAAATTCTGACCTCTCTACAGCGGGAACAATAATCACATGACTTATCTCTAACTTGGCAACTCTAAATGTGCTGAGAAATAAAGGGATGTTAAACACTTTGCGCTACTAATAAATCAGCAGAACTGCTAGTTTAGACAGAACATAGCGCATTTTCAGCACAGACAGACAACTCTAGTGTGCCCATTTGCAAGGCTCTCTGCCGTGCTGGAGCCCCCTAATCAGTTCCGTAACAAACATTTTAAATGTCAGCAGCAGGAAAATATTAAATTAATATCTGACCTAGCTGAATATCTTTACAGCTGTCAGAACGATCCACCGAGGAGCTGCTGGCCGGCACCGCGGGGCTCTCTAGCCTGTCTCTTCTTCAGAGTCAGACAGCGAGCCCTGCTGCAGTGTCTCATCAAAAAAGCCTATGTACAGACAGGGTCATTGAGGCTTTTGGCGTTAGGAAGGTAGGTGCCAGTGCAGAAAGCAGTTGGATTAGCGCTCCAGGGGCCTCTTCGATCGCATTGTCTGGGCATTAACCCTCTGATCGAGAGAAAGTACGGGAAGTGTGAGAATCCGCCGCCCTTGCCCCTGATAACATTTCTATGATTAAAGTATTACCCTGCACAGACTTTTCACTACCTGAAGTGCTGCGCTTTGAAAATCACACGCGCACACTAGCAGGTAAAATGAATTTCGACCCTGCTCTGTCAAGCACAGGGTGACGGTGAGCACCGGACATTATTCAGATGAGCCCTGCTGAATAGTACAGCTGGGGCTACAGAATCGGCCCCTTGGCTGCCAGACAGTTCCACTCCTGCTCATTAGCACTCTCAGCCAGTGAGCCTACCTCCAGTGGCGGCTGGTGGCATTTGAAAGTGGTGCGGCGTAAACGTTTGCGACGAGTGCCTTGTGGTTAGCGAGGGGGGGGGGGGGGGGGAGGGTTCTCCTCTCCCTAGAGAAAATTTGGAAAAAGAATGGACAAAGGGTGCATTTTCTAACAAATTTGAGAAAGCACGATTCTACCATCTCCCGCCCTCCTGGCCAGTTTAAACCCCTTCTATCTTCCTTTTCTGCTGAGAAAGAGATCTCCGGGGCTCTGTCTTCGTTGAATAAACTCACCAATGAGAAGCTGCGAGTTTGAGGCAAAGAGGTTAAAGAATGTCGCTATAAGTCACTATTAACGACGGGTTTGTGGTTTAGTATGAACGGCTCAGTGGGCTCAAGCACGCGTTGCAGGGGTCTGTGTGAGCCCACAAGATCACAATTTGGAATCCTGGGGTCCACTCAGCCTTTCATCTTCCTGTGTGCACTCCAATGAAACGTTAACCAACCAATCAGTCATATAGCGCCCAGAGCCCCATGGAGATGAATGCGCGCTTTACGGCGCAGGTTATGTTTTATGCAGCGCCCCTGTAACGAACTCTAGCCATGTGATTAATAAGCATATATGAACCATACATTTTATATCACCATTATCAGAGCACGACTGACGTCCCAGAGGAAGAAACTTCATAGGAACAAAAGTGTTAAAGAGACATTGTGCAAAGGAGCAACATTTCACCAGGCGTGCAAGAAGCAAAGTGACATATTTGCCGATGTATACCGATGTGTTTCATGGCGGTATTTATTGTTAATAATTGCAAAAGGCGGGAGCCGCCTCCGGCCCTCCTTTTCAGCCTCTCCCCTGCTGCCAGGCGTGTCCACAACGCCCATACGGATGGCATGGGATGTGGTGAACAGTGACAGGGTAACTAACTGCAGAGGGCACCAGGGTTGGTGATGACGTGCTCAAGTTTTCAACTTAGTTTAATCATTTGCACAATAAAACTCTACAAAAAATAGAAGTGCGCATCCACATTTATGAATTAAATACATATGGTAATAAAACAGTTGCACCTTCGTTTTTTCGTCTACCAAACAGTACAAATAAGAACAGACAAATAAATATGGATTAACACAGATGGGAAAAATAAAACATGCATTCTATAATTGTGAAGACATAAAAAAAGAGCATAACGAGGAACACGGAAAGTAATCCCGAGAGGCAGGCAGGGCTGGAGAAAGTCAATCACATGTCAGCCTAGATCTTCTGAGAGACTTGCAAGGCTAGGTAAGGCACATGTCAGCCCAGTGCATTTGAAAGGCTGGCAGAGCTGGGGCCGAGTCAGTTAGATGTCAGGCCCATGTTTTGAAGCCTTCGTAGGACCTGGTGAATGACATGTCGGGCTGGACCGTGATGGAGACAGTCATATGTCAAGATGGCGCCTGGGAAAGGGTGATGTGGCTCGAAGCGAATCAATACAATGTCAGTGCTGACTTACAGAGCTGGGGCTGGGTCAGTCACATATCGACAAGTACCACCCCGTTGAACTGGAGGTCCAGCCTCGACCCTCCCCTTCCCCGTCCCTAGTTGTAGTGAGTAAGGTGGTAGGAGAGTGCACTCACGCCCTGTGCTCAGGCACTCCCAGTGACAGCAGAGACTCCAAAGGCAGGCGGGGGCTCCGGCTCCTCAGTTTACCGCAGACCTTGGTAGAGGGGCAGCTCGGAATACGCCATCTCTTCCTCCCCTCACTGCAGTAGTGGTGTCTACAGGCTGTGCCTAATTTTTAGAAGAATATTCTGTGTCTGGCCCACATTCTCACAGAAGCCTACTGGTGCGATGCCTAATGTCGGGCGCTGCCAAACATTATTAAGGTCATATTTCACCTCTGCCTCTTTCTTCCACCGACATACTCTCCCTGCCCCTTTATGTCATTGACTTGTTTTCATCCCTGTTTTTTGTCAGTTTTATATTGCCTGATCTGGACCCAACGTTATCGGAGCGCTTCACTCAAGCACCCTGTACATTACACAAGCCAGGAGGAATGGGGGGGAGGCGGGAGAGGTTTAATTAAAAAAAAATATATATTATAACTTACCGTCCGACTCCCGCGCCACCGCTTCTTCTGGATGCTTCGACTCCCGCCGTCCTGCGTTTTCGAATTCCAGAAGCTCTCGTCATCAGGAAAGGCAGCCTCCCTTCCTCTCCTCCGCCAATCACAATAGGTGAGGCGCAGCGGAGAGCGCCCCACCGGCGGGCCATTTTCTCCACATAGCTCAAAACAGAGAGTGGGCGGTCCTGCTCGACGGCAGGGGGGGGAGTGGCTTGCTCACTGTTGTGGGTATTGACTGTTTGTTCGGCCCTGGGTCCGAACAAACAGTCAATACCCACAACAGTGAGCAAGCCACTCCCCCCCCCCTGCCGTCGAGCAGGACCGCCCACCCTCCCGACCCCAGCCAGGCTCTTCTGCTCTCTCGCAGTGCGAGAAGCAGAAACATAAAATGGTAGTTTTTACCATTTATGTTTCTGCATTCTCGCACCGCGAGAAAGCAGTGGGGCGACGCCCCCACGCCCCAATGGGGGAGCCGCCACTGCCTACCTCTCATGAGTACCGGTACTCTCCTGGGCAGTAGAGAAGTGCCGGTACTCAAAGTGACAAATCTAAGAAGTGCCGGTACTCAGTACCGGTGAGTACCAGCCCATTTAAAGCACTGTTCACAGGGATGGTGGCCTGCGAGGGAGAAAAGACCATTAGGGTGTGCGAATTTTGCTTCATTTGCTTATGTGTAATTACAAGAAATTTAGGAAAGATTACTCGAAATGCAAAACTGGCATTTAGAGCTATATTTTAGTATGAAATGTATCTTCATTTCCATTTTGGGCAAAAGGACATTTTGCTGTTAAAAATACTGCAAAAAACTACAAGTGCTGCAAACAGCAGTCGTCACTCACATTCTTGTTACTCTTGTTGTTCCCATGCGCCAGCACTAAATGTTTCTCGCAAACTGCATAGAATTACGTACTGTGAAGTAATAGCATAATTTCTGGTATTTTGAGTAGCAAGCATAACATAAAATTACAGAAATTATGTTATACTGCACCTGCATAGCAAATTTTAACCACCACCCCTGTGAAAGCAGTTCAAAATTGATTTCTTTTTTCAAAGCAGCCCGAGTTTTCAATTTTGAAATGCTTCTGTGAGAGTGTGCCTAGACCCATGCCTACAGCTCCTGAAATAGCCACCTGATTCACAAAGGGGAGAGGGAGCTCAAAGGGATCCAACGGGGGTGACCCTTTGCTTTACAAATCAGTTACCTTGATTTGGGAGTCAGTAACTTGTCATAAGTTTGTGACCAGAATTAGTGTTGCAAAGTATTGATACCTAGGTTACTGATTCGCAGTTTGGAATGGATGCTTCAAAACCCACACCTTTAAAATCTCAAATCTCTAATCATTCCTAAAAAAAATTCTAAACCGCTAAATAGGTTTAGCACATTAGAAAAATATTTTTACCAGATACAATGCCTCTAATTTAGTGAAATGGGGGTGCTCTCAACCGTAAAAACCTTTATATATCTGGCCCATAATGCCTTTAAAAATATGGATACCAAATATGTGATTTTAAAAGCATATGAGCAGCTTCTAGTCCCCATATCAGACATTGATTCTACCCACCCTTTTCCATTTGACATGTATGGTTTTATTGATGTCTGTAAAATGTGATTTACTTCAGCATTAAGATTGTGGAAGAAGTGCTATGTAACAGTGTAATTTCAGTGTGAATAACAAAATCCAGAATTCCCCTGATATCACAGGTCCAGGAGTACAGTATAACTGGCATACCAGTAAATAGGTAAATATTTATACCCTTTAAATTAAACTTTCCTCTTCCTAATCTGTTTAGGTGTTCTTCAACCCACTCGTGAGTCAAAATTAGTAATTTAAAATAGGCCTGTGGATATTTTTGGTCTCTTATTACAGTTGATGTCGAGGAGTCCAGTGCAGGTAGATATTTTAAATAAAACTATGTCTAATCTTAGTCGCACTTGTGCTACGCTAGGCTTTTCCAATCAGTGTAGACATTCCGGGCATGAACTTTCCCTGCCATGAGTCGTAGAACCTAAATCATGGCCAGAAACTGGAAAACTAGCAACCGGACTCAATACGGATATTTCCCCAATGAAAGAAGGACCCAACTGTATGTAGGGAAAAAGCATTCTAGTACATTACACTGCCATCAAGATGATGGTAACTTGTGGGTGAACAAAAAGGGAAAGGGCGACTAGCTGTTCAGTAAGTGGCATAAACACTCCTTTCTGAACTTGTCAGACACTCTCCCATCCCCACTTCACCTGTCCAGGGTGAATCCCCTGTAACGACTCCTGTTAGGCACTGCCAATTTCTGTTCTTTCACCGGGTTCGGTGTGTAACCTTAAAGGGTGCTACTTTTGTAAAGCAGTCTTACCCCTCTTTAAAAAACTAAAAACTTGAAGTGCGCCCTCAAAAATGTTAACCCATGGTCTTTCCAGAAGCCTGCTTTGTCTCTGATTGGCATTACTGAACATGAGCTCCAAACCCCATCCATGTGGCTGCAGGACTTTCAGGTCTCTTTTCAAAGCCATGCTCTTAACACCATCAGATTGGGAAAAGAAAATGCGAAATACTTTTTTTCATCATAACCAGAGTAGGATGATGCTACAAAACCCAACACACCCTTCCCCCTCCACAGACGTATTGTCTGTTGCTGTTCAGAGGGATCATTGTGCTATGTAGAAGGATGATTTTAGAATAGTGCTGCATTATCGGGGCAGTGGCACAATTGATGATGATAAATAAATAAGTGGTGGTATGATACCGGAGAACCCAGCTTATGCATCGAATAATGAACCAGGCAGTGGACACCGCTTCTCCTTCTCCTATATGGAGGGATTTCTTCTCCTTCTCTTCCACCTGCTACTAGAGTGGCCCTCGGACATGGTACGATACAACCAAAGACCTGGGGTGGAAACATAAACTTACCAAAGAAGCATCTTTATGGGCCGGAGATTGGCTCCGACAACTGGTGGAACTTTGGGGGTTCTGACAATGGGACACCATAGGGATCTCCAAACTGGCAATGTCATGGCCAGGACATTTATGAAATCCTTTGCGACACTACAGGAAGAATTTGAACAACATTGCTCCCAATTTTTCAAATTCTTACTTTTGTGACATGCCCTGTGGCTCTGCATTAGAAGCATGGACGTCATTTATAGGGCGGCAGGTATTGCTGCTGTGACCACTAGCTTGCCCCTTGCGACCCCTGCCACTGCCTTTGTGCACCCCAGGGGTGGTAAAATCAGTGCCAGGAACGCAGGGGCAGCTTGTCTTTATGGGCGTCGGTTGGGGCTCCACTCTCCTTGAGTTCGAATAGCTGTTATATGACAGCTGAGGTAATTAAAACAACATTCTTTTTAAATGTATGTTGTGTACTTGCTTGCGGGCAAGTGTGTTTATGTGAGAGTGAGAGTGTGTGTATTGTTGAATGTGTTTGTATGTGTAAGAAGAGTGTGTTTATAAATGGTGTTTATAAATGTGTGTGAGTGAAAGTGGTGGTCAAAGGGAATGTGATGTCACATCCGCTACCCCTGGCATGTTGGTAAATTGGCATCCATGGTTAGGGGCGAAATGATGACCTCCATTACTTTGGCCCTTTCGAAGCTGAACACCTGACTGAAGAGTTCTAGACGCATACAGTCTTAAAAATCTATAGAACATTAGTGAATACCTTTCTTGACACTTCCCCACCTCCATGAGGGGAGGGAGAGAGATCTATGTTCGCTCTTGGAAGGTGATTGGAGGGAGGCATGTGCTTCCCTGGGAATCTGTCTTCACATCACATTTTAGGATCATCCAACTAAATTACTTTCATTGTACATACCTTACCCAAAAGAAATTGTGGGAAATGGGTCTGATGAGTTCCCCTCATAGGCACACATGGGGATTTTATACATAGGGTCTGGGGTTGTGGGGTGGTTGCTGCTGTCGACGCTTGAATAGGTTTTGGGCTGGTTGCATCCCAGGTACCCTAATTTCGATTGATCTAGATAGAAACTGTTACAAACTCGGACTGTTACTGATTGGTCTCTTGGTTGCGAAGATGGACTTTTCTCAAGACTGAACATATGTTGGCCCTCCTTCATTGGATCATTATTCCATGAATCTGGAAAGGCAAGTCTATAGGGCCAGGGGGTGTCCCCAAAAACACCCCAAAGTCTGTAATGAATGGGCTTCTTATAAAGGAAGTGGACTGGGATCCCTGCCCACAACACGGCAGACACCTGTATGTTGAAATTCATACGTTTGGGAAGATCAGTGATCTCCTAGTAAAGTTCGAGAGGGAAGATTCAGAGTGAGAGGATGGGGTGTGGAATGTTATTGCACTTTTTTTTCCGAATGCAACATTTATGAATTCAGATATGTTATACTTGTTACGCTTTTGTTACTACCAAAAATCAATCAAATGTGTTAAAAACATTTAAAAGAATAGTGCTGCCCCTGCATCCAAATTATGTTTTGCCGAGAGCAGCAGCTTTCCATTGTTTTGCTGTGCCCATGCACGATGCCAAAGTCTTTCTGCTTTGTCACTTGTGACGGTTTTCCTTGTCCTCCCATAATAAGTCTGCTAGCATAAAGTCGCAATGAATGTATTTTCTCAGTGCGTTTGGTGTTAGCTAACAACCATGTAAACAAGTGCCCTGAACAGACGGCATCAAAACAAACTTTGGTATTTAAAGCTTGAATTACGTTGCATTTTGCTAATTGTAGTCCTGGCTTTCTTTAGGTAATTAGCCGTCTAGCAAATCCCTTGCTATTGTAATGGGAACTTAAAACCAGTCAGCGTGCAAGTATGAAGCCTGTGGGCTGTGCAGTTTTGTTTTACTGAAGGCCCATAAACAGGGGTTTAACGCAACCTGGGCATGCCCGCTGCTGTGGAGGGCCCCGCCTGGCACTCAGACGGGCTCTCAATTTGAAGGTGGCAGATCTTTGATGTGCCCTTGCACCACAGGGCATGCAGGGCCCTGTGTCACTTTTCATCCCACAACTCTAAGAGCAGGACTACTTTCATCGTGCACTTACACCAGGGTCATTTATGATCTGCATCAAGCCTTGTGTTTTTTTCCCCTGCAGTATCCATGAGGGAGGTGAAGAGGGCTATGGGTAAAAGGCTTACAGTTCTGCTAGAGTGTTAAAAAAGAAAACCTTGCCCCTATAACTGCAAGAAGAAACGATATTGTCCTAGAGGAGAAAATCATAATAGTTCTGATGAAGAAATCATAGTGCTCTGCTGTTACCGTCAATCTCGGGAAAAGCTTTTAAGCTGCCGCTGTAGAGGTGGACAGCTTAATGGGAAGGCAATGTTTGTTCTTTATTTCCAGCGCATCGTTGCTTGGTAAGTAGTGTAAATTAAGCCCCTTTAAGCCTGATCTCCTGGGGCTGTGCTTTAAGTGTTTGAACCTTTTGCAGAAAAGATTATATTGATCAGTCTTTGATTTTGCTGTTCCCTTCTGAAAAGGTACTTGGTGATGACGAGCACCTGCCCTCCCGTTCTCTTTCTTTTGTGGGTTGCGGTTTTCTCAATGCAGTGCAATTTAGGGGCTGTCTGAATATTGGAAAAAAAGACCTGGGTAGCAGCAGGGGAGAAAACATTCACAACATCAACAACATACACTGAAAGCATATTTGGAAACATGGATTTCATGTACAATTGTAAAGTTCCTTTTTTAAATGTATAGCAATAAATAGTAGCCTTTTGGTTGGGTTTCGGGTCAGTTCAGTGTGATGCTTCTGCTGTCTGCACGTGGGATGTTAACTTTGAATTTTGAAACCTGCTTTTTTTTTTACAGCAGATGGTAATCACAGAGAAGAGTCCTGTAAATCTTCCAGGTCCATCACCCTCCCATCCCTCCTCCCCACCGGGCTCCAATGCATCGGAGAACTGGTGGCACCCATTTTAATTCTAAGCTCTTGGTCAATATTATCTCTCCACCCCTTACTGATTTACCCGCTTGCCTGTCATTTTTCCCCTTACCTTCCATTACTGGAGCTCCTCTGCTACCCCATCCATGTTGATCCTTTTCTCTGTCACTGTCTTGATCACACCCTCTTTTAGGATTTCTGCAGCATAATACAACGGTGGTTCGTCGTCGGTCCTTTTTCCAAGCAATATTAGTGCTGCCCTCCTGAGACTCTAGC
Organism: Triturus cristatus; assembly: GCF_964204655.1. Taxonomy (NCBI): domain Eukaryota; kingdom Metazoa; phylum Chordata; class Amphibia; order Caudata; family Salamandridae; genus Triturus; species Triturus cristatus. The sequence continues at coordinate 1,048,473,849 of NC_140590.1, forward strand.
CACTTCCATTCGGCCCTCCCCACCTTCCATCTTGCGCTCAGTGTGAACTCCATGCTTACACTCACAGCGGGCGTTTCCCATTTCAAGGGATCTGTGTTAAATTACATGAGAACCTATCCTCCAATCTCAGTATGCTTACTTCGCAACCAAACCACCTTATTTATATACTTAATGACTTAAACTGTTTCTCACGCTTAATTTATTTGTTTGCTTCACTCTCCATAAAAAAATCTTTTTTTATTTTTTATAGAGTGTTCAGATAATGGAAACGATACTGCAAGAGCGGTGCGGCTGCCCATTCTCCTAATAAACAATTGATGCTGGAACACTCAGAAGTATTCAAGATAATCAAGAATTTGGAGAAAGCCTTGAGTGTTCTGGTAGGAAGCTTGCAATGAGGGAGTCCAACTGTGAATGTTTCTACTGGGTCGCATTTTCAGGACTGGTTACTTCTACCTTCCCAAGGATTTCTGCCGAGTTGGTTCTACAGAGAAGTCCTTCCTTCTGGAAGACATCCTTCAGAGAAGCTGTGTTGACCAGTGTCTGGAAGAGCTCATGAGCTGCCTTTTGGAAGGAGCAAAGGCCAGGGAATTCCATAGCTAATGCAAGCGGAAATGTCTATCTGCTATATTGATATGGGTTGTGAGTCTGCAAAACGAGAGAAGATATGTTGACTAATTTCAACTGAGCATCCACCTTGCCTGGTATTGGATCCACTGTGGCATAAGCCAGCCATAGTGCAGTCTTGCAGTCCATGCTGACTTTGACTGTGGACGCAGTTGGATTTTCAAGTCAACGAGCCCTGCCGTTATTGTTCTGGACTCAGTCATTGCATGCATACAGGTCAGGTTGACCTTCTTTACAGTGCAGTATACTCTGGACCTGAGTCCACCCATTTCCATGCTCATTTGCGATGTGCCATGCAGGTCACTGTCCTACGTCAGACTTTGCGTGATGCCTACCCCCAGCTTGTGATTATTAAGACTGCTTGTAATCATGTCATTTTCACCTTAATTACAGCGAGGGGGATTTCCTTCAAAATTGTTAAAACAAATTAATTTAAAAATGCTATTGTACTTTCTTTCAGCTATATGGAATAAGACTGCCCATAACACAAACCTCACCTTGAACACACATTTTGCTGGCTAAAACTGAAAGTATGCCCCACTCAAAATATTAGCTGACCGATATTGTCATAGGAGCATTGATTTCAAACGTGGTTATTTCCATAATGGGAAGCCAGTGATGACAATTGTTCTTGTTCTGCAGTCACTAGTAGTGTACTTTTGAATGGAGTTGGGCACAGACATTTTTTGCAAAAAGGACCACAGAACATCGCGAGGTGGGTTGTGTTCACCACGCACACCGGCGTTCTGTTCAAGATAGTATTTGTACTAGTACTGATCTCTCATGTAGCTTCCCTTTAGTCTGGTGATGCATTGATGTGCTGCCACGTGCAAACACCTGGTACTGTTTACCGGATTTTAAAGGCCGCAAACGTGATTTTTCACAGCATCAGAGCCTTTTAATCCATTCAGAGTTTTGAAATCTAAGGGTTTGATATTTAATGACCTTTTTAAATTTCAAGAAACCTTCCGCTATTTACAACTTGACACTGCACAGAAGAAGGCGGAGAATGCTACTTTTGGGGCTTTTCATTGTGCAGAAATTGCATGCCCACCAGTAGACGACACCGGAAATAACATGATAGCCAAAGCACCCAAGGAAGGACTTCTGAGATGGACTAGGTAAATGATAAAAGTCTTTCATTGGGCATCTTTTCTAATATTGAGGAAATTTGCAAATGAGGGATCCACCAATGTTTAACCAGTGTACAAATCACATGACTGTGGAACCTTCTTTTAATGATATCTGGAGTTTTACTCCGGTTTTTGTCCTTCTCGTCTAGTAATGTTCAGTTATCCACTGTGGGCCTCTTTGTTTCATAGCTTCGGTGTGTCTCTTGGATTCACACTGCACTGGACATCATTACAGTGGCACCCAATCAGAATTCCAAGTACAAAATGTGCAATTACATGCATTTTTATCCCTCACAAATTTTGGCAGGAATTACGGTGGAAATTGCCTAGGAGCACAAAACAAGATTCTGACTTGTGTAGCTCGGAATGGAGAAAAAATCTGGTGTTACAACATTGACTTCACCTTTCTGCCCTGAAGAATCCTGAGCAGGGAATAATATGCTGAGGGAAAAAGCAAACCCTGCAATGTCGATATTTCCCCTGGCAGTATCGCCACGTCCAAATACTAGGCCAGTTGTAATGAGGGCCTGAGTGTGTAACTTAATGCCTTATTTAATATTTGGTGGATGGGAACTCCGTCACTAACTTGACGAGTGTCCTGAAGGTCACTATGCTGCCTCCAGTCACAGCCCAGCATGCCACAATGCAGAATGGGCACTCATTTTTTCTCTCCTCTCTCTGTCCTTAGTCTTGAGTTCATTTATTCAAACTGAAGGTTGGAAAGGGATGAGAGCTTTGGAGTGCTATACTCAGAGTGAAACTCCATGGGTATTCTGTGAAAAGATGAAAAATTGGAATATATTGGTTCGCCAATGAGGGTGGCCATTAGTAGTCACCTTGACTTTTTACAATGAACGTACCTCTAATAATTTGCTTTCCTGGTCATCTTTATATCAGCTAGCTTCTCTGAATCATGTGTGTTGCTTCTGATCTGCTGTGCCGTCACGTAGCTTTGTTACCGAAAGCAGGTTATTCCCTGCAATGAATTACACAACCGCCCATGCAGAAGTAAGAAGTCTTCGGTGCTTAATCACTAGATCAATTTCCTTACTTCATAGGGTGTTGTGAGAATTTGTTTCCTTCCAGAAAATAACTCAGCGTTGGTTAGCCTTCTAGAGAAGTACCCAATTATTTTAGTTGTGCTTACGTTTTTAGTATTCTGTGTATCACAAACTGCATTACTCACGCTATTCTCAGCTTGACGTGTACCCTTACTTTTCTCAAAAAGAAAAAAATCCAAACTATTCTAATGTTTCCTTGTTCGGGAATCAGGCAATGGACTGTGAGTGATCTGACTATTCAGAATATTCCTCCAAACAGAAAAGGGTAAATCGGCAAGTCCTGATATGCTAAAGGTCAGAAGTTATGGACTGACTGCATTATATATGGTGGAAGTGGTTGCCCTGCAATTATAGGTCACTTATGGGTTGATGGAATTGTTGATTCTGATAACAATAGCCTACCTGGGCAAAAGAAAATTGAATGGCTGCTGCTTTCTTGAACTGCTTTATTACTGTTAAAACTGATATATTTTTTAATTCATGTTGGCCATAACATTTCCATGCTTGTGAACAACAAAATATTCGTGTTGTTGTGTATAGCCTTCTTAAGAGCGACCTCTAGAGTTTGAGTAGTTCTGTTTATCGATACACATCACCTCAGGAGCAATGTGGTGTCACTGAACAATCCAGCAAAGACACAACCACTGCATTTTCAATTCATGACTGAATCTGTCCTGGAGTTTCAACTCAATGCAATCGTTTGCTTTCCTATTTTTAACAGTTCAGGAACTGACAGAACCATTTCAAATGTTACCTTCTCCTCTACATGCTGCATGTTTCTTTAGACCTTTTCCTTGCCTGTCCCTGCTCTATGGGAGAGTCTGTCTCAGTTTTAGAAAAACACTCAGGTTTTTATTCCATTCAAGTGTTTTGAAATGGGCTCTAATCATGCAATGGGGATTACAACACATTGTTGATTCTTTGTGTTTTGTTTGCAAACCTCATCAGGAATATGAAGTGCCATGCAAATGGCATCCTAAGATTTTCCTTCTTTTTGTCACTTTTGTAACTTTTTACAGCCTTTGCTCTCATTTGAGGACAATAATAAATCTCTTTTCTCAAAACCCTTTTTATTGATCATATTGGTTTTTTATAATTGTGTCTTAAATTTGCCTTCACAGGGAGAGACCTCACAGCTTTGTGTCAGAACATTGGTAGTTTTTGAGTTGGTGGGTTTATTATGAAGATTTTTAGCACCGTTTGTTTGAGATGATGAAAGATCAGATGAGACGTATAGAAGCTCTTTCAACTCACAAGGAAGCCTCCCACGAGTTAGGGATTTCAGGATAAGCAGCTGTCACATTACAAGAACTGCACATGGTTGGCTGTGGCGGGCCAAAAAAGTGCAAATTGAGAAAAAATAAATGTGTTAAATGGAAAAAAAACTTAGCACAAATTAGAATGTAGGGTACAGGTGAGAAAAGTGCCTGTTTGCCTTTGTTTTATAGTTGACGTGTCACACCTCTCACTTCCAAATTTGTACTTTGCATTTCCTCTTAACCTTTGTCCCACATTGGCATTTACACAACCACGCCATGGTCATGGACACTACAGTGCCTGGCTACTTATCACCAAAGGCAGCTGCCCTTCTGCATCAGTGTGGTAATAGGAAGATTTTGACTGTGGAGCACTGTATATCACAACATGCAATGGCTGTCATTGGGTGTCATGGAAAGTGGGACACCAACAAGGGTCAATTATTTAATGCAGCCAAAGCAGCCATGCAGACACCATGAAGTAGACTATTTGGTAAGCTTGTTGATTACTTTTCTGTTCCTGGCTCAAACTCGCACTGGAATTAAGCTCTGATTTTGTCACATTTGTGGTTATGTTATCGCATTTATAAAGCACAATGGTTTCTCCAACGGAGTGTCCCCGTACTAAGATTCCACACTTCAACAGTGACAAGAGCAGAGATCCTCGACCTGGCGAGAGTTCAACAGTTTTGTGGCTCAATAGCTGAGGGAGCGACCTCCGATGCGCGCTCTGGTTATCCTAGGGACTATAAATGCAAATAGAACAATTGATGAACATAATGCAGAACAATGTCATTCATTCACCCCAGTACAGAGATCTGGATCTAAATCCATTGTTTTTGGCTCACCATGCCATTCCAGTTTGGACCCAGCCATATGCAAATCAGTCTTGAACCTGCGCCCAATGGGAACAGTCCAGCCCGAACTGCCAGGCCAGGTCCTCCCTATCCTAGGGACTATAGCCAGTGCAGCACCCGATATTCTCAAACAGCGATTAGGATGGTAGGGTTTGATCAGAGGGTTTAGGTAACAGTGGCCCCTCGAGTTCATAATGCTGTGGCAGAAGCAAAGTGCTTTAAAAGAGATTCTTTCGTTCATTGGGAGCCAGTGTAGGTATCTCAGTGCAGAACCCGTAGGGGAGAACCTAGGGATGTTCAGCACAATTTCTAGCTCCAGCATTCTGAACACGGAGTGCTCTCATACTGCCTTGGGTAGCACTAAGGTATAGCACATTGCAGTAGTCCAATCTGGACACCAGTAAAGCTTGGACCACTGTCTTTTTGGCTGCGTCCGGAGTAATCCTAGAATCCTATGAAGCATCTTTAGAATGCCAAAACGGACCCCTATTGGGTTGACTATCTGATGATCAAAAGCAAGAATATTGTCAAAACAAAATCTGAAGTTCTCGATCTTAGGTTTCGGAGTTGGGATAGGTCCCATTGCATGTGGCCACCGTGCGGTTGACCAGATAGAGGGCAGATTCCCCACAATCAGCACCTCTGTCTTTTCAGCATTAAGTTTAAGGCAGCTGTGGTCCAACCAATCCACTAAACTTACCAAGCCGATCCTAAAATTGGCTGCAGAGAGGCCCTAATCCTGACATAAGGAGATGATTAACTCGGTATCGTCGGCATAAGACACAATTATGACACCGAAACACTCCACCACATCCGCAAGAGGGTGCATGTATAAATTAAACAGGGTGGGACTGAGTGCCAAATCCTGTGGCACCCCCACCCATAATGAAAAGATCTCTGAAGCAAAAGGCTGTTTGATTGCCTGAAAAGTGCAATTTTGGAGAAATGTGGCCATCCAGCTTAAGGCTAAACTCTCAACACTGAAACCCCAAAGCTGTTCAAGAAGGCGGCTGTGAGACATGGTGTCGAAGACAGCACTGAAATGTAACAAGACCAGGGCGTAGGCGTGACTTAGCCGGCTGCAAGATGGCCGCACTCTGAGTGGGCTCTATCGGCCAAGCTGATAACCCAATCACAATCCTGCGGACATCCACAGTGCTGTCAACCAACACCACGCTATACTGACTCACCTTACTCTGGAGCGTTGATTGCTGCCTTCCTGGGACCCCGCCGGAGCCGACACGCTGAGATATGCTGCTGGGGCCTTGCGCTGCATCTGGGCCGTGCGACTGGTGCTAGGCCCGTGCCGTGGCGGCGCTACTGACCCGCTGCTTCATCCAAATGGACTCCTGGGGGCTGGATCATCGCACCGGAGCCGGCCTGTCGTCCTGTTCCCCCGGACCCAGTGAGTCTCTTCGCCGTGTGGGCGCCTCGCGGCGAGGTAAGGGGTGCACGGGCCGTACCACCGGGCCTACGCTCCACGCGGGCGCCATGCTCTCATTCCTGGCACCTGCTGCCTCGGCCTGCTCGCTCTGGGCCCTGCGACGTGGGCGGCGTGGCTCCCATGACTCCCTGCTGCTCTGAGCCCCCGCTGGCACAGACTCCCGGCTGCACCTCCTGATTGCTGACCGCCGGAGCCGGGCTTGGGTCCACCCCGGCTTCTACCCTGATTGGGCGGCCCCCGCCAGGTTTGGGTCCCGCGGCGGGTGACCTAGTTGGCGCTCCGGCCACCTACTCCGCCCACCTTCTGGACACTCTGGCCTACATAACTGCCCCCTGGGCCAACAGTAGCTGCTAACCTGCCGGGTTTGGTGCCTCCTCTTGCTGGCCATCCTCTACCTCCTCTACCAGGGAACATACCTGGGTTACTGGAACCTGGCACAGGCCTGTCTCCTGGGGCCTGGTGCTCACTCACTGGTGCATTGGTGTTGCCTCTCCTCCCCCCCAGGTCTCCCATCTCCGACCCGGCCTAGCTTCCTTCCTGGAGACCTTGCAGACACCCGCCGCTTCTGCAACAGCTCATGCCCACCCTGCGAATCCGGGCAGACTTCTCTCTCCCCACCGGGCTTTCCTGCTTGTCTGGTGCTGTGATCGGACGCCACCCCCCCTGGCCAGCTCGGCGGGCCGCTTGGCTCCTCACCTTCTTCTGCCTCTCCGTTGTGCCTGAAGACTACCGCCTCCTTCGGCACTCATCCTTTGCCACAGCCTCTCTTGCCAGCCCCTGCCTCCTCGCACGCCACTCACCTGCTTCCCGGTCCCTGGCAGCGCGATCTGCTAGTTTGTGTGGTGCACAGGTGCCCAACTATGGGGCGGACAAACCCCAGGCAGCCGAAGCTTGCGTTTGATCAACGCAAGTCGCCGCGACAGGAGGGAGCGGTCATGGACACTGCCGAGCCCATTACTCAGCCCGAAACTGGCCCAACCCGTGAGGACGACCTCAAGACCATTGTGCTGGATGTGAAAACCACGGTTACTGGCATCGCTGCCCAGCTTCACCAGCTCTCCGCCCACCTGGACACGGTTAAGGCTTGGGTGGACTCCCACGACACGCGGCTAACCCAAGGTGAGGCGAGGGTGTCCGATGCAGAGGACGCTGCAACCTGGGATCACCATACAATCCTACAGATGGATAAGGTCCTGAAACTCATAAAAAATAAGAATGAGAATTTGGAGGCGCCCTCCAACAGAAGCAACCTTCGTATCACGGGTGTGCCCGAATCCTCCTACATAGCCAAAATGGAGGACTTTGTTGAGCAGATGATTCGCTACTTATTTGGAGAGGTTCTCTCCCCGGTATTCATCGTCGAGCGTGCCCATCGCTCTCTGGGGCCTCGGCCCGCTCCCGGCCTCCCTGCTCGACCTATTATTGCCAAGCTACTGAATTTCCGAGACCGTGATGCGGTGCTCCGAGCTGCCAAGGACAAGGGAGAAATTTGTCATCAGGGGATCTTAATATCCTTCTACCCTGATTATACAATGGCGGTCCAGGCTGCCCGCCGCAAATTTCTCCTGGCCAATCATCTGCTGCTAAAACATGACATCTCCTACTCTGTGGCGTACCCGGCCAAGCTGCGTGCCTGGCACGGCTCGCAGGTCCACACCTTCATAGAACCAAAAGCAGCACTGGCCTACGCAAAAAAACTGGATAAATGACAGCGTTCCACCCCTTCCAGCTCTCAAATGGTGGCTGACAGCGCTCTGAGTGACAATGACTGATGGAAACCCTCGCTAATGAACTCCGATTTCATGCGCCTAGGGACACAAGCTTGCCTTTCCTTGCCCTAGTTCCTGTTGTTCACCCATCACTCCTGCATCGGCCCGCATTTGCCGCCCTCAAGTTCTCTAGCTCATGGGCCTGGCGGATCTTTTAAGTTGCTGAGACATTTACTGCTCTCAACTCCTTAGCCCCACACTCCTCTTTCTTTTATACAGCAATGATACTCTCCTGCTCTGTATTTGTAACTTGTGCGTATGGTGGGCCCCGGGGCACGAGACGTGCCCCCTATTTTGGTCTCCTTCTCCCACAGTCCACTCTTACCCACGGCTTAGCCACCCTGTCCTATCGGCAGGGGTGTTCGCTGAGCCGAGCTACGTCTCTGTGGGATACTTCCCTTTATCTTTCACTTGGTTTTTCCCCTTTGCTGTTGGGGTTTCTTGGGTGGGTATGGATGGTCTCTCAACCTGATTGGGGGGTTGGTATAGGTGGTGGGGGGTATTTCTGGGTTATGTTGCCTCTCCTCCGAGGCCTGTTGGTTCTGTTTTATGATCTCATTTGTACTGTGTTGTTTGATACACTGCCTTTCGCACTGCACATCTCGTCTCCAGTATTTCTGGCTTCCACTCCATATACGTTTCCATCCGGCACTGACCTTTCTGCCATAGCATTATGACGGCCACCACACTCTGGACTTGAAATGTTTGCGGTCTCAATGATCACCGAAAGGCCCGCCTTGTACATGCACCTCATTTGCCATAAGGTTGACATCTGTTTCCTTCAAGAATACCGCCTCCAGGCTTCATTCTAGGCATTGGGACAAGATCCATTCCTCCTATTCTTGCTACTCCCGCAGGGTGTCTATCCTTTTACGCAGAGGGCTCCCCTGGCACACCACTAAAGTCATTGTTGATCCCGAGGGGGCGCTTCGGCATCCTGCTTGGCACCCTCTTGGCTCAGCCCCTGATTCTCACAGCGATTTATGGCCCGAACTCTGATGACCCCGACTTCCTTGCGCAGGTATGGTGACATATATCCTCCCTGGGTCCTGCTGCTTTGCTGCGTGGGGGTGATTTCAATAGTACACCTTCATCTACTCTGGATCGCTCTGGGCCCCGCGCTCTGCACCCGCTCTCCACTTCCTTCTTGCGTTCCATCCTAGCCGACAATTCCCTGTTGGATGCATGGTGCCACACCCACCCAGATGCGCTCGAGGGCACCTGCGTTACGGGTTCATCGGGCTGCTAGTCCCGCTTGGACCTCTGGATCACCACTCACGACGCTTTTGCATGGGTCACTTTGGTCGAGCATATTGCGTGTTCTCTCTCCGATCACGCTCCCGTTAGCCCCCGCATACCCCTAAGCGCATGTTTTCCTGGTGCCTGCCTCCCAACGCGATTCGCAACCCAGTGTTTTGTGTCGAGATTCGAACTGCAATAGAGAATTATTTCAAACTTAATACCGGCTCCGTGGATTCCCCCTCTACACTTTGGGAGGGATTCAAGGTGGTGGTTCTGGGGAATGTATCTCCAAGCAGTCAGGTGTTCTACGCTCTATTCGTGGTGCCCTTGAGAGCCTGCAAGGAGAAATTAAGACCCTCGAGTCTTTGCATTCTCTCAGCCCCAATCCCCACACCCTCGCACAGCTCCGAGGCAAACTTTCCGAATTTGAGCAGGAAGCCGACAGGGAGCTTTCCTTTTTGGGTAGGGAAGCGAGGGCACACCACTATGGCGAAGGTGACCACCCGGGGAAGACTTTAGCCAATCTTATGTGATGGCCTCACGCTGCCTCCTACATCACAACGCTCCAAGACGGGGGTCAAGAACGCACTACCTCTCCTACCGAGGTAATATCACGGGTCACCGCCTTTAATACTCAACTCTACACCGCGGGGATCACCCCCTCGCATGACATCCTGGACCAGTACTTTGACACTCTCGAGCTCCTCTGGCTATGGCCATCGGGAATACCTCGATGAACCTTCCTCTACGGAAGAGATTCTAGCAGCCATTAAGAGTCTTCCTGTGGACAAGGCGCCCGGCTCCGACGGCCTGCCAGCATCCTTCTAAAAGACCTTTGCGCCCATCCTCATCCCGCACCTTGCCGCTATGTACAATGACTCCTTTGAATCGGGCATATCCCCCCCCCCCCATCACTTTGCGAGGCCCTGCTAACACTGCTCTTGAAGCTGGACAAGTCCCCTGAACTTCTGGATTCATATCGCCCCATTATCACTTATCAACACCGATAATAAGATTTTCGCTAAGCTTTTGGCTTCCCGCCTTTTACCCCTCATGCCCATGATTGCACGCCCGGACCAGTCCGGTTTTATTCCCGGGCGTGCAACGTCACATAACCTCCGCACGATATTTGCCGTACTCCACCAGATCAACCCCGCTCTTCCGGCCGTGGCAGCTCTTTTAGACGCCACCAAGGCCTTTGACACTCTCGAGTGGCCCTTCCTTTTTACCTTCTTCCTCGCCTTGACTTTAGCCCGGTTTGTCTGCGCAAAGTTCATCTCCTCTACACCCTCCCTGTTGCTCGCATTCGGATCAATGGCCAGATATTGGAGCGCATTCCTGTTTCAAGGGGTACAAGGCAGGGGTGCCCACTTTCGCCCATGCTATTCGCTGTAGCTATGGAGCCCCCTGCCGCAAGACTCCGGCAGCATCACACCCAGAGAGGTCTGGGATTTGCGGCCCGAGCCCTGGTCCTCTCTATGTACGCGGACGATGTCACACTCTATGTCCACCACCCTCAGGAGAACCTCGACCCCATTGTCCGCGAGGTGGTGCGATTCGGGGGTTTGTCTCGCATTCAGGTCAATTGGAGTAAGTCCATTCTCTTTCCTTTGACGGATGCCACTGTCCCCTTCACTCTGGACTATCCTTTTGCGTGGGCATCAGGGCCCACCAGATATCTGGGCGTTTGGCTCAGTAGGAATGTGGATGAACTCTGGAAAGCCAATTTCGGCTGGGCGGTCGACTGGCTGGAGACCAAGATACCCCTTTGGCGGCACTTACCTCTATCCTTGGTGGGGCACATTGCCATTTATATCTGTTCCTGAATGTTCCCATTCCTCTTGCGGCTCATTTCTTCTGCACGCTCCGCTCCCTCATCATCTCCCTCGTCTGGGCTGGGCATCAGCCTAGAATTGCATATGATATCCTCATGCTTCCCCTCGTGTGCGGTGGGATGGGTGCCCGGACTTCAAATTATACGCCATCAGTGTCCAGGCCAGCTTCCTTCACTTCTGGCTGCATGCGACGCCATTTCAGCCCCACGGGCCGGTGGAAGCGGACCATGCGGGCACCTTACCCCTACAGACCGCTATCTTTGCCCCTGCAAAACCACTGCGCGGGGAGATTGACGCGGTGGAGACCCTGCGCTTTGCCTGGGACGGTCTTAAAAAATATTCAGGCTCCAGCTTGCTCTCCGCTGGTTCCATACCTGTCGTATACCACCCGGCTTTTCCCTCACTGCACACGGCCGGGATGGTTAAACGCGCGGCTGGCCTGGGCCTGGCCACTTTATCAGACCTCTACCCCAACTGCGATTTCTTTTCGCTTCCGGCCGAGTCTGGCCCAATGGACACTTTGCTCTATTATCAACTTAGAGCGTCCTGCCGGAAGTTGCACCCCACATTCCCGATGCCCCCCCTGTCAATGGTCACCCTAGATTTGACATACACTTCCACCTGCCCTCGCAAACTGGTCTCAAGGCTCTATGCCACCACGTTAGCGGCATCCTCAATATCTGCTGATCACGCCCGCATTGCCTGGAGCGAGGATCTTGGTATTGATCTTTCTCACGAGGACTGGCTGTATTGTTGTAAGCAGACCAAACGCTTATCTCCCAATTACCGGCTAATCCTTATACATTTTAAATATTTGCACAGGCTGTACCGCTCCCCCGCTCAGCTGTACAGGATGGGCCTCATCTCTACTGGTAGATGTCTCCGGTGCTCGTCCCCTGCAGCGGACTTTTCTCATCTTGCCTGGCTGTGCCCCTTGGTTTCTGCATACTGGCGCGACGTGTGTTCCGTCATTACTGAGATTACCTCCTCGCCATCCTCGCCAGATCCATTGACCTACCTACTAGGCTTGGTGAAGCACTGTCCTGATGCCTCCCGTCGGCTCACGGCTATGCTGCTTGTCCTCGCGCGTCGCAGAGCTTCCATGCATTGGGGTCGGAGGCCCGCACCCAAGGTCAGTGCTTGGCTCGAAGATGCTACGCGTTGCCAGACCCTTGTGTCAGAATTTTGGGAGCTAACGCCGGCTACTGGTCAGCCACGTGATATTTGGGGCCCTCTTGTCTCGTACCTCCTCTCTTGTAATGCCTCTCCCTCTGTGACCTCTCCCGCACTCCCTGCGGGCACTCCGCCTGCGGCGCCCGCCGGTGCTGGTCCGCAGAGATCCACCTCCCTCTCGATTTCTCGCGCCCCTTCCGCTGGCACCCTGCCCCGTCTGATGGCCCTCCCTGCCCTTTCATGTTTCATATCCTGCCTTTCCTCCTTACACTCATGGTGTGCCGCTGCTGTACCACTGCCTTTATGATGTTTATAACTGATGTGGTTTTTCTATTTCTTCTTGTTATTTGCGGAAGCTCTGCTTGATTACCTTGTAACATGATGTTCAAGAATTTCAATATAGGTCTTTGAAAGAAAAAAAAATCTAACAAGACCAGGGCAGCTGTCCTACCCTCAGGAGTGCTGATTCAGTGCTGTGATAAGTTTGAAACCCAGATTGGGTCTTGTGTAGAATCTTTTCCTTCTCCGTATATTCCATCATTTTCTGATTGATATGCTTCTCAGCTATTTTAGCAAAAAATGGACACAGAGAAATAGGTCTAAAATGTTCAGGCTTGGCCCAATTTAAGGAAGGTTTTTTAATAGGGTTACCACTGCTGTATGCTTCCACTGAAAGGGAAACGGGCCAGTTGTAAGAGATTAATTAAGCAATTCACACTGAACAGGTAGAATAACTTCCATATCTAATTGGTGGAACAGGATCCAAAGGGGAACTTGATTTGGTTTATTTATTTGAGAAAAATTCTCCAGAGAGTCAGAAGAGGAAGACCATTAAATACACGGTAAAGCATCGCTAACTTCTTTTGGAAAGGAGGTATAGATCTTTTCTATTTTATCAGAGAAGAACTGAGCAAACTGATTGCAAGTTTCCACAGAAGGAGTAGTAACCTAGACGCTCTCCAGAGAGGAAAGCTATTTCACTAATCAAAAAATCTCACGTGGAGAGTTTTTGGAGAGCTCAAGCTTTTGAACAAAGAGCTGACTTAGTGTATGTCGGATTAAGACCTGGTATTCTTTTGAAGCTTTGCGATAAGTATCTTTATCTGTAGCGTTGTCGTTTTTACGGCATAGGCGTTCAAGACGTTTACAAGATTTCTTCTTAAGATGTGGCTCCTCACTGTACCACTCAGCCGAGGGTTTTGAGCGAGATCTACTGCCCTTTTTTTCAGGCAAAATTTAGTCCAGAGCCTGGGGAATCCAAGTATCTACCTGCAAATTTGCTAGGTGGGTCTCCTCTGTGAGCGAGGGATATTTGGATTACAGAGCTGCTGTAAAAGCAGTTTTAGACACCTTAGCCCAATTCGTCCTTTTGTGGAACAGGTCTGCCACCAAGGTGGTAACCGGAAACACCATGGAAACATGGAAGGGTATAGCGGAATGATCTGACCAGATCACTGGCACCTGAAGGGCGCTACGCTGATATGAATACAATAAAAAAAAAAAAATAGGATCTGACCTTTGTTTCCCTGGGATTGGTGGTTGCGAAGAAGGACAGTGCTAGGAAATGGGGTGTGGCTGATAAGCCTACTATTCAGGAATGGGCATGGACATGTATATGATAGCCGAACAGACCTCATATCGCAGCAGAGGGTGCCCCAAAAAATTCATAGCATCTGGAACCCCCTGGAGACAACACTTTGGACTTGATATGGGGAGGGATACACAACAGTCCGCGGTACACCCTACCCAAGAGTCCCTGACCCAGGGGCCTGATGACGTGGTACTCTTGTGATCACTGGAAAGGTCCAGATGTTAATCTCTCTGGCCTCCAGGTGTAGAAATAAGACCGCTGTGTACTAGCAGATGCAGGAAGTATTGGTATAAAGGACTCTGGGGAAAGGGGAAGAGACGACCTGGTGTGGGTGGGAAAATGTACTCATTGATGTGGGACCCTGTTTTGTGGGGATTTTATGCACTGACTTGTGCACATGTCTTGTGGAGCTCTTACTTGAATTTGTACTGCGCTGTTTGTTCAGTTTTGAAAAAAAAAAAAAAATTTAAAAAGAAAATAGGATCAAGAATATGATCGCATATGTGCGTAGAGGTCTGAACCAATTGAAAACACTGAAGCATCCTTAGATCTTCATCACATCACTGCCACATGACATGTGGGGTCTTCAAGGTGCAAATTAAGATCGCCTAGAAAAAAGAAATTAGATTAGGATAGGGAATAAACCGGCACATAATCTGCCAGGGCCGTAGCAAAAGTTGCCGCAGGGCCATGTGGGCGATAAATCAATAGACCGCCTGGCATGCATTAACTAGAAAGAGTCAACGAAAAGAAGGCTGCCTCACAGACAGTATTTTCCACTTCTAACAAAGTGCAAGGAAGATGTCAATTAAAAACTACTCCCCCTCCCCCCCCCCCCACTCCTATTTGCAGCTCTATCCCTTCTCAAATTCGCATAGTTTTCTGAATTGGCCTCCAAAATATATCTGGGGCCAATGTAGTCGTAAGTCATGTTTCAACCAGGAACAATACCTCTTGTTTTGATAAACTATGAAACCATTAATTTCTAATCTATGATTAGAAAGTGAACTGCAGTTAAACAGGTAACACTGAGCAGAGCTAGAAGGGCAAGGAGGAGAGCAGATGTTATTAGTTAGCGTAGTGAAACGGGCTGGGGTTGTAAACACAAAACAACACTTACTGTTGCCCTTATCAGCCTCCGAAGGGTGGATAGAGTGTTTACAGCATTCATCGGTGTTAGGAGCCAGTTGGATAAGTTTCTGCCATATAATGCAAGATCGCTGGTTTCAAACCAGCAGGGGGAACGGCCCTTGGCGCCATTCAGTTGTGGATGGGCACAGACGGGCTTGCCTTTGACGCACCAGCAGCTGCCAGGGTTAAATACCCCACCTCCTAGAGGGAGTGGCTGATGAACAGAAATAGAGGAAGGGCAACCAAAATGAACCAGAGCCCTGTGGCTGCCCATCGACCTGGCAAGCAACCCTCCTAGGTGGAGGTCTAGGAAAATAAACAATCAGATAACTAAAACAAATAAGACAAAGTAACAGTGAGCAAAAGAAAATATTAAACGATTAAAAACCTGCGGGACCTGTCCCTAAAATGGGCGTCAACAGGGACCGGGAGCAAGGCACCTCCCAGAGCCTAATGCGCTTACAAGGAACACAACAGATAAGGTTAGAAGCGCAGTGAGAACCACGCAGTTCACCTTGTGGTGAAGAATCTGATTGTCCGCATAGTTGCCAGGGTTAAAAAGCCCGCCTCCCAGAGGGAGTGGCTGACGAACAGAAACAGAGGAAGGGCAACCAAAAGGAACCAGAGCCACATGGCTTCCCACCGACCTGGTAGGCAACCCTCCCAGGTGGAGGTCCATGAAAATAAACAATCAGATAACTAAAACAAATAAGACAAAGTAACAGTGAGCAAAAGAAAATATAAAACGATTAAAAGACTGCGGGGCCTGTCCCTAAAATGGTCATCAACAGGGAAAGGGAGCCAGGCACCTCCCAGCGCAGGGAGGAAGGACAACCAGCTTCTAGTCTGTTTTTTTTCTCTTCCTCAAAAAGTGACCACTTGTATGTATCTATCCACTTCCCTTTTGCAAAGTTCGCACTGGAATGACATGGGGTTCATTTTACTCTTTTTAGTTTTCTGCTGTAATCTTTCAAAACAATGCATTCCTATTAATGGTTCAGATTAGCCTATGCAATCCCTACCAGCCCGACAAAACACAGCTGCCGGAACCCCGCTCTCTATTTTCTAGCTGTCTGTGTACTTCTTTTACTGTGTTTTGTTTGGATATGTTATATTTTTTTTATATCGTTCCCTGCTTTGATTGTTGGTTCTGGAGATCTTGGTTAGTTTTAGTGCCTTATTTTGAATTCTATCTTCAATCTTTATTTGTTCCTGCCACTTTTCCTTTGTGGGCTTCGTGACAGCACTACAGCAGTATTTCATTGTTGATTCATGTTAAATTATATAGCTTTCACCACATGATGTTCTGCTTTTGACCAGAATGGTTTTCTCTAGGTTTCTAAAAGCTTTGAAACAAAGGCAGTGGTTTAGTCCTCTACAAATAATTTTATCTGAGATCACGAACACATAATTTATTTCAAATGTGTATTTGTTTTGTTGAGTAACCTAATTGCTTGTTCACCCCTGTAGGTAGCTGGCTCTTTAAATAGTGGACCAAAATGAGGTACACTGTGTAAATAGTCCAGGCAACCATTATTGGTTTACAGAGGCAAAATGATAACACTAAATGCTCTCTTTTGTAGTAGTGTTTATCAGAGGGTAGTTCTAAGCTTTTGTTGTACTCACAGAGGCAACAAATGAGACACACTCAAGAATGAATCCGGGAACAATTTAGAAAAATAAGTCGTATTTTTATATACATTTTGATACCAAGAACTTCGTTATCAAGTAAGAACTTTTTTTTAAATATTGCATTTCACAGATAAGTAAAATAGTTCACTTAAATGCGTCTTCACGGAGCAATGCTTTCCTATGGGGAAAAAGGCTAATGTTGCATACGGTTATTTACGGTCGGTTTCTGGTGGTCTTCTTCGGGACTTAGGGTCGTAGGGGGCCGAGGTCCAAAGTACCACCCACAGTTACTCGTTACTTGCCCGGGGGCATTCAGTTGCTGAGGTGGTAACCGGGTTGGTAGCTTTGCGTGCTATGCCAGAGGAAAGAAGAGAGGCTACCTAGAAACAGGCTGCAGAGGGGTCTTGGGGACAAGTCCAGGAGATCCCAACGAGGAGCTGGCGTCATAAGGGTCCTTGGAGCAAGGGGGCACAACAGGTTCGTCGGTCTTTGGGCCCCATGCTCTGGTGTGGACTGGATAGATTGGTAAGGCTCTGTGCATCCTAGTTCCTTGCGGTGGTCGGTTTCGCCAGTTGAGAGTGCAGAAATCAGAACAGCTAGGCCAGTCTGGAAGTGAGGCTCTGCGGTGTTGACATCCCTCAATGGCTGCTTGGTCTTGGAGCTGTTAGAGTTCCGACTGGACTTAAACAGGCCTTGGTTGCTGCAAGGGGTCCGGTACCCCGGGTATTGGTGCCGGTCGGTCCTGGTGTCCTCTCACTCGGTGGGGGAACAGATCTGACCTTCAGGAGCACAGGTACCTCTTCCTTGGGGGTTACTGCGTTGGGCTGGCCGGGGAGCAGCAACAAGATAAGCCAGACTCTGCTTCTTCAGTGCCTGCGGACTGCAGGTGAGTAGCTACTCTACTTCAAGGGAGATGGCCGACAATTTGTGATGGGCTGAGATTCTACCAGGGTTCTTGGTAGTTGTTTAGCTGCAGGATAAGTCACTGATTCACGATTGTCGAGTCTGGTGCAGGCAGGGTTTGGCACCAAAATTCCACAGTAATCTTCAGTTCTAGTTGTCTCATGGCTCTTCTTTGTCCTCTTCTTCTGGATCTATCGAATCTGAGTTCCTGGCATCAGGGGTGCCTCCTAAATACTCAGTTTAGGGGGGTTAATGGAAGTGACAGGCAGTAGCCAATGGGCTACTTACCTTTAGGGCAACTTGCTGTGGGAAGTGGGCATAACCCTGACCCAGTGACCCTAATTTCACCACAAGCCAAGATGGTGGAATTGTAGTGTTCGTGTTTACATCAGTAGTCCTCTTTAGGGGTAGAACTAGCCTGATGGGGAACACGCCTCCTCACTAGCTCATTTTCCCGCCTGTCCTGGTGCCAATTGGGCCCGTGGCAGGGGGTGGCATTCCCTTGTTTGAGGTAAGTCTGGGTTGCATATCAAAGGCAGCAGATGCCTTTAAAGCCTCCTGCCTTGATATGCTGATTACGTAGCCATCCAGCTTGGAGAAGATGACCATACCTCCGGCTGGAGCAGGCATTGTTTCTACCCTCAGAGAGCATGAGCTCTCACCTGCAGGGGGTCAGAAACCTGTCTGTGGTGATAGGCTGGTCTACACCAGTCAGCCAGTACACTAGAAGTCTGTAGATTTTCAGGGGGCACCTCTAAGGTGCCCTCTGGGTGCATGTATTATTAAATCCATGACTGGAATTAGTGTGGGCTTATTAATATGAGATGTTTGATACCAAACATCTCTAGTTTCAGTGAAGCCATCATGTAGCTGGGAAACTCATAATTACCAGTATCCAGCACATGTACTTACAATGTCTTCCCTGTTCACTTGTAATATCTAAGAATCAACTTAGACATCACAGGGGCATATCATGCAGAAACATTCCCACATGTAGTATAGTGCACCCTGCCTTAGGGTTGTAAGCCTGCTGCATGGTTGAATACTGCATGCAGTGTCTGCAGGCATGGTTTATAGGGGGTGTGCCATGTCGTGTCTTCGCTTTTCTCTGCACCATGTCACGCAGCCTGCAATGGCAGTTTGAATGTGTGTTCTGAGGGGTCCTCTTAGGTTGGCACAATACATGCTGCAGTGCTTAGGGACCCTCTTCAGCCTCCATGGGTATCATTCACTAGGGACCTATAGGGGTTGCTAAAGTTATTGTCAATTGAGTGAACAACTGTATAGTTTTAGGGAAAGAGATGTGGCACTGAGGACCTGAATAGCACGAACTCAATGCACTTCTGTCAAAATTGCATCAAATGCCAGGCAAAAATGGGGGTGACCATGTAAAAAAGGGACACTTTCCTACAACCCCAATGTCGTAATCCTGAGCTAATACATTTGTGTATATTTTATCACTGAGCCTCACTCTGCTAAAAAAAAAATATAAAAAAACAAAGGAAGAAAAAAAGAAACAAAATCAACACTACAGGCAGGAACTGTACTGATCTGAACTTAACATAATGAATTCACCATGTGACATACACTATTACTAAGCATGAGGAGACTGATAAAGTGTATACTGATGAAAGATGCAATAATGAATGCTTAAAGGCGAGCCCACTAGAAAGGGGATGTTGGACTTGGCCCTTTTTGCAGGATCATCCCTGAAGTTTTTGCCTTCCTCCTACCCTTTTTTTTCCTGACATGGTGTAGGTGGTTTTAGGACTCTGGGCACTTTAGCACTGCTGTTCAGTGTAAAGTGCGTGTGCTCTCTGTGGTAAACTTGGTAAGATTGGTCTACACCTGTTTAGCGTATTTAATTTACCTGTCAGTCCCTTGTAAAGTGGTATCTCAGATACCCAAGGCCAGTAAATAAATTGCTACTGGTGGGCTTGCAGCGCTGATTGCGACACCCACCAAAGTAGCCTTTCAAACCTGTCTCAGGCCTCTGCTATTCCAGGTCCTGTGCTTGCAGGGTACTGCCACTGTGACGTGACACCTAAAGTGTGTGCCATGTCTGTGAACCCCCTTTTTCTGCATGTCAGTCACCCCTAAGGTAGGCCCTAGCTAGCCCTATGGACAGGGTGCATTGTAGGTAAAAGGTAGGACATGTACCTTAAGTGTGTGACATGTCCTGGTAGTCACAAACAACCATTTTGGTTTCTCACTGCTGTGAGGCTGCCCTCTCATAGGAGTGCATTAGGGATTCCCTGATAAGTGTTTCAGTGGTAATTCCTGATATGAGAGGAGAAGAGGGTCAAGTTTGGTATATTTGGAATAGTAATAATAAATGCTGCGCAATAGCGTGTGCAGATTTATTATCACTATTTTAGAAATGCCACTTTTAGAATTTGGCATTTCTGTGTGCTATGTGTCTGCCTGCCTGATGTGGATTGCATGTCTGGCTCTGGAGTGACAGGGGCTGGTGAGGTGTGTGTGGCTCCAGGGAGGGCAGGGTGAGTCAGCGCTAGGCTGAATAAGAGATCTGCATTTGGAGTAGTGGTAGGAGTAGTCCCCTGACCCTGAATAGGTCTGTGCCTGCCTAGGTGAATGCTGGCTCCGCCCCCCTGTGGTGTGTCTGAGGACCGAGCCCCCATCTGACAAAGTGGGTGGAAGAGGAGCCCTGTCAACAGAGTGCTCCAATTCTCCCCAGAACCAGTTAAGACTGGTTCCTCCAAGCCCTGTGCCAGGGCAGACAAAGAAATGTGGTATAAATATTGGGGCTGTGACCCCATGTTTGATGTGCTTCCATGTGCTTTTGGGGGACTGTCTGTTGCTGGGCTCCAGGAGGTACCGCTACGAGGGACTGCCTCCCTGCTGGAGACTCCTGTGAGCCGGCCTGCCTGGGCCCAGCCTTGTGCCCCAAAAACTTTGCCTGAGCGCTATATATCTCTCCCAGGACAGGGAGAGTGCTGGGACTTTGCAGAGCTGAGCTGTGACATATTTGGAGGGAATCCCGACGTGGGGATTCCCCTGCATTGATGCTGTGGAGACGGGAGCCCACCTCGCATTGGTGTCACTGAAGGTGGGAGCCTACCCCGCTGTTTGTGTTCCTGAAAGCGGGAGCCTACCCCGTTGCCAGTGTGCTCCTGTTGGCGGGAGCTCACCCCGCAATTGTCAGCCTCAAGAAGTGGGAGACCACCCCGCACCGGTGAAACCATCGCCGAGAGCGAGGGTCGTGAAAACCGGAAGTCAGGCGGATCACCTGGCCAAGGGAGGAGCCAGCCCCCAGGAAGACCTGTGGTGGGTTGCCGAGCGCCGTAAGTCAGGCATTACAGAAGCCTGCTTGTAGGCAGGGCTCCCGTGTGACGGTGGGAGCCCCGCCAGTCTTTTCTTGCCAGGAGAGACACTCGCGTTGGAGGAGTCCCAAGGCGGAGAACGGAGATGGGGCTAGTCGAGGCACATTTTCGGTGCCTGCCCCACCATATGAGAAGCACCCGGAGAAGCCCCAGTGACCGGAGAAGTCCAGGTGAGTGGGGCAGAGTGAAGCTGTGTTGGCACTCCCTGAGGCACTAGTAGTGCCAGTGCGAAGTTCTCTTTGGAGACAATATTGCTTGTAGAGTCCTCGAGCGGGGCTCCAGAGGCACGGTAGTGCCAGTGCCTGTTTCTGGTTTACAGCTGCATCGCGAGAGAGCCGGGCAGCTGCAACGTGGGGCCATTTCCTTTTGCTTCATGATGAGGAGGGGGTGAGTTGCACCCCACGCCCCAGCGCATTGCACACTGTGTTTTCGCTGCCAAGATAGCCCAAGGGGCCAGAGGAAGGCCCCAGTTACACCCTGTCATTTTGGACAAAGGGCATTCGAGCCCCAGAGAAAGGCCAATCAGCCTGGGGTCAGGTTTGGTACCTGTGTGTGCCAGGTTGGCGCAAGGCCCTAAAAGAAAGGTGATGTATGCACCTGGGGAGTGTCACTAAGGTGCCCTCCTAATCGTGATTTATGCATAATGTGTTTTATGCCTAATGTGAAGCAGACATAATGCGGTTATGTTCCTAGTGCTTATGCTGAGTACAGTATTTTACCGGTAGTTACTGGTTGTATTATTTTTACTACTTGTGCTTTGCGATGGTTCTGACAGTGGCCCGATTGGCCCCGTCATGTATATAATCCCCTGTGAATATTATTTAGTGCCAGTTTTCACAGTGTATATGTGTGATTATGATTCTAATGTGTTTTGGATAATACAAAGGCTTTTTTTTTCTATGCCCTTGTGTGGAGTTTCTTTTGTGGTGTGCCTAGTGTGTTGCTGCTGTGTGTGTGTGTTGCGCAAATGCTTTACACATTGCTTCTGGGATAAGCCTGACTGCTCGCGCCAGGCTACCAAGGGGGTGAGTAGGGGTTATCTTCAGCGTGTAACTGCCTTGCCCTGACTAGAGTGGTGGCTTCTGCCTGGCTTAGGCGCAAGCCCTAGCCAACCAGAAATCCCATTTCTAACAGGGGATTTATAATTTACTCAGTGCTACAGAGTGGAAAAAAGCAACTGTTAGGCTTCTCTGACATGCTAACTCCTTCCAAGGATACTAGGACACATGCTGTTGATTTAAAGAACCACCAACCTGTGTATCTACATGCAAACCTTCACTGAATGAGTCGGAGCTAAAAAGAAGCAGTCACATTCCACCTGCCCCAAAACACCCTCTGCCCCCCAGACAGAAGCATCATACTCAGCCACTTGGATCAAGAGCACAGACACCAAAATTGGCATTTCCTACAATTACCCATCAAAAGCCTATCACATGATTCCAGTGGCGGCTGCCTCGGTACGAGGGGGCGGCATTAAAAAAATTACCTTACTTCGCCACCTCACGTCTCTCCTCTGTCCTTGCTCTCTGTCACCGGAAGCACCCGGGCTCCTGGACTCTCCCAGCCAATCACGAGATTGGTCTGAGTGGCCTGTTTGGCCGCTCAGGCATTACCTAGTTTTTTTTACTGAGCGGTGCAACACAGCCCAGTGGAGAACATGCAAAGGGCCAGCCAAGCTGTCATGCACACTTAGGGAGGAAGTGCAAACCACTCCTGCTCCCTCTGACGGCAGCAAGCCCAGACCTGGGAGGAGTCCCCCAAAGAAAATTGCACTGCTAAACGAGCAGTGGGGTGGCGCTCCTCCCCTTAGCGGAGGAGCCGCCACTGCATGATTCCCACACCATTATATTATTTTGTCAGTGAGCCAAGACCCTAGACCAACTTTTCAGACTTATAAGTTTGCTAGGTGGTGCACGACATACAGGCAGCTCTCTTGGGCAGTGTGGCTTGTTACTGCAGCTAACAACAAGACAGGGCCATCATTCGTACACTTTCCCTACCCTTCTGTCTTATCCCATCACCACTGTAGTAACCTCTTTTTGTGCTTCATTGAGCACTACCTCAGAAGGGCAGGGTAGATTTGTGCTCCAACTTTCATGTGATTCTAAAATACCTGCTGCGGGAAAGGAGAGCAGATAATCGGAAAAAAGAAAACCTAAAAGTCGGTGAGGCAAGAGACAAACTCATCCAATGAAATATAGGCTCCTACATTGCTATAAATGTCCTACAACCACCGTTCCATTTAAGGCGCGCGCGCGCACCTTCCCTGACGCCAGCCCGCACTGCCGGATGTGGAGCGCGCACAACGCAACCAGGACGTCCCGCAGGAGAGGGGCAGAGGCGCCGCCGCTTTAAGAAGCGGGCGGCGCGAAAAGCAGGCACTTTTGCACTGGTGCCGGAGAGGAGTCGTCAAGAGTGCAGGTAAGGGGGCTTGTGGGGGCTTGTGGGGGCTTGAGGGCTTGTGGGCTTGTGGCGGCTTGGGGCATGTGGCTGCAGAGCGCGGGGCTGATTGTGGCCTTTTGTTTACGTATTGATGGTAATCACAGCCTGTGAAGGGGCTCTGATTACCATCAATACTTAAACAAAAGGCCACAATCGTCCCCGCGCTTTACTAACAAAAGAGTAGAGTCAGTTTAAAAACACAGCGTGTACCAAAGTACACGCTGTGTTTTTAAACTAGCTCTAATGTTTTCTTCAGTGATCACTATCCAATTGTTTTCAATCTTAAAATTAGAACGGTTCAGGAGACCCCTGTAGATATAACTAATTACCATCTCAATATAAATTTAGCCACAAAAAATGGCTATTCTATAAAATGGGACAGGGTTGACCCTGCCGCTCTTCTACGTACCCTAATGGGAACTAGCCTACCCGATATATTAGCCTGTCTAACAGAAACAGAGGAGTCATCAGTACTTTTGACTCCCTTTTTAAAAATTCAATCTGAACTGAAAAAATTATTAACCAAAGAGCGTCAACCTAACACTAAAATAGGCCATGGTTGGTTTGACAAAAATTGCACTAAAGCTCTTCAAAACCTAAAAAGGGCCTTGAATGACATTATCAGATCACCGGCTGAGATTAGTAAAGCAAGAAAACTGTATTATCTGGCCATAAAAACCAGGAAACAGATTTTAAAGAAAGAGGCCTGGTCGGCCTTAATTGCTGCATCCAAATCTAGGGACAATACAGCTTTCTGGAAGGTGGTTAACGCTCCTTATTTACAGCAAAATCAGACCGATGTCATGGACATGGCTATAAATGGGGAAATCTGGGTAGATCACTTTAAAAACTTATATGACAACTCAGGAAACCTTAATTATGGCTACCCCCTGATTGACGGAGTCATTATTCAACCACTCACAATTTCACCGATTATATTCCCAATAGGGATTTCCTTCAATTGCATGGAGATTACTAAAGCAATTAAAGACAGTCCTTCAGGTAAAGCCCCAGGCCCCGACGGCGTCCCGATGGATGTCTACAAGGCAGAAATTGACCTTTGGGCTCCCATGTTAACGAATGTTTTAAATAATTTTAATCAACATGGGCTCCCACCATCCTGGTCTGAAGCTATAGTCGTCCCTATTTTTAAAAAAGGAGACAGAAATGTCCCAACCTGCTACCGCCCAATCTCACTTTTAGACGCTTTAATGAAGGTAGCAGCGAGGGCAATTTTAAATAGAATTCAACTTTGGGCAGAGGAAAATAATGTATTATCCCATTTACAGTATGGTTTTAGTCCAGGAAAAGGGACTGTAGAACAGAGTTTAAACTTGGCCTTAGTTTTATCTAAATATACGGAGGCAAAAAAGGGAAACCTCTTTGTTACATTCGTGGACCTGAGTTCCGCATTTGATTGCGTGAATCATGAGCTACTATGGTCCATATTATTTGAAATGGGCCTAGATTCTAACATCCTAGTATTCATAAAAACTCTGTATCGTGATGCAGGCGCTAGAGTCCGTTATGGAAATAAAGGCGAGTGTTCTGACAAATTCTCTATCAAGAGAGGGGTACGACAGGGGTGCATTTTAGCCCCCCTTCTTTTTACCCTATACATAAACTCTATTGGGCAATATTTAATAGAAACACAGCATGACTATCCAAAAATTTTAGGAGCTTCGACCCCAATACTCCTCTATGCTGATGATGCCGCCATTATGTCTCGGAATAAGATTGGCCTACAGAGGGCCGTCTTGAAGTTTGCAACTTATATGAATGAACGAGGGTTAAAAATTTATATTGCAAAAACTTACACGATGGCATGTGGTCCAGGTACAAAGAAATTGCCCTGCTCTATCTTTTTAGATAACAGCAGAATCGAGACCACGGACAACTTCTCCTACCTAGGAATACATTTTGACCGGAGGGGAAATTGGCACACAGCGATAAACGCTAGAAATTTGGCCCTCACCCGAGCTATTGGCGCGCTAAAACAGTTCTCAGCTAAACTAGGTGGCAGACCAATCAAAGAGCTGATTGTTCTTTATAAGGCCAAATGTATTTCTACTGCCACCTATGGAGCTGGTCTCTGGGGTATTGCAAACGCACAACTATTACAAAAAACTGAAAATCAATTCTTGTGCTACTTATTAGGAGTTTCAAAATCTACATCGACTTTTTTTATACACATCGAATTGGGCCTGCTGTATCTATTAGACACTATTAAAATTGCGCCTCTACTTCTGTGGCATAAGATTTGGACTACTCCGGAGACCAAATTTAACAGAGACTTGATTACTGATTGTCTCAATCTCGACGGAGTAACCAATATTAAATGGCTCACATATGTAAAAAATATGATGATTGACCTTGGCCACCCTGAGTTTTTCATGGAGCCTTCAACCATGGAATCGGTCTCTAGAAAGACCTTAAGAGAGCTGGCTTTAAACCATCTTATAACTAAGAGATGGAACCTGGAAAAAATAAAAAATTCAGTCCTCAATTACCAAAAAATAACCATGCAAGAAGGTCTCCAAAACTATTTATTAACTCAGCCTTCTTGTTATGCCCGAATGCTTCTCACTCGCCTTAGATTTGGAAGTTTTTATCGTATGATTGCTTTCCCTCTCTGCAACTCCTGGTCGAATGAACTCCCACCCTGCCCCTGTGATGATACCTCTGCTCAATCTAACATCCATTGTGTCCTCTTTTGTAAATTCTATCATTTGCCCAGGGGGGCTTTTCTGAAACCACTTCTAAAGTCTTGGGGATTACGTACTTGTAGGTTGGCCATGATCAGGTTACTACAGCTGGATAATGAATGTACTACCATCGCATTAACAAGCTTTTTAAAGCTGGCTGTTAAGTTTCGGAACTCAATGTATTAATTTTAACTAGATTCCTTTGTAAACTCGATGAACTTTTCATTAACATGGGACTATACTGATTGACTTTGATTATGTATAATCAAATCTTTTTTAGAATTTTTATCTTTATATATTTATGTATGAATATTCTGATGTACGCTTTTATGATTTTAACTTCAAAATCGAATAAAGCTTTCTTGATTAATTTTTTTGATTAAACTAGCTCTACTCTTTTGTTAGTAAAGCGCGGTGCGGGGACGATTGAGGCCTCTTGTTTAAGTATTGATGGTAATCACAACCCGTGAAGGGGCTCTGATTACCATCAATACTTAAACAAAAGGCCACAATCGTCCCCGCACCGCGCTTTACTAACAAAAGAGTAAAGCCAGTTTAAAAACACAGCGTGTACTTTCAGAAAGTACACGCTGTATTTTGAAACTGGCTCTACTCTTTTTGTTAGTAAAGCGCGGTGCGGGGACTATTTCAGGCATGAACTTTGGGCTGAACTTTGGGGCCAGAGTTCGAGCCTCGAGGTCGCGTCCACATCCTGTGATTGTGAGCAAATCACTTAATCTCCCTGTGCCTGAATATGTAATGTAAAGACGGTGCTCATGTAAAGCGCTCCAATACCTTCGGGTCAAGTTCGCGCTATCTAAAAGATGCAAAAAAAAAGCAGTGAGACAGTAACAGAAAGTAAGTGGGGGCGGAGGGGTAGACGGACAAATGGGGAGGTATAGGGCAGGTTTCAATTATCTAATGTAGCACAGAGGGTTAAAATGCCTGCTGCAAAGAACGCATACCATGTATTTTACAAAAACAGTATTTTATGTGCATAGGTCAGTTGGTTACTGCTTTTGTCACATAGATTCTTTTGTAACTCTACAGCTCATAATCTAGCACAGTGACCTATAAACTGTCATCAAAGATCTGCTTACACGTTGCATGGTACAAATTAGTAACTTATGTTTTTCCCTGTCTTTCATTATCCTGATGCTGCTAAAGGGGTTTATTTGGGTGGAAATACATTTTTATTGTTAAAGTCAATGCTAACCACTGTGTTATGTTCCGAATCCTGAATTTGTGCTTTTCCAGACAAGCACTCTTTAAAAATGCCTACCAGTATGAATGACATGTGACTCCTACACCTTGTAGTCCCCTTTGTATGTAGCATTTTCTCTACACTGATTTACACACATGATTCATTGTCTCTGTGTGTGTGATGTAAAGTGCTCTGACATCCAACTGGGGTCCACGGACCCTCAGGGGTCCGTGACACATTCCCAGGGGGGTCCGCAGGCAGCAGTTTTAAAAGCAATGCAAAGTTCCTTGTATAAACAGCAGTTTTTGGGCAGCAATAAAAGGGTCAAGATAACTCCAGTGATTAATGTACCTGCTGCAGAGAGATAGGGGGTTTGTCCAGTGGCAGCTTTGAGTCATCTCAGGAAGCCCAGATGGTTAATATGCCTGCTACAAAAAATGTCTACCACGCATTTTTTTTTTAAAAACAGTATTTTGTTTTGTGCATAGCTCAGTCAGTTCCTGCTTTTGCTACAGAGACTCTTTTGTTATTCTGCAGTTCACAAGTTCCAATTGCATTTAGCACAGTGAGCTATGAACTGACATCAAAGAGCAGCAAGCAAACTGCATGGTACAAGTTAGTAAGTTATGCTTTTTCCCAGTCTTTTAACCCGATGCTGCTAAAAAGGTTTGTTTGGGTAGAAATAAATCCATATTATTAAAGTCAATGCTAACCCCTGTGTTATGTTCTGAATCCTGAGTTTGTGCTCTCCAGACCAAGCACTCTTAAAAAATGCCTACCAGTATGGATGACTTGTGAATCCTACACCTTGTAGTCCCCTTTGCCTTATGTAACATTTTCTAGTCACTGATTTACAGACGTATGATTCATTGTCTCTGTATGTGTGTGATGTAAAGTGCTCTGACACCCTACAGTGATATGAAAGGTGCTATAAAACAAATTAAATACATGTGACAGTGGGGCTTTGGAGAGATGAGAGGCACTGTTGGAGGGTAGTAGTGAGGGAATCAATGAAGATTGACAAAAGACTGTTGTATGCTGGTGCATAGTAAGGTCCTTATTTCAATTCAATATATAATGACAAATGTGTTGTAAAATGCACAATTTCCTAAACTTGAAGTGTACTTGCCTGTGTAACCAATTCATGTTATGGCGTGTTTATCCAATTTGGAAACTGCCCTTAAGACACTTATTGTGGCACTGTATGTGTGAAAATGCACCATCGTTTCACTTTTTAAAGTAAACGTTTTGAGTGACATTTGGCGCCGCGCACACGCGCGGTCTGGTTCCTGGCGCACATAGCCATGGTTGCAGCGCAAAGAGACCCTCCACTGCCGCACACAGAGGAAAGAAATTAGAGGGAACATTGCCTACAACCCCTATGTAGTTGGCAAAACGAAGCACTTGTTCCTAAGACAAATAATTCCAATTGATGCACAGTAATTGTGGATCATGAATATCTCATCTTCCCTAATAAACACAGAATGTAATGTAATGAATGCAATATGATATTCAATTAATGTGACATCAACATAATAACTAGTGGAATTTAACACATACCTAACACTGTATCAGAGTTATGGATCCTGGGAGGAAGTGACCCTATAGTAAGACCTTATTTGAAGGACCTTTAGGAAGTCTAGAGATTAGTACTCTCTATGCCAAAATTCTAAAAGCTGTAAAACTAATCCTATCAGAAAACTGTACTGCAAAAAGCCCTACTAAGAGCACTGGGATTGATGAGTATACCTCCACAGAAATAGCCATAAAATCAAGAGGCAAGACATGACAGAGCAGAGGCCGCAAGTGGACGTTATCTCTTTCATTCCTTTTATACACTTGGTTAACTCGGACACAGGATTACAATAAATTAAATCCCAAATGTAAAATTATAGGGAAGTAGGACAAGCCATAAGAGAGAGGCACAGCTCATCGGTCACTGCAAGACGAAGAACCCTTAAAACCTCATCAGACGAGAAAACTGTCAATTGCGATTATATTACCTCAAACATAAGTGAAGGAATTAAACATGAACATAAAAACAATATCAACAAATCCCACTAAGAAAATATCCATTGTAGGGAAAGATATTGAAACTAATGGTATTAATGCCTTGGACACTGAACAAAAGGGCCCCAAGATAAATTTGAGAAAGATATAAGAGAGAAGGAAGCCATAATGACATGTGTACCCCTAAATTCCAATCATTTGAGAGCTTCTTGGAAGAAAAACAAAGGCGGCAAATGGTAGAAGGCCCTAAGAGGGGTCCAGGTGCTCTTGGCAGACAGCAAACATAAGTCCTATCTGAACAGTACAAAAAGATACAGAGCCCACAAAACTGCAAGGCAATGGCTTGAACAGAAGTAAACAGTACCTTTACCAGCTGCCTGACGAAAGGCCAACAATGTTAATACAGTAACACATCCAATCCAATAGATTCCACATGAAAGAGCATATCTTTGGCAAACCTCACCCAAACAATTATGAACCATCAATTTACAATTTGCTGCACCCTTGACACTATTGACTTATTTTGCGGGGCTATTGGGACCAGTGTCGCCATATGTAGACATGCAAGGATGCAGTCCACTGATTTTTTTTCTGATGACTTCCAGTCAAGCTTCATGGATATGCTCTTTGACAGTTTAACTTTTCGGTGACAAGGCAGATTTTGCACTGGAGCACTTCAAGGAAAGGAGGGCCAAAGCCCATTCTCTGTCTGCTGTACCAAGCCAGCCGTTCTCCCACTTACACCTTCTCCGTGGTTCTGCTAGGGGGCTTTAACATCGCCAGCAGATGCTACTGGCTCAGTAGGCAGCCCAGCTCTTTTGTGCCTGTGGCTGGAGTTCCCATTGATAATGTGGTCAACAGGGGCTGTGTGCCATCCAGCTTTCTGCACCTCTGGCTGCTGCAGCCCCCTAGACTCCTTAATGTGTCCTTTGTGACACACAGCCCCCCTGTCTGCGACCATCACTTGGGACAAGTGGATGTTATAGATAGTTCAGCAGGGTTATGCTCTTCCATTCCTGGACACCCTGCCGCCCTTGCCTCTGTCTCAAGAATGGCGGATGGAGGGGGCGTGGCTAGCGGCTGGCAAAGATGGTTGCAGGCTGATCGAGCTGCGGTAGCTGCCAGCCTAAAACCCCACAGACATCCGTCATAATCTGTCCCAATTAGTGGAGCTGATTGTCGACAGCGGCGGAGGATCGTTGTGTCCCTCTGGACAGGAGAGATTTGACCCCGGTGGCAGGCTGCGCAAGGGAATGACACAGTGAAGCCGAAGACAATATGGCAGCTCCCGCGCACTGACGAAGGAAGGAACGGCCAGGGAGACACGTCCAAAGCAGAGCAGACGACCGCAGCGCGGCAGCAGTGGCTGTGCTCCCGGTGGTCGAGGAGGATGCTTTGGGGGGGGGGGCCTATCCCTTCATTGATTACCTGAAGACCCAAGGTGCGTCCCAGGCGAGATCGGCATTAAGGACACCGCTGGGCGAAGAGAGCGGCATCTTCTCCCCCCCCACATACATAGCTGGAGTGTGAGCGGCAGTATATGGAGGTATGAAGGAGCGGGGTGCTGTGTGGTGGGATACGCCCCATGAGTGATCGTGATCTGGGGCACAGCTGTAGAGAAGCGACCCAACAAGAGAGACGGCTGGCAGTAATGCACACCCCGGCACAGTGAATATATCGCCGGCCCTGTGTGGGCGCCCTGGTTGTTGATCTGTGACCCCCTGAGCTGAGTGCAGCAGGCCCGCGCCGACACTGCGCAGCGCTCACCGGGGCTGGAAGTGGGCCTACATGACAGATCGCGGTGTTGCGCATGGACCTAGGCAACAGTATAGGCCATAGACGAGGTGGTTGGATAGTCGGGCTTGGGGACCAGTCGGCCGGCTGAGACGCAGGCCTCCTGCCGTGACGCTGAGCAAATACGAAAATCCCGGCGGGGGTTGCCAGATGTAAATCCTAGGCAACAACCAAAGCAGCATTGCAAGGCCTTCTGGGGCAGGACGTATCTTCTGACCGCGGTGACAAAGAGAGTGGCCTCCCTAGACTGGGGGCCGCGCTTTGAGAGGTGGTGGCGACCTAAAGGGAACATCTCCCAGAAGAGCTGTGTGGACACCGTGGCCGTGGTGCAAATCAAGGCACACAGTGGAGGTGAGCAGCAATCCCCCCGGGAAGAAGACCTTGTGATATTCGCGAAGCAAAACACCTAGAGGGGAGGTGGTCAATATAATCTGGAACTACCCCCCAGGAAATTCAGAGCCCTACAAAGCAAAGAAAATGGTGCGGCCTAAACGGAGTGGAGCCAGTCAATCGAACCAAATAGACAAATACAGAGCCACAATGAGCCGGGGACAGAGTACCACCGGGGCGGAAGCACCACAGAGAGAAGAGGAGCCTTCTCTGAGAGACATTATGTTGGCAATCAAGGAGCTGCGGGGCACGCTAGAACCAAAATTAGACTCCGTGACCGAGGAGGTAAATCTGCTCCGAGCTGACTTAAGGAAGCTAGCGGACAAGGTGAGCACCGCAGAGGCAAGTGTGGGGAATTTGCAATAAAAAATTAAGCGCCTATTAGACCAGGTGGCCGTGCTAACCAAAAACCAGGCAGACATCCTGGCCGAAATGGAGTATAAGGAGAGCAGAGCGTGCCGCAATATCCGCGTGGTGGGGGTCCCAGAAGGAATGGAGGGACCATCCTTAGAACTTTTCCTGGAGGATCTCATCCTGAATAAGCTCAAGCCGAAGCCTCTGTCCACGTTCTTTTCAGTGGAGCGATCGCACAGGGTGTTGGGGCCACGACCACGCCCTGGGGATCCCACCCGAACAATTATTGCGAAGGGGACCTACACCACGAGAATGCCTGTATTTGTTTCTTTCCAGAATTCACGCTACAAGTCCAGTGCACCTTCAACGCAGTAAAAAGAGCTCTATAGGCACAAAATGTGAAATACATGATGCTGTTCCCAGCTAAGCTAAAGATCCTGGACGGAGAAAAGGCCTGCGTCTTCATGTCGCCGGAAGAGGCGAGTGACTGATTGGAGGGCTGGCGGAAAGTGGGTCAGAAGCGCAGTGCGTCTCGAATACCCACGGCAACAGGCTTTGACTCGGAGCAGTGGGAATCAACCCTTGAGCCCGACAGTATCACCCAACGTCAGAGATCAGATAAGTGACTAAAGAAATTTCCGCTGCTGCCAGCAGCACACAAACTGTACGGGGGGCATGAACCTCAGATGGGGAGTATATATGCAGACGTGATGTAGATAGCAAAAGGCATAATGTTAAGACTTGATTGATTCAGAGGGTAACAGGAACAAGTGAAGCACGGGCGGGGCATGCAGGCCTGCCTTCCTAAGGTAAGAATACGAGAAGCTCCCACCCTAGTTGCGGGGTTAGAAATGTTAGAGATGCAATGATTCGACAAATGCTGGGGCTGGCATCCGCTCCCTCACTAACTGTTTTCATTACCCATTTAGGGTGACAGGCACTCTGCATGTTGGGGAGGTTGGGGGTTAACTACTCACCTAGGAGGGTCACAGGCAGGGGGGTGTTGGGTGATATGTTTGCATTTTTTGCTGATTTGTATGTTGTTGCTCAAGATTAATACAGTTGATGCATGACATGTCAGTAACAGACAGATTGGGATTAGAGGGCGACATGGGGCCAAACGTCGCAGGAATGACAGGATCAGGTAGTGAAGCTAACATCTGGGCCTGGACCTGGAATGTTAATGTTTGGGGAACAAGATAAAAAGGATATTGATCCTCCAGTATATAAAGCGACACGCCCCAGATATAGTAATGATACAGGAGACACATCTCAAGGGTAGCCATTTTAAGGCCCTGGACGGTTTTGGATACCGCTTGATAGCACATTCGGGATACACATCTGATGCCAGGGGAGTGGGAATTCTGATGCGAAACACATCGCCCTATACGATTGAGAACATCTGCTCAGACAACGGAGGCTGCTGTGTGGCATAGGTAGATAGGAGGGGCGAACCATGGTGCTGTGCTCGTTCAATGTCCCTCTGAGACTGCAGGTGGTGGTCTTCCCCAAGATAAGCGCCATTCTGGTGGGGCTTCCCACAGGCACTCTTCTAATGGGGGGAGACGCCAACACAGTCTTGGACCCGGACATTGGTCGATCCAGTTTGCAGATGGGTCAAAGGGGCGAATGGGCTCTCACGGTATTCGCAACGACCATGGGTCTGACTGACCTCTGGTGGACGCACAATCCCCAGGCTGGACAATATACTTTCTATTCAGCTAGACATGCATCCTTCTTAAGAATCGACTATTATGTTTACTCACGTGGACAGTGTGAGCAGTTTCGCCTCACTAGCGATTATGTCTAGGGGCATATCCAATCACTCCCCAGTGAACATCCTGATCCGAAGGCCAATGACTAATCGAGCGCAATTCCCTAAGATAGACCCCTGGCAATTGCGAGACCCCCAAACCAAAGATAAACTATGAGAGCACACAGATTTGTACTTCTGTGAAAATACTGGCTCAATGGAGTCTCATCAGATACTGTGGGAGGCCTACAAAACTATAACTAGGGAGCATGCTCAGGCAATTATAGGGGGCAAGAAAAAAGAGGAAGCCTTGCAAATGACGACGCTGGAAGGAGAAATAAGGCGTATAGAGGGGGAGGCCACGTTTGAGAGGAATCTAGACAGGCAGGCTGAATTGGCCCTAAGCCAAAGAGAACTGCGGGGATTGGCAGACGGAGAGGCGAAAGCTTACGCTTTTGCGACACAGCACCGGTTATATGATGTGGGCGATAAGGCCACTAAACTGCTAGCCTGGCTCAACAAGAGGGACAGAGAAATGTCGTGGGTGGTCAGCATACGCGATGAAGTCTGGTCATTGCACACATCCAATCTAGAGATAGAGGAAACCTTTGCTTCGTACTATAAGAACCTGTACGCACCAGTATGCACAAGATCGGAGAAGGACTGTGACGAATTGTTGCGGGACTTTAAGCTGCAAACTCTTTCGGAGGAATCGAGGGAGGCCTTAGACGCAGACTATAAAACAGAAGAGTTGTCTGAGGCGCTAGATGCCCTAAAATCAGGGAAGGCTGCGGGCCCAAATGGTCTCCCAGTCAAACTGTATAAATGCCTCTCTTCCAAAAGAAGAACACCACTGCATAACATGTTAGCAGAGGCGCGAGAGGAGGGGCAACTACCCATTGATCAGTGAGCTGCCACCATTACAGTCATACACAAGGCGGGTAAGCTGCTGGATAAATGCAGCTCATACAGGCCAATCTCTCTGCTTAACGTGGAGGCCAAAGTCCTGGCCAAAGCTCTAGCCCGGCGGTTGGTGCCCATTATAACAACTATCGTACACGTAGATCAATCCGGCTTCATGCCACATAGAAGCACTCGCCACAACCTGCATAGGTTGTATGGCGTGCTCCATTTGACTAAAGATCCAGCATTGCAACAGACAGCGCTGATGGTGCTTGATGCCTCCATGGCCTTTGACTGGATTGAATGGCCGTACTTATTTGCGGTACTCACTAAATTGGGTTTCGGTCCCGTTTTCTGCAGCTGGGTGAAACTATTATATCACGACCCGGTGGCCCGAGTTCGGGGCAATGGAGTATTGTCCAGGCATTTCCAAGTCAGAAGAGGCATGAAACAGGGTTGCCCTCTGTCACCACTATTGTTTGCTTTGACTCTGGAGCCGTTGGCGAATTGGCTCAAAGAGGACCCGATGATATGGGGCATAGTAACACCGAGTGGTTGGGAGGAACGGATATGGTTATACGCTGCAGATATAATCCTATATCTCTCACGGCCGTAGTATTCTATAGCGCTGATATTACATATATTCGAATTATTCAGCAACTACTAGGCGTTCTCGATAAACTGGGCTAAGTCAGTGATCTTCCCTCTGTCGGGTCTCCCCCAACGACTGCCGGCGAAATGCGGGGCCTCGATAGTGACAGATGGCTTTAAATACTTAGGAGTGTACATAACCCGGGACCGCCAGACCTTTCAGGTGAGGAATCTCACTCCCCAACTGGAGAGACTCCATACAGATGTACAACATTGGAAGGCCCTGCCATTGTCCCTGATGGGCAGAGCGGCACTATACAAGATGATGGCTCTGCCGCGTCTCCTGTATATCATGCAGAATTCCCCGTATCCAATTCCCTTGACAGTCTTTGCACGGGTGGCACAAGACGTCTGGATACTACTGTGGCATGGGGTACTCCTAGAATAGTGCCAGGCAAGTTGCAAAGAGGAGCATATGAGGGGGATCTTGCGTTCCCGGACATGAAATTATACTACTTAGCCTCGCAGCTGGTGTCATAAATGACTTGGCATTTTCCGACAGAAGTGAACCAGCCTATAGAGTTGATAGAGAGGCAATGGTAGGAGAGAGCTGTTAATCGCTTCTCTATGCCGGAAAGGTGTGCCCTACATGGCCTAGCCACACCGCAACAGTAGTGGTATGCTGGAAGGAATCAAACAAAATATTGGGATGGCGGGGCAGATTAACAAGCATGAGGCCCCTGTGGGTAGGGGATAAGCTAAAGGAAGTGGCGACATTGAGGGGCTTCATAAACTGGCGACCAATAGGAATAGAGAGGTTGGGAGATGTGTGGTGAAACGAAGCACCTTTGCCATTTGAGGGCTTGCAGAAGGAGTACTGCCTGGCACTGACTCAAAGGCTTCCGTATTTGAGACTCACTCACGCCTTGCGAAGCCATATACAGCGAGGCCCTTCCAGATATTTCCCCCTAGAGGATAGACACCTTGCTGA
This sequence comes from Triturus cristatus, assembly GCF_964204655.1. Lineage (NCBI taxonomy): Eukaryota > Metazoa > Chordata > Amphibia > Caudata > Salamandridae > Triturus > Triturus cristatus. Next base: position 1,048,509,984 of record NC_140590.1, read on the forward strand.
TCCCATCCCTGAGAAAGCAACATCCACAATTTATCGTAAACTCACAAATAACATGCCAGACCTTCTGAGTACCCTAAGGGCAGCTTGGGTTAACAATCTCGGTAATATAGATGACGAGGAGTGGTCAGAGGCACTCCAGGGCCCTAGAGAAATAGAAATAAGATCAAGATTCCGGTTGGTGCAGCTTAAGGTGCTCCACCGTACATATTATCCCCGCACAAGGTTGTTCAAATGGGGGAGTGCGCTGTCGCCACTGTGCATCAGGAGATGTCAACAAGAGGGTACCTTTCACATCTTGTGGGAGTGTCCCAAGATCATGCCCTTCTGGTAGAAAGTTACGGGCATAATGGCAAAGGTATTTAATACGGAGGTTGCACTGGGGGCAAAGGGGCTAATACTGGTGATCAAGGGAGACGCAGACAGACCTAGATATACCAGTATTTGGTTGGCATTAGCGGCTGGCGTTGCAAAGTGAAATATTGCTAAATACTGGGTGGGCGCCGCAGCTGCCAGGGGTGTCCGAATGGGAAAAAAACTTAGATTGGTGCCAGAGAGCAGAAGAAACAGTCTACAAGAGCAGGGGCTGCACCAAGAAATGGGAGAAGATTTGGTCGCCATGGCGCAAGTACAGAGGGAGATGAGACGTTTAGAACGTGCATGTCATAGATAGATATACACAAATTAACTGGCTCGTTTTAATAAATGTGTGATTTCTGTGCTACGAGCATAAGCCCTCGCCATGGACCACGGAGTGTATTGAGGACGTAGATCAGCGCCCGGACATTGAACAAACGCATTGCTGATGTATTGAATGTGTCGACATGCATGCATTATTACGAAAGTATGTACTAATCTTGAGCTTGTTTAATAAAAAGATTTTTTTTTAAAAAGAATGGCAGGTGGAATACCAACTGCCCCTTTGAGGCAGGAAGTGCAGGCTCTTTTGGGCAAAGGAGCCATCTAGAGAGTGTCGGCGTCAGAAAGAGGATGTGGTAGTTATTCCCGTTACTTTCTGATGCCGAAAATGCTGGAGACCCCCGATCCGTATTGGATCTTAGCTCTCTCAATGTCTTCCTGAGGAAGGACAAATGTAAGATGCTCACCTTGGCCTTGGTCCAGTCTGCCCTCGACCCCATAGACTGGATGGAAGCGCTAGACCTTTAGGACACATATTTCCACATTTCCTGCCGGCAGGCCCACAGGTGCTATCTGCGGTTCACAGTGGGTCAGGAGCATTTCTAGTTTCCATGCTCCCATTTGGCCTCTCCAGCCCCCCTCGTGTGTTCATGAAGGTGATTGCTGTAGTCGCAGCTCACATTTAGAGGTCATGAGTCCCAGTCTTCCCCCACCTCGAGGACTGACTGCTGAAGGCAGCCTCTTTACAGGCAGTCATCAACCACATTCAGACTACGGCGACCCACTTACCATCACTGGGGTTGATGGTCACACCTGACTCTTCACAGACTCCCCCTGTCAACTGAGCCATTCTGGACATAGTGCAATTTTACATCTTCCCCAGAATGGAGAGTCCAGGACATTCAGGCTATGATCCCAATTGTTCCGTCCTTGATTTTAGTGAGGATGATGCTAAGACTTCTGGGACTGATGGCCTCCTTCACCCTGCTGGTCAAGCACCCAAGGTGTCATATGTTGGCTTTGCAGTGGGATCTGAAGTACCACTGGGCACACCACCAGGGCCAGGGGGATCTCTCAGAGTTAGTCCAGATTTCAGAGGAGACTGCAAAAGAGCTCCAGTGGTGGCTACTGGACCTCCATTCGGTCAGTGGTGGACTCTGCTCCCTTCAACACCCAGAGTTGAGAGTGGTAACTGATGCTTCGTTTCTGGAATGGGGCAGCCAGCTGGAAGAGTTGGAAATCAAAGGTATCTTGAATCCAGTCACCGACCTTTTGGAGAATCATGCCATCCATTTGGTATTGAAAGCTTTCCTCCCATCCTTCAAAGGGAGACTGGTTCAGGTGTTCACAGACAATACTACCTCCACGTGGTACTGAAACAAGATGGATGAGGTTGTGGACTCACCTTGCGACATGGCTAGAATTCCAGGGCATTTTCCTGGTGGTGCATCACTTGGCTGGATCGTGAAAGCCAGGGTGGTTGAACTCAGTCGTTGGTGCATTGCCGATCATAAATGGTGGTTACATCGGGAGGTGGGGAAATGTCTCTTTTGTGGAAGCTGAGAACCTTGGCTTGATGTATTTGCCACTGCTGAGAATGCACAATGTTAGCACTTCTGCACATTGGAGTATCCAAGGCGGCTCTCGTTCTGAGACTCCTCTCGATTAGAATGTACCTCAGAACTCCCATATGCCATCACGCTGATCCTCTTCAGCCCCAAGTTCTGAGGATGATCACGACTGACCAGGCCCCAGTCATCCTAGGAACTCCAGATTGGGCACAGAGAGTATGGTATCCAGAACTCCTGGGCTTGAGTCTCTCTCCTCCAATCTGGATGCCCCTCAGGGAGGAAGTCCTGTTGCAGCAGCAGGGTAGGGTCATGCACCCCAACCTGAGCATGCTCCACCTCCATGCTTGGAGATAGAGCAGCAGCAGTTGAGTGCCTTTGACGTGCCTCCTGAGGTCATAGATGTCATTCTGGCACCCAAACATCCCTCAACCAAGTACCTATATGCCTGCGGTTGGACAAATATATGGCCTGGTGTGCTACCAAGCAGGTAGACCCACTCCCTTCTAAAATGTCCAAGGGTTCATTGTATGGGTTGTGCTTTGAGCACTGTTAAAGGGTATCTTTCAGCTATTCTGGCTGTTTTTCATTTGCCGGACTAGTCTTCTTTGTTCAAATCACCAGTTGTGATGAGGTTTCTTAAAGGGTTACAACATTTGTTTCAACCTTCTCCTTTTCTCAAGCCCCAGTGGGACTTGAATTTAGTTTTCACTTTTTTATGTGTTCTCCTTTTGAACCTATGCACAGCTGCCCTCTCAAGTTAGTCACCACCAAGACAGCTTTCCTAGATACTGTAATGTCAGAACAGAGGGTGAGTAAGCTTCATGGTTTTCTCATTTAACTCCACCTATACTACTTTCTACCTAGACAATCTGGTTCTTCAACCTTGTGCCTCCTTTTTGCAAAAGATGGTGACTCCATTACCATTGAACAGACTATCGTCGGCCTGACATTTTTTGCTCCACCTAATCCCTCAGAGGAGGCGGAGGGACAACATTGGCAGGATCTGAGAAGGGCTATCAGCTTCTACTTCGATCTTACCAAAGACCACCAAGTGGATGATCAACTGTTCATTGGATTTAGTGGAGCTAATCAATCAAGTACATTTGTATAATGCTCAGCTACTTCAGCAGCGTCCCAGCATTCAAAGCAGCGACTGAGAATGTACCAGACTATCAGACCTAATCTTGGTTAAAGAGCCAGATTTTAAGCACTTTTCTGAAGCACTACTTTGACTGGGTCATGCGAAGTTTGAATGGTAAGGTGTTCCAAAGCTTCCCTGTCAATACCATGAATGACCCGCCTCTATGCCGAATTTTAGCACATCTGGGAATATGCATAAGCCAGAGGTTGTGGGATCTCGAGGATCTCACCTATTAGTGTAGGCCAAGTCTGTTTCTTAAATAGAGAGGACCTTTGCCCTCAAGGTCTCTGAAAGCCAGTGTGAGGGCCTTGATCCTTTTCACCACCGGAAGCCGATGTAGCTTCTTCAAGTGGTACGAAATGTATTGGCGAAAAGGCACCCACCGAATCAGCTAACTGCCGCATCTGAGTGATCTGAAGTTTGAGGGTCAGAAAAGCGGGTAGACCGAGCTAGAGGCTGTTGGCGTAGTCAAGACGTGATGTCACAAGTTCATGGACCACAATTTTTCAGGGTTTCTCTGGAAGCAGGTGTAGCAGCTTCCTAACTGATCTAAGCTTCATGAAGCAAATCAATGAGATCTGTTTGATTTGGTTCATGAAGAAAAGGTTGGAGTCAAACAGGATAACCAGATTCCTCACCAAAGAAGGCGACGATGGGAGCAGTTTAAGTTTTGCAAGCCACCTGAAGTTTCCGGGGGTGAGGACTTCTGCCTGAAGAAGAGAACCTCTGTTTTATCTGCATCTAATTTAAAAAAGTTTTACTTCATCCAGTTAGCTACTCCTTTCAAAAACTCTTTGAATTTGAGGAAGGCTGCTTCTGCATGTTCCCGGAACAAGAACAACAGTTGCGTTTCATCTGCATAGAAGACTAACTTTATTCACCAGGTTTCGATCAGGCTGGCAAGTGGGACCAAATAGAGGCTGGAAAGCAGTGGACGCAGGGCAGAGACCTGAGGCACCCCACAGACCAGCAGTTTGGGGGAGGAAGAGAAAGCATGGAGAAAAACCCACTGTGAACGTTCTACCAAGAAGGATTTAAGCCAGGAAAGAACTGTGCCCTGATAGCCAAATTGGCGTTATCTATTCAACAAGGTGGCATGCAAAACCGTGTTGAAAGTTACAGACAGGTTTAAAAGTACAACCATAGGAGAAGCACCCTCATCCAGAGTTTCTCTTATGGACTCTGGCACTTCCAATAATGCTCAAACACACAAATGGTGATGCACCTCTAGATTAAAGTCCATTTATATGCAAGTCCAATCACAATAGCATATGGTTCAATATGTCTTTATTTTCTTTGGTGCTATGATACAAACAGCCAACGCGTTTCGTTCACCACATGTGAACTTCATCAGGGCAAATGATGTTGTGCATCCATCGGCTGTAATCTTCACTCAGTGCAAGTTTCAATTCCTTAATTGCAACATATCCTCATTTCTCCTGCTGATGTCCATAATTCAGTCAGGGTAGCCTAATAGGCCTCCATTTCAGACACCTAAGTTTAAGTCCTACACCACCCAAAAAATTTGGCGCAACTCTGCTAGTTTGTACATCACATCCAGCACGGAGTGGCAGGCGCCACCCTCTGGCGCACAGAGGTACCACTTCAAAGTTTTCCAGATCCAGTCTGACACCTAGGGACCATTTCTTAGGTAAGAAATCTGTGGTTAGATGTAGTTTCCACCAGAAACAGCATTGCTGGGAAATCTGAGAAAATGTTAATTGAAACATCTCCTACTTAGGATACATTTTCATGTATTTGTGACCTGCTGGCACTTATGAAAAATGCCAAGTATAAAATGTAAAATTACCAAGTACAGTGGAGTTTATGAATTTTGTAAATTGTTACAAGAGGTCATTAATTTCTTGTTCGTTTTTAGTCCTGTAACTCACACTCAAAATATCTTTTAAAATAATATGCTAGTTCAGCAACCCAGACAGTGTGATCTGCTACGTAGCCCCTTCTCACAATTCCTGCAACACAATGACCAATCACTTCACAAACAAAATCCACCCTTCGCATGAGCTCGCCCTCAAGCTTCTTGAGACACATCAAGCCTCAAACTACTCTTCTACTTACCAAGGCAACTCTCAACTAGTTTGATCCAGTGGATTTGTGAACTTCCATTAAACTTCTGGTATTCAGCTCTTTTCTTAGACCTATTGACACTCCGGTGTGTCAGAGTGACCTTTCGAGGCCTCTTCAATAACTCCCTAAAACAAGGGAAAGTCCCACATAAATTGAAACAAGACCAGATTAAACATGTTCTCAAAACTCCTCACTAACTTTTAGCCTGAGCGCCACTACAGCTTGACTATTCTATCCCCTTTGTTTAGAGTATGGGGGTTGTTTTGTTACAACTGCTCCCACTGTGGGAGGGACCAGGGCCTCAATGTCATGGCATCATCAGCTCTCGGCTTTGCCACATCCCCTCCTTCCTGGCACATTTTTCACTGTATATGCCACTCACCATGTGTCACTTGTCACCATATCTTACCATTGTATTCCACATGCCCCTTTCACGATCGGCAGTGTTAACTAAATTAGTACTCAAGCCATTCTCTTCATTACATCTGTTGAGTGACACCCGGTCCCCCCTACCAGTGAGAGAGCATCCACATGATTTGCAGGTTCTTGATAGTCAGCAGCACCTGTAAGATGATGACGAGATGCACCCCCCCCCTTTCCAACGCCCAAATTATAATGATGGGGACAAATCACAAGGCCCAGGCATGTTTGTTTGTGTGAGAGTAATCTTGCAAAAATCCTCATTTTTGGGCTCTGCATATTTCGCATAATTTCTGCTTTTTTATATTATGCATATGGTTTTCACCCAATGTAATCTTACAAGAGACTTGGTTAAAAAAATGCTTTCTAGAACTGTAAAGCTGGGTGTTTGTCCTGACCCCCATGTTTTTTGTTAACGGCATTCGGTGCATGACTTTAGAAACTATATGGACAATACACTGAGCTGGTGTCTCGCATGTCTCTTGTATGCTAGGGCATAGATTGCATGCAATTTTTCACCTGGACGTCGCTCTAAGCATAACACAAGTAAGATTCAACGATTTCCGGAGATGTTTGCACCTTAAGCTTGGATTTTTTTTTAGCTGAGGCCTAAAAGTACTACCCGAGGATAAATCGCTGTAAATGGTTTTCACACTAATTCGAAAAAGAGTATTGGAATCACATTAAAAGGTGCAAAGATGAGCACCGGGAAAAGGAGTATGAATTTATATTGGCTTTTGTAAAGGTCTATAAATCCAGGAAAATATTGTTGCTGATTCTTAAAATCTTTAATTGGTCATGTCTGAGCATTACTTGTGCTTACATAGGCCCGCTTCTAGAGGGTAGGCGAGGCCCTGTCCGGGTAGCCCTGCAGCTCTCCCAAGGCACATTCTCAAGTAGAAAACAGTGGAGGTTGGTGGCCCACAAAAATGTCGACATCAATACTACTAAAACGACGATATAAATCCAATAAAAAGAAGCTATGCAAATAAACATTTAGAAATGAAAAATAAACTTTCACTTACCTTAGCCTGCAGCACTTCCTCAGTGTTCTCCAGCCTCGGATCCCGACTCCTCTAAGCGCAACGTCCCACGGGTCCTTATCCAATCCAGACCCTGCTCTCATGCTGCATGAGAGAAGTGTCTGGATTGGCTGGAGCGGGCTGTTTTAGTGCTCTAAAGAACAATGAATGCCTGTTCCTGCTCTCCAACCCGGCTGTCTATGACAACAGGGTTGGGGAGGTTGAATTGCGCATGTGTGTTTGCCCGTAATGTAGCCAGACAAACCGACATGCGTAATTCATACTGAATGGACTACTCATTATTGCCGGCAATCATCAGCAATGACACACTGGCCCCGCCCTGCCTTCTCTGTTAGGCAGAAAGCCAGACAAATAAAATGGTGATAAAATCCTTTTCTTACCATTTCATTTTTCCAGCTTTCTGCGCAGCAGTGTGGAGTGGGAGGGGCGGCGCTCTTCCACTCCCATGGAGGAACGGCCGCTGGTAGAAAAGCATTTTTTGCTCTTATTCTTAATGATGCATGAGGGTTTCTTAGCCTGATCGTTTAACTTTTTTGAAAAACACCAATGCCTTGGGCTGCATGAAGTGCCTGGCAACAGGTCTGATGTTACTGTGGATATCTGTTTTTTGCGCATGTGAAAAGCAGGGGTATCCGTGATGCTCCCACCATATCAACAGCCCTGCACGCTTCCATCACAGTGTACTTCAGGGATAGCATATGGCAGAAACAATATGGTAGGGTTTTGCAACCCCAAGGAAAGTAATTAATTGAAAATGTCCAATCAAGATATATATCTTTGTAGGGGTTTGTTTTAATTTTCTTTTTGCTTTGACGCTCTTCTTAACTTGCGGCTCTATATGAAACCACCGCCATTCCCATGTTTTGACTTATCTGAACTGAAGACTTTTGCCACGTTTCAGTACCACAACATAGGCATAGCATAGGCAGGAGCAGTACAAGTTCTCATTGTGCAGAGAAGCTCTCCTGTGACAGCACTGGTAATGTGCTGCCACTGACTTGCCTACTACCACTCTCCAGAGGTCCTCACTGAAGGCGGAGTCTGCTAATCTAATTAAAAGAGACTTAATACACAAACATCTCTCTTTAGGGTGGTGTTTTGTTATCCCAAGAAGTACTCTTTTTATGCCACATGAGTAGGAAGAAATAAATGATTGCCCTGCTATTGATTAACTTACAGCTATGGTACGGGTGCCCCTTACCCCCTCTCCTACTCGCGCTAGTCATTGAACCCCTTGCCTGTAAGGCACAGGCATGAGCTTAGTCAAAGGTCATGAACACATTATTTCTCTGTGCGGATGATCTCCTACTTTACCTGGCAGATGGGCCTTGCGGTCTGGTCAATGGAGCTGGACCTCTGAAGGGAATTCAAGAGGGTCTCTGGGTCGATAAGACCAAGACTCCCATATTTCCTGGGTCCCCAGATGCCAGCATCCCCTAGACCTTCCTCCAGACCTAACATGGACCCAGTCCTCCTTCCGGTATTTGGTCATACAGATATTTAATTCCTTGGAGGATCTGCGCGAGGGTAATCTCTGGTGAGCCCTTCGATCCTGTGTTCCCTTCCAAAGCTCTCGTAAATTTCTTTATTAACCTCCTGGTTAGGGTGCTGACCCCTGGCTTCAGCAGCTCAATGCTCTAATGCGAGAACTGATATGGGATGAGGGCACTAAAAGGTATCACTGGAGAAGCTCCGGCGCCCACCGGATGAGGGGGCCCTGGAGCGCCGGATTTTGAACTGTGCTTTCTGTTGGGCGATGAGAATTCCGCGCCCGCGTGTATATTTTCTGCGGCGTTGCACTGCTGTAAACACTACGTGGTGAAGACAGCAGGTGTACCACTCTACACCCTAGCACTACCTCTGGTGGGCCTGCCTCACAGTGACCCCTTATCCTTCTTTACAACTGGACAGCTGTTGACCTGGACAATTGCTGGGCTGGTGGCAGTAGGTGATTGCTACCAGCTGGGCTCCCTGTTCCCTCTAGAAGATCTGGTGGCCGATTATGATTTGCCCACTGGGCAGTTGCTCTTATACGAGGCATTGACTCATACTTTCAGGGACTCATGGGTCGGGAGGGGTGCGAGGAAGCAAAGACCCATGCAGTGCTGTGGCTGTTAATATCTTTGGGCACTACAAGACACCTAGTGATGTGGTCCTACAGATCATTATCTGAATTGACCCATAAACCTTTGCTGATGTTGTGACGTCAGTGGGGAGAGGTACTTGAGTTGGATGCTACGGACTCAGAGTGGTGCAAGTTTCTGGCTTATCCCAAAAAGGTTTCAAGAAACATGAGGCTGAAATGTACGCATTTTAATTATGTTCGCATGAACTATATAACCCTCCCCGCCCCAGACTCGAGGTAGTCTACAGCAGTGAATCGAGCAGCTGCTCCAGATGTAAATATTTGGATGCAATCTTTATACATATGACTTGGTGGGGCTGTCTTGAACTGCATCCCTTCTGAACGTGCTAGATACTACATTGGGAAGCTCCCTGACGCCCTCCAGAGAGGTCTGCTTACTAGAACTGTTCCCTAAACGTTGGGACCAGATTCCTAGATATGGCCCTAATTTTGGCCAAACAGTGTATAGAAATGGCCTGGAGATCCACGGTGGGACCAGTATGGGAACGTGGACGAAAGACGTTACTCAGTGGGCTAGAGCTGAAAAAAGGGCACAGCTCAGGGAGGAGGCGTGGGGGTGTGGAGACATTCAGTAGGAGGGTTACGGACTGAAAAATTAGAAGTTTGGGAACACCCGGAGAGAGACTTTGCAGAAGTGGCTGATGACCAGGGGAGTCTAGACTCTAGGAAACATTACTGGGAGAGAGGATGCACACTGACTGGAGGTGAGGCCACTGGGGACTCATGTCATCCAAGTTGCAGAACAGGAAATATCACACTGCTGCTTCACTCTCGGGTTTCAGCATGTCACTCCTGCCGCGGGGGACATCTCTTCGTGCACCAAGTGGCGAACATCGGGCAGAACCCTCCCTCACCGCTTTCTCTTAAACACTATTTAAATTTGTCCTGAAATGCCTGATTCAAGCAATCCCTGCACTGGTTTGACTGTTTTGATCTTTTGTTTTCCCTTCCCCCTTTTTCACATTTGAAGTATTTGTGCATTAGATATCCTAGCTACTTTCATTATGGCTTACATTGTAAAAATCTAACGGACACCACGATAACCCAAGATCAAGAGGAAATACTGAACAAAGGACTAGGTTTCGTCCCCACCCCCCCTTTAGACTTATTCAAAGTCAAGTGCGAACTCTCAGAATTCTGTAGAAAAATAAAACTGAAAGCTTTTTTCAAAAACAAACAGCACGATACACCAACAAGTGACACCGGCCTCAGACCAAAATCCAATTTTTGTCCACCAAACCATCTGGTCCCCATAGAAGTATTAGCCTTCGAACAAGCTATCCTCAAAGGAGTGGACAATATCAAACCCTCATCCCAAAGGCCATTTATGAACATCACCAAGCGAGAGAGACTGGCAATAAAAGAACTAAACAACAATGAAGACATAGTTGTTAAACCTGCGGATAAAGGGGGAGGAATCGTCCTCTTGAACAAATCAGGATACGATACCCAATGCCAAAACCTACTATCAGACCACAAATTCTATGAAAAGATTACCACTGACCCAACAAAAAGACTGCAAAGTACCATTAAATCCATGATAGAAGAAGCTGAGACGAACCAGTGGATATCAAAACACGAGGCAGATTTCCTTATGACCAAATCACCAAGAATACCATATTTCTATTCCCTACCAAAAACACACAAGAATAGATCCCCACCACCAGGACGACCAATTGTCTCAGGAATTGGATCAGTGCTGGAACCTCTTTCACAATTTGCCGATCATTTCCTCAAACCTCTTGTACAACGAACACCAACGTACCTGAAGGACACACGTGACCTCCTCAACCAACTGGACAACCAGGTATATAATGAGAACACCATGTACCTGGTGGGATTAGACGTGGAGAGCTTATACACCAGTCTCCCCCAACAGAAGACACTAGACACACTTGAAAATGTGCTATTCTCGGAACCTTGGACCAACTCAACACCGAGACACTTCATACTTCAGTGTTGCAAATTAGCTCTAACTGAAAACTTTTTTGAGTACGATGGCACCCTCTATAGACAATGTCACGGTACATCGATGGGCAGTACTTTTGCTCCCAGTGTGGCGGGCCTGTATGTCAGTGACTTTGAGCAAAAATATATTCACAACCCTGACAATCCGTACCTGACCAAAGTAAAATTCTGGAAACGTTACATAGATGACGTCATAATGATTTGGGAAGATACTGCTGAATCTTTAGGAGACTTCCTCACATGGATCAACTCCAGAGACGAGTGTTTAAAATTCACCTGCACTTTTGACAGACACAAACTTGACTTCCTAGATATAACTATCTATTCAGAGAATAATCTTCTCCAAACCAAGACGTACCACAAACCAACAGCAAAGAACAGCTTGCTGTCTTACAATAGCTTCCACCCGCGTCCTCTCAGAGACAATCTACCATTCAGTCAGTTCCTTAGACTCAAGAGGAACTGTAGCAATCTCCAAACTTATAAAACTCAAGCAAAAGAATTGGGTGAGAAACTAATCAAAAGGGACTATCTAGTAAAAATCATAAGGAAGTGTCAGAAAAGAGCATTGTACCAACCGAGAGAAAACCTTTTACAGACTTCAACACGGGCAGAACCAGATGACCTACTAACGTGTGTCACCACTTATAATACTATGTCCAACACAGTGAAAAAGATTGTGAACAAAAATTGGAGAATTCTAACCTCTGACACCTTACAATGGCCTAAACCAAGGTTTGCCAACAAAAGAACAAAGAACATAAAAGATCTTCTAGTACATACCAGACCTGCTCTACAAACAAGTACAGGAACCATAACAGCAGCACGGAATTTGGCACCAATCACAGGACACTATCCTTGCGGGACGTGCTCAGTCTGCAGTCTAACAAAAGTGACCAAAACCATCCAACTCCTTCCTAACCTTACGTGGACATTGCGAACGCACACTAACTGCAACACTACCCACGTAATTTACATGATCACCTGCCCATGTGACCTCAAATATATCGGAATGACTTGTCGAAAAATAAAATTGAGAATCACAGAACATAAAAGCAACGTGAACTGCAAAAGAGCTACCACCAAAATGAGTAGACACTTCATAGAGCACAACCATGCCACCAGTGACCTCAAATGGGTAGTCCTAGAAAGTTTAAGAACTGTCAACTACAATGCCGAAGGTATCTTGTATGAAAAAGAACAACGTTGGATTGATCGCTTGTCCACGGACAAACAAGGCCTCAACGATAATATACCATGGTATACCTTAGCTACGTGAACATCCCATTACAAGAATTTTTTGTAACAAACAAGAATGTAAGATCAGATCTAATCATTCACCAAGGCACGCTCACAACGCACAACGCATTCTCATCCCACCATTTTTTTGAATTTTTTTGAATTATAAAAATATCGTAGTTCCTCTACCAACACATTCTAAATCAATCGTGATAGTTTGACCAGGCAAGATAATACACTAACCTAATGCATTTGTAAATCACGTACAACAATGTCTCGCCTCCTTTAGTGAATACCATAAAAATAACCTACATTCACTTAACTGGTTCGAACACACGTTTGTACCGTGCCAACCACGGCACCTTGCCAATCTTTACCGTAAAACGTGAAGTCTTTCTTTGACCTTCACTACGTCCTCGCCTCTTAACGGTGATTCTAACCGGACGAATCTGATTGGGTGTACCGCGAGAAGAGGCAGATGCAGACACTAAACGTGCGAGAATCGGTAAGCTCCGATGGCCTCCGCAGTGCTGGTACAACTTCCAAACTCAAGTAAGGTCTTTCTAATTTACCTCTCTGTCCTTATTTTGAATACAGAAATGAATTCTCGTCTTGCCTCCGGGCATCCACGTATGAATGTTACCAATCCAGCTTGAGGTAAATACGCATTGACATATTACTGCAACGTGCTGTTCAGAAACACGAACGATTGTTTTGTTCACAAGTAATATAGTCTATCTCACTCACGTAGCAGTAAGCGGCAAATCGTTATTGATGATACTAGTGTCAACAATTAGAGTCCATTGCTTACAAACACACTTTAGATATTATCTACATGGCTTTACAATCCTTTAACCACAACGTCTTGTTATGAACCAAGCAATGTCCCACAGTGTTTTTAATTTCATCTCGCCGAGATCACGATCTCGTTACCTCACGTAACTGTCCCTAACTTCCGCCTAGTTGTTTTGCTTTTACACACTATCCTCACTTACCTCCCCACACATAAGTAGTTGCCCTAGACGACCGCATGAAGCAACAAATCACGACCATTGATTAAGAAAATTGTGGTGAATGTAACCATTTCTTCCCTCTTATAGGTACAGATACTATTGATCTGACCCCTTTAATCAAAACAAGTGACAAGTGTTCTCACTTTAGGAGCGACAAAGAGCCTTCCTAAAAACCACGGTCCTGATGAAAGCCTTTAGACCCTTGCAGAAGGCTGAAACATGTTGACCCCTATATCTTGACGAGTACGGAAGACTAGTAACCCCGTCTCACCCCGCACTCCTTTCTTTTAACTCTCTGATCAAGCTTTCAAGAATAAAGTCACTATGGAAACAATGACCAAGAGATTTTAACCCACTAAATGCGAACCCTCTCACATTTTTTGTTTTTCATGTCTGGACACTACTGTTGAACCAGAAGGTCTTCCTCCGGGTGGAGGGCAGCGTACACTCAAAAAAGACCCGATGATGATGCTGCACTTTTACACTTAAGCGGTAACCTAGTTCATGCCGCCTCTGGTACCTGTGTATAGTTATGAGGGTTCTTTTACGAAGGAAAGAACAGTAAACAAGACCCTGGCTACACAGGACAAGTGGTCCACTCCCTTTTGATTTTTTGTGTTACATTGTATATCTTTATATCCTGAAATGCATAAGGACTCAATTTGGACAACGATGCTCGCTGGGACTCTATGTACTTTATGTATGAAATAATATTTCCTTTTTGACAGTCAATTGTTTGGTGTGAGGGTAATGCATGACATAAAGTAGAGAAGAGGTAAAGATGTTGTGAGAGGTGGTTGAAGGGGGATGAAAGATGAGTCTGAAGATGTAGGACAATGGAGCAGGAGGATGATGAACAAATTTGGTGATGGGAGAATGGTGATTGCAGCCTTGTACTGAGAAGGTGCTATAAAAAGGGAGTGGAGGAAGAGGGGTAGGGAATGGTGACAGTGGAAGATGAGGCTGATCGAGGATGGTAGTGATGAGAAAGGAAGGTTATCGGAGAGGTGGGGCAAATGATATGTTGTAGGGGAAGAGAAGGAGCGTTAAGAGGAGAGCAGAGGAAGAGAAAGGAGAGGAGAGGGATGAGTGGTGAGAATGATGTGAAAAAGATATTAGAGGGAGAAAGAGAAAGGGTAAGAGGAGAAAACATTACTTACTTATACCTACTACCCCTCTTGGGGAATTGGTCATCAACCAGGACTCTAGCCATTTCTATTCTGGGCTTTTCTTTCAATCTGACTCCAGGTGTAACTCATATCCTTGCAGTCAGCCTTGAGGCCTCAATGCCAGGTGTTTCTAGGCTTTCCTCTAGTCCTTGTCAGGTCTTGCCTAGTGGTGTTTGATGCAGGCTTGCAGAGCATGTGGCCTATCCTGCCCCAGCATCGTTTTATGATTTCTTCATGAGCAAGTAGTTGGAAAGTCTGCTGCCATAGGTTGTAGCTGATGGTGTTTGGATAGCGGATTTGGCGGATGTTCCTCAGACAGGTGTTGATGAATGTCTGGACTTTGGTGGTAGTGGTGACTGTTGTCCTCCATGTTTCTACTCTATACAGAAGGACCAATTTTACATTGATGTTACGAAGCCTGATCTTGGTTTGCAGCGTTAGGTCCTTGGAGCTCCAGATCTTTTTTAGCTGAATGAATGCAGCCCTTTCTGTGCAGATTCTTGCCTTGAGGTCGGCGACTTTGCTGCCCTGCTTGTCTATAACACTGCCCAGGTAGGTGAAGGCCTCAACCTCTTGGTGACTGCAGTTGTGCTGGCAGTGCTAGCCTTCAGCATCTTGGAATTTCCCCTGCGGTTGTTGAGGCCAAGTTGTGCTGATTTGGCTGCCACTTTGCCGGTCTTCTCTTGCATCTGCAGATGGGTATATGAGAGTAGGGCCAGGTCGTCTGCAAAGTCCAAGTCATTCAGATACGTCCAAGGTGTCCACTGGATCCCATTTCTCTTGCCGTGGATGTCTTCACGATCCAGTCTATGTCCAGCAGGAAGAGAAAAGGCGAGAGCAAACAACCCTGGTGGACTCTGGTCCTTACTTGGAAGGCTTCAGTGAGTTGTCCTCCATAGGCTATCTTGTAGGTAATTCTGTTAAGAATTCTTGATGATTCTTATGAGTTTATCTGGCACACCGTAGTGGCAGAGGAGTTTTCAAAAGGTCTCTCTTTCCCCGCTGTCGAATGCATTCCCATAGTCGATGAAGTTGTCATAAAGGGGGGAGGTCCATTTCATCAACTGTTCTTTACAATCTGGTCCGTCCAGGATCTATCTTTGCGAAAGCAAGCTTGCTGGTCTCATAACTGAGTTTTGACTTGTTCCTTCATTCTGCTCAGGATGACAATGTTGAACACTTTGCCTGGGGTTGATAGAAGAGTTTTCCCTCTGTAGTTTGCACATGTACTCATGTCACACTTCTTGGGGATCTCCCTCCTTCCAGTCTGATGGCACCTTTTTCACTTCCCAGATTATTACTAACATTGAGTAAGGCATGTATACTTATGTTTCAATGTCTGCCTTCAGCTCCTCTTAGGAATGTTGTCAGGTCCTGCTGCCTTCCCATTTCTCAGATGTTTGATGGCTTGCCATATTTTTACCTTGGTTGGTGTGCTGCAGTCGATTGGTAAGTCCTTGTCAGATGGCTGTATGTCTGATGGAGGCTGTGGCACAGGCTGGTTCCGCGGTTCTACAAAGTTGCATTAATTTTAAATGGAGGCTATACTCCTGTTTGAATGAATGTGTTTACTTTGTTATGCCTGCCTGGCTACTGGCTTCAACATGTTCTCTTCCAGCTGTGATCAGGAGGATGCGCTAGTTCATTTAAGACGCACTCCAAGTGCTTGATGAAAACAAACATCCACTGCCTGTTGTTTGGGGGGATTGCATCTCATTCTCGAACAAACTTGTTAGTCGCGCTGTGGGTAAGGGTTTTCCCCCTGGGTGGCATGCTTGAATGATGCACCCCAGCGCATCTCCCAGCTGTTCCACGTCCCCCTTCTTTCTAACTTTTCTGCCTTTCCCTCTCATGCTCAAAATCTGACAATCAAAAAAGGTCCCAGTGCCCAAAATTAAGTACCGATTCCCACCACCTGTGTAAATAAAGCACGCCGTTTTGCTTAAGGAGTATTTATTGTCAACTTGCCCAAGTTAAGGCCTCCATTACCTCCATCCACAACGGAGCAGCAACCGATTTTACTGTAATTACATTGACGTGGACTTTATTAGGTCACTTGTCCTGCCAGAGTGGCATCTGTGACCTTTCCTAATGGGGAAAACATTTTTCCATGCCCTGCAAAGTACATGGCCGTAATTATTATTTTTTTTGCTCTGCACTCATTAGCGGCTTTTCGATATGTCATTTTCAATAAGAAATCCATAGTAATTTGAGTCTGCACGGAATTAGTGCCTAAATAATTGCTAGGATAGGAAATTGAATTACCAACTTGAAACACAGCCATGATTCAAATAGTCGTGCGGCTTGATGAATATTTATGAAGGTTTGCAAGCAGCAACCAATAGCCTGCAATCTTTGGAATGCTTATATGAAAATAGCAGAGAATACATAATGCAGCTCTTTGATGTATGGTTCCTCTGAGTTCCTTGATCATAAATAGATTTGTTTTGTGAGTCAGCTGAATCATTTAGAGTCTATATTCATGATAATGTTTAAAAAGAAGATGACAATTTTATGATGGGTCCTGAGCAATGAGGTCGATGTATGTGTACATCTAAGTTTTATACGTCTTGAAAACCAATTTACGATGCAAGTCATTAGGTATAATTGGAGCATTGTGTTTTTTTGCCTGCCTCTATATCATCTGCATGAATTCAAGAATCCACCGTTTGGCGGAGCTGACTTCAGTAATCACCGTTGTATTTACTGTATATTATGTTTAGGGCTATTCACAATCTTTATTACACGCATATTCTCGCATAGATGCTAAATATTGGGCAACACATACCAGGAGTGAATTTCTATTTTTCTTACACATTTGCTGATTGCATAATTTTCTCGCGACTTGTTCAGGAGCGGAAATGGTGCGCGAGCACTCAAACACCAGTAGCAGCTGCTACCGGACGGGGGTGGTGGGGCAGGGGCGGGTTTTAATTAGCAAACAAATAAACACACCTTGGAACGGCTGGCTGGCTGCTGCCTCCCCTACATCCTCTTCCTTACTGCAGTCTGGTCGGCAAAAGGAAGCACCTGGCACACAGGCTCCCCTGATCCAATCACAATTCTGCAATGCAGCATTGTGATTGGTCAGAGGCCGTGGATCGGTGCTCAGACTGGAGCAGGGAGCCTGTGCATGTTCCTGACCAGACTGTGTAATGCAGCCCGGTAGGAACATGCAAAGTGCACATGAACTGTTTGGTCGGCCCAAGAAGGCCAGGAAAACAGTTCATGCGCACTTAGGGAGTGTACAATACTCCTCCCCTGCTCTGACCAGCCCCGCCCCGCCCCACACTGTACACATGCCATTGACTGCATACAATCGGAAAAATAAAATGACAATAACGATACTTTATTGTCATTTTATTTTTCCTTTTTGCACAGTGGGGCAAAGCTCCTCCGCCTTAGCGGAGGAGTCGACCACTGTCAAACACAGGATGTGTTCCCCATCTTGTTTTCGGTGGCGAGCCTAGGTAGCATACATGCGCTCAGGGGTGTAGATTCAAAGGGGTGTTTGGGGTGTTACACCCTTCCAATATGTATTTTAAGTTGACTAGTTGGGTACAGGTGCTTTCAGTCGGTTTCTGGGGGATTTCACCTCTGATTTTTGCATACGCACACTGACAAAAACACACACACACACACTCTCTCTCATATCTGTTTTGAAAGGCCTAAAAAATATTCATTTTACAAAACATTGTGTTTCTTTCATTTAGTACTCCTATTGATCCACATTCCTCTTCCTTTCCACTGCATCTTACGTCCCTTTCATGCACCCTGATTGTCATATAATGTATTTTAACATTATATGCCAGCATGATGGCCGGGAAATCTGATGCTCACCCCACCCCCCGCCCCACAATCTTACTGACCAAGCCACGCCTCTGGGTGCGCTTTATGCAGACCGTCCAGACCTCTTGTGTGTACCACCTGTAATAATCAAAGTGAGAATTTCACACGCTAAGAAACTGCTCTCAGCATCTGTAAAGCGCTTCTTCCATTGGTAGGGCTCGGAAGCAGTTTCCTACTCTTGATGCCCACTTCATACAGTTCTGGGATTTCCTTGCACTGGTTGTGCGTGTCACTTTAGCTCTGTTACAGGAGCATTTGATTGTAAACATGAGACTGTGTTTGTAGAGAAATATTTAGTGAAGGGAATAGATTCGAGAAACCTAAGTGCGATGTGGAGGAGGCCTAAGACCAATGCCCAGCAGAGAGAGTACACTGAACAGCTGTTATTGTACCTTCTACACATGCACATAGCTATCATATTACGTACTTGTTCATTTCCTCATGAAATGTACTACCTATGTTGATGCCTTTTCACCTCGCCATAGTTGCGATATAGATTCAGCCAGCCCAAAACTTACCCTATGTAGGGAGTGACATTAACCCTGGCTCTTCTAAAAAAAATTATGTTTGAGAAAAGTATCCTGGGCGCGTTGGCCAGAGGGGGTCTTTCCTGCTGTAAGAATGTGACCCAGAGATAACTAGCAATCATGGCTGGGCTTTGTGCTGCACGGCCCCTGTTCCCACTTCCCCTTTCTACACCTTGGTAATGGTATGCAACATGGAGAGCTCCACATAGGGTCGAGGAGGTAACTCGCAGACAAGCAATGGGAGGTTTTCCTTAATAAGTCTTATGTGGGCCTCCAGCCGGTAGGGCAGCCAGCGTTTGGAGCCCCAATCTATACTCTCTCCGATATCTGATGATGTACAGGCTCTTGTCTGTAGCTTCAAGCTGGGAACTGTGTTCAAACTGGCTAAACCTTCCTTTACTCTCTCTGGGAACTTTTATTTTGTCCTATTCCTTAAGCAAGCCTACTTGCGCATTTTAGTCAAACAGTCTTATCAGAGGTTTCTGAAGTTTGGTAGAGGAATAGCACTGACATATTGCAGTCCTTCCCCCAGTGCACAAGTCCACACCTCTAGTGTTCATCAAAGTCTTCGCCAAATACCCATTCATCCCTACTTGAAGGATCTTGCTAATTCACTCTCTGTTCTTGATCTGTTCAGTCAGTGCCACAGAATCTTTATTTCCTCGTCAACCACTTCAGGTCAGTCTTATCCACAAACAAAACTTCATTATTATTTTGATACATTTTGTGACTTGAGTTGATTCAGTCTTCCTTCCTGATATAAAGAAATGAAATCTGAAACTACATCTATCAAGGCTGTGGCAGAACTATGCAGTTTTGGTCAAGAGTTCATTGAATGGAATCAACCATTATATAGACGGCAATTGGCAAGAGTGAAAACAAATGCCATGATTTTCGATACATGGGAATTGGAATGGCACATGACAGGGGTGCTCCCTGTCTCCGCTGTTATTTGCTTTGATAACAGACCCATTGCTTGTGAATATATGGATTGAATTTGGATCAGTATTCAGATTGTAGGTCAACAAAGCTAAATCATTAATATTCCCATTAGGGCACTTGTAACTGAGATGCTTATAACTTAGCAGAATTGCCTCTTCCATGGGGTAGAGTATCCTTCGGATAGTTAGACAGTCATATAACACATACTGGGGACTTACTTGCACAAAATAAATACATATAGAATAACTACTGATTTAAATAAGAGTTTGAATTTGTATGCCCTTTAACTCTAAGGCAGGCTGGTATTACCTAGGTGCCTATAAGCAGGGTCACTGGAATTATGCGGCAGACGAGGGTCAAATTATGCGTCCGTGTTGAGTAAATTATGTGGCAAGAAAAGGCAAATTATGCAGCCCATTTTGTGATAGTATTACTTCATTATTTCGTAATTTGTAAACTTGTTGACACTGTCTGGGCATTAGGTGTACCTCATAATTACCAGTTTAACACCCAACTATAGCAATAAGCTACAGGAAGGTGACCAGTCATCCTTTGCAAAGGTCCTCTCACTGCATGGCAACAAGTGCCACTGCGTTTTTACTAATGCTTAGGCCATTTGAGCTAGAAACAATTTTTTGTTTGTTTGTTAAAATCTGCAGATTATGCAGCAGATGATGGATTGATTATGTGACAAATGTGGCAAATATAAATGTAGCGTGCCCTAATAGGGTCCGTCCCCCTAGGCACTGCCAGACCCCCAATTTCCGGGGTTGGTTATATTCCAATGTTGCACATAAATGAAACACCAACAGTTAGAACTTCTCTGCTAGTTCTAACTATCCCCTGACAGAGGGCTCGATCCCCGAAATGCATTGGGATGGAGAAAAAGGACAGAGGATTGTATCTGAGAATGTAATGGATTTACATAACATTGCTGAAACTAAGCAATGATTTGTGAATATCAATAACAGATAACGATTAAAACATTGTCTACTTACTTAAAAACATTTGGTGTTTCATTTATGTGCAACATTGGAATATAACCAACCGTGGTAAATTGGGGGTCTGACAGTGCCTAGGGGGACGGAACCTATCAGGGTACGCTAAATTTACATTGGACATTACACTCTTTGGTCAGAGTTGATACCCCGTGAGCACACTACAAACTGAGTACTTTGATTACCACGGATAAAAGGTTGTGCGTTGTCTCCCATTTATCAATGTGACAAATATATCATCAAGCAAAAATAGCCATGGTCACACAGTCGCCAGGCAATCCCAAAATTTCTCATGCCCTGCCTATACATTTTAGCTTGTATGTACGCTATAACTCAGAGTTTTAAAGAACTGAGTTTTATACGTTCAATAGTACTATGGACTTCGGATAGAAATATAATTAATCTAGACACGCTCACGTTGTGGTTTTGATAGGGATCAACAGGTAACTTGGAGTGTCATAACCTGGCAGCATAAATATGATTTGTGGAGAGATGAATTTCTGAGCAATGTGGCCAGACACGAAACTTTTGAAAAAATGGTAGCTGTGCTGTTAATGTTTCTCACCAGATGAACCACATCTAATTCAGATGGCAGTACAACAATGGAGGAGCGTTGTGACATTACACAGGTTTAGGGCTCTTTATGTGTCACAGGCATTGTTGTGGCTACTGAATTCATTCAAATTTGGAAAGTCTTGGATGTGTTAAAGTGGGTGGAGGGGAGCTGTGTGAGAATGGAGGATATATGTATGGGGATAAATATACAGCATCCACTGAAGCACAAGAGTTACCCAAGTTGCCCTGAACAGAATTCTTACACTAGAGTAGCATTTGTGAGGGCTGCTAAGAAAATGTGGTCCATAGGTGGGCAAACCCCAACACCATCTGGAACATTGGTAGTGTTAGTAGATGTCCCTTTGTGCAAGGAAGACATAGCAGTGTTGTGTACAGGAATCAGAATTGACATCCTCAAAATAGAATTGCATATTAAAGATTAAAATAATGGAGGGGGTGAGTGATTGTGGGAAATCCCTGATGTCTAGAAGATGGGCGAAAGTATGGACGGCATCTAGTAATGTTAGATTCCAGCTTATACACTTCAATGTCTTAGGTAGAACATATAAAACACTGCACGTAGTACATATTATGGAACCAAGCAAAAAATCCAGATGCCCTTAATGTGGAGCAGGGAAGGCTATGTTCAGTCGTATTATAGGGGCTTGTCCATCTGTTTAATACAACTAGAGAAAGACATAGGCCATCATTATAAGTGGAATATAAATTCCTATCGGCCTGACAAAGGAAGGTACGGGCCCATGGGAATTACAGGGTGAAGGTGGGTCAAGGTTTTTATCAGGCTTCTTTCTTTAGTCATCCTTGACTGATAAACGTCAGTGATTTTGTGACCGGGGCTAGTTTAACAGTGAAGTGTTGCTTTATTCCTGGAATAGCATGTTCTTCATTAGTTTCAGTGTTAGAGTCTGTATAAGGAATTTCTTTTGCTTGGTGTGTTCCACTGATATTTTGCTTCTTCACCTTGTTTTTCTTTTTTACACTTACAGCAGCTTTGGTCCCTCTGAACAGGCCGCTGGCCCATGTGCTCTGCTAAAATATTATGCTTTCTTTACAAATTCGTCTTCCGGTATGGTTGCATAGTTCCCTGGTTTTTCACCTTTCCTCTGTTTACAAGCTCTTATTTTTTCCAGTTTCGGTTTGTCCATCATCACTTTCTTTTCTCTTTTCAATACTAGCATACGTTATCATTCACATGCCACACTATGTCTACCATTATCTTCTCTTTATTCCTGTCATTAGCTGTCTTTGGCCATCCAAACTCTTGATTATGAATAGTTACATAATGGCTGATATCAACTTTTCCTAGGTCACTATATATGGGAGTCTTTTGAAGTATTTTGAGCCTTCATGCTTTTCCACCATCCTTGTTGATACGTCCTAATATCTTGAAAATATTTCAAGATATGTTAAAAATTGGAAGACACTCAAGGCACTGCTGCAAATTCTCTACTTTGAGATGTGGGTCCTGGTATTTTTTTCTAAGGGGCATCATAGTGATATTTTATTATTCAATATTTGACTTGGAGCTCAAGTCACAGTGAGACTATTTATTCCAATAAATGGCCTAATATAGGTTTCACCAACGTAATTAATCAATTGACATATCTTCTTTTTCTAACACTGAAGCATTACCTAAAGGATCTGTTCATACATATTCCCTTAACAACTGCTCCTATTTCTCAGACTTTTTATTTCTCAGACTTTTTATTATTTTCTGTTTTCTCTATTATTTTCGCCTTTGCCGCCTGTGCCTTCAGTCCTAGTTTGAATGGATATATATTCTGTATAGGTGCCTGTATCGTTGGAGGAGATTGATTTTAAGAAGAATTTTTAGGTTTTTTTTGTGTTGAAGAATGTCACTCTGTCCATCTTCTGATCAAACTAGTAGAATCTGGCACCACAGTTTGCCCAGTGTTCATATTATCACTATTCCTTCAGTGTGCCCCTCCGACTCTGGCTACATGAAGTGGGGGACAATAGTTATTCACCAACTCTTGATTTTTATTTAACAATTCATAACTAATTATATTTGGATACATAGTCACAAGCTGGTTTACTGTCTTTTTTAATTTACTGTTTTCCTTCCTTACTATGTCTAAACTGCTTCCAGTCCCTTTGGTTTATGTTCTGAGGTTCTAGTTGAATCTTCATTCTACTTTTTTATAAAATACTGTCTATTTATTTTTATCTTTCACCCTAATCTTAAAGAATAATCTTTATATAGGATAATTTTTAAAACTCACATGTATGTCTGGTGGAAAGTTGTCAGTTGATGTTTCCTTTATTATTTTTGATATTTTTTTCCAAATAATGACTGGTCTCTTATCAATATGTATCCCACATACAACTAGTCGGCCCTCCTTTTTCACATTGTGTGGAACTGCCTCAAACTTCTTTTTAGTCGTTCCTCCCATTGTTATTAAGGGAGGAGTCCTTATTTACAGTTTCCCTTATTATATATCAGTTGCCCCCAAAACCTCAAAGCAGGTCGCCAGCACTCTTTTTTTAATATTTTTTACAAATAACCATTTTTGTATCCACCTCTATTTAATATGTACAATCACAGTATCACCAAGCACTTTATGAAAATGAATGTAAGAACGTGACCTTAGAGGAGAATACCGACAGCTCTGGGGCAAGTGACCTTAGAACATTGTCTTACCCCGTTGGGGCACTGTGGGGCTTTTGTCTCACACTGGTCTGGCCTCTGCGACTCCTTCTGGTTTGCCAATCATTTCTTGATTATGCACACTTTCTCCACCAATTTCTCAAATCAAAATAATTCTGAAAACCATAGGATGACTTGTAAATGCTCTACCCTTGGCAGTGGGTGTGGTGTCGTCACTCTGTATAACCGGACAAGTGGTTGATGGTCAGTGACCACTGAATGGTCTCCCACAGAGGTACAGGTGGAAATGCCCACAGACCTATTTGATAGCGAGGGCTTCCCTTTCTATGTGGGCATAATGTGCTTCAGTCTGTGTTAGTGCTTTACTAGTGAATGCTAAGAGTGCTAACCTCCCTGGCTCTACTTCCTGGGTGAGCACAGCCGAGGCCTACTAGGCTTGTATTAACGAGCAGCTTAGTCTGCTTCTTTAGGTCGAAGTTGGCCATCGTTGTCTTGCTCCATAAGTCATCTTTTATCTTCTGGAATGCATCATCCTTGCATTGGCCCCAAATCCAGGGGGCCTCAATCTTGGTTATGGCTCTCAGTGGCTCTGCGTTAGTTGTAAGGATACGAATGAATCTGCCACAATAAGTGGCCATGCCCAGGACGCTGTGTACTTCAGAAATGGTGGTCGGTGTAGAGGCCTGTTTGACAGCCTGCAATTTGTGGGGATCAACTTGCACTAACTCTATAGATGTTTGAAAGAAAGAAATATTTTCTCTGTGCAGGGTGATGCTGTGCTCCCATAAGCGTTTTAGGGTTGTTCGCAGGTGTTTGTGGTGCTTTTCAGTGGTCGTGGAGAAGATCAGGATGTCATCGCTCATATTCATGACGCCCTGAAGTCCTGACAGCGTCTTCTGTATGGCATCTTGAAATACCTCAGCTACTGAGGAGATTACGAAATTCAGTCCCTGTATCGGCATTGCCCAAGGTGCATGGAGAAGGTTGCTATGTATCTGCTCTCTTCTGAGAGAAGATGCTGGTGGTAACTGGCATTCAAGTCCAGTTCGGAGAACCACCTTGATCACTGAGATCGGCAATTATATCATCCTTTGTGGGCATGATGCGCGCCTCCTGCTTGATTGAGGAGGCACATATCAGTGCACAGGCGTACTTTCCCTGGTAGCTTTGGTTTTTCCACTGTAACCATGGGAGACACCCAGGGGGTCGGGCCAGACACCTTTTCAATCACTCTCAGGTTTTCCAGCTTGTCCATTTCTTGTTCCACCAGTGGCCTCAGGTGAATCCGCACACGACAATGGCTTGACTGACTTATCAATGTGTAGCGTGATTGGTGGGCCTTTTAGGCACGCAAAGTCAGTGAATAGCCTCGGAAAATGGTTCAGGAGTTCAACAGTCTGATAGGCTTGTACATTCCATGCAAAGGACACAAGGCCCAGATCTTCAGGCTTCCTAACAGGTTGTTGGCTTCTTTGTCGGCCACGTGGAACTTCGTCATGATTTCTTGGCCGTTGGACTTTTCACTCCCGATCATACGCCCTTTTCAGGAGCAGCGAGGTCTGGCTCCCATGAATAAAGACTTTGGTGTTCGACAGGATTAGTGGAGGTTTGGGCCTGAGACGTTGGTACTGTTGAATGCCCATCACGTTTACCCATGCACCAGTGTCAAGGTGGGCCTTAGCTTCCAACCCGCTGATCTCCACCACACACGAGGGTTGTGGCCTTCTGTGCCTTTTCAGGTCGCTTGTGAATGAGATGAGGAAGTCTTCCTCCTCGTCTTTCGGTGGCGAGTCTACACGCCGGTGTCTGGAGCATGGTGGCTGTTTGGCAGCCCCAAAAGGTTCTGGTTTATCAAGGGACAGCTTTCATATAGCTCTGGATTGGGTCTGTCTTCCTCTGGCGCCTCTCCCTCTCGATCCCCTTCTGCATACTGTTGCAACAATTCAAGCATGTGCAGACCTGCGAAGTCATCTAGGGAGTGTTTGTCGCAGCCGCAGTACCTGCAGCGAGACCCAGTGGGAGGAGAAGCTGGTGTTCTCGGCTTACTTGCCTTCCCTCTAGTATACACTGCATACGTTCTCTCTGTTTTCACCCGGGTGCCTTTTCGGGTGGCTGGTTAATGGTGACGTCCATTTTGGTGGCTCTTGCAGCCGACAGGTCATGGGTCCTTGCTATGATAAGGATGTCATCGAGGCTGATGCTCGGCTGCTGCAGAATGAGTCCTCTCAGTTACATGTTTTGGCACCCCTGGATGATCTGTGCTTTTATTTAATTTGGCTGGTCATCTGCTGTGTATGTGCTAGATAATTTGTGTAGGTGGGTGTAAAAAGTGTCTATGGACTCGCCATCTTTTTGGCGGGCCTGGTGGAGTTTGAAACACTCAAAGTCCGGATTTAACTGCTCATCAAAATGTGCGTTGAAGGCTCTCACTGCTGTGTCATAGTTGCTCGCTGCTCCAGTGTTAGGGGAGTGTTCAAAGAAATGGCAGATTTCCTCTATGTAATAGAGTAGGATGGAGTGCTTGATGGCCCTGTAATTCTCAAGGGTGGCGACAAAGTAGTTTTCCAGCCTCCCTACCCATGTCTTCCAGTGGGGTGAATCTGTCGCTGGATCAACGAGCTCGCTGAATGGTTGTAGTGCCCCTACTAGTGCATGTTGTGAGGGAAACTGTCTGGGTGGGCATTTGCATTATCGGTCATGGCTGGGCTGAGTGATGTTTGAGGCAGGGGCTGGAGCCCTGTGTCTTGTATCTCCTGCATTTCTACTGCCCATTGTTGAACTGTCTATGAATGTCTTATGGCCCATGCACCCCTGTGGCATGTGCTGTAATTTGTTAATCCTATATTTAATCCTCATTTGTTGTGTGTTTTTTTCTTCTTTCTTTTTTTTTTAATGTTTTTGCCAACCAAGTCTTTTCAGCAGTATAGTGAGGCAATTGCTGTGTAGCAAAATTCCAGCCTAGCCCACCAGAAGGACAGAGCCTTAGTTGCTTCAGCGCACACCTGTATACCTTACAGCAGAAGAAATCCGGGCTCTGGCTTCCGTGCCATGATAGGTCCATGAGCAGGCAGCAGGGCGTGGTGCGTGCAGTCCCTGGTCAGTGCGATGAGGCTAAGACACCAGCCTCAGGCAGAGTGTGTCGTGCGGCCGCCAGCCAAGGCAGTCGAGGGTCACAGGCCATCAATGGGAACCTGCAGGAAGCAGCAAGCATCGATAGAGACAAATTGCATCATCTGCCGCGTGGACAGGTTGTGGCTCCTTTCACAGGGTGGGGAATCAGTGCGAGCTGCTTGGTGCTGCAGCAGCGTGCAGGCGGAGGCAGGGCCGCAGAGGCACCAGCACGGCTCAGTGTGGAGCAGCCCACTGGATCCCTTAGCCCGCAGACTTGAGGAGGCACACGTGGTAGACCCTATCGCCAGTGTAGCGGGGCTTCCCGGTGTTATAGGGGGTACCCTGCGAAGCACGGCCTGGTCTTTGCAGCAATGATGACCCACGTACACACACTCACAGTCAGGGCCGGCTTTAGCGCTGGTAGCGCCCGGTGCGACAATCATTTTTGGCACCCCTGCACCCTATGACAGCCTCCTCGGTTTATCTCACTACCATCAGGCAAAAGTGCCCCTCATCACTCCAATCATAAGCTATTGTTAAACACAGCGCCCCCTCCCCCCCTCAGGTCGGTGCCCCCTCCACAGGTCAGCGCCCAATGCAGCCGCACTGCCCTAAAGACGGCCCTGTACACAGTGAGAGTAGGGGCAGAAGGCCACATGTGGTCTATGTCCCTTTAGTATATAGCCTCTGGCCAGAGGATGTTACAGGGTGTGTTTCGGGGGCTGTGAGCTACCACAGGGGGAGGTCACGTGGCTCAATATAGTGACCAGACCCTCGACATGCAGTATTGCAAGGACTTTTCTGTATCCCTTTCCTTAAACTTTCTGCAGCAATCTGTAAAGTGAAAATAAACGTGCGCCTTTGTACAGTGTGCGCTTACCTCTATATCAACATGAGTCAAATGCAGGCGGTAGAGGCGGCGGAAATAATTAAGACTTCACAAATACCAGCTGAATCGGTTCCTTTTGTCCCATTCTCAGGGTTTCGCGCTCCGCCTATGGCACATGAAAGTGAATAAAGGCCCATCGTTGCCAGGTCAAAAAGGCCCAGCGGGGTGTCCCCCGACTGCGCAAGCAGAGCTGGACATGTGAGGCACGACAAAGGCCCCTGATGGAGCACATAACAAAAGATGAGCTACAGGACAAGAGGGCTGTTTGGAGACAGACGATTTGTCGTTGGCATAACAGATCCGGATGGACATTACGCCGAATTTAAAAGTACATTTTAAAGGGAGCCAGCGTCTCACTTATTGTCTGTTTCGAAGTCGCCCGGGAACACACGTGACGTGTGCACAGAAGGATGGAACTAAACAGGTACGTAGTCAGCGCGTGTTTCCTCACTGCCTCACGTGCCCTGCCCGGAGACAATTCGGACTATTTCAGGCCCCCAAAGCTATAAGAATGACTTGGGCGGAAGGTAATAGTCACTTGAATGTATATTGAATTAATAATTAACTGTTGTTGTGGTCATCACTAAATTAGCCAGACCGTGCCACCTCGTGACAGACTGTCATAAGCACCTGTGTTGACAGTGCTGAGCACCGGAAGCCACACGCTCAAATTAAGCACTGTGAAGGGCAGGAAAAAGAGAGCAGGCGTGCAGACTTGCTTAGCAAATTATATCTGCTCCCGCTGCCCAAAGTGTAGATACCTCTCTTGCTCCAAAATGATAAGGGTTAACGTCTGACCCATTAGTGGAAACGAATATATGCCTCATGTCGTACTCTTAATATGGTGCCGTTTTTAATGGCAAGGGTTACATGGGTGGCGTCGCTCCTGAAAAACTCTAACTCATGAATTTTACAAATAAACAGGATTTGTGAAGATCCAATGTGTACCTTAATTTCTATAACGGCAATATGAATGTGGCATAATTTGTTCTGGTTAAGCGTTTTTAAAAGCTTCTATTTTTGTGCAACAAATAATATTAAGTATTAATGATCTTTGTGTCGGATCCAATATGCAAAATACTGAATTAATATGATTGTAGTTGAAACAAGTTTAATATAAGATATAAAAGTGTGTTAACTAACATGATTTAGGTATGTCACATTTTGATGAAAAACTAAATTTTGGATATAACTGATGATTCTATTGTCTCTGTTCTCGCTCCTTTATTCACCCTCCCATTAGCAGCGATGTAGATTCAGAGGTGGTGTTTGGGATTTTCCACCCACCTAATAAATGTTTTTCTGGTATATAGTTTGGTTCGGTTGCTTTCAGTTGGTTATGGTGAGGTTTCTGTTGGATTTCACCAGGAACTTTTACAAACACACAGGCAGAAAAGTGCACACTTTCTCCCTTTCTGTTTAGAAAGTCTTCAAAAATGCTGATTGTTTTACAAAATATTGTTTCCTCTCACTTAGTACCCCTACCAATCCGCATTCCTCTCCGTTTCCACTTCCCCATAAGCTCTTCTCATGAGCCCTGCTTGTTGTATAATGTATTTTAACATAATAGCCAGCGTGATTGTTGGAAAATCTGAAGCTCCCGCCCCAATCTTACTATCAAGCTATGCTCCTGCCCATCAGTTTCCCCTGCACACTGTGCTTTAAATGCAAATATAGAAGTGCAGGTACTCATTGTTTTGAGTACCTACTTAATTCAGTGCTGAGTAGTGCATGTAGTCTACCTTTCAAATTAAAGAAGTGCAGGTACTCCGAACCGGACCGCACCTCCCCTTTTAAGACACTCCCTGCGCATCTTCTCTCCTGATAGCTTTACAGAAAGAAGACAGGTTAATGTAATTTACCGGTTGCGCTCTAAATGAACTTTCTATTGTTTCTAACACTAAAAGATGCTTGGGTCAAGTGTGGCAGAAATGGTGAATTTTCCAAGAAAAGAGAGTTACCCAGGTTAAACCAAAAGGGACTGGGTTACATAACACAGTTAAAAATAAAAAAATCCTCTTTCTGTTATTCACTACTACAATAATATTTAGTCTATAATCAGTCTGCACTGAACCAAAAGAAAAATACTTAATTAATTTCACCAATATAGCACAACGTAAACAAACCTTATATTCTCGTCATTTTATTATTTGCATCCATATCAAGAAATACAAATTATATTTACCATAAAACACATTAATCACACATCCTTGTACATATTCATTTTCAAAACAATTACAGATATTTAGAAGTTTGTATAATATATTTTTATATTCTGATGATCCTTTCAACAGTTGTTGACATTGTCCATACAATTCATATACAGTTCTAAGTATAATGTATTCTACTACAATATTAAAAACATCTATTCATATTAAAAACAGATTTCATATGTCCTTTTGTCAACGCGTTTCGGTGTATCTTGTAGTTTGTAAACACCTTCTTCAGGACTCACATTATAAAAACAAGGTATTTTTCTTTAAAACCAGACCAATAAATCTAAAAATAAATAAATAGTACATACAGTTAGATGCATGACATTACGTGTGCGCAAGCCTATAATTTCTTTGGTTCGATGCATACCATAAGTCATAACTCTATTTCAAAGCTAAAATAGTATTCTCACTTATATACTTATTTTACAAATAAATGAGACCACTTAAAGAGCTTTTGCTTCTAAGTATCTAGTGTGCTCCATTGTTACATGAGGAGCTTTTGCCAAAATTAGATCACAACCCAGACCCTCGCTTACCCTTGGTGGGAATCGGAAATGGTGAATTGACAGCTTTCAAATGTAGAAAGGAGTGTGACAGGGCTGCGGACTAACTCACAATCTTTTATCACTATACTTAAATGATTTAATGAATTATCTGGAAATCCCGGGAAATGATGCACCAAAAACTGGGGCACTTAAAGTCTATCCGTGGACAATACTTATATCTAAAACCATGTCAGGTTTGCAGGTCCTGGTGGACCATTTTCTATTATTCTGTGCCAAAAGGGGCTTGAAACTGAATATCAAAAAGACAAAATGTATTTCCTTTAATCCCTACCCATCTAGGAGGTAAAGTATCCGGGCGCAAAGTGAACTGCTCAAACAAGCCAAAGACTTTGATTACTTGGGGGTTAGACTCACTAATAAGCTAGCCTGGCCTTTGTAGTAAGAGAAGAGTGCACTTAAGCTACAGCTCCAGGGTGATCCTCCTGATGGTAAAGAAGACCAAGACTAGATCACTTTCTAGAGCAGTTGAGATATATAATGCCAAGGCCAAAGGAATTTGTCCTTTATGGTGCAGAGCTTTGGGACCATGAAATGTTAAAGAATCTCACAGCAGTAGAAAACAAATTTATAAGGGCATTGCTGAATTTGCCTAAAAGCACTCCACGTTTACCGCAGTTTATAGATGAAGGTATTCTTCCAGTAGCTCTAGTATACAAACTCATATCTTTGCTGTATTGGCAACGATGGTGGTCCAAAAAAGAACTGGCTCCATATAGGCTCCTTCTTGTTGAATTAATGTGCCCAAATATTTGCTGGAAAATTCCTTAGGTAAGGTTTGTCAAGGAAATTATATTATGCTTGATTTAGCCGCTCTTGGGAACTCTCCTGTTGATGCTGGCTCTATCCCTAAATCTGTGGTAGAGATAGATTAAATTCCTTCTTATAGAAAAAGGAATTGAGAAAATACAACCAGGGCAGCAGCTAAGACAGTGTCCTAGATTTTAAAGTGGCTCAATCTTTCGAGCCCTTTTTAGACAAGATTACTTGTCCCTTAGCTAAGCAGTTGTTTACATGATTCAGATATGGAACGCTACCCATTAATAGTTTCTGCCTCTGCTGGAAACCTAACTATTGCTCCAGCACTTTATGCCCTACTTGTAATCTAGAGGAGGAAACTTTTCATCATTTCTTCTTTTTTTGCAAAGCTTATGTAACCCCCCCCCCCACCCCCCTCCCCAAGAAGTGGGTTAAACCAATGTATCTCTTGCTAGGTATTAGGAGAATAGAACATGCACTGAAGATAATATGATAGTATACGCAGAGGCGGCTCCTCCGCTAAGGCGGAGGAGAGTCGCCCCACTTCCTTGATGCAGTTGCAGTAAAAGATAGGAAAAAATAAAATGATAATAACGTAATGTTATTATAATTTTTCTTTGTCCTCTTGCTGCAGCAGCTTGCGTGAGGGGGCGGGGCTGAAGAGCAGGGAAGGAGGATACAACCCCCCACACTAAGTGCGCAATGACTGTTTGGTCGGCCCGCTCGGACCTCCAAAACCAGTCACAAGCACTTTCCCTGTTCTCCGTGCAGGCTGCATTAGAACCTGCATGGAGAACATGCCCACCACTCCAGCCCCTGGCTGAGCGCCATGTCACGGTGCTCAGACTAATCACAACGCTGCATTGCAGCATTGTAATTGGCTGTGGGGAGTGTGGGAGCCTTGGCCTTCCTGATTCCTGTTTCTCCAAAGAAGGAAGAGGACGCAGGAGAGGCTGCCGGCCGGGAGGTAAGTGATGTTTTTTTTTTTACCTGATCCTCCCTCTTCCCCCATCCACCTCCCCCCCTACGCACCCCACTGCGGGAGGGAGGTAGCAGCCACGACTGAGGATACGGATGAGAAGATTTATATAATTGTCCCCAAGTTCTTATTCTCAGCATAGACAATTCGCAAGAAAGTTCTTGCGTCAAGGTTGACTAGCATTTTACGATGATTATATTGGTAATTCGAGAACCTTTGGAATGAAATGTTGTTTTGCATAATGTAGGTTCAGTTTTATTTGTCTTTTGGTGCTATTAATGGTCTGCTCCAACGCATTTGCACTCTACAAGATTCTTATACCATTTTACCATGACTACTTGTATATTTTGTCACTTGGAAATGATTTCCCAGTGTAGTGATGATTTATGTTATTATATTTGATATGCCCTATGTATTGCTCTATGCTATTTTTTCATTGCTGATTTGATTTTAATTATAACGATTTTTACTTGTGTGTTTTTACTATGATGTATGTTGTTTTTAAGGATTTTTGAATCCGAAAGAAACTTTCTAATTTACTTTTATATTGAGTTCAGAAAATTGGCATTACATATAAGGTAGAATTAAGCAACAAATAATACAATTTCCAATAAAATATGGTGCCATGCAGAAACTTCCAGAAATGTTTTTTTGTGTTTTTTTGGGGGTGTTTTACATAGCGCGAACTAGACCCGATCAAGGTATCAGAGCGCTTTACATGAGCACCAGTTTCGTTACAGATGGACACATTCATTTTTGGTAGGCATGGGGAGATTAACTGATTTTCCCAGAATCACAGGATGTTGAGCGTCGTTGCCGAGACTCAAACCTGGTTTCCCAACTTCGAGGTCGACCGCTCTAGCCATAAGGCTACATCCTCTCCCAGCTTGCTTTAATTGTTACTAAATCATATTGACAACTATTATGCAAAAAGTGCTTAGTCTAGATGTTCTCACACAGTGAAAAATAAGACACAGTCCTTTACTCATTGGATGTAACAACTCCAGGACGAGATCGCAGCTCAAGGCAAGTATCCGGACAGGATCTGATAAGTAAACCATAACTGGAATGAAGGAGATGGTAAAGGTACTACCAGAGAACTGGTGCTCTCAAATAAAGATGAGTACTTGGAGTTTTTCCAAACTGCTTTGTGGTAAACAATGGCCCTTCGAAAGTCTCACTCAATGGTACTATTTGGGATATTATGCTTCTACCTTTCCCACAGCTCGGAAAGATCCAGGGCAACTATATATTGGGCTTGATATTTGCCCTACTCTTTTATGCTGGTTAAGATTTTCTGATGATCTTGGGAAGTACTGGCAAAAAAATACATTGGGGTCACGTAAGTGGTTGTTTACAGAAGAGAACCCTTGGTGGTGCCTAATAAAAGATACGCAAGCATACCTCCCTTGACTGGACATTGGCCATTCAGAGTTTGGAGAAAAGAAGATTGTTCAATTTCTGGAGGAAAGCCAAAATAGATAGTAAAATCTATGGATACATTTCTTCCACCTTATCAATGAATTGAATTCTTTATTGTGAGTTTCATCCACAGATTGGAAGATTTTAAGTTTCCTCCAAACTTAAAAAGAGGCCCTGAGTCGTCTGCCCAATATTGGAGGGAGTGAAGGGAGTCATTGATGAAGACAAACACCCATCTAAGATAATAAGGATTCAATAGCTATTGAAATATCTGATGACGCACACACATCAGGAGGATCTTTGTTCAGAATACAGGGCCTGTTGTATCAAATGGTTTTATCCATTCTGTGTCTATGGGTAAATGAACTGAAACATAAGAGCAACAGTTCTACCACACATCTCTGGTGGGTGTAATGTAATTCTCAGTTTGGCTATTCCATTGGAAGGCTCTGCCGAAAGGTCACAAATGACCAGGGCTTATAAAGAAGCCCACAAAGCATTACTCTCCCTTGTGGAATCATTAGCCCCCCGTACCCGATAATAATGAAAAAGTTGACATTTAATACAGGAATTCTCTAGCAGGAAACATGCACCATCTCAACTCAGCCAGCACCTTCATGTCAATCAACACCTGCATCTATGCCTGCACAGAAGCCTGCTCCCACGCTGACACTAGTAAGCAAAAATCAGCCAATCAATGCAGTGAAAATTGCAACCACACCGACAAGGGTTGCTAACCAGCTTTCGAACAAACACATGTGACACCAACTATGAGGCATGCTCATGGGACCCTTGGACATATAATGTGCTGCAGTAACTCTGGCCACTTAAATTGGTCCATAGAAACACATACACAAGCACTAATAACCGAATGTACAGTCATAAACGGATACTAGTGAAAAATTAGCACTTGCTCCCATACTCCTGATGTTGTACCAACATTTCTGAGACTCGGCCCAAAACTTAGAGATTCCAAGAATAGTTATTAGTCGTGAAAGATACAGTGGGATAATCCTGGAATCAGCAGCTGAAGTGAATGATGCCCTCCTCCTGCATAATGTGATGAGGGGCCCCTGAGTACCCAATTTCTCACAGATATTCATTGATCTTGGGCTGTATGCGGCCCCTTAAAAGGTTGGGGGGGCCTCTGCAGTGTTAGGGGCCCCCAGTCCCGCAGGGGCTGCTTTATGCCGCTGGCTCAAACTTTGTAGATGAGTGTGGGTTTCCATTAGAAAGTTACATAATGCTCTGCTTAGACAACAAACAAGGGTGCCATTTTCGTGACATTCCTGGTGGGAGTTTGTGCATAATGGGGCATGACAGACTTCGAATTTTCACATATGTTGCCAGTTGAGCGCCCGGGATATGAGGGCCATTCAGTGGCGTATGCTTCTAGTGTGGGGAGGAGGTGGGGCTGGAGGAGAGAAGGGGAGTACGAAAAGACTGATGGTAAGAACTTACCAACAGTAGCGGCTGCTCTTCATTACAAGTGGTGGGGCAGGGGGTGAGGGTAAATAGCACCAAAAAAAAAGCCCTTACCTGCCGCTGCCGTCTTGGGGTTCTTCTGCTGTGGACCCGACTCCAACTCCCCATGGGCTGGTGCACGCTGCGCAGGCTTCTAAATGCCAATCAAAATGCTGCTCTCATACTGGTAATACAACATAAGAGCAGCACCGTGATTGGCCTGAGCGGGCTGGTTTTACCCTCGCTCAGGTCCAAGGAGCCTGTGCTTCTTTTCCACCGGCTGTGCAGCACAGAGCTCGTGTGGAGAGAGATCTAAATGCGTATGATGGTTTAGCCGGCCTTAGACAGCCGGCCAACTCATCATGCGCTCTTCTACTCTCCTATCATCTTGGCCCCGCCTCGCCCAGACTTGGTTGCCTCTAGCGAGCGCGGAAAGCAGAATATAACGGTTTTATTATCATTTTATTTTTCCCCTTTCCCCTCAGCAGGCTCTCAGCAGGGAGGCGACACGCCTCCACCATAGCAGACGAGCACCCGTTGCAACCACCCTCCGAAAAACACCTGGATCTTTTATTTTGATTTTAGGGATTGTCCCTTGCCATTTCAAACCATTTCCAGCTTCTGAGCACAATAATGCAATTATACGCTTTTTACGACATAGCAATGAGGAACGCATGATAGGAAAATTATGCCCTTTTCTTGTTGAGTTTGAGCAAAGCGCACTTTGAGGTGCCTGTGGAAGTTGATTGTGGTTAAAAAATGGAGCGATTATCCTTCCTGAATACTGTAATCTTCCTTGAAGGGATTTGTGAAACATTTAGCAGTTGCAGATTATATTGGCAACTTCCTTTTTATAGTCGGAGAGGCGTGCTCAGAGACGTTTTAATGCAGGGGCAAAGTGGGCTCTGGCCCAGGGCCCCAGCCTTTCAGGGGGCCCCCTGACAGAGTCAGCTCCATTCTCCAGAGTTTTGCCCTAATGACCTTGATTATTTCTTAAACGGATTGTTTTAAATACTATTTTCCTTTAATTTATGTTTTATGTGCCTGATGTGTGAGAGTCTAGTACAGCCATTTTGCTGCGAATGTTGTGTTTATGTTTCATGCAGTATACAGAAAAAAAGTTTCTTTTAGATCAAAACAAGGCCTAACATATAAGAAATGGGATGGCATCACAGAGATTATTTTCAGTAATATTGGTGAGCTGCTGCTGTGTTACAATATTGAAAACACACATACCTATCCCTGAATATTAGATGTAAACACATTTAGGGCCTTATTTATGAGAAGTGATGCATTGCTGTGTGAAAACAGGGATGCGTTACTTCTTAGTGCACCCTCCTTGCGACATGACGGATGCGTCATATTTACTGTATGTCGCATCATGTCGCATGGAGTTAAAGATACGTCAGTATTTCTTGCGTATCTGTAGGCGCAAAATTGATGCATTGCTGGGGTGTGTCTGAAAATAGACACAAGTCCAGCAATGTGTCCTTTCACATGGGGGAAGCCCCATGTGAAAGGGCCTGCATCAGTCTTACACCTGGTGTGAGGCAGGTGTAAGATATTGACGCAATGGCCTCCTAGAAGTGGCGCACTGAGTTTTCATAGATTTCAATGTGCCACTTCTACGAGGCTTTTTGCGGGGGAACACCCACCCTGCATACATTATACCTGGCGCAGGTATAATGTGGTGCAGGGGTTTACAAAGTGACGCATCTGCCTAGATGCGTCACTTTGCCAATAGGGCGCAACATGGCACATTTTTGTCGCTGCCGGTGAGTCACAAAAAGTGACACACCGGCTTCATAAAAGTGAAACAAGGCCTCATAAATAAGGCCCTTAGAACTTGGACGAGTGTTCCTTTGCACTGTCAGGGACCTAATGAAATGAAATTAAATAATGTATTTAATAAAGTGCGCAGCCACTCAGACTAGAGTGTCCTGGCACATGACAGCGGGAGGAAAACGTGCGTAGAAGACCCATCAGTTATTAAAAAGCCAGGTTTTTAAGTTCTTCCTGAAAGAGAGTAGGTCTGTGGTTAGTCTCAGAGACTCAGGGAGTCTATTCCACAATTTTGCGCCTAGAAAGCAGAGGGATCTGCCTCCAGTGCGGGCACGGCATATTTTCGGCATATTTTAGGCACGATGGCCAGGTAGGCATTGGAAGATCTTAGGGGTCTAGATGTTGTGCAGTGATTAACGCGCTTATTTAGGTAGCCGGCTCCTAAGCCGTGGAAAGCTTAAAAGAAGATGGTCATCGCTTTGAAGTTGATCCGTTCTTTTATGCAGAGCCAGTGTAGAGACTTAAGAATAGGGTTCATACTAGGTCTGGGTTTAGGTCTCAGGATGGCTCTGGCCGCGTTTTGTACTACTTGTAGGCGCTGGAAAAGGGCTTTGGGAAGACCGAGGTACAAGCTGTTGATATAGTCAAGCTTTGATGTCACCAGAGCCTGCACCACGATCTTTCTACTCTCATGCGGTAACATTGGCAGGAATTTTTTTAGCATCCGGAGTATGCCAAAGCAAGCGCCAGTTAGATTTTGGATTGGAAAACGCATGGAGAGTGTCTTGTCTATGACAATTCCTACGTTTTTGACTTTCTCCTTTTCCGTGGGCGGGGGCAGCAGATCTTTTGGCCACCAAGAGCTCCAGTCAGGCGTTTCTGGATTACCAAAGAATATAACTTCAGTTTTGTCAGGATTGCACTTCAGCTGATTGATCTTAAGCCAGTTAAAAACCTTTGTGAGGCAAGACCTGATCATTGCACCATCAAATTCAGTTCCTTTTTCACATGTAAAAATCAGCTGAGTGTCATCAGCATAGGAACCAATTTTGGCGCTCTCTTCCTCTACCAGAAATGCAAGGGGGGTAGATATATATTAAAAAGGGTAGGACTGAGAATGGAGCCCTGAGGGACACCTACATTCATGGCCGGAACTGGGGATGAGAAAGGTGGGAGCCAGATGTCCTGAGATCTATTTGCCAAGAAGGATGACATCCATGTTAAGGCGCCCTCCCAGGTCGATGTCAGCAAGTCTCTCCAGGAGCCTCTCATGTGGGACCGTATCGAAGGCCGCCGACAGATCGAGCACTATCAGAACAGCCTTGCCTCCCTGGTCCAGCTTACCCTTGAGAAATTCAGTCACATCCAGGAGAGCGGACTCCGTACTGTAGTTAGCCCTAAAACCGGATTGGGACTCATGAAGGAGCTTCCCATCATCAATGTATTTTTGGAGGACCTTGTTTACATGCTTTTCTAATACTTTGGAGAGGGCACGAAGAAGGGAGATTGGCCTGTAGTTGGCAGGGTCCGTCAGTTTGGCGTTAGCCTTTTTCATCAGTGGAAGAATCTTAGCATTCTTCCATAATCTCGGCATGTTGCCTGAGGGGAGGGAAGCATTAAAGAGCTGGTTTACCGTGGGGTTTATGGTGGGAGCTAATAGGTTCAGGATATTCGCTGGACATGGGTCGGTAGGAGAGCCAGACTTAATGCTTTGGAGAAGGGTCAGTGACTCTTCAAGCTAAAACTCAGGGAAACTAGTAAAGATGGAGGATCCAAGAGGTGAAAGTTGCTATTGGAACTAAGGTAGAAGGTCAGTTCTTCCTCTGAGATGTTACTGAAGGCTTGTTAGATCACAGAGATCTTTTTGTGGAAGAATTGAGCTATTTGCTTAAACCATTCTTCCGTACATGGCCCTTCCTTTGTGCCTGCTTTCGGGACAGTAAAGGATTTAACTACGCTAAAGATTTCCTTACTCTTATTTTGGGCATTTTCTATTTTGGTTTGAAAGAAGTTTTTCTTGGCTGCCTTCACAAGAATGTAATGAGCTTTTAAGGTGTCTTTATACACCTTCCTGTCCTCAGGTAGATAGGATTTACGCCATTTCCGTTCCATTTTTCTACAATTTCTTTTGCTAGATCTGAGGGAACTGTTAAACCACGGAGCTGGTGAGGCCGACCTCTTTGAGGAGCGGGAAACAACTGGTACCACTGTACCAATGTTGGTACGGAGCTATGAATCTATTGAGAGGGTGTCCGAGTCGGGGCAGCCAGACAGCTCCAGTGAGGAACAACCGAGGGCATCTGCTAACATCGGGATGGATATTTTATGGAACGTCCTGTAATTAGGGACCCTCTGCCCTGTGTTAGCCCGAGGGGCTGTGGCAGAGTTGGGAATGACACATTTTAATAGGAGGTGGTCAGACCAGGTAATGGGAAGAGGAAGGCTTGCTTATATGTCAACATTGTGAAAGATTTGGTCTAGGGTAGGGCCCTTCTCATGGGTGGCCGAAGAAATAGATGAAAACATGTTGCAGGCCTGCAGCGTCCCCAACAAGGAAATTGTTTGAGGGTCTTTTCCATTGTCCATAAACATATTGAATTCTCCCAGAATAAGGCAGTTGTTGTATTTTAAGGCCAGGGAGGTGGTGGCTGTATTAAGCATAGTAATAACACTTCCAATTGCACCGAGAGGTCTGTAAATCAGAAAAACAGCTATGCTATGATGGGGGGATAAGGTACAGCAGAAGCCTAAGGACTCTGCACCCTCGATGTTTTCCATTGGTATGGGAGAGCAGTCTAGTTTTTAATTGTAAATTATGGTGACACCGCCCCCCTTCCCACTTTGTTGGTCTATTCTAAAGATTTTATAACCCGTAGGGATGGCCAAGGTGATAGTAGGGTTGGAGGCTACAGACAGCCAGGTCTCAGTGAGAAATAAAAGATCAGGCTGTTCGTCTAAAAGTAGGTCATAAATGTGTGGTTCATGCTCTTGCGTAGAACGACAATTTAAAAGGGTGGCCTTTAAGTCCTCTGTTTTCTTATTGTTTTTACACTTATTGTTACGTGGGAGGATCTTGGATGCGAGTTTCCTAGGCTGGAGGAGAGACCAGTTGCACTTATTAAATCGAAAGTCTACCTCCAAGCTCGGATCAGCGGCTGTACACTGACATAATGTAGCCGCCAAAGGCTAAGCAGTTTTTCCCTATTGTAATATAGTGGAAGAAACTCACCGGAGGGGAACTCGGCAGCATGGCCAGAGCCAGACGCCTCCGGGATGCTGACGGGCGCAGAGGGCCTTGCCTTTGGCACACCAGCGGCGCGCCGAAGGCACATGTCCGTTTGCATCGGGAATATATAGGCTAATGCCTTTGATGAAACTGGACCGCTAATGCAGCTGAGGAAGCGGAAAATACGTGGGCGGAAGTGAGGAGCCCGATAGCAGCCCCAGCCCTCCGCACAATCGGCGTATCAGCCACGGCGGACCAGGACTGGAGAAAAAGCGAGATGGGAATCGGAGCAGCTAAGGAGGTGCAGGCAATCAGAATCAAGTAAAGTGCAAGTGCGCGCAGGTAGAAGAAATTGTTAAAAAGCACAGAGTAATTAAAACACAATATACAATTAAAAAAGTATTAAAAACCTAGTAGCCGGGCTGGAAACACTAAGGGCCTCATGTAGGTAGCCAAATACCGGTCGTTAACGGCCGATTTTCGGTAATTATACCATTACCGACCTGTATTTAGGCTTTTGGTATGTAGGGGGACAATTTCTGTATTCGGAATTTACCGAATCGGTAAAATTACCGAATCGGTAATTTTACCGATTCGGTAAATTCCGAATACAGAAATGAGATGTAGGGGGAGTGTGTGGGTGATGTTTGGAGTCGGTATTTACCACCAACTAATAGTTGGTGGTAAATATAGAATGGATGTGGAAATGCATTTCAGAGCGCCTAGAAGTGTGCAATGTGGCAGACATACATGCCCTTAGGGCATGTATGTGTGCCACATGTGCACACATGGCCTTTTCAGGGGTGCAACAGGGTGTCAATGTGACACCCTGCCACCCTTGCATGTGTTCCCCCCATTACCGAATCGGTATTTACCGATTCGGTAATGAGGCATACCTTCCCATCAATGGGAAGGTATGCCTCATTACCGAATCGGTAAATACCGATTCGGTAATTACCGACTCACTCCGATTCGGTAACATTTACCGAATTTTTACCTACATACACTTTACCGATTCTTAAATAGCGATTCGGTATGATTCGGTATTTTAGAATCGGTAAAGTGTATGCCACCTACATGAGGCCCTAAATCTTACCGCTGTCAGCTGCACACGTCTGTTTGCCTATGATGCAAACTGGACCGTTAATGCAGCTGAGGAAGCAGAAACTGCGTGGGAAACAGGGGCTCAAATTGGATCATAAATTCAAAGCTGTTCTGAACAGGGGCCCCCAAAATATGTTTGGCCCAGGGCCCCCAAAATCCTTAAGATGTCCCTGGGCGTGCTGCCTGAAACTGTAAAGCAAATGTAACTGGTAAAATCAAAACAAAAGAAACCGCATTAGGACGTAGTCTTGTACACCCTGTCAACTAGAGCTGGAGAGAGCGTGGGTGGCAAGCACCTCCCCCAAAATGTTTTTTTTGTGTGAGAGACTGGCACAAGTATTATTTTATCGCTCCGAAATTTGCTCCTGCGGCGCTTCTTTCACGTTTATAACAAATGTGGCATGCTTTTTGAATTCTCAAAGAATTTTAAAGATATTCGCATATAGCACTGCCAAAGGTGTACAGTTGATAAGTGAAAATGTGACACAAAAGTGATATTGTACTTTTTATAAACTTTCCTCCTCTACACCACAATGATTTTGTGGATACTGCTTCCGAATACCTACGTAACACACAAGCCCCCACTTGAAAGGGATACGTTTACAGGCATTTTAAGGATGGCAACCTA
Organism: Triturus cristatus; assembly: GCF_964204655.1. Classification (NCBI taxonomy): domain Eukaryota; kingdom Metazoa; phylum Chordata; class Amphibia; order Caudata; family Salamandridae; genus Triturus; species Triturus cristatus. The sequence continues at coordinate 1,048,552,082 of NC_140590.1, forward strand.
CCTGCAAATTGCAATGATATTCCCACGAAAATATGAGCTTTTATGTTTTCACTGGGTTTTACTCAGTGGCGTAAGGAAACTCGAGGGGTGGGGGGCGCGCCTGCAAAGTGCATGAAGGGGGGTCCCACACGCTCCGAAGCTCTCGCCTGCCACTCGTGCACAGTGCCTGAGGGGGCCCCCTGTAGCCCGGGAGCACCCCCAGCACCACAGGGGCTGCGAGGGTTGTTGTTACGCCACTGGTTTTACTCAAGCAGGAACCCCCCACAAACCACCCCAGTACTTGGCCCAGCAGCACAAAATGTCCTCTATATAAGTGGAAAGATCTCAGCGGTATTCAGAAATATTGTGGGCCAAAATAGCGTGCCAAGAACATCGAGGACACAAATATCATGAAGGTGAGTTTCTATAGGTGAGCAAAGTTTTACTATATACAACTCCGCATGTATGTACCTTGACAATATATAGACGTAGATGTGGAGCTAAGAATAGTAAGTCTATACTTACCTATTTGCACTTACCTTCTCGATATTTTGGTCCCCAGTACTTTTGACATGATTATGTCCACACGAAATTTCTGTTTCCGACATTGTCAATGATCCCTCTTCAGCATAAACCTCTTTTGCGCTGGTAAAATCTCGCTATTCCTTATTTTGGGTCAGAAATGTTATTTAGTCTTCACAAGTTCCCTTTCATGTGCACCTAATTGGAACATAGGTGCACAAATGTGTTTAAGAATTAAGCCGTAAGACTCTAAACACAATCAAAAGTGTCTTAATCAGTTCACCTTCAGCATTGACAAAGCCAATCATTTGTACTTGTGTATAGTGAACAGGTATTGACAACAGGAGTATTGCAAGCTTCCCTCACAAAAGGGTCTAAATGGGATAATTGCTTAGGTTCATGTTTTTGGGAATAGAAGAACCTTCTTCCTGCATGACTGAAGGGCCCGTTCGTACAGAAAGGCAAGGAGGCAAACCGAGAAGGAGGGAATAGGTCACGTGGAGAAACAGGGCAAGAGGTTCAAATACGGTGAATGTTGGCACTCTGGATAAGGAGGCAGAAAAAAAGATGGAACAGATATTAGAAGTTGGAGAGGATTCACAGGGAAGATAAAGGGGTGAAGAGGCAGGGTGCCAGGGGAACATGAGTTGATGCAAGCAATGGAAACGCAGTAGGGCGCAAGGGCAGGGAGGTGCAGCAGTGATGGAGGCACAGGTCTCAATGATAGCATGAAGTGGAAAAGAGAAGCAATAGGAAGCCAGAGAGGGAATACAACAGGTTCAGATGGGACACTTATGCAAGGGTCACAACAGACAAAACAGAGTACAGTAAGCAGGGCCGTCTTAACAGCATTATAGGCCCTCGGACAAAGCAGTACACAGGGCCCTGCCTACACTACCACTCATAGGAATAAAAATGTTTAACTGAAAATTCTGGTCTGCATGGGGCCCCCATGCTTGTGGGCCCCAAGGGCAACTGTCCAACGTGCCCGTACTTTAAGACGCCACTGACAGTAAGCACAAGTGAGGTAGTGAACTCACAGGCATCATTGGAGGCACAGTGATGGCAGTCCCAGGTGCATGCAGGCTCTAGATTCCACAGAATAAAGTACATGTAGCAGTCTTTAATTTGAGCAGGTGGTTTCAGGTGGGGCCCACCGGCACTCAAATTTGGGACGGGCACTTATTTTTCCTCTTCATACTTTAACTATGTGCAAGAGACAGAAAAATACAAGAGGGAGAAAGAAGGAGGAACAAGAAAAAAGGAAAACAGTGCCAAAGAAAGATAAGACCAATGAAAAAGAACCTGAAAGAGTGAGATAAATGAACAGGAAGGGTCTGGTGGTTGAAGGGGGAGGCATGAGGTGCAATTCAGACCACACATCCCTGGCATTCAGTAGCCCGACCTTCAGATAGTGCAGGCCATGGGCTTTTGAACTAAACTTTGGGCACTGGCACGTATTATTTTACAAATAACTTGTAGAGGTGCACAAACACAGAAACTAAGCCACAATTGAGCTTAGATGCAGGTTCAAACAGGCAGCTGCACATCCTCATACAGTCACACTACTTACCACGGAGGTTAGGGGGTGCTCGTAGTACTCTGTCTGCTGCCATTACATTGGCAGAAGAGGGAGCCAGGAAGACAGTCCAACCTGGTTTGGAAAGGTAGGCTGAAATCTGCCAGGGATCAAGTCTAAAAAATAAACAGTCTACAAATTAATTATCATATGAACTTAACAATGGTGCAACACGCATTGACATCACAGGAAGTAGTGTCAAAGGAAGTGGTAGCGCATCCCTATAATATTCCTCGCTTAAAAGCGTTCAGTATATCTGCATGTCTGTGAATTGAAAACGGCAGATTTTTAAGAAAATAGTCAGGTCTGCATGTAAAACATGATCTATGCATTTGTAAACATTGTTATTTGTGATTTATGAAGTAATTGGTACTAATATCAGAGGAGCAAATAAGTATAAATTAATGAATGCAGAAATATAGAAGGTATGTGGTGTTAAAGTTGTCATTTATATATGGAACCAGTCAAGATGGTATCATGAAATTAAATCAATTATCTAATTATAATTGGGCACGAGGTTTGTGATCTTCGGGAGTGGCCTTCCGACTACATGTCCACTTTTAAAACAGAACAAATTAACATAATCACACAGAATTGTGAAAATATTTTGTATGTAATTGAGTCTAGAAATGACTGAAAGAGACATTTTAAACAGGCAGTAGAACTCTGTAATTCAATTCTGAGACTGAGATGACAAAGTTGATTACATTTCCTTGGTGTATTTTTTAAGGAGTTACCCTGTTGGTTTTAATATATTTAATTTCTAGTTGTGTTCTTCAACCAGCTTTTTGTTTTATTTATTAGTTTTTCAATGATAACACTTAAACGATCATTGAGAACATAGCGAGCCGCCACGGTAGATGACTTCAGTACCCTTCCCTCCAGGTAGGGTACAACAGTAATTGACTTCCGAGTAACAGTTCAGCATTTTCTCAATTCGATTACAGGGGTTTCGCACTAGGGTCCAGTACCCAGTTGGAGACATCGGGTTATGGGTGGCGCACTATACTCATCTTTGTCCCATTGCCTAGGGCTCTGCAGCCCCTCACATATCTTATTGTATTTATGGGGGCATCCCCTTCCCTAGTATACCATCTTCTCACATATTCTGCACATTTCCATGCCCTTCACCCAGTTCCGCAGGTGTGGGCTGCAGTCGCTTCTCCATTTTTTAGCAATTTTCCTTTTCTCCACGACATCTCCCAGATTGAATATTTTTGTGTGATAGTTTGTTGCACCTGAGCCCGCCCAAACACCCAACAATGCGAGGGGGGGCCTCAAGGTCAATTGTGACCCCAGTGGCCTCCATGAGGGTGTGCGTAACCGTGTTCCAGAGCGAGCAAGCTTGGGACACTCCCACAATGTATGCATGAAAGTGCCTCACTGTCCACAGCGCCTAAGGTATGACTCATTTTATGTAGGAGTGTATGGGTATAATACATTTTATGCAAGATTTTATTCTGAATGAGTCGATAGCTTCCCTTTATGGCCACCTCCTTGGGGAACTGTAGGGCATTCCTCCACTTTTTGTCATTCACTTCCCCCACTTTGCCCTGCCAACAGGCCCGGAGTTGGTACAAGTCACTCTGTGTGTTCCCCATCACCAGTGCATACGTAAGTTAATTAGCCTTGGAGGTCATATGGCCGTCTAGGATTTGGGATTCCAAGTAGGAGTTACTCCTTCATTTCATCCCTTCTTGGGATCCTTGAGTGTGAAGCATGTCGCAGTTGCAAATACCTTAAAATCTGTGGTGTACATTGCATATTCAGCCCGTTAGTGTTTAAATGCACCATTCCGTTTGTGTCCCCTAAATCATGTAACATGAAGTCCACTTGCTCAGTCACTGGGCCCAGCCACGTTCCTAGCAATAGATGGAGTTGGGGAGTGAGTCTCAATGGAGTCGAAGGCTTTGTTCATATTGAGTGATGCGATGGGCAGAGGTATTCCCATTGTGTCAGCCTCCATGATATTGTTATAGAGGTGGCATAGATTTAACCTAGTGCGTCAGCAGAGTATGAACCCATTCTGGTCCGAATGTACCAAATCAGAGATTACACTTTGCAGTCTGTTAGCTAGCATCTTCGCTAACACTTTAGTGCCTGATTTAATTGGTGAGATTGGACTGTAGAAATTTCACCTGTTTGGGGGTTTCTCAGGTTTAGGGATACGTGTGATTGTCTCCATGCATTGATCCCTGGGGAACTCGCCCCTTGAAAGTGTCTCCGTATACCTGTCAAACAGTGCGTTTACTACATTATTTGCCTTTCTCATATAGAATTTTGCTGGTAGACCGACTGGGCCTGGTGTTTTCCCTGACTTTAGCTATAAGGGTTCAGGGCTTATTTCGTCTGTTGTTAGGGGCCCCTCAAACTCCAGGACTTGCCCAAGCATCTGCAAGGGTAGTCTCAGATAAAGTTCAGAGGTTCTGGCATGTCCCTATAGGGCGCATAAGAGTCTGGCATATAGTCCACCATTACCGTCAATATCTCCTCACTGCCCGTAATGGGTGAGCCGTCTGGGATTTTTCCAATATGGTGCCTGTCTCGGTGTCTGTTACTAAGTCAGACCAGGAGTTTCTTGGCTTTGCTCCTCACCTTATACAGCTGTTTCTGTTTGAGCATGTGTGTTAGTCTAATTTCATCCATGTCTAGTATTCTACATTTCTCAGTCTTAAGGTGAATGTGCTGCAGTACAGCATTGGAAGGTGTTTAGACTTGGGGTTTCTGGTTGGCTAAGGTATGCACCTAGGCCAGGCAGAACTCACCACTCTAGTCAGGGTAAGGGAGTTACACACCCAAGATAACCCCTGCTCACCCCCTTGGTGGCTTGGCAGAGCAGTTAGGCTTCTCCCAGAGGCAATGTGTAAAGTGCTTGCGCAACGCACACACACACACACACACACACACACATCAGTGACGCACTAGGAGCACCACAAAAAAGAGACTCCACACATGGTTATATATAAAAAAAATTGTATTATACATAAAAACACATAAATCACTGTGCCACTAGGCACTTGTCATGATGTCACATAACTCATAAAATTACTTTGCCAACCAGGCAATAGTCACAAGATCACAAGGTAGTGCACTCAAGTAAATACTCATATGTTGCACATGTTAAAAAAAACGCCATCACTGCACATATAAGGTGATCCCTCAAGTAATTCCTGTTATCCTGATAAATGCAAGGTAAACTGACATACATTCATAATTGAGCACATATCCTGTGACAGTAATGGATAAACACATGAATCACCACATATTACATTTAAAACATATGGCACAGCACACCTGTGCTTCTGCTACGCTTTATACAGTAATTTAGGCACTAAGGGCAGCACACAGAGGCACCTGCATGCCTATTAGCCGCAATAGTGTAATTCCCAACACTTGGGGGGCAGGAACCTCTGCCCACCTCTCACAGGCATTATGGTAGTTGTCCCGGTGCTCCGAAAGAACCCATATACATTTTCACAATGGCCCTCGGGACCGAGAAGGCAGGCTGGTAAAGGGAGAGCCCAAGGTAGGCCAACCTCCTCCCTGTGACCCTTGAGCCGAGTGCACCTGTGTTCTAGTGAGGTGGCATCCTCTGGCTTACCGGGCGTACCCCACCTGTGGCCAACTTTCCTCAGCGTGCCTCCACTGAGGGTTTGCCTGGAATGGCACAACTTGGTGGTAACGGCCCCCGCATGCTTGGGCCTCACCCACCCGCAGTCCAAATACCCCAAAAGCTGCTGAGGCCTGCCAGGCCATGGGACGCAGTCTGATGCGGGACCAGTGTCCCAAGCATTGACCCAGTGGAGTTGGTCGCCCACACCTGGGTTTCCACCAAGGGGGCTCCTGTTGGGGAGAACACCCTCGTTGCGGCATGCCCGGCTGGACAGAGTATCCGTTTGTCTGCTCTCCTGGACTCCAGGGGGGACCGGCATCACTTGCTGCCCCCGGCCTTACTTGGCTGCTGCCGGCTCTCCCTCGCTGGGGAGGCGGAGCCAGCCCTGTAGCAGCTCTAGCGGCAACTTTCTCCTCCATCCCTCACACCGCCCACATTGGGGCTCCCTTCCAAAAGGGAGGGGGCCACACTGAAAGAGGATTTCGGTATGCGGCGCTGCAGCGAGCAGCCCGTGCTCTGGTGCAGAATGAGCCCAGGCCTCGGCCCACAGAATTGAAAGCGCACACCACACGCTTTATGCCAGTTTCTTTTCCTTTTCAAAAACAGAGACCCAAAGTGCTCCATTCACACTTTCTGCAGGCAGAAAGCACTTTTGCCAGGTTTCCTTTTTCAGGTAACGAAATGAAGCACCAGCGATAGGGAAAAACAGCCAGGAGCAGCCCACAGCGCTCACCTCACACTGATTCCTGGTCCTTATTGTGAAGCCAAATGGGTTACACTATTCATTGAAATTGTTTGATGAAATGCAAACTCTCCTCGCCTCTCAGGTGGGAAAGAAAAGATTAATCGGAGGACAAATGGTAAGAGGTTAGGCCCAGAGCGCTGCAGCACAACTGTTCATTTTGTGTGAACACTAGCACTCGCACACAATAACAATAAAACACAGTAGCACACATAAACACAGGTGGGACACACACTTATACACAACTACAAAGCAAGAATACACAATAGCACAGACATGTACACATGAGCAACAGCACAAACCCACTTGGAACATGCTGAAAAGGTAGGAAGCAAGTGCTGGGAACAGTGAGGCCATAGGGGTTGGCCTTTGTTTCCCAAAATTCCACCTGACACCCCTGAATTCTCAGTGTGCCTGCCCTCTTTGCCATCTTCCCAGGGCACGCCCACATGCAGCCACATTCCAGGCCTTGGAATTCACCATAAGTAGGCAGAACAGATTTGCCAATTTTGCAAGTTTCTGTGATTTGGAACAACTGGGAGCTTTCCCACTGCAACACCTTCCGCGCATGCAGCACCCATTGAAGCTAAAACGCATTTTGTGGGGATCCGCGGTCATGCAGGGGCTGCACTTGAGAGAGCACCAAAGCCTCCTCACAGCCGAGGGAATGAGCACCATAAAAAGATTGGATGTTGAGTGATAAAAAAAAGAACGAGAACAGATAAAAAGAGAGCTAACCAGAGAAAGGGGTGGCAAAGAAAAATAGACATAGAAACTGCGGAAGGTGAGATGGCGCGAGGGAGAGACATATTGATGGAGAAAGAGGAGTGAGATGGGATGGGGAGAGTTATAGGGATAGAGGGAGGAACAATCAACAGAGAGGGACGAGAGGCAAAAATAGAGATGAAAAGAGCTTAACAAGAAGAGCGGGAACTACAAGAATGACACAGGAAGTAGAGAAGAGAGTGTACAACGACGAACATGTTTATACGATCTGTCATTCACAATTTGAAGCCGTTTGGTAATATGTGATGGACTTCACAATTACCTCATTTACATCTGGACTGCACTTGCACTTCGGTTTTACGGTTTTATGGCACTGGACTGCGCTTTTCACTTCAGCTTCACTGTGTAATGGGAATGGACTGAGCTTTCATTTCAGTTTCACTGTTTTATGGCACTGGACTGGGCTTTCACTTCAGCTTCATTGTTTAATGGCACTGGACTGGACTTTCATTTCAGTTTCACTGTTTTATGGCACTGGACTGGACTTTCACTTCAATTTCACTGTTTTATGGCACTGGACTGGACTTTCACGTCAGTTTCACTGTTTTATGGCATTCCTTTTAGTTCTGTGCAGGGGTGCACCAACTGTGTTAGCAGCTAATATTGTAATGCTGTAGCTGCAGGAACTATATAATCTCAGTCACTCAAGCCAATGTGTGATGTCAATAAGACATGGCAAGGCAGTTGTTACTTGTTTTGAAAAAAGTGAGCTTGTTAAGAAATGGGAAGCGAAGTAGTAGGATGCACATGGCTGGGGTCCCATCAGGCTTTTTGGAGAAGCTTTCCTCATCTGAAGATATCCCAGGGTATGTCTTATTTAAAGTTCAACCTGGAGCCCATCTTGTGCTTAGCATGGGAAGTGATGCAGGCTCCTGGACTCATTAGCCAAGCCATTTGTTGTTTCACTGGTCACTGGTTACCAAAAGCAGTGGCAGCTGCTCTACTAAGATAGTTAAAAAAGGAAAAATAAAATGATAAAACAATGTTATTACCATTTTTTTCTGTACTTGCTCACTTCTAGGTGTAGGGCAGAGTGGGGATGGGCTGTGCAGAACAGGGGAAGGAGTGATGGGCACTCTCTAAGGGCGCATAACGGTTTGGCCGGCCGTCTTGGACCTGCCAAACAGTCATGCACACTTTTCATGTTCGCCACCAGGCTGCATTGCACAGCCTGGGTGGAGAACATGCACAGGGTCATAGCCCCCACCTGAGCACTGAACCATGATACTCAGACCAATCACAACGCTGCTGTCATGGTGACAGCAGCATTGGAATTGGCTTAAGGGAACCTGTGTGCTTCCTGCTTCGGACCGGGAGTCAGAAGAGACAAGTAGAGGTGGCGACCATACCCAGGTAAGTGATCTATATATGTTCATTCCTTCCCCTAACCCCGCTCCGCCCCACCCCACCACCCACATTCGGTAGGGGTCTCCACTGACAAAAAGATGTCAGACACAAATATTTTACGGGCAATGTCACCATATCTGGCATAACATTTTCGGGGCCCTGTGCTTGCAGTGCAGCTTTCTTTTCCATACCATCACAATTCCTGTTTTTGGTCCTTGGGCCTTGTCGTCCTTCCCGTGGCAGAAGACAGAGAGGCTAGACTTTTTTGTTCTCCGCTGCTGGCACCAGGCTGTGAAGTCTGGGTGGTGAACATGCTACTTACAATCTTAAGCATGTGCACTACTGTGGACCGAGCATACAGTCACTTAGACCAGTGCTTCCCAAAATAATTAGAACCACAAACCCAATTTTTAGAACGACAAACGTTTGCGACCCATCTGGCTTTAACCGACATTAGTCGAGTAATTTGTTTTTTTAATGCAACTATAGCACTGTGTGGAAGCACAGTGTCATTTCCAGACAACACATTTTCTATCTAAATGGCCACTAAATTTGCACAGACTTACAGTTTTGCTGAAAAAACTATATTGCACACAAATGATGGTATGTGGGAACCGGTTTTCTGTGAACATTTATCATTCATGCATCACCAAGTAAAGTGTCCTGATTTGTTTTGATCCTATTAAAATCTTGGATTCCATTACACTTCAGAAATACAAAGAAATTACTTTATTTTAGCTTTCCTAACTGCTGAATGTGTACAGTTAATTTACAGGTGTTTGCATTTCGTTGTGTTACAAAAATGGCACCTTACAGTCTTTACTTTCACCCCTGTACCCAGCAGGATTTTCACATAATCCACTCTACTTCTCTTTCTCTGACTGCAAAATGAGAAGAGTTTGTAAACACCAATCCCCATAAAAAATCAAATACAAGCAGCAATTTGACAGAAGACATAACCTGACATTTGACTTCTATGTTTGAAGTGCAGCAAACGTGGCATTATAAATACAGAATTTAAGGGCGTCTTTATTTATTGCTTGGACTTTCGATACCCACCAACAATCGGGTCGTGACCCACAGTTTGGGAGACACTGACTTAGACCATCATTGCTAGTTGGCTGGAGCAGTGCTCCCAAAAATACTGGGTACAGGAATACTGGGTCTGGGTTTACTTATTTAGGAGAACCCATGAGCCTTCAGGGCATGCTGAGGGATGCTCCAGCTGGCAGCCCCTCCATCTCCCTGGTCCCTGCCACCCTCAACACCAAATGCCTCAAGCAAAGCAACCCATTGTAGCCCCTGCTCGCTACCACCAACGGGGGATAATGTGAGCCTCAAAATCCTGTGGGTGTTCCCGCTAAATCAGGCTGTGCTCCATTCCAGGCACTCTGAATCAGAATGACCTGAAATAGGGGTGGAGACATCACCACTAATTGGTCATTCCAGCCCCGAACCCCGGGCAAATCAGAATGAAGCCCTAAGTAGTGTATACTGAGAACACACACTGTAGGCGGTGCACACTGCATGGAGTTTCAGATCTCCCAGTTGAGGGACACGAGCCAGGCGCCAACCTCAAATGCTGATACTGGACACTAAAGTGCCAGACAATTCATAAACTGTTGTCCCCTCAGAGTCGTAACTCTTACGCTATTTTATAGGCACTTGTTAAGCGCAAACATCTCACCTCATAAGGAGTATCGTGGTGCTATAGCCTCAAACCATGAAAGCCCTATTGCAGGTGGACAGGTCAAGCAGGCCACTAGCTCATATAGCCAGTTTTTAGCAGCTTCTTTAAAAGTGGTATAGCTGTGGCAGGTTATTCCAACTGTGATGTGCTGGATAAGAAAAAGAACACCCTCTACGTCAAGTGGTACGTATACGGCTAGGAATGGCCAACGCCATGTCAGATTATCTAAGTTTCCCACCTGGCTGGTGTAACCTGATCTTTGTACATACGTATACAGGGGCCTCCCCATACAGGGCTCTGTGAGGGTAGTCGAGGAGCTTCCTAACAGGTAGCCCTCCATCTCGACAGGTCCCAAGGGTTCTGCCCCATAATTTCATGCATGCTGCTATTAGGAAGGTACCTGAACACAGGTCCACCCCATTCCTTTTCTCTCATGTACAATTAGATGTTTCAGCACCAAGGACAGTGGCCACATGAGTTACTGTGGAACACAGCACACAAAGGCATGAAAACCAGGAGAACAGGTGGAGAGCCCCAGTGCCCCTCCCACCTTGGGCCCGAGTCCATGGTCTGTCCACAGGCCTCCTCTAGATCTCGAAGTGCCTGAGCAATTAAAATCCTTGAAGTGCCCGGCATTGCATTGTTATTGTTGCGCACGTGACCTTGCTCTCTATTGGAAGGCGTGGGAGGGAGATTGGTTGTCGGAAGGCTGGAAATGTTTAGCTGTCTTCGGAGTCACAAAGGCTTCAGGCTTCTGCAGAGAAATGTAATTAACATGTCAGCGGAAAACAGGGTTGAGAAGAAGGTCTTCAGTGTGTAATCAACCCAGCCCTAATCCCCTTTGATTCATTTGACATTGGGCTGCTTCCCTCCAGGCAGTGAAGGAGGATTCCCTAGATACTCGGAATATTTTATTTATTTTCTTATATGCTGTATGTATGTATACTGCAGACTCCAAACTCAGAGCGCTGCACAGTCAGAGTGGAAGCAGCAGACGCGCAGTATCCAAGACGGGAGAATAAAGGAGGGTAGACATGTCACAGGAAGCCCAATAGTCAGGGCCACAGGAATTATGTGACAGGAGGGGCCACTTTATGCGGTACATTGGATAAATTATGCGTCAAGATGCGGAATCTTTTGTGGCATAACGTGGCACCCATTTCTATTGTATTACTTCATTACTGTGCGCTTTTTACACTTCTTAACACTCTCTGAGCATTAGATGAACCTCACTCGTACCAGTTTAACAGTAACACCCAAATATAGCAATGACAAACAGAAAGGTGACCAGTCAGTCTTTGTGAAGGATCTTCCACTGCGCGACAATATAGTACCTTTTGAACCGTTTGAGGTTGAAACAAATGATTTTTTTTAGTTAATATTTATAGATTTTGCAGCAAATGATGGATTTTTTGGCAAACGCGGAAATTCTACAGTTAAGCGAAAAACGCCGCTGCCGCACAACCGCATAATTCTGGTGGCCCTGCTAATAGTAAATGACAGGCAAGGGCATCAAGGCACTTGAAGTTCAGATAAGTTAAGATATAACAACAGCTTCACACTGTCTCATTAAACCAATTACCAGATAATGAAACATGGTTACAAAACACTGAAATGTTAGAGTTAGCATTGCACAAAATCGTAGTGTTTTGAGCCTTTGGTGTAAAGGTAGCAAGTCAGTCCTTCAAGCATTAGGCAACAGAAAAAACAAGCTGACATTGGCACAATGCAGATCCAAATTAGGGTTAAGAATAAATAAGGACAGTCTATAGGGGTTAGAAGTAAAGTGGATAAGAAGGAGCTATAGCACTGCAGTAGTTGTCGGTTCCATTTTTTTTTTTTTTTTTAAATTCTTTTTATTTGCAGTTTTCAAAAACAAACTTAAAACAACATCACTCACTATTGTGTACATATGACAAGCAATGACGATACGCTTCCACATCGAGCAGCTCATCACAATTTGGGTACCATCACACGTACTCAGTGCTACATTATCAAGTGCGTGGCATACAGGAGCCGATCGTCCCATCCCGCCCGCATGCGGCATCATAAACCAGTTCAGCACCCAAAATAGTCCCCCCGAGAAGTACGGTCATCCCCATCTTGCGTCCGCCTTAGGGAATAGTATCGAGTCACAGCGCCTGCAGTGTAGCTTGCTCCAACCATTGTGTGAAAGGCCCCCAAATGTCCTTAGGTCGTGAACACAGCGGCATAAGCTCCCAGTACAGGGCAAGTTGTGTCTGACAATAGACTGCGCTCGTGACCCACGCACGAATGCTAGGTGACGTAGCAACTCCCCAGTGCATCGCAACTTGTCTTCTAGCTAATAACAATAGCATCGCTGGCAGCTTGCGGTGCTTGGGCTTAATCATGTGCAAAATACCAAGCAGCGCAGCCTGCGGGGTGCACGGGATCTGTAGGCCAGTGAGTTCGCATATAATCTCTACTACCCTTTCCCAGAATGACGACAATGTAGGGCAGTGCCATGCCATATGCAAAAAGGTGGCGCCATGAGTGTAGCAGCGCCAACATTCATCCGTGTCTCTTAAACCCATTCGGTGCAGTCGACTAGGGGTGCGGTAGGTCATGTGTATATATTTGAAGTGGATCAGGCGCAGCCTGTAGTTGGGGGACAAAATCTCAAGATTCTTACAGCACAAGTCCCAATGTTGTTCCGAAATATCCGTACCCAACTCCGCCTCCCACAAGCCCCGCGCCGCAGGAAGAACCACGGGATGGCAAGTCTGCATTTGCACATACAAGCGGGATATAAGTTTGCGCCCGGACTCCACAGCTAGTACATTTTCCAAGGCAAGCAGGGCCGGCGGCGGCGCCGGGAACGCAGGAGACAGCCTCCGGCACGAGTGACGGAGCTGATAGTAAAGAAGCGTGTCCAGCATCGTCGGAGCCTCTGCATTACACATCTGCTCCGTAGTTAGGAAGGTGTCTCCCGGAAACAAATCGCCCCCAGTGCGGAGACCCAGCTCTTCAGCGCGCTCCCCGGTCTGCATGCTGCGCAGCGGCGGCCACATCGGATTCCCGCGCAGGGGCACAGAAGGTGAATAAAGAAGGTCAAGTCCGGCCCTCCGCCGCAGCCCATCCCATGCCCACCTGAGTGCGTGTACCGGGTCTATGTCCGCGCATCTCCGGGTGTGTGGCACGTAAAGTGCCACATTCAGCGGCAGCGGTGCTACTCTGTCCGTCTCTATCGCCACATGTGGTTGAAACGGTGTGGGATGCGCCCAGTAATGCAGGAATTGAGCCTGTGCACAGTAAGCATATAAGGAGAAGTCCGGCGCTGCCAGGCCTCCCTGTCGCTGTGGGAGAGTCAGGGTCTCCCATGCCACCCTCGGTTGCTTACCCCCCCAGGCAAGCTCCACCATCTGCGAGCGTAGCCGCCGCAAAAAATGTGCAGTCAGGGGTAGAGGAATATTCCCAAACAGGTAGAGGAGTTTGGGCAGGATCACCATTTTGGCCACCGCAATTCTGCCAGCCAGCGAAAGGGGCAAGTGCTTCCAGCGGTCGACCCTCTCCTCCACCCAATTCATCACCCGTCCATAATTCTCCGTCCATATTTGCTGTTTATCCGTACTAATCCAAATCCCCAAGTATCGCACCGGGCCAGTGGCCCATTTCAGCGGGCAATCTGGAGTAAAGCGGGGAGTCCCGGACGTCAGGGGCATAATTACCGACTTCTCCCAATTTATATTCACCCCCGATAGTTGACCATAATGCATCAGTTCTCCCGTCAGAGGGGAGAGGTTCGTCTGAGGATCAGTGACATATAACGTGATATCATCAGCATATAGTGAGATCGTCAGTGCCCTCGACGAGAACCCAATGCCTCTAGCCGCGTGATGCTTCCTGATGCGAGCAGCCAGAGGCTCCGTGGCGATGGCAAAGAGCAGAGGCGATAGGGGACATCCCTGCCTGGTACCCCTCTGAATCGCAAAGGGTGCCGAGACGAGCCCGTTAACTCTCACCCTGGCAGTGATGCCAGTATAAAGCAGCCTAATGTAGCTAATGAAGGCTGCACTCACACCCATGCGCTGCAGCAGCGGAAACAGGAACCCCCATTCCAGGGAGTCGAACGCTTTGGTGGCGTCCAATAGCACCGCCGCAGCCTTAACATGTGGGGCCAAATAGTGTAGTACCCCAAAGAGGGTACGGAGGTTGTGAGAGGTCGATCTGCCCGGCACAAAGCCAGACTGGTCCGGACGGATCATGATGGGCAGCACCGGCTGTAGCCGAGTGGCCAGCATTTTCGCAAAAATCTTTGCGTCAGTGTTAATTAATGACAGTGGCCGGTAGGAGTCGCATTGTTGGCTATCCTTGTCCGGTTTCAGGAGGGTGACGATGACAGCCTCTCTAAGCGACCCAGGGAGCACACCCGACTCGAACGCCTCCGCATACTTCGCCAACAGCCGGGGGACCAGGAGATCTGCGTACTCCTTGTAGAACTGCGCCGGCAGTCCATCCGGGCCCGGCGCTTTTCCGGCCGCCAACGAGCCTATGGCCTCCCGCACATCATCAGCCTCAAAAGGCCGATCGAAATAGCCTTGTTGGTGCGCATTGAACCAGATAAGCTGTACAGTATCCAAATATTCAGCAAGCTCCACCGGCGTGCGGGCCACCCGCGACCTGTAGAGGTCTTTGTAGAAGGTCCGAAACGTATCCAGGATTTCAGGGGGAGTGCATACAGTGTCCCCTCCCTGTGTCATCACTGAGGATATGAAGGGAGATGGTCTTTGAGCGCGCAGGAGCAGGGCGAGCGTTCTACCCGGGCGGTCCCCCTCACCATATCTACGGGCCACAGCATGCTTAGTCAGGAACTTAAGTTCCCTGTCAGCCTCCTCCTGATATTCAGTGAGCGTTGTGCGAGTTTCGGCCAAAGTGGCCGTCGAGGGGTCCGAGCAGTATTGCACCTCTAAGGAATGTAGGCGATCCTCTAATCTGCCTAGCGAACACCTGATAGTCTTTAGGACCCTGGCCTGCCCCGCTATGCAGTGGCCTCTTATCACCACTTTAAAGGCGTCCCACAACGTGCCTAGAGAAGCGACAGATCCCTCATTCAGTTCAAAATAGTCAAGTATTTGCTGATGAATCTCTTCCCGAAACACCTGATCTGTCAGGGCAAGTGGTGGTAGCCGCCACGTGAAGGGCGTGATGTATGGTTTGGGGACAGTCAGAGTTAGTTCGACAGGAGAATGATCAGAGAGGGTACGTGCCCCGTGAGTGACTGCGGAGACCCATGCATGCACCTGCGGGGTTAAGAGCCAGTAGTCCAAGCGGGACCAGGCACCTCTGTGCGGGGTGAAGCAGGTGCCTTCCCGAACCGCGGGGTGCAGCACGCGCCATGTGTCTAATAGAGTGTAATCCGTCATTAGGCCCCGGATGATGCCAGCCGCTAGCGGATGATGTGTGCGTACCACCCCCTCCCTATCCAGCTCCAGTGAAAGTACAGCATTGAAATCACCACCCCACAAGCAAGCACCCCCACCCAGGGATTGCGCCAGGTGCCAGACATTCCGGAAAAAAACAGGGTCATCAGAGTTGGGGCCATACACATTAATCAAAGTGATCGGCATATGAAAGAGCTGTCCGAGTAATATGATGTATCGCCCATCCGAATCAGCTTGCACTTTGAACGTCTGCCAGGGAAGGCCTTTACGGATAAGAATGGCCACTCCACGGGAGTAGTTGGAGCAACCCGATGTGTGTACCTCTCCCCATCGTGCATGTCTGAGCTTGTCCCCGGCGGCACGGGTCAAGTGGGTTTCCTGTAGGAAACATATATCGATTTGGTGTCGCGTCAAATGTGCGTGGGTCAAGCGTATTTTGCGGTGATCGTTAAGACCACGGATATTCCAGGTAAGGCAGCGCAGTGCGGTCAGGGCGGCCTGTGCGTGCATTTCTCATGGAAGCGTGTGGTCACCGAGGGACCCAGAGGAAGGGCCCACCCGCAGGTATCCCGCCCTCCCGTCTTGTGAGTCTGCAACCACAGTAAGTCTGCCCGTGTCTGGACCGCATCGTCATGTAGTGGTGTAGCCAGAAAGTGTAGTGATGTAGAACCAACCAACAATAACCCCAACCCCCCCACCCACTCCAACCCCCCCACCCACTCCAACCCCCCAATCAGGTTGAGATAGCATCCCCCCCACCACCCCCCCCAACTGGAATTGTCTTTCAATAGTATCTCGGGAATCATCCCACAGGGGCGTGGGGTCACCGGCTCACTCCCCAGTCTATCAACGACCGGGTGGCCGGACATTTCCGCCTAGCATTTAAATCAGTATCTCAAGGTACAGCCTGGAAGTCCCTGCATGCTTCTCATCACAGGTTTCCGCACGGTACTAGTAGCGTTAATCGTGCATGAACAGCCCAGTCTCAGGGGCGGACCCATCACCCTTTGCAGGTCTCAGGAACACTCAGTGTTGGGCAGAGGGCGCGCGTGCCTTTGTATCATGTTATTCAATGTCACTTAGCTGTCCCATCGGCGGATTCTCATGGTCATCTCTCTTCTCCCGTTGCGAACGTTCCGTCTGTCTCGCAAACTTGATCGCGTCCGCCGCCGTAGTGAATACCATGGGCTTCCCTTTATGATGGATACGCAGCTTGGCCGGGTACAGCATTGCATACTTAGTCCCCACCTTCTGGAAGATTTTCTTGGCCGGTATGAATTCGCGCCGGGCGGCCTGCACAGCCTGCGTAAAATCCGGAAACAAGGAGATAGCCATGTTTTGAAAAGTTAGTTCCCCCTTTTCACGTGCCAACCGCAGGATGGTATCTCTGTCCCGGTAGTTAAGAACCCGGGCCAGGATTGGCCGCGGCGGAGCCCCCGGCACCGGCCGTGGCCCCAGCGTGCGATGTGCGCGTTCAACCAAGAACATGGCCGACAGTTCCTCTCCAAAAAGTTCACGGAACATTCCTTCAACAAATAGTTCCATATTGCCAATGTTAGTGGATTCGGCAACCCCAATAATTCGTACATTATTTCGGCGGGAGCGAGCTTCCAAATCTTCGTTGCGCCCACGTATCACCTCCAGGACCCTGTCCATGCGGAGCAACTTCTCCTGGGTGTCTCCGTGGCCTTCCTCGCAGTCCGCGATTCTCGCTTCCATCGCCGTGATACGCTCCTCATGTTTGTCGACCCTGTGCGACATGCCATCCAGCCGCTGGGCCATGGAGTCGAGTTTTCCGTCAATTTCCTTAAGGCAGCCCTTAAGGTCACGGAACATACTTTTGACATCATCGTCCGGTGTTGGGTCCAACTGTGTTTCAGGGACCACCGTCTGCGACTCCGGCACCGCATCGGTGCCGCGGGAAGGCTGTTTCTCGAAGGGGAGCTTCCTCTGCTTTGCGTCCGATTTCCCCATGGTTCTCCCCCGAGTGCCCGCCACCTATCAACAATGGCGGTGAGGGGTATCAAGCCACAAGCAGGCCACCAAGCGCAAGGTGGAATGGTAACCACACAGGCACCCCCTCCGCACGAGGAACACCGCCAAGTAGGGAAGACCAGGCCAGCATTCGTCCCATTCAGGGCGCGGGTCTGCGTTAGTCAGGGAACAATGGCGGCCTAACCGTCCACTCGCCCAGTAGGCCTCTCCAGCGCAGTGTCTCCCCGGCCTGCAGGCACACGATGGTTAGAGCAGGTCGTCGGCAGGTACCGGTAGCCGGATATCACCTTCTGCGGGCGGGGATCGGGCCCACCCAGCGGGCGCCACGGCTTACTTCTCCCAACTCCTCACTCCAGCAGGCCCATCGGCCCAGTCACCGGATCAGGGCGCAGCCACGCCGGGTAGGCCTAGTCATTCAGTCCGCCAGCTCGGCCCCCTCCAATCACCAGTTCTCCAACAGGGGCCAGGTCTCAGCACGTCCGGAAGCCACCGCAGCCGCTCGGGCGCCAGTCGCTGGGCTCACCACGTCTCAGTTGGGTCCACGATAGCCGCCTCGTATCTGCCCGATCTCGGCCTTCGACCAGGGCCTCGCGTATGAGAAGACTCCGCCCAGCTCGGCGCCCAAAAAGCCGCTCGGCCAGCCCGGCCGAGTAGCTCCGGATCTCCGAGGCCGATTTCAACCGCAGTGGCCCCACTAGGATCACCTGCACCAGGGCACTTCCCGCCGTGTAATTTGATGGTCAAAGAGCAAGGCAAAGGTCGGATTGTCTGACGGATTAGGTGTCCGGCCGGCAGAGCCCCGTTACACGGCGGCCATCTTGCAGCTCGGCTCGGCCACGCCCCTCGTTGTCGGTTCCATTTTTAAGACGGAGACAAAGCGTTTAGAATGAAAGAATAATGTGTAGAGGAAGTGAATGGAATGGGGCGAATGGGCCTTTCCTGAAAGTAGCGCGCAGAGAGCATCACTTAGAGGTACACAGGAGTCATGAGACAGACAAACAAATCCAAATGCCCCCCAAGCTCATTTAAAAATGATTTAAAATTGCAGAAAGAAGGACCATTCTTGACCTGTGGAGGGAGGATGGTCCTGATGTGACTATCATGCCTCCTCATCCTCTTTTTCTTTGTGTCCTTTCACTCTTCGCTCTCTTACTAGCGCGAACCGCACATGTACCTGTCAGTCCCATCCTTGACTACTTTGTACACCGCCCTGAACGTGAACTGTAAAAATACTACATGACTATGCTGTGCCTTATATGCCAATTGTCATGCCCAACATGGCTTGTTTTCATGATACTTGTGTTGTACTAATCATAAAACCCAATAAAACAGATTCACAAAAAAAAATGAGGAGGGAGGATGGTCCGCGCCCTGCCAGAGGAGAATCTGTTGAGCCGGCTCTTCTTTAAGGCTGGAGTGGAGAGAGATATTCTGCCTTAACATTGTGATGTGTGAGGGCCTCCAGGTGAGGATACCTTCTGGGGAAGATATATAAAAATTAAGTCATGCAGCACCAGTTCTACATAACACTGTAACAAATGCATTAGTTTACAGAGCATCCTTGCTGCTGGTAGTCTGTGTATCACCCAACTAACCAGTGACGTTAGCTACCCGTTTGAACTGAGTGACAGCTGTCAGTTTACATTAGACTCGCTCTTAAAATCCTTCTACACAGAAGAAATCTCACTAGGACCATACTCAGTTTGTCGCATATTTCTATTGACCGATTAAATACAACCTATTGATTGATAAATTAGAAACTATTACAACAGACAAAATACTTTGGTTAAAATGAAATCATAAAAGTCATGACCCTATAATTCGATAGCTTTACATCCACGGAGTCCATACATTGTGCAGTTATACATTGTACACAAGGAATATCACAGCGCAAGCCACAGTGGACAGCGTGCCTGCTTGTAGGAACGCTGCAAGTCAGTAGTAATGGGCGTGGCCAAATATTTCAGCTTTCAGAGAGATGGGATATTGGGTGATCTTGGGAGAATGTTATTATTACAAAATATTCAAACTCGCGATTTAATCTGAAAGGAGGCCCATTTGATTCTAAATTCGTCAATATGAACAAGAGCGAAGCTTAGCTGCAAGATGCTATGGCTAGCAGTATTCGGCAAACCCGTGGCTATAAAAGTTAGTATAGGAGGAAATACTGCACTGTGAGTGCTTTGTGAAGGCTGTGCCTACAAAAGATGTTGTCATAGATTCAACAGTTAATTGTCTCTCCAGTGCCTTCTCGAAGGCTTTGTGAGAAGTTGCCAACCCTCGGAGTTCTTCTCTCCAATGCGCCCAATTCACTTGTCAAAGTCCAGCCCTTGGGTGGCTGCTGAGATCCTCTTAGCCTCCTGGTGTGAACGGCTTTCCATAAAACCTTTCCCAATCACGTATCATATGGTGATGTGGTCTGCTGGCACAGTTTTAAGTAAATGGCTTTGACAGCAAAGGTTTGCATAACTGGGACTATCTCTACACTCACGTTGGGCTTATTGTTGCGTAAAGCTAAATACATTTGTACATGTTGAACAGCGCTGTTGATCCAAGCAAGCCCCAATATTTTTTTTAAAGGGCAAGTTGCTCATACATAAGGTAAAGAAGGAATGCGCGCAGCTCTAAAAACATCCAGTATTGAGCCCGCTGTAGAGCTTGCATCTTGGAAAGCGAGGAGCACGTGTCACTAAGACGTAAGGCCAAATAGTTAAAGTTGAAATGAATAGGTGTCTGGGTCCTCCTCACACACCAGGTGCCTTATGTCTTCTAACCTCTCCCTAGGATCACATTTGTTTTACTCACATTAACAAGCAGGCCGTGTACTCTATTTATCTGTGACAATGGTCTCTTCGAGCCAATGAGGATCTGTACAAGAATGACCAAATCATCCACATGTTGCAACATTTGGCCATGATAAATCCCCATGTGCAGTGGAAATGACCTGGCACTAAGACCTTTGCGCCTGTCCGGAGGGTGAGGCAGAGGGACCATTGTCCTCTAAGCCCTGTGGATTTCAGATCCCATGCTCATAAGCAAACTTGCTCTGTTTTCAGCAGATGGTCCCAGATGCTGGATCTGCAATGTTTTCTCTTTCCTGGCAGGACCTTTGGTTTTTAAACTTTGAAACAGGTCCTTATCCTGTGAAGGACTCTGCTTCAGTGTGTTAGTCAGATCCTTCAAGAACTTCTGACATGTCTGAAGAAGTATCGGCCCAAGATATGCTGCATCGAGGCTGAAGAGCAGTGGTGCCAATATGCACCCCTATTTTACGCCGTTGGTTGCAAAGCACTTGGATCCCCGGCCCAATGTCACCTGCACCCACGTCCTCTTATACATCGACTGAAGTGTCCCAGTAGTGACTATGACTACATTTTAGGGAATTTTGCCTAAAGAGAGTTCCACCATGCAATAGTATTTCCATCAGTCCATCATCACCCTAGACTTCTCCTAAAGAAGCCCATTGTCCAAGCCAAAACCTCATGCCTCACACAGTGTATTTAGGCCTTTATCGAGGGAGTCCCAATGGCTTATCTTCAGGCAAGATGGGGCAGTGTGAAAGTCCCTCCCGAGGGCACTTGGCTATTAGAACAGGTAATGAATGAGTGAATTAGGAACCCTGCAGAACAACAGCAAGTCTAATTAACCTGATATTTTTTTCATACACCACATTAGCAAAGTATTGTCTGACTCCGAAGTCAGAAATCGTTGACATTGGCTTATTCCATCAACTCAAATATATATGGAGGGAAAAGATTGGGAAATTAGGGCAATTCATCCAGGCATTGTGGCACTGAGTGGTGACTGCTGCCTAACAGTATCCAGCAGGGTTAGTGCTATCATTCTAACTTCTCTACATGCCAAGCGGCCACATTTTATTTTTCTAGGGGCAGTTTATCTTGTGGTGCCCTAAACAGCTGCCCAGCAAGGTCATGCTTTACAAATGACTCTGTTAGCTGCAGTAAAAAGCATCTCCATGAATCTCATTGCAATATTGGATACAAACAGTGCAGCAGCGAGAGCTGTGAGGACCATGGGAGTCCCTTGGGAGGACTGCTGTAAACCGGTGGAGTTCCCTATCAGGGTATCTTGTGAACCTCTAGTGAAAGCTCTGGGTTTCTGACAGTAGATCCTCTGCTTGCTTTGCCTTCAGAGACCTCTGACCTGATGACCCGTCTGCCAGAGGCAAAATTGAGACGCGCTGCTTGCGAGCCTGCGAAGAGTTGCACAGCCTTATACACATGTGTGATCCAAATATTTGTCATTTGTGAAGCAGGGGGTATAACGGGGAATGAGGGGGCCAAATGTTTTTGTTGGTGCATTCTGGGGCGGGGAGTGTGGGTTTAAAGGCATTATAATTAACACATGACACAAACGCACAGGTGGGGATAATCACGTGGGGTTTTAGAAAAAAGCCGCTTGGGTTGTTTCTAATGCTTTGAAGTCTGGCACGCAGAGAAGAAGGATGCGTGGGTGATTACTGCAGGTACGAAATACGAAATATATAGGCTTGCAACACTAGTTCAGTACATGAGAATACATTCGTAAACAGAGGCAACTCTTAGGGTTTATTTAGGTTGTGTTTGTGGTCAATGCATTGTGTTTTCACTTTGAGGGTATTTGAGGAGCGCAGGGGTTTATTTTTGAAGCCTGCTTTTGAAGAGAGGTTTGGTTATCAGGATGCAGGGAAGCAGGGACGAACACGTATGGTCAGAAGGGATTTGTGTTTGAAAATTTATATTATTGCCATGTTTAGTTTTGGGAGACAATGTTTTATTTAAATCTCTCGAGGTTTTAAGGTAGTAAAAGAAAGGGTAGATAATATTCTCCTTTTGAACATCATTTAACGTTTGGTTGACACACATCTTTTACATTATAGATACCCCTGACGAAGGTTCATAGACCGAAATGCATTGGGTGAATTTGCATATGACGAAGGAATCGAATGTTCCAGCAAGCTTGTGAATAGGCCTGGATGGGCAATTCTTGAGTGAATTAACATGCATGAATCTAATGGAACAGAGCACCTTTTGACGTGATGGCTAAACTATGAAAAATAATATGGAATAAAGAAGATGAATTTTGGAAATACATATGGTTTACGTGAAATATTTGAATCACACATGTGTATAAGGCTGTGCAACTCTTCGCAGGCTCGCAAGCAGCGCGTCTCAATTTTGTCTATGTAGTACCTGTGTGCACTGGGACGGAGCACACTAAGAGTGTATGCACGCCAATTTTGAAAAAATATTGGACTCTAAAAATGATTCTATTTATAAGGCAAGGGTGTGCTTCAGTTAAAAAATTGTTGAATGTATTACTTTCCGTCTGCCAGAGGGCCATCATAGTGAGAGCTGTCCTGCCCGAATATGAGCAGGGCAACTGTCCAAAGATTTTCATGCCTGACACCACAATTTTACTTTTTAAGAACAGATAGTTAACTCATTCAATTGAATGATTCATGCAGCAAATCAGGCAAGTGCTTTGTTGCAATTCCCATTCAGAACTCTTCACACCTTCATGAAGGTCCTTCATCGACGGTGATTCAGAATCCAAGTTTTTGATATAAGCATATAGTCACCAGCCAAAGAGACTCTTTGTTTTTGGCACATAAAATGCCCCAGGCCCAAGTGTGATAACAAATGCAGTAAATGTTTATTTTCAATGATGCACTCACTCACTCAGAAAATAAAAATAATGCTCCTGTGGGTGAACATTTGCTGCTGAAATATATTACAACACTATGGATAAGCAACACGGAGGAGCGAGTGCATCATATTATCAGGTTATTATTAAACCTATGCAGACTATGAAGAAATATTGTTGATGTACCATGCAGTGTGTTTTAAATACCTTCAACAAAGTATCATATGTCAGTAAAAAAACATAACAGTGATTGTTCTGTGAATTTCGAGAGTATTCTAAAAGGATGCATTGAATGTTGAAGGCTGTGAATTGTGATTAGTGACTCCTTGGGTTGAAAGCATGTGGTCCAGTGGGTAATGTGTATAATTTAGACTTGTAAGGCCTGTGTTTGAATCCCAGCTTTCCATTTTGGTCACATTGGTTGATTTTGAGCAAATCATTTAATTTGTTTTTGGGGAACTTTAGCCCAGAGATATCAGTGTACTTCCTTGCTGCCTGGCTCCAATGTTCATCTGTTTTTATTTACTATTCATGGCTCTGTTTAATACACTACTTATCAATCTTCATATAGGCTCATTATAATGCAGCAAACTTCACTCAATCATCATGTTTATCTCTATATAAGCATTTTATTATCTCCCACCCCACCAAAATTGTCCTTAGTTTGCACTTGCACATTTCTACTATATGCGCTATTGCATGTCCCAATGCACTGCCCGGCAAAGAGTTCTTCTTCAGGGGAAGTATTCACTGATGTAACCTTAACTGTTCATTGTCAAGCATCGTCTTTATTAATGGAGTGAAAAAAATCAATAAGGGAAATAAGGCATCTTACATCACAAATGGATTGTTAGCTGGACTTATCCCACAACTCAAAGGGACAAAGCAAGGTTGCTCACTCGCACCAGTGTTTGACTTGGTGCGGCGCTAGAACCTTAGCAATTGCCATCAGGCCAAGTGATGTCATTTCATGTGTTAACTTTGGTCTAAAAGAATATACATGCTTATTGTTTGCAGACAATATGTTTCTCACATTATTTTCTCTAAAGACATTTATAGGAACAATTGGGAAATCAAAATTAATGGAATTGGTAAACGAATTTGTCTCATTTTATGGTGGCTTTATAAAGTGGTTAACATCCACTATCATGCCAATTACCAAACCAGGAAAAAATAAATATACATGCTGGTTATACACTGGGAAACAAACATGTATTTCATCCATGTGTTCATATGCCCAAAGAGGTGCAGTCCAGTCTACTAATACAAAATTAAGAAATTATAACGGCCATATCAATAGATTTGGATCGTTGGAAAATATTAATTTAGATCTTTCTGGTAAAATCAGCACACTTAAAACGAATGTCCTCCTTAGGATTCTCTGTATATTTCAATACACTAATTTGTAAGGAAATGTTGCACCTTAAACTGAAAAATTACTAATTGTATTTGGATCTTGAACCAAACAAAAATAAGACAGAGAATTTCAAATGAACTGTGACATTCCTGAGAAAGCCTGACATAATTACCTAATTAACACCCCAATAACAGTTGTCAATATGTCAATCGTTTTAGTTAAAAAAAAAAATATACAGAGAGTTTACTAGACTCCATTCAAAATGGGTACATTTGGATTGCTAGACCGTGGGAAATGTTTGCAATTTCAGACCCTATAGGTGGATTTTATTCATGAGTTTCTTGACTATCTAACATTTTAGAATGCTGAAAAGAAGTTAATATTAGGTTATATCGAATCTTAACTTTCAAGTAAAAAGAAATCTTTTCAATGAGTCAAAAAAGCGGACATTACTGGGAAAGAGCAAACAACTATGGCGACATTGAAGTCTAATGGCGGTGAGATCGCTTTATTTTGTTAAAATTGAAGGCCACCAGAAAGCTACACATTGATACTTAGAGACTTGAGATTGTAAATCTAGAACAAATAGAAAACCATACTGGTTTCCTCTAGGGTAGAGTTGAATTGGTACTATTTAATCTAATTTAGGAAGATTTTCTAGATCTACATGACTATTAATGCCCCATCTTTATGTAAGGAAACCCATCTTAGAGATCTTTGTAATTAAAGATAGTTTTGAATGCTATCCATACAATAAATGGATCATAACCAGGGAACATTTAGGGAATTCTCTTATATTACAGTGTTGTGATACTTGAATGATTTTGTAGACTATAGAATCTTTATAGCTATTACCTGATCAATATGGTTCTCATTATTTTATATTTTTGCTTGTTACTTCACTGAGAATGTGAGACAGTTAATCTTCCTGTATTTTCATTTACTTTTTAAAATACATATTTGTATAATTTAACAAGTTTTTGATACACTGTGCTGCATGATGAAGAAAACACATGGGCCAACTGCTGAAGCTCTGAAAGTTTACCCTGCCTTAAGAAGCCATGAAATAGCGGCAGAAGCACTGACTGACAGATAAGCGGTCCAACCGAACAGGAAAAGAATGCAGGCAACAGTGATGCCTATAATCATGTTCAATGTCACTACTTGGTAGAGGGGGCAATACCTCATTAGGCCCTAAATATCTCGCCGACTGTATGTATTAGTGTGGTAATACGGTACACAGTGGTGCACATATTGCTGATGGGCAAGAAGAATGCATCACAAGAGGTAAAGCCACTGTAAAATTTATAAATGAACCACCACCTTTTCTGCCAACATCAGGTTTCTACCTTGGGCACTTTTTAGGCGACTATAACAAATTGTTTGGAATCCGAGTCCTTTAATCTTTCTTAGACTTTTAACAGAACCTTTTTTTTTACATTTACAGTTTTAAAAATATTTTAGCACTGCCGCACACTCCCTATGCTGTTTTTTTTGGCTGCGCGCTTATTTGAAGTATGTGGTAGCCCTGTGCCCCTGAGTTGCATGAATAAATACTATATGCCAAGAATTGAGGGTCCACTAATTAACTTCTCTTAAGACTTTCTTTCGAGTTAAATCCTTTCCTTTTATGCTCAGTGGGTCTCACAGACACCCAATTTTACAACATTTACGTCCTTCACTGAAGATCCACAACAATGGGTGGTGATGCGTATTGTAAATCCACCCTGTTTTGGTAGATTTACTCTTTTCGGCCCTCTCAAATTCAGGTGGTTAGTTTCTGCTCTAGTAATGCCTGCCACAGACTTGTGGTTAATAAGATGGCCTCATTGAACCCTAACTTACCATTTTCATCAACTTTTGATCTATGTAAGATTAAGTATGCCCTACAGTGATTTAACCCACTGACTTCCAGATTACACAAAAATCTCAGGAGCTGGTGGCTTAATCGACTGGGTTATTTTCCTGACAATAACACAAAAAGAAGGGTCCGAGGGAATTTAAAGACCCTGCACGGATTAAATCCCCCTATCCAATCAATCCAAAAAAATACATATAATCCGGGGTCTAATATGTTAGCTATTTATCCAAGTACATATAACAGAATGTGCAAAAAGTGTCCAACAAATGTGTCAAAGTGAGTGTCACCAAAGAAAAAACAAGAATTACCAGATGGAATGACCCTTCTTGATAACTGGATTCCCATCATACACCAACGTGATCATTGTCATCATTTGGGTTTCCAACCAACCTCCCATACACCCTCTTAATCATAGAGGGGTACTGGGTGGATTGTATCCTCTAATGGGTCATTCAGAGGAGAAGGAGCAGAAGAAAAGTAAGAAACGTATCTGCCCTCTAAGGGAATCCCCAACAAATGTGAATAAGTGCAGTGCAAAAAGTTAAAGGTGCGATTAAAAAAGGATTTGCAAAATAAAAGAGCTGCATATATTTAGAATATCAAAATGCAATCCTCATCAAAATCAGTGCAACAATGTGGCAGTATGAAAATATTACTGCTTCTAAATGGTCGACATGTTTCAGCCGGTTGGACAACCAGTCCGCGGCTTTCTTCAGGACCTAACTGCACAATTATATATTGCTACTGCATTCAGTCAATAAGATCAAGAATAATTTTATACATGAGGGTTGAACTTGATACAACCTCTGATGTCGTTAACTGATCCTCTGTATCTACGCGATGTATATGACATCCGTATAATACAAGGATTAGACCTCACCTCACCCGGCACCAGCTCTAGTCAATGAGGCCCCGCTCTGTCCATCGTTACCTCATGCTCCGACCGAGCTAGGAAGGGAGGTCTTAGGGGTGGGGACGGGGGTAACAGTACTGAAGAGGGAGTGGTGGGCACTCCCTTCACTGCGCATGAGGTTTTGGATGGCAATATCAGGCCGGCCAAACCCTCATGTGCACTGCTCTCTCCAGCCCCAGCAACGCAGCTGGGGCTGCAGAGAGCAGGCACAGGCTCCCACTCTGCCTGGGAGCGCAAGTTGACAGCGCTCAGGCCAATCCCGATGCTGTTTTCATGCAGCGTCAGGATTGGCCGCAGTGCAGTCTGGGAGACTGTGCCCAGAAGAAGAAGCCTGGAGGAGCACGATGCGGCGGTGTTTAGGTATGTTTTATTTTTTTTTATAGTTCTACCCCCCCTCACCCCGAAACCTTCACCCCTTTCTCCTCCGGCCCTCCCCACCACTTTGGCAAGGGACGGGCCGCTACTGTGTTCGAGAGGTGCAAGGGGCAGTTTTTTTTCTTATTGTTCTAAAGCACCTCAATAAACCGCTTGGTTCTGTTTCACGTGCAGTAAGATTAAGTTTCTTGTTTATGCAGAGAAGAATACAAGCCTTTTCTATAGTAAATATTTAGGCCTTGTCATTACTCTTTTTGGAGTGTACTTGTATTTGTCACATGGAAATATTATGACCTGCCAGCCATTAGCTTATGATTAAAAGATGACTGATTGGTCGGCTCCCTCAAGGAGATTTTAACAGTCATCAGATTGTATAAACAAGAGATGCAGTTTATCACAGAGGTGACTGGTGTACGTATTTTTCATGTTGCATATATTTTCAATTAGCAAACAACATCATTAGTCTTTACTCAAATTCGTTTAAAATGATAGACACTGATTTAAAACGGAAAGCACCAGGACTGGAATGTTGCTATATATTAAAACCTGATGCCGACTGAAAGGAGTTCATTGGCCTAGTAGCTAAAGTGAGGAATGGTAACAGGGCAGATCTATTAAAAGTGCAGCAGGTGCGGCGGCACCGATGCTTAGAGGCATGAGTGGTCAATTTTACCTCTATTAGAGTTGTTTTTACTACCAAAAACGGGATGAGGGGTCCATTTTCCTTGCTTATCTTAGGGCGTTGCTGCACCGCTGACTGTGAATGGTATAGGCGGGCACCTAAACAGGATTACTCTGCAAGCAGGGCTCAATTATTCACAGACAAGGATGGAGTCAAGCTCCTTCAAGGGTCCCTTGGCTACCCGTTGGGGAGCTTGTCAGGGTTAAAAGGTTAACTCTAGATGCGGAAAAACTACAAACATGCACCGGTGAGATATACATGAACAGTACAAGATTATATGTATGATTCGGGCGCTCCTCTTCCAATGGTCTACCGTTAAGACCAAATTATTCAAAAATGATGAAGATTCGTGGAAGGAGCGTCAGGTATTTTAGATCACAAGGCTGGTTATCGAGCAACAGCCCATCAAATAGGTGCAGGAGCCTTGGGTTACGATTCAGGATTGTTTACGCCAAGGCAGGATGTTGGTTGGTGGTGATTGTTATTGTGCGGAGTTGTAGTGCTCTCTGAAGGGCCTATTTTTCAGCTCCTCCCTGAACTGTAGAAGGGTTGAGGCATTTCTCATATGAATGGGGATTTTGGTCCAGATCCTGGAGAAAACAATGGAGAAGGCTTCTCTTTAGTTTTTTGTTTCGCTGATGTCCTGGCATCTGTTGTGGCACTGTACTGCTGACACAGTTAATTTCTCAAACACACAAAAGGTGATGGGAGGAATGCTTGCAATCTGTTCAACCACTGGAAGAGGTGTGGCGCAGCGGCCAGGGTGCCTGACTCCGGACTACGGGGTTTACGGTTCGATCGCCGGCGACATGTTAGCCCAGCACCATGTGACTCTGGGCAATAGCTCGCTTAATCTTCCCGAGGGCCCCCAGCGCCGGGACACCACTTCGGAGGTAGCTGTGTGCTTTACAAAATACTGGTATTACAAAATACTGGTATTACTGACAATTGCTCAAAGTAGCATCCCAATCCATTGACAAGATACCACTGGTAACAAACATTCTCAGCAGTTGACATGGCTGAAGAACTGGCATATGACAAGGACACACCCTTCTCAATTCTGTTAGCACCACCACTGATTAGTGATTTCACTCTTAACCCAGATGAGAGATGTGGACTTTGTCAATGGGATAATCTTAGAATGTCTTGTGACCAGTGGCGGCTGGTGACATTTGAAAGTGGTGGGGCGAAACATTATTCCCATATTGCACTATGACGAGCGAGCGTAGAATGACTGAGAAATTTCTGACTTTAACTTTTCGTTCAAAAAGGAACGCTTACATTTGGAAATTGCTTCTTTTTGCATATTTTTAAATCACATGCGCTAAAATCTTCTGAGTGCCCAATAGTACTTTGCATTAAAAATTTAATCCTAGTATCAAGACTCAAGCCTAAAATAAAGAAACTCAGGCATGCGCAGAGTATGGGAAATGCTTTAGCTTTAATGATTCTGAGCCAACACTTGGACTCACTGATGTTATGCACTTGGGCTTTGGGGGTTCATATGAGTGGTTTGTAGACGACCAAAGCTAAACATCCTCCTCCTTTGTGGGGTACCTTGTTGTCGAATTATTGGCCACATGCTGTGTGTTTTCCAAAATAGTTACAGACTGCTCTCTGAGCATTGTGAATGGCTGTCTCACCCTCAACAGTCTATTGTTTATGCTCAGATCAATGATTTCCTGTTTGATCTTTTCTTTGACATATCCAAGAGTAAAAGGAGTGATACCTCCTACTGACTGACCAGGCGATGAGCACTGATCTCCTGCAAATCCACTGCGGTAAAGCCACCCAGCGGCTCCTGTGTCAGCAGGAGATTTCTGAAGTTCCAAATAGAGCAGTTCTTCCTAGATGGATGACTGGCTGACAGTGTGCGAGCTCTTTGTTTTGAGACAGTACCTTTCAATGCTTATCCTTTGTGAATGCCTTTACCTGGAGACAAGCCAATTCCCATCAGTGTCACTCTGCAGAAACAGGGGACTTCATCGGAGCAGCTACCATTCACCATTTACCGAGCCTCCCTGCTCACAACTCCCAAGAGACGGCTCTTCAAAGAGGCACTCTGATTGTAATGCCTGTTCTAGAAGTGTGGCTGGCTCCACATGTCTTACAAACGTAAATGCAGTGTCAGCTCATATCGGGGCTGAGGGATGATGGCACACAAGACAAAGACAGACAATTGTGAAAAAGAGGGCTTTAGTTCTGCAAGAGGAGGGCAGGTTCCATCTGGACTTAGACATTCAAAGAAAGTAATGGATTTCTCAAAAGGAGGCAGGACTAAGAAAACAAATAAAAATGTATATTTTTTTACTCGTAATGAAGACTAAGGAGGATATTTACAACAAAATGGCGGAACATTGGTAACGCTGCACTCCGAGATATTTAAAATGCAGGGATGCGCCTTATTTACAAAAATGCGGTGCACCCCTGTGTTTCTCCTTGTGCTGGCAGTAATAAAGCTGCCTAGCGCCAGCGCAGGCATCCTTGCGCCATGTTGCAAGAGTGCCTACGTTGCTGGGGTGATTCCTGCACATAAACAATCTTGAAAGGCGATATGCTTTTTCTGTGTGTGCTGCAGAGTGCAGCACATATGGAAAGAGCAAAAAACGAGGAAAAATTAATAGTTTCTCCTAGTTTCGCCAGTTTAAGGGCAGGTATTACCCGGCCTTCGTTTTTGGCGCTGCCCCAGCCTTGTAAATTTGGGGGCAGCGTCAAAAAGCAATGGGTGTTGTGGCAGAATGCCCACTGCAACACCAATTGCACGACCCTTTCACACAAAGTGAAGCGTGAAAAGGGGCCTTACTTACAAGGTGGCGTCAAGCCACGTTAACGTCGCTTTGAAAATAAGAAGGGAATATTGCCACCAGAACATCTCTGACAATATCCCCTTGTAAATATGCCCCTAACTATCTTGCAGGGGAACAAGTAGAATGATGTGTAGTAGGGTGTGGAATGTGAACATACAATCCCATCTCACGTTTTCACAGCGGCCTTTAAAATATGGCAGCATCCTACAAAAAGGACTAACTCTGAAATGCCTTATTAAATAATATACTTGTACTAAAAGGAGGAAAATGTAAGGATTGTATTCCCTCTGTTATGTAAAAAAATGTAAGGCAAAATGTTTCTTTGATAATGTACCCTTCTTTCAGACAGCCCACACTTGTAAAATATGCTTCAGATACTTCATGTTCACAAAGAGTTGTTGACAATTTTAACAATTCCCATAATATTTGGGGACTGCTTAATTTCATTTTGGGGTTGCCTATTAATGGGTATCCCTTTTCCATTAGGAGATTTTCCCGGAAGCCTGGAACCCGGTGGGTCCTGCCTTTATTGAAAAATAGTTTGTCTTTCAAAGCCATGTAAATTTGCAATATTGCTATATTTGAGAGGCAAGGCATTTTGGAAGTACAACATGTAGGCAGTTCTTGGCTTTCATTAAGTGAATGCCCCTTCCAGTCCTCAGTGCATACAATACCCTAAAACCTATACCAGCATCCCCATTTGGCAGTGTTAAAAGAACGTAGATGAGGAGATTAGGCTGCCGGCCGTGGCTCCTGAGGTATTTTTACAGGTCCAAAGATTATGAAAAAAAGGGAACCTAGGGGATGCTGGTATAAGTTTTAGGGTATTGTATGCACCGAAGACTGGAAGGGGCATTTTACACTAGTTTGTTACACTAGCTCGGTCTATTTTTTTTGCATTCATATATTGGATTTTTTTTTGCATTCATGTATTGGACTTTTTTGAGTATTCATTGGAGAGGGCGGAACATGTACAGTGGTTTGGGGGACATTATTATTTTGATACATGTACTGTTTTGTAAGGGTGTGATGTGGGATTGTCGAAGGGTGAATGACCGGGGGCTGCATGATTATTTATTTGACACAGACAGCTTGTATTGAACAATTGGTTTAGATGTCTTTTTTTGTTAATTTCAGTTACCCCCGACAAAGGGCCTTCAGGTCCGAAATGCATTGAGTGGATCAACATGAGTTTACTTGATATGAATGGTTCATGCACACGTGTCGCTGTTGAAAGCCCGGATGGGTGTGCAGAAGGCATTTGAAAATGTTAAATAAAGAATCATGGTGGAATCACGCTGTCTTCGTAGTGATTGAGAACTTATGGGTTAACTCTGAAATAAGGTTTTGAGACAGATATTGGTTCACTCTTCGGATTAAATTTGGAGTACTACACGAGGAGTAGCCATTTGTGAGGAAAAATTCCTGCACCATGCAGTGTGACTGATGGGTGCGTAATCCACGTGCCTTTTTGGATATTTTTCACTTTCTAAAAGTGGCATTTTGAAACACAGCTTCACTAAAAAAAGTATTTTTAAATTGTGAGTTCAAGGACCCCAAACTCCACATCTATATCTATACCCAATTTGAAGTTACACCTGTAAGAGGTTACAAGTCAGCTCCAATGATAACCTATAGTAGAGATAGTCCTTGCAATAGTGAAAAATGAAATGTGCAGTATTTCACTATCAGGACATAAAAAAACACGACAGTTCATGTCATACCTTTTAAATAAACTCCACCCTGCCCATGGGGCTACCTTGGGCCTACCTTAGGGGTGCCTTACATGTCGTAAAAGGGAAGGTCTGGGCCTGGCAAGTGGGTGCACTTGCCAGGTCGACATGGCAGTTTAAAACTGCACTCACAGACACTGCAGTTGCAGGCCTGAGACATGTTTGCAGTGCTACTCATATGGGTGGCACAATCAGTGCTGCAAGCCCACTAGTAGCATTTGAATTACCAACATTAGGCATACACAGTGCACTTTGCTAGGGTCTTACCAGTAAATCAAATATGCCAATCATAGATAATCAATCATAATCACAATTTACACAGGGAACACTTGCACTTTAGCACTGATCAGCAGAGGTAAAGTGCCCAGAGTTCTAAAACCAGCAAAAACTAAACGCAGCATACAGTCAAAAACAGGTCAGAAGCAAAAAGACTGGGGAAAAACACGCTACAGATGCCAGGTCTAACAATGCCCAAGTCAATATTAATGTAACGTTTGAGAAAATGCAACTTTTAGAAAGTTGACACTCTGTTGCCCAGGTTTTCCAGTGGTCTTCACAGATGCTAGCCACCAGACAGACTTCTGGTCTCCTGTGGGAAGGGTGAGCGACTTTCAGGAAAGGGAACACTAGAGGCCTACCATTGGAAGAGGTGTTACCTCTCCCTAGCAGCAAGCCACAGTGGGTTAGAGCCCTAAAGGCAGGCTTCAAAGGGCAAGCCACCTTTGAAGCACAAATGGTGAACTCACACAAGTGGGGCTTCTCTTATGTTCAGGTAGACGGGTTTGTGTCGGGAACAGAGAGGGAACCAGTTTTCCCATGGGCATGTAATCCTCAGGTAACCAAGTTTCAAGTTTATTTTATTTGTTTTGGTACTCTACTGAGGACCACAAATTTTATACGATAAAATTCAGTATCATATACTTTTAGAATTTCATATTAATACAAAGCTAAAAAAGGTTTTAAAAATTTATAAAAGTTATAACAAACTAGTTCGTTCGGAGGAAATTTGCATACTGTGATCAGATCCTTTACGGTGGTGATACGGCAGTTAATGTATATAGGATACAGATGTTTTGTCCTAGCTGCCACTACTTTTGGTTTAGGGCATATGAATAAAAGATGTTCTACATCCTGCTCCCCTCCGTGTCAGAAGTTACATAATGAAGATCCGTTTGGGTGCCATCTTGATGTTGTGGTTAGCACTGGTAAGATGCCGAGCCTTAACAGGGTAATTGATCTCCTTGCTCCGTTCGAGAGATTGAAGTATATGTATTGTTGCACTTGCTTAGGTGCGATTGTTTCCGTGAAACTTTTATACAGAGTCAATTTCGCACGGTGTGAAAAATCAAGGTCGTAACTGAGTCTGGGGGTGAAACATTTTTAAAAAAGTTTCAGTTGTGACGGAGTCCACGTGAGCAACAGGTTAGCATTGATCTCAGCTAGTTTAAATGCAGTGGACATGTTGCTGAAGAATACTTGTTTTGGAGCGTCACAGTCAAAGGTCTCGATTTAAGTAGTGAACGGAGAGTTCCAGCCTTTGCGTGCAGCAGATTATATGCCCACCTGATGACGTTTGCGATAGCTCTTGAGTAGGAGCTCGTGATAGAGAATTCGAGGCGAAGAGCTTGCACCGGGGTGGAGTGTGATACCTTCAGCATTTTCCTCAGTATCTTCCCTTCTTTTTGGTCCAGGAATGACCACTGTTTTATTGGAATATATTCCAAAGCAAATGATAAAACTGGAGGTATCTTTGTACTATATAATTTGAGAAGGGATGAAAAATGTCTGTTGCCTGAAGCCGCGTATAGTCTTTGAAGGGCTCCGGCATGCACCTCGGATTTCCTAGTCCGGTTATTAACCTGTAAATTGTTTTTTAATGTCTTAGTGAAAATCCTGCCCAGGTATGTGTATTCCTCTGTCTCTGCTATTGTTCCAGCGCCGAGTCTCCAACAGAATTTGGTGCTTCTTTTTCTTCCTGAGAAGGAGACTATTTTTGTCTTGGTGAGATTCGGAATTAAGAAGTTTTCCTGACTATATTTGTTCAGAGTGACTAGAAGTCTTTGCAGGCCAAAGGGCGTAAGATCTAACATTACGATATCGTCTACATATAAGAGGGCGTGAATATTCTGGGCTGCGATCTTAGGAGGCAGACTTGGCGTTTGTTGCAGGTGCTGAGGCAAATCACTAAGATATAGTGAGAATAACAAGGGGGCTAGGAGACACCCCTGCTTAAGACCATTTGCTGTTGGAATTATGTTGGTCAGGCCCTTTTCACTCCCCATTTGCACTTGACACCACGTGTGCGAGTGCAGTGTAATTATAATTTGTAATAATTGTTCAGGGATTCTTAACTTCCTCAGTTTTTTCCAGAGTGATGGTCTGTCTACTCGGTCAAATGCGGTAGAAAAATCGATGAATGCTGCGTATACCGGTTGGGATTTTCCTACAACGTATTTGTCGAGGATTGTTTGTAGTATCGCGATGTTATCGATAACCGAATGGTTAGGCCTGAAGCCGGCCTGATATAAGGGGATTAAATCCTGAGAAAATGCCCAATTTTTAAGTTGGTCCAACACTTCGGCGGCAAAGATTTTCCCCGTAGCATCTAGTAATGCTATTTGGCGATAGTTGCCAGCCTGATGTCTTGACCCTTTTTTGAAGATCGGTATTATGATACTCCCCTTCCAGGATTTTGGCACTGATCCTGTTTTAAAGATGAAATTAAAAAGGGGAGAGAGCATCTTACTCCAACCCTTAGGATCTGCCTGTAGGACCTTGATTGGAATTTGGTCTGGGCCGGAGGCTCCTGTGGGTCTCGCCTTTCGGATATCCATTTCTATTGAGAACGGGGAGGCGGTTCCGATCAGAGCGTTGTTTCCTTCGCTGTTATTCCCGGTGTTTACCGCCTCTTCATTACTCGTGTTTGCTCTGTACAAAGCTGTCAGGTAGATTTCCCATTCTTGAGATGGAACTGGAATGGGGTGCAGGGCCTTTTTTTGTTCCGGTTTCCTTTGCGATTAATGACCAGTATGATCGTTGGTTGCGCTGTTTTGCCTCGATTTGTAAATCAACCCAGTTTTTGTCCTGTGTTATTCTTTTTAAGCGACGCTTTTCTCGCTTGAGTTGATTTTTCAGTTTGTTAATTTCTGCCTGTCTTATGATTGAGCGGTCCACATATTGTGCTCTGATAAGTTTGTTTAGTCTTTTTGCAGTTGCAGAATTTGAGGTTTTATTTTTGTTTTTATTCGTTACTGATACGACTTGTTGCAATTTGTTTCGAAAAAATTGCTTTAAGTTCTCGATAATGGATTCAAAGTTTGTTATTACATCAGCGGAGAATTCTATAGTTAGAAGATGATTTATATCGATTAGAGTAGTTATTTTATCTAACATAGATGAATTCCAGTAGAGCCTCCTTTGGTTTGTTTTTGCCTCCACTGTGCTATGTTTATACATAATTTGACTAGGAGAGGAGGTGCTTATCTTCCATTGGGTATGTAATAGGAGGATTGCATGGTCACTCTCTTCAGTGAAGTAAATGCGGAGGTGTGAAGCGGACTCAAATGACTCCATACTACTGATCATATAATCTAGGATTGAGAGGGTACTGTTTCCCCGTCTGGTATGCGATGCTGGAATGTCACCTTCCACGTTCCCATTCAAGATAATTCCATTTAGTATTGGAAGTGACGCTAATAGCATTTTCCCCCTTTTATCAGCCCTGCTTCTAGTCGGGAATGTCGGCACCGGTTTTTCTAGAGCTTCATCTTTATACCAGTTCGCCCAGTTGGAGATTTCATTATTTGGTATTTTTCCGTTGAGATCACCCATTATCAGGAATGGCGGGTAAGATTGAGCTTCGATTATTTGTTGGATGGTTTCAAAGGTTTCCTCAAGTTGGACATCGTTCTTTGGTCCGGGAGGGACGTATACGTTAAAGAGTAGTAAACCTTTTTGGGGGTCTGAGGAGTGAATCTCCAACCTGATTTTTAGACACTGGAATTGCTTAGAATTGGTGTCAACGATCTCTTGAGCCCATAGATACTCTTCCCTTAGTAGGATAGCTATCCCTCCCTTAGCGTGTCCCCGTTTAGCTTCCTGCGCAGGGGTGTCATAGACGAAATATCCGTCCTGGTAAAAAGTTTTTATGGACCAAGTTTCCTGTAATGCCAGTATGTCCGGTCGATTTTTTGTGACTTCCGCTTTTTTTTTCTGTGGTTTTCCCTGCCATGTTCCAGGATTTTATCGAAAGGCCATTGCTAAACGGGTTGAGTCGGGTACTTCGCATTTTTCCTACCATTAAGTGACTCTGAAATCCATGACCATGACTGAAACGTTTTTGCTGCTTCCTTTGCTTCTGCATCATGGCTCCAAACTTCTCTTTCTCCGTTCTTTACTGAGATCCTTAGCTTTTGGTCAGAATTTGGGTTTGTTTCTGAGTCTTCAATGTTGTAGGTAGTTTTGTATTGAATTTGAGGGTTTTCCCATAAGGGTCCTTTGGACAATTTTTTCGGGTGGTTAACTGTGATTTCCTGTGTAGGGACCAGATCATAACCACATTTTTGTAAGGTCTCCTGTTCTCTTAGGATGATCCCTGGTAACACCAGTGACCGAAATGCTACCACCGCTATTTTGGTATTTTCTTTGTCTGGGAATATTACTAAGTCGATCTCATTACTTGTTAAGGTTTGTAACGGAGTTATGCGTTGAAGAAGGTTAACTATTCTGCCTCGATTTAGTGGAATGCTGTCTGTAGGAAAAAGCTCTGTTATTTGTAAAAGTTTTGACGATGTTTCTTCCCCTAGAGGGGCTTTTTTGTCATGATCAACTGGCCCTTTAAAGCGCTCCCTTGACCCTGTAGTTGTTAGATTGAGGTGAAATTCTTCAGCTCTTGGGTTTAAAGTGATATATTGTCGAGAAATTTTATTGTCTGTGTTTTCCGCCGCGTTTCGGTGTGTTCCCTTTGTGGGAGTCGGTGTTTTTGTGCTTTCTTCATGCTCGTACTGGGATGCGGGGGAAGTTATTACTTTCTGTAATTTGAGTCTACGCGCTTTCTTCTTTTTGATTCTATGTTGCGGTTTTCCTCTTTTTTTTCCTAGCTCCTTCTTGGTTCTTCTTGATTTCTTGTGAGTCTCCCGCTTGTTCACCGTCGAGGATGATGTTTGCCTTCTTTCCTTGGTCGTTCACCGAACCGGACGTTGATGATTTATTTTTGGTGTTTGTGAAAATAGAATATAAGTTGTGGGCGTCAATGGTATCTTCTCTGAAGAGTTTCTTTAGGGAATATATAGTTGGTTCCTGGTGGTTATTCTGAGTTCCCTTATTTGGTCTTCCTTTCATTTGAGTACCTTTCGTTTGAGTACCGGTGTCGCTTTTTCCCTGGACTTGCAGCATGTTGGTGATATTATTATTATTACCTGTTGCCTCTTGAGAGTTTACTGGCTTTTCTAGTGTTTTTGTTGACTCGGTGTGATCTTTTTTTCTTTTTTCTTCTACTAGGAATTTTAGTATTCCTATTTGAACGTCAAGGTTTTGGTCTGTATTCTCCAGAATATGGCCTGAGAGTGAGAGGACTGATTCTAGAATTTCTTGCAAGATAAGGAGTGATTTGGACACAGGAGTGTTGTAATTAGTTAGGCTGGAGGATTTAAACATGTAAAGGTCTGGTGAGTATTCGAGTTCAACTACTCGATCCGGAGATTTTTGTAGTGTACTAGTAAGTATCTCCTCTGGCCTTATTTGCGGTTCGAGCTTCTTATTGTCCTCCTTGACAATTATTTCTGGGCATAAGTAACCACATATCTGGAGTGGGCTACCAAGCTACACACACTGAGAGAGGGATTAAGCCATCTTGGAAGTGGGTAGAATATTGCACTCTGGGATAGCTGGATGAGACATTGTACAGGAATTCATCATCAGGTGACAAAGGACCTGGTAGCCCATTGGCTAGTAACCACCACATCTCCGAGGGCACTTTCTGGGTATACATATGGAATTCCTGCACCCAGGCTTCAGATCACATTTGGACTGAAGAGATGACTGGATAACAACTGACATGCTGTTTCCTGGACCTGGCAAGATATCCTGCACCAAAGACTGGACTCCAACTGGACTGCACATGCTAATCCTTGAGCTAGCACAGAGAAGACTGTGCCTGGCTCTAGGAAAAGTTGCTCCCAAGCTCCAGTCAGAAGAGGTGAACTCTAAGAGTCAGTTGGCTGACTTCCTGTTACAGCCCCAGGCCCACAAAAGCTGAAGAATCTCGCCTTGGCTAGTCAGTAGCCATGATCGCTTGATCATCACTGACCACCGACGTGCTTCTCAGGAAACCGAGTCCCGGTGCTCAAAAGTTGCACCTAAGTCTGCTGGACCTGGGAGAGTTGCTGGAGTGCAGTTTGGTCACCCAAGACGGACCCTGGGCTTCACCAAAGGGAACTGCTGTTTTCGCTGAGACTAGAGACCTGTAGTTCAGTGGTAACTGAGCTTTTGCTGGACCCACCTGGACACTGACCCATGTGGTCAAAGTCGCCCCAAGAAGACCATGGACCGTAGCCCCAGGAATCCACCTATCAACCGCATAGCATCCTCAGCATCTTACAGCATCATCAGCATCCTGTATCCTTTGCATCAGGACCACTGCATTGAAGTCTATTGTGGTTCGACTATAGAGCTTGGAACTGGACTTCAGACTACTTTGTAACAAGGTAACAGTTGTACAAACAATTATGGGCTCACTGGAACTCCTCCATGTAATAGATGATCTCCCAAAGTGGCCAGAGTAGCTGAACACAACTCCATAAAAGGTTTACAAAGTTTCTGCTAACTGTGGTACTTACCACTGCTTGTTAACTTTTTGAGTAAAAGCAGTAATTTTTGTTTTACTTAAAAGTCTACATCTACGGAACCTTTGTTTTGATATCTAACAGTTCATAAATTTTTGATCTATTTTTATAAATTTGTGTCTGATTTATTTTGTGCTGTGTGGCTTTATTTCATTGTTTTGGTACTTTTAAATAGTTTACACTTGTTCCTTTTTTAAGCTTGAGTGCTCGAGCCACACCTACCCACGGTTGAGCTAAAGGTTTTACAAATGAGCCTGAATGGATCGAAGTCGATATTGTGAGTGTATTCGATGGTGAGGTCACTCAACCACACCATATAATATATTGCTTTCCTCACACACACCTTATAACGATGATTTGGAAAAGGAAAGTCAGCACCCAGAAACATGCTGTTGTGTCATCAGGTGGTGATCTGGCAACCCAATAACACACTTTTGGGCCAAATGCTCTGACACAATGTAGGTTATATTGCCTGTTTATATTACAGTTCCCAATGATGGAGGGGAGGTTTCAAATTTATCAGGTCTGAAATTCAAGGCATAGGATATGACCATCTGAAGAGTTAATTATGATTTTATGAATATTTCTAATATGCAGGTCCATTGTTTTTTAACATGAATGTTGATAGATTTACAATTGTTGGATTGCATTAAGAGCCCATCTTTCCAATGTTTCAAAATGGCTCTGGAAAATGAGGGGAAAGTGATCCTTTGAACAGAAATAGACTAGGTGGGGCAGTCAGTGGAGATACAGACATCTTTGGGCTGTAGTTTTGTCTTTGAGGGTAAGAGAAGCCAGGGTCTGTCAACACTAAGACCCTTTTGCTTGTTTTTTGTGACTACGGAGAATCCTTTATTAATGTTCATCTCTTTACCGTTTTTCCATGTCCCTTTCACTTATCTATATGGACCATATAGACTATGGACTATTAATACACTTTGTAGGAGTTAGCAATATATGTATTTGCTCAAGAGCAAAATATGGAAAAATTGAACAAATTAAGAATTTCATGAGAACTAGCGATATTTCATCAGCTATTTTTATTCCATTCACCAAATTGTGAGAAGCAGCAAAAGTGACATCATGCTCTTCTTGGTGCATTATTGATCTCTTTTTATCCCTTTTGCCACCCTCAACCCAATAACAGCCTATTAATTGCTGCTGAGAAATTACAGAAATTGAAAAAAGTGGAAACCACAGAATATAAATTGGGTTATAAGCCTTGTTTACCTTTTTTTCCTGCTATTATCTTCCGCTGAGACCAGGAGCAGCAAAGACAGTGTTAGAGCTTCTAAATGGCAAGACAGTGTTTGTATCTATTACTTCTCATTGCCACTAGTTCACATGCATCAGTAACTAGTGGGAGTTTTGATAAACTGCTACACCATGAATTACAGGAAGGCAGATCTGCCATAAGCTGACTCTGTCGCTAATGCACCAAACAGTTTCTTCAGTGCACTTGTTGAAAAAGTGCTGGGCTATTAAAGTCAGTACAGAGAAATGAGCCTCCGATCTTGACATAAAAGTAGTGAGTGAAGTGGAAGCAAGTATGACAGCATCCATGTACTGTTACCAAAACCTAAGAAGAAAAGACTAAAAAGCTCACTATGCATTATTCTGGATATATGACACCTTAATATGGATCTTAAACTGTACTTGCATCTAGAATTTACCATGTCGATTTTTAGATAATTGCCAGTCACTAGGAATGAAAGAAGATATCTCCTAATGCCCACCTTGTAGAAGTATATGCCTGTTTCCACCAATTTACTTGGTTAGAAGCATTTAAAACAGCATTGTTTTGCCCAATGATTGCTAAAACCATTTGGTGCAAAACCCATTATCCTCCATATTATACGTGTCTCTAAGACCATAGCCACAAATGTTTCTCTGAATTGTAAAAAGGTCTCAGTGCTGAACAATCACACTTCTTTTTACAACTAGATCTCAAGCAAACCATTGTTGTCCAATATACTTGGCACAATATGTGTTTAGCTCACATATTGCACTAGACAACCATTTATTAATCCTGAATCTGGGATACCGCTCCGCCCATTTTCCTTGTACTAGTCCTTGCCTACGAGGGTGATCCAAACCTGAGATAGGGCACCTTGTGGCTTTAATACCACCAAGCATTTTTAGGTCCTTCTGCTCCCAAGGTAGGGCATCTTCTTGTAGGACGTCGGAGGTTTTTGTCAATCTCTTACACGGCAAGTGCTTGGGTTCTTCAGCTCCTGCTGTAGAAGACAATAGATAGAGTTAATATTGCCCCAGTATTGTATTGGGACTTTCTGAACTGGGCTGATGCCTAGCTCTTCGGGAGTCCTAGTAGGCAGTCCCCACACGAGAGCATTCAATTGATAGAATTCATTCTCAAATGAAAGGAGCCCTTCCCCTGAAAGAAGAAACAAGGCCCGCAAGCACATGCAGCATAGGCATGACAGCTCTGCTTTTCAGCCCAAATAGCTCCACTACCTGACCCGCTTATTGCTGCATTTTCACACTTTTGATAAGTATGAATAATTTCTTAGGTATTTCCAAGGCAAAGGATCTAAGGGCACATACATAAAGTGCTCATGCTTCAGAAGGTGATAGCCCATCTGGGAGCGAACAAATGTTTTCTGGATCCCTTCTTTTTACCTCCTTCGGAGGAATCTGGTCAGGCTTGCATGTTTGATAGTTACAGTTTGTTGGAAACGGCCCTTTTTGCAGGGTTATCCCCAAACTTTTTGCTTTTTCCTGCTTTATTTTTTCTGACCCGTGGTTGTTGGCAATAGGACTCTGGGCACTTTACCACTGCTGATCAGTGCTAAAGTGCATATGCTCTCTGTTTAAACTGTTATATTGATTGGTTATCCATGATTGGCATATTTGTTTCACCTGTTAGCCCCTAGTAAAGTGCACTGAGTGTGCCAGGGCTGGCGATTCAAATGCTACTAGTGGGCTGCAGCACTGATTGTGCCACCCACAGGAAATAGCGCTAAAATGATGTCTTAGGCCTGCTTGCAGTGCCTATGTGCAGTCCAGGACTGCCATTTCGACCTGGCCAGTGCACCCACTGACCAGGCCTTATCCTTCCCTTTCCGTACATGTCAGGCATCCCTATGGTGGCCCTAGGTACCCCCCTGGGCTGGGTGCAGTGTATCTGAAAGGTAGGGCATGTACTGAGGTGTGTAACATGCCCTGGTAGTGAATTACAGCCATTTTAGTTTTTCACTGCTGAGAGGCTATCTTGCCCATAGGATAGAATGGGGGAGGCTGTTTACATACCTATCTTCCCATAAGGGCAAGATAGAAAATCCAAGTTTGGTATCTTTGTGTTCAGAATTTAATTATACATCTTTTTAGCAAGATGGTTTTTAAATTCACTGTGTGAGAATAGCACTTTTTTAGAAAGTAGCTATTCTCCTGTTTAACCTTCCTGTGTGCCTGTGTGCTGGTTGGCTGACTGGTGTCATGTGATGGGCTAGGTGGCTCCAGGAAGCCTGGATGAGTCAGCAGCAGGGTGAATAGGGAGATCTGCTTTAGATGGGTGGGAGGAGTAGTCACTGGGTCTGAATAGGGCTGCCCCTGCCAACACAATGCTGGCTCCACCCCCTGCTGGCCAGGCTGAGGACTCTGCCTCTGCTGGCACAAAGAAGGCTCCACCTCCTGCTGAGCGTCTAACGACCCTGGCCCTCACTCTGAAAGGAACCAGGTGCTCCAGGGCAGAGCACACCCAGGAACCGGTTTGAGCAGGGGAATCCCCCCACTGAAACACAGAGAGACAAAGACTTGGAGGGGTATAAGAAGAGGACCCCAGCCACCTAAACTTTAGATCACTTTGGAACTAAGAAGAAACCTCTGCCAAGGAGAAAGCTGAAAAGAACTGAAGAGGAGAAGACTGCCTGCTTGCTGTTTTGCTTTGCTGCCAAGGAGAGGGGAAGGACTTTGCTGTGTCCCCTTCTTTTGATTCTGATCTCCAAGGGCCTGAGGAGAGCTGGCTCCCTGTTAAGAAGTCCCAGGAACAAAAGGACTTCACCACCAGCTCCCCTGGAACTCTGCTGAATTAGTTCTGACCTGCCTTGGAGTGCTTGCCCAGTCTTGGGGCCTCAGGAGGTCGTTTTGCTGTGTTTTGGGAGCTGGGAAGCAGAAGCGTGAAAGAGAGTAACTGGTACCCAACGTATCATCCGATTGCGTGTCGCAAGAACGAGAGTGCGAGGAGAATTTCAACGCGGCGTCATCGCAGCACCCGGAGTCCCCGCATCGCCGAGTGCGTCGAGCATCGTCCCGGTGCGAGAAGATTCCTGACGCTGCGAAGGTCGTCGCAGAACCAGTTTGCGGGCCGCACCACTGCCGGTGCGTGAAAGTATCCAGTCGCTGCGTGCGTCGACGCAGAGTCCCGTTCCGTGGCGCATCAAGGGTTGCGGCGCCGGAAGTCAACGCTGCGCCGCGCATCGTGCCACATCGAAGAGTGTCGCATCGAACCTGTGCGTGAAGCTTCCCCCTAAGAAACCTACGCAACTAAAGCCAAAGTCATCGCATCCTCCCCCTACAGATCGGAGCCGGCGCATCCACCTCTGCTGCGTGAAGCAGGGCTGCTGCAAAGCCTCCCCAGGATCTCAGGAGTATCGCATCGCCTTTGCCATCTTCCTTGTTATAGCTTTTGGGAACCTTATCGCAACTACAGTTACTGTTGGGCACGAGAGTGTCGCATTTTGTGCATTGAGAGTCGCATTGTGCAAGACACTGACTTTTACATCCTGGAGTACTTTCTGCAAACTCTTGCTCTATCTTTAAAGTAACCTTTTTTAATTATATGTTGGTTTGTCTGTAGTATTTGGTCTTGTGAAGTTTTTAGTAAAGATACCCTATTTTTCTAAAACTGGTGTGGAGTAAATCTGTGGTGTTTTCACTGTGTTACTGTGAGTGTTGGTACAAATACTTTACACATTGCCTTTGATAGCCTAGACTGCTCAGGCCAAGCTACCTAGAGGGTGAGCAGGGGTTATCTTAACAGTGTATCCCCCTTTCCCTGACTAGAAGCAAGGGTCCCTACTTGGACAGTGGTACCTACCCTGCCA
Source organism: Triturus cristatus (assembly GCF_964204655.1). Taxonomy (NCBI): domain Eukaryota; kingdom Metazoa; phylum Chordata; class Amphibia; order Caudata; family Salamandridae; genus Triturus; species Triturus cristatus. The sequence continues at coordinate 1,048,597,016 of NC_140590.1, forward strand.
ACTAGAGACCCCCAGATCTAACATTGGTGGCAGCGGTGGGATTCGAACCCACGCCTCCGGAGAGACTGGAGCGAGACACATGAGTCCTGTGTCACCCTCGGGGAGATACTGTGTGAGTCCCCAGAAGTCCTGGCATGCCAGGCAGGTGTGCAACCGCAGGGTTTAGTCCCTGGGTTGGGAGGCCAGGTTCAGGATCTGCCTGACCTGGAGGGAGGGACATCTGTAAGCAGTGTCTCTACCAGTTTGTCTTTGAGGTGTACCGGTCCGAGTAGGAGGGTGCAGAATTCTGGAAGGGGGTGCAGAGGGAGTCCTCGCCTCTGACCCCGGTTCACCTGGAGGGTTTAGACCCTAGGTTGGAGGGCCAGGTCCGGGGTGTCCCCCCTGACCTGGAATCCCAGTTGCAGGATAGAACCCCTGAACTGGTGGGTGAATGGTGCAGGACACTTGCCACAGGTGCCCTGACTATTCTAGAAGGGGGTACCACTCCAGGTGGGAGGGTACAGAGCCCCAAGGAAGAGGAGGACCGGGTATGGAAAAGCCTACCCCAGCCTCCTGTCCAGCCACCGGATACAGGCCCGGGGCTGGTGGGTCAGTGCCAGGTTGTCAGACCCGACCTGACAGGAAAAGAAGTGGACTAAGGGTGCCAAGCACCTGGGGCTACTGCCCCCCACCTTCTGACGCCACAGGGGTTTGAGGGCCCTGAGAGGCATAAGGCCTGGGTCTCATCCCTGACCACTGCCACTGGTCACTGCGGCTTGCTGTCTGTCTGTTGGGACACACCTGTGAGCAAGTTAAGGCTAGGTGCTGCACAGGTGGTGTCCACAGGTGAAGAGAAGGGTTCCACATGGGTTGGCTTGGTGGACCCTGAGAGTATGGATGGAGAGATCCAACCGGGTTCAGGAAGGCGTAGAACAGGAATAGTGCCCTGCTCTTTGGGCAAGTTTCCGTGTTCCATCGCCCTAAGCAGGGAATCCCATCGAGGTCTCGCTTGGTCTACCATGGCTTTAGGCAGGAAGGGGGTTGTGTTGGAAACGGCCCTTTTTGCAGGGTTATCCCCAAACTTTTTGCTTCTTCCTCCTTTATTTTTTCTGACCCGTGGTTGTTGGCAATAGGACTCTGGGCACTTTACCACTGCTGATCAGTGCTAAAGTGCATATGCTCTTTGTATAAACTGTTATATTGATTGGTTATCCATGATTGGCATATTCGTTTCACCTGTTAGCCCCTAGTAAAGTGCACTGAGTGTGCCAGGGCTGGTGATTCAAATGCTACTAGTGGGCTGCAGCACTGATTGTGCCACCCACAGGAGTAGCGCTAAAATGATGTCTTAGGCCTGCTTGCAGTGCCTATGTGCAGTCCAGGACTGACATGTCGACCTGGCCAGTGCACCCACTGACCAGGCCTTATCCTTCCCTTTCTGTACATGTCAGGCATCCCTATGGTGGCCCTAGGTACCCCCCTGGGCTGGGTGCAGTGTATCTGAAATGCAGGGCATGTACTGAGGCGTGTAACATGCCCTGGTAGTGAATTACAGCCATTTTTGTTTTTCACTGCTGAGAGGCTATCTTGCCCATAGGAAAGAATGGGGGAGGCTGTTTACATGCCTATCTTCCCATAAGGGCAAGATAGAAAATCCAAGTTTGGTATCTTTGTGTTCAGAATTTAATTATACATCTTTTTAGCAAGATGGTTTTTAAATTCACTGTGTGAGAATAGCACTTTTTAGAAAGTAGCTATACTCCTGTTTAACCTTCCTGTGTGCCTGTGTGCTGGTTGGCTGACTGGTGTCATGTGATGGGCTAGGTGGCTCCAGGAAGCCTGGATGAGTCAGCAGCTGGGTGAATAGGGAGATCTGCTTTAGATGGGTGGGAGGAGTAGTCCCTGGGTCTGAATAGGGCTGCCCCTGCCAACACAATGCTGGCTCCACCCCCTGCTGGCCAGGCTGAGGACTCTGCCTCTGCTGGCACAAAGAAGGCTCCACCTCCTGCTGAGCGTCTAACGACCCTGCCCCTCACTCTGAAAGGAACCAGGTGCTCCAGGGCAGAGCACACCCAGGAACCGGTTTGAGCAGGGGAATCCCCCCACTGAAACACAGAGAGACAAAGACTTGGAGGGGTATAAGAAGAGGACCCCAGACACCTAAACTTTAGATCACTTTGGAACTAAGAAGAAACCTCTGCCAAGGAGAAAGCTGAAAAGAACTGAAGAGGAGAGGACTGCCTGCTTGCTGTTTTGCTTTGCTGCCAAGGAGAGGGGAAGGACTTTGCTGTGTCCCCTTCTTTTGATTCTGATCTCCAAGGGCCTGAGAAGAGGTGGCTCCCTGTTAAGAAGTCCCAGGAACAAAAGGACTTCACCACCAGCTCCCCTGGAACTCTGCTGAAGGAGTTCTGACCTGCCTTGGAGTGCTTGCCCAGTCTTGGGGCCTCAGAAGGTCGTTTTGCTGTGTTTTGGGAGCTGGGAAGCAGAAGCGTGAAAAAGAGTAACTGGTACCCAACGCATCATCCGATTGCGTGTCGCAAGAACGAGAGTGTGAGGAGAATTTCAACGCGGCGTCATCGCAGCCCCCGGAGTCCCCGCATTGCCGAGTGCGTCGAGCATCGTCCCGGTGCGAGAAGATTCCTGACGCTGCGAGGGTCGTCGCAGAACCAGTTTGCGGGCCGCACCACTGCCGGTGCGTGAAAGTATCCAGTCGCTGCGTGCGTCGACGCAGAGTCCCGTTCCGTGGCGCATCAAGGGTTGCGGCGCCGGAAGTCAACGCTGCGCCGCGCATCGTGCCACATCGAAGAGTGTCGCATCGAACCTGTGCGTGAAGCTTCCCCCTAAGAAACCTACGCAACGAAAGCCAAAGTCATCGCATCCTCCCCCTACAGATCGGAGCCGGCGCATCCACCTCTGCTGCGTGAAGCAGGGCTGCTGCAAAGCCTCCCCAGGATCTCAGGAGTATCGCATCGCCTTTGCCATCTTCCTTGTTATAGCTTTTGGGAACCTTATCGCAACTACAGGTACTGTTGGGCACGAGAGTGTCGCATTTTGTGCATTGAGAGTTGCATTGTGCAAGATACTGACTTTTACATCCTGGAGTACTTTCTGCAAACTCTTGCTCTATCTTTAAAGTAACCTTTTTGAATTATATGTTGGTTTGTCTGTAGTATTTGGTCTTGTGAAGTTTTTAGTAAAGATACCTTATTTTTCTAAAACTGGTGTGGAGTAAATCTGTGGTGTTTTCACTGTGTTACTGTGAGTGTTGGTACAAATACTTTACACATTGCCTTTGATAGCCTAGACTGCTCAGGCCAAGCTACCTAGAGGGTGAGCATGGGTTATCTTCACAGTGTATCCCCCTTTCCCTGACTAGAAGCAAGGGTCCCTACTTGGACAGTGGTACCTACCCTGCCAACTAGAGAGCCCCAGATCTAACACAGTTCAACTGTGTCCCTTAGGTGCCTCATTACGATGGCGCCATCGCAACGGGATCGTGACCAAACAAGTAGTCGGCGGTCCCACTTACCATATTTTTATGAGAATGCTGTGTAGGCCGTTGAACCTTTATTTTTCTACTGCGGCTCATGCTGCGGGCAGGAAAATGGTCACAGCACAAGCCGCAGTCGAAAAAGGCATGTTTTCAAACATCCAAGCACCGTGTGCCAGTCATGCAGTGCATGGATGTTTGGAAGGGCACCACATGTGCCCCCCTGGCCACTGAGCAGTGCTACACGGGAGACAGGGGCCCTGCTTGGGGCCCCCAAAGTCCCTTTCCGTCTACCTTTACATGGCAGTGGGACTGCCATGTAAAGGCTGATGGAAAGGGACATCGTAATCCCTATAGCGGTGCCTGCTCAGGCACCACCGCCTTTGTAGGTATTACAGTCCGACCCCCTCTCCGATGGGCTCCTTGAGCCTGTCGGAGGTGGCGTCTTTCCCCGACCACTGCGCTCAGACTGCCGGGCCGGTATTGTAATCCGGCGGTCAGACCGCTGCCCTGGATGTCAGGCAGACTGCCACCGACAGCCTGTCGGTGGCGGTCCACTTGACATCGTGATGAGGGCCTTGCTCTCCACCAGTGAATCTGCATTATTTTTTATTATAGACTCGAAAGAGCCAAAGAAGATTAGTTGCCTTGCTACTCAGTCATAATGATCCTCTTCAGGGTTTCATCAGGATGTCCCAGATAACCTTGCAATGGATTTCTTTCCCCTTGTCTGGCAACCTAAGATTGAATATTCAACGTGTCCAACATACAGCAGCAACTGCTGGGTCCTTTCATGATCCTCTCAATATTGCTGCAATGTTTCTTCACTGGAGACAAGTAATAACATAGGTACTGGTGTCTAAGGCCTGATTACAAGTGCCATGTTAGTCATCTTTTTGGTCAAGGATCGCAATTGTAAATGGTTCAATGCTATCTGTTTACCAAGTGTGATAAAATTCCCATCCTGTAAAATTTCTGCTGGTCGAACCTGCTAAAATTTAACAGGTGAATAATGCCTAATGAATACTAGGACATGCAGATTTTTCGAGAGTAAACACCAAAATCTGCATATTATGCCCCGTTTCCAGAGCAAAACTCAGATGGGCAATACTTACTGCAGCTGTACAATTCTGGACACCGTTGTGTTGGGTTTTATCCGGGCGTTAATTATTGATCTGACACCAACACACTTGTATCCATGCCCTAAGAAGCAAACACGTTAAATGAAAGCATAAAGCTGTCCGTTGAGACCAGAGGCAAGTTGACAAACATTTGCATATATACGAGGCAATTTTGCAACATTATTTGCACTGATGTACCTGCAGAAAAAAATATATGCACCTACTCATTAATGCTGCAATGTCAACCGGTTCTTTCTGAAAACTTGGGTAGGTGCAAATGCTAATTTTGCACATATCATTCAGTGAAAACACCTATGCAAATGTTCCCACCAATGGTGTAAATTCATACAGCATTGCTGCAAATGTATTTTGAATAAAACTTTATGGTTCAAGTTAGGACATATGAAAGTGGAACTGTACAGACCGAACAACCAATTTAACTATTCTGGTAGTTTTGCTATCTACTGTAATCTCAAATTATATGC